>NC_140953.1:7761496-9141496 GCF_014529385.1 Adiantum capillus-veneris | reverse complement strand
CTGCCCTTCCAGAGGATGGTGAGGTCCATATGTGATGAAGCTACCTGGGGCACCAAAAGGTGGAAGGTGGTGGCATTAATGGCTCTACAAGAAGCAGCTGAGGACTTCCTACTGGAGTACTTCAGTGACATGACCATTGTTGCAGCCCATGCCCACAGGGTTACTATAATGGACAAAGATAGTGAGACATTGAAAAGAATAAGGTGGAGGTATGACAAACTGCTGGTCCCCAATGTCTGCAAGGATAAGAAAATGAGGGAAATTTTGTTATGCCCCCCGGAGCTAGTGCCATAGCTCACAGTTGTAGATGTCACACATGATGTGAATACAAGGGCAAGGGCAGAGACTATTGCTCGCCAAACAGAGGAAATGAGGGAAGCAGAGCTTCAGGAGAAAGCAAAAGTAGCAGTGGAGTCCCAGAAACAAACAGAGTGCAATGTGACCCTGTCTATAGAGGCAATGAATCAAGAAACTCTACTTTCAATGAAGAATTGTTTGCTTGCAGAGATACCATTTGTAGATGGAACCAGAAAGCTAGCTCTGGAAAAGGTGGACATTGATTTATTGCAGAATCCAGATGCTCAGATTTCAGACACAATTATCTATGCTTGTCTTAAGTAAGTGTTACTATCTTGCTAGCTTTGAAAACTCAGATAATAGGTTTGCTAACTCAGGTAGAGTCTCTGCAGCCTGATCAAAAGTCAACTCCCATTGCACACTCACACAGAGGTGTTTCTCCTTGATCCACAAATGTCTGTAATTATTAGACAAAAGAATAGTCCATCTGGGACCTTTGAGAGCTGGTTTCGCCACTGTGCTATGCTGGAAGTTACTGTGATCATCTTCCCATATGAGAACAACCATCACTGGAGTCTCATATGCCTTGATGTTGACCAACCAGCAGTGTGGGTGTTCAATTCAATAAAAGGAACCCACCCTGAAATTAGGCTGTAAGTGTTTTGTGTCAGAAAGTGTTTATTATAGATATCCATGTAAATTTGAAGCCTCATGCTAACATCTTGACATTGCTTTGTGCAGTTGTATAAAGAGGTTGTTGCTTGCCTATGGCAAGCTATGTGGAAGGTATGAACTATACAAGGCCCCAATCAAAGAAGTACCTGTCCCAAATCAAACCGATGGGAATTCTTGCGGCTGGAGCTGTCTTCTCCATGCAGAATATGTCCTGCAAAGCTACTTTGCATTAAAAACTTTCATGACTAAGGTACCCATTTGGCAATGCATTCAGTTAGTTTTGGTTTAGTCTATAAAAGAATTCTCATCATGTGGTCATTCAATTTTGCAGAGTGCTTTAAAAAACTACACATATGATTATTTGCAAAGATACCGGGTAAGTTTAATACAACACCTGCTTACTATGTCTAGCCCTAGAGAGCTTGAAGATAGCGGCTTGGATGAGCGCACTATTGATCTTACAAAACATGACGTGCCACCACGACAAACCCCTACATCCGATACAGTGGAATCGCATCGGGCCGAGGGTGTCATATCAGCAGAAGATCAAAGAGTCGAGGATGAGGAAAGGACAAATGAGCATATGGAAGCTGCTAAGGTTCAACCGGAGGAGACAATGAAAGAGCCAAGTCAGCCAGTGGAACAGCCAAAAGAGCCTATGGCTGAAACCCAAGATGAGGAAAGCAGGCCTATAGATGAGCAAAAGGATATGGATGAGGAAAGCAGGCCTAGGGATGAGCAAAATGATATGGATCAGGGAAGGATGTATGAGGCAAGCCGATCAACCTTGAATCAGGCAGAAAGGGCCATGGGGGAGACCCCTGATGAAGATTTGAATGATGACTATGAAGATAAAGCGGAGGAGAGCAACAACGACATGAACACTACAGAGACCCAGTATGGACCCTTGCTACCTGTAGATACGGTTGTTCCGGTAATGTCTATTCAAGTATGGCAAAATATGTTCAGCTTCTAACTACTTATGTGTACTTGTCAACTTTTACAGAGGTTGATTATCTTGGACGTCAATGGATTGCTGCTGATGCGGGTGCCTCTCGGTGACAGAGGACCCTTTGAGGATTTGCAAACGTTTCGGATGGGAACTTGTCGAGTCGTGGTTCGTCCAGGAACCAAGGAGTTTATTGAGTTTCTTCTTCCGCGCTTCAGAGTTGGCATATGGTCTTCAATGCAAAGGCAAAACTTATCGCCACTAGTTGCAATAGTTTGCAGTGTATGCCAAGCTCACACGTCAGATTTTGCCTTTTTGTATGATCAAAGAAAATGCGTTACCGTTGAGGGCCACTACCACCCTAAAAAACCAGGATTACCTCTTTTGTACAAACCGTTTAGCCAAATCGGTGTACCCTTTGATGCAACTAATACACTACTAATTGATGATACTCCCGAAAAGGGAGAACTAAATCCGCCGAGAACAACTATCTCACCACCTTCTTTCGAGGGGCATTCCTTCGATTTTTACCTTGAAGACATTCTGATTCCATACTTACAGAAATTGTATCTCAGTCCATTGTTCACGGACGAGTTTGTACTTTCTAATGAATTAAGATGATTCTTCTATCTGTCTTTGTCTTGTCTAACATATATATATATATATATATATATATATATATATATATATATATATATATATATATAGAGAGAGAGAGAGAGAGAGAGAGAGAGAGAGAGAGAGAGAGAGAGAGAGATTTGACGTGGTAAAGAAATGTATTTCAAGCACACTTTTTCACAGGGCACAATTGAAAAATGAGATCAATAAACTTCATGTCTTGAAAGTCATTTGTATACACTTGGGTTTACAAGAATATCTGTTACATTGACACTACTTCAACCCGACCATCCAACTCTTTGCACAAAATATCTTTTTCTCTTCGCCGCATCACCTTACGGCCAACTAAGAAAAAGGAAAAATCTGATAGTTCCTTGTCCATTGACTCTTCAATGATGTCATTTTTCAAATGCTGAAGACTGCATAGCTCCCTTATTGTAACCACCAATAGTAGGCCATTCTCTTTATCAATCACTTCCACATCCACAGTAGGATTATCTTCCAAACCTGCAGAAACTTGGTCCATAGGAATGTACTTACCGTTTAGCATTTGTGATCGCATATACCAAAATGAGAGTAATAGTGATTGGCTTGCAATCATGTACTTGACAACTAGAGTATCAAGCGCGACCTCGCACCGTAAACCAATCTCTTCCTTTGCATACCATCCTTTGTCAAGAAGTTTGTCAGAGGATGACTGCTGAAATGACTTGCACATGAACATAGTTTTTGTAACTCTGATGTTGTAGCTATGAAACAACTCTATGAAGAGTGCAACAGGACAAAAGTTTGCAATTCTAACCAGTTTGGTAGGAATAGAGCTACGTAGAGACCTTTGTATATCCTTGTAGAGCTTACTTCGCATTGCCTCCACCATTGTTTCCTCGGGAACTGGCCAGTCCACAGTGTTCCAATCGGTCGGTAGAGGCAGTTTCACCAACATGCCATTCTTATTCCCTGAGCTGAGTTGGTAAAAGTGGTCATAAAAAAAGATTCCCTCATCAGCCAATCTTTTGCTGCTCCTCTCTGAGTACTGTAGAGAACCAATATGGGCATGTACAACATGGAAGAGGCCTATTATGCACTCCATAGGCTCCCATTGCTCATAAGAAGAGGGATAAACATCTGCAATATATATAAGAAGAGTTAAACTAAGAGTATCAATAAGTACAAATGACAAATCTAATGTAATTGAGTTGTGAAGAGTAGAGACATTACTCATAACAAGCGGGAGAAACATTGCAAAATATATAAGAAAAGTTATAATGAGAGTATCAGTAAGTTCACATGTCAAGAGTACTTACAATTGCAACGTGGTTGATGTATATTTGATACATTTCCACCGTTTGCTATCACCTCTGGATGGGTAAACACATGCTGAACAAGAACTTCCTTTACAGATCTTTTGCCGATCTCAACTTTGAAATCCAACACCCTGGCCTTCCATGTTGAGCGGTAAACGTTGATACCACTAGACCTCTTGGGTCTTCTTGGTTGCATGAGGACCCATGAACCTTTGTTTATCCTTTGTCCAACCCATTGGTTGTCTGCACTTATTGAAGCTGGTATTGTAATTGAGGATATGCTACTACTTGGCCTTCTAGGCAAAGTGCCGTTGTTGTTTGTTGGTGTGAGAGACAGTAAACACCTTGAGGCTCTTGGGCGAGAAGACGTGGATGCCATAACTCTCAGAGAAAAGCTTTAGTGGAGGGAGATTCACTTTGAAAGCATTCTAATGGAGGGAAAGTGTTTTAAAATTCCAATATCTTGTGCGGGCTTAATGGTCACCCTCCAGTACGTTAATGACCATGAGAGAATATCAGAAGTGGGACCACACGCAAGCACCTAAAAGCTCGGTAAAAGGAAGGAAATTACTATGCTACAATCCTAGTTTCGTGAAAGTTTTATGCTATTTTCCTATTTTTTGAGTCTTTCCAGGTACTTTCCTACGTAACGTAGCCTTCATGCTCATTGGACGCGCTCTATTTTTCTCTCTCTTCATATGGCCCTCCAAATGACCTCCAAAATTTCCTAATGGTTGATCGTTTTTAACACCTCAAAAAGGTATGCGGAAAATGTAGACTTTATAGGATTTGCCTAAATTCTGAAAAGTGCACATTCGATTAGTGGATGTCGTTTAAAGAGATACAATTTTCCACTAACCAATGAATTGCTAGAAAGAATGCATGAAACCAAACAAAGGAAGATCAAACGACAGCAGGTTATTGATGAAGCCAAAGAGGAAGCTCGGCTCGGGGTACTCAAGCGGAAAGCTGCTCTCAAGAATCAACAGATACCGATTTCCATCAACACTCTGGAAATAGATGATCGACAATGGAAATTACCTAAAGACGCAGTTTCAACAGATGATGACTGGTTAGATGGATGGACCTGCGCATCATAGTACAACTCAACAATCATAGCACCATTGATTTGGTCGACACAGGAGCTAGAGTAAATGTAGTCGGTTATTCCACATACAAGAAGGCCACAAGTCAAGCATTAACGGCAGGAATAGCGACAATCAAAGGACGAAACAAGAACCCAACTCCAACATTGGGAGTAGTCAACTTGAACGTGATAGTACATGGACGTTCGATAGTACATGGACGTTCATGTCCTCATTAGTTTTTATGCTTACTAGATGAACACATGAATGAGATGATGATTCTTGGAATTCCTTGGATGCGAACATACAAAGCAGTAGATACGAATCAGCTAAAGCTATCACCTAAAGGAGGGCAACTCATTGTTCCAATTGCACCAAGCAAGGAGAAATGGAAAAGAAGTAATCAAAAGACCAAACCATGAAGTAGCCAATCTTCTCCATCCCCTCGACAATCCAATGCTACAAGTAGAATTGAAGGAATCAGGAAAATTTGGGTACCAAAATCACAACTTAAGGATAAACCTATTTAGACCTGGGTGCCTAAAACTTCACCGACAAAACAAAAGAAGGTTCCAAGGGTTAAAACTCAGAAATGGGCATCTCCAAGCAAGGAGCCTAATATGGAAAAGGTTTGGAAGAAAAAGGAGCACTTATCTTCTCCACAAACCGTAAAACCAATCAAGCAATGGCGAGTTAAGTCCCAAAATACTCCACCACACCATGCAGCACCAAGCCGACTAAGCTACCAATGGCGAGAAAAGCTCGACAACAGTCAAAAGTGCTACGAACAGCTCAAGCAATCAGTGTGCTAAAGCATCTGGATGGTAAAATCAAACAGAGAGCACACAAGCTACAAGACTTGCTCTTTGGAAGACATCAGCAACAAACCTCGACATCGGAAACCCTTGAGTTAATTACTCAAGACCCAGTTCTTGCATCACCGCATATTGATTTGAATTGCATTGATCTTCATAGAATGGTAGAGCCAACCACGGCTATGCAAAGACACAATTGTTCAACCCATGCACACAGTCATCCCAGAGTACGCCATCTAGGAGGGGTGGAAGGGCACTAAGTACTAAGTAATAAGTAATTAAGGGCAATGTGTGAAGAGGGAGGAAAAAGTTTGATGTTAACACTAGTTCTGTAATTGGACACTAAAGTGTCCTGAGACACTAAAGTGTCCTGAGACACTAAAGTGTCCTGTTTTTCTACCAAGTTTTGACAATTTATTTGTCAAGCTAAAAAGAAGTTTTTAACACCTTGCTTCTACCATAGATTAGTTATGAGGGAAAGAAAACACTGGATTTTTTTCCATATCAAAATACAATATGTATGGAGAGAATTCTGGTAAGTTCTAAGACATAAATTTTAGTGAAATTTCAAGCTGTTTTGCCAAAAAAATCATAAAATGATTATATCTTTTTGTAGAGATGGCCTTTTTTATGTTTATAAAAGCCAAGTGCTAGAACTTAGTGTTACAAAAAAATGGAATGCACTTCAAAGATAAGTTTTCAAGTCACATGCAAGCTATAGACATAATTTCTTACTTGAGCACGTGCTGAGTAAGAGCATAATTTTGGTCTTCCAAAGGTCCCCTCATGAAATTGGTACTATTCTAGTGCAATTTGACAACTACAAATGACTTTATATGTTTAAACCAAGAAACTACGTATTTTTTGGGCTCCCTAACTCAATTAAATCTTGTTGCTTGAACTCTATCTTTAATTCTTTATCATGCAAAAACTCTTGAAAATCTTGAGTTCTCCATAATAACATTGAAACCAAGGTTTTAGGCACCCCATTGTGTATGTACCACGTACTTTGATACATTTAGTTGATCTACATGGAAAGTTTGATAGTATTTGAGGTTTTGAATGCTTATGTCTCAAGAATGAAAATATGAAAGTTTTCTCTTATGCAGTTTTGAATATTTAAAATGATCCAATAATTGTTGCATACTAAAGCCCTTCTACTTGCTAATTTGAGTGCTCAATGGAAAGGGCAAGAAATGTATTACTTTTTAAAACTCACAAATACATCAGAAACATATTTTTCTTTGTATACAACGATATGCATGAAATGACCATATCAAAGACATGAAAATTTCCATTATTTTAAATAATCCAAAGTCAGTTTTTTTGCACATGAAACTTTCAATTATCTATAAGAAAATTGTGGAAGAGTCACTTAAAATTTTCTACAAGGTCGCTTCATTTTTTCTTGAGCTTATAAAGGCGATTTCTTCAAAGTGTCAATCGCAGTCTTACAAGGGTCAACTTGATGAGTATAGTTCTTCATCATGATAGATTCTAAAATGCAAGGTTATATTTTTAAAAGACCCTCTAGCTAACATATTTAAGCATATCAAGAGGGTTCTCTTAAATGAACCGTTTAATGCAAGTAGCATTTAATTTAAATTTGTTAAAAAAGGACACTTACAGTGTCCTGTTTTGGTACCAAACTAGTGTTAACTTGTGTTTTTTTGTAGAATTACCTAATAATGCCCTTAAAATTCATCATGAAGGGAAAATTCATTGATAATATCTTCCCGATGAGTGTAAATAGTATATATACTATCAAAAAATCATAAAAAATAGTCATTTTTTTGTAATTTTTATCATTTTTATTGATAAAAAGGATTAAAAATAGAAAAATCCAACAAAAAACAATAAAGCTGTGTTTTCTAAGGGATTTCTTAATTATTGGATTTTTACTTTATTTTTTTAGAGCATTTTGCTATTTTCTTTGATTTTTTCAAATAAAGAGGCAAAAAATTGATAATAATAGCAGGGAAGCTCAGATAGAAAAATGAAAGACACGATGGTGATCATAAAGACAAGGCGGACAAGCACAAAAGTTTTCAATGAAATGAGAAGATGGAAGCGGGAAGCCTAACTTAGGCGGCTAGGCCTACTTTTGCAAAATTCTTGCGGAATGAGCTACAGGAATCCGATCAAGGAAATTTTTGAGTTTAACATAGATTTCATGCCCTAGTAGGACTAACGAGGGAATCTGGGGAACTTTGGTTCGGGAAGTCTGGGTATAGATATCCAAGGTAGGCTAAAACCACCTCATTACCACTTGTAGCCTTTGCAGAGAGAAATTTCAGCCTCTTTAGCGACTTTTCCGGAGCCCACAGTTGACCATTTTCAGCGCTGTTACACACGAGACATGAGGGGTAAGTTCTTTACTCAACAATGATCCATTTTGTATGGCCGGTAGCTAGTGTAAAGCCCTAGAAAAAAACCCTAGCAACCGAGAAGTGCATGAAGACCTACGACCTAAAACTGACCATAGCGGCCTGCCAGCTTGACCAAATCAAATGGGATTTGAACCATAGCATGCCCTAACATAATAGAACCTTTCTATACCATCAGATGAACATTTGGTAGGGGTCGAGGGGGTCCCCAGTAGAAAAGTTAGGTTTTTGGCAAATGCCAGAATTTCGACCTGACTCCACAGATGGCTTACTTATGAGGTCCATATACAATGTATATGATTGGTTTGGTGAAATCCATCAAGCAAAGCCCTCGAAAAGCAGAAAACGGCTCAAAGGTTACGAAGCATCAGATTCGACATACAGGGTCAAACTGACTCCAAATGAGCCAGAATTGGACAGGTTGCTTCACAACTATGTTGCGGACAAGTCCAAAGCCTCAAAGTTGACCGACCGACCCAACAAACATAGTAGTCACAAAAAACGGTGATTTCAGAGTCGACAAAGCACAAAGTGATGCCGGCATGACCAAACTTTCCCAAATTCAATTTAGGACTTGTATTAGGTGTATGGAACATGTCTAGGTCAAAATTTGTAGGTTTTGCAAAGATTTTGTCACTGTTGTAAATAATCGTGATTATTTACTTTTGCATCAATTTGCTTGGAAATTGTCACCTCATCTCACCTATCGTGTGTACACACCTATTACATGCCAAAAATCAAGTATGAGCCAAAATGACCACCCATTACTTGGAAAATTGTCAAAAAATGCAAAGAAGTCTTTGCAAGCCAAATTCTTGGTTATGGACCACATTTCTTGATCCAAATCACCTTATATCTCATGCCCAAGTTTTATACAATGCCTAGAACCAATTTGTATAAAAATAATGTCAATTTTGAAAGACAAGTTAATAATCGCGATTATTTACTTTCTGGTCAAAATTGAAGAATTTTGATATTTTGCCATCATACATCCAAAGTACATGATGTGTTAAGCCCACTAGATAATTTTGAATCAATTTGGAACCTAAAATCTCACATTTCCTTTATATCTACTGTTTTAGAGACCTAAAGCCAAAATTTGGTACCATTTTCACCCTATGCATCCAAATATTTCACTCAGAGCAAGTATATACTTCAAGCCTATAAAGCCAAGTTTACAAAAAGTTGAAAATTTTCCTCAGCTGTAAATAATTGCGATTATTTACTTTGATTGAAAATATTTGTTTTGACCACACAATTTTGTTCCTTGCATGTTTTTATGCATATTTGCTTGTTAAAAATTAAATTGAAGCAAATTAGACCAAATTGTCAGCATTTCAGCCTAAAGGACATTTTAGAGAAAATTTCGACAAATCTGCTAACTTTGATTTCTATTCACTGAATAGGAGCCATGCAAGCAGCGGAGAGGGCCAAGAAGAAGCTCAACCAAAAAGAGAAACTACAGGAAATTCCCACTTATCAACTAGACCCCGAGTCAGTTAAAGCAGCAAAGGCATCATACCTCTCTAGAGAATAGTTAGAAGAGCACCACACTACAGTCTTCACTGGTAGGTTCAAAAGTAAAGAAGGACATCAGGTGTAGTTACAACTCCTACCCAAGCAAGTCTATGATGTAGCCGCAAAGCTAGAGACAAAAGAGGCTAACCGCAGGTTGGGGCCCAGGGATTTCTACGAACAAGAGCCTTGCGGAGTGGATTTCCCAAAAGCTTACGATCTTCTATCCACAATCAAAGAAGATGGAACCGCACAGATATCCGACACCCAAGAGAACAAGGTCGAAGTAGTGATCATTAAAGAGATAGTGGCAGAGGCACTCAGACTGCCCACAGAAGGAATGACCATGGGAGAAAGGGACACGAAAACCGTAGGAACATTTACCAAAGAGACAGCCGCGACTACATTCACCGATCTAAATCATAAACAAGTGGAAGAGTCAGCCTGTTTGTACCATCGGCACTTTCATTTTTTTGCAAAAAGGCCACCAAGGTACACTACACCACATCATGCAGTGGCCACCACATTCACTCAAGTTCTCAAGTCGACAACAAGACAACTAGTGGACCACGTGCAGTATGTCTTGACAACTTTGAAGGGCACCAAGAAGGAAGGAAAAATCACTTGGGTGCACTAGAGGTCTTGACTAGAATAGCATACCATGCCATTGGCATGGCCGACAACGTACCGCCTGCTCCTGATCAAAATACATGGATATTGGCAGCACAACCGTCTCCAAGAGCTACAAGGTTATCAAAAAGATCATATAAATATGATGAAGAGTCATTTGGAAGCTTGCCAGAAAGGCACAACAGCGAGAGCTCTGACAATGAAGAAAAGAGAGCTTGAAGAGAAGAGATGAAAAGAAAAGCTGTGTCCGCACACCAAGAAGAGCCAGCTCAAAAACAAGCACGCTTTGAAAGAGAGAAACATGCCTACCAGCACACTAGACAAGCACAAGGAAAGGATCCAGAAAAATGGGTACCTGCTGGACTTAAAGGCCCTAGAACGAAGCATCATACAAGAAAAGAGATGGATGATCCAACAGAGCGTTTATAAAGAATGTACCAAGAGGCTGAAGTTCTAAAGCTGAAGGAGGCAGAATAAGCTGCTAAGAAAGCCAAAGAGGCGGAAGACCAAAGCGCAAGCCGAGGAGACGGCTAGCGCAGAAGCCCAAAAACAAAGTTATGGATCTCCCCAACCCACCTCACCGCCTACCGAACAATAAGAACACCCCATGCCAAGCCCACCATCATCACCTGAGAAAGAGAAAGATTCTGAGTCCACCAAACAAACAGAATTTGCACAAGAAGCTGACCAGCACGAGAGACAAAAAGAGAAAGAAGCCAAGCCGGAACTGGAGAAGGCCATAGAAGATACTTAAAAGCCAGAAGAGAAAAAGGAAAGTGAATTTGCACAAGAGTCTGATAAAGAAGAAGATGCGAAAAAAGAGTCTACCACTGCATATGAGAAAGAATCCGAGTCACATAAGGAAGAAAGACCGTCACCAGAGAAGACAACAAGGTCTGAGCCATCACCATCTAATTCCACTCATCCAGAAACTATGAGGCATCAAAGCCTCAGGATGACCAAGAAGAAGACCGACCATCTACCTCCACACAAGAACCACCGGTAGTTACAACGCAGCAGGAAGCCACAAATGAGGCTACAGATACATCTCAACTGCTGACAAGACAGGAGGAGTGAGGACGAGGTAATAATACAAGTAAATGAATATGCACGACATATGTAGGAAATGACAGAGAGACTTCGTTCAACAACATTAAACCACAACACAAAGGAGAGTTAGAAGACATGATGACTCTCATCACCTATCTTCAAAGGCAGGTGCAAGAGATGAAGGCACAAGCTAAACAACATCAGTTAGCCAGAGATAGGCAACAAAAAGAAATGGAGGAATTAGGTGAATTACTCACCAAATTATTTGATGCCTGCAAAGCAAAAGACGACAGCTGACAGAAGTTACGAATGAACTTCTTACGACATCTCGGCGCAATTAGATGTTGCCAATGCCTCGTTACAATACTCTGAATAGTGGATAAATGATCAAGCAATCTTCTTACGGAAAATCAGAGAGACTAATGAAGTATACAAGGCACTTGAGAAGAAAAACAAAGATCTTGAATTGGAATTAAAGCTAGAACAATCACAACACAGGAACTGGCACTGATGCGGATTCAAAGAGAAGAGGAGCTCCTAAAGGAGATATCAGAACTCAAATGAATTAATCAACTCCTTAGAGATGGAAAACTAGACACGCAGGAAGAGGCAGGCACTTCAAATCCGCCACAGCTAGACATACCCTCGGTCTGGTTTGTTGAGTTTGAGACACAGTCCACATAAGAGCTGAGTGGTGATGAGATTTTCAAATCAATATCACAGATGCAGACACAGTGCCAATGGTCCAGTTGTCAAAAGCTGAAGAAGACGCACTGAAGGAGAAGATCACCCTAGAGGTGGATGAGCAGTGGAAAACCGCAATGGATTGGGAGTTGAGAGTTTTACACTCTATCAACATCACTCAAATCACTCCCAATCAGATCAATGCTCAATTGCATCAACAACCCCTGCCATACCCTCTCATCAAAGTGGAATTGTTATAGATGAAAGAGAGGCTGTACAAAGATATGCAAGAAGATGGCACAGGTAAAGACCACCCAAAGTGAAGGTTAAGCTGGATGAAAAAGAATCCAAGATACCTGATTCTATTCACAAGAGCACCTGCAGCCCTTCAAAGAGATCCAACCTTCTGTCCTATACCCAGAGTAAGGACATGGCAAGAGCACAAAGCATTGACAAAGAAGAGGCCAACTTGGCTTAGCTTCCCTAGGCTGCCAGCTCAACAGAGAGGATAAGCAATAGAGGAATACATGGTGAAAACCCTAATGGGTGCCATGTCTTTCTTCAAGAGTCTACCAGATCTTTCTTGCACCATCCTATATAAAATTTGCAGAATATTGCTCACATGTATACAAGTTTTTAATGAGCCTAAGCAAACAGGAGCCCCATGGCTATCATTTTTGGAAGGTAACCAAAGCTTATGCTACGATCTGAGTAGTCAGCCTTCAGAAGAAGTCCTTTACGGATTCTATGCCAGATGTATGTTCTTGCCATCGAATAATATGATGGCCTTTGAAGAATCTTTCTACATTGGATTCTTCACCTAGCCAACAAAGATATTTGCACCGGTGATTAGCAACCTAATATCCAGGTTTGTAGGCTACTCAGCGGTGGAGCTAAAGAATAAAGTGACAATGCAATTTCTGCAAGTGCCCGACAAAGAAAGAAGAATCAGATACCAGAAGGCACTGGATGCGCTTAAAGACCGCCTCGCCAGCCATCAACCCGAAGACTATTTCAGCCCATAAAGCTGTGTCAAGGGACGACACAGGCAAGGAGGGGGGAATGTTAGAAGCAAGCTAACACGGACACCATTTTTTGGAGTTCTGTTTGTAAAACATTTATTATTTTGGTAAATCGGGAATATTGTGACTCCTATTCTCGGATAAACTCTGTAATTAATGAGCCGGGGCTACAAGCTTCCAGATTGTATCAGCCAGTCATTTTCGAGCTTTGGTAGAACTTCAGATTATTAGTTTTGACCACCCAAAAACCTTGGCTAAGGTATAAAAGCCAATTTTTGTAAGTTTTTCGATAAGAAATACATAGCATGAGCTAACGACGCTCACTTCTCTCCTTCTCACGCTTCCTAGTCTCTCTTTGGTTGTCACATTGCGATTGCGTTTGTTGCATTGCAACCACAGGTAAGAGCTCTACGCATTGACGTAAGCAGTTCACAGTATTTTCTGGCTTTTGGCGTCGTCGACCCGCGGCCTAATTTCATCATAGCTAGGAATTTACACTTTTAAATCGAAAACTAAGCCTAGGCGGGGTATTGGGGCATCATTGTTAAGCATTTAGATGCATTCTAGGTTGAAAATGACTAGGTCAAAAATCCACTGCTGTTAATAATTACGATTTTGGAACTTGACCTAAAGTGGGGTTTGAGACCATAAGTATGTGTGTTTAGTTCTTATAAACTTGTCCTAAAAGTTTCATTACATTTGGATGTCATTTGATGCTGTAACGGATGTGATTTTTTTGCCAATGAGCGTTTGTCTTTTGGTGATTTCAGTCACTTGAGTGTAGCTTGAGTTAGATGCGAGTTGTTAGTTGTTTTCCGAGAGATTGACAACCTCTTGTAGCCTCTATGCACTAATCGATTTTGACAAATTAATCGTGATTCTTGCTAATATTGCAATAAGATAGGATGGTGAGGTTAGACATGCGTCCCACAAAGAATTCAAGCATATTTTATGTGAGAAACAATGATTAGAAAGAAAATCTTAAATTACAATTTGAATGAGCACAGTACAGAAGCTACCAAGGTACACAAAGCCAAATTTTCACATTGCAGTAGTCATGGCAATGTGCATTTCTAAGAAAAGAGTGGTCCGGTGTGACTTGGGAATTGCATCTTGAAAAAACTGGTTGAGACTAGCCTCAAGAGCAGTGAGAGGAATAAGACCTACATGAATGGAGGACCAATGTCTACCAAGATAGCATACCAAGAACTTGGGATGATCGACCATGCCAATTCCCAAATCAACCTTTTCCAGAAGCCTCAAAGCATGCGGTAGAGGTAGTAGGTGGGCCATCATGGGCACATGGTATAACAAAAAAACGGGGATAGAGATCCAAAAGAAAGACCTCACGCAGCGAAGGGATCAAGACATACATAGAGCTCAACGGTGAAGAAAATACTAGAAAGAAGATACTCCTTTTGAGTTTCAATCTACTACAGAAGATGAGGATGAAGAACAACATCTCACCATATCTTTGGAGCAGACCAAAAGGAAATCAATGGATCAAATTCTCATCTCTCAGACACATCGGTCGTTGGAATAAGCACAAAGATTTAGAGGGGAAAGACAAAAAATTTGTCTAAGGAAAAGGAAAAAGTAGATGCAGAGGGAGGTGATGCGTATGATGAAGAGGAAGATAATCTAAACAAACTACTAGAACAAATAAAAGTGGAAAGGCTAGAATAGATAAAGCAGTACAAGAGGAGGACAACTGCAAATAAAGTGGAGCTTGCTGGAAACACATTCACAATTTCCTCAAGTGCAAAGTGAAGCACAAAGCTCAAGATGAGTCCAAGAAGAAAAAAAGAAACAACCTCCAATCCATCAACAAGTCCTCTAGAAGCAAAGAAAAAGACCACAAAGAACCACTAAGGGAGGAGACCAGTGTGGAGCCCCTAGAGATCCACACAAACATATTGCCACCATTCTTCTTGTCCTAGAAATCAAAGATGAATCTAAAAATCAAGACTAATTTCAAGAGAAACTACATAAAGAGTAGCCCATTGTTGAAGAAAACAAGAAGAGGACAAAGCAAGAGAAGCCACCGAACCGCAAAATCCTCTAGTGAAACAAGAATCTCTAGAGGGGCAAGAAGACAACAACGAGAAGGAATACAAAAGGTCACAGCAGGCTTCCCCTCTTGATCCAAAGCAAGAGAAGAAAGAGATGCCAAAGGAGAAAGACCAGAAGGTTGGCACCTCTCAACATAGAAATACATCCAAAAGAGGGCCAATATCTCCATGCTCATGAGATACCATTGAAGATGGAGCAATATTTCTCCAAGACTTTGAGATTGATGAGAACTTAGAACACATCAAGCTACAAATTAAGTGTCAAAGAGCTATCACTAGCGTGAGAGAGTTTGATTTGAAAGAAGCCCATGCAGAGGAAGTCACTGTAAAAGAAGAAACTCAAAATCTTCAACAGGAAGTGGAGGAGATTCAAGATAGTCCGGTCCAGATCGAAGAGGCTCTAGAAGAAGGAAAGAAATAAATGGTAGACCTCTACCTAACTCTGCAAGAACACATAGAGAAAAAGAACAAAATGGAAGTAGAGAGATAGGCATTTGAAGAAAAACTGGGAGCAATGTGTAGAAGAATGCAAAGCTCTAGGAGTACTACGGTGTGGTAAAAAACACACTCCAATAGATTCTAGCAATTCAAGACACACCGACCCCGACTTCAACATCATCAACTTAAGCAACAATGTTATAATAATTGAAAGAACTTAATTAGCCCAAGAGAAGTATGACATGTAGATCCTGACTGCATGGCATAGAGATAATCAAGCTAAAAAAGATGAAGAGATTTGGCAGCTCAAAGAGAAGTTAGAAAAATCACAAGTAGAGTTATCTTCCCAAAAAGCATAACATGCCTTGGAATTACAAAAGAAAGGCATGGAGTCATCCAACTCCATGCAATTATACTTGCTCCACCACCACCTACAACAAAAAGAGAGAAACCAAGAGTAGACCTACCCTTTGTAGAACTGCGAAGCACTTCTACTGGGGGAAGTTTACAGGATTTTGAAGACACAAAATACATGGCAAATGCTAGAGATGAGATCAAGAGGTTGATTTTAGAAGTGCAAGACCCTTCACATAGAGAATATATGCAGTATGAGCTCAAAGTTTGGGAATCAATGGCCTTTTGATGATCACGCCAGATAAGGTAGTCAAGACTTACAGCCATGAAATGATTCCTCTTCCAGTCATGAAGCAAGAAAATCTCTCCTATGGAGAATGAAGATACTTTTAACCCTCAATCCAAAACAAAAAGGGGATTACAAGGACACACCTGTGATAGTGGACTAGTTGCTTTGAACTCTAGAGAATCAACCCTTTTGGTGGAAGAAGTTGTTTGAAAGCAACTTCAAAATGAGACATCCTAAAGAAATTAACCATAGCATCTCAAGATTGACCCTACTTTTTTTCCTATCAATAGAAGGAAATCATGGGATATCTTTTACAGTTGGAAAAGCAAAGGGCCCATAGTAATGAATTACCATATCCTATCCAAGCTAGCCAACAACTTTTCACCATAAAAAGGATACATAGTGAATACCTTACAAGGGGTCATCACAAAAATGAGGGATGTCCACATTTGAGATGTTGGATTTTTGTTAAGATTGAAAAAATGCTTATAGAAAACATGAAGGTCTTTGAGGACATCAAGGTAGCAGATTCCCATGGCAGGTGTTTCTAGAGGGCACAAGAGGCTTATGCTAGATCCTCAAAACATAGATTTTGAGCCGAAATGTGATCATGGGATTGTATGCTTGCATAATTGTTTTGCCATACCATTACATGAAAATATTATTTGAGGAGGTGTTTGTGATAGGGGTTTTCAAAATCGACTCTACTATCTTCAAGCCCATGATCAAAGATCTACCTAACTGTGTGAATATTGTTGACATTGAATGATGGAAGAAAAATACAATTAAATGTAGAATTAACTCAAAAGATTAGTAGTCCCAGCAAAGATCAAGGCCCGAGTAGAGAAGTTGAGACACCTAACCAAGACACTAGAAAAGCGGGCATTTGATTACTAAAAGCTCCAAAAATCAAAGTGTGAACCAATAGTTGCCAAAGCCAAGGACAAGGGCAAAGTCAGAGGTAAAGACAAAGATGAAGACCAAGATAGAGTTTTGACGAGGGCATGCAAAGACATGGGAAGGGGGGAATGTTGGCAGTCAAACTCGGAAAGAGCCCTCCTAATCAACCCCTTCTTCATGAGCCCTAGAATTTTGATGTTCATCATTTTCTTTCTTGGAAAGCCTTGTAATTTTAAGAGAGCCTCTCATCTAAATCAAATAAATTTCAAAACTATTTATGCCAAATATGAGTTGTAAAGTCTGTAAATAAGTTTGAGCGTTACTAGCCAAGAAAGCCCTAGGTATAAAGCTCATTTTTTTGTAAATGAGAAAGGAAAGTTATCATTATCAGAAGGTTTATGAGTTTTGAAGCGTATGACTAAGAGCGTATACTCTCATGCACTTTGTAATCATCCTATCTTGAGCTTTGGTAATCTAATTTCGATTCCAAAACATGCATTGCATTCCTTGTCTACTGCTCTTTCATTGACGTGTCATCATTTTCAAGTCTTTTGTGGTTTGCATCTACACATTGTCACACATTTTTTGGATGAGCATAAAGTTATCAGGTCATGCCAAAAAAATTACCCAGTAGCCTCATCTATATATGTATACATAGCAAGTCTTGGAAGTGACCATGTAAAAATTCATGTACAAAGGTGTGATTTTGCCAGGCTTTGGTGCTGACTTTTTGGGTTGTTCGAGTCCCCAAGACATGGTTTTTTATAAATATTCTCAGCTGCGCTTTATAGTTCGTGAATCGGACTTGTACATCATGAGTTATGATGTACATGCGCCGAAGACAACTGGAAAAACTTGATGATCGAAATTAGAAATGCTAAAATTCAAGATATCTAGAATTAGTCAAGATGATGGGCTCCAAGCCGTGTGTTACGGTGTATCATTCGATGACCGGAGCAACAAGTTATGCTTTGGGGAAGGTGTCCAAGAAGTTCTCCTACTTTGGGGAAAAATGGGAAATTTGTTGGGCATAAGGGAGTTGGGAGGATTGGGGAGGAAGTCGCCATGTGGCAGGGGAATTATCCCACATGAGAAGGTAAAAGGAGCGAATGGGGGGTATATAGGCTAAAGGGGGAGCACCCATTAGCTGCAAGGCTTAGCTTCAGGGGCTTGTGGAATCTTGGGTACAGAGGGTGCCTTGTCCACTTTTGGTCCACAAGATACGTGCCCCCACCCTATTCCCTTGGTCAAAGGGTCACCGACACCTCATATTATGCCCAAAAAATGCAAGAAATGATCCAATTAAAAGAGGCCTACAAAGAGAGACTTTTTGATTGAGAAGAGAGAATTGGAGTAAAAGATAACAAATATCCCCATTGTAATAGATGCAACACTTGCACAACTTCAAGAGATCTCAGTTTTGAGCAAGAAAGAGTACACCCCCATTTCGAGCGGCCATAACTCTTTCATCTTTCATCTATTTTTGGCCTACGGATACTCTACGATCATCTCCACAAGAGGAGCTTCGTCATGTGTTTTTGGCGGTGTAGTAGTTCTTCCTTCCGACGGTGTGATTTGTGCAAGGCTATAGAGACACTCATTTTTATTGCCGTTTTCACGCTAACATCGTATTGGTGCCCCCATGGAGGAGCAAATTCTACTATGCTCCAATTCTTGTGAAATATGTCTATTCTGTAGGCAGAGAATGTAAAGGGGATGTGGGTCCTTATGGACAACCGCCTATGTATGTGCAAATTGTGGACAACACTTGAGGTGGTTGTGTATTGTATAATTGGATTGCAGAGTTTGGAGGGTCATGAGGTTTTGTGAAGCCAAGAACTAGGGGACCGAGTTACGCAGTGTGAGGTGGATTAGGTACTGAAGAAATCCATCGACATCCCTTGAGCTTTCGACATCACATGTGAGTGTTTTTGTGGAAATCAAACATGGCGGACGAGTTTCCACAGCTTCATGGATTGTCTAATGAGAATGCACAGACTTTTATTGAAAAATTGGAAGTCAATTACTTACTGAAAAATATACTAGACCAAGTTATATTGTTGCGGCTGTTGCAATACAATTTACATGATGAGGAAAAACCTTGGTTACAAAATGATGAAGAGCTGGTGCAAGCACAAACTCTAGGGGTGGTTTTGGACTACAATCATGTGGATCAAGATTTTTTGGCACAATTGTGATCCATTATAGTGCATGATGAGGTTTGGCATGAAATTTTGGGGTACATTCTGAAGGTTAATCAAAGTGTTGATGATTTTGAGCATGCAGTTCACCCGTTTATGGGATAAATGGGCTCAATCTTTGGGAAATGAAATCCATCGATCCATGTTAAAAAAGGATTGTTTTGTGGAAAACTTAAAAGAAAGTCTAAAATTCAAAGTTGAGCTGCTGAAAAGGTCTGCTACCTTCGAGGAAGCAATCACTATCGCTAGGGAGAAAGAATGGAAGGCTCAAAGACTCAATGAGTATGGGAAATCAGTCCCTGTGCAAAATAATGGTGGCCAAAATGAGGGAAATAAGCAAATGCTCGAGCCCAAACTGCTCAAAGGGATGCTAATACTGAACAACTACAATGAAATATGCAAGACATGATGACCATGATGTAGGAATCCCAGATCAGTGTTCTTGAAAGTGGAGGTGTTCGTGGTCATGGATGTGGTAGAGGAATGGCCCAGGCATGTGAAACTCAACCTAATGATAATGCAAGTTGTGGACAAGGTGTCTTTGAGTCACAAAGGAGGGTCATCCCTACGTGTTATAATTGTGGTGAACCTGGTCACATCAGCACTTATTGTTCAAAGCCAACAAGGATGGGAGGTGATATGTTTCGACTTCCACAGTAGATTCCTAACAAGGCTAATGATTATGCATTGGATACACGGGGAGATCAAGGCACTGAATAGGAAAATCATGCCTCAACCTCTGGTGGTCATGTGGGTATTGTATGGGTTTAAAAGAAAGAAGTAAATATGCTACCCGTAAGTAAAAGAGAGAGGGAAGGCTATGCCGCTCCAGGTCCTAGCAAAAAGAAAGAGAAAGCTAAAGATGAAAAATCCAAGAGGAAGAGAAGACCTCATAGAGACGATTTGAAGTAGCAGATTTACCTTTGCGAGAAGGCCAAACAACTTATAGTTTAAAGAAAGACCTAATTGGGAGGAAAGTAGATTGTAATTTTGGACAATTGATGAACATGGTGCCCAAACTTAAAAGGCAGTGGAAGTCATTAGTGAATCCAAAGAAAGAGCCAAAGCATGGACAAGTCAGAGTGTTGGCTGTGGGACAATTACCCGACATTTTTCCTGTGGTGAATGCTTGGCAAAAAGATTTGGTCATGGGAGAGGCCTACATTGATGGAGTGCTCAAGTTTGTGTGGTCACACAGTCATGTGTCGAGAGACTGGGTTGCATTACATACGGAAGGTCTGAATTTTGGATTCCACTAGCAAACCATGCCAAAGTGAAGTGTTTGGGGCTGATTAAGAATTTGGAAGTTGAAGTCTTTCACGTGAAGGTTATAGTAAATTTTCATGTTATGCCAACTGGCTTGGGAGCTTTTCCTCTCATTTTGGGACAACCTTGGTTGAGAGCTATTGGTGCTGTGCAAGATTTGAGCAAGGGAACAATCATTTGTGTGTATGGTAGGAAGGGTGAAAAGAGGGTGTTTGATATGACTACCAAGCAACCTTTGGCACTAGAAGAAGTGAGTGAAAATGATGAGTCCGAAGTTACCAGTGAAGACAGTTTTGAAGATTCAAAAAGTAGCATTGCTTCCAGTTCCAATGATGAGGGTGAAGTGTCATTCTTGTTGCTCGATAAGTAGAAGAGAGAAGTTGGTGAAGTGTTGCAAGTGTCAGGAAATATAAATGCTTCAAGCCATTTAGAGCAACTTGAGGAGTTGATGCAACCTAAACAAGAATTTCTAGTGAAGAAGGAGTTGATTCAAAATAAGATGAGTACTGATTTGACACAAGGAGAAAGAAGGAAGTACTTAACAATGTTAGACAGGTTTCCAAATCTTTTCATCACTTCATATCAAGAAATAAGGGATTCTTCTAGGGATGCTGTGAAGCTCAAATTAGTCGAAGGGGCAAAGCCAATACGACAAAAATCAATAAGGATGGATAAGGAGAAAATGAATGCTTTAAAGGAAGAAGTGGATAAGCTTTTGGATGCAGAGTTCATTGTACAAGTTGATAATGCACAATGGGTGAGCCCTGTAGTGGTCACTCCAAAGAAACATGGGCCTTGGAGAGCTTGCGTTGATTACAAGCCATTGAATACAGTGACTAAGAAAGATCCTTACACTTTACCTTTCATTTGATCAACTTTTAGATGCATTGACTGGCTTTGAAAGATACAATGTTTGTGATGGTTATTCCAAATATTTTTAGCTTATCCTTGCTCCTAAAAACCGGAAAAAGACTACTTTTATCACGCTGTCAGGAGTTTTTTGGAGCAAGGAATTGCGCATATGTACATATCCATGCATGGTGCATCGAATAAAGGATTTCCCATTTTCCAGAGCCAGGTGGTTACGTGGGGCCCACATGTGTACAGGTAGGACAGTGTGTACATAGTGCATCGATTTTCATCGTTAATAGTACTAGTGTGTTTTTTCTACAATAATGAGGAGTTGGTGGCGCGTAAAACTTCTTGAGAAAGTTATCCGCGGGCCGACGACATGAGGTAAGCAGGTGCGTCAAATGGCATCTAGTGGCGTCAGGACGTCGAATGGGGTCAGTACTTGCACGCGGAGAAGTATGGACACGACGTGGGTGTTTTCTTGTGATACTTATGCAGAAAGGTCATCATGAGGACCACTTTTTGGGGCCACTTCACGTGGTTGCAGGATGCATTATTGAGAAAAGCTGAGTGCCAGGTGTGCGGATGATACAAAAAGGTGACATCTATGCACTGCGAGGTCAGTTTTTGGCCTGTTCGGGGTCCGTTTGAGGTTATCTAAAAGGCCAAGGGTGCCCAACTAATAAAGCTAAGTGTGGGAACTGAAAAAGCAGAGGGAAGACCAGAAAAAACGTGGAGAAGAGAGGAGGAACAGCCGCAGGTGTGTTTTTGGGGTTTTTGGAGCCTGTTTTGGTCGTAAACTGCTCATCCGATGTGGGATTTGAGCACTTTGACATTGTAGACTGGGGTTTTGGGCCGTTCCGGACGCGATGGCACTGTCCATTTTTCCAAATTATTCACTCTTTTTCTGTTGTTTTGGCTGTGTAAGTTTCTCCTATGAGCGAAGCTTCTACTCCAATTTGTGATTGTATCTGGTATCTTTTACCCATATTGTGTGAGCTATTTTGCCCATTGGTGTTGGCCCAAGCTCAATTGTATCTAAACATCAGAAATTATCCTCTTTTGAGCTGAGTTTTTTGGGGGGGTGTGTGTGTGTGTGTGTGTGTGTAGAGTGGGCAAGTGGATAGTCTCTCTCCTCTCACTCCAAAGGTGTGTTCCCTGTCTCGGCTAGGTGTGTTGTGTAAGCCGAGTGGTGCCCCATAGTGTGTGTGTGTATCTTCCCAAGAGTGTGTGTCGGGTTGTTATAGAGGCGTTCTGTGTGTTTCCATCCCGCTCACATTCTTTTGGCGCCCCTAAGGAGGAACTTCTTCGAGTACCTTCTGCTTCGAGCTTGAAGCTTCGAGATTCGGGATTACAGGTTGCAGACTATAGGTTACAGGTTACAAGGAGATGTGTAGGTACAAGTGATTCACACAGGTATATGTAGCTAGAGTACAGTGATATACTAACAGTGGTGTCACTTGCAGTTGTTGTGGGTATGCATCACTTGGCGCCTGTTTGAGCGCATTGTCTGTTGGATTGTACGTTACTTGTGGAAACTGCCATTGTACGCCTTTGTGGAGCCAGAATTGGTTTTATTTGGCAGTCCCAGCTATTTCTGAGACTTGGTCTGGAAGATAGTCATTTCTAAGACTTGACTATACGCGATTTGCACTAGCCTTCGTGTGAGGGTCGATAGCATGAGGTTTTATTGAGCTGAGGGATTCTCAAATGTGGAGATCCTTTTGGTGATACAGGTAGCTGGAACACCCTTTTCGTGACCTCGCCATAGGCTATGTACTAGTGATTCCTATTTGATGCTCGAGTTCTATTGTTGGCAGTTTATGCATACATATACAGTCTATATTTTGGGTTCTCACTGCTCTACTTTTGAGGAAACTCTGCCAAAATTTTTCCGAGTTGTGATGGCTGGTTTTTTGGTCTTTTGAGCCATTTATGCTGTGATGCTACTGAAATTTTGACAAAATCAGAGGATAAGTCAGGTGTGCCTTCTTGGGAGCTGCATGGTTGGCTTTAATGGATGATCAAAATGGCCCTCAATTCACTCCATTTCATTTAACTCAAAGAATCCATATAAATGTTCATGTGTCCAGGAAGATTTTTTTGCAGTAGTGCATAGTCTTTATGTTTGGGCCAAGAAGATTACGAGAGATCTTGGAATGTCATTTGCCTGTTGTAATTTCGATGATCAACAATGAAAACTCATTTGATGTGCATGTGTTTGTCCTTATCTAAAGTTGAGCTCCATGGAAGTTTCTGGAAATTGAGTCAGTAAAAGTTTTGGGTTCTTGCACTTGTGTTCAAAGGGGTTCTCAAAGCATTGTAACTTGGGTAGCCATGGCTTTCTCTTATCCTGAGTTTCATGGAAGAAGTGATGAAGATGTGGAAGATTTTTTGGAAACGATGGAGGTTGCCTGCATTAGCAACCAGATTCATGACCCTGCGCAGATGTTACGTCTTCTCCAAATTTGTTTGAAGAGTGATGCACGAGTCTGGTCCAAAACATTTGAAGAGGAGTTGCGTGCAGCGGATCCACCTATAAGATTGAGTTGGGACAATCTAAGGCATGGGTTGGAAGTGGAGTTTGTGAAGATAGAAGATCCTGACAAAGTGTGCCAAGAAGTACAGGCTTTAGTGCAAAAGGAAAGTGAGCCAGTAGATGCGTACATACGTAAGTTCTCATTGGCATGGGAGCGGATGTGCAAGGTCTTAGCACCAGAGGTACCCCCGCCTGACATGATGAAGAAGGACAGGTTCTTGGTTGGGATTTGGGAGAATATACATTGGAGAGTGGAGCTAAAGAAGCCTAGGACATATGAAGATGCATTGGAGGTAGCAAGGAACAAAGGGTGGAAGTTGAGGAAAATGAGCCAGTTAGGGGTGGAGTCTTTGCCCATGAGGTCTGAATTTCAGCCTATGGACTCTTTACAAGGTCGCATGCCAGGGGTTCATCATGAACCAGTGGTTTGTGTTACTCCTCATGTTATGCCAGCAGTGGTCACTACAGCAGTGCAAGATGATGGGCTAAGGCAAGACATGAGGCAAGTGGTAGATTTAATGAAGAATCTCAGCCTAAACATGCTAGGTCAAGTGGGAAATAATCGAGGTCGAGGGAGGTTTGCGAATCAGCCAGGAGGTGAAGAAAGACCTAGGAATGGTGTTGGACAAAGTAATGGTAGGTTCTGGAGGCAGACGCCCACATGTTATAATTGTGGAGAGTTGGGCCACATCAGCCCGCAATGTGATAAGCCACCAAGGAAGGGGGGAGACATGTATCCATTGCCAAGACAGGTGCTAACTAGGTCAAATGATTATGGCATTGAAATTAAGGGAGACGAAGGAACCAATGGACTAACCCATGAGGAAAAGGGCAAGACAAAAGTGCTAAGTGTAGTCACCTTGGAGAAGGCATCAAAGCTAGAGGATACATTAGTGATGCCTATTGGGAAGAGGACCACAGAGGAAAAGGAAGAAAGAAGTGCCCCAAGTCCTAGTAAGAAGAAAGGAAAGAGCCATGAAGGCGAGGATGTCAAGGCCAAGAGGAAAAGGAGAGCTTAGAAGTGGAAGCATATGATGCAAAGGCAGTGGTTGATTTTCATGTGATGCCAGCGGGGTTGGGAGCATATCCTATTATACTGGACAGACCATGGTTACGTGCAGTGGGAGTTGTTCAAGATTGGAGACGTGGTACGATTAGCCTCTATGGAAAGACAGGTGCCAAGAAGGCTTACAATATGGACACAAGGAAATGGTTGGAGGAGCTTTATGAAGATGAGGATGAGTCTAGTGATGAAGACTATTCCACGGTGACAGATGAGGACAGTGATAGCACTACTAACAGTGATGAGGATGCTGATGTTGCATTTGTTTTGATGGACAAAGAAATCCAAGATTCTGGTTTAGTTGCATTTGCAAATGAGGTTGAAGATGAAAGTGAAGGGCCTTATGAAGTGATTGAAGGGCTGATGCAAACCAAGGTTGAGTTGTCAAAGAAGAAAGAATTGATGACACAAATGATCAATGGAGACCTCTCAGCTATGGAGAAGAAGATAAATTTGCATATGCTGGTCTATGCCAAAGTAATTGATGATTTTCTTGATGCAAAGTTGATATATGGCATCTCTACAGGTTTTCCTTGGGAACCAGGTGGAACCTTGATTAAGCTTTTCATGCAAGGAATGCCAAGTGTTTTTGTGTGGGATCCAGGTGGAATGAGCATCTACTAGTGTTGTGCTGCTGAGCATGAATTCTCTAGTAGTCTAACGGGTGGCAAATTATGTCAGGAGTTTTTTGGAGCAAGGAATTGCGCATATGTACATATCCATGCATGGTGCATCGAATAAAGGATTGCCCATTTTCCACAGCCAGGTGGTTACGTGGGGCCCACATGTGTACAGGTAGGACAGTGTGTACATAGTGCATCGATTTTCATCGTTACTAGTATCAATGTGTTTTTTCTACAATAATGAGGAGTTGGTGTCGTGTAAAACTTCTTGAGGAAGCTATCCGCGGGCCGATGACATGAGGTAAACAGGTGCGTCAGAAGGCATCTAGTGGCGTCAGGACGTCGAATGGGGTCAGTACTTGCACACGGAGAAGTACGGACAAGACGTGGGTGTTTTCTTGTGATACTTATGCAGAAAGGTCATCATGAGGACCAATTTTTGGGGCCACTTCACGTGGTTGCGGGATGCATTATTGAGAACAACTGAGTGCCAGGTGTGCGGATGATACAAAAAGGTGACAGCTATGCACTGCGAGGTCAGTTTTTGGCCTGTTCGGGGTCCGTTTGAGGTTATATAAAAGGCCAAGTGTGCCCAACTAATAAAGCTAAGTGTGGGAACTGAAAAAATAGAGGGAAGACCAGAGAAAACGTGGAGAAGAGAGGAGGAACAGCTGCAGGTGTGTTTTTGGGGTTTTTGGAGCCTGTTTTGGTCGTAAACTGCTCATCCGATGTGGGATTTGAGCACTTTGACATTGTAGACTGGGGTTTTGGGCCGTTCCGGACGCGATGGCACTGTCCATTTTGCCAAATTACTCACTCTTTTTCTGTTGTTTTGGCTGTGTAAGTTTCTCCTATGAGCGAAGCTTCTACTCCAATTTGTGATTGTATCTGGTATCTTTTACCCATATTGTGTGAGTTTTTTGCCCCATTGGTGTTGGCCCAATCTCAATTGTATCTAAACATCAGAAATTCTCTTCTTTTGAGCTGAGTTTTTTGGATGTGTGTATGTGTGTGTGTCTATGTAGAGTGGGCAAGTGGATAGTCTCTCTCCTCTCACTCCAGAGGTGTGTTCCCTGTCTCGGCCAGGTGTGTTGTGTAAGCCGAGTGGTGCCACATAGTGTGTGTGTGTATCTTCCCAAGAGTGTGTGTCGGGTTGTTATAGAGGCATTCTGTGTGTTTCCATCCCGCTCACAACGCCATGGGGTTGTTTTTGCTTTTGCTGCCTATCTTTGCGCTGACAAATGGGTCGGGCGTTTTTGAAAGAAAAGAGAAAAGTGGATTGGGTCCTTACCCCATTCCTTGGGAATTTTTTCAAAGGATTCATAGATGAGGTCTATGTATACAGTTCAAGGAAAGAGCATGTTCAAAAGCTTGAAATGAGTTTTTCAAGATATGATGGATGGGGGGTTCAATTGAATCCTAGAGAAATGTCATTTGGCACAGCCAAGGGTGAGGATTCTTGGACATTTAATTTCAAAAAATGGGATTGAAGTAGATCTAGAGAATGTGGAGGCTTTGTTGTTGATTTCATCTCTAAAAGATACCAGACAGTTAGCCACTTTCATACAAAAGGTTAAGTATCTATCTTGTTTCATACCTTTGGCATCACAACTATTGTATCTATTTGAGTAAGCAACTAAGAATGATCCCTTTGAGTGGTCTTGTGACTTTGAAGATGTTTTTGATAGAGTCAAAGAAGTTTTGAGTACATTGCCCATTATGCAAGCTTCTGGCTGGGAAAAGGAGTTTTATGTTAATCCATCGGTGGGAGATGATGCCATGTCATTGTAAAAGGGGAAGGAGTGTCGGTATATGAAGCCTGTTCATTATGCTAACAGAGTGAAGAATCCTCATGAAAGAGACTACTGTGAAATTGAATTAGTGATGACGAGCATGGTTTATGCTTGCAAATGATTCAAACATTACTTGTTGCAAAAGTCGTTCACTTTTCTCACCAGTTATTCATTGCTTCCTCAGATGTTCAATGATTCAAATATATAAAAAACAATGATGAAATGGGTTATTGAACTCCAAGAGTTTCAGTTCTCATTTTTGGTAGAAGAGAGTACTTGGGCTACCGTGGCAGATTTACTCACTTCTAAAGACACTCTTATTTTGGTTAAGGAAGAGGTGGTGCAAAAGAAGAAAGTCGAGATGCTTGACATATCTGATGAACACCATATTGAAGAGTTTGAGACTTTCGAGTCAATTTGGGAATCACTAATGACTTGAAGATTTGGCCATATGGACAAATCTCAAACTATTTTTTAAGACCAAGTTATTTTTACAAGGTAGTACTTGAGAAGATCTTCTGAGCCATGCTCTCAAAACTTTGGCTAAGATTTAACCATGTGGTCAAATCTTAAGCTCTTATTGAAAGTGGGAATTGGGAAATTCCCAAACTTACCAATATGGTGTTGATGCTTCATTGTTATATTTTGATGGCTCTTATCGAAGAAGTCATGATGTTGCTTCGGGAGGCATTGTCATTTATAATGCACAAGGAAAACTTATAAGGAAACAAGGGCTAAAACTTGATGCAAAAAGTAACAATGAAGCAGAGTACATGGCTCTTGAAGGTTGTTTGCATATCGATTTACAATTGGGAATTAGACGATTACAGATCAAAGAAGATGCCTTATTGGTTATGAAGCAAGTATTGGGAGTATGGAAGAATACGAATCCTAAATTGAAGAATTTATGCTTCAAGGTGAAGTCGTTGATCAAAATGTTTGAAGCATGGAGTTTGCACTATATTGAGAGGTCTCAGAATGAAGAAGCTTGTGATGCTACCCAAGAAATGATCACTTGTGTGTTTTTGTTGAAGGCAAATGCCCCTTTATATCATGGGAGGGACGTGTTATCAAAGAACATGGATTTTTTGTTGATAGGTGTTTTACCTGAAGGTCTACCATCCTCCAAAACATATGCTTTTATAAGAAAAGCTAGAAAGTATAAAATTCTTGATGATGTGCTTTACATGAAAGGAAGTGATTTGGTTTTGCGTCATGTGCCCTAGAGAGAGGAAATCTACAAGATGTTGGAAGAAAATCATGACGGATCATGTGGAGGCCATATTGCCATGAAGATCATGTTGCATAGAATTTGGCAAGAAGGCTATGTGTGGCCAAGTATTCAGCGGGATGTTAACCATT
This sequence comes from Adiantum capillus-veneris, assembly GCF_014529385.1. NCBI lineage: Eukaryota > Viridiplantae > Streptophyta > Polypodiopsida > Polypodiales > Pteridaceae > Adiantum > Adiantum capillus-veneris. The sequence goes on along the minus strand of NC_140953.1, from coordinate 9,112,713 downwards.
GGTGCAAGTCTTGTTTGCCTTGTCAAAATATGGGAAAGATAACTTTGAAGCCCAAATCATAAAAAAAAATTATAGCTTTTGATGTGTTTAAAAAATGGGGTCTTGATGCTATTGGACCCTTATCCATGACTAGCGAAAGGAATGCTTACATTTTGACAGCAGTGTATTATTTGTAACGATGTAGAAGCCAAATCTATCAAGCAGATTAACAGTAAGTAAATGGGAAAGTTTTTATATGAGCATATATGCTGCAAATTTGGTGTGCCATTAGAATTACTTTCTGATAGAGGAGTGGGATTTAGAGGAGAGCTGTTTGATTTCCTATGCAAAAAGCTCAATATACAGTAAATGTACAATTCTCCTTATTATCCACAATGCAATGGTCTCAATGAGAGGTTCAATGGAGAGTTGGTGAAGATCTCGACAAAGATGACCCAGACACATGATAAAACTTGGGATTCAGAGCTGCCTTGTGCATCATAGGCCTACAAAACTGCTATCAAAACAAGCACATGCTTTTCTCCTTACCACTTGGTTTATGGCAAGGAAGCATTATTGCCAATTGATGTGGAGATTCTTGCACTCAAATTGTTGTCATTGGGAAGGGCAAACAAATACTTGGCAGAAAAGGTTGTTGGATTTACAATATTTGCAATTGGATAGAGTTTTGTCTTTAAGCTACTATGAAGAAGTGTCAAAGAAGGCTCAACTAAAAAGCTAATGCATGTGTGAAAGATAAAGGAATTGAAAAGGGTGATCTGGTGCTGCGATACAATAGTAAGTTGGACAATACCTTTCTGAAAAGGTTTCAAATCAAATGGGAAGGTCCTTTTACTATTGTGAATAAGTTTGACAATGGCACATATCACTTGTGACATATGAGATGCTATCAATGGAGGAAGAAAGTGTGAAAACATATGAGAATGCAAACGAGGTTTCTAGGAATGAGCTACAATAGTTGTTCACCCTAGAGACCTCTGCTTGTCATGAATGATCAAGCAGGCTAGGGGTGGTTGGCAAGCTATGTCAATATTTTTTTGGATGAGCATAAAGTCATTAAGTCATGCCAAAAATCTTGTCCACTAGCCTCATGTGTATAAGTGTACATAGCCTTGCGAGTCTTGGAAGTTACCATGTCAAAATTCATGTACAAATGTGTGATTTTTCCAAGCTTGGGTGCTGATGTTTTGGATTGTTTGAGTCTCCAAGACATGGTTTATATTAAATACTTTTAACCATACTTTATTGCCTTTGAATCGGACTTGTACATCATGAGTTATGAGCATCTGAATTGGACGGTCTCAACTTAAAAAGTGATTGCAGTTGCATGCAGCAAAGGTAATGGGGCCAACTTGATGATGGGAATTAGAAATTCTGAAATTCAAGATTTCTAGAAGTAGTCAAGATGATGGGCTCCAAGCTGTGTGTTATGGTGTGTCATTCAGTGATCGAAGTAGCAAGTTATGCTTTGGGGAAGGTGTCCGAGAAGTTCTTCTTCTTTGGGGAATAACTGGAAATTTGTTGGGAGGATTGGGGAGGAAGTTGCCATGTGCTAGGGTAATTATCCCACATGAGAAGGAGAAAGGTGAGAATGGGGGATATATAGGCTAAAGGGAGAGCACCCATTAGGTATATCACTTGCTGCGAGGCTTAGCTTGATGGGCTCTTGGGGAGAGAGGGTGCCTTTTCCAGCTGTCCACACTGCATGGCCAAGTGCCTTGTCCACTTTTGGTCCACAAGACACTTGCACCCACCCTATTCCCGTGGTCAAGGGGTCACAAACACCTCATTTTATGCCCAAAAAAGGCAAAAAATGAGCCAATTAAAAGAGGCTTACAAAGAGAGATTTGTTGACTGAGAAGAGAGATAATGTTTTTGGGAATAAAAGATAAGAAAGCCCCCCATTTTAATAGATGAAACACCTGCTTAACTTCAAGAGAGCAACTTGCTGCAGATCCTTGATCATTCGTTCTATGGTTTGAAGAAGCTCAAACTTGGTTAGAGAAAATGGTTGATACCATTTTTTATTTGTTTTCTCTTGCATCAACAATGGGACATTGGTAAAGTGTAGTATTCTTTTTTTGCACTCATTCGCTTCTAGTATATTGTCTTCTATAATATCTTTCTCAACCTCTAAACTTAGATCTTAAACGGGAGTTGGTGTACTTGCTTGACCCTATGAACATGAAACCTCAAGGACATCTAGAATGACCTTTACAACATGGGAGGTCAACTCAACTCTAACAAATGCCACAAAGGTGAAGACAAAGTGATCTTGCTTGGTGAAAATGTTTCCCATACAGGCATTGAGGTGGAGCCTTTAAAGTCAAAGGCTCTTATTGAGATACCATCACCTAAGAGTCTCAAGGAGGTCATCTCATTCATTCAAAAGGTGAACTATATATCCCACTTCATTTACTTAGCCACAAAGTTACTTCACCCCTCGCAAAAATTGACCAACAAGCTGAGTTTGTTTGGTCTAATGAGCTTGAAGAATATTTTTGTAACATTAAAGTCATTCTGTCAAAACTACCAACACTCATGCCTCCTTGTTGGTAGTACACATTCTTTGTTATCTCTATTGTTGGGATAAAAACAAATTGGGGTTGTCTTGTTACAAAAAGATCCCCAAAGTACCAAGATGCAACCCATCTACTTTGCTAGTAGGATCATGAATGCTTTCGAGAAAGGCTACACGGAAGCAAAGTTCATGATGCTTTCTCTCAAGTTTGCGGTGAGAAAATTTAGATCCTACCTGTTACAAGAACGTTTTGTTATCCTCACTGTAGAAATTTTTTCTCTTTGGTGTCATCTCAAATTAATCTTAGTACTAGGATCTTAAAGTGAATTATGGATAGTGTACGTGCATAATTGGTAGGGATTCTCACTTATAGGGTGTATGAAAAAGAGATTTAAGTTCCCGAAGTAAAGATCCTACCATTGCCACCACCTAAAAGTATCCCTAATGAATTTACTTGTCCTTTGATGGAGATTTTGGACGAGCCACATGTAATGCTATAGACGGTGATATCGGGAATGACATGCTACGAGCAATAAAACCATGAATTTGCATACGTGATGAATCAAATAACCATAATCAATATTGCACACGACAAAGAGAGACATAGAGCGGGAGAGTGGGAGAGAGCATGTGCACCTCCTAGAATGGAGTGCTATGCCAACACGTCAAGAGAGAAGAGAGGAGAGGAGAGGAAAATACATAGACAGTGGGTGCAATCTCCCCCCATGCAAGAGTGACCATTTCCCTCTTGCACGTATTTCATTTATAGATTTCTCGAATGGTCAAATTAAGTACAAACTGCCCAGCCGGTCATAAATGGCCAAAGCTCATAAAAGAGCACTTGAATAAAATGTACATAAAATATAATATTCTTTTGCAATACCCTAGCTTGGTCAAGCCTTTTCCACCTGTCAACTGCAATAAATAATAAAATATCAATTCCATAACATGTAAAGCAGGGGGAGGGTTTGTGTTGATTGATCAAAGTGGAGAAGTGGTTATGAAAGACAAGTTCAATCTACCAGGTTCAACTAGCAACAATGAAGCAAAGTACAACATACTACTTCATGGTTTGAAGATGTGCAGTAGCCAAGGTATACAACATCTCATGATAAAGGGGGGTGCACTTCTAATTGTGAAGCAGATTATAGGCAGTGGGGGCATGCATGCAAGAATGAAAGCCTAAGGACAAAAGGTCATGGCATTTATAGATATTTTAATCAGTTTGAAGACATGCAACTCTATCATATTCCTAGGAAACAAAATAAAGATGTTGATTTACTTGCATAATAAGCAATTATATGTGTTGAGAGAGAAGTGTAGGTCATCATGGTCACAACAACTATCAAGCAATCAAGGTACCATGGAATGGAATCGTTGGCTCCCTTCATTGGCTATATTTTAGAGGGAGAGTTTCCACAATGCTTCACAAAAGCTCAAAAGAGGATACTCATGAAGAAGACAAGTTCCAATCTCTTCCTAGAAGGCTCCCTCTAGCAAAGAGAAGGGATAAATTGTGTAGAAGAGTACCAAAAATGGAGGAAACTCCACTCATTCTAGAAGGTTTTCATGAGGAAAGACATGGCGGTCATTTTGGCCAAGAGTTAACTGGTGAAGAAGGTTTTTCTTCAGCGGTATGTTTGGCCACGTTTGTATGTGGATGTTCAACATTGGTGTAGAAGTCTTCACAATTGTTAGATTAATGGAAATAGAAGATTGGTGCATGGTCCAATAAAAAATTGTGCTTGAAAATGGAACCTTTGAAAACTGGGGCATTGATGCTATGTGGCCATTGCCTAGAACAAAAAAATGGTAAACTCTATATCCTAGTGGAAGTGGACTATATGCCTAGGTGGGTGGAAGCACAAATTGTGGCAACGGTAAATGAGAGGACAATGAAATTTTTTTTCCACTCACATTTTGGAGGTTTGACACACCTTTGGATATTGTTTCTAATAATGGTCCATAATTTAGGAAGGATTTTCTCACAAAAGTTTGTGAAGAGATTCACATTTTACATTGTCACAACATAGCCTACTATCCCCAATTCAACATTCCAACCATGTGTCTTCACAAAGTTCAAGCCATTTCACTTAGTCTATGGTCGAGAGGTTTTGTAGTTTATCGAGCTCAACATTCCAATAATGGGTCTTCACAAAAAGGGACACAAGATGATCAAGAAGCAAGGATTGATCGAATTCTAACATTCGTAGAACTTGAATGGAACAGAGAATCAACCTATGAGTGCTACACAAGCAACGAAGAATCTCAACAAGAAACTGAAGGAAAAAGGCATCAAAAAAGGAGATCTTGTGCTAAGGTATGATAATCAACTTGATAACCATTTTGATGCCAAGTTTGAAATTAGATGGCAAGGACAATACATAGTCAAGAAGGCTTTCAATTCAGGTTACTACCAGCTCATGAACTTGAATGGTAAAGAGCACTCCAAGAAGGTAAATGGGTATCGGCTAAAGCTATATTTGAGTTGCCTTCTACTAAAGGATCTAACAAAGCATTGTCCAAGAGCTACTACCGCATCTAAGTATTGATGCATGATGCATGTGTAACTCAAGCCGAAGTGACAAGGAGCCACATGATGAAAATATTGTCAAGATACCAACTATCACAGAGGACCTAAAACCACTCTCTTTGTAGAAGATGTCTTATGCTCGTACATGAATGTACCCTTTTCTTGGGGCGGGCTAATTATAGTTGTTTTTTCACCTTTCCATATTTTCTATAATAAGCTACTTCATACTACAAAAATCACTTAAATAGTATGGCTATCTTTACCTTTTCAATGTACATAGGCATGTGTAGGCTAGGGACTTTTCCCATATCTCTTTGAAAACCCTCAGCTAGCTAGTCACGGGGCTAGTTGAGCCAGAAAAATACACAAAGAACAAAATAAAAAAATATATTATGTCCCACCCGTTGCGTGTAAATATTTTCGCTTACATTGGGTCTAATTGTATTATAATTTTAATTACTCTACTATGTAAGAGTTATGTGTATGCTCTTTTAGAAGTGGGTTTTTACTAGGCCTAAGTGAGCCACTTTGCTTTTTAACCATCCATAATATATTTTAATATCATCCATGTATATATATATTATGCATTCGATGTCCTCACTCAAGCTAGAACTAAGCTCGGTGTGACTCCACTCTAGCAAAATTCACAAAGATCCCTTCACTCCTTCAAGATAAAAATTTTCTTACCTATTACATTTGTTTTTTCTTATGATAAAAAATTAAATTCAAAATCACCTACCATGCTAATCAATAATTGAGGGACACTTTTTTAATTTTAATAAATTTTTATTTATATATCTTTAGCTCTTTATCCGAAAATCCTATCACAAGTCAATACGTCTATTCTTCCCTCTTGGATATATTTTATTTCACCAAACTTTCTCATCGATACACATGTAAAGGAAATCTCAATTATCAATTCCATGCCATGGTGCTTGGAGGGGCACACTCTTAGAGCCACATGGAGGTTCAACCAATAAAGGGACCACAAGAAGACTTTTGCAGTCTTGAATCATACATATTTTGATGGAATTTTTGGCCTCCACCTCCACTCCAAATTTAAATAAGTCATCAAAGAACAAAACATAGCCCACAAGCTGGATAATCATCCTAGCATTTTTTATAGTTTTGGGAGCTATCATTGGTGAGATATGATATTTTTGGTGGACCCCAGTGTGCCCACTTTGCTAACATGTCACCCCTAGTTGTGTCTCACCTCCTTACACACTTCTACACCCACTTACACACACACACACACACACACACACACACACACACACACACACACACATTCCTCCCCATCCCTCAGGTTACTTTCACATATCACATTGGAGGATCAATTGAAAACAACCTTCATCACTCCTTGGGGTTGTTATGCTTTCAAAGTCATGCCATTTGGCCTGACAAATGCTCCTGCAACTTTGCAACACTTCATGAACATGGTGTTTCAAGCATTCTTAAGAAAGACCATTGGGTTTTTTAAAAATTACTTTCGCATCCATAGCTCAAAATCATTGCACTACAAAAAGTAGAAGAAGGTTTGAAGAAACTTTACAACATGGGGGTCAACTTGACCCTGACAAATGCCACATAGGTGAGGACATAGTGATTTTGCTTGGTCACAAGGTTTCCTATATAGGCGTTGAGGTGGAGCCTTCAAAGTCAAAGGCTCTTATTGAGATAGCATCACCTAAGAGTCTCAATGAGGTCATCTCACTCATTCAAAAGGTGAAGTATATGTCCCACGTTGTGAGCGGGATGAAAACACACACAGCGCCTCTATAACGACCCGACACACACTCTTGGGAAGATACACACACACACACACTATGGGGCACCACTCGGCTTACACAACACACCTGGCTGAGACAGGGAACACACCTCTGGAGTGAGAGGAGAGAGACTATCCACTTGCCCACTTGCCCACTCCAAACAGAGACACACACACACACACAAAAAAAAAAAACTCAGCTCAAAAGAGGAGAACTTCTGATGTTTAGATACAAATGAGCTTGGGCCAACACCAATGGGGCAAACAACTCACACAATATGGGTAAAAGATACCAGATACAATCACAAATTGGAGAAGAAGCTTCACTCACCGGAGAAGGTTACACAGAAAAATAGCAGAAAAAGAGTGAGGAATTTGGCAAAATGGACAGCACCATCGCGTCCGGAACGGCCCAAAACCCCAGTCTACAATGTCAAAGTGCTCAAATCCGACCTCGGATGAGCAGTTTATGGCCAAAACAAGCTCCAAAATGAGCAAAAACACACCTGCGGCTGTTCCTCCTCTCTTCTTCACGTTTTTTCTGGTCTTCTCTCTGTTTTTTCAGTTCCCACACTTAGCTTTATCACTTGGGCACCCTTGGCCTTTTAGATGACCTCAAACGGACCCCGAACAGGCCAAAAACTGACCTCGCAGTGCATAGTTGTCACCTTTTTGCATCATCCGCACACCTGGCACTCAGCTTTTTTCCAATAATGCATCTCGCCACCACGTGAAGTGGCCCCAAAAAGTGGTCCTAATGATGACCTTTCTGCATAACTCTCACCAAAAAACACCCACGTTGTGTCCGTCCTCATCCGCGTGCAAATATTGACCTCGTTCGCCCTCCTGACGCCACTAGATGCCATCTGACGCACCTACTGACCTCACGTCGTTGGCCCGCGGATAGCTTCCTCGAGAATTTTTACGCGCTATAAACTCCTCATTATTGTAGAAAAAACATACAGGTACTGGTGATAGTGAAAATCGATGCACTATGTACATGCTGTCCTACCTGTACACATGTGGGCCCCACGTAACCACCTGGCTCTGGAAAATGGGCAATTCTTCATTTGATGCACCATGCATGTGTATGTACATATGCGCAATCCCTTGCTCCAAAAAACTCCTGACATAATTTGCCCACCCCCTAGCGTGCTAGAGCATTCATGCTCAGCAGCAGCAACACTAGTAGATGCTCATTCCACCTGGATCCCACACAAAAACACTTGGCATTCCTTGCATCAAAAGCTTAATCAAACTTTCACCTGGTTCCCAAGGAAAACCTGTAGAGATGCCATTTATCAACCTTGCATCAAGAAAACCATCAATTACTTTGGCATCAACCTGCATGTGCAAATTTATCTCCTTCTCCATAGCTGAGAGGTCTCCACCGATCATTTGTGTCCTTAATTCTTGCTTCTTTGACAACTCAACCTTGGTTTGCATCAGCCCTTCAATCACTTCATAAGGCCCTTCACTTTCATCTTCAACCTCATTCGCAAATGCAACTAAGCCAATCTCCTGGATTTCTTTGTCCATCAAAAGAAATGCAACATCAGCATCCTCATCACTGCTGGTAGTGCTATCACTGTCCTCATCTATCACCGTGGAAGAGTCTTCATCACTAGACTCATCCTCATCTTCATAAAGCTCCTCTAATCGTTTCCTTGTGTCCATATTATAAAGCTTCTTGGTACCTGTCTTTCCATAGAGGCTAATCGTACCATGTCGCCAATCTTGAATAGCTCCCACTGCACATAACCATGGTCTGCCCAGTATAATAGGATATGCTCCCAACCCTGCTGGCATCACATGAAAATCAACCACTGCCTTTGCATCATATGCCTCCACTTCTAAGCTCTTTACAACACCTAAGAATTTTACTTTTTGATGGTTTGCCAATCTGATCCGAAAACCTGACACCCCAGCCACTGTGAGACCCATCTTCTCAACGCATGAGTGTGTTATGACGCATATTTGGGCTCCGCCATCCACATAACCTTGCCCCAAATTTTTTCTTTTATGCCACACATCTACTATTGGACAAATGTCTGGTAGCTCGTCCATTGCCAACACCTTCACTGAACCTCTCTCTGGCTCTTTCTCCATTGGGTTAACCATCCTCTTCCACTGTCGCTTTAGCTTAGGCACCATCTCTATAAGCTGCCCAAAAGTAACATCTGCCTTCCTGCTCGTCAGATCCTCCCTCAAGTCATAGCTTAATTGCCCATCCCCTAGTGGAAAATCTGAAACATGAAACTTTCGACGAGCTTTCCTTTTCCTCTTGGCCTTGACATCCTCGCCTTCATGGCTCTTTCGTTTCTTCTTACTAGGACCTGGGGCACTTCTTCCTTCCTTATCCTCTGTGGTCCTCTTCCCAATAGGCATCACTAATGTATCCTCTAGCTTTGATGCCTTCTCCAAGGTGACTACACTTAGCACTTTTGTCTTTCCCTTTTCCTCCTGGGTCAGTCCACTGGTTCCTTCGTCTCCCTTAATTTCGATGCCATAATCATTTGACCTAGCTAGCACCTGTCTTGGCAATGGATACATGTCTCCCCCATGCTTGGTGGCTTATCACATTGCGGGCTGATGTGACCCAACTCTCCACAATTATAACATGTGGGCGTCTGCCTCCAAAAGCTACTATTACTTTGTCCAGCACCATTCCTAGGTCTTTCTTCACCTCCTGGCTGATTTGCAAACCGCCCTCGACCTCGATTATTTCCCACTTGACCTAGCATGTTTAGGCTGAGATTCTTCATCAAATCTACCATTTGCCTCATGTCTTGCCTTAGCCCATCATCTTGCACTGCTGTAGTGACCACTGCTGGCATAACCTGAGTAGTAACTACTGGTTCATGATGAACCCCTGACATGCGACCTTGTAAAGACTCTATATGCTGAAATTCAGACCTCATGGGCAAAGACTCCACCCCTAACTAGCTCATTTTCCTCAACTTCCACTCTTTGTTCCTTGATACCTCTAGTGCATCTTCATATGTCCTAGGCTTCTTTAGCTCCACTCTCCAACGTATATTCTCCCAAAGACCAGCCAAGAACCTGTCCTTCTTCATCATGTCAGGAGGGGGTACCTGTGGTGCTAAAGACTTGCACATTCGCTCCCATGCCAATGAAAACTTACGTATGTATGCATCTACTGGTTCACCTTCCTTTTGCACCAAAGCCTGTACTTCTTGCCACACCTTGTCAGGATCTTCTATCTTCACAAACTCCACTTCCAACCCATGTCGTAGATTGTCCCAACTCAACCTTACAGGTGGATCAGCCACACGCAACTCCTCTTCAAATGCTTTAGACCAAACTCGTGCATCACTCTTCAAACAAATTTGGAGAAGGCGTAACATCTGCGCAGGGTCATGAATCTGGTTGCTAATGCAGGCAACCTCTATCTTTTCCAAAAATTCTTCCACATCTTCATCACTTCTTCCATGAAACTCCGGATAAGAGAAAGCCATGGCTACCCAAATTATGATGCTTTGAGAACCCCTTCAAACACACGTGCAAGAACCCAAAACTTCTCACTACCCAATCCCCAGAAACTTCAATGGAGCTCAGGTTTAGATGAGAACAAACACATGCACATCAAATGAGTTTTCATAGTTGATCATCGGAAGTACAACAGGCAAAGGACATTCCAGGATCTCTCGTAATCTTCTTGGCCCGAACATAAAGTCTATGCGCTGCTGGAAAAAAATCTTCCTGGATACATGAACATTTATCTGGATTCTCTGAGTTAAATGAAATGGAGTGAATTGAGGTCCATTTTGATCATCCATTAAAGCCAACCATGAAGCTCCCAAGAAAGCACACCTGTCTTATCCTCTGATTTTGCCAAAATTTCAGCAGCATAACAGCATAAATGGCTCAAAATACAAAAAAACCAGCCATCATAACTTGGGAAAATTTTGACAGAGTTTTCCTAGAAGTAGAGCAATGAGAACCCAAAATATAGACTGTATCTGTATGCATAAACTGCCAACAATAGAACCCGAGCATCAAATAGGACTCACTAGTACATAGCCTATGGCGAGGTCACAAAAAGGGTGCTCCAGCTACCTGTATCACTGAAAGGATCTCCACATTTGAGAATCCCCCAGCTCAATAAAAACCTCACGCTATCGACCCTCACACGAAGGCTAATGCAAATCGCATATAGTCAAGTCTCAGAAATGACTATCTTCCAGACCAAGTCTCAGAAATGGCTGGGACTGCCAAATACAACCACGTATGGCTCCACAAATGCGGACAATGGCAGTTTCCACAAGTAACGTACGATCCAGTAGACAATGCGCTCAAATAGGCGCCAAGTGATGCATTCCCACAACAACTGCAAGTGACATCACTGCTAGTATATCACTGTACTCCAGCTACCTGTACCTGTGTGAATCACCTGTACCTGTACCTGTAACCTGTAACCTGTAACCTGTAACCTGTAACCTGTAACCTGTAATCCCGAAGCTCGAAGCTCGAAGCAGAAGGTACTCGAAGAAGATCCTCAGTTGGGGCACCAAAAGAATGTGAGCGGGATGAAAACACACACAGTGCCTCTATAACGACCCGACACACACTCTTGGGAAGATACAAACACACACTATGGGGCACCACTCGGCTTACACAACACACCTGGCCGAGACAGGGAACACACCTTTGGAGTGAGAGGAGAGAGACTATCCACTTGCCCACTTGCCCACTCCACACAGAGACACACACACACACACACACACACACACACACACACACACACACACACACACACACACACACACACACACACACAAAACTTAGCTCAAAAGAGGAGAACTTCTGATGTTTAGATACAAATGAGCTTGGGCCAACACCAATGGGGCAAACAACTCACACAATATGGGTAAAAGATACCAGATACAATCACAAATTGGAGAAGAAGCTTCACTCACCGGAGAAGGTTACACAGAAAAACAACAGAAAAAGAGAGGAATTTGGCAAAATGGACAGCACCATCGCATCCGGAACGGCCCAAAACCCCAGTCTACAATGTCAAAGTGCTCAAATCCGACCTCGGATGAGCAATTTACGGCCAAAACAGGCTCCAAAATGAGCAAAAACACACCTGCGGCTGTTCCTCCTTTCTTCTCCACATTTTTTCTGGTCTTCTCTCTGTTTTTTCAGTTCCCACACTTAGCTTTATCACTTGGGCACCCTTGGCCTTTTAGATGACCTCAAACGGACCCCGAACAGGCCAAAAACTGACCTCGCAGTGCATAGTTGTCACCTTTTTGCATCATCCGCACACCTGGCACTCAGCTTTTTTCCAATAATGCATCTCGCCACCACGTGAAGTGGCCCCAAAAAGTGGTCCTAATGATGACCTTTCTGCATAACTCTCACCAGAAAACACCCACGTTGTGTCCGTCCTCATCCACGTGCAAATATTGACCTCGTTCGCCCTCCTGACGCCACTAGATGCCATCTGACGCACCTGCTGACCTCACGTCATCGGCCCGCGGATAGCTTCCTCGAGAAGTTTTACGCGCTATAAACTCCTCATTATTGTAGAAAAAACATATAGGTACTGGTGATAGTGAAAATCGATGCACTATGTACATGCTGTCCTACCTGTACACATGTGGGCCCCACGTAACCACTTGGCTCTGGAAAATGGGCAATTCTTCATTTGATGCACCATGCATGTGTATGTACATATGCGCAATCCCTTGCTCCAAAAAACTCCTGACAACGTCATTTACTTAGCCTAGACGTTACTTCACCCAATGCAAAAATTGAGACAACAAGTTGAGTTTGTTTGGTTTGATGAGCTTGAAGAGTATTTTTGTAGCAATAAAGTCATTTTGTCAGAACTACCAACACTCATGCCTCCTTGTTCCTTCTATGTTAGCTCTAGTGTTGGGAAGAAAACAATTGGGGCTGTTTTGTTACAACAACTTCCCCACAGTACTAGGATGCGACCCATTGTTTTTTTCTAGTAGGGTCATGAATGCTTTGGAGAAAAGCTACACAGAAGTAGAAGTCATGATGCTTTCTCTCATGTTTGCGGTGAGAAAATTTAGATCCTATATGTTACAAAAACCTTTTGTAATCCTCACTATAGGAAAGTTTTTCCCTTGGGTGTCATCTCAAATGAAACTTAGTACTAGGATCTCAAAGTGGATTATGCAATTCCCAGAATTCAATAATCTTTCAAGGTAGAATAAGTGTATGTGCACAGTTTGTAGGGATTATCACTTGCAGGGTGTATAAGAAGGAGATTAGAGTGCCTGAAGTAAAGACCCTGCCATTGCCACGACCAAAAAGTATCCCTAATTAAAATACCTTGTACTTTGATGGAGCTTTTGGACGAGCCACATGTAAAGCAGGGGACGGGTCATGTTGATTGATTGAAGTGGAGAAGTTGTCATGAAAGAGAAGGTTAATTTACTTGCTTTAACTAGCAACAATGAAGCACACTACAACATACTACTTCATGGTTTGAAGATGCACATTAGCCAAGGTATACGACATCTCATGGTAAAGGGGAATGCACTTTTCATTGTGAAGTAGATTTTAGGCATTGGGGCATGCAAGAATTAAAGCCTAAGAAAAAAGTTCATGCCATTTGTAGGTTGTTTAATCAGTTTGAAGAAGTGCAACTGTATCATATTCTTAGGAAAAAAACTAAAAATGTTGATTTACTTGCACAATAAGGAGTTACATGTGCTAAGAAAGAAGTGTAGGTCATCATGGTGGCAGAAGCTATCAAGCAATCAAGGTGCCAAGGAATGAAGTTGTTGGCTCCCATTATTGGCTACATTGTAGAGGGGGAGTTTCTACAAGGCTTCACAAAAGATAAAAATAGGAGACTCATGAAGAAGGCAAGTTCCTATCTCTTCATAGAAGGCTCACTCTATCAAAGAGGAAAGGATGAGGTGTGTAGAAGAGTACCAAAAATGGGAAAAATTACAACCATTCTAGAAGGTTTTCACGAGGAAGAATGTGCCAAGAGTTAACTCTGAAGAAGGTTTTGCTTGCGGGGTATGTTTGGACAAGTTTGCATGTGAATGTTCAACACCGGTGTAGAAGTCGTCACAATTGACAGTGAAGAAGGCTTTTCTTGCGGGGTATGTTTGGCCAAGTTTGCATTTGAATGTTTAACATTGGTGTAGAAGTCATCAAAATTGACTATAGAGAAGGTTTTGCTTGCGGGGTATGTTTGGCCAAGTTTGCATGTGAATGTTCAACATTGGTGTAAAAGTCGTCACAATTGTCAGGTTAATGGAAATAGAAGACTGGTGCCCGGTCCGAGGAAAATTGTGCTTGCAAGTTGACCGTTTGAAAAATGAGGCATTGATGCCATGGGTCCACTGTCTATAAAACAAAATGGTAAACTCTACATCCATGTGGGAGTGGATTATATGACTAGGTGGGTGGAAGCACAAAGTGTGGCAAAGGTAAATGAGAGGACAATGGGTACATTTTTCCACTCACATTGTTTCGAGATTTGACACACCTTTGGAGATTGTTTCTAATAATGGTCTAGTATTTAGGAAGGGTTTGCTCAGTGAAGTTTGTGAAGAGATTCACATTCTACATCGTCAGAGTACACCCTACTACTCCTAGTCAAATGGTTTGGTGAAGAAGGGTAATGGCGTCATTGCAGGCATCATTAGAAAGCTCGTGAAAAACAAGAAAATATTGTGTGATAAATTCTTGGATGGGGTATTTTGGGCAAATCGAACCACATATAGGGAGGACACAAAGTTCAAGCCATTTCACTTGGTCTATGGTCAACAGGCTTTGCAACCTATCGAGATCAACATTCCAACCATGTGGCTTCACAAAAAAGGGGCACAAGATGATCAAGAATCACAAATTGATTGAATTTTAACATTAGTAGAGCTTGAATGGAAGAGAGAATCAGCCTATGAGTGCTATAAGAGGAAAGGTACACAAGAAAAGGAGAATCTCAGCAAAAAACTGAAGAACAAAGGTATCAACAAAGGAGATTTGTGATAAAGTATGATAATCAACTTGATAACCATTTTGATGCCAAGTTTAAAACTAGATGGCATGGACCAAAAATAGTCATGAAGGCTTTCAATTCAAGTTACTACCAGCTCATGGACTTGAATGGTAAAGACCACTCCAAGAAGGTAAATGGGTATCAGCTAAAGCTCTATTTGAGTGGCCTTCTACCAAAGGATCTACCAAAGTATTGTACAAGAGCTACTACCTCATCTAAGTGTTGATGCATGATGCGTGTGTGTAACTCAAGACAAAGAGACAAGCAACCACATGATGAAAATCTTGTCAAGATACCAACTATCACAGAGGACCTAAAACCACACTCTTTGTAAAAGATGCCTTATGTTGGTACATGAATGTACCCTTATCTTGGGGGAGGGGTAATGATAGTTGTTTTTCTACTATCCACATTTGCCATAGTGAGCTACCTCATGCTACCAAATCATTTTTGGACACTATATTCCCTAAAATGACTCCATGTTTAACCCAAAATTGTCATTTGAAAGGGTTTAAGGAGATGTGATACAATCTGCACTTCTCAAACACTTTTCGTAAGCATGATCGATGTTCTTTTCAAGAGGAATAAACATAAATGTCATCTAAGAAAGCTTCACAAAACTTTCTCAAATATTCTCTAAAAGTAGTGTCTATTAATCTTTGAAAGGTAGCAGGGGCATTGGTTAAGCCAAAAGCCATAACATGAAATGCAAACACTCCAAATTTGGTTATAAGCCATTTAGCTTGGTCCTTTAGTGCAACTATGATTTGATTCTATATAGAGTATCTATCTAAAAAGCTATAAGATTCCTTTCTTGTAACTCTTTCAAGCACATGTTCTGAATATGGAAAGGGGTAATGGTCCCTCCTAGTGGCGGCATTGACCTTCTTGAGATCCATGCACACTCTGAGTTTCCCATTTTTTTTTTCACAATCACTATTGGAGAAACCCATTTTGAGTGCTCAATAAGGTATGTAAATCTGCATTTCACAAAATTTCCCTTCTTGAACGATCTTTGCATATTTAGGATTTATTGGGTAGGGTCATTGTTGTTGAACTCATTGATCCATGCTATTCACAGGGATTGTGTGTTGCATCTCAGAAGGTGGAACACCTTTCATATCATGATATGTCCAAGATAATATACCCTTTAATTCCTTGAGAAGTTCTTTAAGTACATACTCCTCAGTCTCTGTCAGATCTTGGGCAATGAAAACAGGTTTGGACTCTTCTCCTAGGTTTTCTAGCTCTATCTCCTTAACTATTGTTGGAACATCATGGAATCCATCTCTTCCATCGATAGGTTTTTTTTTAACCTTTGTATACACAACCTTACGTTCCTCTGTGGTGTAGGATTTGAAATGTTCAGGTGCAGGGTGTAAGTCCATGGGGTCTTGTTGTTCTATGGACTGTGATTTCACTTCGGATTCCTTTTGTTGTTGAGATAACTCTTGATTTTGTTGTCTCCTTATGGTATGGCTCAACTTTGGCTTCTCTATAGCCTCAGTTTTATGATGTCAATGGGTTGTGGACTACAAAACATTACTCTTTGAAGGTATTCACCCCAATTATCTACCAACTTCCGATGAGCATCACATGCCCCTATATAATTAAGCCATTTTGCGGTAGATTTTTTTTCATTTATTCTAGCACGCACATTTTCTCGATATTGTCGCCTCTTATATCTCTTACTCTTCTTGTCTAATATTTTATTATGGTATATCTCTAGTGAAGAGTCACTAGATGAATCGCTACTTGTGTCTTCTGCTCCCTTGGATAGATTGTCATCTAGGGTACCACTGGGACTAGAATGGTTTGTCCTCACATTTGCACTAAGATTTAACTCAAATTATTTGTCCTCAGAGTTAATTTTAATTGATGATTTTGACCCCAAATTGTGTGGGCTATAGTCTTGTGAGACACTACTGATTCCAATGCTAGACAAACCTTATCCCTTGGTAGTGATTAGTATGGTTGCATTGGGTTCATGGCCCTCAAAGTATTGTCCCAACTTATTAACAGGTATTTCTACAACAGGGTTCTCATCTAGGTTAGGTTCTGGATCTAAATGTTCCTTCTCTTTTGGCATCTCCCTAGCTCCATCCATCTGTGAAAATTGTGGTAGTCTGACCTTCAGTTCTCCATTGAGAAAAGCTCGAAGAGCTAAGAATAGCTCAAAGTCTCCATAAAGTTTGGAAATGATGGTGGTTCTAACTTCTAAAGCCATGAAATCCATCAATTTGGCAATATTTAACGACACCTTCTGGGCTTCAGTCCGTTGACGTGGGGAAGATGGGTCCTCCATTTCTTCAATAGGGTCAGATAGTCCCTGTGTAAATATTCTTTCCAACAAGAAGTGAGTACGCCCACTTTCCCATGACTTTAAGTCACTTTCTTCTTGGATGACACTAGGTATGGATAGGGGTCTATGGACTTTGTGAGATTGTTGTTGGGTAGGGAACAATGTGTCTGTAATTTGGATCTGCCTAGGTGCAGGCTCTAGATCCCTTTGGGTATCTTCTACCAAATTCCTTAATTGCTTGACTCGCTTGATCTCCTCTATAGGGTTTGGATAAGTTCCTATCTTCTTCTTGGATCATGGCCATTGTGGCTCATGACAATCTTCCTTGTTGGTTTCTTTCTTACTCGTCGTTTTGATCTCCATGGTTTCACTTGAATTAGAATCCTCTTCAGCATCATTCATATATACTGGGTCGTCACCAATCCCTTTGTTGGTCTTTGAACTGGGGTCTGGGGTCTGACTTCACTGATTTTTGTGATCTCTTCCTTTGTGTTTTCTTCTTCTTTTGAGATTGGGTAATTGATGCGGTGTCTCTTTCTTCTAGAATACAATTTTGTTTTTGGAGCATCGATTGTGTGAGTACGTTTACTGGCACCACATGTGTCTTTGAGATGGCTCCTCATTAACCTCAATAGGGTTTAATGGTGTAATCTTTGGTGCATTTGGATTATTTGTACATTGGGCAATCAAATGATCTATGCCACATCGACTACACATGAATATCGGCACTTTAGATGTGCTCGCTTGATTGGTTTGCATTAGTGTGGCGTTTTTTATAGCCTAATAGGACACTCGGCCACATGATGTGGACCTCCACACTCATATATTTTGGCCTCTTGCAGCAAGAGCAGCTACTTGATAGTCCTCCATAATAGTATTCTGGACTTTCTTCCAGCACATCAATCCCATATGCAATATTAGGGTCTAATTCTTCCTCACAACCTTCCAAACAAGCAATAGATGACTCACAAAACACTTGATTATATATATCATTCTGCGGCCCCTCTAGGCTTCTTGGTTTTCTCGGTGGGCCCATAGGGAAAACTTGAAAACCTGGTGGGCCCGTAGGGAAAACCTGAAAGCCTGTGTGGTGGGCTTTTTGTGAGTTTCGAGGCTACCCTAAACCAGCTTGTTTGTGATCATGTTAATTGTGATTATGTAAATGTGTTAATAAGACCTTGTGATCACACGAAATTTGTGGTAATTACGTAAATATTAAATCCATGCTCCCAATTTGACAAGAAGGCATAGGTTTTTGCATTGGTGGACATGGCATCAAGAAGCTATGGGGGCCTATTCTCACAGGTGAAGAAAATCGAGATTAGTGGATTGCAGACTTTGATCTCTATATGCTACCACTCTGTATTCCTAAAAAACACAGCAATATATAGAGGTTTCGGTTGGTGATGCGTGGTAAAGAGAAAGTGTGGTACAAAAATTTGGAAGGTGAGCCGAGGCATGCTTGGCTGGCTCTGCAGGTGCATTTTCCACATGATTTTTGCAAAGAGGCATCCCCCGTCAAGATGTATGCAAAGCTTAAAGCTCTTAAGCAAGATTTAAGTGAGGGTTTTAATCTATTTGAATCTTTTTTCGAAACATTTTGAGAAAACTTAACGGCAGCCATGTAGTTGGCTAATAGAGACTATATGGCATGCTTGCATTCTAAAGTGAGGGAGAAGGTTGACTTTGAAATCCCAAAAAATTACAATGGTGCAATGGCAATTACAAGTGCAAATATTAGGAAAGTCAAAAAGAAGTTTGAGCATGGCCTATTGGCCTACAAAGCGATGGTTCCTACCCACCCTTAGGGTCCTAGAGAGTTTGCTCATGAGGAGAACCATGGTAACCGGGGTGTAGCAGTTGTGTCATAGAATTGGGTGTGAACCGTACAAGATTTTTCCAAGAAGATGCAATAACTGAGACTAAGTGCGATGGACAAAGGACAACAAAGTGGAGCAAGGGGTAGGGCAAGGCTATTGCTTGGCAGGTCCTACAACTATGGAGAAGAGGTACATTATGAGCTAGATTTTCCTCATTTGTTGAGAAGAAAAGGTGGTATGTACCCATTGTTTGATAGAGGAAGAAGTCAAGTATAGTTTAATGGTCAAAGAGAGCAAGCAACTAAGAATCCAATGCAGTGAGTCTCACTAGATGCTGGTGAAATCCCGAGAGTCAAGATTATTGGGGTGGATAAGAAGGATTTTAAGGTTTTGACCAGCAAAAGAGAGAGGGTTGAAAGGGAAACAGAGACTGAGCGGGAGACTAGAGCTCCTAAGGTCAAGGAGAAAGTATATGAAGATAAAGAGTAGCTCGAGACTAGCAATAGGATGATATGCCACAAGATCAAGTAAGTGTACTTCCAGCTAGGACATGGTCACCTAAGCATGAGTTGGTAAGTGATGTGCCAAACATAAATAGCTAACATCACTTTTGAGCATTTGTTGGCTTTCATCCCAAGCTAAGGAGATAGTGATCCATGAGAATTAGAACAAGGTTTGCAAGAGCTAAGGGCAATGTGCATGCTATGCGGAACTTGGCCTGAAGGATGGTAAATCCAACTTATATCCTTCCTCTTGTGGATGCTATCATCTAGAAGAGGATACAAGTACTTGCTTACATTGATGGTGGAGCGTAGGTATGTGTCATGAGACAAAAGCAACCATGAGGGAGACAGGTTTCAAAGAACTAGCTACTTCAAATTTGTGCATGAGGATGGCCAACCATGCTAAAGCTAGGTGTTTGGGCGCATGGCTCAAGACATGAAAGTCAAGGTGATGGGCATTGAGTGCCTAATCAATTTTATTAATGGGTTCTAGGAGGGCCTCTTTATTTGCCATGAGATTGTGGAGGTCATTAACATTTTGACAAATAGATGCATGCCATGTGTGCAAGAATGGTGGGTGTGTAAGAGAGGTGTAAGAGTGGTCAAAGGATGCACTTTTCCCCCCAAAAAAAGGGGTGGAAAACATTATGGTTCATGGCCTTCCATAACTCCTTTACATGATCTTTGATTTGTGCAGAGATTATAGATCTATAATCTACACACCAAGCTATTTCCGTATATATGTTACATGATATGTTTTTGACCGCTAGATTTTAAATTTCATTTTGGGGGCAAAATTTGAATTCAAATAAACTAGCCATTTTACCCGTTTGAAACCAAAAGATGTCCTTTGATTGCTTTCTTCATACTAGAGGTTTGACTCCCTTAAACTGCCAAATAAAGAGTCCCTCCTAGACCCCATTCTCTTCCTAATGTTTTTTGTGATGAAAGCAAGTGATAATTATTATCCAATCATATTGGGTAGGATGTGCTTGTTGGTGATAGGTGCTAAGAAGGATTGGGAGAGTAGGGTGTTCACCTTGCTAGACAAAGAGAAGGGAAGGTAGATAATGTTGGATCTAAAGACTAAGAAGATTGGTTTCCATCCTATGGAGACAAAAGAGATAAAGATGATACAACAAAGAGCTACAAGTACAAGACTGAGATGGCCTATGATGAAGGTACACTAATACCGAGGAGGAGGAGGGAAAGAAAGACATGTTGAAGATAAATGTCGATTTGTTTGGTGTCACCATCAAAGTCTCTCATGCCAAGGAAGAGGAGCAGCCCCATGTTCATGGCATAGGTGCAGAAGAAGTAGCAAGTATATTGAGTGAGGATTCAACCAAGCAAGAGAAGGAGAACTATTTTTTTGGTTGTGTGCATCCTACCCTAACCTATTTGCTCTCATAAAATCTAATACCTAACCAACCCAAATGATTTCTCATATTAAACTGATCATTTATTGTGGGAGAATAAACGGGAACAAGGGTTAAGATATAGACATGTTCTTATAGATCTATCTAAACACGGGGCCAATGGTAAAGGGGCCCAAATGAGAGATGTTCTATCAAAGAGCATGTCTAAGTAATGGATCATAAGACCTTAGGGTTATCTTCATTGAAGACCTCCAATAGTTAGTGTAAAAGTCCTTTGACCTTAGGTAAGCTACGACTGAGCTTGAGGTGGGAACCCGGCCCAAGCTTAAGGTGCTTATCATGCTTGATGACTAAGGTGATTGAGGTGCTTGATGACTGATATGCTTGAGATGCTAGGGTTGTACTTGAGGTGAGAACGCAGGCCAAGCTTGAAGTGCTTAAGGGCCAAGCTTGTGGTGGGATCAGGGTCTAAGCTTGAGGGGCTTGAGGTGTCAAAAAGTCAATATTCAATCCCTACAAGGAGGGGGCGAGCCCTACAAGAGGAAGGATAAGAGAGAACACCCACACACTCACACAAGGCATGCTTGGTACAAAGACAACAAAAGGGACACTTGTCAAGTTCCTCCTCATGTTGCCCCCATGGTGTGCCTGAAGCCTATTGGTTGGTCACCCAAGGGGTCCAATAATAATTTAGGAGATTTAATTAATTGTCCTTGCATTTATCAAGTCCTCTCTCAAAGGGGAAAGGGGGACACTTGTTCTAAGGCTACCCTTGTTGCTTGTAATGCCTTCTGCTTGTGATTGGCTAGGCATGGAGGGGTCCAATGAGCTTCAAGCATGAGCTAAAAGGGGGGGTTGACCAAAGCAAGATAGGCGTTTGCTTAGGGGGTATACTCTCCCACACACACTCTCATTGATGAGGAGAAAGGGAGTGAGTTTTTCATGAGATATATACAAGTAAAAAAGAGAACATCCCGGGCGGAAGAGGCCATCCCAGTTACCCAAGCCAGAAGAACAATGGAAGAAGCACATGTGCTAAGAGAAATAATCCACCAATAGAAGCACAAAGAGAAAATAAATAAGGAAACAGAAGCGGACAATAAAAAAGAGGAATAGGAAGAAGAAGACTCTCTTTATTATGCAGGCAAACATCAACTCATGGACGGATCAAACAACATAAAAGACAGGAAGGGGAGGAGAATTTGAACATTGCCAGCGAAATGCGGCAATGGATTCAGAATGAACTCAAAAAAAAATATGAAGCAAAGAGAAAGAGAAGAGGCAAAGTGGTCACACATTGATGATCTGAAATCATCCGATGAATCACAAGCTAAGGAAGAAGATGATAACCAAGAAGAGATGGGAAAACGGGATGCGCTAGACCAACAAGGTTATGATTTTGAATCTCCAAAAGACAAAGAGGTACCTTCATAGGTTGGAACAAAAAAAAGAGAAGAAGCTATGGCCTTCCAGAACAAGAGGTCGATAAGGTGTTGTCCATAAGAGAAGGCGGATCAAGATAAAGAGACAACACCGCCAGAAAGTACTATAGTTCCAGCTGCTACTGAAGTACTGAAAACAAAGGAAAGAACGACATAAGTGAAGGAGTACAAGCAGAAGTGCGACGCGAGAGAGAGTGCGAGAAGAAGAGCACGACGATATGGTGAACTCGCTCTACTGTAACGTGTAGAGCATAGTGAGTTCTTATTAGGTTTTAACAAAAGAATATGTGTACATACCTGGCAGCCCGCCCACTTACCTGGGCGACCCCATTGGGCTTTATACCCCAACAACCTCCCACTTAAAGTCCAATGTGGCACTTTAAGTGTGAGAGAAGATACTATACAAGCTAATATACAAGAGATGTAGAGAAGTGATGTACTACCCTACACCTAACTGCTTGCGAAAATGCGCAAAGCTCTCTGAGGGAAGTCCTTTTGTAAGTAGATCAGCATGATTTTCTGTGGTGTGAACTTTGACAAGATGAATTTGCTTATCCTTGATCATTTCCCTAATGAAATGATATTTCACATCCACATGCTTTGTCTTTGAGTGATAAATTGGATTGCGAGCTAATTGTATAGCACTCTGACTATCACAATATAACACAGACATCTCTTCTTTGATTCCCAAATCTGTTACTAGTCGATTAAGCCAAATTGATTCTTTGCATGCCTCTGATGCTGCAACATATTCAACCTCTATAGTAGACTGAGTAACACAATCTTGTAATCTAGAACTCCATGATACTACTCCACCAGCCAATGTAAAGACATACCCTGATGTAGACCTTCGGTTGTCTAAGTCACCTGCATAATCTGAGTCTGTAAAACCCTTTACACTTAGCTCCTGACTCCCATAGCATATACGCATACTCTTTGTAGCTTTCAGGCATCTCAATATTCCTTTCACTGCCTCCCAATGTTTCTTGCCTGGGTTTGACATGTCTCGACTTACTACTGCCACTGCAAATGCAATGTCTCGGTGAGTAGCAATCATTGCATACATCAAACTACCCACTGCAGACGCATATGAAATCTTATCCATTTCAGCCTGTTCTTCCTTAGACACAGGACAATCTTGTTTGCTAAGTTTCACATATGGTGGTAGTGGAACACTCAATGCATTTCCCTTCTCCATATTGAAACGTTGCAAAACCTTGTCAATATACTCTGTTTGAGATAACCAAATCAAATTCTTTGATTTGTCTCTCTCAATGCGCATGCAAAGAATATGACTTGCCTCACCCATGTCTTTCATGTCAAACGATTTTGCCATCTTTGACTTCAAAGCTGAAATTTCTTCCAAGTGCTTGCCAGCAATCAACATGTCATCCACATACAAAATAAGGATCAGCCAACTGCCATCCTTAGCCTTCTTTGTATATAGACAGTGATTGAAATCACTACGTTTGTAGCCTTGAGAAAGCATAAACTTGTGGAACTTATGGTACCATGCACTCGGTGATTGTTTTAATCCATAAAGACTCTTTAACAATTGGCATACCAAATCTTCCTTGCCTTTCTCAACAAACCCTTCTAGCTGTTGCATGTAAATTTCCACATCTAAATCACCATGCAAGAACGCTGTCTTGACATCCATTTGGTGCAACACCAAATCTAATATGGCAACCAATGCAAGAAAGCATCTCAATGTAGTCATCTTGACCACCGGAGAGAAGACTTCATCAAAGTCAATGCCTTGTTCTTGCCTAAAGCCCTTGGCAACAAGCCTTGCTTTGTACTTTGGCTGACTATCATGAGTGGTGATCTTATACTTGTAAACCCATTTACAAGGTGGATCCTTTTTGCCCTGTGGTAATTTAACTAGCTTCCATGTCTGGTTTTTATGCAGAGCTGTCATCTCTGACTGCATGGCCAATTTCCAATTCCCGGAGTCCTTCATTTGCACTGCTTCCTTGTAACATGAAGGCTCATTGCAATCAGTCAACATGACATAGTTCATAGATGGAACAAGCCGATCAGGAGGTCGTGAGATACATCCCGATTTACGCGAAATGGGTGGCTGAGGCTCAACCACAACCTGTGGTTCCACTCTATCCTGTCCTTGCTCGTGTTGAGCCCTTACACTTTGTCTTGCACGTGCAGGTCCATTTTCTTGGAAGACAACTCTTCTAATCTCCTCAACCCTCTCTGGTTTAGAATGATATTTGTCTTCATTAAAGTGAACATCATTGCTACGGATAACCTTTCTGGATTCAGGATCCCAAAGTGTGTACCCCATCTCACCAGAACTCCATAGCCTAGAAAGATGCACTTTCTACTCTTTGGCTCAAGTTTGTTCCTAAATTCCTTTGGAACATGTATATTTGCCTCACAGTCAAAGACTGTGAAATGCTTCTATGAGGGCATTTTGCCTAAACATACCATCTCTGCCCCACTGAATCCTTATGCAAAACCTTGCTAGCAGATCTATTTATAAGATGAACAGCTGTTGATACAGCTTTAGCCCAAAACCCATTTGGTAGTTGTGCATTAGACAACATACTTCTGACCCTCTCTTGTATGGTCCTATTCATCCTCTCAGCAACACCATTTTCAGGAGGATTGTAAGGAGTAGTAAGTTCACGTTTTATACCTTTTGACTCACAAAAGTCCTGAAAGGCCTTTGAAACATTCTCTCCACCATTGTCAGTGCGTAAGCATTTAAGCTTCTTGCCACTCTGATTCTTCACAAGTGTCACAAACATTTTGAAAATAGTAAACGCTTCATCCTTGTGCTTGAGAAAGTAAACCCATACTTTCCTCGAGTAATCATCTATAAATGTCATAAAGTAAGAAGCTCCCCCTAGAGATAGGTTAGGCATAGGTCCACACAAATCACTATGAACAAGTGCCAACTGTGTATCTCTTCTACTGCTTCTATGCTTATCTGGCTGCTGTGTTTGCTTACCATACAGACAATGTTCACAGAATTCAAAATCATTAAATAAAAATTCGGGCAAATAACCAGAACGAGATAAGATTTCCATTCCCTTCTTGGACATATGTCCTAACCGGCTATGCCACAAAGAAACGTTCGGCTGCTCAGTTACATTGATTACATTTTTAGAGATATTTAATACATAAATCATGTAAAGTCCTCCAGACTTTACTCCATGTGCTACTGTCATAGAATCCTTGGATATCTTCCACATGTTCTGTCCAAAAGTGGTGACGTAGCCAGCATCATCAAGTAAAACTGTACTGATCAAGCTCTTTGTAATTGCGAGAACATGTCTCACATTTTTCAGCGTTAAAGAAGAGCCATTCTGAAACTTCAATTGAACATCTCCAACGCCTAAGATCTCACATGTCTGCCCATTGCCTAGCCGAACATGATCTTTAGTGGTCACATAAGAGGTAAACCACTCCTTGTTTGGAGACACATGAAGTGATGCCCCTGAATCTATAATCCAGTCACTCAGTGCATTTCCATCAGATGCTGTAAGAAGAACTGAGTCCATTGTATTCTTCAAGAAGTAGATGTCTCCTGACACTAGACTGTCATCCTCTGCAACAGTGTTTGTCACATTTATTTCTTGAATCTTCAATGAGGACTTGTTCTTCTCACCGTGGTCTTCATCTTTCTCTTTGCCTTTTTCTGCTTTCCATTCTCTGCAGTCTCTTTTCATGTGACCCTTCTTGCCACAATGGTAGCATTATATGCCTTTAACACTACGGGACTTGCTACGAGACTGATTCCTCTTTCCACCTTTGTTCTTTTCTTTGGTCCTTCCCCTGACAAATAAGGCTGCTCCTTTGCCTTTGTCCATTGTCTTTCTATTGGTTTCTTAAGTAAGCAGACTGCCTTCTACACCTGCTATGGTCAAACCATCTGGAGGTGCAGAATTACAACAGGCAATGTGATCAACAGGAACATAGCTCTAACAGGTTCATCAAACTTGACACCTTGAGCTGACAACTGACTGTAGATGGTGTTGAATTCATTCAGATGATTGGACATAGGTTTCCCTTCTTTCATCTTCAAGTCAACAAGCTTCTTAAGCCAGTATACCTGTGAACCTGCACTGTGCTTCTCATAAAGATCACTCAACTTTGTCCATGCTTCACAAGCCGACATCTCGTCTACTATATTGAAGTAAACGCTTTCTGCCAAACTCAGCATAATGGTAGAAAGTGCCAATTCATCCATTTCGCTCCATTCATCTTCGTCCATATCTTCTGGTTTCATCCCCTTGATCTTTATAGGTTTTATCTGCTTCTTTTGTACCAACACGTGCCAAATTTGCTTCTTCCACAATGGGAAATTGGTTCCATCCAACTTCTTGATATTGTAAAGAGTAGTGTCCTATGATCTAGCCATAGCTACACTTCACAGTAGTTTACTTTCCTGGGAAAAATTCGGCAGAGTTCCCCTTGTAAACTGACCTTTGAACCAATATCAACCTGCCAAATGAACCAAGAAAGCTTCAGATTCTGCATAAATTTTGGCAGAGTCTCCTTCGTAAAATGGCTCTGGTGTACTAAAAAAACAGACCAAAAACAGCTCAAAAAACACTGTCTCTCTAACACTGTAAGCTGCGGGTAAACCTGTCCTGCACCTGTACTGTCTCTCACTGTCCTGTCCTGTAAGCATAGACTGCAACAATGCCTCAACGGCAGTAAAGCAAAGATGCAATCCCAACTGTCTAACTCACAATCAATACATCCTAGCTGCCTATCTAAGGGTGCTCGAGGGATCTCTCCAAGACCCGTATCACCGAAAGGATCTCAACATTCGAGAACCCCCTAGCTCAATAAAACCTCACTCGACCCTCAACAAAGGCTGCAGTAAATCTGACAGTACATAGACTTCCCACAAAGTCATACATCCACAAATTTCCCACTGTATGATGTAACCGCTGCGGCGGTTTTTTGCTGCGTGACTCACAGCCAGCAAACCCTCAACATACATACATCATCTCTGACAATACATCCCATGTGGAAGTACCTGCAATGTCAGGATGAAATCTGGAATATCAAGCAGCAAACACAAGCTACCTGATGAACTAGTGGATGTCGCCTACAGTCTATGTGTAGGTGCGCCCATGTCGTATGTGACACACCTCCAAGAACTGTGAGCCGTCCTTCGTTGTGTAGACAATCACAAATCAGCACTCTCGAAGTGCAGATATCCTCAGCACTTGCACTCGTAGGCCAAAACCCCAAATTTGCAGAGTCAGATCTGCACCCGCTAAGACCACGTAGTCAAAAATGGCTTGCGCAGAGCTTTGTCGAAGCCGAATGGTGGCCGAGATGACCTCAGAATGAAATTCTGAGAACACCAAGCCCCCTTCAGGCTGTCCCACAGGATTTGGGGCCGTGTCTTTGCCTCTCGAATCTCACTCCAATCTGAGCAGGTGACTATGGCTACTACCTACAAATGCTGACGATCTGAGCTCCGATACCAGTTGAAGGAGTATGAGCGGAAGTGCAACACGAGAGAGAGTGCGAGAAGAAGAGCACAACGATATGGTGAACTCGCTCTACTGTAATGTGTAGAGCATAGTGAGTTCTTATTAGGTTTTAACAAAAGAATATGTGTACATACCTGGTAGCCCGCCCACTTACCTGGGCGACCACATTGGGCTTTATACCCCAACAATAAGTGGCTGGAACATCGGAACAAGGCCAAAGAAGACAAAAAAAAGCACGATTGCCTTGTTTGCAAGTTGTAGTAGAGGAAGGAGCAAAAATGATCAGGTTAGTCCCGACATTGATGCCTTTTTAGAGCAGATCAAGCTCCAATTCCAATGCCAAAGATCTCTCTACAACTTGCGCGAGCTAGATCTCGAAGACACAAAGAAGGAGACATCTAAAGCAGTTGAAAACACTCTATAGCTACAAGACAAAATAGAGGAGTTGCAAAAATTTCAGCTACAACTCCAATCAAAGTTGCAAAGACAACAAGAAAATACAGCCTATTACTACAAAGAAGTCCAACAATTTAATGAGGCAAGCATTACTCTGCAAGTCGAGCAACAACAACTAGAGGAGGAGCTAACTAGAGAAAGAGAGCAGAGTGAAAAGCTGCAAGAGTCCTACGTGGTGTTCAGCAAGACTCTGACCTATCTTTTAGCCCTGCAAAAGATGTCGAGCTCCTCAAGCTTGACAGCTAGATCAACCTCATTGAACATAGACACCCAAGATCTAAAGGAGACCCTTGGTCATGAAGAATATGACAGACAAATCTTGACAACAGGGCATACCAAAGATGAGGAGATTGAAGATTTCAGAAAGTAGGTGGCAGAGGCCCAGGGAGATTTGGAGGCTCTAAGGGCAACACAAGCAAAGCTTGAACAAACAGACCCAGTGGAATTTGAGCAAACAGGACGATTTGAGCATTCTACTTTTGAAGCTCAGCAAATAGATGTGCCAAGTACAAGCACAGGAAAAGTAACACAACATTATGAAGATCCAACCACCATGAAATTCATCTCTGATTCGGCCAAGGAAGAATTTCAGCGCTGGATCTTAGAAGTCAAAGACCCCTCACACAAAGAATATCTGCAATATGAACTGAAACTGTTGAAATCGGATGTCCTGCTGATGATCACTACAGATGAAGTAGTTAAAAACCTTGGGCATGAGATGATCGCCTTGTCATTGATGCAGTAGGAGGATAGATTATGGAAACAAAAAATACTACCTGCCCTTGAGACAAACAACAAAGGGGATTATAGAGATGTTCCTATCAATGTGATACAAATTGACAATCATTGACAATCAACCCCTCTGGCAATAGAAATGGTTTGAGAAGCAACCAACAGATGAAACATACTATAGGAATGTTCCGTAGCATCTCAAGATCGTCCCAACTTACTGTCCTATCAACATACGACGATCCTGGAACAGCTTTTACTCTTTGCAAAGCAAAAGACCGGCATTATTGAACTACCCCGTTGGTACAACCAGAGTGTGTTGACCATAGAAGATGGCATGGGCAGTTATGTGCAGGCTAGAAGAAGCATGAAAAAGGGCTAGAGCAACTATAAAGGTCATGGGCTAATAGGTAGCAGTGTAAGCCTTTCATGGGTTTCCAAGAAAGGCTCTAGAAGGGGCTAATTTGGGAAGAAGGTGAAGGAGATTTAAGGTGAAATCTTTGGGTCTAGGAATTTTGAACTTGAAGTGTTGAAGGAGCAGGTCCAGAGGTCTCATCAAACAGAGCTACAGAGCCCAAGTTATTGGAGTTTGAATGTACGATGCGTTGCAGATTCTTTTAGGATAGGGAAGATGGGGACAAGTGGCCCAAGTGGATGTCAATACATAGGCATGTAGTGCTCAATTTATGGAGCCTACCCGTTGTGAGCGGGATGAAAACACACAGAACGCCTCTATAACGACCCGACACACACTCTTGGGAAGATACACACACACACTATGGGGCACCACTCGGCTTACACAACACACCTGGCCAAGACAGGGAACACACCTATGGAGTGAGAGGAGAGAGACTATCCGTTTGCCCACTCCACACAGAGAGAGACACACACACACACACTATCAAAAACTCAGCTCAAAACAGGAGAAATTATGATGTTTAGATACAAATGAGCTTGGGCCAACACCAAGGGGGAAAATAGCTCACATAGTATGGGTAAAATAAGCCAGATACAATCACAAACTGGAGCAGAAGCTTAGCTCATAGAAGAAACTTACACAGCCAAAATAGCAGTAAAGCAGTAATGAATTTGGCAAAATGGACAGCGCCATCGCATCCGGAACGACCCGAAACCCCAGTCCACAATGTCAAAGTGCTCAAATCCGACCTTGGATGAGCAGTTTACGACCAAAACAGGCTACAAAAACCCCAAAAACACAGTTGCGGCTGTTCCTCCTCTCTTCTCCACGTTTTTTCTGGTCTTCTCTCAATTTTTTCAGTTCCCACACTTAGCTTGGGCACCCTTGGCCTTTTCGTTGACCTCAAACGGACCCCGAACATGCCAAAAACTGACCTCGTAGTGCATAGTTGTCACTTTTTTGCATCATCCGCACACCTGGCACTCAAATTTTTCCAATAATGCATCCCACCACCATGTGAAGTGACCCCAAAAGATGGTCCTCATGATGACCTTTGTGCATAATTAGCACAAGAAAACACCCACGTCGTGTGTGTACTTATCCACGTGCAAGTATTGACCCACGTCGTGTTTGTTCTTATCCATGTGCAAGTATTGACCCCATTCGCCCTCCTAACGCCACTTGATTCCATTTGACGCACCTGCTTACCTCATGTCGTCGACCTGCGGATAGCTTCCTCGAGAAGTTTTACGCACTACCAACTCCTCATTATTGTAGAAAAAACACACTGGTACTGGTAATAGTGAAAATTGATGCACTATGTACATGCTGTCCTACCTGTACACATGTGGGCCCCACGTAACCACTTGGCTATGGAAAATGGGAAATTCTTTATTTGATGCACCATGCATGTGTATGTACATATGTGCAATCCTTTTCTCCAAGAAACTCTTGACATAATTTGCTCATCCCCTAGCCTGCTAGATCATTCATGATCAGCAGCAGCAAAAAGCGATATGAGACTCGCAACATCACAAGTCTCCTCATCCTTCACCAACACTGCTTGATCCACAGACAGCTCATCTTGCTCAACCATCATTAACCTGGCATGATACTATTTAAGATGCAATCTATTTACCCTTGACTTATGTAGAACCCCATCCAGGTTAGCCAGCTGATATGTACCATTCGGGAAACACTCCACTACCTTGAAAGGGCCTTCCCACTTAATTTGAAACTTCTTTTGGAAGGTGTTGTCCAACTTACTGTTGTAGCGCAAAACCAAGTCATTCTTCTTGATACCCTTAATTTTAACCTTTTCATTTATCTTTGCCAAAGCCCAATCTTGCATCTGCCGATAATGTTCCAATGCACTCATCCTATCCAGTTGAACCTCTTGTAACTGTAATAGCCTCTCTTTGAATGCATCACTAGGCGGCCCAAGAAATTTCTCTAACATCTTTACTGCAGGCAACTCTGCTTCTATAGGCAATAGTGCTTCCTTTCCATACACCAAATGAAATGGAGTAAACCCTGTACCTGTCTTCATCGTCGACGTACGGTAAGCCCATAATGCACTAGGCAATTCCAAATCCCAATTCCTTCCTTGGTGCTCTATCACTTTCGAAAGAATTTGTACCAACTCACCATTGAATCTTTCATTTAAGCCATTACACTGTGGGTAATAAGGAGTGGTATGCTGGTGCCTAATCTTCATCTTCGCGCATAAAAAGTCTAGCAGTTTAGCTCTAAATCCTGGCCCCTTATCTGAAAGTAGCTCCAATGGCACCCCAAACTTGCAACATATTTCATCGTACACAAATTTTTCCACATCCTTTGCAGTGATCTGTTTTACTGCTATAGCCTCTGCCCATCTAGAGAGATAGTCCACTGTAGTCAAAATATAGCTTTTGCCCCTACTTGTGATACGTAATGGGCCTATTGCATCAATCCCCCACGTTTCAAATACATCAAACACCATAATGGTTTTTCGTAGCTCTGGCTTCAACACTCTCTTCCCAAATGCTTGACACCTATTGCAAGACCTATACCAATGGTGAACATCCTTGTGCAACTAGGCGAGACATACCCCTCTTGCAAGATCTTATGCAAAGTGATCTTTAGAGAAAAATGGCCGCCACATGCGCCTTCATGTTTCTCTTCCAACACTCTGTAAAGCTCCTCCCTCCAAGGTACACGTCTCAACACGAGATCAGCCCCTTGCATGTATAAGACATCACCAATCAATTTGTACCTATATGCTCGACGCACAAAACCATACTTCTTAAACTTCTGAATCTCCTTTGGAATGATTCCTGTTAGCAAAAACTCCTCTTCTTGAGCCAAACTTTCCCAGCCATGATAAAGAGGTAAAGTGTTCCTCAACACAAATAGCTCCCCAATCATGCTTTGAGATGCTTCATGTGCCTCTCCATTTAGAGCACGTTCAATGTGTCTGATGCTCCATGCTTCAAACTTTTTTAACATGCCTTTAATTCTGAAGTACATTTCCTTCAATGAGGTGTTCTTGCTCTTCCACACACCCAGCACTTGCTTCACAACTAACAAGGCATCACCTTTTATGCTCAACCTTCTATCCCCATGCTTCAAACAAATATGTAATCCGGCTTCCAGAGTAGCATATTCAGCCTCATTTTTACTATGAGCATCCAATTTGAACCCCCTCTTGCATACTAGCTTCCCCTCTGGATCATAAAGTGCTATACCCCCTGAAGCTGCATCATGGCTCTTTCTGTATGAACCATCAAAGAACAACACATGTGCATTGCTGATCTGTGGCACTTCTTCAACTACCTTTCTCACCATCTCTTCCTTAACAATAAGGGGATTCTCCTTGTAGGTCAACAAATCAGATAGGGTAGCTCTTGTACTGTCTTCCACTAAAAAAGAGAACTCGAACTCTTGCACCTCAATTACCCATTTCTTCACCACATTTGACATGTTAGTACCATTAATTCACTATGGCAAAAAGGCGCAACTCGTGAAGAAAAAAAAAGGTTGTGGTAGCAAGTAATGATGAAATCGTCGACAAGCAAATATTACACTGGCCATCACTATCTCAACTTCCGAGAACTTTCTCTCAGCTACCAACTTCACTCGACTTGCACAATACACTGGCCTCATAAAATGGCTGCCCTTCCCCTTTTGCAATAGCATGGCTCCAATGGCATCATCCCCTACTGATGGATTTACATAAAACACTTGCTCCCAATCAGGAGCCTACATAGCTTACAACCCCCCTAACACCTCTTTCACCTCTTGAAACACTTCTTCACACTTGTCATCCTATTGCAATGGATCATGCTTTGCCACTTGTGGTAATGGATAAAGAAGCTGAGAAGAAAATAGAATAAACTGTGCCATGTACTTCACTTTGTGTATAAAGGTTGCCAATTGCTTTGTACTCGTAGGTGTTGGAAGAAGAATAATAGACTTAACCTTATCTCGATCAGCCTCAATGCCATTTTCTGACACCATATGGCCCAATAACTTCACTCTTGGCTATGCTAGATGAAATTTCTTGGGATTTAGTTGTCCTCCACATTCATCATATCGAGCCAAAACCATCTGCAACTTCTCATGATGTTCAGCCCTACTGCTATAGACACAAAAGTCGTCCATAAAAGCTTTAACACAACTACCAATGAATGGTTTCAATACCCAATTTGCTCTCTCTTGATAGAAAGATGGTCCATTTGTCAACCCAAATGGCAATACCGTGTAGCAATAGCAGCCCCATGGCGTAATAAAATTTGTCTTTGTTCGGTATTTAAGAGCAATCTTCAATTGAAAATAGCTTGAAAAACCATCACATACATTGTACCTCTCATAACCTGCCACAGAATCCAAGATCTAATCGACGAATGGAAGAGGATATGGGTTCTTCTTAGTGGCTGCGTTTAAGGGTTTAAAATCTACACAAATCCTCCACTTCCTATCCTTCTTTGGACTCACTACTACTGGACTCACCCATTCTGTGGTCTCCACTGGGACTATGAACCCTGCCTTCAATAACTTGTCCACCTCTTCCTGCAAGGCTTCCATTTGGTCTTGACCAATCCTTCTTAGCCTTTGCCGCACTGGCTTAGCACCCTCTTTTAACTCTATCTGCATCTTTTCTCCTTTGAACCCTCTGATCTCTTCATATGAAGTAATGAACAAATCAGGAAAACTAGCCAGCATGTGCAAATATATCTCCTTCTCCATAGTTGAGAGGTCTCCACTGATCATTTGTGTCATCCATTCCTTCTTCTTTGACAACTCAACCTTGGTCTGCATCAGCCCTTCAATCACTTCATAAGGCCCTTCGTTTCCATCTTCAACCTCGTTTGCAAATGCAACTAAACCAGACTCCTGGACTCCTTGTCCATCAAAAGAAATGCAACATCAACATCCTCATCACTGCTGGTAGTGCTATCACTGTCCTCATCTGTCACCGTGGAATAGTCTTCATCACTAGACTCATTCTCATCTTCATAAATATCCTCCAATCGTTTCCTTGTGTCCATATTATAAAGCTTCTTGGCACCTGTCTTTCCATAGAGGCTAATCATACCACGTCTCCAATCTTGAACAGCTCCCACTGCACGTAACCATGGTCTGCCCAGTATAATCGGATATGCTCCCAACCCTGCTGGCATCACATGAAAATCAACCACTGCCTTTGCATCATATGCCTCCACTTCTAAGCTCTTTACAACACCTAAAAATTTTACTTTTTGATGGTTTGCCAATCTGATCCGAAACCCTGACACCCCAGCCACTGTGAGACCCATCTTCTCAACGCATGAGTGTGTTATGACGCATATTTGGGCTCCGCCATCCACATAACCTTGTCCCATATTTTTTCTTTTATGCCACACATCTACTATTGGACAAATGTCTGGTAGCTCATCCATCGCCAACACCTTCACTGAACCTCTCTCTGGTTCTTTCTCCATTGGGTTAACCATCCTCTTCCACTGTCCCTTCAACTTAAGCACCATCTCTATAAGCTGTCCAAAAGTAACATCTGCTTTCCTGCTTGTCAGATCCTCCTTCAAGTCATAGCTTAATTGTCCATCCTCTAGTGGAAAATCTGAAACATGAAACTTGCGACGAACTCTCCTTTTCCTCTTGGCCTTGACATCCTCGCCTTCATGGCTCTTTCCTTTCTTCTTACTAGGACCTGGAGCACTTCTTCCTTCCTTTTCCTCTGTGGTCCTCTTCCCAATAGGCATCACTAATGTATCCTCTAGCTTTGATGCCTTCTCCAAGGTGACTACACTTAGAACTTTTGTCTTTCCCGTTTCCTCCTGGGTTAATCCACTGGTTCCTTCTTCACCCTTGATTTCAATGCCATAATCATTTGACATGGTTAGCACGTGTCTTGGCAATGGATACATGTCTCCCCCCATCCTTTGTGTCTTATCACATTGCAGGCTGATGTGACCCAACTCTCCACAATTATAACATGTGGGCGTCTGCCTCCAGTACCTACCATTGATTTGTCCAACACCATTCCTAGCCCTTTCTTCACCTCTTGGCTGATTTTCAAACCTCCCTCGACCTCGATTATTTCCCACTTGACCTAGCATGTTTAGGCTAAGATTCTTCATTAAATCTACCACTAGCCTCATGTCTTGCCTTAGCCCATCATCTTGCACTACTGTAGTGACCACTGTTGGCATAACTTGAGGAGTAACAGAAACCACTGGCTCATGATGAACCCGACCTTGCGAAGAATCCATAGGCTGAAATTCAGACCTCATGGGCAAAGAATCCACCCCTAATTGGCTCATTTTCCTCAACTTCCACTCTTTGTTCCTTGCTACCTCTAGTGCATCTTCATATGTCCTAGGCTTCTTTAGCTCCACTCTCCAACGTATATTCTCCCAAAGACCAGCCAAGAACTTGTCCTTCTTCATCATGTCAGGCGGGATACTTGTGGTGTTAAGGCCTTGCACATCCTCTCCCATGCCAATGAGAACTTACGTATGTACGCATCTACTGGCTCACCTTCCTTTTGCAGTAAAGCCTGTACTTCTTGCCACACTTTGTCAGGATCTTCTATCTTCACAAACTCCACTTCCAACCAATGCTTTAGATTGTCCCAACTCAATCTTACAGGTGGATCAGCCATACACAGCTCCTCTTCAAATGCTTTGGACCAAACTCGTGCATCACTCTTCAAACAGATTTGGAGAAGACGTAACATCTGCGCAGGGTCATGAATCTGGTTGCTAATGCAGGCAAACCGCCATCTTTTCCAAAAAGCCTTCCACATCTTCATCACTTGTTCCATGAAACTCCGGATAAGAGAAAGCCATGGCTACCCAAGCTACGATGCTTTAAGAACCCCTTCGAACACACGGGCAAGAACCCAAAACTTTTGACTGACTCAATTCCCAGAAACTTCAATGGAGCTCAACTTTAGATAAGGACAAACACATGCACATCAAATGAGTTTTCGTAGTTGATCATTGGAATTACAATAGGTAAAGGAAATTCCAACATCTCCCTTAATCTTCTTGGCCCGAACATAAAGACTATGCGCTGCTGGAAAAAGATCTTCCTGGACACATGAGCATTTATCTGAATTCTCTGAGTTAAATGAAAAGGAGTGAATTGAGGGCCATTTTGATCATCCATTAAAGCCAACCATGAAGCTCCCAAGAAAGCACACTTGTCTTATCCTCTGATTTTGCTAAAATTTCAGCAGCATAACAACATAAATGGCTCAAAAGACCAAAAAACTAGCCTCACAATTTGGAAAATTTTTGACAGAGTTTCCCCAGAAGTAGAGCAGTAAGAACCCAAAATATAGATTGTATATGTATGCAGAAACTGCCAACAATAGAACCCGAGCATGAAATAGGAATTACTAATACATAGCCTATGGCGAGGTCACGAAAAGGGTGCTCCAGCTACCTATATCACCGAAAGGATCTCCACATTTGAGAATCCCCCAGCTCAATAAAAACTCACGCTATCGGCCCTCACACGAAGGCTAATGCAAATCGCATATAGTCAAGTCTCAAAAATGACTATCTTCCAGACCAAGTCTCAGAAATGGCTGGGACTACTAAATAAAACCAAGTATGGCTCCACAAATGCGTACAATGGTAGTTTCCACAAGTAACGTAGAGTACCAATAGACAATGCACTCAAAGAGGCACCAACTGATGCATACCCACGACAACTGCAAGTGACTCCCACTTGCCAATGTATCACTGAACTCCAGCTATCTGTACCTCTGTGAATCACCTATACCTATACTTGTCGCTATAAACTGTAAGCTGTAACCTATAATCTGCAACCTGCAGCCTGCAATCCCGAATCTCGAAGCTTGAAGCTCGAAGCAGAAGGTACTCGAAGAAGATCCTCCGTGGGGGCGCCAAAACAATGTGAGCGGGATGAAAACACACAGAACGCCTCTATAATGACCCGACACACACTCTTGGGAAGATACACACACACACACACACACACAGACACACAATGGGGCACCACTCGGCTTACACAACACACCTGGCCGAGACAGGGAACACACCTATGGAGTGAGAGGAGAGAGACTATCCGTTTGTCCACTCCACACAGAGACACACACACACACACACAAACTATCAAAAACTTAGCTCAAAAGATTTTAGCTCTTATGATGTTTACATACAAATCAGCTTGGGCCAACACCAAGGGGGCAAATAGCTCACACAGTATGGGTAAAATAAGCCAGATACAATCACAAACTGGAGCAGAAGCATAGCTCATAGAAGAAACTTACACAGCCAAAACAACAGAAAAATAGTGAGGAATTTGGAAAAATGGACAGCGCCATCGCGTTCGGAACGGCCCAAAACCCCAGTCTACACTATCAAAGTGCTCAAATCCGACCTCGGATGAGCAGTTTACGGCCAAAATAGGCTGCAAAAACCCCAAAAACACAGTTGCGGCTGTTCATCCTCTCTTCTCCACGTTTTTTCTAGTCTTCTCTCAGTTTTTTCAATTCTCACACTTAGCTTTATTAGTTGGGCACCCTTGGCCTTTTCGTTGACCTCAAACGGACCCCGAACAGGCCAAAAACTGACCTCGCAGTGCATAGTTGTCACTTTTTTGCATCATCTGCACACTTGGCACTCAACTTTTTCAAAAAATGCATACTGCCACCATGTGAAGTGGACCCAAAATATGGTCCTCATGATAACCTTTGTGCATAATTAGCACAAGAAAACACCCACGTCGTGTCTGTACTTATCCACATGCAAGTATTGACCCCATTCGTCCTCCTGAAGCCACTTGATGCCATCTCACGCACCTTCTTACTTCATGTCGTCGACCCGCGGATAGATTCCTCGAGAAGTTTTACGCACTACCAACTCCTCATTATTGTAGAAAAAACACATTGGTACTGGTAATAGTGAAAATCGATGCACTATGTACATGCTGTCCTACCTGTACACATGTGGGCTCCACGTAACCACCTGGCTATGGAAAATGGGCAATTCTTTATTTGATGCACCATGCATGTGTATGTACATATGTGTAAACCTTTTTCTTCGTTTAACCTTTGTGGCGACACATACATTGTACTCTTCCCAAAAATGTCACCTTAGTCATATATTTATATTACCACCCTTTTCTGTTTTTCTTTGTAAATAAAAGTAAGCATACAATAACCAATTATCTACTCCCAAACTTTCTTAGCTCTTGTGAATTAGTAGTAGAAAAATAATATATCCATCTTCCATCCCATATAGATAAATTACCATGGAGATCAACTCTACACTTGTCTTTACCAAAGATTATGGTCCATCTCTACAAGTCTTCTATGCCCCCTACATAGGTGGCCCAATATCTCTTAACACTAGAATGGTAACAGGACACTTTTATGTCCTGTTAAGTGACCATTTTGCTTGAATTATTTGAAGAGTATGAAAATGAATTTCTAGGTGCTATATATCCACAAAGTTGCCTTATGAGCTGAAAAAAACTTAGCTTTTTTTTTTGAGTATTGATCTGACCATTAACCTTACTCTTGCACAACATTTTTGAACCTAAACTGTGTGAAAAAACGGGTCCTGTTTTTGGCTTTTTTTTCAATTTTTGGCAACTATACCACTCTAAACTTCATATTTGTGAGGTTTAGATGGCCAGAGGTTAGGCCTTCATAGTTCTCAACATGTTTTGATGCTTGTAGGGAGAGCTAAGTGTTAAAATTAAAAGTTATGACCAATTTACAAGAATTGCATAATCCTGTTTTTTGGCCAAAATTAGCACTTTTATGATTTTTTTGCTGGCTTTCTTGAGATCCAAATTATATTTTGATTGTGTAAGTGTAATGTAGAACATAAAACTAATCTTCCTTGAGTTTTAGGGGACCTAATATGCTATATAGTATAGTATATGATGATGGTTGTGTTTTTTGATTGCTGAAGAATACGATACATTTTAGAGTAGCAAGTATAACTTTCTCAATATTGCTAGTTTCTTAGGCCAATTGTATGTATTTTGTAGGTAGTAATCATATCTAATCATAGACTACAAACTTGGCTAGATATTGAGTAGTTTCTATGGGTTTCTAGAGGTCACAATGCTAAACCTAGTTTTTTCATGTTTGCTGTATTTAGCATTTTATCATTGCTCCCAAGGTTCCAATTGTAAGAGATCCATTATCCTTTTGACATTCTCCATGGCTCCTTTTGAATCCAAATTCCCAAAGGGAACTAAGAAAACATGTATATAGTATCTGTATTGAGCGTGACTATAGAAACTTTGATGATAGGTCTGCAGA
The DNA here is from genome assembly GCF_014529385.1 of Adiantum capillus-veneris. Taxonomy (NCBI): domain Eukaryota; kingdom Viridiplantae; phylum Streptophyta; class Polypodiopsida; order Polypodiales; family Pteridaceae; genus Adiantum; species Adiantum capillus-veneris. The sequence goes on along the minus strand of NC_140953.1, from coordinate 9,073,051 downwards.
ATGGCAAAAATGTAACTTTTTGTACCTATTTTTTTTGAACAAAAAAAAATTAGTGAGGTGAAAGCAACCATATGTTTTGGTCACCAACCCATTGAAGTTAATGGGTCATTTTATCTCATGTCCTACAAAAATCCCCACTTTTATTTATATGCAATCAACCATAAGAAATTGCTGTTTTGGGCAAAATGCACTGGTCCGTCAACTTTGGAGGCTTGTAGTGACCAAGGGATGCGAAAAATTACAAGTTTCTCATTTTTTCCATATGTAGTAGTTATTGAACTATAAGCTCATGAAAGGATTTTTCAAAATGAGTGGATCTACTATGGTTTTGGAATTTTTTCCCAAAACCTTGGAAGGACACTTTTATGTCCTGTTAGGTTACCATTCTAGTGTTAAGAATATACATATAGTTTTTCTCTTTTCAAAAAGACTCCAATTGTATATTCTTTTCACAAGAAAATAATATTGGGCCCTCCTCTATTTGTTTAAGCATCATAGCCTTTTGAAAAAGCATGATTCCCCTTGGATGCATACAAGCAAAGGGCCCATACAAGAAGACTTGGAAGCAAAAGGTTCCCTAGCGTAGTGTGGACCTTCCAAACCGAATTCCTTGGTGCATGGGCGTGAAGAATAGTCCAAATTCATATCAAACATGTTGAGAAGGTCAAATTTGCCTTTTGAAGCATGTCATTCCGAGCTACAAGTAAAAAGTTATGGTGAAAATAGTGTAAATCTGTCAGATTAGCAGCAAAAGGGAACTGTAAATCAAGTAAATCAAGAGAGTGAGATATTATTTTTCCCCTACTCATCTTCTAGAAGAGCAATGAGTGTTCAAGGTCACTTGCATGTGATGGGACCAACCTAAAGATGCTTTCTAAGTGCCAAGACAGACAAGTTGAGATACCCCGCAAGAGCCACCCGTAGGGCCTCATGGTGGGGCCCACCTACATTATGCACCCCTATGGAGCCTTCACGGTCTAAAATGATATTTTTTTTGAATAAATAGTCCCTTTTTTGTCCAATATTCAATGAGTGGTCAAAGGACACTTAATTAGGGCTAATCACTCACCCTAATTAAGTGTAGCATAATCCCACTCCTACACAACTATAAATAGCCCCCCTTGGAGAGACTCAAGGACACACACCTATATTTTCAACTTCATGTTGTTTTTTGATCAATAGTAGAGAAAACCCCAACTCTCCCTCTTTCACATCCTCCCTTCTAACCCTCCTCTTTGGAGGAAGTGCAACTCTATCCTCCACTCTTTCTATTCTACAATCTCTTACTCCATCAACCCAATAAATCATTTGTAGCACCTCAATAACTTGTAAATACAACATGATCTCGTTCATGGTTATGTTAGTGATCATTAAATCATCTTCAAAACTTTCAAGTGTCGCAATTCGTGATGGTTAGCCAGCGTCTGTCCTCCCCTTAAAAGGTGTGCGAGAAATCAAGTAAGTGTTCTATTCTCAATTTACCATTGGTTTGTTTCTCCACACTTATTTAATTGGTCTAAAGAAATTTCTCACTCCAACTCTCTTTTGCTTCATTACATATGCATGTGGCTACCTCTCATGGTGATTTTACTTGTGTCACAGCATTGCATAGATGGAGATGAGCTCTCTATGCAAAGTGTGTTAGTTTGTAAGTGATTCTCTTGTGTGTTTGAGAGGCAAGTCTTGTGCGCATGATTTTTTGATGAGTGCTTGAGAGAGGAGGAGTTTGGATGTATTATGGGTATTCTTATGGGGAGAAGGTGAATGCTATTCCACAAATTGCATATTTCATTTGATGCACGGCATTGGGTTGCATAATCATTGATGGTGTTCAAGTATCCAAAGTGTATATAGAGTAAGGGGGTTTTCAAAGTGTGTTGCTTGAGTGGGTGAGTGCAAGTGTTATTTTGATTGGTTTCCTTCTCCACTCCCAAAAGAAGGTGGTGCCCCAACTAGTGTGCGTACCTCTTTACGAACATTTGGTGAGGGTAGGCCCATGGGTTTGGGTTTAGAAGCCCCATTTCAAAAATCTCGCCCTCAATGTTATACAGTGTATGGAGCTATCAAAAGTTGATTGCTCATCAATGGAACCCGGAGTAAAAAGTTACAACGGTTGGAAGGCTCGGTACATTTGCTCAGAATTGGCTACAGGTGGTTCTCTCATTTTTTGCAGCCTCGGTTCGGGGTCTTGGGGAATTTTAAAATGCAGCAAAGTCGGATGAGTTCGGATACGGCACAATGAGACTGCGGTTGGGGTTTTTGGCTCGGTCATCGGGCTCCTTGGTATCAAACTGCAGTGCACGCAAGCTGGGGACAGAAAACAAGGGTATTCTTTGAAATTTTTAGTGAGTTTGGCAATGGATTGGAGGGTGTCCCTCCAAGGGACCACCACGTATCGCATCGAAGATCCTACATGGGGGATGCACACCCGGACAAGAAGGCTATATGGGCAAGTGTGTTGCCCCCTTCACTATCACGCAAGGAGGGAGAGATCCCTGGTGCGTGAGTCTATGGTGGACGGTTAGGGGTGCTGCATAGGGCAGCCTGGGTGGTGATTTTGGCTGAAGGAGGCGGCATAGGGAGGCACGATGGTGGCTGGCGACCGGTGACAGCAGGTGGTGACATGGTAGCTACTAGGGAGGTGTCCCATGCTGGCCCTTGCCCCCATCGTTTTTGAGAGTAGAGGCAAGGGTGCCCCTCCCAATAGCGATGTCGCTAATGATCATATAGGGGAGGGGTCCCACGGCAGTCAAGTGTGTGAGAGAGTACACAGTCCGAGGAAGTTCCAAGGCACGCTAAAGGGCCACTTCAAAGGGAGAATCCAATGGTGGGGAGAGAGAGACCCTGTTCGGAGCACAAGAGAGTGAGCAATTCAAGGGGCCTATCCTTCCACAAGGCTATTCAAGTGAAAGAGAGAAAGAAGGTGTTCAAGGGTGTTCCCAAAGGGTGGGTGCAAAGGAGAATGGGCGGCCGAGTTGGGCGGACAGAGGTGTGTACCATGCAATGGCTGCCAAAAGTGGACAATGCCAAGTGGTAGCAATGTAAGGAAAATGCTAAAAGGATCTCAAAGAGAACTGCACGAGCAAGATAGCTCACATTTTTTCTCTTTTTTTGGGTTTACTTCCCCGTATAAAGAATGTAAACGTGATATTTTTAGGGCTTTTTGACATAGGGGCTTTTCCCTTAGGTTTTTTGGGGAGCCATTGGTGGATTTTTGGCCCTTGGAGTTTTCTGCCTATGTAGGCTTTTGAGCCGTTGTTTTTTTTTCGATGTTTGTGCCGGCAGGGGTGCACGTTGATTGTACATGGTTGTATATTCAAGAAGACCATTCATTGTTGTCTCCTTGGCGCCATTCACCCTTCTCTTCTTTGTTTGTTGCATGTGTTTCCGGGCGTATGTCGGCGTGTGTGCCCCCCCGAAGTTTGTCGTGCAAAGAGAGATAGAGAGAGGCTGTGTGAGTGTGGAAGGTTGTGAATTGATCTGGGTGGAGTGATTGGGTCTGTCTGGTGCATTACAAAGTGTGTGTGCGTATGGTTGTGTGCAAGCACTGGTTAGCTTGCGGGTAGTGTCGAGTTTTGAAGGTGAAATCTAGTGGATTGGGGCATTGTGTGTACCCTGGGCTATAGTGAAACATTGTGTTGTGTGATGGGTGTGTTCCCCTTTCCTCCTCTCCATCTTCTGGTGGCCCCACTGAGGAGCTGCCTGATGCTCCGATGTGATGCTCTGATTTGAAGTTTGCAGTGGTGTTTTTTAGCCAACAAAGTGGCTGGCTGATGGTCGAGCTTGAAGCTAGTACAGATGGTGGAGCTAGCTTTTGGCCCCACATTTACGGGCGTTGAATATCCCGAGGATTGGTTAGTAGATTTTGAGTTATGGCTGCTGTCGACGCGTATGTTGACGGATGCGACAAAACTACAGACGGTGCTGCTATTGATGCAAGGATGACCCAAGTTTTGGTTCAATGGTTTAAAGAGCAGTGATCGAGAATCATGGTAGAGATTGCAAAGTCAGTTTCTAGAGTGATTGCGTGAGGTGATTAGGGCGAAGGAAGTTGGTGCAAGGCTCAAGGCGGTATGCCAGGATGCAAGTAAGGATTTCTCCATTTTCCTTGAGTAGTTTAAAGCTTGTTGGAAGTAGTTAGAGGTTGCTAATGGGTTCAAAAGCAATCAATACTTGAAGTTGTCAAAGCTGTTAGAGTGCTTGCATCAGAAGATTAGAGAAAAGGTCAAGGACGATGCTGATACATATAAAGACATGGTCTATTTGGGCAAGATGAAGAGCAGGAAGGTGAAGTGGAAGAGCTGGAGCTGGGTGGGTTGAATCCATCAGATTATGTGCCTATTGTGTAGGTAGCAAAGTGCTCTTTGGTCCGACCAAAGGCGGTTCCAAGTGTTTTAAGTGCAGATCTTGTTGATGTAAGGCCTACTATTGGTTATGTTCCTTGGAGGTTTCCGGTTTGTGATGTGAATGTGCCAAGGGTGGACAAGCTTGTCAACGAGGAGAAGCTCCATGTTGAAGCGAACCAAGAGGCAAAAGCGGTGGCAACTGTTGAGGTTCCAGTGTAGAATGAAGAGGTAAAGCCTGTTCTTGTGGAAAGTTTATATGAAAAGATAGCAAAGTGCAATCAGGTTGCAGATAATGAGGGTTCAAAAGCAGATGAATAAAGTGATCAAAGTCATGGTGATGGTCAAGCTTTTGTGGAGCAGCAAGTGGAAAAATATGCAAATATGGAGTTGGTATATGATGCCAATGATGATGAATATATAAGCTCGAGTTGCTGGGATACAAGCGAGGAGGATAGAGCGGATGAGTCCACATCCTATGACGAGGAGACGGAGTCTGATGAACCTGAGCTGGTAAGGGTAAAGTTGCCCTCTTATGTGTTTGATGATATGGTAGTAGCACATGTGCAAAAAGAGCAAGGCGAGGTGCTTAATGAAGACCATGTGGTGCGGTCTAGGTCTACAAATGATGGTATGCAAATAAAGGTGGTGTGTGGTGCCATGCTAATGGCTGTGCTGATGAAGGTAGCGGTGGAATGTGCCATGGTGGTGCAATAGGTACAAAATTTTGCGAGAAGAGATAGAGCGACCGTGCCTATGGAGGAAGATGAAGAGGATGAAAAAGAGAACAAGTTTCTCTCTTCCTTGGTGGAGCATGATGCAACGGTAGAAGAGGTGCTTGAAGAGCAGGCGCTTGAAGTTGATGAGCAGATCGTGTTGAGTGAACTTGAAGGGCCGGTTGATGAATAAGGACTTGATAATGCTAGAATTGAGTGTATGGCCAAAGAGGAGGCTGTGTTGCCAAGGAAGATGGAGATTCTGATGCAGCAGGCATGTCTAGTAGTGGATAACGGAGAAGCCCAAGTAGTGGCTTTGCTTCCAATGAAGGTATGTAAGCTATGGTTGATTAATATGGTGGTAGATACAACTCTGAGCTGGATGGTTCAGTGGATGCAGGGGTCTATGGTTGAGGCCTCCACTCTACTTGGTTGGGAGGGAGGGTCAGACATGTGTTTGAGCTTGGTGTCAGGTACATGTTATTTGGATGGTGATATGCTTGGTGATGCTTGGTATGGAGTGGATGCTTGTTTGTTGAGGGATGCGTGGAGTAATGAAGCTAGGCTATGGGCAACCTACACACATGATGGTCTATGTGGTGTTGGGTATGACACTATGGTGAATAGTTACAGATGAGTCGAATATATCAAAGGCAAGTGTTTGACCCAGGCAGAAGCTATGTGATGCAGGGGGTGGGGCAACTCACTTGAAGGTTTGGCAGTAGGATGTAATAAAACTATGTAAATATGGTTTTGGTTTTCTCATAGTGTGTGCTAGGTTTTGCAGTTAGAAGTGGAATAAAGCTCTTTTTTGGTTGAGCATGACTGATCAACTAGGGGGTAGGCAATGATGGTACATCCAAAGTGTGTCGACTATAGAAGATGGCATGGGCAGGTATGTGATGGCAAAGGCCTCAAGCAGCTATAAAGGTCATGGGCTGACAGGTAGCAGCGAAGATGCATGACTTAGACGGTTTATAGGCCAAGAAAGGCTCCAAAAGGGGCTAATCTGGGGAGCAGGTGAAGGAGATTCAAGGTGCATACTTTGGGTCCAATCATCTAAAGCTTGAAGTGTTGAAGGAGCAGGTCTAGATGGCTCTTCAAACAGAGCTACGGAGCCCAAGTTATTGGAGTTTGAAGGTACAGTGCATTGGAGATTCTCGCTAGATAGGGTAGCTGGGGACATGTGGCCCAAGTGGATGTCAATGCATAGGCACCTAGTGCTCAATTTATGGAGCCTACCTGTCTTTTTAGATTGCCACGGATTGCGATTTATGGCGATTTCATGTTTTTCAAGGGGCTAGGTTGGTGCCCACCTGACCACATGGGGAGTCATGCCATCTGGCATTTTTTGGGTTGAGAAGGTGCTATGTAGTGTATGGAGCTAGCAGAAGTTGACTGCTTGTCAAACAGAACCCAAAGCAAAAAGTTACAATAGTTGGAAGGTTGGGTGCATTTGCTCGGAATTGGCTACAAGTGGCTCTCTCGTTTTTTGCAGCCTTGGTTCGGGTCTCTCGGAATCTTGAAGTGCGGCAAAAAACTTGAATTCCCTTGTTTTTTGTCCCAGCTTGCGGTCGGGTTTTTTGGCTTAGTCATCGGGCTCCTTGGTATCAAACTGCAGTTCACTCAAGCTGGGGACAAAAAACCCGGCCGCAAGCTTGAGAAGGTGCTATGTAGTGTATGGAGCTAGCAGAAGTTGACTGCTTGTCAAACGGAACCCAGAGCAGAAAGTTACAATAGTTGGAAGGTTGGGTGCATTTGCTCGGAATTGGCTACAAGTGGTTCTCTTGTTTTTTGCAGCCTTGGTTCGGGTCTCTCGGAATTTTGAAGTGCGGCAAAAAACTTGAAGTCCCTTGTTTTTTGTCCCTAGCTTGCGGCTGGGTTTTTTGGCTTGGTCATCGGGCTCCTTGGTATCAAACTGCAGTGCACTCAAGCTGGGGACAAAAAACAAGGGTATTCTTTGAAATTTTTAGTGAGTTTGGCAGTGGATTGGAGGGTGGCCATCCAAGGGACCGCCACGTGTCGCATGGGAGATCCCACATGGGGGACGCACACCCAAACAATAAGTCTATATGGTCCTTGGCATTTCCCCTTTCAATATCACAGAAGGAGAGAGAGCTTCTTGGTGCCTGAGGCTATGGTGGCCCGCTCTGGGCACTGCGCAGGGCGGCTTGGGTGGTGATTTTGGCCAGAAGAGGCGGTGCAGGGAGATGCAGTGGTGGCCGGCGACGCGTGACAGCAGGTGGTGACATGTCACTTAGTAGGGAGGTGTCCCGCGCTAGCCCTCGCCCCTGTCTTTTTTGAGAGTAGAGGCAAGGGTGCCCCCCCCAATAGCGATGTTGCTAATGATCGCATAGGGGAGGGTCCCACGGGAGTCAGGTGTGGGAGAGAGTACACAGTCAGAGGAAGTTTCCAGGCACCCTAGAGGGCCACTTCAAAGGGACAATCCCATGGTGGGGAGAGAGAGCCAATTAGGAGCACAAGAGAGTGATCAATTCAAGGGGCATATCTCGCCACAAGGCCAGTCAAGTGAAAGAGAAAAAGAAGGTGTGCAAGGGCGTTCCCAAAGGGCGGGTGTATTAGGAAGAGGATGGGGTCTAGGAGGGCCTCTTTATTTGCCATGAGCTTATGGCGGTGACTAACATTTTGATGAATAGGTATATGCCATGTGTGCAAGAATGGTGGGTGTGTAAGAGATGTGTAAGAGTGGTCAAAGCATGCACTTTACCTCCCTAAAAGGAGGTGAGCAATTTTATGATTTTCGGTCCTCCATAACTTCCATATATTATATCCGATTGGAGTGGAGATCATAGATCTACAATCTACGCATCTAGCTCTTTCCATAGATATGCTACACGGTATGGGTTTATCTGCTAGATTTCAAATTCCATTTTGGGGGAAAAACTTAAATTCAAAAAAATTAGCCGTTTTGCCTGTTTGAATTCAAAAGATGTCCTTTGATTACTTTCTTAATATAAAAGGTTTGAATTCCTTAAACTACCAAATAAAGGGGCCCTAGGCTAGACACTTCTCTTTCTAATGGAAAAGGAGAACGGGCGGACGTGTCGGGCGGACAGAGGTGTGCACCATGCAATGGTTGCCAAAAGTGGAGAATGCCAAGTGGTAGCAATGCAAGAAAAATGCTAAAAGGAGCTCAAAGAGAACTGCACAAGCAAGAGAACTCGCATTTTTGTTTTTGGGTTTAATTCCCCCTATAAAAGAATGTAAACGTGATAGTTTTAGGGCTTTTTGCCGTAGGGGATTTTCCCTTAGGTTTTTTGGGGAACCAATGGGGTCTTTTGGCCATTGGAGTTTTTTGCTTGTGTAGGATTTTGAGTTGTTGTTTTTTTGCCGAGGTTTGTGCCGACAGGGGTGGAGGTTGATTGTACATGGTTGTATATGCAAGAAGATCATTCATTGTTGTCTCCTTCGCATCATTCCCCCTTCCCCCTTCTCTTCTCTGCTTGTGTGCATGTGTTTCTGGCCGTGAGTCAGTGTGTGTGCCCCCCTCGGAATTTGTCATGCAAAGAGAGATAGAGAAAGGCTGTATACGTGTGGAAGGCTGTGAATTGAGCAGGGTAGAGTGATTGGGTCTGTCTGGTGCATTGCAAGGCGTGTGTGAGTGTATGGTTGTGTGCAAGCGGTGGTTTGCTTGCGGGTAGTGTCGAGTTTGGAAGGTGAACTCTAGTGGATTGGGGTGCTGTGTATACCCTGGGCTATAGTGAGGCATTGTGTTGTGTGTTGGGTGTGCTCCCCTTTCTCCTCTCCACCATCATAACAAAGCCAAGCAGTAACAACCCCCCGTCAAAGAAGTATATTTTTCAGATGCTCAGTCAACATGATGAAGGAGATTCAAGAGCTTGCATGCCAAATGCTCGTGAAAATTGCCAAGATGCTAATCACCTGCATAACAACATTCAATGATAATATAGAGGTAGCGGAGCATCCCTAGCATGTTTTTGTGAAAGGCACAAGAGGGATCTGATAGAATATGGAGATAGAAATCCCAAGCAAAAATGTCATCATGGGATTCTATGCAAGAGTCATGTTCTTGCCCTCCTACTAGATGCAAACTTTCGAGGAGGTATTCATGACCGGATTCTTTGAGGTAGAGTCCTCTATATTTAATCCCATGAGCAAATATTTTCCAGCCTGACATATAGCCTATCAAAGAACTCTCAGTAATAATCCTTTCAAAGAGCTAGCGACAAAAGTGGAGATCGAGGCAAGGGTGCAAAAGTTCAAGCACCTAACTGTGATGCTAGAAAAAAGACCAATCAATTACTAGAAGAAACTTAAAGACAGATGCACGAGAACGTGCAATGAATAGGACTAATGCGTAAAACGTAGATGTACAACAAATTTTGTAGTCACGCTCATTTTGTTGAAAGAAGAGGTGTAATTCAGCTAATGAGGACTCGTACTTGTAATATATTCTATCATGCCCTCTTAGACTCTTAGAGTCTACACCCTTGTAGTGTCCGAATGGCCACAAGAAAGTCCCCTTAGCTCTTAAGTCAAAACCCTTAATTTTTGACTAACAAATTATCATTAACTTGAAGGAGTATTGGACTTCCACTGTGAGAGCCTCTTGCTGCTACAATTTGTAATCCACTTTTCTCCTTATATGGTAATCAAAATTCATTTCCAAATAGCACATTTTGTTCCTTGTCTCTTGCTCTATATGTTAGTACCAAATAGCTATGTTGCAGACATTCGTCGTGGTGACCCGCTAACAGTGTAGCCAATAAAATTGGAAGTTCTTAATGCGATGAATCTTTATACTCAACATGTAGAGCAACCTCATCATTGGGATGTTTTAGTTTGAGCGTCTAGCTCAAGACATAGTAGCTCCAACTTGGTAGGTCACACTAATTAGACTACAAGAAACATCTAAATACCTACTATGGGGAGTGAATACAAACAACTTCCCATTCCATATCAGGTTAAGGACACACATCTTCTAATTTCTCAATTTTAGGATCTTGTGACTTGGTGAGGTGTTGGACGGATACGCCGCGACGGACGTCAGCACAGCGAGAACTCACCTAACATGTAATGTCAGCTAAGGACGAATCTCGACCCGTAGGCGCATGGAAGCAAGCTTAAGGTGTCAACCTACACTCGACCGACTCCTAACTAATTCCTACAGAGGTCTCTACCAATTGTCTAAGTCACAGCCTTCAAGAGTGCATAAGAGGAAACTTCCTACAACGCTTTCTAGAGTCGAACACCCATCAAACAATCTCGAAACACCATAGAACTTGGAGGAGATCCTACTAATACCAATAGGTCGCTCTCCCTAAGGTCTATGAACCAAAATCCTAACCCAAAATACCTCGTGCAGAAACACGTAGGATGTCAGGCCAAAATCTGTAGGTCTTCGTTTCCAAAATGTAAAGTGCCTAATGTGTAGTTCTACTCAATGTGAACGCGTGGATATGCTGCAATGCAAAATCGGACAACGTATGCTCACCCAAACACCCGATGAAGCTCGTATAAGGAACTCGCAAATCCGGACCGTACGTGCTCAATGTAGGTATCGGCGCATAACTCTCGTCGGGGGCAACATGCTGCACTTCTCCGCACTCGATTCCGACCACCGGAGCACATATAGAGTCAAGACGAAGCTCACACTCTCTCTCTCGTACACAGTATGCTCACTCACACACTCTCTCTCATACACAGTATGCTCACTCACAGACTTCAAAACTTGTTTTAAAATGACAAAAGTTTTTTTCATTAAGGTCAAAAAGTGGTATATATACCTTACGATTCTCAAACCCTAAAGTTCCAAAATCAACCATCTACTCGATCTAACTATCAAAACTGGGATACAATCTGGAAACTTCTGTAAGTCCCAACATTTACAAGGTGAAAAATCAGGTTTTCCTCAATGAATGAATAGTTACAAAATAATAATACTCCGAATAGTTAGATGTCGTGGGGTGTGTCCAGCTTCTAACACTCCCCACCTCCTTGCTCATGTCGTCCGTGACATGGCCTTGATTTGCTGCTTCATCGTATCGTTTCTCGCATCTTTAGCAGTGATTCGTATCTGGCATGCAGGTTCAGCATTGTTGGGCCAAAAATGTTAGTATTTATGGTGAAGAAGCCTCTGTAGAACACCTCTTTGAAAGCATGGAGGTGATAGGATGTTAGAAACAGTATCCTTTGATACAACGCATGTATCACCTCCTTGGAAGGCTGACCTGACAGATCATAAGAGCATTTGTATGTATCCTGGAAGAAGAAGATGCTGTCGGTCACCTGGCCTAGCTTGAAGGTCTCGAACACTGCTAAGATGGTTCTGTAGATTTTCCTCATCATAATGCATGTAAGGTCAAGTGAGCCAGTGAGAAACTTTATGGCGCCCGTTAGGGTTTTCACCATGTATTGGACACTTATTCTCTCACCTGCCTTCAAGCCCGACAGCTTGGGGTAGTTCAGCCAAGTGGGTTGGCTTCTTTGCAAAAATTGCTACGCTTTCCACATCCTAATCCTTGGTAGAGGACAGAAGCTGAGGTTGTCTCTGATATTTTTAGGTGCCTGTACCAAGTGGATTAGGTATTGTGGGTACTTTGTAAGCCAGGCCTTCCTCCACTTTGGCTGAGAATCCACAATGAGCTTGACCCCTTCAGGTTTTGAGGTATCTACATTGTAAAGAGGTACAACTGGCTCTTCTCTGATCCGCTTGTTTATGGTAGCTGCCTCATATTTCAGCAATGGATATGGGAGAGAGGGTTGACGCCACTCGCGCCTAAGGTTGCTGGCGTCAATTTTTTGAATGGTCATAGATTTGAAGACCCTCTGCTCCCACTCCAAGGCTTCCTTTGTGGTGTCTCTGAGCTCCACCTCTATTGCTTTACGCAATTGTTTTTCCTCTTCTCGTGTGAGATCCAGTGGCTCTTGAGAGGATCCTTCTAGGATTTCCTCTTGCATAGGCGTGTCCACAGGATCTGCCACATTCTCTAGGTCAATGCCCTCATTGGCGGCTTGCCTTGTGCTCTCTGCCTCTCCTCCTTGCTGGCCTTGCAACTCCTCAATTTTCTTGAGGAGTTTTTGCTTTTCCGTTTCATCTTCTTCGCCACTATTCACGAGGAGGTCATTAAGTTCGGCGTTTATTCTTTCCGCCTCCTCGAGTTTTCTCTTCATGCTTTCTACTTATTCTTGCAGGACTTTTTGGCCCTCTTCCATTCTCGTTTGTATGACTATAGATCCTTCTACCATCATCAATCTATGCTTTTTCTCTAGAGTCAGCTCTTTCTAAAGTTCTTGCATTTGCTCTTCATAGAGTTGACTCTCAATCATGATTTGAGTCAAGCTAGTAGCTCTGACTCTAGCAAGTGATGCTCGCAGCCTCTGGATGGTCTGATCTTTGACCTTGAGTTGGTCTTTGAGCTCTAAGACCTCATCCTGGATTGCTTCTTGATCTATCTCTGCTCTTTACTTGGCGTTTCTCATGGCTTCTACTTCTTTCAATTCTTTTGCCAGCTATAGTGTCAGATTATCTCTTTCTTTCTCGGGATCTAGCAGTGACTTGTTGAGCTGCTGACACTCTTCTTCAGCTGCTTGCATTCTTTTTGCGGATTCTCAATTGGCTTCCTCCATTGCCTGGAAGCTTTGTAGTGCTCTTGCTAAGCTAGCCTGTAGGTCAGCTTCTCTCTCCTTTTGCCTTTGACTTTGTTCTTGTAGAGAATCTACTTCCATTTTGATCTTTTATTCAGTGGCCTTGAGAGTTGTCATTTCTTTCTCTGAAGCCATGGATTGTGCTCTCAATCCTGTTAGCTTTGTCATCACCACATCCCAGTCATTGGAGGGCGGGTGCAGGTCCACTGTGTCTGTAGAAATTTCCTTTAACTCCACTAGCCTGATGCCTTGCATCTGTTCTTTAGGCCCTGTCCTCGCCAAGTCGAATGCAAATGTGGCGGCTTCTTCCTTCGTATATCCTGCAGCTAGCAGGTCCAAAAGTGCAAAGTAAGAATCTTTGAATTCTTTTTGCTCACTTGGAGGCTTAGCCTCTTCTTTCCGCTCTGGCTCTTGCCTTTGCCTTTGCTCTTCTCCTTGCCGTTCCTCTGCTTTGTCTTGAGACTCCTTATCTTCTGGTGGGGGGTTGCTAGGAGGTGGTGAGGGCGGTGGTTATGGCTGTGGGCTGGGTTTAGGGCTGGCTGGTAGAGATGCAGGTTTTCCCTTTAAGTCTCTGTCTGCTTTTGTTTTTCTTTCTCTTTCTTGGCTCTCTTGCTCATCCAACAATTTCTGTCGTATTTGCTGTACTTCTTCCTCTGTGAAAGGGACATGTGGAATGTTCTCTGATGCAACATCAAGAATCTCAAAATTCTTAATATAATCTTGAAATTGGTCCCTTTGCACTCTTCTGGACGATCCTAACATAGACTCTAGAGAAGGCTTCCAGAGTTCACTTAAATCACCCTTGAGGGCTCTCTCTGCTCGAAAACTCTCCGTCGCTTTCTGTGACCTTGTTTCTTTGGCCGGCACTTGAGAAAACTCCTTCTTCCCTTTCTTCTACTCGGGCTTCTCTTCTTGGACTTGCTCTAGCCGTCTTTTCAGTCTTGTTGCCACCTTTGGTGCTCTTTGCGGCTCATCTTCCTTGTCTTCCTTTAACCTCAGCCAATCATTCTGAGACGGGGGGTCAGGCCACCTTCCTTTTGCGTGATGAGTTATCCTGGCACTATGTAGGTCGGCTTCTTGTTACCCATCTTCACTAGGTTGTCATGTACATATTCCGCATAGTTGATTATCTTTGGGGTGCCTTTCGTCATTGCCCATGTGAATGTCGTGGCAATTGCACTTGGTGGCATCTTGTACTTCTGTGGCCTCTTCGTGCACATGTGGAAGTACTGGTTGTATAACTGGCTCATGATTGCCACTCTTGGGTTGGCAATGTATTCAAAGGTGTAATTCCCCTTTTTCTCTTTGTACACCTTGACCTCATCTTTTTTTTTTTGTTACACTATCCCCCTCGTTGGAGAGGTCTAGTGCATCTGCTACAACCCGCTCAGTGATTATTATCTTTGTTTCTGGTCTGCCTTGAAAATCTGTTACTTTGGCCACTCCATCCTCCTTGATGCTTGTCACAAACTCCCAGACTCTCTTGATGTCCACTCCTGCCGGTATTGCTTCAAAGTAGTTGTGGAGATCAATCTTCTCCAAGTATCCGGCCATTTTGCTTCATACGAACTCATTGAGTTCTCTCCGCAGCATTGGTAGCTCTATAACATTGCCTTCAATGTCTTTGAACACTCCTTGGTAGATCTTTAGGTCATTGGACTCTAATAGATCCTCTTGTATCCATGTGATGGTGGGCTTTAGTGTTCCTTTTGGAATGACAAAGGGCTCCACTTCTTCCAGGTAATCCTTGATGGTCATTCTCTTCTTCTTTGCCGGTGACTTCGAGGCTGCCATAGATCCTGTTGCACTCAGTAGTCCAAAGTTAGCGTTTTTTCCATATTAGCTGCAAAACTGAGTTTTACTTATCCAAATGACTTGAAAATTGAAAATAAAGCTTAAAAGGAACTTGTGAAGCTGTGCATGTGCTCACAGTGCAAATCTGGTAAAAAAATTTCATCTAGACATCCTACGCATAGGATGTCTATTTCATCATTTTTGACATGCTGGTAGTGTATGGCTCATGGAACATGGCTATATGCTTGGATTTGAATTTGGATATCAAAAAGTGGATTTTTGGGCTGATTCAGGCTTTAAGTCACAATTTGGGTAGAATGTCCATCATAGGTAGCAATTGATGTCCAAATGGGTTGAAAATTGGTATATGGGCTTATTGCACCATGGTATAGGCTCCCATGATGTCATTCTTTGCACAAAAGGCTAAATTTATGCTGGAGACATCCTACGCGTAGGATGTCTTTTTCATCAAAATGACATGAAACCTGTTCTGTGGGTTGTCCTTGGCCTATGGAACATGGCCATGTTTTTGGATTTGAATTTGGACAAGATTTGATGCTTGTAAGGCTCTGTGTGGTGTTTTTGGGCTCAAAAAGTGTATCTTGAAGGTGCTGGGGGTCAAAAGTAATTATAATGGCTTCAAAATTAATATATGGGCTCCTGATGATGAGGTGAGGATCTGGAATGATAAAACATCCCTTGCATGTCAAAAAAGTCAAATAGACATCCTACGCGTAGGATGTCTATTTCATCATTTTTTGCTTCTGACCACACAGATTGGTTGTTGATGTGTTGGTGAATGTGTTGTGCAAGTTTCATGGTATTTGAACAAGATTTGGTAGGTCTATGGCCCATTATTGCCTCTAGGCCCTAAGTTTGCGTTTTTTCATGCATATGAGGTCAAAATTGGTCCAAATGTGATGAGACTTGGTAGATAGCTTGTAAATGTCATTCAGAAAATGTGCATGATGAAAAATGTTGGAGATTGTGCCCAAAAGTGCCCTCGAGACATCCTACGCGTAGGATGTCTCCTGGTGATTTTTTCATTGTTGCTGGTGCTCCTAGTGCTTGCCCTTGACCCCCCTAAGTCCCTTTTGAGCCTAATTTCAACAAAAAAGTCAAATGGATAGAGAATAACTCTCTGTGTGGACTTCAGAGCCTCCGATCCATTTTCTGACATTTGGAGTGCTTTTTGGCGATGAAATTTCTTGATGTTGGTCTCCATAAATTCATGATCCCTTGGGGATCCTTGCCATATGGTTTTTGTCGACTTTGGCTTCACCGGAGATCCATTTGGCAATTTGTCACTCTAGAAGCACTTGTGGTTGCGTTTACATACCTTCAATGATTTGTGGTGGTCTACCACCATAGGACTTGGTTGTTGATGGTCTAGGAAGGCTGCTCGGTGAAGTTTGGTGGCAAACAGACTTGAGGTTTGGCCGCAAGTGCAATTTGACGCTTTGTGTGTCTGATGCCGTTTCTGAAGTTTAGTGACGCTTGAGGTCACTTTTTGGTCATGCGGGTCATATAGACTTGTCAAGTATGTCGAGATGCTCCTACCCATGAATTTTGGTAGCATTTGGTTGCCGTTTCGCTGATTTCCCATTTGGTGGTCTCTCGTGGGTTTCTGGAAATTAGGGTTTTTTTCGTTGGTTTCCTACTGCCTTTGGACATCCAGGACTGGTCTCCTAGACTAGGGTAAGCTGCCGATGAAGTTTTGTTGCTTTCGGGTTAGCCGTTAGGCCGCCGTATCTACTTGTAGGTCTCTACCGCCCGCTTTGTGTGTGACCCCTACGCTAGTTTTCGTGACATAATGACAAACATGCACGAAAAGCTCAAGGTGGTGAGCCTACCTCTCATGTTTGGAGCTCGTCGGGTAGTCGTGCACGTCGTAGAAGCTGCTGGAAGGTCGGTCCGCTCTAGGTGGCAAAAGCTCTCTCCACAAAGTCAATAGTGAGAATGAGCTAAAAAATGGGGTGAAAATTTCTTATAATGGAGGTCCCCAAACCACTTTTCATGAAATTTGACATGTGCTCCTATCTTCTTGCGAGATGCGGTTTAGGCTCAAAAATTTCTTGATTTAGACTCCATTTGCTCTGTTTACCAGTAATTTGGCATTTCGGTCAAAACCTGGCCAAAACACGCTTTCCGCTCCAGTCTCATAATTGCACCCCCACTGTACCATAGGTTTTCCTATAGTCACTGATCATCCCCATATTTTTTGTTTTTCATTATGACTATTTTTCACCTGATTTTTGTATTTTTGAAGTTTTTCTACCGAAAATTAGCAAAATTAAAAGGAAAATAGCAAATCAAACCCAGAAAATCCCCAAAAATCATAATAAATCACAAACATCACTGCAAAACATTATATACACTTGCATACAATTTTCATGGCCAGATTTCTCCGTTTTACCAATATTTTGCCTGAGAAATGGCTATTTCTACTTATATACATACACCTAGGGACTTGATTTGGAGTTTGGCCCCATATACCTGTGGATACATGCTGTATAAGGGTATCTATACTTGGGTTACTCCAGAAAATTTTGCAATCAAACAACAACCCTTAAAATAGTCAAAAATCATGCCCTGTTTCTTTTATTGGTTCCGCATTTGAGAATGCCTCACCCCCTCCTAGTCGGAGTCCTCCCGGACAACAAGGTATTGCCTCGGAGTATGTACCATGCATAGGTTGAAAAAGTTGTGCTAATGCCTGGCCGATTACTGTGGCCCTACTTTATGCATACTCGGTCAATGCATGGAAAAAGTAATGTTGTGCAAGAGAAGGGTATAAGCAAGATGCTTATTGGCATTCGCCGTCCAGGTTTCCTGTTTTTTTTGCAAGTAACAGTTGTAACTCTACTGCTCTCTGTTTAATTGTCTTTTTTGCAAAAGGCACTTGCTTTGCCGACACTGTTGATAGAGCCGTAGCTGTGACTAAGGAGAGAATTGGCTGGGCAGTAATGGTTATGGGCCGTATTGCCTTTGCTTTCCATTGGTATTTAGTTGCTTCCGGTTTTTGTCTTGGTACTTTCTTGTTTGCCATTGATTTGTTGTTGATTGGCATCCACATAAAGCGGTTTTCCTTTTTGAAATGCAGTTGTCTGCCTTCCGTTGGTGCTTATACTGAAGGGAGTTTCTTTTGCTTTTGCTTTGGTATCCAAATGTGAGTGACATTTAGGTTATGGCTAAACATTTTCTTCGGGATCCATATCTGTTTTATGCCCTTGGTTTGTGGTTGAACCATCTGCTTTGTTGGAATTTTGTTCATGCATTGTTGTTTGTCCGCCATGGCATTTCTATCCTTCCTCATCCATACTTGTTTTCTTTGTTTTGCTAACCTAGATCTTTGCATTGCGGCCAGTGACTGCATATGTCTGTAATTAGCATGGTTGGCTTTTACTTGATTGTTGGTCTCGGTTATCAGGTCATTCTTTGATGGAATTTTTGCTTTTGGCTTCTGTTCCAGTGATTGCATGGCTTGCAGCTTATCATTCTGGTATTGCTGAGCAAAGGCTATCACCTGTTGTTGATGTTCATGCTGAATTTTGACTGCCTTTGCTATCCAATCTATCTGCACATTGTACTCTTTTTGCCAAGGTTGTCCCAACATCATTGGGTGTTGTGTGCTTTCATCTGCCACCACATAGAATTTGTGTGGGTAAATATATTGATGTATCTGTACATGCAATATAGTCCATCCCAATGTTTTCAATGGGTGTGAAATGCTAATTTCCAGCACTTGAGGAGTAGGATGAAGCTGACCTGTGACCTTAAGCTTTGGTATAATCCGTAAGAGATTAAATTTGCTTGAGCCCGAGAATCAAGCAAGGCTGTTGATTCAACTTGATTGCTGCCCGCTTTGACCGCAATTATTGGCTCCACTGTTTCTTCATCCAACTTCGTTAGTCGAATGGCATTGATTCGCAATGGTGGTCCATTTTGTTGTTGTTGTCCATTTTGTTGTTGTCGCAGAAGTCTTTTTTTTGCAATGCGTTCTTGTGCTTTTGCTTGAGCTTCCTCTCGTACTCTCTGTTTTTCCTTCATTCTTTGTTTTCCTTGATACATTTGTTGGAGCATCTCCTCTGTGAGTGGTAGATGATATCTCTTCAGTCTACATCCACTAATCCAGTTTGGCATTTCTTCACCTGCTAATGTAGCAAGCTTGACAGCTCCACTTTGTGATAGATCACTAATCACAAATGGTCCCATCCCTCACTTTTTAAGTTTCTTGGCATGTTGCCTCAAGGTATAAACAAGTACGTAATCACCTGTTTTGAACTCTTTAGATCGCACATGTTTGTCAAAAAATTCTTTTTGTCTTCTCTTTTTAGCATAGATTGAAGCGGCAGCTTGTAAGCGGAGTTCATCTAGCTTCGTTAGTCGAATGGCATTGATTCGCAATGGTGGTCCATTTTGTTGTTGTCGCAGAAGTCTTTTTTTTGCAATGCGTTCTTGTGCTTTTGCTTGAGCTTCCTCTCGTACTCTCTGTTTTTCCTTCATTCTTTGTTTTCCTTGATACATTTGTTGGAGCATCTCCTCTGTGAGTGGTAGATGATATCTCTTAAGTCTACATCCACTAATCCAGTTTGGCATTTCTTCACCTGCTAATGTAGCAAGCTTGACAGCTCCACTTTGTGATAGATCACTAATCATAAATGGTCCCATCCCTCACTTTTTAAGTTTCTTGGCATGTTGCCTCAAGGTATAAACAAGTACGTAATCACCTGTTTTGAACTCTTTAGATCGCACATGTTTGTCAAAAAATTCTTTTTGTCTTCTCTTTTTAGCATAGATTGAAGCGGCAGCTCGTAAGCGGAGTTCATCTAGCTTTTCAAGATCATCAATTCTTGAAGAGAGCTCATTCCCTGTCCATTCTAAGCTTTTTGCTACTAGTAGAGTTGGAATTAAAAACTCTATGGGTAGTATAGCATTTAGGCCAAACACCATGTTGTATGGTGTTGTTCCGATTGATGTTTTGTAAGCTACCCTGTATGCCCATAGTGTTAAGTGTAGCTGCTGATCCCAATCTGTTCTTGGTTCTGACACTATTTTCGTGAGAACCGTGCATAATGTTTTATTTGTGGCCTCAACTTGCCCATTGGCCTGTGGATGGTATGGTGCAGATTTCCTATGTATGACCATGAATTCCTCTAGCAAGTATTCAATCACTTCATTGAGAAAATGTGTCCCACGATCACTGACAATTTCTATTGGTAACCCGTAACGTACAAAAACATTCTCATACAAAAATTGTGCAGTGGTGCGTGCATCAACTTTTTGTGTTGCCTTGGCTTTGACCCATTTTGTGAGATAGTCCGTAGCCACAATGATATATTGGGTATGGGTGCGATATGCAGGGGGTGATATAGGTCCCACAAAATCAATGCCCCATTTTGCAAATGCTCCTTCTCCCATCATTGGCCGTAATGGCATATCATCTCATTTTATTGGCACCTTGGTGCGTTGACATGCATCACAACGCTTTACAAACTCTTCAGCATCCATGTGCAATGTAGGCCACCAAGTTCTTGCCGTTAAGAAAATTTTTGTCGTCTTATCGCCCGAAAAATGGCCTCCACTTATTCCACTATGTGCATGTTCTAGAATCAGCAGGTATTCGCTTTCACTTGCACAGATTCTAAGTTGATTGTCCTTTCCCCGCTTATAGAGTTGGTTCCCAATTAACTGAAAGTCACGAGCTTCCAGCTCCATAGCTTTTTTCCGTGCTCTTGTGATGTTCTCAGGGAACGTCCTGGTGGTTAAGAAGTCAATGATACATTGACTCCATGCAGGTGCTATGTTTATCTGAAACAAAGTTGCGTGATCCACTAGTATTTTGGCACTACATATAGTACAATTGGTAACATAAGAATGTGTGTTCGCATACATAGTTGGCCAATAAACCCCTAACTGTTTCAGTCTCTGGTGTGTTTTCACTGTTGAACAATGAAATGCACAACCCTGGACATGTGCCTCTTCAAGGTAGCACTCGAATTCTTCTGGATTTATACATAATTGTAGGATTAGGTCCGATCCAAGATGATATAGCCGTCCTGCTATCAACTGGAAGTTTTTTGTTTTTCGAATTGTTTGCTGTTTGGATCTGCATTCCGTATTATCAAACCTACTTGCAAAGGAAAGAATGCTAACAATTTCCTGAGAACATTTGGGTACCAGCTCAATGTTGAAAAGATAAGCATCTGGTATGTCATCATCTACACCTTCAGGAGCTTCCCCGTTGTGTATCCTTGAAAGATGATTCGCTCGTAGATGGGTTGTACCCTTTTTGACCACCACTGTGAAGTCAAATTCTAGGAATATAATAAACCAACGTACGATTCTCCCTATGTTGCAAGGATTATTTACCAGATACAAAAGAGCTTGATGATCTGTGAAGAACACAAATTTATTTGCGAGCAAATAATGCCAAAATTTCTTTACAGCATAAATCATTCCTAACCCTTCCCGCTTGGTGGTGGTGTAGTTCTTTTCTGCACTGTTTAACTGTCGGCTCGCATAGCAAATTGGAAAATCCATTGTTCCGTCTCCATGTTGAGCCAGAATACTTCCAATGGCATATACTGAAGCATGAATGTGCACATGGAATATCTTTTCCCAATCTGGTGCTTTTAGTACAGGTGCTGATATAAGGTTTTCCTTTAGCTTTTGGAATGAAGTTTCACACTCCTCGGTCCACTCAAAATTGACTAGCAAACGATACAGAGGTTGTGTGATAACCGCATACATGTATATGAATCTTCGATAATATCCGGAGTGTCCCATGAAGGATTGCACTTGTTTCGCATTAGTAGGCCTGTGTAGGTCTACAATGACTTTGACTTTGTTTAGGTCTATGGTTATGCCATTTCTTGAGACAATGTTTCCTAAGATGCGGCCTTGCTTAACCATGAATACACACTTTTCCGGGTTAAGACAGATTTGATACGTCTTGCATTTTTCAAAGACCTTTTGCAAATGGTCGATATGCTCCTCTCGTAGAAGAGAGTGTACACAAAGATCATCCATGTAAATTTCTAAGAATATTCTTAGGTATTCCTTGAATGCGTGCGTCATTAACCTTTGGAAAGTGGCTGGGGAATTAGTTAAGCCAAAGGGCATAAATCGATATGCATAAATCCCCCATTCTATGGCAAACTCTGTTTTGTGTTGATCCTCCCTTGCTATTGCCAGTTGGTTGTATCTTGAAAACCCATCCAGAAAGGAATAAGCTCGTTTCCCGGCCACTCGCTCAAGTACATGTTCTGTGATTGGCAAGGGATAATTATTCCTTATGGTTGCTGCATTCACCTTCTTGAGGTTTACACACACTCGCAGTTTTCCATTCTTTTTGGGAACTACCACAATGGGTGACACCCAATCTGTATGTTCAATCTCATAGATGAATTCAACTTCCGTCAGTTTATCAATCTCTTCCTTGATTAGTTTAGCAAATGTGTCATTATATGTATAAGGACGTTGTTTGCTAGGTTTTGCATCCGATTTCAAAGGAATTGTATGTTGGCATATCGATGGATCAACTCCTTTGAGGTCTTTATAGGACCAAGCGAACACATCTTTATACTTCTTGAGAAGTTGTGTTAGCCGTTCTTCTTCTTTAGGCTCTAAATCGTTAGCTATATAGACCGGCTGAGGCTTTTCGCATGGTTCTGCGAGGTCTATCTTTTTTGCATTTTCCGGCCCATTGTAAGATTCTTGGTTGGTTCTTTCCCTGACTGGTGGTGTCATGCTGATTTTTCTGTCCTGGATAGTAAATTTCCGATAGTGCGATGGTACATTCATGTTCCCCTTTTCTAACTCCCCTTTACCATCACTATCTTCTTCAGTACTCCATATCTCACGTAAAGAGTGTTTCAATTCTTGATATTTCTGTTTATGCTCTAGTTTGGTCCACTCTTGGTCTTTTCTTGTTTCTTTTTTTTATTTTTGAGATTGTGTTTCAGTTTTAGCTTTTCGTAACTGTTTTATTTCCTCTCGCGTTATTTCTTTTCGATTTTTTGAGAATCTTCCTGATATTTGATCTTTTACACAATCCTCTGCTTTTACAAGCATCAAATAGTGAGTTTTACCTTGTATCTTGGGCATCAGGTTCTCTCTCGCTTTGTTTCTTGCTCGTTTCCTCCTATAGCGTCCCTGGCGTCTAGGGTGTTGATTAGCAAAATCATAAAACTTGATATTCTCGGTTTCATTTCCACGCTCGCTTGAGGTGTCTGAACACTCATCATCTGCTTCATCATTTACTTCCAAATGTTCAGAGGAGTTGTAAAACTCTTCTTGTTCTGGTGGTTCTACCGTCCATCCTTATCGCAAAATTTTGTTGTTGGACTGTTGGTAATGGTATAGACATCCAATGTTGCTAGTGAGGCGGTCCAGGGCGGGCAACAAGAAGAGTGGCCTCTAAGCACTCTTCTAGGCTCCCGTGCTGCTCAATTGGGTTGGGGTTGGAAAAAAACAACAACACACACACAAACCCGTAACCTAACCCTACACAAATTTGGGGCACCACCTAGTTTTGGATGCGAACTAGGACGTGTAGAGAGAGAGAGAGAGAGAGAGAGAGAGAGAGAGAGAGAGAGAGAGAGAGAGAGAGAGAGAGAGAGAGTGCTCGGACTTCTTTGAAATGTATCGGCAGTGATCATGTTATAGAATTGATATTTTATTATCTATTGCAGCTGACAGGTGGCAAGAGCATCAGCAAATAATAGATTATGCAGAAGGATATTACATTTGATTATTCAAGTGCTCTTCGTGAGCTTTGGCCAATTATGTCCGGCCGGCCAGTTTGTACTCAATTTGACCATTCAAGAAATCTATAAATGAAATACGTGCAAGAGGAAAATGTGTATATATATATATATATATATATATATATTTGGATCTTTTAGATCTCTGGTGATAGTTTTTGTCGATCTTAACTTACTGAGTTCACCTTTATCTGTATCTTGTTTTTACCCTTACGTTTTCACCCATATGTGATATGATCTTTGTAGCTTCACTATATTCCAGGCTCTGCTATTTTGGTAATCCTCCACAAACCACAAACTCTCCATGTGTCATGCAAATGTATCACGATCCATTTTCTACATAAGTAGTATTGCAAACTAAACTCTGGTAATGGCTATCCATATTACCATGCATACGCCTAGTGACTCACTATTTCGTCAGTAATATTGAGAGTTAGAATCATATCAAATACCTCATGCACATTAGTGCATCCCTCGCACAACTAATGGGTGCATAGGACTTGTCAGTTTATTCCAGTTGAACTTTCATACTAAAGAAGCATGGAAAACGTGCCCAAACTACATTGTCCACAACCGGATAACCGAAACACACACTACCAATCCCAAGCTAGTGTCAAATTCTACCCCATTACATCTAGGCTCTAGGACATGGGTATCCAAGGAATTCATTCATGGACGCACTAATAAACACGACCTTGCAAGCACTTACTAGTGAGAAATATTATTTTGTGTGTGATGACTAACTTTCATAACTCTCATTATCATGTGTTTTTTCGTATTAACAAGATTCATATTTTCATTCTAGTGATTTTAAACTCACCTCTACCTTCAAAGGATATGTTTGCATGTGTCTATGATCCTTTCTAATTTTGATATAGATACTCCTCCCATGTGTAATAGTTTTGAGTTTTTCTATATACATTTGTGCCACTTTAGATGTTAAGTCACTGTTTATTACCCAACACTAATCAGGATGACACCTTCTTTTATTTCATGGCCACTTCTTAACACAAAATTAACACATTTTGAATTTGTTAACTATACTTTGGTTAAGTTTGACAGTTGCAGCTTTCTCATACTTCTGCCTATCGCCCCCCCCCCCCCCCCCCACACAATGGTATATACATTTTCAACAAAAAAAAAAAGTATACCCTCCTGGTATATACATCAAATACGTCATTCCTTTTTTCTTATTTCATTGTGTTCTAAGCTGAATACTCAAACACTACTAAGGTCATGGCTTCTGATTGTATTGAAAGGAGATTTTATTGAGATGGTTTGCCAATCAGCTATGCAGCTACTCATGTGAGCTAAGGTGCTTTGAGTAAGTGAACAAAAAAAAATTAAAAATTAAAAATGTTGTAAGTGCTCTGCTACTCAAATAACTCCAATGTAGTGTCACACAGGTAGTCACTGTTTAGTTTTTTTTCTGTCTTGCCTAGTCCATTGGTCACCAACACACAGACTTGCCGATTTAGGCAGTGTGTAAATACTCATCTTGGTGCAGATTCTCCGATTTAGGCAACACATTGATAAATGGTAGATTCATGATTTTTAAAATTATACCAAACGCAGATTCGCCGATTTAGGCAGCACATCTTATTGGTGTAGATTCGCCGATTTAGGCAACACCGATCACAAAATCATGCTGCAGTGGCTGGCCACCACTGTAACTGGTATGATTTTGTTACCCGGGTACATAATGAAAGTGATTTGGATTAAGACTTATATTGTGGAATTGGAATTGGATTGGGATTTGGTATCTGCTGATTATTACGACAGTGTTTATGTGATGAGATTGATGATGAGTGTGACCAATGATATCCTGATTCATCAGGGTAGTACATATACTGCTTATTCTAGTGGTATGGGACACTAGAATACGTAATATGTGGATGACGACAAGCATAAGCAATATTATCTAATCTTATGAATTTTATTACTATTTGATATAGACTTCTAATCATTGTTTTTTACAAGTACTATTTGCAGATTTTTATCTTTGCAACTGAGGACAGTTGCTTTCCAACGGAGAGGTATGTTATAGAATTGATATTTTATTGTCTATTGCAGCTGGCAGGTGGCAAGAGCATCAACAGATAATGGATTATGCAGAAGGATGTTACATTTGATTATTCAAGTGCTCTTCGTGAGCTTTAGCCAATTATGTCTGGCCGGCTAGTTGGTACTCAATTTGACCATTCAAGAAATCTATAAATGAAATACGTGCAAGAGGGAAATGGTCACTCTTGTACGGGGGGAGATTGCACCCAGTGTCCGTGTTGTTCTTCTCTTCTCTCTCACCGTGCCGGCGTAGCACTCCGCTCTAGGAGGTGCGTCTGCATGTGCTCGCTTACTCTCTCCCGCTCTCTTTCTCTCTTTGTTCGTGTATCTTGCGATCATGCGACCACATGATTGTGCCAGGTATGCCAATTAGTCGGTTTTATGTTGTTTATTGTGTTATTTTTGGTATTTTTCAAGGCAGCCGCGACTTCCGTCTGTAGCAGATCAAGCAAACACAATTATGTATGTGAGAAAGAGAGAGAAGGGGGGGGGGGGTGCTTGTTGCATTAATACCTTCTTACAAATCTGTCATGACCAATCAAAGTGAGATTAGTACTTGATCAACATAGCTTGAGTAAATTACACCACAACACATCACAAGAAAATCGACCCCAATCATTGTCTTAAGGCCAGGGGAGTCCTCTCCACCCTGTCGCCCTCTTACAATATGTGGGATTTATGGCTAAATTGATGACAACACCCAGAGACAAGCTATCAAGAACTTAAAAAAAGGCACCAAGACACTTATACATCATTGTTGTCCATTACTTCACGTTGGAAAAGAGACAAAGTATCCAAGCTTAATCCAAATCCACCCTCCTTGATTCAGCAAATGTTGGGCTTACACTAGTAGGAAAAATGATAGATTTCCAACTCTCAATTGAATGATCACACTCTCTCTTACAATGGCATAGAGTTCCCTTGCTAATCACCCCTATTACAATACATGCACATGCATAAGGCAATGAGCTTCCACTCAAGAGCTCCTTCTAGAGAGGTTGAGCTTGGCTTCTCAAGCTATAGCATAGTGCTCTTGCTTATGAATCTCTCCCTTTTTGTGCTAGCTACACCCTCCTTTTATAGCAATTTTGAGGGCTAGGGTTACTCCTCTAACCATGGTTGGGTTAGATTTTTAGCACTTATCTAATTTCTTTTGCTTGGAATTATCAAGAAGTTGGTGGGGGTAGATGAAGAAAAGAGAGAGGAGAGAAGTGGAGATGATAGGACTTTTCATACTAGGTTAGTGTTAGTAGATTAGTAGAGTTAGTATTTTTATTGATTTACAAATGGAATTGGATATTTACAATGGGAGTATCCAAGTAGGATGCAAATAAGGAAAAAAAACTCTTAATAGGTAAGAAAACATGGATTTCTTACAATGTTGATGCTCCAAGTGTCCTGAGTAGGGTCAATTTTGACGCTTGTTGACGGTCCACTAGCTTTGACGGTACGTTTTTTCTCCACTCTTGACCTTCCTTGAGAGCCAAGGTGATTGAATATGAGTAATCAATCAACATGGTGCTGTCTTTCAAGAGAAGAGGCTGAATTTTGTGGTTTTTTGATAGATATGGGTAATATGGATGAGGAAAAATGAGACAAGGTGGTCAATTTTGGAAAGGAAGTGTGTGTAGGAGACATGAGTTCACCATGGTTTCTCTTATTCTTCAAGGTTGAGAAGAAGGTGAGTAGGGTGCAGAGAGGAGTGGTGAGAGAGGTGGGGATGATGAGTGGAGAAGTGTGTGTGAAAGAGGAAAATGATAAAGTGGAAGAGGGAGTGTGGCTGCATAGCATGGACAAACTGGGGTCCACCAATAAAATCATAGCTCACAGCTCATAGCTCAAAAAAATATGAAAAACCTTGAGGTGAAAGTTCAGCTCACGAGTTACAACTTTTGTTTGTATCACCTTTTCAAATTCGGAGAGCATGTGATCTTTAAAAATTCAGCAAAACCGACTGTTTTTTTCCACTGCACAAAGTCCTTGTGAGGTCCTTCTTTGGATGATTCTTTTGAATACCTCCAAGAGTGAGCCCCCCATGGTGCATGCATGCATGCCACATACCCTTGACCTTATTTGGTAGGTCTATAATTGAAGATATTGTTGAGATCATGATATAAATGAATAGTACAACTAAGAAAATCAAATATTGACGGGTCTAAAAGAAATATGTACATGTTAAATATAAATAATATAGGTGGAAAAAATATAAAGGGTTCAAAATAAATCTCTCTCATTATAAGTCTACCATAAAAAGATGAATATTTTTGGTGGTCTAGTTTATGAGAGTAATAGAAAATAGATGTAGGAAGGAAAAAATCACAATAGTGAAAAAATATAGACATAAATAGAACTAGTTTTTTTGGATTTTTGTTGGGATGGAGTTACACCAAAAATAAAAGAAGCTTGCATGAAATTATCTTTATATGGAATAAAGAGTATGCAAAATGGTAAGAAAAAATATGGTAATGGTGAGTCAATGTACATAGCATAAATAACACACCATAGGTAGAAATATTTAAATAAATACCAAAATAATTATGAAAAGTCCTTTTATTTAGGCCCTATATAAAATGAAATATTTACACACAAATGGGCTATAAAATACTTATAATTTTTATTTTTTATTATTTTTTATTGTTTTGGCTCAACTAGCCCAGTGACTAGCTAATTTAGGGTTTTTAAGAAGATATGGGAAAAGTCCCCTAACTCACACACACCTATATACAATGAAAGGGTGAGGGTAACCACAGTGTTTGAGTGATTTGATAGGGTGAGGTAACTTTCTATGGAAATTACAGAGAGCCGAAAAACGACGATCATTAGCCCTCCCCCAGGATGATGTTATATTCATGTACCATCATAAAGCATCTTTTCCCAAGAGAGTGCTTCAGAGTCCTTGACAAGCTCTTCATTGTTTGGCCCCTTTGGAATTTTGGTTTGAGTTACACTCATGCTTCACGGAACAATACTTACATGAGATAGCTGCCTTTTGACAGATCTTTGGTAGATCCTTTGGTAGAAGGAGACTCAAATAAGGCTTCAAGCGATACCCGTTTACCTTCCTGGAGTGCTCTTTCCATTCAAGTCCATAAGTTGATAGTAACTTGAATTGAAAGCCTTCTTGACTATGTATGGCCTCTGCCATCTAGTTTCAAACTTGGCATCAAAATGATTATCGAATTGATTGTCATACCTTAGCACAAGATCTCCTTCATTGATTCCTTTGTCCTTCAGTTTCTTGTCAAGCTTTTCCTTCGTCTGTGTGGCTTTCCTCTTGTAGAACTCATATGCTGCTTCTCTTTTCCACTCAAGCTCAGCTAAGGTAAGAAGTTGATCCATCCATGCTTCTTGATCATCTTGTGCTGCTTTGCCATGAAGTCGCATTATTGGGATGTTGAGGTTGCAAAGCTTCTTGACCATAGACTAGGTGAAATGGTGTAAAATCCATGGCTTCCTTGTAGGTAGTCCGATAGGCCCACAATGCTCCATCCAAGAAGGCATCCCATAGCTTTGTCTTGTTCTTTACCATCTTTCGGATGATTCCTGCAATGATGCCATTAGCCTTCTCTACCAAACCATTTAACTGAGGGTAGTAGGGTGTGCTATGCCGATGTAGAATATGAAGCTCATCACAAACTTCCGTGAGCAAGCCCTTCCTAAACCCTGGACCATTATCAAAAACAATCTCCAAAGGTGTGCAAAATCTGCAACAAATGTGAGTGTACACAAACTTGCTAACTGTCCTCTCATTTACTCTTGCCACACATTGAGCTTCTACCCATCTCGTCATGTAGTCTATGGCCACCAAGATATACAATTTCCCATTTTTAGTCCTACTTAATGGACGCATAGCATCAATGCCTCATTTTTCAAATGGACCATTTGCAAAGACTAACTGACGTGGACCATGTAACAGATGCTTGTTTCCATTAATTTGACAATTGTGATAGATTTTACACCAATGTTGAATATCAATGTGCACACTTGGCCAAACATATCCGGCAAGCAAAATATTTTTTACAGTGAGTTCCTGTGCAAAATGACCACCACACGCTTCCTCATGCAAACCTTTTAGAATGGCTAGGATTTCCTCAATAGTTGGTACTCTTCTGCACACTTGATCCTTCCCTCTTTGGTATAGGGATCCTTCTAGGAAGAGATACACGCTTGCCTTCTTCATGAGTCTCCTCTTTTGAGCCTTCGTGAAGTCTTGTGGAAACTCACCCTCCAAAATGTAGCCAATAATGGGAGTCAATGACTCCAATCCCTGGTATCTTGGTTGCTTCACAGCAGTTGCCACCATGATGACCTGCACTTCTTTCTCAACACATGTAACTACTTGTTGTGCAAGTAAATCGGCATCTTCATTTTGTCTCCTAGGAATATGATATAGTTGCACTTCTTCAAATTGATTAAACAATCTACGAATGGCATGAACTTTTGTCCTTAGGCTTTCATTCTTGCATGCCCAAATGCCTAAAATTTGCTTCACAATGAGAAGTGCATCCCCTTTTACCATGAGACGTTGTATACCTTGTCCAATGCATATCTTTAAACCATGAAGTGGTGTGTCGTATTCTGCTTCATTGTTGCTAGTTGAACCTGATAGATTGACCTTATCTTTTATGACCACCTCCCCACTTGGGTTGAGCAACACTAGCCCTCCCCCTGTTTTTCCTGTGGCTCGTCGAAAAGCTCCATCAAAGAACAAGGTAAAAGCATTAGGAATACTTTTAGGTGGTGGCAATGGTAGGGTCTTTACTTCAGGCACCTTAATCTCCTTCTCATGTAACCTATAAGTAAGGATCCCTGCCAATTGTGCACGCACACTATCTTCTACCTTGCAACTCTTGCAATTCCATAATCCACTTTGAGATCCTAGTGCTAAGATTCATTTGAGATGACACCCAAGGAAACAAATTTTCTGCAGTGACAATTACAAAAGGTTTTGGTAGCAAGTAGGATCTAAACTTTCTCACCGCAAACATGAGAGAAAGCATCATGAGTTCTGCCTCCATGTAGCCTCTCTCCAAAGCATTCATGACCCTACTAGCAAAGTAGATGGGTCGCATCCTGGTACTGTGGGGATCTTGTTGTAATAAAACTGCACCAATTTTTTCCTTCCCAGCACTAGAGCTAACAAAGAATGTGTAGTCCCAACAAGGAGGCATGAGTGTTGGTAGTTCTGACAGAATGATTTTGATGTTACAAAAATATTCTTCAAGCTCATCAGACCAAACAAACTTGACTTGTTGTGTCAATTTTTGCAAGGGGTGAAGTAACTCCGAGGCTAAGTGAATGAAGCGTGACATATACTTCACCTTTTGAATGAATGATATGACCTCTTTGAGATTCTTGGGTGATGGGAGCTCAATAAGAGCCTTTGCCTTTGAAGGATCCACCTTAATGCCTTTATAGGAAACCTTGTGACCAAGCAAGATCACTTCATCCTCACCTATGTGATACTTGTCGGGGTTGAGTTGACCTCCCATGTCATAGAGATTCTTTAAACCCTCTTCTACCCTTTGTAGATGCAATGATTTTGAGCTATAAATGCAAAAATCATCAATAAAAACCCTAATGGACTTTCCAAAGAATGCTTGAAACACCATGTTCATGAAGCGTTGGAAAGTTGCAAGAGTATTTGTCAGTCCAAATGGCATGACTCTAAAAGCATAACAACCCCAAGGAGTGATGAAGGTTGTTTGCAACCGATCTTCCAATGCGATACCTATTTGAAAGTAACCCGAGTAGCCATCACACACAGTGTACTTCTCATGACCAGCTACCTCATTTAGTATCTCATCTTGAAATGGGAGGGGAAAGTGATCTCTTTTTGTTGTCTCATTGAGTGGACGGTAATCCACACACACCCTCCACTTGCCATTTTTCTTAGGAGTGACAACAATGGGAGAGACCCAATCTGAATTCTCCACTGGATAAATGAAACCTGCTGCTAGAAGCTTCCTTACCTCTTTGAGTAAAGCCTGCTCCTTGATGACTCCTAGCCTTCGTAGATTTTGAGCCTTAGGTGTGGCCTCTGGCTTCAACTCAATTTTGTGTTGAAAAAAATCTACTCCACGCACATCGGCCTA
The DNA here is from genome assembly GCF_014529385.1 of Adiantum capillus-veneris. NCBI lineage: Eukaryota > Viridiplantae > Streptophyta > Polypodiopsida > Polypodiales > Pteridaceae > Adiantum > Adiantum capillus-veneris. Next base: position 9,041,642 of record NC_140953.1, on the reverse strand, counting down.
GTCTTTAGCAAAAAACCTAGGAAATTTACTTAACACACCTTTGAGATTCTCTCTTTCATCCTTTGTAAGTGTTGTAGATAACATACCTTCTAACATTCTTTCATCTTTCACTTTTTGGTTCTCTTGGTAACCCACCTCTTCCAAACCTGGGCAAGAGGTCTCTTGGTTGTTTGACTTAAACCTTACCCCCATGGCTTCAATGGAAGACGCCTCTTCAGTAATGCTGCTGCTACTTTCTCCTTCTGAAGTGCTATCTGTCCAGCCTTCCTCCGTCTCACTTTGAGATGATTCTTCATGGAGCTCCTCGTGGCGTTGCTCCTTCATGTCAAAGACAACTTTCTTATGATTGTGATTCCTACAAATTAGCTTTCCACTCTCCCAATCCTGCAAAGCTCGCATTTTCATTAGCCATGGTCTCCCTAGGATAAATGGGTAACCATTTCCTTTGGTAGACATGACATAGAAATCCACTGCCTTCTTAATGCCGAAGGCCTCCACAAAAACATTTTTACAAATGCCTACGCACCTAGCCTTGCTATTGTTTGCCATCTTGACTTTAATTTCAGGTGCCTCATGGATGTGCATGCCTAGTCTTTGCACGAGTCCCTCTGTCATGATGCAAATTTGTGCACCCCCATCCACTAGAACTTTCCTAACCAATCTTCCTTTGATGTAACAATCTAGCACATGTGTAATATCCTCATTCATTTCAGCATGTGCAATTTTTACAACAGGCACACTCTCTTTTACCTTTCTCCTAGTGCTAACTGCCTTTGTTAAATCCCTCCTAACTTGTGGGCATAATGCAAGAAACTGAGGCCATGAGATATTAGGACCCTTACCTCTCATGTCTTTCAGCAAGTTGTATGGAACCATACCATATCCAAGAGGGAAGTCTTGGAGGTTGATACGACGTCCAGTCCTCTTGATTTCCTTAGTCTCCTTTGCCTTCTTTTCTTGGCCATAATCACTTTGTGACATGACTCCTTCTTTCTCCTTCCCTTTTCCACGGCCACGCTTAATGCCATTTGCTTCCATGTCAACCTCTTTTGCATTTTTCACCTCTACCACATGCACATTTGGGTCTGGCAAAGGTGGAACTCCTTCCACTCCTTGTGGAGGTGGTCTTGCTCCATTTGGACTTTGTAGAAGCCGTGGTTGCTGACTAGTTCCTTCACTTGCATTTATCACTCGATAATTCAAGTTAGGTCTCCCTGGCTCCCCACGGGGCCAAGGACAATTATACATCCCATGTCCAGACTCTCCGCAATTCCAACATTGTAAGACTCTCCTAGGTCGTGGATCTCGCTCTTCACACTTCCTTACTTGTCCTTTTGGACCTACAGCTTTTGCAAGGTGAATTGACAGGCTACTTAAAGATTCATTTAACTTCTCGATTACTTCAGCTGTTACCTCAGGAAGCTCCCTAATTGTCAATGCTTGTGACTTACCTTTGGGTCTAAGACCTTCTATTGGAACCTCTCCCCTTAGGAACTTGAGTTTCCTATATTTCTCAGTAGCCCTAATTTCAGCAGCATCAAAGGTAGCAGGTGCACCCGCCTCAACTTTTACCTTAAGGTTAGGAAAGAGTCCGGCTATGAACCTCTCCTTCTTTAGGAACTCTACACCATCACCAGGGTTAGCAACATTTCTCACCCATATAGCCCAAAGACGTGGAAACTCTTGCTTGTACAAGTAGTAGTCATCTAAGTCTTTTTGCTTATGAGAAACAATGTCTTGCCATAGTTTTTGAGTGTTTTGGGGATCAAATAAGTATTTCTTGAAACGATTCAAAACTTCTGTGTAATTCTCCTCAACTTCTTCAGGCAAAGAATCAAACCAAGTGCTAGCATCTTTCCTAAGGACCACCTCAAGCATTTCTACACGTTCTTGATCAGTTACTATCCTCTTGATACGGCAAGACATCTTGAAATTCGCCAAAAATAATTGTGCATCCTCTCCAGGATCTCCAAAGAAAAGAGGATATCCAGACATTTGGCGTTGGCTCTCCATTGAATTGATTCCAAAATGACGCACGTTTTTGTTTTTTCAATAATATTTTCTAAATTGCAATCTATTCTACAACAAAATAAAAATATTAACATCAAATGACCTATGGTAATCAATTAGAGGTAGGATGACAGGGTTTGGTGATGCGAGAATTTCTCCTACTCTTTGGGCACCAAACATGAACACCATACGTTGTTGAAAATGGATTTTTCTACTAATTGCAATGTTTATTCTAATGTGTGGAGTGAAATGGAAGGGAAAAAACTATATTCTTGGGCCATTATCCATGGTCTATGCATGACCTAATTCTTAAAACAAAACAAAGATATAGACGTCCAAACTAAGGTCGTACCTAATGAGAGGCAAAATAAAAGGATTTACTGATGCGTTTATCTCGGCCAACCTAAGACGGCACAAAATTCTACGAATTACTCGTCGCTGAAATTGCAACTTAGTACTAACAATTATGTGTACCTTTTGCCTTGCAATAGGAATGAAAGGATCATACAAATTTTCGTGATTCATGCAAACTACTTGACTATGTTAAAGGTTGATCCTACACAAAAATACACAAGACTTCCTCAGTGGGGGCACCAATTTCAGGCGGTCCGGGGCGGGCAACAAGAAGAGTGGCCTCTTAGCACTCTTCTAGGCTCCCGTGCTACAACTGGGTTGGGGTTGGAAAAAAACAACAACACACACACAAACCCACAACCTAACCCTACACAAATTTGGGGCACCACCTAGTTTTGGATGCGAACTAGGACGCGTAGAGAGAGAGAGAGAGAGAGAGAGAGAGAGAGAGAGAGAGAGAGAGAGAGAGAGAGAGAGAGAGAGAGAGAGAGAGAGAGAGATAGTGCTCGGACTGCTTTGAAATGTATCGACAGTGATCAAGCAAACACAATTATGTATGTGAGAAAGAGAGAGAAGGGGGGGGGGGGGGGTTCTTGTTGCATTAATACCTTCTTACAAATCTGTCATGACCAATCAAAGTGAGATTAGTACTTGTTCAACATAGCTTGAGTAAATTACACCACAACACATCACAAGAAAAGCCACCCCAATCACTGTCTTAAGGCCAGGGGAGTCCTCTCCACCTTGTCGCCCTCTTACAATATGTGGGATTTATGGGTAAATTGATGACAACACCCAGAGACAAGCTATCAAGAACTTAAAAAAAAGAACCAAGACACTTACACATCATTGTTGTCCATTTACCTGATGTTGGAAGAGAGACAAAGTATCGAAGCTTAGTCCAAATCCACCCTCTTTGATTCAGCAAATGTTGGGCTTACACTAGTAGGAGAAATGATAGATTTCCAACTCTCAATTGAATGATCACACTCTCTCTTACAATGGCATAGATTTCTCTTGCTAATCACCCCTATTACAATACATGCACATGAATAAGGCAATGAGATTCCACTCAAGAGCTCCTTCTAGAGAGGTTGAGATTGGCTTCTCAAGCTATAGCATAGTGCTCTTGCTTATGACTCTCTCCCTTTTTGTGCTAGCTACACCCTCCTTTTATAGCAATTTTGAGGGCTAGGGTTACTCCTCTAACCATGGTTGGGTTAGATTTTCAGCACTTATCTAATTTCTTTTGCTTAGAATTATCAAGAAGTTGGTGGGGGTAGATGAAGAAAAGAGAGAGGAGAGAAGTGGAGGTGATAGGACTTTTCATACTAGGTTAGTGTTAGTAGATTATTAGAGTTAGTATTTTTATTGATTTACAAATGGAAGTGGATATTTACAATGGGAGTATCCAAGTAGGATGCAAATAAGGAAGAAAAACTCTTAATAGGTAAGAAAACATGGATTTCTTACAATGTTGATGCTCCAAGTGTCTTGAGTAGGGTCAATTTTGACGCTTGTTGACGGTCCACTAGCTTTGACGGTACGTTTTTTCTCCACTCTTGACCTTCCTTGAGAGCCAAGGTGATTGAATATGAGTAATCAATCAACATGGTGCTGTCTTTCAAGAGAAGAGGCTGAATTTTGTGGTTTTTTGATAGATATGGGTAATATGGATGAGGAAAAATGAGACAAGGTGGTCAATTTTGGAAAGGAAGTGTGTGTAGGAGACATGTGTTCACCATGGTTTCTCTTATTCTTCAAGGTTGAGAAGAAGGTGAGTAGGGTGCAGAGAGGAGTGGTGAGAGAGGTGGGGATGATGAGTGGAGAAGTGTGTGTGAAAGAGGAAAATGATAAAGTAGAAGAGGGAGTGTGGCTGCATAGCATGGGCAAACTGGGGTCCACCAATAAAATCATAGCTCACAGCTCGTAGCTCAAAAAAATATGAAAAACCTTGAGGTGAAAGTTTAGCTCACGAGTTACAACTTTTGTTTGTATCACCTTTTCAAATTCGGAGAGCATGGGATCTTTAAAAATTCAGCAAAACCGACTGTTTTTGTCCACTGCACAAAGTCCTTGTGAGGGTCTTCTTTGGATGATTCTTTTGAATACCTCCAAGAGTGAGCCCCCCATGGTGCATGCATGCATGCCACATACCCTTGACCTTATTTGGTAGGTCTATAATTGAAGATATTGTTGAGATCATGATATAAGTGAATAGTACAACTAAGAAAATCAAATATTGAGGGGTCTAAAAGAAATATGTACAAGTTAAATATAAATAATATAGGTGGAAAAAATATAAAGGGGTCAAAATACATCTCTCTCATTATAAGTCTACCATAAAAAGATGAATATTTTTGGTGGTCTAGTTTATGAGAGTAATAGAGAATAGATGTAGGAAGGAAAAAATCAAAATAGTGAAAAAATATAGACATAAATAGAACTAGTTTTTTTGGATTTTTGTTGGGATGGAGTTACACCAAAAATAAAAAAAGCTTGCATGAAATTATCTTTATATGGAATAAAGAGTATGCAAAATGGTAAGAAAAAATATGGTAATGGTGAGTCAATGTACATCGCATAAATAACACACCATAGGTAGAAATATTTAAATAAATACCAAAATAATTATGAAAAGTCCTTTTATATAGGCCTTATATACAATGAAATATTTACACACAAATGGGCCATAATATACTTCTAATTTTTTTATTTTTTTATTTTTATTTCTGTGGCTCAACTAGCCCAGTGACTAGCTAATTGAGGGTTTTTAAGAAGATATGAAAAAAGTCCCCTAACTCACACACACCTATATACAGTAAAAGGGTGAGGGTAACCATAGTGTTTGAGTGATTTGATAGGGTGAGGTAGCTCGCTATGGAAATAACAGAGAGCCGAAAAACGGCTATCACTAGTATGTGTTACCATTCGAGAGGTTCCAAGACATCTTCAGGGAAAGGTTCCGGAATATACTCTTTGTCCTCAATTGCTCTTTCTAAGACGCATTCCTCTCTTCTTAAGCTTCCATAATGTGAAGCTCCGCACATCCATAGCTCTTTTGGTTGCCCTAACAATACTGGAAGTTCTGATCCTGCTACTGTAGCTGAATCAAACTCGTCCACAGGTGTTTGGTTCACATCTTTGTAACTATGGTCTTTCACGTGTATTTTAGTTGTTATCTCGCCATGTCTGAGGTATATGTGGTCATAACCCCAATCTTGGACCATCTTCAATTGTCACATGAATGGTCGTCCCAAGATGATCTCATAATTGTTCTTTTTGTCGAAATCGACTATTGCAAATGTATGCTTATACTTGATTCCGCACGAAGTGACAATCACTTTTTCTAAGAGTCCTAGAGGCTTCTCCATGAACCCATCTGCCAATTGCAGTTTCATTCTGGTAGCCCTCAAAGCTGGTTTTCCCCATTTGTTCCAGATTTCCTTGGTGGAGATAGCAACTCCCGCTCCACTGTCAAGAATAGCTTTGGAAACTACTCCTTGGAATTCTACTGGTAGCGTGGTGTTTCCATCTTCTCCCTCGCAATATTCTCCAACCTTGTTCAATGGTACTGGCCTAGTGTTTAGTTGAGGCTTGTCCAATTCTCTGATCCCTTCGTGAAGGCTCAGAGTGGGGTCTTTTACTCCAAATTTTTCTAGGCATTTACCTACTGTGGTCCACATGTTTGGCCGTAACCTCAGGAGTTCTGCCAATGTGATTGTGCATGCCATCGGAGTGGACAACAACTCAATCAATCCTTGCAAATCCATCACCTTGTTAGAAGAAAGTCTTTGAGATGGGATTGCTCTCACTTCCGATTTGGCTTCGTACTCTCCTAGGTAAGAGGGTAAAGTTCTTAGCGAGTCTGGTTGGCTATGCCCCGAACTAATTGATCCTTGGTCTCCCCCTTGTGAATGTATCTCAAAGTTCATTTGCGACCTTGCCTCAAATTCTTCAATAAGAGGTAAGATCACATTCTTTTCTTTTTTCGTGCTATTCAGGTGGTTACTTATCCTATTAGCCTCGTTGGCCTCATGGATTTGCTTCCACAAATTGTCTAGACCGTTACAGTCCTTACCCATTTCTGCCAAGATTTTAGGCTGGACCCCGTCACTTGTTCCATCTGTGGTATTTGGCACTATGATAGGTTCTCCTCTGGACTCATAGGCATTAGTGAATTTTTCCTTTGTTTCCACATGTTTCTCTAAAGTTGGTAGGATAGGGGTTGGAGCTGGTGCCTCATGCCAATTTGCAGGTTTACCCAATGGGTCTTCCATCAATGATTGAGTTGTGTCGATCATATTTTTACACATATCCAACCTCTGTTTTTCTATTTCTGTATATGGATAAGTCATCCACCTTTGCTCGTGGGTTTGGTTCTTTTTAAGTCTAGCTTCATAAGCTTTTAGCAGTGCATCCAATTGCCCATTTACCTTGTCAGCCAATACAGATCCTCCTGATCCTGCACTTTTGGGCTCTATTATTTCCCTGGGTGCTATAGTTTCCGTGGTGTGTGAGCTTAAGCTAGCTAGATACTCTAACCGCTCTAATCTCTCCTTTGTATGTTTTAACTCCTCGGATAGAGCTGTTTGCTCTCGTTCATTCTTGGCTTTCCTACGTGCCTTTCTAGCTTTCCAAGTGCTTCTTTGATTTCTCGCTTCTAAACTTTGGGCATCGGTTTTTGGTTCTTCAACTATGGGTTCGTTCGTCCTTCTTTGAGCTTGGGCTCGTGTTACCACCTGAATAGGTATGATTGTTTCATTTTCTGATCCTCCACTGGAAGGTACTGTTTCTAGCATGTTCAAGGTGGTTTCTGCTCCTTTGCTCGGGTTTTTGGGGCAATCGGGAATCAAATGAGTAATTCCACATTCTGGGCAATACGCATTGACTCTAATGATTTCATCATGAGGACAGTCTCTCAGCCAATGGTCTTCACCACACTTGTAGCAGGGTCCCTTGGCTTGTTGAGGTGCTCCTTGAGCTCCTCTTTGTTGGTAAGCATGTCTCTGTCCACCCATGTCTCCATTGGCTATGAACATCAGTGTTCGTTCATCTAAGCCATATCTGCCTTCTCCTGCTGCCAGTGCAGGAGTTGGTGGTTCTGTGTTTCCTATCATGCTCCATGGTTCAGGTGTCGAGGGTTCTTTCGGTGGATAATAGACAGGGTTTTCCGCATATCGATTGGGATCTTCATAATATGCATGCATAGGCACCAAATTCTTATCCTCTGATTCAGTTACTGTTGGTGTGTATCTTATACCAACTGGTCGTAATCCTCGTAGGGGTGGTTGTTGTCCCAACACCGGTTGTGGTCTTTCTACACCTACAGGTCCTGGTAGGTTGCCTGCTTGATATCTAGGCATCGGTGGAACTTGAGGGGAAGCTACTGAAGTATGGGGAGCGTAAGGTCTCTCTCTCACATATCCCTTGTTATAATAACATTCCTCGGTCCCATGGTTTGTCCATTTTTGTTCAATAGCACACCACTTGGGCTGTTTAGCCTGGGGTTTAGCGTACAAGTTGATCTTTTTTAGCACTTCATCAAGCTGCTCCTGGTTTACAGCTACTTCTCCTTTCGGTGATGTCATAGAAGACTTGCTTCCACTTTGTTGTGAAGACGAATCGTCATGAAGGTCCTTGAACTCCCCCTCTTTGTAGACCGCACAATTGTCCACCAGGTAAAGAGCTTCCTTGGTCAACTCATTCAACGTAGTGCTCCTCTTCATATGTAAGTCTTTCTGGAGATCTGCATTCCTTAGTCCTTGGATGAAGATCTGCATAAGTCTGGACTGAGTTGGCAGTTCTTCAACAGGACAGAACTTAACATATCTTTTTAGTCTTAGGGCTGCCTTTCGTACAGATTCTCCATCTTTTTGTTTGAATGTATGGATCTGTGAGACGGTATTATGAGCTATTCACCTTTGTGAGAATTCCTCGATAAACTCGTCAAACACTTCCTCCATAGACTCAAAGTCTCTACGCTCTACAGAGTCAAACCAAGTGGCAGCATCATCCTCAAGGGTTAGACCAAACCCTGCAAATTGAGTAGGAAAGTCTAACACCTCTTCATCTCTAATTACACGCACAAAGGCTGCTACATGATCTCTTGGGTCTCTGCTTCCTGTGTATTTCTTGTTTACCCATTTTTGCACTTGAGAAGGTCTAACTCTTCGATGGTCTACAAACCTTATCATTGGATCTCCCCGTCCTAATCGATATACCTCCTCAGGCCTTTTGTAATAGGCTGGTTCCTCTCCCAGTGGTGCTCCTAAGCCATAATCTCTAACGGTTCTCGCTGGAGGTGGTTCTTCTCTTCGAACTCGTTCTATGGGTGGTCCTGCAGGATCTGTCGACCCTTGAGTCTTTGGCTTACTCTCTGCCTGATACCTTGAATAGAGCGGTGGTTCTTGCAAATCCCTTAGCCCTCGTGCGGCTTGATAACCATCTCGGTTCCGGTCTGGTTCCATTGTTGCACTCTGTCGAAGCCATGCCTGCAATGATGGCTGGGTTGCCGATTGGTCTTGGCTGTTGAATGCTTCTGGTCAAGTGGAATGTGAGGTAGTGTCATACTCATCTGAAAAAGGATTCGTTGACTTGCTTGGGGTGTAGGTGGCTCTTGGCATTTCCCCAGGGGCATATGCTGATGCTCCTGGACCTGTTTCCCTCTCTACCTCCTCTGGAAGAATACGTTGGTATTCTCACCCGTATCTATCAACAAAAACTATACCCTTCCCCATAACAGTTTCATAAGAGAATAAATAAAGAACCTTGTCTTTCCTTAATTCGTTTACGTATGGTTCTTTGCTACGAAAGTAAGAGACTATACCCTCACTCTCATGTTTGTAGATTCCCACGTTCTCCTTATAAGTTGGAACCCTGGTTGTTTTCTTATCATACATAAAAATAGCTCCAGGCCAATCAATGTTTGGTGGCGGTTCTTGAGTTTCTAAAAACATTTTCCCCTTCGCCACGTTATCTCCATATCTGTTGTAATCTTCAGGGTTACTAACTATTAGATAGTGGTTCCCCTTTTCGTCTCGGAATCTATCTCCATCATCATATACTCGGATTATCTCCAATCTCTGAGCTGGCATCTCTTCAATACAAATGCACTTGCGGCCTCGATAGTCAGAATAGACTAGGGCTCCCCTCGAGTTTGTTCCATCTAAGAAGATCACAGTGAGCTTGGAATTATTCAAAGGATTTTGGGAGGTGCTTCCTCCTCGCATAGGTCCATCATAGGTGAAACCTCCTGGCTGTTGACTACCCATCATGAAGAAAGATTTGTCTGACGAAGTGTCAGTATCACTACCTTCCTCAATAATCGGTGCTAGCGGATCTAGCCTTGCCTGAGTTACACTCTCTTCGGTGGAAACTAAGCTACCTTGATCACCTACCACCTTCTGGTCTCTAACAATGTATCTTCCTAATCTTAAATTCATCAAACTTATCAATGCAATTTATCACAAATCCAACCACTCACCTGGCAAAGGGTCAGTTTCTGCACAACTTCTTGCTTTGTTGCTGAATATACCTGTACACAAGCGTTTTAATTTTGGCAATCGAGTCAAAGCATTTATCTGCTAGAGGTTATCTTAGTAATGATTGGTATAACTGGAGAGTTAATCTCAACCACTACTGTATTTTATACACTGCTGATGTTATGGATTAGGTCTGCTAATCTGAAACTGTACTACCCTCAGGTGTTGGTCAATTTACACGAAAACGTCTGAATTCAGTCTTTGCTTTGTCAAATGGGCAAACAAGGTCCAAATTCACTTCTGAAAGAAGTTCTAGAACCCTTAAGCCAAATAGAATCTCATTGTCTAAGCCAGGTCAAATTTTCTTTGTACTATGCCTCAATAGACATCCTACACGTAGGATGTCTCCTACTGTGTTTTTCTTGCATTTTTGCATTGTGGTTTCCCCTTGTTGTGCTGAGCCTACAACTGTTTTAACTTTTTGATTTGGACACCTATTAGCTGGTCAATGAGTTAGAAATCTATTCCGACAACCTGTTGCTGATATTGATTAGTCTAATCCACTCCAATTTGGACCAAAATTGACTAGGAGACTTGCCTTAGGCTATACAACACCTGGCTATGCTCACTGTCAAAGTCTGGCTTCAATTTCTTGCTTTAGACATCCTACGCGTAGGATGTCTTTTTCATCAGAATGGCTTCAAACTCAAAGCCCAGGCTCACCTCGAGTTGCTGATCACTTTGGTGTACTCAAAATTGGGTTTGGAGTCCAAAATCACTCAAACGACATCCTACGCGTAGGATGTCTTTTTGACCTGCTTGACCCCAGACTTGTCCCACAGCTTCCCCTTGATGTCAGTAACCCAGTGGTATGCTTAGATTTTGGTTTGGATTTCAAAAGTCCCAAATTTCAGCTGTTCTTTTCTTTTTTCAGTCAAAAGTGCTAATGTCTTCTTTGAACCCAATTTTCTCTCCCAAATGAGGTGAAACCCCTTTCAGTCACTCAATATATCATGCAAGACATGCTCATGCAGCCATCTTATGGTTTTGGTCTCAAAAAAATGTTTTGGCACTATTTGGGTAGGATGTGTGGCAATTTCAGTCTATCTAGCCTTATCCTGTCAAGATATGGCCAAATTTCCACTTTCCAGTTTAAATTAGGGTAAACCCTACCTTCTGAACGCACTAGTTAACTCAAAATCCCAAAATTCCTCCCAGATTAGCCTGTAGTAGACATCCTACGCGTAGGATGTCTCCTGGCTTGAAATTAATTTTTTTCCTGACAGAAATGCTTCTGATGCTCTATAGATCTATCAGAAACACTCACAGTAACTTTTGAACTTCATTTAGGCTTTCAAACACACTTTTACGTCTTTTTGCGTCTTTTACAAACTTGTGATGAATTTACCAAGCAAGTGTACATGCATGAAATGCTCTAGATCCTGAATCATGATGTCCTACTTACTCTACTCCTACTTATCATGTGAAATGGTGTTAATGCAGTTTTTGGTTGCTTTTTGGCCTCTCTAGACTGTCAAGCTCTCCTCTCCCCGCTTCTACCACTCCAACTCCTACTCTAGAACTCGACTACTACCTAAAACTACCTTGGTCTACCTAATCTACCGAAGTCGAAGGATCTAGGCCAAGCACACGCTTCCTAGTCTCCCTCTAAGACCTAGAGAGTCCTCTACCCTCTGATCCTATCTAAATGTAGAACAAGGGTATTGGCAAGCCAAAAATCCCAATCCTCAAGGAATAGTCTCGGTCACCTACCTAAGGTTTTCGTCCCCGGCAACGGCGCCAATGTTGGACGGATACGCCGCGACGGACGTCAGCACCACGAGAACTCACATAACATGTAATGCCAGCTAAGGACGAAGCTCGACCCGCAGGCGCATGGAAGCAAGCATAAGGTGTCAACCTACACTCGACCGACTCCTAACTAATTCCTACAGAGTTCTCTACAGTGCATAAGAGGAAACTTCTTATAATGCTTTCTAGAGTCGAACACCCATCAAACAATCTCGAAAAACCATAGAACTTGGAGGAGATCCTACTAATACCAATAGGTCGCTCTCCCTAAGGTCTATGAACCAAAATCTCAACCCAAAACACCTGGTGCAGAAACACGTAGGATGTCTCGTCGAAATCTGCAGGTCCTCGTTTCCAAAATCTAAAGTGCCTAATGTGTATTTCTACTCAATGTGAACGTGTGGATATGCTGCAATGCAAAATCGGACAACGTATGCTCACCCAAACACCTGATGAAGCTCGTAGAAGGAACTCACAAATCCGGACCGTACGCGCTCAATGTAGGCATCTCTTCAATACAAATGCACTTGCGGCCTCGATAGTCAAAATAGACTAGGGCTCCCCTCGAGTTTGTTCCCTCTAAGAAGATCACAGTGAGCTTGGAATTATTCAAAGAATTTTGGGAGGTGCTTCCTCCTCGCATAGGTCCATCATAGGTGAAACCTCCTGGCTGTTGACTACCCATCATGAAGAAAGATTTGTCTGACGAAGTGTCAGTATCACTACCTTCCTCAATAATCGGTGCTAGCGGATCTAGCCTTGCCTGAGTTACACTCTCTTCGGTGGAAACTAAGCTACCTTGATCACCTACCACCTTCTGGTCTCTAACAATGTATCTTCCTAATCTTAAATTCATCAAACTTATCAATGCAATTTATCACAAATCCAACCACTCACCTGGCAAAGGGTCAGTTTCTGCACAACTTCTTGCTTTGTTGCTGAATATACCTGTACACAAGCGTTTTAATTTTGGCAATCGAGTCAAAGCATTTATCTGCTAGAGGTTATCTTAGTAATGATTGGTATAACTGGAGAGTTAATCTCAACCACTACTGTATTTTATACACTGCTGATGTTATGGATTAGGTCTGCTAATCTGAAACTGTACTACCCTCAGGTGTTGGTCAATTTACACGAAAACGTCTGAATTCAGTCTTTGCTTTGTCAAATGGGCAAACAAGGTCCAAATTCACTTCTGAAAGAAGTTCTAGAACCCTTAAGCCAAATAGAATCTCATTGTCTAAGCCAGGTCAAATTTTCTTTGTACTATGCCTCAATAGACATCCTACACGTAGGATGTCTCCTGCAGTGTTTTGCTTGGATTTTTGCATTGTGGTTTCCCCTTGTTGTGCTGAGCATACAACTGTTTTTACTTTTTGATTTGGACACCTATTAGCTGATCAATGAGTAAAGAATCTATTCCGACAGCCTGTTGCTGATATTGATTAGTCTAATCCACTCCAATTTGGACCAAAATTGACTAGGAGACTTGCCTTAGGCTATACAACACCTGGCTATGCTTACTGTCAAAGTCTGGCTTCAATTTCTTGCTTTAGACATCCTACGCGTAGAATGTCTTTTTCATCAGAATGGCTTCAAACTCAAAGCCCAGGCTCACCTTGAGTTGCTGATCACTTTGGTGTACTCAAAATTGGGTTTGGAGTCCAAAATCACTCAAACGACATCCTACGCGTAGGATGTTTTTTTGACCTGTTTGACCCCAGAGTTGTCCCACAGCTTCCCCTTGATGTCAGTAACCCAGTGGTATGCTTAGATTTTGGTTTGGATTTCAAAAGTCCCAAATTTCAGCTGTTCTTTTCTTTTTTCAGTCAAAAGTGCTAATGTCCGCTTTGAACCCAATTTTCTCTCCCAAATGAGGTGAAACACTCAATATATCATGCAAGACATGCTCATGCAGCCATTTTATGGTTTTGGTCTCAAAAAAATATTTTGGCACTATTTGGGTAGGATGTGTGGCAATTTCAGTCTATCTGGCCTTATCCTGTCAAGATATGGCCAAATTTCCACTTTCCAGTTTAAATTAGGGTAAACCCTACCTTCTGAACACACTGGTCAACTCAAAATCCCAAAATTCCTCCCAGATTAGCCTGTAGTAGACATCCTACGCGTAGGATGTCTCCTGGCTTGAAATTAATTTTTTTCCTGACAGAAATGCTTCTGATGCTCTGTAGATCTATCAGAAACACTCACAGTAACTTTTGAACTTCATTTAGGCTTTCAAACACACTTTTACGTCTTTTTGCGTCTTTTACAAACTTGTGATGACTTTACCAAGCAAGTGTACATGCATGAAATGCTCTAGATCCTGAATCATGATGTCCTACTTACTCTACTCCTACTTATCATGTGAAATGGTGTTAATGTTGTTTTTGGCTGCTTTTTGGCCTCTCTGGACTGTCAAGCTCTCCTCTCCCCGCTTCTACCACTCCAACTCCTACTCTAGAACTCGACTACTACCTAAAACTACCTTGGTCTACCTAATCTACTGTTAACCCTCACGGCACACGGACACCCTATCGCCTACAACGGACACTGTAACCATATTATTTATTTAAGTAGAGTCAGGCACCGGGCTTGTCGGTCCAATAGGGAAAGGTAGAGTGATCGCCGATGAGAGGCGCACTCTAACACGAACATTCAAGGGATTAGTTGGCTAAGCATGGGCGCCCAAGTGTGAATGGGGTGAGCTCCTACAAAAGCCAACTAAACCTAATTTTTACTCATTCTCTCATTTGTGCAATTGAAGAGTCCTCTTGCTCCATCTCCATCTTCTTCTTCTTCACCTCCTTGTGTGTGTGTGTGAGAGAGAGAGAGAGAGAGGGAGAGTGTGTGTGCGATCGAGCATTACGAAGGCACGACGGCCGTGAAGCGGTTGAGCGCGGCACGACTGCAGTTTCTTCTTCATCGCGGCGAGGAATCCACCACGAAGGCGAGCGTAGAGCGGTGAGTGACACGCCCTTTGTTTCCTTGAGCTTGCTAGTTTAGGCTTGTTGTGTGCTTGGAGCCGTTTGTGGCTCGCACATGGTGTATTGGCAAGTCCCTTGCTTCGACAGTGCGGCAAGGAGCGCACATCTACCGAAGTCGAAGGATCTAGGCCAAGCACACGCTTCCTAGACTCCCTCTAAGACCTAGAGAGTCCTCCACCCTCTGATCCTATCTAAATGTAGAACAAGGGTATTGGCAAGCCAAAAATCCCAATCCTCAAGGAATAGTCTCGGTCACCTACCTAAGGTTTTCGTCCCCGGCAACGGCGCCAATGTTGGACGGATACGCCGCGACGGACGTCAGCACCACGAGAACTCACATAACATGTAATGCCAGCTAAGGACGAAGCTCGACCCGCAGGCGCATGGAAGCAAGCATAAGGTGTCAACCTACACTCGACCAACTCCTAACTAATTCCTACAGAGTTCTCTACAGTGCATAAGAAGAAACTTCTTATAATGCTTTATAGAGTCGAACACCCATCAAACAATCTCGAAAAACCATAGAACTTGGAGGAGATCCTACTAATACCAATAGGTCGCTCTCCCTAAGGTCTATGAACCAAAATCTCAACCCAAAACACCTGGTGCAGAAACACGTAGGATGTCTCGTCGAAATCTGCAGGTCCTCGTTTCCAAAATCTAAAGTGCCTAATGTGTATTTCTACTCAATGTGAACGTGTGGATATGCTGCAATGCAAAATCGGACAACGTATGCTCACCCAAACACCTGATGAAGCTCGTAGAAGGAACTCACAAATCCGGACCGTACGCGCTCAATGTAGGCATCTCTTCAATACAAATGCACTTGCGGCCTCGATAGTCAAAATAGACTAGGGCTCCCCTCGAGTTTGTTCCCTCTAAGAAGATCACAGTGAGCTTGGAATTATTCAAAGAATTTTGGGAGGTGCTTCCTCCTCGCATAGGTCCATCATAGGTGAAACCTCCTGGCTGTTGACTACCCATCATGAAGAAAGATTTGTCTGACGAAGTGTCAGTATCACTACCTTCCTCAATAATCGGTGCTAGCGGATCTAGCCTTGCCTGAGTTACACTCTCTTCGGTGGAAACTAAGCTACCTTGATCACCTACCACCTTCTGGTCTCTAACAATGTATCTTCCTAATCTTAAATTCATCAAACTTATCAATGCAATTTATCACAAATCCAACCACTCACCTGGCAAAGGGTCAGTTTCTGCACAACTTCTTGCTTTGTTGCTGAATATACCTGTACACAAGCGTTTTAATTTTGGCAATCGAGTCAAAGCATTTATCTGCTAGAGGTTATCTTAGTAATGATTGGTATAACTGGAGAGTTAATCTCAACCACTACTGTATTTTATACACTGCTGATGTTATGGATTAGGTCTGCTAATCTGAAACTGTACTACCCTCAGGTGTTGGTCAATTTACACGAAAACGTCTGAATTCAGTCTTTGCTTTGTCAAATGGGCAAACAAGGTCCAAATTCACTTCTGAAAGAAGTTCTAGAACCCTTAAGCCAAATAGAATCTCATTGTCTAAGCCAGGTCAAATTTTCTTTGTACTATGCCTCAATAGACATCCTACACGTAGGATGTCTCCTGCAGTGTTTTGCTTGGATTTTTGCATTGTGGTTTCCCCTTGTTGTGCTGAGCATACAACTGTTTTTACTTTTTGATTTGGACACCTATTAGCTGATCAATGAGTAAAGAATCTATTCCGACAGCCTGTTGCTGATATTGATTAGTCTAATCCACTCCAATTTGGACCAAAATTGACTAGGAGACTTGCCTTAGGCTATACAACACCTGGCTATGCTTACTGTCAAAGTCTGGCTTCAATTTCTTGCTTTAGACATCCTACGCGTAGAATGTCTTTTTCATCAGAATGGCTTCAAACTCAAAGCCCAGGCTCACCTTGAGTTGCTGATCACTTTGGTGTACTCAAAATTGGGTTTGGAGTCCAAAATCACTCAAACGACATCCTACGCGTAGGATGTTTTTTTGACCTGTTTGACCCCAGAGTTGTCCCACAGCTTCCCCTTGATGTCAGTAACCCAGTGGTATGCTTAGATTTTGGTTTGGATTTCAAAAGTCCCAAATTTCAGCTGTTCTTTTCTTTTTTCAGTCAAAAGTGCTAATGTCCGCTTTGAACCCAATTTTCTCTCCCAAATGAGGTGAAACACTCAATATATCATGCAAGACATGCTCATGCAGCCATTTTATGGTTTTGGTCTCAAAAAAATATTTTGGCACTATTTGGGTAGGATGTGTGGCAATTTCAGTCTATCTGGCCTTATCCTGTCAAGATATGGCCAAATTTCCACTTTCCAGTTTAAATTAGGGTAAACCCTACCTTCTGAACACACTGGTCAACTCAAAATCCCAAAATTCCTCCCAGATTAGCCTGTAGTAGACATCCTACGCGTAGGATGTCTCCTGGCTTGAAATTAATTTTTTTCCTGACAGAAATGCTTCTGATGCTCTGTAGATCTATCAGAAACACTCACAGTAACTTTTGAACTTCATTTAGGCTTTCAAACACACTTTTACGTCTTTTTGCGTCTTTTACAAACTTGTGATGACTTTACCAAGCAAGTGTACATGCATGAAATGCTCTAGATCCTGAATCATGATGTCCTACTTACTCTACTCCTACTTATCATGTGAAATGGTGTTAATGTTGTTTTTGGCTGCTTTTTGGCCTCTCTGGACTGTCAAGCTCTCCTCTCCCCGCTTCTACCACTCCAACTCCTACTCTAGAACTCGACTACTACCTAAAACTACCTTGGTCTACCTAATCTACTGTTAACCCTCACGGCACACGGACACCCTATCGCCTACAACGGACACTGTAACCATATTATTTATTTAAGTAGAGTCAGGCACCGGGCTTGTCGGTCCAATAGGGAAAGGTAGAGTGATCGCCGATGAGAGGCGTACTCTAACACGAACATTCAAGGGATTAGTTGGCTAAGCATGGGCGCCCAAGTGTGAATGGGGTGAGCTCCTATAAAAGCCAACTAAACCTAATTTTTACTCATTCTCTCATTTGTGCAATTGAAGAGTGCTCTTGCTCCATCTCCATCTTCTTCTTCTTCACCTCCTTGTGTGTGTGTGTGTGAGAGAGAGAGAGAGGGAGAGTGTGTGTGAAATCGAGCATTACGAAGGCACGACGGCGGCAAAGCGGTTGAGCGCGGCACGACTGCAACTTCTTCTTCATCGCAGCGAGGAATCCACCACGAAGGCGAGCGTAGAGCGGTGAGTGACACACCCTTTGTTTCCTTGAGCTTGCTAGTTTAGGCTTGTTGTGTGCTTGGAGCCGTTTGTGGCTCGCACACGGTGTATTGGCAAGTCCCTTGCTTCGACAGTGCGGCAAGGAGCGCACATTTTTGGTGCCGCTACCGGGGATATGCCCTACACTAAGCTCGGTTAGCACTTTACACTTCCTTGTGGTGAAATTTCTATCATAGGAAAGGCAGGGAAGGGGTGTGTGGAGATTTCTGTTTTTCGCGTTTTCTGCATTTGCTGTCAAGTTTCAATTTCTGCTATTGTCTGCGTTTTTTCAATTTCTGCAATTTCTGCAGTTTCAAGTTCGGCGTTTTCAATTTCTGCAATTTTCTGCATTTCTCAAAAATAAAAAACGTGACTCTTAAAAAGGACGGGTTGGTTTGTATAAAAGGTAGATCGGGATCGGTTTCCCAAGCCCAAGCCCAAGCCCAAAGCCCAAGCCCAGGCCTCAGTCCTGAGTCTTATGATATATACTAGACTCACTCTTATATATATACCCTACTCCCTCAAGAGAGAATGAGAGCATGTGGGACAAGTCCTCCACTCTCCTCCTTTCTCTTCCCACTTGCACCCTTAGACTTTCTAGTTTGGGCCTAGTTCCCTACTGGAAATTGACAGTTTTAGGGATTCCGAGGGCATAGAGTGACCAAACGGAGGGCTGTAAAGCACGACACAACCCTCTGACCGATACGCTCGTTCCGAGCTATCACACGGCCCATTCCACGACACGCTCTAAAAACTCTAGCAAAAAGACAAACAAAAAACACGCTAAAAACTAGTCACAAGGCCTCCTAGAGCAGCTTTTTGACACCTTAGGGTATCAAAAGCACATGCACTTACGCTCTCGGCGGGTGCTAGAACACGAGCATATTGAGAGTGCCTCTATTCATACGGACACCCATTACCCATCCACGATAAGCTCTAGACCCTCAGCGGGGACACAAGGTAGCACCACCCAAGACCCTAAAATAGCCGCTAGTGATTCCTCCTCCGACTCAGAAATCATGGAAGCATACCCTACCCAAAACACTGAGAGACAAGGCCATGCACCTCCCGAAGCTCCATAGCCTAGTACTAGTATGTTTAGCCGTTTCATGGAAACATTAGGTAGAGCTACTTGCTCGGAACCTGATGCAAATGAAGCACACGAAGGGGGTGGGGAAGTGGACTCTCCTTTCACATCGCATGTGGACCCCACACCCCCAAAGAGTGTCCATGTGGATATCCTACCAACTTCTTACCAAGAAGGCCCTGTTGAGCTGCCTCCTTCAAAAGTTCCCTCTAGAGTACCGTTGGTGACAAGTAAAACCACGGAGAGCAATATTGCTTCTACCTCACAAGAAACCACGTCGACTCTAGAAGGATGGTTCATTAATGATCATTGGACATACGACCTCCACACTGAGGTGTTGACGGATCTCTACTCTAGCCACGCCTACCATGTAGGATGGATAGAGATTGTACAATCCACCTCTAGTGCCACGAGCATCGAAGATCAACAGAAAATGATCTGTAATGTTATCCATGGCATTATTCAATCAGAAAGGCAAAACCGAGGGGTAAATATACTCTCAACTGGCCCCATGAGATTTCTGGATACGAGAAAGGCTCAACAGCCTACTCTATCACAAATGGAGACTCCTCTAATGAGCCCCATGGACCCATCTTACGTCATTTCACCTGGGGTCTCTATGCAATCTGAGACTCCGAGCGACAACTTTAGCTTCCCTAACTTGGCTCAACCCTCTATCAAGGAAAACACAGTGCTCACTCCAGGGATAAGCCTGACAGAGAATGTACCGATGACATCTACGGTTAGCGCAGTGCCACTACCTAGTGTCGTAGTACCTAATATGGGGCCTCGACCGTATGTGCCTCTAGCCCCTTATGCACACATGGCCCCCACACCTCCAATTGTACCACTTGCTTATGCTCCTCGAGTGCCGCTCCCTAGCCCTTATCCGAGTGGACCTACGCCCGGTTATGTTCCATATCCTGCATCATCCACACATATGCCAAGACCGGCACCCGTCCCTCTCCCATATATGATTCCAAGAGTACCTCCACCAGCCCTACCTCCTCACGTAGGTGACTTGGCAGTGTTTGCTCAAACCATAGGTCGATCTATCACGGAAAATATGCGTCACGCATCTGATAGAGAGCCTAGAAGTAAGGCAGTACAAATTGCCAAACTCACGCAAAAATTCAATGGGGACAAAGATGCTAGGAAACACATTGAAGTGTTTGAACAAGTATGTGATTCCTTAGGGGAACGCAACGAACTACATAAGTGCAATGCCTTAAGCTTGACATTAAGTGGGAAGGCTGGAGATTGGTATAGGACCCTAAGGGTGGACGAGAAAACAATCTACCCTACCCTTCGAAGGTTGTTTCTAAAGGAGTACATACGAGAAGGTGTGCTTTGGGGTGTAGCATCTCAGCTACAGAAGGCCGAACGTAAGGAAGGAGAGTCAGTAAGGGACTTCATTAGTCGTCTAAAGCACTTAAACTCTCGTTGCCCTGTAAATGAGCGCTTCAACAATAACCAACTGCTTGATCGATTCATTCGAGGGTTGAGGAATGAAGGAATCTATAATGGACTAGTGATTAGAGGTATCACAACCTGGGAAGATGTCACTGCCAATGCAATCCAATTAGAGGACAACTTGATGATAGCAGGCATGAGGGTGTCTACTGACACGAGATCCACTAGCTCACAAGCCATTGAGTATGAACCCATGACTGCAAAGCCCATTGCCAATGAGCCAAAGGTATTTGAGACATTCTTGACAGACCTCACCAAGGCAATCCAAGAGTCTCTTAAGGATAATCGACCCCCTCAAAATAGTCACATGTATCCAAGAAGGGAGCAACAATGGTGTTCCATTTGCTTAGGTCCACATAGCACTAGTGAGTGCCCTACGTTTAGAGTAAAATTTAATGGAACTTGCAACGCATGTGGTAGGTATGGTCACCAAGATAAGGATTGTTTAATGATCAAACGTATGATGGCAAATAGACCACCTGTAGCCTGGACGGATGCGCCTGGAGCTCCTGTATTGATGCCTACTCCACCTGTTGAGCAACTACCGCAACACATGGTCCCTAGATCTCAAAATGTTGTACAAGCTACACCGCTACCACCTCCTGTGCTAGGACCGCAGCCCCCGCATCCAAGAGTCGCCCCTATGAACCAAGTGGGTTGCGAGCCATCAAATGCTTATCCAGATGGCTGTGAGGAGGAAATAGACACTAGTATTGCCTACGGACTTGATACATTGGAAGAGTGTCCTATATACTACATGGAAGATTGTTGGGGGCAAGTCAAGCCGGTTTATCAAGCTGCTGCTCTCGCATCCAGAGGTCAAAATATCAACACCCAGGCTAGGAGGCCACCTCTTTAATGCTACGAGTGTGGTGGACCACATCGGGCAGCGGAGTGCCCTATTAGGCTGCAAAAGAATGCTGCACAGATGCAAATAAATCAAGGGAGAACGTCTGCAATGCCAATACTCACATGTAATCGTTGTGGCATAGATCACTTGATTGCCCAATGCCCCTATAACCCAAATGCGCCTAAAATCACACCCCTAAATTTGGTCGAAATTGCTAGTGTGACATCGCCAATACCACCCGTTGCACACGCTTATGCGATTACACGGTCCATGCTTCAAGGGCCAGGCCATATCCTCAAACAGAGAGATACCGCGTCAATTATCCAAGCAAAGAAAAAGAAGACACGAAGGAAGAAGTCGCAGAATACGGAAAATTCAAAGCCAAGTTCCAAAACAAACATAGGAACAGGAGATGACCCCGTGTATATGAATGACCTCGAGGATGATTCAGATTCAGTCGAGACAATGGAGACTAGAACCAATACCACAAAGGGAAAGACCGACAAAGAAAACCGTAACATGGAACCAAATGAAAACCGAATAAGAGAAAATCATAAAGAGCCTCTGAAAACACCACAAGTGTTTCCAAATCCAATCCAAGACCCCCAAGATAAACCGCAGGGGCAAAAAGGGAAGAATCGTAAAAAGAATATTGGGACGTACCCAAACCCAGTAGACGAGATTGAGCAGGTGAAACATCTAAGAGGTTTAGTGGAGGAAATTCAAAGGAAACTAAAACCAGAACCCATGCATGTCAAAATTCATGACACAGTGTTGCCCACGCAAGTTCATCCACCCCACATGAACCATAGACCGTTAGCCATATCTAGTATCATCCAAGAAGGGAGTGAGGACGGGACATCAGAAAGTGAGCATACACCCTTCTTGTTGGAAAGGATGTTTAACGAAGGAATACCTGATCCCATTGAGGATTATGAGATTCCATCCTCACCAGTTCCTAGTCAAGGACCTACACCCTTCAAAACGCCAATGAATGTTGCCAAACTAGTGGACTTCATGTCTTCTGAGGTCCGAACCACGATCATAGCAAAGCTGTATGGAGATCCTGAGTTATTCCTTGCACTTCGAGCATTCCTTAACGGAGAGCTACGAACGGGATTACCGCAGTTTGCGCAACCAAATAGGCCTGACTCGATTATGATTGATGAGGAAAATCATGTGCAATCACTTGACTTAGATGGACACGAGTCTGTGATCGAGGTACCCATTAACGAATTAGGGCAGTATTTTGAAGGCGACGAGTCTAATGCGACCCTAACCATCACTACCAAGGGATTAACTATAAAGGGAATTCTTGATGGTGGTGCGGGAGTTAGCATCGTTACAAAAGATTGTTGGGAATCCATGGGAAAACCCCGCCTCAGTGTTACTAACATTGTGGTAAAGATGGCAAATGGTACCATAGCCAAACCTATGGGGATGCTCAAGGATCTTAAGATCAAAGTTCTAGGACACAAGGTACGACATACGTTCATTGTAATGGATTTCTCTAAACACCTTATGTCATATGAAATGATTTTAGGACGACCATTCATGAGGGAAGCACAAATGGTTCATGATTGGTCTAAAAATCATGTCTATTTGCAATTCCAAGACTCTGTCCTTAGAGTGGATTTGGTGACTGGTAAGGTACACCCCTTAGGGAGTAAAACCATTATTGATCATCGCTCTGACACCACAGTTCACTCAGCCCCACTACAATATTGTTACACTTGTAAGAAGGATACAGACATTGGCCAAGATTCTCCTTATATGGATATCCTACCTGGGATGACTGAGTCGGACAATGTGGATTGGGTCCACCTAGCATCAACCATAGACACTTGGGGAAATAGGGGGATGACATAGGTAACACCTGAGGGGGATGAAATGCGTATACCCTTAAATATGCTACAAGCAATGCATATCCCTTCCGACAAGACTCATCCTAATGTAACGAAGAAAACATACAAGTGGGTCCCTAAAGCTTCTTTAGTGACCATAGCTAGTGCTAAAAAACAGAAGCCTTGTAAGAAACGTACCACTTGCTCCAAGAAAAGTAAGAAAATGTTACGATGGATCCCTAAACGACTATTGGAAGCCCAAGGCTACTATCAAGGAAATGATCAAATCTGGGTGCCAAAATGTAGATTGTGCTCTTACCTGTCACCTGACCCAAGTGAGCCCAATCCCGTAGCTCCAAAACGAATCAATGATCGTGAAAAGAAAAAAATCACAGAATGCTACACACCCGCTCCCGAGCTAGTTTGGGTACCAATGAAAGAACGATTTGTTCCACCTAGCTCAGGAAGGGGGGAGTCCCATGAAGATTCTAGCTCCTCATGTAATACATCCATAGAGGTAAAAGCTTCTACACAGCCTCCATCTATAGTAGTGGACCTCCATGAAGCTACAAAAGAATCCACACCTCCCAGTGTTCAAGAATCACCTGATGAACCACTTCAAGTTCGATCCTGGGAGAGTACCTTACCACCCTTGCAACTTGATGAGGCACCTAGGGTAATAGAAAACTACTGGCAAAAATCCTCACCTATTACCAACTGGAACAATTGGTTTCAAAGGGTGACAAGCTCATTTCAAACGGTATGATCTACCCAAGGAAGGGGGGAGTGTTTGCTGACAGTCATCATTCACTTGCTTCCCTCTCAACCTTTCTCCCTGACCTCTTAATCTCCAATCTTAGGGAATGTACATATAAAGCTTTATACTCAAAAAAAAAAAAAAAGAGCAAGAGCAATTAGCAAACAAGTATGCACATTAAAAGTCAAAACATTGACTCAGACCTACACATGTCACATCTGGTACAGTGAAACAGAACCTATGCCATGAAACACCTTTGATCCTCATCACTTGAATGATGGAGGGTAGGTAAGATTAGTACGATAGGAGTGTTTCTGTTTTAGAGTTGAGTAATTAGCAAAGTTCTCTTTTCCCACTGATGTGCCTCCTGGAGGTATTCCTTTTGTTTCCTAGTGTGTACAGGAGCGTGTTGCTATTGATAGGATTTGGACCTTCATGGAACCTTTCTCTCGTTCACACTTCAAATCAAGTGCGACCATCGACACAAACAGGTGTTTTATGTCCATTAGCATTTCCCTTATCTTTTTGCATCCATGTTTGTCTGCTTTGATTGTGATTGGTAGCATAATATTCAACGCATTTGCTTAGTATCAAACATTTAATTCAATGTAATGTTTTGTCATAATCACTTGTTTAGGTGTAAAAATCAAGCAGTCCGACTAAGCTGGTTTGACCAAGCTAGGTGTTAGAAATCTTCTCTTAATACCATGGGGAATGCCTTCCTAATAAGAAATGGTTACTTAGGTTCTTAATCCGATTTAGGCAGCATTGTATGAAATGTACTAGGGCTTTCTAGTGGGCTTAACCCTAGTGACCTTTAGCTTAAGTATTATAAAGGGAGTTTACTAATGTGATGAGCCTGGGGAGGGTAACAGTGTTATATGACCCCCCAAAGTTACAAAATTTAAATGCTGAAAATGAACAAACAAAAAATCAAAGTTCCACAATGTAAAATCTTACGCTGGAAGAGAAATCTCAGCTTGATTTGGTACTTCACTCACATGTATAGCCTATGGTACTAGAGCCCTAGAGGTTCCCAGTGTGGGCGCTTTTCCTTGAAAAGCAAAAAACCCAAGGCATACAAAATAAGCACACACTTCATAATTGAATCAATGTGAAAAGACTTTGGGGGGTCAAAGAAAAAGTAATCAGTCAGGCGATGATTTTATGAGAAATTCCTTTTATGGTAGCTTAACTACAAGGTTTTCTAGATATAGCCTCTAGTCAGCCCTCGAACATGAATACTTGGCTCTCGCGATTAAACAACTTAATTGACCACAGAAAATTAAGAAGCTTACCCATGGTATTAATATTCGATCTCTAGTGCTTTTTGACCGTCAAATTAGCGACCCCAGACTTGTTTAATTTCTTACCTTTACATCTGTTTATGCATTTGATTACATTGCAATTTAATGTTCATTGCTACCAAATTGTTTGAAATTCTTT
Source organism: Adiantum capillus-veneris (assembly GCF_014529385.1). Classification (NCBI taxonomy): domain Eukaryota; kingdom Viridiplantae; phylum Streptophyta; class Polypodiopsida; order Polypodiales; family Pteridaceae; genus Adiantum; species Adiantum capillus-veneris. The sequence goes on along the minus strand of NC_140953.1, from coordinate 9,016,262 downwards.
TACCAATCAATTTGTCTACCTAAAACTGCATATGCTTTTTAAGAGAATGCAATTACTGTGCCAATGTTTTTTGATTTTGCAGTGACTGAAGAAGGCTAAGGACATTCATCTCAAATGCTCTTCCACCTCGACGAACCAGCTTCAACTCAATAGCTTCCGAGGACGGAATCTACATCAGGAAGGGGGGCATGTTAACCCTCACGGCACACAGACACCCTATCGCCTACGACGGACACTGTAACCATATTATTTATTTATGTAGAGTCAGGCACCGGGCTTGTCGGTCCAATAGGGAAAGGTAGAGTGATCGCCGATGAGAGGCGCACTCTAACACGAACATTCAAGGGATTAGTTGGCTAAGCATGGGCGCCCAAGTGTGAATGGGGTGAGCTCCTACAAAAGCCAACTAAACCTAATTTTTACTCATTCTCTCATTTGTGCAATTGAAGAGTCCTCTTGCTCCATCTCCATCTTCTTCTTCTTCACCTCCTTGTGTGTGTGTGAGAGAGAGAGAGAGAGAGAGGGAGAGTGTGTGTGCGATCGAGCATTACGAAGGCACGACGGCCGTGAAGCGGTTGAGCGCGGCACGACTGCAGTTTCTTCTTCATCGCGGCGAGGAATCCACCACGAAGGCGAGCGTAGAGCGGTGAGTGACACGCCCTTTGTTTCCTTGAGCTTGCTAGTTTAGGCTTGTTGTGTGCTTGGAGCCGTTTGTGGCTCGCACATGGTGTATTGGCAAGTCCCTTGCTTCGACAGTGCGGCAAGGAGCGCACATCTACCGAAGTCGAAGGATCTAGGCCAAGCACACGCTTCCTAGACTCCCTCTAAGACCTAGAGAGTCCTCCACCCTCTGATCCTATCTAAATGTAGAACAAGGGTATTGGCAAGCCAAAAATCCCAATCCTCAAGGAATAGTCTCGGTCACCTACCTAAGGTTTTCGTCCCCGGCAACGGCGCCAATGTTGGACGGATACGCCGCGACGGACGTCAGCACAACGAGAACTCACATAACATGTAATGTCAGCTAAGGACGAAGCTCGACCCACAGGCGCGTGGAAGCAAGCATAAGGTGTCAACCTACACTCGACCGACTCCTAACTAATTCCTACAGAGGTCTCTACAGTGCATAAGAGGAAACTTCTTATAATGCTTTCTAGAGTCGAACACCCATCAAACAATCTCGAAACACCATAGAACTTGGAGGAGATCCTACTAATACCAATAGGTCGCTCTCCCTAAGGTCTATGAACCAAAATCTCAACCCAAAACACCTGGTGCAGAAACACGTAGGATGTCTCGTCGAAATCTGCAGGTCCTCGTTTCCAAAATCTAAAGTGCCTAATGTGTAGTTCTACTCAATGTGAACGTGTGGATATGCTGCAATGCAAAATCGGACAACGTATGCTCACCCAAACACCCGATAAAGCTCGTAGAAGGAACTCACAAATCCGGACCGTACGCGCTCAATGTAGGCACTTCTCCGCACTCGATTTCAACCACCAGAGCACACGTAGCGTCAAGATGAAGCTCACACACTCTCTCTCGTACACAGTACGCTCACTCATAGACTTCAAAACTTGTTTTAAAATGACAAAAGGTTTTTTCATTAAGGTCGAAAAGTGGTATATATACCTTACAATTCTCAAACCCTTTAAGTTCAAAAATCAACCATCTACTCGATCTAACTATCAAAACTGGGATACAATCTGGAAACTTCTGTAAGTCCCAATATTTACAAGGTGAAAAATCAGGTTTTCCTCAATGAATGAATAGTTACAAAATAATAATCCTTCGAATAATTAGATGCCGTGGGGTGTGTCCAGCTTCTAACATGAGGCCATGGAGATATTTCAAAAATGCGATAGATTGCCTTGGTTGAAATGGACCGATTGACCTGCACTAGAACACTATGTGTATTTATAAGATGGGAAAATCAACTTTCTAGTGTGGGAAAAACATGATTTGATAGTCTTAATGTTCACAAAATCACTACCATATCATGGTGGCACATCACTTCTACAAGCCTTTCCATCTTGTTCTTTCTTCACCAATAGGTCTTAGAGATTAACTTTGATCTTCAACTTGTCTCTAGTGCAGGCCTTGTCTCAAGAAATTACTCTTGCAAGGTTGGCCTCTTGTTTAGAGAAGAGAACAGACATGTGAACATGCACAAATATTTCCAAATTTCACACCAAATGTATTTATTACGTCAAAAACTTTTTGAGACATCGGCTACTTAAACTTATCCTCTCATTTTTTGTTGGAGACAGGTTTTATGAAATTTTTTATAACCTTCTTGTTGTGTTCAGTTTGGCCTTATATTTTGATGAGTATTTTATACTCTTGGCCCTAAGAGGTGGCAATTAGACAATCTAACAACTTCAACATCATATAATTGGCTATGCCTAAGTTACAACCCTAAGATCTCATACACCAATCATTTAGGATCATTTACAATGCAATTGGATGTTTTAATAGATCATGCATTTCACTCAAATTTTTTTAATGATACCAGATACATAAGATCTTACTCATATACTACTACTTGAAAGGCTTTTACAATGACTTCCATTCATCAAAATGTCTAATCAACTTTACCAACAAGCTTGCTGTGGAGAAGAAGCTCACAGTTCTTGAACAAATATTATTCCATCAAAATTTAAATCTATATCAATAGCTATATTTTTGGTCCTCTATGGAATCAATTTAATCTAGATTTTTGGATTTTTAGGATGGGTGAAGTGACTCTTGATTGTAAATTGAGGCAATGATCCTCTCTGCATGCATGTTTCGGCCCTATCAATTCTATTGTTGGAGATCAAATTAAGCATAACATTTCAAAGTGGTAGAGACAAGATGATTTTGAGGGGCGGATTAATTTTGTTCATGGTTATTGTAGGCATAGTATGCATGCTTGTTCTATGTGTCTAAAACTTACTTAGTTGGTGACCCATCATGAACCTATAAAGTGCATAGACACTACATATGCATGCACAAAAGGTAAGAACTCTATATATAATTGTTTATGGGTATTTCTATGGTAGATTCTATGTTTGTTGTCCATTCTGATTATGTTCAAATAAAAGTATACACATCCTCCAATCTCTATGGGGGGGCTTCATAACCTATTTTCAATAGTTCTTTAGGCTTCTGCAAATGTCCATATGATTATCATATATTCATGTTAAGTTATCAAGTAGATAGACTTGGAAGGGGGATTTTGGCTAAGATTAAGTGGTTATAGACAAGTCAAGTTTCTTTAGGGGTTTCATGTGTTGTGCTACATGTAGAAAATTCTATGTATGTTATTTCATTTTACAATATTTTTTAAGTATGAAATATATGGCTCTCTCTCTATCTATTTATCTATATTTTTCCTGTGTTGGTTCTCTATATCTATACTCCCCATATCCTTCTTTGCAACACATAAAGCCTATGAGAAATCTATAAATGTCTTGCATGTTAGGGAATTTACAAAAATATGTGCATGGTTTTCTTGTGTAGGCACACAAACGATAGTGATATCTCCCATAGAGAGTCTCTACATACCATAATATAATACACATCAATATGAATTGTGTGACCTTTACACACTAGGGTTCTTGAAACTACCATTGTGTTTTGTGTGATAACGAAAACAGTGAGAGGTGATTTGGGGTGGGCAATAAGAGACCATGGCATGAAATTGATAATTGGCATTCTCTTTAGAACTGTATGGATGATTAAGTTTGGTGAAATAAAATATATACAAGAGGAAAGAATAGAAAACATAGTGTATTGACTTGTGATAGGAGTTTAAGATAAAGAGCTAGAAATATATAAATAAAAAATTAACAAAATAAAATAATGCTCCACAATTATTTAATAGCATGGTAGGTGATTTTAAATCTACTTTTCTAATGTAAAGAAAAATATATGTAATAGGTAAGAAAACTTTTATCTTGAGGGAGTGAAAGGATCTTTGTGAATATTGCTAGAGTGGAGTCACACCTAGCTTAATGGAAGTTTGTGAGTGAGGACATCGAATGCATGATATGTATACATGGATGATATTAAAATATATTATGGGTGGTAAAAATGCGAAAGGGATCACTTAGGCCTGGTAAAAACGCACTTCTAAATGAGTGTTCACATAACTCTTACATTGTAAAGTAATTAAAATTATTATATAATTAGACCCAATGTAAGCAAAAATATTAACATGCAAAGGATGGTCCATAATATATTTTTTATTTTGGTTGTTGTTTATTTCTTTGGCTCAACTAACCTAGTGACTAGCTAGCTGAGGGTTTACAAGGAGATGTGGGAAGAGTCACTAACTCACACACGCCTATGTACAGTGAAAAGGTGATGATAGCCATAGTATTTAAGTGATTTTGGTAGGATAAGGTCGCTCCCTATGGAAAATGCGGATAGTCAAAAAACGACTATCATTAGCCCTCCCCCAAGATAATGGTCAAAAAACAACTATCATTAGCCCTCCCCCAAGATAATGGTACATTCATGTACCATCATAAGGAATCTTTTACAAAGAGAGTGGTTCTAAGTCCTTTGTGATAGTTGGTATCTTGACAAGATTTTCATCATGTGCTCTTTGTCACTTTGCCTCAAGTTACACACATGCATCATGCATCAATACTTAGATGAGATAGTAGCTCTTGAAAAATATTTTGGTAGATCCTTTGGTACAAGGAAACCCAAATAGAGCTTTAGACAATACCCATTCACCTTCTCGGAGTGTTATTTACCATTCAAGGTCATGAGCTGGTACTAACTTGAATTGAAAGCCTTCTTGACTATGTATGGTCCCTGCTATCTAGTTTCAAACTTGGCATCAAAATGGTTATCAAGTCAATTATCATACCTTAGTACAAGATCTCCTTCATTGAAGACTTTGTCCTTCAATTTCTTGTTGAGATTCTCCTTTGCTTGTGTAGCTTTCCTCTTGTAGCACTTATAGACTCTTTCTTCCATTCAAGCTCTACTAATCTAAAAAATCAATCAATCCGTGCTTCTTGATCATCTTGTGCCCCTTTTTTGAGAATCTGCATTGTTGGAATGTTGAGCTTGATAGGTTGTAAAGCCTCTTGACCTGACCATAGACCAAGTAAAATGGCTTGAACTTTGTGGCCTCCCTGTATGTGGTTCCATATGCCCACAATGCCCCATCCAATAATTTGTCCCACAACTTTGTCTTGTTTTTCACCATCCTTTTAATGACGCAATTAGACTTCTTCACCAGACCATTTGATTGGGGGTAGAAGGGTGTGCTGTGACCTAGAAGAGTAGATTATGGAATCCTTCTTTTCCCCATATAAGGAGAAGCATGGGATTCATACATGACTTTCTTATTGTATAAGTGAGTAAAACATAGCGTATTGCCATTTGGAAGATAACCATCCTTCAAGGTAAATGGTTCTTTCTTCCCTAATGCAAAGGCTATAATTACCTACTTAAGATCTTGGTCCATAGCATACTCATCTATCATAAAAGATAGATCATTTTGAGTTGCATAGACACCACATTTACACTTGGCCGTTGTGAAAGTGCATTGATCACTTGATTGTGCTTGCCAGTAATGTGAGCAGTATGAAATTTAAATTGCGAAAGAAAATTTGCCCACCTCATTTGTTTGTCAAAAAGATTGGTTTTTGTCATGAACTACTTGAGACTTTGTGATCCATTTGTAGGATGAATGGAGCCCCGAAGAGATAGTGCTTCTAATGTGTCTAGGACATGTAGAACAACTAAAAGCCCAAGACCCATTCATCTGTATTGAGCTTGTGGTTTTCATATGCTATGGCATGCCCTTCTTGACGCAAGACTGCTCCAAGGCAATCACCACAAGCATCACATTGGACCTCAAATGGTGTTGAGAGATACGAAAGCATGAGGACTGGTTGAGTGGTAAGCTTCTCTTTGATCTTGTCAAAAGCTTTTTGTAGGGATTGAGTAGTGTGAATTGATACAATGAGCTCAAGGTGGTTTGAAGCTTGAAAAAACCATGGCTATACATAGTAGAGAGAGAGAAAAGAGAGAGACTCACACTCAATAGATCATAGTGTACATACAATATATTTACAACATATATTATTCTCGTACACAAAAGGTAGTGTCGAAGGAGTTCCCATGCCCACCTTTCAACCCTCCCCATGGGCATGTAATACATACGGAATACCCAATTCTCCACATAGGATGACACTATTCATACAGGATGACAAGACCTATCCACACATGATGATGAAAATACCTCCCCTTGAATTAGAGAGAGTAGAAATGGATCTTCAAAGTAAATCTGTAATGAAAGAAATTTCCCCTTCATCGTCGGTTTCGTCTTCTTGGACTATATGTGCTTCTCCTCTCACTGGCTTCTTGCTTCTGTTACTGTTGCCGCTTCTATGTTGAACTTTTTAATAGCACCTAGAAGTAGGGTGCCCTTTCTTTCCACAAGTGCTACAAAATTTATTGATATAGCAGTCTTTAGCTATATGCCCCATTTTACCACAGTCATAGCATTTTTGGACGTTGGAAGATGATATGAAATCTATGGATGATTCACCTTCTCTTGCTATAAAAGCCCCATTTGTCAGTGTAGGTGGATTTTTCTACTTCCTTTCTTCTGCTTGAAGTGAGCTTACCGCATATTGAAGTGCTACAGTTGGCTCCTTTTCTTCAAGAATTGTGACTATATGGTCAAAGTTGGAAGGAATTGCACTAAGAAGGAATGCAACTTTGTCATCTTCTTCTACTTCGCATTGAATATAGGTCAATTGTGTAATCATGCTTTTAAGCCTATTGACCAAACTGGCTATGTCTTCCCCCTCGAGCATAGCGAGTTTGTAAAGTTGCCTTTTCAAGCTAACCTTACTTCATTTTGCTTTAGTCCCAAAATTCTCTTCTAGAACTCACCAGGCTTCATATGCATGTGTACACTCATCTATAAAATGTGCATAATTGTCATGTAGTGCAGTTATTATTATGCCAAGTGCCTGTTCAACTTTTTCTTGATTGAGCGCAGTGGAAGCCCTAGTTTGTGTGCCTTTGTGATCACTGAGAGATGTATTTACTACGGCCCATAATGTTTTCTTCATTAAGTATCCTCTTAGCTTAGTTTGCGACGTATGGAAACCCTCTCCATTAAATTTTGTGATTCCTTTATCTCCCATGGTGCAAGTGCTCGTGAAATATGTCAAGGACTTGGTCTTACCGGAGAGACTCTCTCTATGGCAATGTCTTGCCCATTTTACAAAATAGCGCAATTCCGAGCTTAACAATTTTGATTTGTGAAGTCACTCTTCTCTTCTGAGAAGTACCTCTTCATTGAATCCTTGAAGTAAAAATGGATGCCTTGAAATACAAGACTAAATGCTCAAAAGGTTGACGTGGTGCTTTGCTTAGCTAGGGATTGCCCTTTTGAGTAACACGAGCGTGTAGAGTTTTACACGGAAGTCACAACTTGTAGAGCTTTAGACGGAAAGAGTCTAAAGCTCCCTTTTTTTTTTTTTGAAGGACCTGTTCTCGGGAGAAATTCTTAAAATATTGATGTTTTAGTCAAACCTTTGGACAAGTAGGGCTGCCTTCTGGGCGGGACCTCCTGTTGAAAGGCTAGTAGTGAGGGTGGGTGGGAAGAACTTTAGGCTAAGGCCAAAAAACAAATTGATTTCAATGCAATATAAAGCAAAGAAAAAAAAGAAAAACGGATTCCTGATGACAATATAAAGCAAAGAAAAAAAAGAAAAACGGATTCCTGATGACAATACAAAGCAAAGAAAAAAAAGAAAAACAAGCAGTAGCCGACCAAGGAGGAAGTGCTATGCTTCATAGCTGTTGCGTGATATGAGGGTCCTAGAGAGATCGCTTCAGCCTTGTAGTTTCATCCATGGAGCTTGATCATCGTGTGATTGAATCCAGGCAGGGAGCAGTCGACATTGCGCATGTGTGTGTGTGAGAGAGAGAGAGATTGCGCATGTGTGTGTGTGTGAGAGAGAGAGAGAGAGAGAGAGAGAGAGAGACCTTCGATAATGCGCAAAATCACAGACGCGGTGCAATGTAGGAAGCTAGCCTAGGGGTGCAGCTAAATCAGCTGATGATGAAGCGCTAGTTTCTTTGAAAAATAGCACTGCCCGACTTTGCCAAGAAACGGCTCCCTTGATTGTTTTTTCTTTGACTTGATTTCAATTACATGTGAGCTCGCTATTATGGAGTGCTAGATTATTGCCTTGATTTCTCCAGCAATATCCCCCAAGCTTGCTCGTAGCGCATGCAGCGTGTCCAGCTACGTGTGTCGAATTGCAGTTGTATAGAACAAGCTGCCTAGGCCCTAGGATAGACTTGTGAAAGCCGACAAGCAACACATCTAGAGCCATATGGCAAGGGTTGAGTTGTACACAGGGTAGAAACTATGCATGTGCAAAATTCTAGGCTTTCATTTTCTCTTGCAGTTTCAAACTCAAAAGCTTCAAAGCTCCAAGGGGAGATGTACGTGATGATGAGAGCGGGGAGTGGGAGCGAGGCTCTGATACCAGGTCTAGGGATTGAGTGGTGTGAATTGATAGAATGAGCTCAAGGTGGTTTGAAGCTTCAAAAAAACCATGGCTATACACAGTAGAGAGAGAGAGAGAGAGAGAGAGAGAGAGAGAGAGAGAAAGAGAGACTCACACTCAATAGACCATAGTGTACATATAATATATTTACAACATATATTATTCTCGTATACAAAAGGTAGTGTTTATGCAAAAAATGTCTCACAGCCAATATTATCCGACAGTTCATATCTCCAGGTGCCTTTTCAAAAGGCTACACACATGTATGTAATATGTGTCACATCAAAAATTGAACTAGGTGTCGAAGGAGTTCCCATGCCCACCTTTCACTATTTGCTCCTTAGTAGTCCATGAATACTTAACATTCTTCTATGTTAAATCATGTGATGGTCCTGCTATTTGAGAAAGTTTTTCTATGAAGCGTCTATAGTATACACACATACCAATAAAGCTTCTTAGCTCATGTAGATTCCTTGGATTAGGCCATGCTTTTATTACCTCTTACTTTGATGGATCCATACGGATACAATCTTGAGAGATAATATGAGCTAAGTGTTGAATCTCTTGAAGGGAAGATTCACTTTTCTTTTGGTTGAGAAAAAGGTTGTTCTCCCTCAATGCTTGAAAAATCACTTGGAGATGTTGCTTGTGTTCCTCCAAGGACTTGGAGTAGATGATGATATCATCAAATAACACTCTAGTGAACTTGCGGTGGGGTCTAAATAATTTCTCCATCAAATGATTGAATGTGACAGGTGCATTGGTCAAGCCAAAAGGCATGACTAGATATTCATAAAGACCAAACGTTGTATGAAACACGGTCTTTAGGATATCTTCGTCCACTATCATTATTTGATGATAGTGGCCACTTTTAAGGTCAATCCTACTGAAGTAGGTAGATCCTTGTAGTTTATCAAATAGACCTTCTACCCGAGGTACGAGAAATCTACTTTTGATAGTGATATGGTTTAGTGCATGATAGTCCACACACATGCGGTATGTTCCATCTTTCTTTTGTACTAAAAGGACTGGAGAGCAAAAGGAAGAGGAGCTAGGCCTCACCATCCCTTTGTCTACCAATTCTTGTACTTGCCTCATGGTCTCCTATTGTTGAGCTTGGGAAACTCGATAAGGAGGTTTGTTAGGCGGTGAGCTTCTTGAGGAGCTCAATTTGATGGTCATCATCCCCTCATTTTGGAGGTAAGTCCATAGGGATATCATTGATGAAAACATCTTGGAATCCTTTTAGAAATTTTGACAAGCCTAACTCTTCTTGATTCCTACCATTCACCTTTGATGAAAAATTAGGATATTTTAGGGACTCTTTGACAAAAATCATGTGCGCAAAAACTAAGCTCTTCATTGATTTATCGGGCAAGAGGATTTACAAGTGGTATAGTACGACCAGACTCATTAGCATCTATATACATGTTCTTTCCCTTGTTGGTGAAGTAGATTTGGAACTTCATGTTGGAAGCCATGCGATCAAACCATGGTGTCCCTAGGATAGCATCCTTATATTGGAGAGGAGAGATGAAAAAGTCTTCTTTGTTGACATAGCTTTGGACATGAAGCCTCAACTTCCCAATCAAGGGAGTAACGGAGGATTGCTGTCCCTTGAAAGCTATGTTAGCCGTTACCCCATCTCAAAAGCTTGAATGCCCAACTTGGTGGCCAACTCCTTGATATGAAGTTGTGAGTAGAGCAAGGGTCAAACAAGATGAAGGCATCATGTGTTGGAATTAGGGTTGCAGAGAAACGCACACAGCTTGGAGAAGACGAAGGAAGCTCAAGGCACACAATAGAGAGTGTGTTTCTTAGTATGCAATGGAAAGATAGATAGCCCTAGAGTGATGGGAGTATATCCAATGCACGGGGGAAAAAACCTCCTAAAGAGGGAAAAAAAGCCCTGGCGGTCCTAGTGTGTTCACACACATCACTACCACATGTATATGGTAACAAATCCCCCCTGGAGTGATGCGGTGAACGAGAGCTGGCACATGAGTAAAGGGAAGTGCCATGCCCTGAGGACATGATCAGTCCACAAAGGGGAGTAAGCCCAAAGCTTTGCAGAAAGCTTCAAGCTTCTCACGAGACAATGCCTTTGTGAAAAAATCTGCAAGGTTGTCCTATGGTGGCACATAAGCTAAGCTGATCTCTCCTGCTAAGATCCTCTCCCTGACAAAGTGGTAATGCACCTCAATGTGCTTTGTGCGAGAATGAAAAACTGGGTTCCTCGCAACTGCCAATGTGCTCTGACTGTCAGTGTAGATAGTGTTGGCAGTGTCTTGTCCAACACCCAAATCAGCCATAAGGCGTTTGAGCCATACACACTCAACCGTAGCTGTGAAGACTGCCATGTACTCAGCCTCACAACTCGAAGTGGCCACAGTAGGTTGCTTCTTTCTCAACCATGGTATACATGAACTGCCAAGCATGAAACAACAACCACTTGTAGACACTCGCATGTCAAAACAACCAGCCCAATTTGAGTCCAAAAAAGCATGTAAGTCTGTCGGCCATGATCCCCCCTTGGGATAAAACAAGCCAAGATGTAAAGTGCCATTAAGGTAGCCGAAAATCCTCTTGATAGCCTGCCAATGCTTAGACCCTGGGCTATTCATAAATCTGTTGACCTGTGAGACTGCAAACTGAATATCTAGCCTCGTGTTGCATACATAAATGAGGCAGCAAACAACAGTTTGGTAAAGAGTGATATCAGCAGGATCGCCAACATCATATAGACTCAACTTCAAACCTATTTCCATAGGAGTGGAAATAGATTTGCAATCCACAAGTCCAAACTTACATAGCAATGTTTCTATGTAAATTTTTTGACACAAAGCAATACCACCATCACACTACTTAAACTGTATACCCAAGTAATGATGCAACAAACAACCCCAAATCTTTTATCTTGAAAGTAGCATTCAAATCAGCCTTAAATTCAGCAATATGTCTCTCATTTAGTCCAGTGATCAGCAAATCATGGACATAAAGAACCACAATGAGAAGTACATCATCCTCACGCTTTACATACAATGTGCTTTCTGTTGGACTGTTTACGAAAGCCTCGTTTCACCAAATGAGTGTAAGCTTTCTCATACCAAGCACTAGGAGATTGCTTCAACCCATACAAAGCCTTCTTACATCTGCACACTTTGTCCTCTTGTCATTTTATGACAAAACCGTGAGGCTGCATTACATAAAATCCCTCAAATATGTCACCGTTCAAGAAAGCAGTAACAATGTCTGATTGATGTACATCCCAACCAAAATGAGCTGCCAATGCACATAGAAAACGCACAGCAGTCATACAAAAAGTGGGAGAAAAAGTCTCTTCATAATCAATGGCTTTTTGTTGTGCATAACCCTTTGCAACAAGTCGAGCCTTATGGCGATCGATCTCGCCATCCGGCTTGCGTTTTAACTTGTAAACCCACTTTGTACCAATGGCCTTTTTGCCAGGAGGCAAATCACATAAAGTCCATGTGTCATTTTCTATAAGTGCATCATATTCTGATTGCATGGTAGCCATCCAATTTTCTGAATTCTGTGCTTCATCAAAAGACAGAGGCTCCTCAACATCATGTAAGCTAGACACAGCCAAATCATAACAATCTGATGCATAGGATGCATGGCGAGAGCCTGAACGAGTACTACTAGACAAAGGTGCATCCAATTTACTGTCACACAAGTGTGCACCAGCCATTTTGGCATACCTCTAGCCTGCTCATTTTCAGCCCTTTCCTCATCAAGTACATCATGTACATCTGCATCAGTAATAGGCTAATCTAACACATTTTCAAAAAACCCCATAGGCTGTACATTTGCCTCATGGAACTTATATTTGTATTTCGACCACTAAAAAGAGGCAACAAAGTGTCATAAATGTCTTGTGAGCTTTACTGTCTCTAGTACATGACAACAAGGGCTAAACAAAATCTTCCACAAACACTACATCCCAAGAAACCAGAATACATTTTGTTTGTGGATGATACAACCTGTAACCTTTGCTTTCAGCACTATAACCAACAAAAATACATTTGATAGCCTTATCATCCAATTTTATGCGCTGCACTTGTGGCACCAAAGCATATGCCAAATAGCCAAAAACACGCATGTGCTTAATAGAAGTTTTTCTATCATGCCATGCTTCATATGGAGCAATAGATTGCAAAGATTTCGTAGGACACCTGTTAAGTACATAAGTGGCACACATGATGGCCTGAAGCCAAAAAGAATGCGGCAAAGATTGACTTTTGACCATACATCGTGCCATTTCCGTAAGTGACCTATTTTTTCTCTCAGCAACACCATTTTGCTAAGGTGTATAAGGCACTGTACATTGGTGTTTTATACCACGACTAGCCACAAATGCATTAAATTCATGAGACATATACTTCCCCCCTCGATCGGAACGGAGGGTGCCCATAGTACATTTGGAGACATTTTCATCCATACCCAGAAATTGTTTGAAGCACATAAAAACTTCGGACTTCGCTTTAAGCAGAAATACCCATGCATGCCTGGAGTAATCATCAATGAAAGTCATGAAGTACAGGTAATTGCCCAAGGACGGAGTTTGCATGGGCCCACAAACGTCACTATGCACAAGCTACAACCTGCATGTGGCCCGAACTGAACCATCCTTTGGAAATTTAGAACGCTGCATCTTACCCAAAATACAACCTTCACAAACATCTTTGACAGGTGCTTCAAGAGGCGGCAAAGAAGCAACCATCTCAGATTTCTGTAAACGCAGCAAACTGGCAAAATTTAGATCACCAAAACGTGCATGCCAAAGTTTTGCATCTGAAATAGCCCTTGAATCTGCAACAGTATTTGCAAAATTTTTTCTACACTTGTCATACAAAGTGAGCTTATATAGCCCACGGAACAAAAGCCTAGATGCAACAATTTCATCACCAAAACTGAGATCATGAACTGTACATCTGTCATCCACAAATTTGACTACAAGTCCAAGTCTAGCAAGTACGGATACAGACAAGAGATTCTTCTTGATCCAAGGTACATAAAGTGAATTAACAAGTGTGAAGGAACTGCCATTAGCAGCAGTGAGCACAATCTTTCCAACTCCCTGAACTGGATAAGAGGCGTTGTTGGCACAAGTGACTGAATTCCGATGAGGGACAGACTCGAGAGAGGTAAACAATTCATGATGTGAGGTGATGTGCTTTGTAGAACCACTGTCGAAATACCACACATGTGAATCTGCAGCAGTAACTGACAAGCATGCATCATGGACAACAAGATTGTAAGTGCACTCTGTGCTAAAAGCCCATTTTGCATCAACATCAGCAACACAGTCTCCTTTCACAGAAGACTCAACAATGGCTGCATTTGTAGTGGAACCAGCATTTGCAGTGGAACAACCCTCTTTCTTCTTAGCCTCTTTGGACTTCAACTTAGGAGATGACTTGATCAAGTGATCATTGGCTTTACAATAATGGCAACACATCTTCTTTTTTCCCTTATCACCAGAATTGCCAGACGAATTGCTGCCAGCAGAAGCATTAGGAACAGAATTTTTGCCACTTGCAGCAGAACCATAAGAAGTGGCTGCATTGCTATTACCACCCTTTCTTTGAGAAGCAATAAAAGCCTGTTCAATTGCATGCTGTCTAGTCCTGTTTTTTTTGGAAAGTGACTCTTGCAATAGCAATGTGCATAATGCATCAAACTTGACAACTTTTGGATTTCCTTGGGTCATAAGTCTCCAAGTACTAGCAAAAGTCTGGTAAGAATCTGGTAAGGCATCAAGAAAAGTCTGCACAAGGGAATTGTCTGAAATAACTTCACCTGCAGAAATAAGTTGCTCATTGATATCCTTGACACTAGCAAGGAAAGTGTCCATATCATCTTCCTCATGCATAATCTTCAACTCCAGCTCTTTACACAGCAAAGAAATTTTAGCCTCATTGCGGCTTGCATAAAGACCTGCTAGAATATCTTATGCCTGTTTTGCAGATCTCGCTGAACAGATGTGAGGAACAATGATGCGCTTCACAGACAACGCAATCAATGCATGAGCCTGTGTATCCTTAACATCCAACGAGCTTGTTCTGCCGTAGGAAAAACAACTCTAACAGCTGCAATCCTTGCAAGCAAGACCTGCAGCATCCTCAACATCGCCTACATCCTCAGAACCAGGACGTACATCAATGCCCTGCACAATGTTCCAGACGCCCTTTGACACAAGAACATGTTGCATCATATAAGCCCACATAGGGTAGTTGTTCCCATCCAACCTGTCCTCAGCAGCAAACATCTTGAACACATCTGTGTTGTTGTTGTCCAACCATGGTAAATGCAGCACCCGATGTGAAAACTGCCTGAAAATAGGAGAAATGGAGCAAGAACAACCTGTGCTATATAGCACATACCGTAGAAGACTATAAGGCACCTATTATGTAGAAAACAGCACTGACAAAAATTCTGCACAAAATGACGAAATAGCCTATGCACTACTGCCTGTAGTGGAAACGGAGGCCGAAATGAGCCCAAATCAAAATTCTGAGCAGACCAAGCTCTATTAGCTTTCCCAAATTATTTGTCGACCTGCGAGCGCTCGCCGAAGCTCACTGAAATCAGAGAAAGTGAGCAGGCGTGTGGTGGAGCAGCTGGCGACTAAGCCCGGGAGGACGTGACCTGCTCTGATACCAATTGTTGGAATTAGGATTGCAGAGAAATTCACACAGCTTGGAGAAGACGAAGGAAGCTCAAGGCACACAATAGAGAGTGTGTTTCTTAGTATGCAATGGAAAGATAGATAGCCCTAGAGTGATGGGCGTATATCCAATGCAGGCACTACCATATGTATATGGTAACATCATGCTCCCTTACCTTTCCCTAAGCATAGGAGAGAGATGATCCTTTGCAATGAGAATCCTCTTTCTTTTGGAGCTCTGATGGTGGAAGCCCTAGGAGTCTCATTGCAAGCATTTTTCTTGGGGCAAGAATGATAGCCATGTCCTTGCTCCCCACACTTTTAACACTTTTGGTCCTTGTGAAAATCTTCAAGCTCTTCATGAGAGAGTTTGTTTTTACCTTTGTAAACTCTTCTCTCCTTGGCCTTGTTGTTTTTGGTGTTGGTGTTGCCTTGGGAAGAGTTTTGAGCATTTCTCTTCCCTTTAGATTCATTTTGATACTTGTTTTCCATGGGCTTGAAATTTACTGTCATCCCTTGTTGGAAATTGATCCTTGAAGCAACCATAGTGTGGTGGATGGCTTCGGTCGTAGTTCTAGGCTGTTGTGAGTTGACATACTCGGCCCTTTCTTCAGGTAATACCACACAAAATTGCTACTTTTGTTTGACAAAGTTTATCCTTTGAAAGACTGTAGCTTTGACATGTAAACCGCAAAACTTGTCTACATATTTGTCGATAGGCTCATTTAAGAGTAGCTTCAAACTCCACCGTTTGGTGAGCACTTTGTCCTTTGTATTGCAAGAAATTGCTTCATGATGGAAACTCATAGAGTTTTCTATGTCTTTGGGGCCCTTCGTTGCCATGAAGGCTAGCCCACCATTGACGAGTAGATTTCTGGAAGTGCATAGCTACATGGTGTAGCTTGGAGGACTCCATGAAGCCCTTGTTTCCAAAGGTCTCATCAAATTGTTGGATGAAGGCCAATACTTTGTTGGTGGCACCAAAGGTGCCATCATAGGTGACAAAAGAGATACTCTTTCCTCGCTCTTTGAACTTCTTTAGCTTTTGTGACTTTCAACATGCATGGTAAGATTTGTGATGTCCTCCCCTCTTGATTTCTCTAGGAGAATAGCCATATCTTTCATCGATAGAGGAGGAAGGTGAAGAAGAAGGAGAAGAGGGTGACCTATTTCTTTCCCTTTTCTTCCTTTGTTTCCTCTCTTCCCTTTTGGAGTGACAAGGAGAAGCACTATGGGTTAACCGTTTCCTCCTGGGAGGAGTTGACGATCGTTTAGTCCACCTTCTTTGTGGAGCCACATCTTCGGAGGAACTTAGGGATTCATTACTTTCTTGATCTTTGGATTCCTCCTCTCGTATGGCAGAGAGTCTTCTTTTGAGGGTCTCATCAAGAGGCCTCTCACTCTCCTCTTGGAGAGGAAAGGAAATCCCATAAGCGCGAAGTTTTTGAGTAACTTTGTCTTGCAAAGCGAGGTTGCCCATAGATTGTTGCAACCTAGTAACAAGATAATTAACAAACATGGGGGCATCATCATTAGCACCTTCATGTGCAAAATCAAAGTTATCAATGTTCATTCTACTCTCTTCGTTTTGTCAGCCATGCTAATTATATGTATGTGTTTACTTAGTGTATTATTTGGCAACTCAAAACCTTAGTTTCTACTCCTCTTAGCCTTTGAAAATAAGCACTTAAGTATCTACACCCACGGCTCGAAAGGATTAATTATAAAGAGTAGTGGAGTGGGCCTAGCATAGCAAAGTTGCCAAGGGATAGCTCCTTTTGGACTTCTTATGGCTCAATAATGGTAAATCCGGCAAGTCAAAGAAGAGTCCATTATTAAGAAGAAATCTCCCGCGGTGTGCACCATATCCCACATAGTGGGCTCCATAAAACCGATAATAGATCCCAATCCCACTTACCCTAATATAATTAACAAAATCAACCATTAATAGGCTACATAAGGACCTCTCTTCATAATCAAGGAAAGAGAAACCAAATGCTCTGATACCAATGTAATGGGAATGGCCTAAATAGCAGAATTAAGAGAATTAGAGTGAGCATTTTTTTGAGATTACTTTGAGAACTTGGAGGGGGAACTTAATTGATGGTAGCAATATAAACATAATTAATTTGGAATGAACAATAATTTTGCAAGAGAGAGAGTATTGGAGAACATGACAATAGATGAGGACTGAATTTACTTGGAGCCAACCCCTCCTCCAAAAGGAGTTGTATTATAGATTATCCCATCAAGACAGACTTTGTTACAATACAATATTTGTGTTCCTCGTGACCTTGATAATGCTATGAGGATGGAAATATTCATGCATCATGAGCTTAACAGAAACTTGGGAAAAAGAATTAACTATCCCAAGCCTCAGTCCCAAGGCCTCAAACACCTTCGAAGGTGGAGAGAGCTAGCAGGGAATGACGGTAGGGAAGAGAAAGAAGAAACATTCCATAGGAGAAAGAAATAGTTCCTTACTTATCATCACTCTTCTTGCTTAGCATATCATAATATCATAGTAATGAATATGAAGAAGATGGAAAGCTTAAGCATTGAAGCATGGCTTTTGGTTGGATTTGCATTCCATAGCCAGGAGTGTTGGTGTAGGCTCTCCACTTCTCAATAAACTTGGAGAAGTAGATGGAGCTCTTGAATTTTTTTTGCACTCCACACAATGAGAGAATGTGTGTGTGTGTGTGTGTGGGAGAGTATACCCCCCTCCCTCATGCTTGGTATACACCTCTCTCTCTCTCTCTCTCTCTCTCTCTCTCTCTCTCTCTCTCTCTCTGGTATTATTTTGTTATTTCATTTGGACACGTGTCCTCTTTTTCTTCTTTGAGAGAAAGAAATTTATCATTTATTTTTATGTATTTAAATTCTCATTGGACCCCTTTAGAATCTAACCAATGACATTTAAGCACATCATGAGGGCCACATGTGGAGGATCATTTGAACATGTTTCTTTTATGCTTGGTAAGTCATTTGGTTGAATGGAATACTTCAAGGACTTATTCAATCAAGCAAGCATGTGTCTTTTATGCTTCTACGTCATTTGTTTTGAATTGAATACTTCAAGTCTTAGTCAATCAAGCATGGATATTCATGACTCTTGAGAACTTATCTTTGAATTTAACATTTCAAAAACATTAGTCATTTAAGCATAAAAATCACCTCAAGCTTTGGGCAAGGTTCCCACAAACACTTTAAGCGTCTTAGCACCTCATGCTTGGATATGATTCCCACCTCAAGGCTAGCCCTAGCTTGGAAAAGGTAAAATGACTTTTTAACACTAACTTTTGGAGGTCTTTAATGAAGCTAACCCTAAGGTCTTTTAAGCTCAATTAGATGCACGTTGCTCTTTGATAGAGTACCTTCATTTGGAACCCTTTTGAGATGTAACCATATCTCCTCTTGGTCCCTTGCTGAGGTCAATCTAGAAGAACTTATTGCACATTGCTCTTTGGTATATATATACTAACTCTTGTTCCCCTTTTATCTTCCCATACTAAGTGATCAGTTTAATCTGAGAAAATCATTTGGTAAACTTAGATATTATATTTTATGACATAGATTATGAAGAGACTTTTGCTCCCACTTGTTGTGTGAATACTATGCATTTTCTTTGGTAGACTATCTCCTTTGAAACCCCTATAGAGATGCAACCGTTTCTTCTTTCGGTTCCCTGTTGAGATAGATCTAGAAGCACATATATATATACTAACTCTTGTTCCCCTTTTATCTTCCCATACTAAGTGATCAGTTTAATATGAGAAAATCATTTGGTAAACTTAGATATTATATTTTATGACATAGATTATGAAGAGACTTTTGCTCCCACTTGTTGTGTGAATACTATGCATTTTCTATGTGCATCAGCAACTCGTTTTGGTTGGGATGTCCATAAATCTGACATTGTTATTGCTTTCTTGAGTGGTGACATATTTGAGGAATTTTATGTAACGTAAGAAAGGACAAGAGGACAAAGTATGTAGATGTAAGAAGGCTTTGTATGGGTTGAAGCAATCTCCTCGTGCTTGGTATCAGAAATCTAACACTCATTTGGTCAAACGAGGCTTTCGTAATAGTCCAACAGAAAGCACATTGTATGTAAAGCATGAGGGTGATGTACTTCTCATTATGGTTCTTTATGTAGATGATGTGCTAATAACTAGACCAAATGAGAGACATATTGCTGAATTTAAGGCTGTTTTGAATGCTACTTTCAAGATGAAAGATTTGGGGTTGTTGCATCATTACTTTGGTATACAGTTTAAGCAGTGTGATGGTGGTATTGCCTTGTGTCAAAAAAGTTACATAGAGACATTGCTATGTAGGTTTGGACTTGAGGATTGCAAACCTATCACCACTCCCATGGAAACAGGTTTGAAATTGAGTCTTCATGATGGTGGTGATCTTGCAACTGTCAATCTTTACCAAAGTGCTATTGGATGCCTCATTTATGTATGCAGCACGAGGCTGGATATTCAGTTTGCAGTCTCACAAATCAACAAATTTATGCATAGCCCGGGGGGATCATTGTCGCCAGACTTACATGCTTTTTCGGACTCAAATTGGGTTGGTTGTTTTGACACATGAGTGTCCACAAGTGGTTTTTATTTCATGCTTGAGAGTTTATGTATATCATGGATGATCAAAAAGCAACCTACTGTGGCCACTTCTAGATATGAGGCTGAGGACTGGGCTTTCTTCACAGCTATGGTTGAGTGTGTATGGCTGAGACACCTTATGAGTGATTTGGGTGTTAGACAGGACACTGCCAACACTATCTCCACTAATAGTCTGAGTACATTAGCACTTGCGAGGAACCCAGTTTCTCATGATCACACAAAGCACAATGAGGTGCACTACCACTATGTCAAGGAGAGGCTCTTAGCAGGAGAGATTAGCTTGTCTTAAGTGCCAACAGAGGACAACCTTGCAAATCTTTTCACAAAGGCATTGTCTCGTGAGAACCTTGAAGCTTTTTGCAAAGCTTTGGGCTTACTCCCCTTTGTGTGATTATCATGTCCTTAGGGCATGGCACTTTCCTTTAGTCATGTGCTAGCTCTCATTCACCGCATGAATCCAGGGGGGATTTGTTACCATATACATGTGGTAGTAATGTGTGTAGACACACTAGGACCGCCAGGGCATTTTTTCCCTCTTTAGGAGGTTTTTCCCCCATGCGTTGTATATACGCCCATCACTCTAGGGCTATCGATCTTTCCATTGCACACTAAGTATTATACTCTCTATTGTGTGCCTTGATCTTCCTTCATCTTCTCCAAGCTGTGTGTGTTTCCCTGCAACCCTAATTCCAACACTTACTAGTAATATGTTTGACAACTTTGGCTTCTGTCCAACACGACAAATAATCCACTATTGTCAGAATGTAAGCATTTCTTTTGCTAGTCATGGCCAAGAGTCCAATAGCATCAAGACCCCATTTTCCAAACACATCAAAAGCTAGAATTTTCTTTTGTAATTCAGGATTCAAAATTCTTTTCCCCATTTTTGGACAAGATAAACAAGACTTGCACCAATGGTTAACGTCCCGCTGGATACTTGGCCACACATAGCCTTCTTGCAAAATCTTATGGAATGTAATCTTCATGGAAAAATAGCTGCCACAAGCTGCCTCATGATTTTCTTCCAAAATATTGTAGATTTCCTCTTTTCAGGACACACGATGCAATACTAAATCACTTCCTTTCATGTAAAGCACATCATCAATCATTTTATACTTTCTAGCCCTTCCTATAAAAGCGTACTTTTTGAGGATGGTAGATCTTCAGGTAAAACACCTGTCAATTGAAAATCCACCCCCATTGATAACAACTCCCTTCCATGATATAAAGGGGCACTAGCCTTCAACACAAACACACAAGTGATCATTTCTTGGGAAGCATCATGAGATTTTTCATTTGGAGACCTCTCAATATGCTGGAAACTCCATGCTTTAAACTTTTTGAGTGACGATTTCACCTTGAAGCATAAATTTTTGAGTTTAGGATTCTTATTCTTCCATACGCCAAATTCTTGCTTCATGACCAACAAGGCATCTCCTTTGATTTTTAGACGTCTAATTCTTAATTGTAAACAGATGTGCAAGACACCTTCAAGAGCCATGTACTCTTCTTCATTGTTACTTTCTGCATCCAGTTTGAGCCCTTGTTTCCCTACAAGGTTTTCTTGTAAATCATAAATGACAATTCCTGATGAAGCAGCATCATGACTTCTTTGATAAGAGCCATCAAAATATTAGTGAAGCATTGGCTATGGTAAGAGTTTCAACATTATTCCTTTGCACCACCTCTTCCTTAACCAAAATAGGAGTCTCCTTATAAGTGCGTAAATTTGCCAGGGTAGACGGAGTACTCTCTTCTACCAAAAAGATGAACTGAAACTCTCAAAGTTCAATAACCCACTGTTTTTGATATATTTGAATTATTAAATAGCCGAGGAAGCAATGAATAACTGGTGATAAAAGTGAACAACTTTTGCAACAAGTAATGTTTGAATCGTCTACAAGCATAAACCATACTAGTCAACACCAATTCAATTTCAGAGTAATCTCTTTCATGAGGTGTCTTCACTCTTCTAGCATAATGAACAGGCTTCATATACTGAGATTCCTTCTCCCTTTGCAACAACATGGCCCCAATGGCATCATCTCCCACTGATGGGTTAACATAAAACTCCTTTTCCCAGTCAGAAGCTTGCATAATGGGTAGTGTACTCAAAACTTCTTTGACTCTGTCAAAAACATCTTCATAGACACGTGTCCACTCCAATGGATCATTCTTAACCGCTTTTGCTGCAATGGATAGAATAATTGTGATGCCAAAGGTATGAATCAAGACAAATATTTAATCTTCTGTATGAGAGTGGCCAATTGTCTTGTATCCTTTGGAGATGAAAGCAATAACAAAGCTTCCACTTTCTTTGGATCTGCTTCTATCCTATTTCCTAAAATCACATGTCCAAGAAGCTTCACCCTTTGCTGCACCAAATGATACTTAGGGTTTAACTGACCCTTGCATTCATCATACTTGCAAAAGTCATTTCAAGATTTTGAACATGCTCTTTCCTTGAACTGTATACACAAAAATCATTTGTGAATCCTTTGACAAACTTTCTAAGAAACGAGGTAAGGAACCAATCCACTTTTCTTTCAAAAGCTCCAGGTCCATTTGTGAACCCAAAAGGAAA
Organism: Adiantum capillus-veneris; assembly: GCF_014529385.1. Lineage (NCBI taxonomy): Eukaryota > Viridiplantae > Streptophyta > Polypodiopsida > Polypodiales > Pteridaceae > Adiantum > Adiantum capillus-veneris. Next base: position 8,993,810 of record NC_140953.1, on the reverse strand, counting down.
GTAGAAAAAGCATCACCAACCCCATGGAGTGATAAAAGTAGCTTTTTTCGGTCTTTAGGAGCAAGGATAAGATGAAAATATCGTGAATAACCATCACAAACACTGTATCTTTCAAAGCCAGCCACTGTATCTAAAATTTGATCAATGAAAGGTAAAGGATAAGGATATTTATTGGTCACTGCATTTAAAGGATTATAATCAACACAAACTCTCAAACACCCATCTTTCTTTGGAGTGACCACTACAAGGCTCACCCATTTAGCATTATCAACTAGCACAATGAACCCTACATCCAAAAGTTTGTCCACCTCTTCCTTTAACGCATTCATTCACTCCTTACCTATCCTTCTTAATTTCTGGCTTATTGGCTTTGCCCCTTTGACTAATTCAATCTTCATAGGATATCCAACAAAACCCTTTATTTCTTGATATGAAGTGATGAAAAGATTAGGAATCTTGTCCAGCATTGTTATGTACTCCCTTCTTTCTCATTGTGTCAAATCAGTACTCAACATATTTTGAATCACCTTATTCTTTTTTGGAAATTCTTGATTAGGTTGCATCAACTCCTCAAGTTTCTCTAAACGGCTCGAAGCATTTATATTCCTCGAGACCTGCAATACTTCACCAATTTCTATCTTCTCCTTGTCCAACAACAAGAAAGCTGGCATAACATGAAAGTTTACTATCACCTTCACATTAAAGACTTGAACTTCGAGGTTCTTAATTGTTGACAAGCATATTAGTATGTCAGTTTAGTAGTTAGTCAAATCTGTTTTGTTAGTCAGTCGGATATGTAGTAAGCCGGATTGTAGTCAATCGGATGTTGATCAATTGGATATTTTACAGTTATACTGTATCAAGACTGAGGTTGTTACAAATTCTTGGAAAAGTTTATATAAGTCGGTTCTGTACGCTGAGAAGGAGTGGATTGTACTGAGATATCTGTAGTTTGTTCTTGATGAATGAAGCACTCTTACTCTCTATTCTGAGTTATTTCTTCTCTCATTCCATATACTCTGTCTCATGTTACTATTTCTTAGTTTTAAATCCGAGTTATGAGAGGATAATCGTATTATGATGAACCAGTTTTTCTCTGTGTTGATGAACCACAACACGTTTCGCGATCCTCCAGGTTATGTTTTCTTTGCTGAGGACGCATGCAGTTATCACGTATTCCATTTGTGTTTATGAATGTATTCTCTAGAATAATGCATGTCCGAGAGGCGTAGGAGACACTCTCGAGTATATTACACAAGGGCTCTGACTAGGGCAGGCCATATAGATCCTTTCCATTATAATGATATACGTGAAGATGATGGGACTGATAAATTACTTGAAGAACCATTGGTAAATTCTGGTGGGGAGGGTTCTTGAGGAGCAGCGGGAAGGGCAGTGAGGCAATTTGTTGTAGCGTTACTCTTGATAGGAGACCCTGCAAGAAGTAGAAGGAGACTCCACTTTGACCCACTGAGGGTTTCTAATAGGCAAAGACCTGCAAGACTCCTGACTCCTATCCCCATGGCTCAACAACCTCCTAACCCACAAATTAAATTAGCCAAGTCTAGAGGAAAGTCAAAAGAGGATGCAGATTGTCATGTAGCTCAATTTGAAACAAGGTGGCAAGCAAGTGGATATCAGGTTATGTACCCTGATCCTATCAAACTTCAGCAATTTGAAGCCACATTGGAAGGAAAGGCCATGAGTTGGCTCAGCCAATATGGTATAACTCACTTTCCTACTTACAATGCACTTAGTCTAGCTTTTTTACAAAGATTCAAAAAGGAGAAAACTCCTACTGATATTTTAAGAAAGCTGTGTTGTATCAAACAGGGTACAATGCTAGTAGAAGATTTTTCTCAAAAATTCAGAATCTTTGTTGAAAGACTGCAGGGAAATGAGCGACCGACTGATGAAATGTTGGCAGGTTATTTCTTGAAGGGCTTAAGAAGTGGGATTAAAAATGCAGTAGCTAGAATTGACATTGCAAGAGGATTTAATAACCTTGTACAAGCTGCATATAGAGTTGAGAAGAGGTTTGGCATGGCCAAGTATAGCAAAAGAGGAGCCAAGAATTCTGAATCGGGTTCTTAGTCAGATACATCTTCTTCTGCTGACTTGGATTCAGAGAGTTCCTCTGATGAAGAGGATACAAAGAAGAAAAATAGTCCTGCTAGGAAAAAGAAGGACAGGGCAGGTGATGAGGTTGATCTGATCCAACAATTAAAGAGTATTGGATATTCAGTTATAGCTCCTAAGGACAAGAGGTTTTGTGAAATATGTGAGAAGGACGGGCATACCACTGCTCAGTGCTGGTACAATCCTAAATAGAGGAATAAACCATCTTCAAGTACTGGTCGGGGTAATGCTTCAGTAGAGGCAAATCAGGTGGCTCCATTTTGAGGAAGACCACTAGGACAGGGGAATCAGAGAGGACCTGGTAGAAATCAGGATAATAATCAGAGAAGAACCTAAGGGGTAATGCCTTGTGTCTATTGTGGTGACCCTAATCATTGGGTAGGTCTCAGATGTGGATTGTGGGTAAAGCATAGAGAGGAAAGGGGTATTCCGATAGTGCCTTTTAATCAAGAGAACCAGCAACAAGCAGGTCCTCCACAACCTCCTCAAAATCAACCACGGTCACATGCTAATGTCATCATTATAGATATTCCAATCTATGAAGGGCCAAATATTGGATCAGCAACAACAAACCAGCTTGAGGAATATGATAATGTGGAGATTGATTGCAACCATCCAGAGCATCTGGAGCCAGGGATTGATGTATTGGCTATCACAAGGTCTAAGGCCAAAGGTACAATTGATTGGGAGTAGCAAAGAGGAGTAAGAGATCAGGTGCATAAACATGTTCTGAAGGAGCAACAACATTAGGTTTTGGAGGAGAATTTTGATCCCCATGAACCACTGCAACAGCAAAAGAAGGTGGAGGTATCTGAACCTGATTGGTTTGAGGTACTTATTAACTCTCCCTTAAACTTATCTTTGGATCAAATGCTTTCCATAGTACCGGCATTTAAGGAAAGTTTATTGCACAAGTTGTTGGGGAAGCACTATGGAATTACGACTCAGTAGAAAGGGGAACCAGGTGTGAATACCATTCATCCTTCTGATATGGATTTCATGGTCCCAGTTATTAAGGTGACTTTGCAAGACATGATATTTGAAGAGGTATTGCTGGATGGAGAATCTGGAGTCAATATTTTACCTGAGTCAGTTTATCTCATAATGGTCTTAGTAAAGCTGGAACCAGCACCTTTCCAGGTTAAAATGGCTAATTAGAGGAGGGTCCACCCTATAGGGATTTCAAGGAATTCTTCAATTCAGATTGCAGGTATGCCCTTTCAAGTAAATTTTGTTGTACTCAGAATGAAGGAAGGACATGCTTCCTATGAGATGTTGTTGGGTAGACCTTGGTTCAGATTGGCCAAGGTGAAACAGGATTCGGGTGAGAATCAAGTGGTTCTTACCAAGGGGAAATAGGTAATCACTATTCCTATGTTGGGTAGAAAGCACATTCCTGGCAAAGAAAGGCCATTGTTTGCTCAATCAATTAGTCTTGCTGAAGAAGTAGAGGATGATGAGGAGGAAGCCTTTTGCAGGCTAATCCGATTGATGTTCAAATGTTTCAAGTAGACATTGAAGGTTTTTTTAAGAAAGAATAGGAACAAGAAGAAATAGTTGCTAAAACTGCTATGGGTTAGGAAATTCAGGGATCGGACATACTAAAGTTGATGTGAGCAGAGTGTATCTTCTACTACCAAAGACGAAATTTAGCAAGAGGAAAGAGATGGCAGAGACATGGTAGAAAAGATTTGTAATAAAAGGTTTGGTGGCTCTAAAATAGTACAACCGGATGAACTCAGAGAGTTGCATTTAGGGACGGAGGATGACCCAAAGATGGTCAAAGTCAGCATTTATGTGGATGGAGAATTTTCACAGGATTTGTTGCAACTGTTGCTGGAGTATAAGGATGTATTTGCTTGGGATTGCTCAGATGTTAAAGGTATTGATCCACAACTGCATCAGCATCACATTAATCTGAGAGAAGATGCAATTTCGATTGTGCAGCAAAGATATTGGATCAACCCTAATATTGCACAGCAGGTCAAGCAGGAAATTGACAAGTTATTGGCATTTGGATTTATCAAACTTATTCATGAGGTGACTTGGTTATCACCAATCTTTGTGGTACCAAAGAAAAATGGAAAGATTAGAGTATGTGTTGATTACATGAAGTTAAATGTAGCCACAATTACAAACCCTTTCCCAATGCCTTTTTGTGATGCTATATTGGATGCAGTAACAAGGAAAGAAATGTATAGTTTCCTTGATGGTTTTTCAGGGTATAATCAAATTCAAGTGGCGAAGGAGGATCAGCACAAAACAGATTCATAACAGATTGGGGAGCTTTTGCATCTACAATCATGAATTTTGGTCTCAAGAATGGGCCACCATCATTCAATTTTACAACTTATAAAACATTTGAGCTTTATTTGGAGGATTTCATGAGAGTTTTTGTGGATGACTTCTCAACTTTTGGTCAACGAGATTTACACCTTCAACATCTGAAGTTATGTTTTGACAAGTGTTGGATGTTCAGATTATCCTTAAATCCTTATAAAAGTGTAATGGCTGTCAGAAGTGGTGTGCTATTGGGTCATTTGGTATCTCAAGAAGGAATGTCTATAGATGTGAAGAAGATTGAAGTAATTCAATTAGCACAAGCGCCTACCAATGTTAAGGAATTAAGCCTCTTACCCACTTAACAAAAAAGCATGTAGACTTTGTATGGTTTGAACCTTAGGAGAAATCATTTCAGATTTTAAAGAAAATGTTGTCAGTTGCTCCTATATTACAACATCCACATTGGGTACTACCATTCCATGTATTTGTTGATGCCTCATATGTGGCGATTGGAGCTGTGTTAATGTAGGAGAATACCAGGGGCTGGTTCAGACCTATGTACTATGCCAGTGATGGACGCAAAGCGGACCCCGAACCCCGACGGCCTCTAAAACGCCGGGGCCCGAATAGTTCACCTCGAGCCTGCCACGGTAAAGTGAACAGGGGGCACCACCTAGCTTTGAGCGACTAGGACGCAAAGCCCACGGTGATATGAACACCGCAAGCCTACACACCGAGAGAGAGAAAAGGAGAGAGAGAGAGAGAGAGAGAGAGAGAGAGAGAGAGAGAGAGAGAGAGAGAGAGAGAGAGAGAGAGAGAGAGAGAGAGAGAGAGAGAGAGAGAGAATACTTGCAATTGATGAAAACAACCTCGGGGGTGTGAGGGTGAGTTATTTCTGCAATATTTACAAGGTAGCATGCCGTGATGGTAGAGAGGTAGGGAGAGGAGATGGTGCAACCTACTTGGTGCGTTCTCTAGGGCGACTCAATGACGGTGAATACTCATTGCCAAGAGCGTGCATACGTGTTTGCATCGACCATTGGAGTCGAGAGGTGGATGTGGTTCCCTTCGCATGGTGAAATTTCCAAGGCAAACCCAACACACAAGACCCCCTCCCCATGATGGTGATGGTGTCAATCCCTCCTACTACACTCTACCCAATGCTTGGTTCCACATAAGTTGCCCCCCCCCCCCCCCCCCCCCGATAGTGACCTCTCACTGCCAATTTATAGGTGTTGGCTGCTTCGATTATGGTAATCCCAGTGTGGTTAGGGTAATCTTAATCAGGGAGACAAAGCAAGTGGTGGGCCCGGTGTGGTTGACCCTTGCTTTGTTTTGGGCAAGGTTATTAAAAGATGGGAATCTCTAGGTGGGCCTTTGTCACCATCACGTAGAGAGAGGATATTTACAAAATGGAAATTTACAATGGCTCGGGTGAAAACTGAAGATAATGGTAAAATAACCTAAAAATTAATGGGATGGCGTTGTGGTTGCGTGTTGTCGGTGAATGGCGTGCTGCCAGTGCGTGAGTGCCGAGCGTACTTCTTTTCGGAGTCGGCCGGGGCATGCCTTCAGCGCATTTCTGTTTTTTTTTGTTGGCGGCGCGTGCTTTGGATCCTTCTTCTTTTTTGTTTGTTGATGTCGTAGCCTTTTCCTTCGTACTGCGGTGCGGTGCGTATATACGCGTGTGTATGTATTTGTGCATGAGGCGGGTGTGTGTGTGTTTTGTATAGGTATGTGTGTGCGAAAGCGTGCTTGGGAAGGGGGATTCTCAAAAATTAACTTTGCCACCTCTTGGGCTGTAATGCGGGTGGTGACCGTTGCTTCTGTCCATCACGTCATGTAGTCTACACCCACTATGATGTACAGTTTACTTGATTGGGCGCTTGGTAAGGGACCAATTGCATCTATTCCCCATTTCTCAAACGGACCATATGAAATGATAGGGGTTTGTGGCTCGTACGTTAGCATACGATCACTGACCACTTGACAAGCCCTACATGTTTTACACCAATGGTGTACATCTATGTTCAAACTAGGCCAAAAGTATCCTGCTTGTAGAATCTTCCTACTAGTGATATCTAGAGCAAAACGACCGCCGCAGATGCCGTCATAGCAGCTTGAAATTACCTCTGTGATTTCACTGGAGGTTGGCACCCGCCTGAGAATTTGATCCTTGCCCTTACAATACAAGTGGTCGTCTATAAGGCGGTACCTAGTAGCCTTCCTTACCAGCCATTGTTTTTGGACTTTAGTGTGTCCTGTTGGACATTCCCCTATATTCAAAAAGCTGATGATATCAGGCATAGCGTCACTGCCTTGGAAGAGGGGTAGTTTTAATTTGATTGCTCCTATGGTAACATCTTGTATTCTTTCTTTAGCTAGTGCATCTGCCTCATGATTTTCTGCTCTGGGAATATGGAAGAGTTTTAATGCTTCAAACTTCTTCAGAAGGTCCTTAACTTGGCGGAGTTGACCAAGTAAAACTTGATTTTTGCACTCCCAGGTGCCATTTATCTACCTAATCAAAAGCAAAGCATCGCCGAACACATTCAAGCGATGATTTTTTTGTGAAATACATTGTTCCAGCCCAAGGATTAGGGATGCATATTCTGCCTCATTGTTAGAGTGGGAGTGTAATAACTGCCCCATGGAGAATACTCTTTCCTGCTGTTCATTGAAAATGACCATGCCTGCTGCAGACTGATCCATTGTTCTCTTGTATGCTCCGTCAAAGAAAAGAGAGTGAGCTCTCCCTAGCTTAGGGCTCTCTTTATCTGGTATTCCTTCCTTTGCTTCCGTGTTGACCTTCAGCTTCTTCTCGTAGTGGCGATGAGTGAGAATTCCTGCTAGACTAGCCCTGGTGGAGTTTTCTACTTGTATGGTGTAATCAAACTCTTGTAGTCTAATTAACCACTTTGAGATCCTAGATGAGACATCCATGTGTCGCATTACATATGGGAAAACCTCTTCCATTGTCCGGATTACAAATGGTCTAGGAAAGAGATAGGAGCGGAATTTCGTGGTAGCAAACACATTAGGAAAAATTTGGACTCACAACGGGGCCCTTTAAGGAGTTTGACTTTACCTCTCTCTACCAAAACGGGCGCATGGATAAATTTTTGCAAACAAACTCCAAAGTTGGCGGAGGTTTGACAGTTAGAATGTCCTCTTCAAGCTCTATCTATTGATATATAGCACGCCATGAGATTTGAATCAAAAAAAGAATCTTCTAAAATATGAGGAATCTCATGGCGTGCTATATATTAGTAGATAGAGCTTGAAGAGGACATTCTAACTGTCAAACATCCACCAACTTTGGAGTTTGTTTGCAAATTTTTTTCCATGCGACCGTTTTGATAGAGAGAGGTAAAGTCAAACTCCTTAACACTAGGTTGGTAATGGGACACTTTTATGTCCTGGGACACTTTTATGTCCTGTTAAGTGACCATTTTCCTTGAGTTATGTCAAGAGTTTCAAAATGGATTTTGAGGTGCTATCTATCTAGAAATTTGTCTCATGAGCTGAAAAAAACTCGACATTTTTTTAGAATATCAATTCCATCTTTAACCTTGTCCTTGCACAACATTTCACAACCTAAACTGTGTGAAAAAACGGGTCCTGTTTTTGCCTTTTTTCATCTTTTTGCAACTATACCACTCTAGAATTCATGTCTGTGAGGTATATAATGCTAGAGAACTATCTTTAGTAGTCCTCAACATATCGTCATGCTTCTAGGGAGAAATAAATATTAAAGTTGTAGGTTATGACCAAATTACAAAAATTGTCAAATCCTGTTTTTTAGCCAATTTTAGCTCTTCTATGATTTTTTTGGTGGATTTCATGATATCCAAATGCATTTTTTATTTTCTATGTCGCATATTGTAACATAAAGCTAATATTCCTTGAGTTTTGGGGCACCTAATACCCTATTTTGCATAGTACACAACGATGGTTGATTTTTTCAATTATAGAAGAAAACGAAACATTCTACTATATCAAGTATAGCTTTTTCAATATTGTTAGTTTCTTGTGACAACTACATGCATTTTGTAGGTAGTAACCATATCTAGTCATAAGGATCAAATTTGGCTAGATATTGAATAGTTTCTATGGGATTCTACAACTCATAATGTTGAACCTAGTTTTTTCATGTTTGCTGTATTTAGCACTTCATCTTTGTCCCCAAGATTCCCCTTGGTAAGAGATGTATTATTATTTTGACATGCTCCATGGATCCTTATGAACATAAAAGACAATAGGGAACTAAGAAAACATGCATATATTATTTGTACTGAGCATGGCTATAGAAACTTTGATGATAGGTTTGCAGAATGGTAAAAAATCAACTTTTTTGTACCTATTTATTTTGGCAAAACAAAAAATAGTGAGTGAGAAGCAATCATATGTTCTGATCACCAACCCATTGAAGTTAACTAGGGAATTTATATCAAGTCCTACAAAAATACCTAATCTTATTTTTATGCAACAAAACTTAAGAAATGACTGTTTTAATGAAAATGCATTGGTCCATCAACTTTGGAGGCTTGGTGTGACCAAAAGATGAGAAATTTTACAAGTTTCTTATTTTTTCCATGTGTAGTAGGCCTTGAACTATAACCTCATGAAAGGATTTTACAAAATGAGTGGATCTACTATGATTTTGGAGTTTTTTTTCAAAACCCTGAAAGGACACTTTTATGTCTTGTTAGGTTACCAACCTAGTGTTAAAGGGCCCCTTTGTGAGTCCAAATTTTGCCTAATGATTAGTGCCAGAACCATGTGTTCTACTTCGGTGAATCCCTTTTCTGATGGGGTCATGACTCGACTAGAGAAGTAAATAGGGCGCATGAAAGAAGTTTTGGGATCCTTTTGCATTAGCACTGCTCCCAGAGTATCATTTCCCACACTAGGGTTCACATAGAATGGCTCGTCCCACTTAGGAGGTGAAATAGTGGGAAGCTTAGATAGGACTTTCTTTACCTCAGTAAATTGCTGCTCATTCTCTTTACTCCATGAGAAAACATCCCTTTGGGTGAGTTGTTGTAGGGGAAGGACCACTTGAGATAGCAGATGAATGAACTTGCTTAAATATCTTACCTTCTGAAGGAAAGAAACCAACTGCTTGGCGGTGGTGGGAGATGATAAAGATACCAGAGCTTGAATTTTGCTAGGGTCAGCCTCGATTCCTTTTGCTGAAATTACATGGCCAAGGAGAGTGACCTTGCTCTCACCAATGTGACACTTGTCCACGTTGAGTTGGCCACCCAGGCTTTGTAGCCTGGTTAATCCGTCATAGACTTTGCTTAGATGAAGGGCTCGTGAGCTATAGATGCAAAAATCATCTATGAAAACCCGTATTGAAGTTCCAAAGTAGGGTTGGAAAACAAATGTCACATAGCGTTTAAATGTGGCTCGGGAGTTGGTGAGGCCAAATGGCATCACTCTATAAGCAAAACATCCCCAAGGTGTGATGAAGGTTGTCTTCTTCTGATCCTCCTCCGCAATGCTAATCTGGAAGTATCCTGAGTAGCCATCGCATACTGTGTAGCGTTCGTGACCTACCATTTCATTGAGTATTTCATCCTGGAATGGGAGGGGAAAATGGTCCCTCTTCGTGGCTACATTGAGAGGTTTATAATCCACACAGACTCTCCATTTACCATTTTTTTTGGTGTGACTACTACTGGGGAGACCCATTCTGAGTCTTCAACAGGGTAGATGAAACTTTCTTGTAGAAAACTCCTTACTTCTTTAAGCAATGCCTCTTGTTGGAATACTCCAAGTCTTCTAAGCTTCTGTACTACGGGTTTACTGCCTTCCTTGAGCTTTATGTGGTGTTGCACTACTGTAATTCCTGTGATCTTATCATAGCCATCAATGAACAAAGTAGTGAAGTTGCCTAACATGGAGACATACTCCTTCCTTTCTTCATTGGTTAGCTCATTTGAGAGCATTTTTTGTAGCTTGCCTGCATCCTCCAATGACTGCTTACTTGATGGTCCCTCTTGGTTTGCTGAGGTTGCTTCAGATTGTGTTAATCTGTTTGGGTCTTTAAGAATGACTCCCATTACTTCGATGCTACTGTCACTCCTGTCGGTGGTGGTTGTGTCTTCTCCTGAGGTAGACGAGGAGTCGCTGGTGGACTCGTCTTCTGAAGCCTCCAAGATCATATTGCGATGCTTTCCAGTCCTCATGTCGTAGAATATGGACTTCCCTTTAGCATCCTTCATCTGGATCATCCCGGTGCTCCAGTCTTGTTTGGCTTCCATGGCCATAATCCAAGGCCTTCCAAGAATGATGGGGTAGCCCTCCCCTTTGTGTGGCATGACGAAGATGTCTACTTCCACTTCCGTATTGAATGCTTTTACTTTGACCGCATTTACAATGCCTACGCATTTCACTCTTACATTGTTTGCCATCTTGGCTCGGCAGGGTGCCAGCCTACTTACCTCTAGACCTAGGTGGTGCATCATCTTCTCACTCATGACGCATATTTGCGCGCCACCATCTATGTAGACGTTTGAAATCCACTGCCCTTTGATGTGAGCATCCATGGTTGGCAAGATGTCATCGAGATCCCTCCCAGAGATAGCCCCAGCTATCCGTGGTTTTGATTTCCTGGTACTTATCATTTTCGTCCATTGCCTCCTCATTCTGGGTGCAAGGTGGAGTAATTGGGGCCAAGTTATCTTCGGGCCCTGCATTAACACATCCTGAACTAAATCATAGGGTTGTGCTTCCTCACCTAGTGAGAAGTCTACGATGTCTATCTTCCGCCGCGGTTTAGCTGCTTGCTTGCTAGACTCGGCTTTCCCTTTCATCTTCTCTTCTTTTTGAGATGCCTCCTCATGCCTCGCACGCTTCACTACCATAGAATCCACTTCGTCTACCTTCGCTTTTCCTTTGTGCTTCTCTCGAGTTGACTCTTCTACCTTCGCCTTCCCTTTAGCCTCTAAGCTAATGACACTCACCGCTTGGTTCACCGCAGGTCGTGGGGGTAGTGGTGGAATGAGAGGTTGGGGTGGTGGTTGCTGTTGTATAGGTGGTCGCAGGATTTGGATTGTTGGGATTGGTCCTGGCTGCCTTGGTGGTGGTCTTACTCTTGGCGGAGAGATCTGATTCTGTCTCCCCCCTCTATTGAAATTCTGCCTTCTAGGGTGTGGGCAGTAGTACATTCCATGGCCGTCTTCCCCGCAGTTGTAACAGTGGTATTATGGGTTATGCCTTTGTTGTCCTCATTCTTGTTCTGGATTTCTGCCAGATGCATGCCCTTGCTGCACCAGATGCACAGATAAACTCTCTAGCTGGGTGGTGATGCGACTCAGCAGGTCTTGCTGTTCCTCTGCTGTCTCCTGTGGTTGGACTCTATGATTGGTTGTTGCAACCACTGGGGTGGGTCGGGCCGAGCTTTTTTCCTCTGACTCGTTTACTCTTGCTTGCATGCGCAGCTTCTTGTCTTTAAGGCGGGCTACTTCAACTGCCAACTAATATGTTGCAGGAAACCTTCCCTTCACCTTCTCTCTAAGTGGCGACCATAGACCAGCAATGAAGTTGTCCTTCTTTAGGAAATTAGGCGCTCCTTCGCCTTCCTCCAGTGTGGCAACCCACCTCTCCCATAAGTCCACAAACTTTGACTCGTAGGTGGCGTACTCCAGCAGGCCTGCCTTCTTTAATTCTGTCAATAGCTGCCATAGCTTCTCCGAGGTTGTGCCTCCACCAAACCTCTTTACAAAAGCAGCCCTTAGCACATCCCATGCATTCTTGGTAGCTTGGGGCAATGCATTATACCAGGACTTGGCCTCTACTTTCATCAGTAGAGGAAAAATTCTGAGTGATGAAGCGTCGTCATCTTTGTTGGAGACGACACAAGCAATGTCAAAATCGTCCAAAAAATCAGTGGTGAGATCCTCACCCTTCTTTCCACTGAACGTGGTGAAAGAAACACTTTGCATGGTGGTGACTCGGGAAATTACAAACCTTTTTTTTTTTTTTTACATCAACAGCAACGGCTCATAGCGGCTTTACAGGGACAAACGGATAGGCTAAAACAGGATAAAAATAGAGACATTAAAGGAATGATGGTAATCTAGTATGGGGAGAATGATAGGGTTCGGGGAATTGAGGATTTCTCCTAGTACTGCCGCACCGAATAGGTAAACGATCTTCTGTTGGTAGAAGACTTTCCTATCTACATAGATATTCACATGCATATGCTGCACGAATCTGAACGGGAATGCCGTCGGCCCGTTTTCCATCATGCACAAAGGGTGAAATACTTACTTATACTTTTACGGGAATCTTCTCACCACTTCTTCTTCTCGATTGTCGAAGTGGATTGGTAGCACTCGCATATGTCGTGCAAATCGGTAGGCGACCTTCCGCCGCTTAGCTTCGGATGACTTCTTCTTTGACAAAGTGGGTACAACCCGGCTCTCTGAGCTTGAAGCACTTGCTTGGCCAGATGCTTCTCCCTTCGGGGTCATGTGTTTCCAGGCTAGCCTATCTTCTCCTTGCCCTTGGCTCGAGCAGCCCCTTTAGGCTACTTTGGGGTTTTATCTTTGACTGCAGTTTCTTTAGGGAAAAGTGGCCTCACCGTCTGCTTTCCTTCCTTGACGTGAATGACCTCCTTGCAATGAATGTCAATGTAGAAGACTTCAGCCCTTCCGCTGCCTTCGATGCTGGCACTCATTAACCATGTGCCTTGGTTGACAACAGTGATGGCACCTCACTAATGTCTCGCCTGATGCTTTCGATTTATAGTTAGAACGAGCGACACGAGATGGAGAATTTACCTCTTGAATGTTGATGACACTGCAGCCTGGTAGTAGCACCTCAATGAAGGCGGCTAGGGCCTCCTTCGTCTCTTCTTCTTCCGTCCTCCAGTTAGAAAATTCCTTTAGCCACTCGTCCATGATTGATAGTGGGCGTCACTTTCAGCATTGCACACTAAAGGGTCTTAGAAAAGCCCTCCTCCGTGGGGGCTCCAAATGATGGATGCAAAGCGGACCCCGAACCCCGACGGCCTCTAAAACGCCGAGGGCCGAATGGCGTCCACGGTAAAGCGAACAGGGGGCACCACCTAGCTTTGAGCGGCTAGGACGCAAAGCCCACGGTGATATGAACACCGCAAGCCTACACACCAAGAGAGAGAAAAGGAGAGAGAGAGAGAGAGAGAGAGAGAGAGAGAGAGAGAGAGAGAGAGAGAGAGAGAGAGAGAGAGAGAGAGAATACTTGCCATTGATGAAAAAAACCTCGGGGGTGTGAGGGTGAGTTCTTTTTGCAATATTTACAAGGTGGCATGCCGTGATGGTAGAGAGGTAGGGAGAGGAGATGGTGCAACCTACTTGGTGCGTTCTCTAGGGTGACTCAATGACGTTGAATACTCATTGCCAAGAGCATGCATACGTGTTTGCATCGACCATTGGAGTCGAGAGGTGGATGTGGATCCCTTTGCATGGTAAAATTTCCAAGGAAAACCCAACACACAAGACCCCCTCCCCGTGATGGTGATGGTGTCAATCCCTCCTACTACACTCTACCCAATGCTTGGTTCCACATAAGTTGCCCCCCCCCCCCCCGATAGTGACCTCTCACTGCCAATTTATAGGTGTTGGCTGCTTCGATTATGGTCATCCCAGTGTGGTTAGGGTAATCTTAATCGGGGAGACAAAGCAAGTGGTGGGCCCGGTGTGGTTGACCCTTGCTTTGTTTTGGGGAATGTTATTAAAAGATGGGAATCTCTAGGTGGGCCTTTGTCACCATCACCTAGAGAGAGGATATTTACAAAATGGAAATTTACAATGGCTCGGGTGAAAACTGAAGATAATGGTAAAATAACCTAAAAATTACTGGGATGGCGTCGTGGTTGCGTGTTGTCGGCGAATGGCGTGCTGCCGGTGCGTCGGTGTCGAGCGTACTTCTTTTCGGAGTCGGCCGGGGCATGCCTTCGGCGCATTTATGTTTTTTGTTGTTGGCGGCGCGTGCTTTGGATCCTTCTTCTTTTTTGTTTGTTGATGTGGTAGCCTTTTCCTTCGTACTGCGGTGCGGTGCGTATATACGTGTGTGTATGTATTTGTGCATGAGGCGGGTGTGTGTGTGTTTTGTATAGGTATGTGTGTGCGAAAGCGTGCGTGGGAAGGGGGCTGTATATATATATAATGTATATATATAATTTTTATTTTTTATTTTTCTTCTGCGGATGGCCGACGGCTTACTCTTCTGCGCAAGGCGGAAAGAGAGGGGGGGGGGGTAGGATAGGGGTGTGAGTGTGTGTGGGTGGGTGAGCGTGTGTGTGTGTGTGTTGTGTTGGCGTATTTGCTGTTGCCCACATGGAGTGTGTGTGTGTGTGTATCGAATGCACCGCACGGCGCACAGTGCATACGGAGAGAGAGGAGACGGGGGGGGGTATTGTGGGGTGTGTGTGTGAGTGAGAGGGAGTGTGTGTGTGTGTGTTGGACTGCAGCGTTGCCCAAGAGAGAGAGCTTTGGCGTGGCCTGCCGGTATCCGGATGAGAGAGAGAGAGAGAGAGAGAGAGAGAGAGAGAGAGAGAGAGAGAGAGAGAGAGAGAGAGAGAGAGAGAGAGAGAGAGAGAGAGCTTGGCGTGGCCGTGAGAGGGAGAATGAGGGAGAGGGGGAGGGGATAGGGGTGAGGGGATAAGAGATAGAGGGAGAGTGAGGGGAGAGGGGGAATGGCGGGGTATGGGAGATGTGTGGGTGAGAGGGAGAGGGGGGGGGTGGTGTTGTCTTGCATGGGGCTTGAGGACGAAGGGGAAATAAGTCAATGGCGGGGGTGTAATGGAATATATATGTGGGCCAAAGAGGGGGGGGTATGAATGAGCCAAGGGAGGGTGAGGCGAGCGGTGAGGGGAAGAGGGAGGAGGGGTTGGGGGAGGAATATTGACGGGCCAAAGAGAGGGGAGGGGAAATTAAGGGTAGAGGGTAATGGGAGAGGGGATAGGGTGAGTGTAAGAGTAAGGGGGGGGGGGGGGGGGTTTCTCACGCGGCTCACGTCGAGGGAGCACGAGAGAGGGGTTGGGGGGTTCCTTCTCTGAGTTTTTGCCTGGCCGGGGGGGGTAAATCGGGAGGAGAGAGATATTAGGAAAGGGGGTATGTAGGGAAAAAGGGGGGGGGGGGGGGGGGGGGAGAGAGTGCGAGGGTTTTATCTGATGCAGGTAGGGCGGGAGGGGAAAAAATAAGTTACAGTGGAGGGGTACTGAGAGTGGGGGGGTGAAATGATTTTTTTTTCTTTTTTTCCTTTGATTTCCGAAAGTCGGCTATCACCAGTAGGGTACTTACCTTTGCTGAGAAGAATTATGCAGTAACTAAGAGGGAAGCCTTAGGGATGGTTTATGCTTTGAATAAATTCAAGAATTACCTTCTATGCAATAGAGTCATATTCCATGTTGATCATCAAGCTTTGCTTTACCTTATAAAAAAACCCTTACTTACAGGTACGTAAATAAGGTGGACGTTACTGTTACAGGAGTTTGAATTCATCATTGTTCATACACCTGGAAAAGAGCATGCAATACCTCATTATTTGAGCTGGATTGAGACAGGAGAACTACCGACAGGAGTTCAGGATCAGTTACCAGATGCAAAATTATTTGAAATTCAGAATTCGACTACTGATTCATGGTATGATCAAATGCTTGTTTTATTAGCTGATGGTATCATGCCAACTGAGTTTACAGCATATCAAAGAAGGAAATTTTCTCTCACTAGTAGACCTTTTCTGGTTATTTCTAGAGCTTTATATAGAAAAGGGATTGATCAGGTAATTAGGAGATGTGTACCAGATTTTGAGCAATCAACTATGTTGCAATAGAAGGAGGTCATTTCTCAGGGGATATCACAGGAAAAAAGATATTTCAAGAAAGTTTATGGTGGCCTAATGTATTGAAGGATGCTCATTCCTATGCAAAAAGTTGTGTGGTATGTCAACAGTTTGGTCAACCTGATTCTAAGGACAAGATGACAGATCATCCTATATTACCATTGGAACCATTTCAGAAATGGGGTATGGATTTTGTAGGACCAGTAAAGCCTACAGCTAGTAGCGGGTGCAAATACATTTTAGTTGCTACTGATTATTGCACTAAGTGGGTGGAAGCTCTGGCTTTAAAATATAACAAGGCTCAAAGTGTAGCAAAGTTCCTGTATCACAACATTATGACCAGGTTTGGTTGTCCTGTTGAATTGGTTAGTGATAGAGGGACACATTTTTTGAATGAAGTGATTTATGAGTTAACTAAAACCCACATGATTATGCACAAAAAATTTACATCTTATCATCCCCAGGCCAATGGACAGGCTGAAAGTACCAATAAAACACTCATTAAAATTTTGAAGAAGATTGTTCAAGAAAATAAGAAAGACTGGGATGAAAAGCTAGATTCTTCTTTCTGGTCTTTCAGAACAGCCTTTAAGGTAACAACAGGTATGACTCCTTTTAGATTAGTGTATGGTCTTGAAGCTGTGGTCCCTATAGAGTTTGTGGTACCTAGCCTCCGAATTAGTGCTGAGAAAATGACTCCAAAGTTCTCAGTTCAGCACAGAAGCAGGTATTTAATGCAACTGGAGGAAGACACGTTGGTCAGCTCATACATTACAGAGGTCAGTCAGAGAAGAAGGAAAGCTTAAGTAAGCATGAATGTCAAATTCAAAGTTTTCCAGGTGGGAGATTGGGTTATGCTATACAACTCCAGGTTGGATCCTCATCGTGGAAAGCTGAACTTGAGATATAAAGGACCATATTAGATTATGAAGGACTTAGGTCAAGGAACATTCATTGTGGCAAATGTATTTGAAACTAGAATGGATAAACCTGTCAATGGGTTCAAGTTAAAGAAGTTTCATGGAAAGCCACCTCATTTGGAATGGCTTAAACCTACTGTGCCATATGCTACCTTCTGTGAGGTTATTGGAATTTTTCTCGATACTGTGGAACAGGTTACTAATGGACCTTCATCAGATAATACAAGGATTCAGACAAATACTTGGTCAGATTTCACTAGCTCAGAATCTACTTGCTCGGAATATACTGGATCGGATTCCAACTTATCCGATTATTAAAAAAATGTTTAGGATTCAAATTTAGCATGGAATAGTGTGCAAAGTACTCTCCACTAAGGACTATCATAAGAGTGACGGAGGGAGTAATCACATCACACCCTTTTAGACTTTGTTGCGCTTGTGTGAATCACGTAAGCCGATCCTGCATGTATATGCAGCAGCCCTTTAAGCTTTATTCTCCTTCTACACCCACCATGCCTAGAGCAAAATCAGGTTCTATGATGAAACCTTCGCCAGATGATGATCAGGGTGATGCATGTAAGTTGCACCCTCGCAAGAAGGGTGTCACACTCAGAGTGGATGTGTCTGATCCAGAGGATGATGTTGAAGTGCTCCCAGAAGAGCAAACATCTCCTTTATCCTCTAGCAAGATTTTGTAGCGCCTCATGGAGCCGTTCACAGATTTTAGAGTGGAGATTGACTGTCAGGTAGAACGCAATGAGAGATGGCTGAAGGCAGTTGGCTTGTATGAGTTTGCTACACTTCCCTGGAGTGAATGGAAAGAAAACATCTATGCCAAGAAACAAACGGAATTATTAAGGAAGATCGAAGGAGCTATATAGGAAAAGGTAAATCTCAGTTCGGGTGTAGTTGCACAGGTATTTCAACTTCCTTTCACCTCTATAACTACATCACCCAAATGTTTTGATGAAGGCTTGAAAAAAGATTTTGGTCCAAGGGAAGGGGGTAGACAGTATTTCATGTTAAAAAATGTGGACTATTGTAGAAGAGAACAACTTAAGTGGTTCTTAGAAAGGGTTTGTTTTCTAGCTAAGTATGACTACATGTCTAAAGAAAATTGGGCACCATTATGTTTTGCTGAGAATGGGGGTAAAGTTAGCTGGGATCACTGGGTTTATGAGAGAATTCATGTAGAGACTTTCAGCCCGGATAAGAAGAAGACATAGTGCAGCAGCAGCAGGCTATCAGTATTTCTTTCAGCTCTATTTGTTTTTGCTCAAAGAGTGGAAATGGGAGATATTTTAGTGTCTGTTATGACTCCTAGTCTTGAGTCAACTCTAATACAGGATCATATTAAAATTTCTAAGAAATCAGCTATCACTACAGTTGGTGAAGACAAATTGCAGACTTTACAAGATTTGATTGTTGCAGGTTATACTGAGGAAGAGGCAAAAATGGTATTGTCTAGTCCTGAGCATCACTCATGGGTGATTTATTGAAAAATATGGAGGTTAATGCCCAAGCACCAAGAAGGATTATAGGCAAGACTTTCACAATGCCTAAAAAGAGGAAATTGGATGCTTCTATGCATGAAGTAGCCCAAACCTTGGACTTTTCTACAGTTGGTCCAAGTTCTACATCGAAGTATGAAATAAGGGTTTCTGATGTACCAACTATCTTAGTACGATGTGAAGGAGTGGATTGTACTGAGATATCTGTAGTTTGTTCTTGATGAATGAAGCACTCCAAACCGTCTATGAGCTCTTTTCTTCCTCTTAAATTTTGCATATTCACCCTCTTTCTCTTTCCTTTTCTTCTTACTGGAACCTGGAGCACCATAGCCTTCCCTCTCTCATTTGCCTACGGGCATTATATACCCACATGATGACCAAAGGTTGAGGCATGATTTTCCTGTTCAGTACCTTGATCTCCCCATATATTCAATGCATAATCATTAGCCCTGATAGGAATCTGTTGGAGGAAGAGGAAACATATCACCTCCCATCCTTGTTGGCTTTGTATAATAAGTGATGATATGACCAAGATCACCACAATTATAAGAAGTAGGAATGGACCTCCTTTGCGGCTCAAAGACACCTTGTCGACAACCCACATTAGCATTAGGCTGCAATTTGCACAATTGGAAATTTTCTCTACCACGAACACGACCAGGACCACCTCCAAGAACACTAAGCTGCAATTCCTGCATCATGTTCATCATGTCTTACATATTTTGCCATAATTTTTTAGTGTTTGCAACCCTTTCAGCAGGTTGGGCTCTAGCCTCTTCCTGATTTCCCTCATTTTGGCCACCATTACCTTGCACATGGACCGCTTTCCCATACTCATTGAATCTTTGATCCTTGTATTCTTTCTCCCTGGCGATAGTGACTGCTTCCTCCAAGGTAGCAGAACTTTTCAGCTCAACTTTGAGCTTCAGAGTGTCCTTTAAGTTTTCTACAAAATAGTCCCTCTTTAACATGGATGGAGGGATCTCGTTTCCTAAATCTCGGGACCATTTATCCTATAAACGGGTGAACTGCATGAAAAAATTATCAACACTTTGATTAACCTTCTGAGTGTACCCCAAAATTTCATGCCAAACTTCATCAGGTGTTTTGATGCTCTTATATTGTGCCACAAAATCCTGCTTCACATGATTGTAGTCCAAAACCACCCCTGGAGTTTGTGCCTGCACCAACTCTTCATAATTTTGTAACCAAAATTTTGACTCATCTTGTAAACTGTATTGCATCAACTGTAACAATATACCTTGATCTAGTATATTTTGCAGTAAGCAATTGACTTGCAATTTCTCAATAACAATCCGTGAATTCTCATTAGGAAATCCATGAAACTGTGGAAACTCGTTTGCCATGTTCGATTGCCACAAAAACACTTACATGTGACGTCGAAATTCAAGGGATGTTGATGGATCTCTCCATACCTAATCCACCTCACACTGGGTAACCCGGCCCCCAGTGCTTGGCTTCACAAATCCTCATGACCCTCCAAAGGCTACAATCCAATTACACAACTGCCTCAAGTGCTGCCCACAATTTTCACATACATTGGCGGTTGTCCATAAGGACCCACATCCCCTTTACATTCTCTGCATGCAGAATAGACATATTTCAAAAAACTGGAGCACAGGAGCACTTGCTATTTAGTGGGGGACCCAAAAAATGTTCGAATGCAAACGGTAAGGAAAATGAGTGCCTCTATAGTCTTGCACGAGTCACATCGTCAGAAGGAAGAACTATTGCATTGCCAAAACCACCTGTGAGATAAGCACCTGTAAAGATTTATGAATAACCCTTCTAGCATGAAGCACACTTGTAATTAGAAGAAACCAAGGACATCATGATGCTGCTCGTCTTGAGCAGATGTTCCTAGAGTATCCATAAACTAAAAACAAAGGAAAATGAGAGAGATATGGCCATTTGAAGTTGGGGTTGCTCTCTCTTGCTAAAAGATGAGCTCTCAAGACATTGTGCAGGTGTTGCAGCTATTCAAATGGGGCTCCTTTTATCCTCTTCTCTCTCTCCTTATCCAACATGGCCTTTTGGGGTTTTCATTTCATTGGTTCATTTTGAGCCTTTTTTGGTAAAGCTTGGAGCCACATTAGGAAAATTTTGAGCTCATTTTTGGGCCTTGTAAGAATTGTTGATGTGGCATAGCTTTCAAAAAGTGGGGATCGGTAAAATTTTTGTAAATAAGATCCAAACTTGTCGGAGGTTGGATATTTAGAATCTACTGTTCAAATGCTATCTATTGATATATAGCATGCATGTATCGGGTATTTCCTTCATATAGATATAGAAAAAGGTGATTTTAGATTACTATAACGGTAACAAAAATTGGATGATTGAAAAAAAATGGCATAACTTTCATAGAAGTCATCCAAACTTTTTGGACCTTATCTCTTTATAATCCTTTTTTTAAAAGGTTTCCAATGATAGGTCATATCATGGGGTTCTGAGAAATATTTAGAGGGGTCTACCGGGTTGCTTTCTTTTGTACAACTTTGATGATGTGGAACTCTTAAAAGGCCCAAAAATGAGTTCAAAACTTTCCTAATGAAGTCGGTGCCTTTGTGCTCAAAGAAAGGGGTGGGCACTTGTCTAAAGGAACAAAAAGGGGAGCAAGCGCTTGGGCAGGCAGTGTGAACAACTAGAAAAAGACACCGCCATCTCCTTTGAGTCCACAAGCTCTCTCCCCCAAGCTCCTCACCAAATGATTCAAACAAAGGGAGCTCCTCACTTTCCCTATACACCAACCATCCTCTCCTTACTCCTTCCCATGTGGGATAATTCCCATGCCACATGGAAATATCGTCCATAATCCTTCCAACTCCCTCATGCCCAAGTTAATTTCAAGCTTCTTCTCCAAGTGAGATAACTTCTCGAAAAACTTCCAGAAGCATAACTTGTTGCTCCGGTCCACCAAATGACACACCGTAAAGTACGGCTTGGAGCCCATCACCTCGGATACTTCTTAATATTTCAAATCTCATCACTTTTAATGCAAATCATCAAGTTGGACCAATTGACTTTGTCTCATGCATCTGCAATCACTTTCTAAGTCAAGACTGCCCACTTTGGATGCACATAACTCATGATGTACAAGTCCAATTCATGAGTTATAAAGCACATGTAAAAATATTTATTGGAAACCATATCTTGGGGTCTTGAAAAACCCAAAACACTAGTACACAAGCCCTAAAAAACCAATCCTTTGTACATGAATTTTTACATGTTCACTCCCAAGACTTGCGGACTATGTACACATATATACATGAGGCTAGCTATCAAGCTTTTTGGCACAATCTAATGGCTTTATGATCACCCAAAAAATGCCTCACATCGTCACATACTGGCAGCATAGAGAGAGAATCGTCCTGCTGTAACATCTCATTGGCAAGTGGAGGGTCTCACAACTGAGTTCTTGTTAGCTTTTAGGGAAGGTTGTGGGATGCCACATAGCCACGGCGAGTCGCATTGTTCCTGTGGTGACTGGTAGCACATAGAGCTACAATAGTGGGGAGACGGCTTGTACAAAGTGGTCTCTTGGTAGTATGTGCAGCTTGTGACCATCCTTTGGAGAGTCAGGGTTAGTGTCTTTGGGACTACTCTATGGCACAATAGGTTTGACTTCAGGTCCTTGGCCGATGCCAGCTCTTTCCACTACACGATAGTACACTTGGGGGGTAGTAGCGTGGTTAACGCTCATGGGCCCATTATTATAGTTTGAGCTATCCTCCACCACCAGGATGATAGTGATATAGGGGTGTACTCCCCCACTCCAGCTTACCCCATAGGAGTGGTGCCGTGAGAGAGAGGTGTGTTGGGAGCTTGTCTGTGGCCTGACACTCTCTTTCATCTAGCGGTCACACTGCTTCCACATCTTCAAGGCTCCCCTTGTGCCACCTGTGGAGACAGTTCAATTATTTTGGCTGGAGTTGATCCATACTCTTAGGGGATGGTTTGAGAGACTTTAGGGCAGCTCCGACCGCATGAAGGAGTGCAGAGAGGAGTTCCTTCAACTCTGGCACCCTCGGACTTTCTTCATCATGGTCCAGGGTGTGCTCAGATGGCACTACCGTCCACCTGTGTGGCTTTTCCCACCTCCCATCTCTTGATTTAGCCTCATTGTATATATGCTATTTTTCATTGGGAGAGTCTCCCCTTATGATTTTTGTAGCCCTCTCTAGTAGAGGTGGTTGTAGCCCTATGGAAAATTTCATTAACTAAAAGAAGGATTTTCTTCTCGGGGATAAACAAAATGAGGACTATGACCAATTGCTCAACATCGTTTGTAAGAAGGAGGAGCCTCTTCTAGACATTGAGGGTGTCCTCAAGAACTTGTATCACGATGAGGGTAGACTTTATGAACAACAAGAAGAAAGCCACAGTATGAAAAGATAGAGACTATGTTATCTCTTCCAAAGGAAGAGTTACAAAGAAAGAGGTGCCATGCACATGGTAGGTATGGCACTATGAAAAGGATAGCTTTTCAAAAAAACCCTTGCACTTATTGCGGCAACGTAAGCCATCTACTATTTAAATGGTTCTATACAAAGAAAATCAAAGACAAAACATTGAAAACACAATGAAATGTGGTAGGAGAAGGTCACTTAGTCATTTTACCTTTGATGCAAACAATGATATCATGCGTTTTTGTGATGTATGGTCCCTTAGTGTTGTTCTTGCTCACCCTTCATAATTGTCAAGGTACCATAATGTGGTGGATAGAAGCTTTCATGCTTGTTGACATTGTTTCCTCTTGTATGTGTTTGCTAGCCATTTTTTGACACAAGCATTGTTGTAGTCTCTATGTGGGTTTCTATGAGAGGGATGCTGTCAAAAAGGTCATTGTCATAATGTTCTCTTCTTGTGTCTTGTCATGCTTCACTTAGGAAAATTTCTAGATGAGGTTGTATGAGAAGAGAACTCTTTGTTCCATGCATCTTCGACCTCTTTTTGATGTGTCCAATACTAGCTAGGAGATCTGATTAACTCTATGTTTCATGAGGTCTTCACAAGAATCTCTCACCTTTACCAACTTGGATAGCTAGGTTTCAGACATCATTAAGCCCCATTATTTTCTCCATTACTTTTAGGGAAAATATTATTTACCTTCCACACATTTTGAAAACTCTCTCTAATATGGAGTCTCCACCAAATTGACACACCTTTCTCCCTTGGGATACTATCGTACATATAGGCTCTCTCTCTACACATTTTGTGAGAGAGCGAGCATATCAAATCTATGAGTTGATAAAGCTATGCCTAGTCTCATCTTTTGGTTGATTATTTTGAATACTTCATTAATTGTATGAAACATATTCTACATATAGGCTATCTCTGTACACATTTTGTGAGAGAACGAATATACCAAATCAATGAGTTGTGCTTAGTCTCATCTTTTGGCTGATTGTTTTTAATGTTTTGAATACTTCATTAATAGTATGAGACCTATAGAATTAAAATCATGAACACATACCATCCTAAAACACTCAACATGTTATAGAAGCAAAGAGAAGAGAACCTACTCACTTCATAGTAACAATTCAAAAAGACCTCGAAGATCTATCCAACTTGTGTTGAACTAAAGACCTGTTATTCAAGAGGGAGCTCAGATAACCAATCTACCACACTTGGGTGATAGAAAGGTTATTCAAACTTCTCACACACATACACAGACACACACACACACACACACACACACAATATATAGGACATACTGCTATCTCTCTTTGTTATCTCGCACACACACACACACACACACACTCACACATACATACCATTGGCATTTACCAAAATTAAATAGCATGATAGGGGTTTTTAGTCAAAAAACTCGAACTTAAAAATGTCCACAATGCCACCAGAGATCTACTAATCCTTTACTAGGACACAAGCAACTACGTCATTTGCAGATGAATGATTGATTGGAAAAGAGACGGAAGCTACCTCCAAGGAGAACATAACTAATGGTTTATTGAAAACCAAGCCGTATGGCTTTTGTTTGTAATCAATTCCAGTATGTAACAACAATTTTTCCTTTGGGTGGAATTCAACAAAGAATGTACATAACCTTCGAATAAATAATAATCCCTAGGGTCAAAGATATTATCTTCTAGTATTTTGCATATTGGTGGTAAGGGATAATTCTAAATGGCTAATGATCATTTTTAGAAACATCCGGTGGGTGGCTATACATTTCCAAAAATACTACTCACGCATGGCTTAGTCAATGCACCATTTGCAACGTTTTTGTATAAATAAAGCATTGTGCATGAGTCTGGAACACACACGATCCCGCTTTGCTTTGTAGAGCACACACACACACAATGTATTATTACCTGCTATCGATAGCGCTCACTTGTACTCTACATAACGCTGTCCCTTGGGCTACAATAAGCGCACATACCCTCCTTCTCAACCAACGATTGCCCCTTGGGCTACAGCATGCACATGCATCTTTCTTCTCAACCAACAAAGGCAAGGGTGACAATCTCTGTGTTGTCAACCCCCAGTTGCAAACAAACAAGCATCAGACGGATTGAGTGTTCAGTCCTCGGCATAATACAGAAGGTAAATGATGGTTTTTTTTCTCAGAATCGCACACACACAATTGGAAGCATGCGGGCTTGCGTTTTCACACCTAGTTACACACACATATGGTGTTTAATTAACACTAGAATGGTAACAGGACACTTTTATGTCCTTGGACACTTTTGTGTCCTGTTAAGTGACCATTTTGCTTGAATTATTTGAAGACTATGAAAATGAATTTCTAGCTGCTATATATCCACAAAGTTGCCTTATGAGCTGAAAAAAACTTAGCATTTTTTTTGGAGTATCGATCTCACCATTAACCTTACTCTTGCACAAGATTTTTGAACCTAAATTGTGTGAAAAAACGGATTCTGTTTTTGGCTTTTTTTCAAGTTTTGGCAACTATAGCACTCTAAACTTCATGTTTGTGACGTTTAGATGGCTAGTGGTTAGGCCTTCATAGTTCTCAACATGTTTTGATGCTTGCAGGGAGAGCTAAGTGCTAAAATTGAAAGTTATGACCAGTTTACAAGAATTGCATAATCCTGTTTTTTGGCCAAAATTAGCAACGTGTTCCTAACTCAAAGATTCACTACAACATAACCCAAAGTTATCGACGCCCGTACCTTTCCACGCGGATATCGACGTTCTTTGACCCCGTCGATATATGTTTCAATAAGAGCGTCGATATGTGCGTGGAAATACGCATGGAAAGGCATAATTTTCCACGTATATATCGCGGCTATTTCGACGCGTATATCGACGCACTTATCGATGCTAAAAATTGGGCAAAAAAAAGGGGAACCCCCACATGGGCCATTTTCGCCCTCAACGCGTGCGCTCAGATATTGGCCGAAACCTGTTGCGCAGGTATTATGGCACTCTTCCCACCCGCCCCCCCCCCCCCCCCCCCCCCCCCCCCCCCCCCACCCCTCTCTCTCTCTCTCTCTCTCTCTCTACACATCGTGTGTGTGTGTGTGTGTAGGAAAGAGAGAGAGAGAGAGAGAGAGAGAGAGAGAGAGTGGTGTGTGTGTGTGTAGGAAAGAGAGAGAGAGAGAGAAGTGTGTGTGTGTGTAGGAAATTAAAGAGAGAGATAGAGAGCAAAAAATGTATGCGTAGGAAATTAAAACTAGAGAGAGAGAGAGAGAGAGAGAGAATTAATGTATGCATAAAAATTTAAAATTAAAGAAAGAAATGAAATGAAATGTTATATTAATGTCTTCAAAAGGCCAAAGTGACCTATGAGACTAGAAAGTTACAATGTGGTGGATCTGATACAAAGTCAGAATAACAAGATGACAAAATGACAAAATAAAATATTATGGAATCCTAAACTGCTGGGTGTGGACTAAGTAGCTAAAACAGCTAGCTGGGATAGGTAGATCATAGGAGATCCAACATTTGCTGCTGGCGGACCTCATCAATCTCCTCCATGGTCAGTAGTCTGATTGGGTGTTGTGCATGTCGAGCCAAAGTGACCTGGATCGTCTGGTGCAGTCTCTGCTCGATGTTGTGTAGTTTGGCCTCCGCAGTTGTGGGCGTTTGGATCTCCCTAGCTCAGTCGCTTGTTCGATCAGTACGTAGAGAGATAGGGAAGTAGAGAGAGAGAGAGAGAGAGAGAGAGAGAGAGAGAGAGAGAGAGAGAGAGAGAGAGAGAGAGAGAGAGAGAGAGAGAGAGAAAGAGAGTGATATATATATATATATAGAGAGAGAGAGATAGATAGTAGATAGAGAAAGAGAGAGAGAGAAAGAGTTAGGATGGCTGACCAATTGCATGTGTGAAAAGAACAGAAACTCTCTCTATCTCTCTCTCTCTCCCTCTAGAAGAAACTATGGAACTAAAAGAGGCAAAGGGGTTTTTCCCGCTACATGCATTGCCATGTACACCTGGGAGTGCACGTATGTGTCTACCCATATAGGATTTGACCAATAAAGACGAGATTTTGACCCGGTGATCCTGATCTCCGTACACCTCTGGACGGAGGTGTACGGAGATTGGGCAAGACTAGAGAATGTGAGGTAGTTTACATTGTGAGGAGTATATATATTAAAACAACATTCATAATTATTGTAGATGGAAACGTCATCAACTAGCATGGAGGAAAAGATTGCATGCTTGTGCACGCTCCGCAAGTATCAAATCCTGCGCAAGTGTAGGATATGTAATGAGCATGTGCACAAGTACGGAGAGTTTGCTAGAGAAACCGTACAGAATCTACGATACGACTCCTACGGAACATGCATTGATTTTCACGACATAGCACCTACATCTGAGAGAGAGAGAAAAAGGATTATGCGTGAAGGTCCGACCAATATAGAGCCAAGGATGGAAGCACAAAAGGGCTCACAGACAGAAGACGACGGCATGGAGGAGATGCTGGATGCCTTCTTCGAGACAAGTGAGGAGAACGCTAACGAAGCAGCACCAGAAGCCGTGCACCTATCTCCTGAAGACATGTAAAGGAAGTTGGCACGTCAACCAATCTATGAAGGCGCAAAAATGTCTGTGCTTCGTACTTGTCGGGCATTTTTGAATCTTCAGTCCAGTGTATGGGTGGTCAGATGCAAGTGTCACTACTTTGTTTAGGTACGTAATTTACAAAAGAGAGTTTCCGATTGCAACGGTGACGTTCTTGGAGAGCTTTTTAATTTAATGTGGCTTAAATAGGTTGTTGCGGGAGCAACTTCTCCCGGCTGGCAATGAAATGCCCCCCTCTAGGCCAAACGCAAAGCAACTATTGAGCTCAGTTGGCTTGGACTACAACAAGATTCATGCATGTCCAAATGATTGCATTCTTTTTTGCAATTAATTCGCAGATTGTCTATCGTGTGTTAAGTGCGGAGCAATGCGCTACAAACAAGATGCAGTTGGCGAGACAGTGCCAGCTAAAGTGTTGTGGCATTTTCCTATTATTCCTAGGATAAAAAGCATGTTTTGTTGTGGTTCCATTGAAAAGTTGATGCGGTGGCATTCTACGAATAGATCCACTGACGCAACATTTAGGGTGCCCACTAATTCAAAGGCCTGGAGGCACATTGAAGATACCTGGCCACATTTTAAGAGTGGACCACGCAATTTGCATTTGGGCATGGCAATGCATGGAGTCAATCCATTTGGCTTGAGAAGCTCTTCATGGAGCACTTGGCCTGTGTGCCTTATCAAATACAACCTCCCGCCGTGGCTTGCCATCAAGAAGGGGCATTTGATATTAAGATTGATTGTACCTGGTAAGTTCAAGGCAAAAAAAATGGATGTTTATCTAGCTCCACTAGTTGAGGAGCTCCAGAAGTTATGGCATGGGATCGACATAGCATATGCGGTTGAACCAGTAGGAGAACATCATGCAAGGATCCATGGACTTCTTATGTGGACTATGCATGATTGTCTAGGATACCGAGAAGCTTCTGGTAATGGTTCTTGATTTACAAAATTCTCGCTATTCGTAATGCCTTGGCCTGATTCATGCTTTAATATATGCAGGGCTAACAACTTCGGGATACAATGTCTTTGGATGTGCGCTATTCTACCTCTCTTCGAAATACAATTTATCAAGGCCACCACCGTTATCTTCCAGATGGACATCACTTGCGTGAAGGTCACCTTGGTCGTGTCGAATGTCGTCCTATGCATGTACAATAGTGGCGTCGCCAATGGGAGCAACATGAGGGGAAACCTGTTCCAGGAATAAAACGTTTGTCCATTCTCCATACGTTGCGGTACTCGGGTGATCTACTAATTAACCATTTGCTGGATCCAATGCATATATACAAGAATGTGGGAGAGCTCCTCTAGAAGACAATCATGGGAATGAAAGACAATCGAGCTTCACGAGATGATTTGCAGTCAGTTAGAAAGATGCCAAAGTTGTGGGCTTTCACCAATGCAGCTGGCCAAACAAAACATCCAAGAGTGCCATGGGTATTGCTAAAAAACGAAGAGCAACAAGTTAAAAGGGTGATTTCAGAGTTCAGGAAGTCAATAGGATATATGCGATGTCTCAAGACAGCATTCACCCGTGACGATCAACTGTCAGGACTGAAATCGCACGATTGGCATAAGTTCTTGCAATTTATTCTTCCAATTGCAATCAAGGGGTGTTTAACGGAGGAAGTGCGGACTGTTACCATATACATGTGGTAGTGATGTGTGTGAACACACTAGGACCGCTGGGGCATTTTTTCCCTCTTTAGGAGGTTTTTCCCCCCATGCAATGTATATACACCCATCACTCTAGGGCTATCTATCTTTCCATTGCACACTAAGTAACACACTCTCTATTGTGTGCCTTGAGCTTCCTTCGTCTTCTCCAAGTTGTGTGTGTTTCTCTGCAACCCTAATTCCAACAATTGGTATCAGAGTAGGTCACGTCCTCTCGGGCTTAGTCGCCAGCTGCTCCAACACACACCTGCTTTCTCCGATTTCAGTGATCTTTGGCGAGCGATCGGAAGTCGACAAAATTTTTGGGAGAGCTCAAAGAGCTTGGTCTGCTCAAAATTTTGATTTAGGCTCATTTCGGCCTCCGTTTCCACTACAGGCAGTACTACACAGGCTATTTCGTCATTTTGTGCAGAATTTATGTCAGTGCCGTTTTTTGCATAACAGGTGCCTTATAGTCTTCTACGGTTTGTGCTATATAGCACAGGTTGTTCCCGCTTCGTTGCTCCTATTTTCGGGCATTTTTCACATCAGGTGCAACATTTACCATGGCTGACAACAACAACACAGATGTGTTCAAGATGTTTGTTGTTGAGGACAGGTTGGATGGGGACAACTACCCTATGTGGGCTTATATGATGCAACATGTTCTTGTGTCAAAGGGTGTCTGGAACATTGTGCAGGGCATTGATGTACGTCCTAGTTCTGAGGATGTAGGCGATGTTGAGGATGTTGCAGGTCTTGCTGCAAGGATTGCAGCTGTTAGAGTTGTTTTGCCTACGGCAGAACAAGCTCGTTGGGATGTTAAGGATGCGCATGCTCATGCATTGATTGCGTTGTCTGAGAAGCGCACCATTGTTCCTCACATCCGTTCAGCAAAATCTGCAAAACGGGCTTGGGATATTCTAGCAGGTCTTTATGCAAGCCGCAATGAGGCTAAAATTGCTTTGCTGCGTAAAGAGCTGGAGTCAAAGATTATGCATGCGGAAGATGATATGGACACTTTCCTTGCTAGTGTCAAGGATATCAATGAGCAGCTTATTTCTGCAGGTGAAGTCATTTCAGACAGTTCCCTTGTGCAGACTGTTCTTGATGCCTTACCAGATTCCTACCAGACTTTTGCTAGTACTTGGAGACTGATGACCCAAGGAAATCCTGAAGTTGTCAAGTTTGATGCATTATGCACATTGCTGTTGCAAGAGTCACTCTCCAGAAAAAACAGGACTAGGCAGCGTGCAGTTGAACATGATTTTATTGCTTCTCAAAGAAAGGGTGGTAACAATAATGCAGCCACTTCTTATGGTTCTGCTGCGAGTGGCAAAAATTATGTTCCTAATGCTTCTATTGGCAGTACTTCGTCTGGCAATTCTAGTGATAAGGGAAAAAAGAAGATGCGTTGCCATTATTGTAAAGCCAATGATCACTTGATCAAGTCGTGTCCTAAGTTGAAGGCCAAAGAGGCTAAGAAGAAAGAGGGTGGTTCCACTGCAAATGCTGATTCCACTACAAATGTAGCCATTGTTGAGTCTTCTGTGAAAGGAGACTGTGTTGCTGATGTTGATGCAGAATGGGATTTCAGCATAGAGTGCACTTACAATCCTGCTGTCCATGATGCATGCTTGACAGTTGCTGCAGATTCACATGTGTGGTATTTTGACAGTGGTGCTACAAAGCACATTACCTCACATCGTGAATTGTTTACCTCTCTCGAGTTAGTCCCTCATGGGAATTCAGTCACTTGTGCCAACAACGCCTCTTATCCAGTTCAGGGAGTTGGAAAGATTGTGCTTACTGCTGCTAATGGAAGTTCCTTCACACTTGTTGATGCACTTTATGTACCTGGGATCAAGAAGAATCTCTTGTCTGTATCCGCACTTGCTAGACTTGGACTTGTAGTCAAATTTGTGGATGACAGATGTACAGTTCATGATCTCGGTTTTGGTGATGAAATTGTTGCATCTGGCCTTTTGTGCCGTGGGCTGTATAAGATCACTTTGTATGACAAGTGTGGACAAAATTTTACAAATTCTGTTGCAGATTCAAGGGCTATTTCAGATGCAAAACTTTGGCATGCAGGTTTTGGTCATCTGAATTTGGCCAGTTTGCTGCGTTTGCAGAAATTTGACATGGTTGCTTCTTTGCCACCTCTTGAAGCACCTGTCAAACATGTTTGTGAAGCCTGTATTTTGGGTAAGATGTAGCGTGCTAAGTTTCCAAAGGATGGTTCAGTTCGGGCCACATGCAGGTTGCAGCTTGTGCATAGTGATGTTTGTGGGCCCATGCAAACTCCGTCCTTGGGCAATTACCTGTACTCAGTGACTTTCATTGATGATTACTCTAGGCACACATGGGTATTTCCGCTTAAAGCGAAGTCCGAAGCTTTTATGTGCTTCAAACAATTTCTGGCTATGGCTGAAAATGTCTCGAAATGTACTATGGGCACCCTCCGTTCCGATCAAGGGGGGGAGTATATGTCTCATGAATTTAATGCATTTCTGGCTAGTCGTGGGATAAAACACCAATGTACAGTGACTTATACACCTCAGCAAAATGGTGTTGCTGAGAGAAAAAACAGGTCATTGACGGAAATGGCACGATGTATGGTCAAAAGTCAAGCTTTGCCGCATTCTTTTTGGCTTGAGGCCATCATGTGTGCCACTTATGTACTTAACAGGTGTCCTACGAAATCTTTGCAGTCTATTACTCCATATGAAGCATGGCATGATAGAAAACCTTCTATTGAGCACATGCATGTTTTTGGATGTTTGGCATATGCTTTGGTGCCACAACTGCAGCGCAGAAAATTGGATGATAAGGCTGTCAAATGTATTTTTGTTGGTTATAGTGCTGAAAGAAAAGGTTACAAGTTGTATCATCCGCAAACAAAACGTATTCTGGTTTCACGGGATGTAGTGTTTGTGGAAGATTCTGTTCTGCCCTTGCTATCATGTAACAGAGATAGTAATGTAAGCTCACAGGACATTTATGACACTTTGTTGCCACTTTGTTCCAATGAGGCAAATGTACAGCCTATGGGGGTTTCTGAAAATGTTTTAGATCAGCCTATTACTCATGCATATGTACATGATGTACTTGATGAGGAAAGGGCTGAAAATGAGCAGGCTAGAGGTATGCCAAAATGGCTGGTCCACACTTTGCATGACAGTAAATTAGATGCACCTTTGTCTAGTCGTACTCGTTCAGGCTCTCGCCATGCATCTTATGCATCAAATTGTTATGCTTTGGCTGTGTCTAGCTTACATGATGTTCAGGAGCCTCTGACTTTTGATGAAGCACAAAATTCAAAAAATTGGATGGCTGCCATGTAATCAGAATATGATGCACTTTTATGTGGACTTTATGTGATTTGCCTCCTGGCAAAAAGTCCATTGGTACGAAGTGGGTTTACAAGTTGAAACACAAGCCGGATGGTGAGATCGTTCGCCATAAGGCTCGACTTGTTGCAAAGGGTTATGCACAGCAAAAAGGCATAGATTATGAAGAGAATTTTGCTCCCACTTGTCGTATGACTACTGTGCGTTTTCTATGTGCATTGGCAGCTCATTTTGGTTGGGATGTATATCAATCAGACATTGTTACTGCTTTCTTGAATGGTGACATATTTGAGGAAGTTTATGTAACGCAGCCTTGCGGTTTTTTCATAAAAGGACAAGAGGACAAAGTGTGAAAATGTAACAAGGCTTTGTATGGGTTGAAGCAATCTCCTCGTGATTGGTATGAGAAAGCTGACACTCATTTGGTCAAACAAGGCTTTCGTAACAGTCCAACAGAAAGCACATTGTATGTAAAGCGTGAGGGTGATGTATTTCTCATTGTGGTTCTTTATGTTGATGATTTGCTGATCACTGGACCAAATGAGAGACACATTGCTGAATTTAAGGCTGATTTGAATGCTACTTTCAAGATGAAAGATTTGGGGCTGTTGCATCATTATTTGGGTATACAGTTTAAGTAGTGTGATGGTGGTATTGCCTTGTGTCAGAAAAGTTACATAGAGACATTGCTATGTAAGTTTGGACTTGAGGATTGCAAACCTATCGCCACTCCCATGGAAATAGGTTTGAAGTTGAGTCTACATGATGCTGGTGATCCTGCTGATGTCACTCTTTACCAAACTGCTGTTGTCTGTCTCATTTATGTATGCAACACGAGGTCGGATATTCAGTTTGCAGCCTCACATGTTAGCAGATTTATGCATAGCCCAGGGTCTAAGCATTGGCAGGCTGTCAAGAGGATTTTCCTCTACCTTAGTGGCACTTTACATATTGGCTTGTTTTATCCCAAGGGGGGATCATTGCCGCCAACTTACATGCTTTTTCGCACTCAGATTGGGCTGGTTTTTTTGACACGCGAGTGTCCACAAGTGGTTTTTGTTTCATGCTTGGAAGTTCATGTATATCATGGTTGAGCAAGAGGCAACCTACTGTGGCCACTTCGATTTGTGAGGCTGAGTACAGGGCAGTCTTCACAGCTACGGTTGAGTGTGTATGGCTCAGACGCCTTATGGCTGATTTGGATGTTGGACAAGACACTGCCAACACTATCTACACTGATAGTCAGAGCGCATTGGCAGTTGCGAGGAACCCAGTTTTTCATGCTCTCACAAAGCACATTGAGGTGCATTACCACTATGTCTCGGAGAGGCTCTTACCATATACATGTGATAGTGATGTGTGTGAAACCACTAGGGGCATTTTTTCCCTCTTTAGGAGGTTTTTTCCCCCGTGCATTGTATATACGCCCATCACTCTAGGGCTATCTATCTTTCCATTGCACACTAAGTAACACACTCTCTATTGTGTGCCTTGAGCTTCCTTCGTCATCTCCAAGATGTGTGTGTTTCTCTGCAACCCTAATTCCAACACGGACCTGCATATACAAGATTTCAGAGCTAGTGCGGTGGATCTCTTCCAAGGAGATACGGGAGGAATATATTGTAGTCGCAAGGGCTAACTGCATTGAGGTAGTTTGCATGATTCAGAAGTATCTACCCATGAGCTGCCTAACTATCCAAATGCACTTGCTCGTGCATGTAGTAGATGAGGTTGCAGTGGCAGGTACAGTCCACATCCGTTGGATGTTCTTTTTTGAGCGGTT
Source organism: Adiantum capillus-veneris (assembly GCF_014529385.1). Lineage (NCBI taxonomy): Eukaryota > Viridiplantae > Streptophyta > Polypodiopsida > Polypodiales > Pteridaceae > Adiantum > Adiantum capillus-veneris. The sequence continues at coordinate 8,959,296 of NC_140953.1, read as the reverse complement.
CATGAAAACACTTAAGGGTTTTGTTCGCCAAAAAGCGCATCCAAAGGGAAGCATGGAAAAAGGATGGCTGGTGTAAGAGTCTCTTGTATTGACAACCGAATTTCTATCCGTTTCTGACCCAGAAATTCCTCGACTATGGAGCGATGAGGAGGATGCAAGACTGGTGGGAGAGGAGCCACAAGGGCAAGGGGTGCCGGAGAAAATGAACGAGGCCATGCGAGAAAAGATCATGAAGTTCTGTATACTAAATTCAGTGCCGATGCAAAAATGGCTTGAAAGACACGAAGAAGAGAAAGAGAGACGCAATAGGGAGCGACACGATTTTTGGTCGCAATGCAACGGTATGCAGAGATGGAAACAAACTTATGCAAATAGATTCTACAAAGGTTTGGACAGATGCGAGCGACACATTTCGTCTCCCCAAACATTGCGAGAAAGTGGTCTTTGTACCAGACCCTCGAGAGCGACAATGGTGGTTTGTGGTTCAGGTTGCTTCAAAAAATAAACAAGTATTTGAAGGGAAAGAGCTCCTAGAGGAAAGTCAGTCAGACGACGTCCATACTACTGTAACATTAGATGAGGTGGACGAAGGTATGGCAGAGGAAGCTGACAGATATACGAGGGATGACGCAGGCGAGGCAGAATTGACACTTGTAGATGAAGATGCAATGGATGAAGACAATCAGCCAGAACGAGTTGGGGCAGAGTTATGTTTGCAATTAGAGATAGACGATGATATGGTGCAAGATCTTATCGATGATGCCTCACTCGTCAAGGCCTAGGTATATAAGTGTTTGTGTGAAGACGTTGATTTAAAATTAAGCTTAAAGTTAATTTAAACAAAGGTGTTCTGATGCTTTATTTTACTTTATTTGTACAAGACTTTAGTATGGCAGACAAGCTTCCAGATCCCGCTTCTATGAGTGAAGATGCATTCATGGGCTTCGTCACGGATGACGCCTGCTGAGATGGCACAGGCTTCTCAGTACTGGGTAGCCAGAGGCACGAGTACTACGCCTCCGGGCTTCACACCCGAGGGTCCGACGCCTATGGGGGGGACACCTATGGGGGGGGGACGCCTACGGGTACGACGCCCGCTTCTCCCATCACGGCCGCTTCGACACCTAGGGGTGCGGCACAGGCGGGTACGTCCTCATCTATGCAGCACAGGCGCACTCGTCGATCTCGGCGATTATTAGGTGGAGGTGGTGGTTGCTGTGGAGGAGGGTCCACAGATGCTTCGACCCCTCCTCACTCACGAACCCCGTCCTACCTAGACACACCTCTCAACACACCTCTTGGCACAAGTCGGACACCTTGGGGGGCAAACGATTCTAGTACCTCCAAGCTCTATACTGTACGGGAAAATGGTTTAGTTGACATGGATAGAGTCGGGACTGAGATGAGACAGCGGATTCGCCAGCTCGCGGAGCTGCAATTTTCAACCAACATTCTGACGCATTGGCTTGAGCAGGATGAGGACAAAGTCAGTTACATAGTGGAGACCATCCTGAGAGAGTACCAGCCTGCTCCGGGTTCAAAGGCTGTTCCGAGGAGGTGGATCAAGGGTGTTGCACGGGACCCCGTGAAACATCGACGAGATGCTGCTCAGCAGGCTTTTAGGACCGCCTCGCCGAAGCCTTCGGGCATCCCACACGAGACGTGGCTGCAGATTAGGGAGGATGAGCGGACAACGGACACGCGGTCCAGACAGCAGCTTCAGGCCGCGCATATATGATAGATGACCAGGGGGATATCTAATCTTGGCAGCGGAGGCTTCGACACCTTTCGCTATGAGTTTGTGAGTTTCTAATCCAATCCTAACTATGGCGTTTTTTAAAACGCGATGAATCATGTATTCTTATTACTTTGATTTTTGTATAAATGCAGAATCTCGCGATGCATCGAGTCCCGACACGCCAGGAGGAGACAAATGGATATCGCAGAGGTATCTATGAAGTATTGAATGATCTTGATGCTTCAGGAGAGCCTGTAGACTAGGAGGCCTTAGAGTCTCGCTGATCGCTTAAGGTGAGACGTTAATATGTGTGAGTTGATTTAATTAAGTAAGTATATGTGAAGTAATATCAATACTAATTTTGTGACTTGTCCTATGTGCAGGTTGTGACACATAGTCATCACTGGACCGGATTTCATATATATGCTTTGTGAGACACAGACACGCTTCTATGTGTGTTTTCTGTATAGACATATATGGTTATGGTTATTGTTCAGACAGTTATTGTTTTCCTTATGGTTATGGTTATTGTCATTGTCATTGTATAGACATGGTTACTTCTCCTATTCTTGTATAGACATGGTTATGGTTCTTGTTTTGTTTATGGTTATGCTTATGGTTATTGTTAATTTTGTTTATGGTTATGGTTATCTGCATTATGGTTTTGATCAAAGTGGTTATGGCCGGTTATGGTTTTAATTTGGTTATGGTTTTGCACAAAATAAGTTCATTATGGTTATGCTTTTAAGTTGGTACAGTTATGGTTTTGCACAAAGTTCATTTCATTTCTTTCATTGGCCTTAAATTTCATGTGAGATCCTACATGGATAGAATGTAGGAGGCGTATACATGATATGGTTTTTTTGAAAAGTTTATGTGAAAAAGAAGGGAACTCTGCCGAAATTTCTGTGGGAGCATGGTTGATTTTGGTGTTGCTCGCTTTCTTGGGCAGAGGACAAGTAGTCTGGCTGTGGCTGTGTCCATCTTTTCATTGGGCACAGGCCAAGCTGCCTGCCCTCTGCCCAAGAAAAGATTTTATGTTATGGTCGTCGTTATGTGCGTCGCTAAGCACGTCGAAATACATGTCGATAATATTACCTTTCGATGCGTATATCGACGCATATAGCGATGATTTCGTAGGGACGCGTATATAGACAGGCTTTTCGATGGAATGCGTCGAAACCTACGTCGAAGGCCCCCTTTTTTGTTGTAGTGATTTCGTAAAAAAATCTTTTATTCCTTTGCTCTGCCAATGCTTCGAGGAATACCATAACATCTACCAATATCATCATCTTCTAGCATCCCACCCCATCCCTATGCAACATGGTCGGCTCAAAAAATAATAACGTTCATCGTTGTGTTAGCATGCCGTTATTGACACACACACACACACACACACACACACACACACACACACACACACACACACACACACACAGAAATAAGCAAGCTCTGAGATGACGACCTCTGTGTAGTGAGCATGCTGCCCTGCGAGCTTCACACGTCCCCTCAGTAGATACACAATCTCCCATTGCCTGACACCTTGACGAGCTTGCCTTAACGCAAGTCTTCTTCTGACGTCTATTGCATTAACGCACTGCTTCTTGCCCTACTCACATGGACAGAGAGAGAGAGAGAGAGAGAGAGAGAGAGAGAGAGAGAGAGAGAGAGAGAGAGAGAGAGATACACCAACTAGGAATCGTGTGTGGAAGAGATCAATACACCATGATTGCAAAACCATTCCTTTTTAATATATAAAACTTTTCACCTTCCAAATTCTTTTTGCGTGACTTAGTCTAAACTAAATAGTAATCTTATGTCACGTAGATTTGGGCCATCTCAACTCTTGGCACAATAAGTCTCTAATTTCACTTCTCTTAATAAGAGGGAGTGGAGAGTTTCTCGACTAATCGAGACCACCCATCCTTGACTGGCAACCTGAGCCAACCCCCACTTTCCACCCCACACTCACACTTTTTTGCTTGTTTAGTAATTACTACCACAATGTTTTACATATATAAACAATGTTCTTTAATTAATTCCAGATACAAACTATTTCATCTAGCCCTTCAAACATCACCACAAAATTTCTTTCTCAAACATGGTCTAATGAAGACAATCCTATAATTCAACAAAAAAGAATCTTTCAATTATTCTTAAGAGTTGCCGCTAGCTACCTCGACCAGGTATTGTACAAATAGAAATGGATGGGAATTGCTACAAATGTGGTATTGACCATCTAATACCCAATCGTCCAGTCAAGCTACACTTAGAAAAAATGAAGCAGCAAGGCCAAGCCAGTATCAATAAATCAGCAAACTGAATCAACAAAGCAAAGGTCTCCAACAAGGTCCCCAGAAAGAAAGAAAATAATGTCACAAGACACAAGAGACATACTTATGACTAGGATACTAGAGCTTACAGGCATCAATGATGTTCTGATTGAAAATCAAGCTGTCAAAAAAGATCAGCTTAACCATATGGTTACCAATAGCTTAGAAGATTTAAAGCCTAAGGTCAAACAAACTGACGAGGATGCAGCGAACAGTTCAATGTCCGAGGAAGTGGATGAAGAAATTATCTGTGATAAGGATGCAGAGCTAACAAAGGTAGTCAAAGTCTTTCCTTTGATGAAATCACAAATGACAAACATGGACGTAGAATCAAAGAATCTACATGACAATGCAACTAGCATAGACAATTCAACGGTCAAAGATGTAGTTAGGAAATTGACACAGACAAAGATCAAGTCTCAAAGCCAAGGAAATGACACTTCAATGCGTACAAAGGATGGCTTGAATTCAGAAGAAGAGCTGGCTATAAAGTCAATACCTACTATTGTGTTGCAAGTGGATGACAAAAAAAAAAAGTCAAAGGTGACACAAATCAAGATTGACTTGAACAATCAAGAGCAAATGATGCAGCAAGCACAAGAAGCCTATCAAAAGATGACCAAAAAGATCATTAAACAGAAATGTGAACCAGTGGCCATGGTAAGAATTGCAGCTGAAGATAAGAGACAATATTCTTCTAAAAAGCTATCAGATCTAAAGACTCAATAATACAGTAAAAAATAGAGGCACAAAAGACTGCCTCAACTCAGTCCAGATGCAGATATAACTAGATCATGTCCTCCACAAGACATCGTCCAAACTTCCCAGGTCAGTACAAATAAATGCTTATCAGTAGCAGACAAGAGAAAAGAAAAAGTCCAAGAAATCATATCCTCTCCCTCTACATAGAAAAATTCCACCCGGAAGGTCACAAGTGCAAATAAATACTCAAACAAATAGAAGTGGCTTCCACATCCAAGGAACCTCAAGACCTAAAACCTCGCTAGCAGCCTAAAAGGGTCTTTCCGCCAATATACCCAACACTAAGCAAGCAAAGATGCCAACAACATTACAAAAATTATGTTACCGGCAATGACGTCAATGTCAAAGACCAATTTGGAAATTGATCCTAGTCAAAGCAAATTAGGTAAAAACATGGGGTGGATTGCTTCCCATTACAACTTAAAAGAGCAAGGCTACTACAGTGGTCAACAAAAATTTTGGTTACCTAAACCAAAGATATCAGGCTATACAGTAGCAAGTGGCTTCAAACCACAACAACAACCAGGAGATTCAAGATTAAATCAATCTCAAAACAGGAGGTCAAACAACAAGGCCAAAAACAGATTCAAAAACAGTTCACAATCTCGAAGGCCTACATATTTTCAAGGGAATGCAACACACGAAATTTCCAAAGATGGCAAAGAATAGGTAAATAGGAATACCAAATCAATGACAAAAAGGTTTGTGCCATCCAACACACTTCAAGCATAAGGGTACTACAATGGTCATAATCAAATTTGGCTAACAAAAGCGCCAAGCTCAGATTATACAAAGCTTGAAGATACTTACGACTACAAACAACGACAAATCAAGGATAAAAGTCCAAAAATTACAAATGTCATCTGCAAGAATACACCAATGACAAGTAGTAGATACATGTGGGTGCCAAAGAATCATAATGAAAAGCTAAAGATTGAAGTCATCTCCAACTTCCAACAAAACCAGACAAAAAAGCAACAATGTAATAACAGGAATGGAGCCAGCCAATCTTTTGAACCATTGGACCAAAAAAAACAACAAGAAGGTATGACAACAAAGGTCAACCAGGTATGGCATAAGAAACCTATCTTGCCAATATGGTCCTTTAATAATACTCTTTTCGAGGATTTGAGCTCCAAATGTTTACATATATTCTTTGTTGAGAGCTCAAGGCAATAGTCAAGTCGATCAAAAAGTCAAGAGTGGGCAGTTGAGCCAATAAATGAGCAAAGCGTTAGACGTAAGCGTCAAGTCCTGAATATTTTTTTGTGGTCTATGAGTATAGCTAATTAGGCTATATATAGCTCAAGCTAGGAGAGTTGAGCGTAATTAAATTGTGTCGCTCATGCTGGATAGGTGAGCATAGTCAAAGTCTATTATTTTAATCATGGATGAGTGGCGGAGTGGTCTAAGAAAAACACACACGCACTTGTGCACGTGAGGAGAGTGGAAAAACCTCGCAACAAGAGCCCTTCTCCAGAGTGGTGGAAGCTATTAAAGTGAATCTATTTTTACTTTTGTAGCTACTTTAATTATGAGAAGCACCCATTAAAAACTCTTCTCACGCATAGCATAATCTTACGCATGCATATTTTTGTGCAAGCATATAGAATGTCCCATAATTGGACAATTGAAATAGGCACTCTTTAATGTTCCACCCATGCACTCACCTTGCAGGTACCAGCAACCACAAAAAAACTCAAGACTCAAGGAAAGATAATGAGACGACTATTCAAGGGACAAAAGGCTTACAACTATTAACTTCCACATTGTCTATATAAGCCTAATAAATTAAGTCCCTAGACACCCATGATTGTAGATTCCCATAATAAGATTGTATACCTTTGGGCACTCTTTCCCAGGAGGCTTTTCCCCATTGGTAATTCAGGTTTCTAGACCCTAATGTAATGTACATAACCCATTTATTTTAATTTTTCCAATAACTCAAGGCCATTTGCTTCTATTTGAACCAACATGACTATTTTCATATTACACATCCAACAAGTAAAACCAATAGCTTACCGCTCTTCAATACAATTATTATTCACCTCCAATTTCAAAAGTCTTCAAATGCCAACAACCAAGGCAGCGCACAGGGACGTGCACTGAAATTGGATGGAAGGAGTGTTAACCAAGTAGGTTAACAGTGGCCAACAGACCACTCAAAGATGCTATTTACTAATTTTAGTAAATGCTAATGATGCTAGATGATGATGAAGTGAAGATCACAAGTAAGAGATGCAATTAAAGACTATCTATGAAGTTACAATCACAATCGACGGTCACTATCTATGAAGTTCCATGTTCTAATCATTGTGCTATATTTAGAGCCTAGGCAGGGCAGATATTAGATTAAGTGATTCTGGCCATTTGGGCGTCCGACCACTTCTAAAAAACCTAGTGAGTATAAAGGTCAAAACCCACAATGTGAATGTCATTCTGAGGCATTTGAGATAAGCTTGGTGAAGAAGGTGACGGCTATGGAGTCCTCAAGCTCTCTACGCGCGCACATGGATGATTTGGCTTCATGCCATAGTTAAACTCTAATCTCTTCTCTCTCATTTACTCATGCTTGTAATCTTTTGCTCAATTAATGAAGATTAGTGGCTGATTTTTTGATTAATCTCTCTCTTTTATGATGTTTCCCTCTTGTTTAAGCTTGCTTCTAAGTCTGTGTAGGCTTGTGTAGAGTGTGTCTGTCCGTGTTTGGTCACTCTATGCTATTCTATGCACATTGGGTGCTTGATTAGAGAAGGATTAGTGATTGATTAGTGAGTTTTGAGCATGATTAAGCTTGATTAGTGAGAGATTAGGCCAAATGGTAGATTAGTAGTGTGCTTACTCCTCGTAGCATCATCATTCCTTCTCCATAGCTCTCTTTGTGTGTAGATTTCACCTTCTTATCCTCCATTTGGCACGCACAAACTTCTTTGTGTGTTTCCATGCCCTAGCCGGATCGACATTATGTTGGTGTCTCCAGTATGCTAGGATGATGCTCCAACACTGGCGTTGAGGTTGCGCTATGCTTAGTCTCATCTTTTAGTGGATTTTTTTGAATGTTTTGAATACTTCATTAATTGTATGAAACCTATCCTACATATAGGCTATCTATGTACACATATTGTGAGAAAACAAACATATCAAATCAATGAGTTGTGCATACTCTCATCTTTGGTTGATTGTTTTGAATGTTTTGAATACTTCATTAATAATATTCAAAACATATAGGCTATCCCTCTACACATTTTGTGAGAGAACGAACATATCAAATCAATGAGTTGTGCTTAGTCTCATCTTTTCGTTGATTCTTTTGAATGTTTTGAATACTTCATTAATTGTATGAAACGTATCCTACATATAGGCTATCTCTGTACACATTTTGTGAGAGAATGAATATATCAAATCAATGAGTTGTGCGTAGTCTCATCTTTTGGTCGATTATTTTGAGTGTTTTGAATACTTCATTAATTAAAAGGTGTTTCTAATGGCTTAACCAAATTAAAAGTTGTTCCTAACTCAAAGATTTCTTAAAAGATCTTTTATTCCTTTGCTCTGCCAATGCTGTGTTAGGAATACCATAACATCTACCAATATCATCATCTTCTAGCATCCCACCCCATCCCTATCCCGGGGAGGTCACCTAATAAAAAAGTAACATATCACGTGAGTTCAACAGAAGGGTATTTAAAGTTCTTGAAACTTACAGAAATATCTATACAGAAGGGCGTTATTTTTTCAAATTTGAAAAAAACTTACAGATTTTAAAAGAAAAGGGTACATTATATTCTTAACAAAATTCACGGATAAGGGGTTTTACAAACATGTCTTGAAGGCACGTGATATGGTAGTTTTACACATAGTGAACCCCCCGAGATCCCTATGCAACATGGCCGGCTTAGAAAATAATAGCGGTCATCGTTGTGTTAGCATACCGTTATTGACACACACACACACACACACACACACACACACACACACACAATGAAAAACGATCTCTGAGATGATGAGCTCTGTGTAGTGAGCATGTTGCTCTACGAGCTTGGCACGTCCCCTCAGCAGATACGCAATCTCCCATTGCCTGACACCTTGACGAGCCTACCTTAACGCAAGTCTTCTTGTGACGTCTATTGCATTAACGCACTGCTTCTTGCCCTGCTCACATGGAGAGAGAGAGAGAGAGAGAGAGAGAGAGAGAGAGATCAATACACCAACTAGGAATCGTGTGTGGAAGAGATCAATACACCATGATTGCAAAACCATTCCTTTTTAATATATAAAACTTTTCACCTTCCAAATTCTTTTCGCGTGACTTTTCATTGCTTTTTCATGGTATATTCCATGTTTTCTCAAAGTTTTTGCTTTCTCTGAAATTGGGGAGTCCTAATAGTATGAGACCTATGGAATTAAAATCATGAATACATACCTAATATATCATTCTAAAACACTCAACATGTTATAGAAGCAAAGAGAAGAGAACCTACTCACTTTATAGTAACAATCCCAAAAGACCTCGAAGATCTATTTGACATGTGTTGAACTAAAGACCTGTTATTCAAGAGGGAACTCAGATAACCAATCTACCACACTTGTTGAACTCAATGCCAAACCACAATAACAACAAAATTTAAAAGAGCAAAATGCTACTAAGGAATGACAGGTTGTTTTCCCACTAGTAGCGAAATAGCACTCATGTTGTTCGAGTTTTACCTATGCCAAAATGACAACAATACCTTTCGGCAGGCCAAAATGGAAAAGAGACAAAATGACGGACGTCCTTTTGGGCACGTCAAAATTAGTAGACGTTCAAAAGATCTAGCAAACGCTGACGTGCGAGACGTCGGAGCCAACGCATGTCAAGGTAGTTCGTAGCTTCAAATAGATCAACGAGTGTATGCAAGTCAAGGTGGTCGACAAGTTCCGACGCCTTGGAGGCTGGAGGCGCGTTACCGACTGGGGCGGCGGCGGCGGCCTGTAGCTTGCAGTACTTGACGACGATCCCCAGGATCGCAGATGAGACGTTGTCTAAGGGGACGACGTTATTTGTCGGGCGCAGCAATCCGGACACATTCCTGATGAGCTGCGACTGGCAGGCCACTGTCTCCAGGTCCACCTCGAACAGAACGCCATCTGCTGACTTCAGCACCACTGTCATATCCGCCGCTGCCATGTCTGTCTCCTTCTTGCAGCGCTCTCTCTCCGCTGAGCCACTAGCCTTGTGTCAATTATCGTTGATCTTCATTTTGGGATGAATGCTTGAGCCATCGCGTCGGCCCATCGCGGGTTCCCCAACAAAAAAAAAACAAAAAAAAAACTCATAATTGTAGACAAGGCCTGATATAGGCTTCTGCGGGATTGTGGAGGCCACCCTACTAGCACCTATGAGGATGTAGAAACGACTCTGTCAAGGCTTTCGTCAGTAAGAATCTTGCAAGATGCTTTGCACGCCAAAAGAAAAAGGGAAGGGAGAAGAAAGACAACATTAGAGTGTGACCAAATGATCCCTCCATTTCTTTACTATACGTTTGAGCATTTGAAGTCCTCCAGCTCTCTCTCTCTCTCTCTCTCTCTCTCTCTCTCTCTTTCTCTTTGGAATTCTTTTTGTTTCCAAATTACCTTCTACATTCGCTTGATATACTCTTGCATCTGCCTCAGAGTGTGAGATAACAATGCAATGTAATCCTCCAATAGTCTAGCTTTCGTGTAAAGTCCATGGCAGGGGTATTACCAATAGTGTACCGATCAAACACTGTCATATTTCTTCCATGATTTAACCAGTCAATTTCTTGTCGAGCCAAAGAGTTTGATCGGTGCATCAAAAAACAGTTTAACCCATGATTTTGTGTCCCATGTGCCATGGAAGTACACTACGGTTTCTCTATCAACTACCATTACAACCTCGACCAGCAAGTGTCAGATTTTACCATGGGTTTAAGAAGTGTTGCTAGTCTTGCCAACATGTGATTTTTCAGATTTAGCATCCTTAAACCTCCCAAGTGCACAGAGTGTGAGAGATTTTCCCAAGCAATCCAAGCTTTACTCGCAGATCCCTACAAAACATTCAAAAACTAAGATTTGAGTTTTAACAATGCATTATTCAACCAGTCTTAAAGTGGCAAAAAGTAAAGCAAATAAGGGATCAGAATTGACTGCAAAATTCTTACACGCATGATGCCATGGTGTTATTTTTTTGGATACTCTTCTCTTCAACCCAAGCATGCAGTTTTTTGCGGGTTACATCTACCCCAATTAGATACCCCAAGTGCACACGAGGTGGTCAAATTTGTGATCATTTATGTCAATCAGATGGGATTTGGCCACATTTAAGTAGTTCGGACAAGTTTTTTTCAAATTTGAAAAAATAATGCCCTTCTGTATAGATATTTCTGTAAGTTTCAAGAACTTTAAATACCCTTCTGTTGAACTCACGTGATAGGTTACTTTTTTATTAGGTGGCCTCCCCGGGATAGGGATGGGGTGGGATGCTAGAAGATGATGATATTGGTAAATGTTATGGTATTCCTAACACAAAGCATTGGCAGAGCAAAGGAATAAAAGATCTTTTAAGAAATCTTTGAGTTAGGAACAACTTTTAATTTGGTTAAGCCATTAGAAACACCTTTTAATTAATGAAGTATTCAAAACACTCAAAATAATCAACCAAAAGATGAGACTACGCACAACTCATTGATTTGATATATTCATTCTCTCACAAAATGTGTACAGAGATAGACTATACGTAAGATACGTTTCATACAATTAATGAAGTATTCAAAACATTCAAAAGGATCAACCAAACGATGAGACTAAGCACAACTCTTTGATTTGATATGTTGGTTCTCTCACAAAATGTGTAGAGGGATAGCCTATATGTTTTGAATACTATTAATGAAGTATTCAAAACAATCAACCAAAGATGAGACTATGCACAACTCATTGATTTGATATGTTTGTTTTCTCACAATATGTGTACATAGATAGCCTATATGTAGGATAGGTTTCATACAATTAATGAAGTATTCAAAACATTCGAAAAAATCCACTAAAAGATGAGACTAAGAATAGCGCAACCTCAACGCCAGTGTTGGAGCGTCAGCCTAGCATAGTGGAGACACCAACATAATGTCGATCCCGCTAGGGCATGGAAACACACAAAGAAGCTTGTGCGTGCCAAATGGAGGATAAGAAGGTGAAATCTACACACAAAGAGAGCTATGGAGAAGGAATGATGATGCTACGAGGAGTAAGCACACTACTACTCTACTATTTGGCCTAATCTCTCACAATCAAGCTTAATCATGCTCAAAACTCACTAATCAATCACTAATCCTTCTCTAATTAAGCACACAATGTGCATAGAATAGCATAGAGTGACGAGACACGGGCACACACACTCTACACAAGCCTACACACACTTAGAAGGAAGCTTAAACACGAGGGAAACATGATAAAAGATTAATCACAAAATCAGCCACTAATATTCATTAATTGAGCAAAAGATTACAAGCATGAGTAAATGAGAGAGAAGAGGTTAGAGTTGAGCTATGGCATGAAGCCGAATCGTCCATGTGCGCGCGTAGAGAGCTTGAGGACTCCATAGCCATCACCTTCTTCACCAAGATTATCTCAAATACCTCAGAATGACATTCACATTGTGGGTTTTGACCTTTATACTCACTAGGTTTTTAAGAAGTGGTCGGGCACCCAAATGGCCAGACTCACTCAATCTAATATCTGCTCTTCCTAGGCTCTAAATATAGCACAATGATTACAACATGGAACTCATGATGAGCACAAAACATAATTACAATCCGCACTTGTGGTCATTTGACGGGAAATCATAAGAACTTAAGTGACTATCGATTGTGATCGTAACTTCATAGATAGTCGTTAATTTCAGATCTTCTCTGCATCTCTTGCTTGTCTTCACTTCATCATCATCTAGCATCATTAGCATTTACTAAAAATAGTAAATAGCATCTTTGAGTGGTCTGTTGGCCAGTGTTAACCTTGCTGGTTAACACTCCCCCCATCCAATTTCAGTGCACGTCCATGTGCCCTGCCTTGGTTGTTGGCATTTGAAGACTTTTGAAATTGGAGGTAAATGTTAATTGTATTGAAGAGCGGTAAGCTATTGGTTTTACTTGCTGGATGTGTAATATGAAAATAGTCAATTTGGTTCAAATAGAAGCAAATGGGCTTGAGTTATTGGAAAAAGTAAAATAAAAGGGTTATGTATTAGGGTCTGGAAACCTGGATTACCAATGGGGAAAAGCCTCATGGGAAAAAGTGCCCAAAGGTATACAATCTTATTATGGGAATTTACAATCATGGGTGTCTAGGGACTAAATTTATTAGGCTTATATAGACAATGTGGAAGTTAATAGTTGTAAACCTTTTGTCCCTTGAATAGTCGTCCGATTATCTTTCCTTGAGTCTTGAGTTGTTTTGTGGTTGCTGGTACCTGCAAGGTGAGTGCATGGATGGAACATTAAAGAGTGCCTATTGCAATTGTCCAATTATGGGACATCATATCCCCCTTATGCATCCAATTCAATATATAAAAGCTAATTCAACCCAATTAAGGATTATAGCTCTCATATTGTGCAGTGGAAATGTATATCAATTCAAATGTATGATGGTGAACAATGCAAAACTTCAAGGATCTTTATATACCCAGTACACTAGTATAGCTCTCATATTGTGCAATGGAAATGTATATCAATTCAAATCTATGATGGTGAAAAATGCAAGACTTCAAGGATCTTTATATACCCAGTACACTAGTACAGGACATCCGACCCTTGACTATCAACTCGTTATTTAAATATGCTCATCTTCTAAAACCAAGTTCAGCCCTTTTATGGACCAATGGCTTTGTCACAATGAGCATGACTCTCCAAATTCTCAATTGTTTTGGTTTTGTACCTTTATGTTCAGTGAAAAGTTTAAATATTTTTAGAAAAGGTTACCGAATTAAGAATCACGTTCAACCCAAAAAGAAGGACCTGTGACTCTGTAACCTTAGGTCAATTCACAAGGAGATGACTATACCCGGCGCTCGGATACACTTCCCAGGGATTTTCCTAGGTAAAAATGCCAAAGTAAGAAGAGGTTTACTATATACAATCGGGCGCGCCGAGATTTTTCATTTTCCATGCGGGCCCGCCGGGAAAATCCTAAAGCTCGGCGGGCCCCGCCGAGAAAATGTAAAAGCCCTATGGGACCCGCCGGGAAAATGAAAAATCCCGGTGGGCCCACCAGCTCTATTAGTTTCTATAGGTCACCATCAAGATCACGTTAACAATTAACATGATCACGTGATTTTCTTGTGTTAATATTAAAGTTATTAACGTAATCACAGGATTGTGATTACGTCAGTGAAATCCTTGAATTGATTTAATCTTGAATTTCTTGGTTGTTGTCGTGGTTTGAAGCCACTTGCTACTGTATAGCCTGATATCTTTGGTTTAGGTAACCAAACTTTTTGTTGACCACTTTAGTAGCCTTGCTCTTTTAAGTTGTAATGGGAAGCAATCCATCCCATGTTTTTACCTAATTTTCTTTTACTAGGATTAATTTCCAAATTGGAAATTTGACATTGTTAAGGAATTGATATCTTATTATTTATTGTAGCTGTGACAGGTGGAAAAGGCTTGACCGAGCTTAGCTATTGCAAAAGGATATCATATTTTATGTACATTTTATTATTCAAATGCTCTTTATGAGCTTTGGCCATTTATGACCGGCCGGCCAGTTTGTACCCACTTTGAACATTCAAGAATCTATAAATTAAATACGTGCAAGAGGGAAATGGTCACTCTTGCACGGGGCGAGATTCACCCAGTGTCTGCCTTATTCTTCTCATCTCTCGTCTCTTCTCTCTCGTTGTGCCAGGCGTAGCACTCCCCTCTCGGAGGTGCGCCTGCGCATGTTCTCTTCCTCTCTCTCGCACTCTGTCTCTCTCAGTTCGTATTGTGCTCGATTATGGATTTGTGTGAGTTGACAGGTACGTAGATTTATTCGTTTATGTTTGCTATATGCTATTTTTAGTATTTTGCAGGGCTCTCTACGCTCCCGTCTATAGCAGTGGTATCAGAGCTCAAGGCTACGCTCTTGGTAACAAACAATCAGAGGGACCTACAACTTGACATCCCATCAAATTTAGATCTTTTTGATCCTACACTTGAGATAAGTACAGCTACATAATTTTTTTCCATTTCATTTAATTTCATCGTTTTGTCTCTCTTTGTTGTGACAAAATCTATGAAGACCTTAATAGTACATTAATTCTTCATTAATTTTATATACTAAGAAAAGCCTTGAACATTACCAGCATAGTGTTTAGCACTCTTAATAATACCACTAATAATACGGACATAGCTAGTGTGCATAGTTGATTAAGAGAAATTCTTCATGTGATCGGGAATGTGGTTAGTACACGACGACGACAAAGCAGAAGAAGCAGCAGAACAACAAGAAGAAGAATTTGATGTTTTACGATCATAGGGTAAAGGAGATTGTGTGCGAATCTAAATAGAACGACGAGGTATAAACCTCTATTTCTCATTTCTTCTTGCGATGAAGCAAAGTACCCCCAAGAACAAAAACAAAATGTGTGATAAAACTTGTTGAGGGCGACAAATTATGGCACAGTTTCAAAGAGATCCCCTCAGTTTTCAAAGGGATTCCAAGCTGGTAGTGGGGAAGCTCTCATATATATGCATATATATATAAAATAATAATAATACATTTACTGGTGCTAGGATAGAGCTCAAAACAGTGCCGCCCATTCCTCTCCCGCAGCAAGTCCTCGTGCCATGGTGTCGCTAGCACCACCCTGGCAAATGGAGGTCTCTTTCGCCACCCCGTCGGATGCATCAACGACGTCGACACACGTTGCGGTTAACTGCAACCCACTGAGCGCATGCATATCTGGGAGAGTACACCCGAGCTAGCCGGTATTTTTTGTGGTCAACAACCCCCAACCATTGTCACGTAAAAACCCCGTCGCCCATGTAGATCTGTCGGAACCTCCAAATCACACACTCCAACTACTCGTCAAACCTTTTTTTTTGCAGTACAGCTTTCACCCCAGACCGCCATGCAACGACTCTAAAGGGATGAACACCCACTGGCCTCTTCGTCCCGAGCCACTACTCCACTGCATAGCTCACCGCACACATGTTCGACCCACCACCCACCCTCCATGCAGAGGTTCTCTCTCCCCCTGCCAACCACTCGCACACACTAGCCTCGACAACTCTCTTTCTCTCTCGAGTGGTGAACCAAATCTCCCTCTCCCTTTAGTTGGCAGAAATCCCTTTGGTGGTATACCACCCACCAACCCACTCTCTCTCTCTCGCAGTCGTCGCCCAGTTCTCAGTCGCCAAACAAAATCGTTCTTTCTCTCTCTCTCTCTGCCACTAATTGGCCGCCCACCTACAACAACGTGAAACCTCTCTCTCTCTCTTTGTCTCTCAACTGCAGCAGCTCTCAGACTCTTGGAGTCTTGGTGCATGCAGTTCGCCAACCCTAATAACAATGCATGGAGTTCATGCCGACTTGCAGTTCATGCAATTTTTAAAGTACGCAGTTTTTTTTTCCTCCACACACACAACCGGTGATCGGTTTTTTCTCTCAGCAGTCCAACACTCTTTTCTTTCTCTCTCTCTCTCTCTCACACACACACACACTCACACACAGGTCACGGAGAGCTCCTCTCAGACATGGCCTGGGCCTCTTTCCTACAATATGTGGCTATCTTGCTTCTCTGTGTGCTCTCTTTTGTACTGTAACAAACTCCCATGCACACTCCTCTCTCTCAGCGCCACCATGCCTTGTCTATCTCTCATCTCCCCCTTTTCAGTTCCTTCAGAGCATGGTATGCCATCTACTCTTTTACAAAGGCCTCCGCTGCACCATTGTGATACAAGTTGAAGGTTTTGATAGCAAGTGGCACTCCAATGGCAGCTTTACCTTCAAGCACATTATCGTATCTTCCCACTCCTGTGACATGACCTCTAAGACCAACATCTTTCATGTTGTACACAGGCAGCTTGTGGAAACTCTCAGATGTGAAGACATCCGTGTAGCAATTCGATACATCAAGATGGCTTCTCAAAGACACACAAGAGTGCAGCAAAAGGAGCCCAACAACCCCTCTACATGGTACAGTGACGGAATGCCCAGAATATACTGATAAGCCATCTGACAAAAAATGGGCGGAGACTGCTACAGTCGGGAGAACGTGGCTGCCCTGCAAAATACCCGAAATAACACAATAAACAGCATAAAACAGACTAATCGACATACCTGGCACAATCACGTGGTCGCATAATCGCAAGATACACGAACAGAGAGAGACTGAGAGCGAAAGAGGTTGATAGAGCACGTGGAGGCGCACCTCCTAGAGCGGAGTGCTACGCCGACAGGTATGTTATGGAATTGATATCTTATTATTTATTGCAGCTGTGACAGGTGGAAAAGGCTTGATCGAGCTAAGCTATTGCAGTAGGATATCATGTTTTATGTATATTTTATTAATTCAAGTGCTCTTTATGAGCTTTGGCCATTTATGATCGGCCGGCCAGTTTGTACTCACTTTGACCATTCAAGAATCTATAAATTAAATACATGCAAGAGGAAAATGGTCACTCTTGCACGAGGGGAGATTGCACCCAGTGTCTGCGTTGCTCTTCTCATCTCTCCTCTCTACTAAGGTTGGTGGAGGAAGGTTGAGCTGCAAGCCGTCGCCCTTACATCGACTGATCTGCATGGCAGGCCACGCCTAGCTGGAGCCGAAAAGAGGCTGAGTGGTTGGTTGCAGCCATCGGGACCGCTCGACACAAAGCTAGTGGAGGAGGAAGTTACGAAACTCTGACAGGAGAGAATGAGAGTGAGAGTTGAGATGTTCAGCGGGCTGAAAGTCACTTCTGGCCGAGAACTGGCCGCAGTTTATGTTATAGATAGTCGGATAGAAAGTGAAGGCGAGGGTGGGCTGCAACAATTTGGTGAGGGAGACAAAAAGAGAGAGTGAGCATCCACCGGTTGAGATGAGAGAGAGAGAGAGAGAGAGAGAGAGAGAGAGAGAGAGAGAGAGCGAGGGTGGTTGGCGGCCAGAGAAAGACAGAGAAAGATCGCGAGAGGGGAGAGAGAGAAATGACACTATGGTAGGGGTCAATGATAGCTGCCCCTTTTTTTTCCCTTTTTCTGTGGTGGTTGCCATCCTGCCATGCGTGGGGTCCGGGTGTGAGGTGCTTACTGCAGCCATGCAGGAAATTGAGAGAGAGAAAGATATAGTGTGGGTTGGTTGGTGGGTGAGTGCAGAGGGTTCAGAGGTGGTGGTTGTCACGTTGGAGGAGAGAGAGAGTTGGTTGGAGACTGTCGTAAGAGAGAGAGGGTGGATCTGCATGATACGCGTTGTAGATGACTGCAGTGTGTCTGAATACGGCTACTCACAGACCTTAAGTTCTACACAGCGGTGCATGCCAACTAGAAGTAATATAAAAAAAACGTTGTTAAATAGAGGTGCTCCTATCTGCTAACTAAAGCCACGCATGGTAAGAAAGGCGGCGCCAGCAAGTATAGAGCCTTTACCCTTGCTTTGTGGGCATGCAATGGTCTGTGTTGCATGGCCATTGGCAGCTAAGTTAGTGTAGTACGTGCGGTTCGTAATTTGCATGGCTTGCTCTAGGTGGTTGTCCATGAACAGTGGTGGCAGCGGAATGCATTGACGCACCGGTAGCTCACGATATGGAGGAAGTTTTTCTTAACAGAATAGCATAAGGCTGCAGTGGGGACTATTGTTAAATCACGCAGGCACACCGTCATGCAGAATTCCTACATTATCTCCCCCTGCCTTCTTCATTGTGTCCCGCTCTCAGGCGCATTGTTTGTCAGCTGCCATAGCTCTTATCGCGTGAGCTTCTTGAGCACTCCCCCTTCCTTGTGCTCTCATGCTAAGCTTCTCTGTTGCCAAGCTTCTCATGCCGCTGAGATTGCAACAGAGAACATATATATATATATTCAAAGCTTTCAACTCGTGTTTCCCTCCTCTTTTCCATGATGGAGTTCACCCGAGTGTGGTAAATGGGTTATCCATTGGGGCTGGAGTCAAGAATTAGTGTGCAGGTCTACGAGCTCTCATAGAGGCACCCAAATCTTATTATTCCTTCGATCTTCTTGAATAATAGGTCATGGATTCAAAACTCACCAAATTTTTTTTAAATTTTTTTTTTTTGGACTCCTCTCTTCATATCTTCATCTGATGTGAAAACTTCTCTACTTCTTCGTCACTTGAGATCGTTCCTTTGATGTTAAGTCTTTTCTTTTTCTTCGCTCCATGCTAATTTGTATTAATTAAATTCCTAATCAAGCAAATCTTATTTTGATTGAATCACATAACCATTCTATGCACCTATGGGAATAAAACAATCATGCTAAACATCATGCTAATAAAATAAATAAAGTAAGAAAACTTAGCTATCGGATGTGATCCATCACCATGCTCATCGTGAGCATGTTTCTAGCACCACGAGGAGCATTTTTGCAAGCTCTGATACCACTGCTACAGTCGGGATAACGTGGATGCCCTGCGAAATACCCAAAATAACACAATAAACAGCATAAAATAGACTAATCGGCATACCTGGCACAATCACGTGGTCGCATGATCGCAAGATACACGAACAGAGAGAGACTGAGAGCGAGAGGTGTTGATAGAGCATGTGCAGGCGCACCTCCTAGAGCAGAGTGCTACGCCGGCACGGCGAGAGAGAAGAGAGGAGAGATGAGAAGCGCAACGCAGACACTGGGTGCAATCTCCCCCCGTGCAAGAGTGACCATTTCCCTCTTGCACGTATTTAATTTATAGATTCTTGAATGGTCAAAGTGAGTACAAACTGGCCGGCCGGTCATAAATGGCCAAAGCTCATAAAGAGCACTTGAATTAATAAAATATACATAAAACATGATATCCTATTGCAATAGCTTAGCTCGGTCAAGCCTTTTCCACTTGTCACAGCTGCAATAAGTAATAAGATATCAATTCCATAACAGAGACAAATGGGGAGGCAGATGCAGAGCAGTGTCTGTGAACTTGAGTACTATATAGAAGATAGAGTGAGAGAGGAGAGAAGGAGAGAGTAGCTGACAGAGAGATGGAGTTAGAGAAGAGAGAGAGATGTGTGAGAGAAGGGAAGGGGGAGCTGACACCAAGTAGAGGGGGAAATTCGAATTTGAATTGCACACAACAACTGCTTAGGAACAATACAAGGGGAGTTCCTTTTATAGGCTTGGATAAGTAATCTAGCCGTTGTAGAGATAAGGTATCTGTGGTGAGGTTTGAACTTCAGCTTAGGTGTAAAGTGCATTGCACTTTCCACATCCCCCCTCAAACCGAAATCATAACAAAAAGCATAGAGCATTTGTGAGGAGATCCCCCCTCAAATGCGAATACAAAATAAAACCATGCTGAAATATAATGAGTGTTGTTGAAGATGAAGCTAGGGAGTTTCCAAACCAGCTCTTGCTGAGCAAAGAATGTGTTTTTCAGGAGGAACTGCCTTGGTAAGGAAATCGGCAACATTCTCTATGGTAGAGATGTATTTGAGGTGGATGAAGTTGTCTTCTACTAGCTCCTTGATGAAGTGATACGCGAGCTTGATGTGCTTTGTGCGCTCGGTAAGCTGAGGACTCTTCGCCATTGCAATTGCTGACTGATTGTTGCAATGTAGAATGATTGGTGGAGTGGCACATGGAATCGGCAGTTCGTCTAAGAGTTGGTGAAGCCACAATGCTTCTCGAGCAGCAAGGGATGTTGCTATATACTCTGCCTCGGCAAATGATAGAGCAAGTGAAGTCTAGCGCTTGCTTCACCAAGAAATAGCACCTCCAGCAAGAAGAAATACATGCCCAGAGATGCTATGCATATTCGGGTCTTGGCCGGCCCAGTTGGCATCAACAAAACCTTTGATTTGCAGTGGTGATGAGTGGTGCTGACTATAATACGTGAGAGAATGATGGCGAGTGTGGTGTAAGTAGCGCAGTGATCTCTTGGCAGCGAGACATTAGAGCGTTTGTGAGGTGCCTTCATATGGCGAGATAATACATGACCTGTAAAGCTAATGTCAAGTCTTGTGCATGATATGAGGTACCTTTGCTGGCCGATTAAGCGAGCATAGGGAAAGCTTTACATAGAATAAGTATCATCATCAGATGGTGGCATAGAAGTGAATAATTTATGCTTGACAAGTAGTGGTGTAGAGAGTTGTGCACTAGAAGAGAGAAGATCATACTCACCCAATATGTCTTCAATGTATTTCCTCTGAGAAAGCTTGATGAATGTGCCATTTGGATCCCTGTTGACCTCTATGCCCAAGAAGTAGGTCATAGGGCCGTTGTCATGGACTGGGAATTCTTCCTTGAACATTTCCACAACATGTGAGACATATGTCTCATCACTAGCAAAGATAGGAATATCATCGACATAGACACCAATGATTGCCCATCCATGAAAGAGAGTATGATAGAATAACTTTGGGTCAGAAGTGCATTGAACCCATCCCCATTTGATAAGAAAAGCATGCAAGCGCTTGAACCATTGTCGTGCAGACTGCTTGAGACCATATATAGGCTTATGTAGCTTGCATACATAGATAGTGGGATCATCACAATAGAAGTAGGGCGGTTGAGACATATAAATGACTTCATCTAGCCATCCATGTAAAAAGGCAGTGCGAATATCAATGTGATGAAGAGGAATGTCAAAGAAAGCGGCTAATGCAACAAGTATGCGAAATGAGGTGATACCCATGATAGGAGAGTAAGTATCAGTGAAATTTGTACCATGTTGTTGCGTATAGCCCTTCGACAAGCCTGGCTTTGTAGCGTTCGACAGAACCGTTGGGGCGATTCTTGTTCTTGAGAATCCATCGGCAACCGATGACATTGGCATCGTCGAGCCTTGGTGTGATAGTCCAAGTTTGAGCTTCTTCATGTGCTTGAAGCTCTTCCTTCATGGCTTCAATCCATTGTTCGCCTTCAGGAGAGGTAATGGCGTCTTTGACTGAGAGTGTATTCTCTTCGAGCGGGTCGGGGATGTTGATGGAGAGGTCTTCTTCTTCTTGAAGCAAGAATGAGGCAAATGATGTTGCTTCGTAGATGGCTTTGAGAGAGCGGTGTCGAGGGCGAAGGGGAGGCGAGATCCCTTCATCATCCATTGGGGCTGATTCAGAGGGTCGATTAGAGTGTTGATTTGATTCCCTGAGAGCTGAGGATGAAGAGGAAATGGTGATGGGATTGA
Organism: Adiantum capillus-veneris; assembly: GCF_014529385.1. Lineage (NCBI taxonomy): Eukaryota > Viridiplantae > Streptophyta > Polypodiopsida > Polypodiales > Pteridaceae > Adiantum > Adiantum capillus-veneris. The sequence continues at coordinate 8,937,161 of NC_140953.1, read as the reverse complement.
TAGTGTTTCTATGAATAGTAGAAGTAGGCGGGGTGGAGAAGGAGGATGATACGACAATAGGTGTGTGTGCCATGCTTAGAGGCGATGAATGAGAAGCTGAGGGGCTGAAATAAAAGCTATTTGGGGATGTTTTTGATTGAGTTAAGGGGCTGATGTTGCTTGGAGCAGGAGATGGTGCTCTGGAGCTTGAGAATTGGAGCTTATGAGGAGAGGAATGGCTTGAGACAGAGGGATGAAATGGTGTGTGTGTGTGGCCTTCTTGGAGTGTGCTTGAGAGAGGGAAACAATGTGTGTGTATGCCAAGAATAGGCGCAAGTTGATGAGGATCAGGTAGCGCTACAGGTTGGGTTTAGGGCTGGCGTTGGTTTATTATGTGCAAGCTGTGAGCATTGGCAGCTTGGGATTTTAAGCCTGTGGGCTTATTTGATTGAATTAATGTGTGCAAGGGTGTATTCACACCATGGTTCATTGATTTGGTAAGTGTAGTAACCGTAGGGTACTTGCCGGGTATATATTGTATATGGGGTAGGTAAAAGGGGCTCAGTGGTCGATGAGGGCAGAGCATCTCTAGGATGATTAAAGAGAAGTAATTCACAGAATATTACTGACCTTGAAAACATATTTCTTTTTGAGTGGGAAAGACGATATGCCTGAACGCCATGAGTGTCGCCGTATCCGCAGAAGATAGTGTGGATGCTCTTAGGAGAAAATTTGGGTTGAGGACTGGTGAGCACAGGATATGCCGGGGAACCAAAGATCTTGAGATGGGTTATGTTGGGTGGGTGGTTGAACCATATCTGGTATGCAATTTTCTGTGGATTGACGGATGAGAGTACTCAATTCTGAATGTAGGTGGCGGTAGCTATGGCTTCTTCCCAGAAAGAAATAGGAAGTCGAGCGAGGGCTAGCATTGAGAGAGAAACTTTGACTAAAGTGCGATTCTTGCGCTCGGCGACTCCATTTTGTTGAGGGTGATCCGGAATTGTAAATTCCCGTCGAATGCCATTTGATACACAATATTGTTGAAACTCATTGCTTTCGTATTCCCCACCATTGTCTGTTCTTAGTGCCTTGATTTTGCGATCCAGTTGTGTCTCCACCACAGCTTTGAAAGCCTGAAATTTGATAAATGTTGCAGCTTTATCTGCCAAGAAGTAGACATGAGTGTACGTTGTATAGTCGTCGATGAAGATTAGGAAGTATTTGTTTCCAGTGAGTGATTGTGTCTGCATTGGGCCGCACAAATCCGAGTGGATAAGCTCAAGAGGTTGAAATGTACGGGATTTTGACCTTGGAAACTTGAAATGCTTAGCTTTTCCCAATACGCATGCTTCACAAAATGTAATTGGTGTAATTGTGGTTGGCAAACCTACCACTAGCTCCTTCTGCTGCATATCTTTGAGCACTTGTTGTGAGACATGACCTAGCCTGTAGTGCCAAGTAAGTGTCTCCTCTTGCTTAGGAGAATTGATGACTGTTGAAAGTGATTTGGCTTGGACTTTCCTGGAGCCAAGAGGATACAAGCTTCCTTCCTTGGGGCAGGATATAGAGAAAGGCTTGTGATTTGTGTCAATTGTATGCAGGGTGAAAGCATGTTAACCTGCCGCGCTTTTTGTGCTAGTTAGCAGTTTCAAGTTAGCACATCTTCAAAAAGTTGGGCGTCCGGTAAATTTTTTACAAATAATATCAAGATTTGTCGAAGGTTGTACATTTGGATTCCTTGTTTTAAGTGCTTTCTATTGATATATCATATGTCATAGATCTTGGAGATGTAGCTCAAGTTATTGTACTAGTTAGCATATGTCAAAATTGTGCTAGTTAGCATTGTCTGGGACATGAAAAAGCATGATAAGTTAACATGCTTTCACCCTGCAGGATGCACCTATCATGCGTGAAAGAAACTGTAATGCCCTTTGAGGTGAGCTCTCCTACTGAGATCAGATTCTGCTTTAGACCAGGTACATAGTATACCTTGTCTAAGTGAGCTATAGTGCCATTTGGTAGGGTAATGGCAACAGTGCCATATCCTTTAGCATGTTGAATGTTGCTATCCCCCATGACAACTTCAAGTGGGTGATGAAGAGGAGTGTAGTGTGCAAGCCAATCAAAATGATATGTCATTTGATGTGTAGCTCCAGTGTCTAGATACCAGATAGAAGAGTTGTGATGTGGCTTAGAGGAGCTGAAGCTTGCAGCAAAAAGTGGTATAGAAGTAGGGTGTATATCACCATCATAGCTTGAAATATTAGTGAAATGAGCATGAGATTTGTGATGATAGCCTCCATTTGCTTTATGTCCGTTGAATCCTCCATGATTACCACCATGATGCTTGGTTTTGGACCTGCAATCCTTTGCAATGTGTCCGAACTTCTTGCAGTTGTGGCATTGAACTTGACCATAAGGTGCATTTCTAGGTCGGTTAGAACCACCTTTATGCAACTGCCTTGCATTGTTGTAATGGTGGTTAGGACCACCTTCTCTGAAATTGATATGAGTGGCTAGAGCCACTGGAGTAGAGACATTAGACTAGTCTCTTAAAGCTTCTTCCTGATGGATTTTGGATACAAGGCCTTGCAATTGCATTTGGGACAGGGCTTCAGTAGTAACAAAGTCTCTCCAGCTTGCGGGTAAAGCCACCAATAGAAGCATACATTGAAATTTCTCTGAAATCTCCATTCCGGAGATGAGAACTTCATCTAACAATGGCTACCAATTTTCAAGAAACTTGACTCTGCAGATTGGCCTTCTTGCATAGTATTGTTCAAAAGCCTCTTGATTAAGGAGACTTGATAAACAAGATTAGTGTGCTCATAACTGTTGTTGAAGAACCCCCAAATAGCCTTAGAGGTGGATAGAGTCCGCACCATTTGGACTTGCCTATCCTCACAATGGAGTATAATCTCCATTTGAGCTGTAATGTCCCTTGAATCCCATGCCAAGTGTAGCTCCGTGTCGGAGGCGTACTCGTCTTCACTTCGTCTTGTTTCATCTCTAGAAACAATCTTCCAGAGGCCAAGTTGCTTCACATATAGCTCCATTCTCAGCTTCCACACATTGTAATTGTTCCCATTGAGCTTGTCAATGGTGAAGTACCATAGGTGACGAGGCGCTAGTCATGCTAGCCGAGTGAACCTTGGAAGTGAGAGATGGGCGTGAAAATAGGAAGTTGCTTCGAGAGAAGGTCAGTAGAGTACTTATGAGCTCAAGTTTTGAAGCTCTGATACCATGTGAACTTGAGTACTATATAGAAGATAGAGTGAGAGAGGAGAGAAGGAGAGAGTAGACATAGAGATGGAGTTAGAGAAGAGAGAGAGATGTGAGAGAGAAGGGAAGGGGGAGCTGACACCAAGTAGAGGGGGAAATTCGAATTTGAATTGCACACAACAACTGCTTAGGAACAATACAAGGGGGGTTCCTTTTTATAGGCTTGGATAAGTAATCTAGCTGCTGTAGGGATAAGGTATCTGTGGTGAGGTTTGAACTTTAGCTTAGGTGTCAAGTACATTGCACTTTCCACAGTGTCCTCTACAAGAAGAGGAACACAAAAGAAACCGCCCACTTGGGCCACCTCTCTCGGAAGCATCTTATCTCTCTCCCTCTCATAGCTACGATGCAAGAACGAAGTCTCTCTCTCTCTCTCTCTCTCTCTCTCTCTCTCTCTCTCTCTCTCTCTCTCTCTCTCTCTCTCTCTCTCTCTCTCTCTCTCTCTCTCTCTCTCTCTCTCTCGCGCGCGCGCGCGCACGCGCGGCAGCAGCAACAGAGATCTCTGTAGCATGGAGGGCCAAGGACACGACTGGAGTAGAGTCTGCAGGAGCACATAACACCGCACGACTGATGTTTAGAGGTGGACATTGACGAATCTCGGCAGTGCCCACTGCAATACTTTCTGTGACAATGCTTTTAGTCTGCACCTTTAGATTAAGTTTTTGTTTTTCACTTTACTTCATTTTATTTTTGTACCCAGACATTATATTCGATTCATAAGGATCGCATCTGTTTCGTCCCGTAGCCCTTTTGAAAAATGGGTCATATAACATTTCATTTCATTTAGCTCTTTCTTTTCCCTCCCAGTATGCCTACCTATAGAGGTGGACATTAAAGACGCTCTTTAGTGACATATTTTATCCGACATACGTCCTTGCCGAGCATTCTCACGCAATGAGGATGATGGTAATGGTTTACTCCGCCAATTTTAGACTTTTACTTTGAGTCTTTCGGTTTACTTAATTTTAATTGTGTTCCCACGCATTGGTTTAGATCCGCAATGATTGTATTCGTTTGGTCTCATGGAATTTTGAAGACGGTTAATATAACATTTCATTACATTTCTATCTCTCTTCCCCTCGTCTCCCCTTTCATGGCTTGGAGTTAATGTTTGTGGCTACGCGGTGTGAGATTTGCGTGTTTATATTTAAGGTGGAGATAAGTGTTGCTATGTCTCTTGGTATTTCAATATTTGTTGTATCCATTCAAAGATGACCATCGAAAGTAGTTCCTACGAAATTTTTCATGAGAAATTCTCTTTGGATCAGAGTACTCACAGCAACGTTTATTGATTGAGTTAGGGCTTGCTAAAAACAATCTTCCTAACTAAAGAAAATAAGGGAACACTTAAAGCTCTTTTTCTTTTAGGTCAAAATTCAAAGATTTTCAGGTATTCACACTAAGACTTGTAAAACTTTGCTGATTTACTTGAAGAAAATGATAGAATCTATCCGATGTTTTGCTATTTTAGCTAGTTTCAACAACATTGGAAACATTTTACTAGCTTCTAATTTTCTTGCGACAACAATCAATGGGTTTATATATATATATAATTTTAAAAAAAAACTTACTCATATATACAGTCCACCTCACTGATATATGACACCCATCTGTACGACTTGAACTTTATGGCATCTGTACTTTGGTTTGTTCTACCTTGCATGACATTACTCAAATGATGAATTTTGCTGTTGCCCTTTATTTTCAAGAACTTGTTTAAGCATTTGACGATTTGGATACTAGTCACTTCTTCAAACCGCCTCCAGGTACGTAATTTACGTTGTTAAGTATGCTAACTCTCTTGTCTACAACTTTGGATGTGTCTACTGCCCCCATTCCAAAAGAGAAAAACACAGTTACAACCCTCTCCAGCTTGTACGAGCATTCTATTTTTGTGCGACCCTCTAATCCGAATGGTCATTCTTTCAATTATAGCTCTCTATGCACGCACACACTGCTTCGGCTTTTATTTCTCATTAATTTAAAGGATTTTTCATTATGATAATTTCTCATTAAGCTATACAACTACTCATGTCAGCAAAGGTGCTCTAGGACAGTGAACAATAGTTTGTAAGTATCCTCCAAATTTGTCTCACATGTGATAAATGTTATATGCCTAGCCTAGTCCATTGGTCACAACCACACAGATTCGTCGATTTAGGTAGTGTGTAGATACTCATCCTGGTGCAGATTCGCCGATTTGGGCAGTGTGTAAATGATCACCTTGGTGTAGATTCGTCGATTTAGCAACACCAGTTATCTATGCAAATCCGCCGATTTAGGCAGCACACTGACAACTTGCAAATTCACAATGGTAAATGCAGATCCGTTGATATAGGCAGCATTAGTGCAGATTCGCCGATCTAGGCAGCACGTCTTATTGGTGTAGATTCGCCGGTTGAGGCAACACCGATCACAAAATCATGCTGCAGTGGCTGGCCACCACTATAACTGATATGATTTTGTTACCCAAGTACATAATGAAAGTGATTTGGATTTGGACTTATATTGTGGAATTGGAATTGGATTGGGATTTCGTATCTAGTGATTATTATGGCATTGTTTATGTGATGAGACTTGACATTATGAGATTAATGATGAGTGTGACCAATGATATCCTGATTCATTAGGGTATGACATAGACTGCTTATTCTAGTGGTATGGAACACTAGAATAGATAGTATGTGGATGACGGCAGGCATAAGATAATGTTGTTTAGTTTCATAATTTTTTCTTTTATTATGTGACGTTTTTGACACAACGTACTAATCACTGTTTTTGACAAGTATTGTTTGCAGATTTTTATCTTCGCAACTGAGTTGCTTTCCAACGGAGAGGTATGTTATGGAATTGATATCTTATTAGTTATTGCAGTTGTGACAGGTGGAAAAGGATTGACCGAGCTAAGCTATTGCAAAAGGATATCATATTTTATGTACATTTTATTATTCAAATGCTCTTTATGAGCTTTGGCCATTTATGATTAGCCGGCTAGCTAGTTTGTACTCACTTTGAACATTCAAGAATCTATAAATTAAATACGTGCAAGAGGGAAATGGTCACTCTTGCACGGGGGGAGATTGCACCCAGTGTCTGCCTTATTCTTCTCATCTCTCCTCTCTTCTCTCTCGTTGTGCCAGGCGTAGCACTCCGCTCTCGGAGGTGCGCCTGCGCATGTTTCTCTTCCTCTCTCTCGCACTCTATCTCTCTCTGTTCGTATTGTGCTCGATTATGGATTTTTGCGAGTCGACAGGTACGTAGATTTATTCATTTATGTCTTGCTATATGCTATTTTGAGTATTTTGCAGGGCTCTCTACGCTCGCGTCTGTAGCAAACATTGACATCATTGGCCATAACATAAGTTTTGTAATGCTGCTGGCATCTTTGCTTGCTTAGTGTTGGGTATATTGGCGGAAAGACCTTTCTAGGCTGCTGGCAAGGTTTTAGGTCTTGAGGTTCCTTGGATGTGGAAGCCACTTCTGTTTGATTTGAGTATTTATTTGCACTTGTGACCTCCTGGGTGAAATTTTTCTCTGTAGAGGGAGAGGATATGCTTTCTTGGGCTTTTGCTTCTCTCTTGTCTGCTACTGATAAGCATTGATTTGTATTGCCCTGGGAAGTTTGGACATTGTCTTGTGGAGGACATGATATAGTTATATCTGCATCTGGACTGCGTTGAGTAATCTTTTGTGCCTCTATTTTTTACTGTATTATTGAGTCTTTAGATCTGATAGATTTTTAGAAGAATATTGACTCTTATCTTCAGCTGCAATGCTTACCATGGCCACTAGTTCACATTGCTCTTTAATGATCTTTTTGGTCGTCTTTTGATAGGCTTCTTGTGCTTGCTACACCATTTGCTCTTGATTGTTCAAGTCAATCCTTATTTGTGTCACCTTTGACTTTTTTTTGTTGTCATCCACTTGCAACACAATAGTATGGATTGACTTTATAGCCAGTTCTTCTTCTAAATTCAAGCCATCCTTTGTACGCATTGAAGTGTCATTTCCTTGGCTTTGAGACTTGATCTTTGTCTGTGTCAATTTCTTAACTGCATCTTTGACCATTGAATTGTCTGTGCTAGTTGCATTGTCATGTAGATTCTTTGAATCCATGTCCATGTTTGCCATTTGTGATTTCATCCAATGAAAGTCTTTGACTACCTTTGTTAGCTTTGCATCCTTATCATAGATAATTTCTTCATCCACTTCCTCGGACATTGAACTGTTCGCTACATCCTCGTCAGTTTGTTTGACCTCAGGCTTTAAGTCTTCTAAGCTATTAGTGACCATCTGGTTAAGCTGATCTTTTTTGATAGCTTGATTTTCAATCAGAACATCATTGATGCCTGTAACCTCCAGTATCTTGGTCATAATTTTGTCTCTTGTGTATTGTGACAAGATTTACTTTCTTTCTGGGGACCTTGTTGGAGACCTTTGCTTTGTTGATTCAGTTGTTGATTTATTGATAGTGGCTTGGCCTTGCTGCTTCATTTTTTCTAAGTGTAGATTGACTGAACAATTGGGTATTAGATGGTCAATACCACATTTATAGTAGTGCCCATCCATTTCTATTTGTACCATAACTGGTCAAGGTAGCTAGCGGCAACTCTTAAGAATAATTGAAAGATTCATTTTTGTTGAATTATAGGACTATCTTCATTAGACAATGTTTTGGTGATGTTTGAAGGGCTGGACGAAAGAACTTGTATTTGGAATTAATTAAAGAACATTGTTTGTATATGTAAAACAGTGTGGTAGTAATTAGTAAACAAGCAGAAAAGTGTGAGTGTGGGGTGGAAAGTGGGGGATGGCTCAGGTTGCCAGTCAAGGATAAGTGGTCTCGATTAGTTGAGAAACTCTCCACTCCCTCTTATTAAGAGAAGTGAAATTAGACTATTGTGCCAAGAGTCGAGATGGCCCAAATCTACGTGACATAAGATTACCATTTAGTTTAGACTAAATCTCATATCATATTTATGGTTTATGGATGGCGGCCGTGTCTCTTAAACATGGGGAAAAAGGCGTTGTTTATGGATTCTAAATATGTCAATGGGATTTTATCTTTATGCTAGGAAACAACTTCATTAGAATCCTAGATTTATCGACCTAGCTTGTGGTGTATGACCCTTATAACCACGTAAACGATGGATAGAGGACTTCCTCTCTTTTGTTGCTCGTATCTCTACTTTGTGGAAATAGAGTAGGATGTCGTCAATGGAAAAGGAGAATAAAGGAAGTCCATCTATCAAGTCGCCCCAATGTTCTTGGGGTTGGGAACCTCACAATTGGTATCAGAGCCTTAGGTTTATAGTTGGTTTTTTCTAAACCGTCTATACTATTCTTGGGCTTGATTGCATGAATACTTGCTTGACAGTATTACCCTATCTGTTTTGTAGCACGAGTTTATGGACACCAACTGTTTAACTATCTTTAAGGCAATATATCACACTGCTTGTCAATCACCAATATTTGAACTATGTGAGAATGTGTTCCGCATCCTTGACAAGGTTTTTCCACCTCACATCAATTTTGATCCACCAAATACATGGTTATATACAAGTCGTTGTGTTCGTGGAACAACTTTTGCTTTTCGAGCACGTCACATTGAACACTTGGAGATTGACCTACATCGAATCAAGTGGGTTGAATAATTGAAGCTGGTTTCATACTTTCAATTTACAAAGCACCACAGACTGTCATGGCCCCTGATGGAGCCACAAATCGTAATTGATGGGTTTATGACAAAGTGACATCAGTTATCCGTGCCAATTGAGTTTTTATTGACAATCACACTCTGCCGAACTTGAAGGAAAAAGTTTTCATTGGCTATCCCGAGCTTCCTCTTGTGTTTCGATTATTACATCCACATCACCAACCACCAATCTTTTACAACATGTTATCTGATGTGTATTACAACTATGGTTGAAACCTCTATTATATATTCTCATGGAGAAATCTTTTTCAGACCCCTATATGGATTCTTGATGAGTTTATGGATAGTAATGTTTTTCTTTAAAAAAGGATTGTTGACTGGTTAAGTCATTTGATTGACTTGTTTTCTTCAAAGAAATTGTATAACTGGTTAAGTCGTGTGATTGACAAGAGTCTTGACTGGTTAAGTCATGTGACTCAGTTCTGATGGGATGGGTAAGTCATGAATGTTTAAGTCACGTGACTGAGTTTTGATGGACTGAATAAGTTAGAATTGGTTGTCATATGGTTAAGTTTTAATAGACTGGGTAAGTCAAAATTGGTAAAGTTATGTGGTCAAACCTTTAGTGGACTGGATAAGTCTAAGTTTAGAAAATACCCTTATGCTTTGGGTTGTTACGAATATTAATGTTAACATAAGCGTAGGAGAATACTCAAATCACTCCTATAACGGAAAACCCTCCGAACGATGCTATCTATACGGAGATTCAGGAGAAGAAGGTATTGCTGAAACAAATGTAACCACCTTCTTTTAAAGGAGAGGGTGTTGATATTGAGAAGGATGCAAAAGTATGGATTGAAGCTATGGATGATTACTTATTGGCTGTAAAGACTGCTCCTCCAAATCAAGCAATGCTAGGGATGTTTCGCCTCTCTGGTGAAGCAAAATTATGGTGGAAACAACATTGTCGTAACATGGGAGTATTGGAGAACCACTAAAGTTGGAGAGAAATTAAACAGGCTGTGAAGGAAAGATACTTACCTCCTGCACACGAAGCATTGAAGATGAATGAGTTCTTTAGCTTGAAGAAATACATTTTAACCTTGGAAAAGTACTACTCAAAGTTTGTAAGGCTTAGGTATTATACTCCATCAATGACCATAGAGCAGCAGGTAGCTCACTTTGTTAAGGTTTAAGAGAGCCAATTAGTTCACGATAAGAAGCTCTGAATCCTATCACAATACAAGATGCCTTACTACAAGCTAAACCTTTAATGAAGGAATAAGTGATTACAAGAATAATTAAGCAGAATCAAAGCTTTAGACATAACCAACCACAAAGAATTTATGCTGCTAATGTGCAAGATCCTCCACGTTTGAATGTTCCATGCTTTGAATGTGGAGAGTTGGGACATTACCAAAACTCTTGTCCACGATTAGCTAATGGAGCATCAATAGTAGCAAGTGAAGCAGACTAAGGACATCACCTTTTTTAGACATAAGGATGGGTCGCTCGTAATTAGAGTAGGAGTATCCTCACTTTTTGGCGAGATGAGAACATCTTGAATCCCTAAGTTGGAGAGATTGTAATGTACCCAACATTTTTCAATAAAAGTATTTCATTTACTTTGCAAATATTTGAGGTTTTCATTTTATTAAGTCAAAGAGAATTCTAATGGAATGATCGGATAAAAAATTGGACTTTAGAACTATTAATTATGACCCTTATTCACTTGGAAACAATAAGGGGTGAAAGAGTGGTTTGGTGGTACAAAAAAAGGACCTATTTTACTTCTACCAATGAAAAAGTGGGGATTGGTAAATTTTTTGTAGTTTAGATCAAAAAATTTCGGACCTTGTGTTTTTAGATTCTTCTTTTGACGATCTATCCATTGATATATAGTATGATAGGCAGTTTTTCATGTGACATGTAGAAATTGTAACTCAAAGATTTGTCAAAGGTGATGTCAAGGACAATCCTTTTTGTTCCACCAAAGCATGCTTTTAGCCTAAGGTTGATGTGAAACTCAAGCCTCAAGATTGTATCTAGAGATAAGAGTTGACTCTTGGGAAAGAAGGAGCAATTTTAGGAAAGGAGGAGTATTTTTAGGAAAGAAATAGGGGAGTTAAGTTTAGAGTTCTTGTCTTGGAGCCCAATCTTCTTCTAAAATTGGAGAATCGAGATCGTGCATTGAAATCCGTTTCCCCAAAAAAAAAATTGAGGGCCGCTAACGTACGCGAACTTATCCCTCTATTCTTAGTTGGAATTCAGAGCCTATATAAAGATTCCTCTCCCCTCACTTTCAAGAGACAGACACGCACTCTTAGGAGCGGAAGCTCTCTTGCCTTGATGTTGGAGTTATCTTTTCTCCCTCAACCTCTCTCCCTCAAGCCATCTCCATCTCCAACTTCTTTCTCTACCATCATCGTGTAGCCTCTCAAATTCTTGAGTTCTCCTTCTCACTTTCTCTCTTATCTTTGGCGATACGATGAGCCCGAAGCGAGTGACTCGAAGCTCGAAGGACGCTCATGTCGCTCTACCTCCAAGAAGGATACAGAGGAAGGCATCAACTACTCCAAACGTTGCTCAAGCGGAGGTATTGGTTGCGGAAGAAGTCAAAGCCATTCAACCCGAACCACAAGAGATAGTCAAACGTGTTGCTAATCCGTTAAGATGAATTTATAATTCTACATCGTTATACATGATGACTGGTAAGTCAAGCCTAATAATTCTCTTAAACTATCCAAAAAACATGATTATATCACAAGAAACAAGCATATGATTTCATAAAGTAGAGAAGGAATTGTTTGATTTATGATTACTGTTTGATAAACTATCTCTGTTTGATATTAGATGTTAGTTAATCTTCTGTGAGAAATCACATAAAGAAAACAATTGCTGAAAGAATATCTTGTTTTTAGATGGAACTCGCGGTTAGCGAAAATGATTCCACGGTTAGCGGAGATTAAGCTGAGGTTATCAGCTTTATTTTTGTCTGTTGTGGTTAGCAAGATGCCTTGTGGTTAGCAGGATGCCTTGCGGTTAGCGAGATGCTCCCTTGCGGTTAGCGACTGGGAGAGTATGAGAATTTTGCGGTTATTAGCGAATATGTAAATCCTTTGCAAAGCTCTGTTGGCTAGACAGAGAAAGTCCATGGGTAGCGGAAACTCTTAAGTTCATTTTTGTTGAATTATAGGACTGTCTTCATTAGACCATGTTTGAGAAAGAAATGTTTTGGTGATGTTTAAAGGGCTTGATGAAAGAATTTGTATCTAGAATTAATTAAAGAACATTGTTTGTATATGTAAAAGAGTGTGGTAGTAATTAGTAAACAAGCAGAAAAGTGTGAGTGTGGGGTGGAAAGTGGGGGTTGGCTCCGTTTGCCAGTCAAGGATGGGTGGTCTTGATTAGTCGAGAAACTCTCTACTCCCTCTTATTAAGAGAAGTGAAATTGGAGACTTATTGTGGCAAGAGTCGAGATGGCCCAAATCTACGTGGCACAAGATTACTATTTAGTTTAGACTAAGTCTCATATCATATTTATGTTTTATGGCGGCTGGCGGCCGTGCCTCTTAAACGTGGGAAAAAAGGCTTTGTTTATGGAGTCTAAATATGTCAATGGAATTTCATCTTTATGTTAGGAAACAGCTTCATTAGAATCCTAGATTTATCGACCTGACTTGTGGCGTATGACCCTTATAACCAAGTAAATGATGGATATAGGATCTCATCCATTCTTTTGCTCGTATCTCTACTTTGTGGAAACAGAGTAGGGTGTCTTCAATGGAAAAGGAGAATAAAAGGAAGGCCATCTATGAAGTCTCCCCAATCTTCTCGGGGTTGGGGACCTCATAGTAGCTCTTTAAACACTGTATGTGTGTGTAAATAGGTGTCAAAACGCTAGCCCGCATTATGTTTGTGTGTGTGCGATTGTGAGAAAAAAAACCCATCATTTACCTTATGTATTATGTTGAGGAGTGAACACTCAGTCCGTCTGATGCTTGTTTGTTTGCAACTGAAGGCTGACAATGCAAAGATTGTCACCCTTGCGTTCGTTGGTTGAGAAGAAAGGTGCATGCGCATGTTGTATTCCAAGTGGCAATCATTGGTTGAGAAGGAGGGTACGTGCGCTTACTGTAGCCCAAGGGACAGCGTTATGTAGAGTACAAGTGAGCGTTAGCAGTAGCAGGTAATAATACACTATGTGTGTGTGTGCGCTCTACAAAGCAAAGCGGGATTGTGTGCGTTCTAGAATCATGCGCAATGCTTTATTTATACAAAAGCGCTGCAAACGGTGCATTAACTAAACCATGCGCGCATAGTATTCTTGGGAATATATAGCCACCCACTGGATGTTGCTAAAAATGATCATTAGCCATTTATAATTATCCCTTACCACCAATATGCAAAATACTAAATATCTTTGACACTAGGGATTATTATTTATTCAAAGGTTATGTACATTCTTTGCTAAATTCCACCCAAAGGAAAAACTGTTACATACTAGAAATCATTACAGAAAAAAGCCATACGGCTTTTTTTTTAATAAACCATCAGGTATGCTCTACTTGGAGGCAGCTTTCGTCTCTTCTTCAATCAATCATTCATCTGCTAATGACGTAGTTGCCTGTGTCATGGTAAAGGATTAGTAGATCTCTGGTGGCATTGTGGAAATTTTTAAGTTCGAGTTTTTTTACTAAAAACTTGTGCCCTATCATGCTATTTACTTTTGGGAAATGCCAATGGTATGTATGTGTGAGTGTGCATGTGTGCCTGTGTGTGCGAGATAGCAAAGAGAGATAGTCATTAGGAGATTTCGGAGGTCTTTTGGAGGGCCTTTTGGAAGAGAGACGAAAATAAGCTCCTCCAATTGGAGAAGAGCCTACGTTACGTAGAAAAATAGATTGATATTATCAAAAATATAAAAGGTGTCCCTCTCCTCATTTAATAATCTAGTGGTCCTTGAAGACGATCACTCTCTTTCATTTAATGCGAGCACCTTTTTCAGAAGGTAGATGCGGTGCATTTAATACGGCTTACATCATCATTGGAACTCAAAAAGTCACAAAACTTTCAAGTGGTGGAAGATTTTGAAACTTTTGATACTGTCAATGTGTCCGGAACGCCCAAATATCCTAGAAATGAATGTCTAATTCCCTCGCTCGGACATCCAAAGAGGCAAAAAATGTCAAAAACCCCTAAAAGAATATTTTACTAACGGCACGCGAGGGGACATTCCAAAATTTTGGAATGCCTCCTCGTGCGCCCTTTGTAAAAAGCCCCTTTTTTCCTCTTTTCAGGGAGCTTTTTGAGAGGAAAATGTCAAAAAACTTCTAAAAAGGGGCTTTCTTGAAAGATAAGTGTCCAAAAACCACTAAAAGAAGCTTTGTACTAACGGCACGCAGGGGAGCATTTTAGAATTTTAGAATGCCTCCTCGTGCACCTTAAGTAAAAAGCCCATTTTTTGGGGTTTTTTGGCATTTTTTGTCTCTCCGGATGTCGGAACGAGACAAGTAGACATTCGTTTTTAGGGTATTTTGGCGTTTCGAACGCATTGGTGGTGTCAAAAGCCTCAAAATATATCACTATTTGATAGTTTGTGACTTTTCAAGTTCCAGTGATGACATAAGCTGCATTGAATGCGCCACACTTGCCTCCTGAAAAATACGCTCGCATTAAATAGAAAAGTGACCGTTTTCAAGGATGATTGGGAATATAAATCTACTTTTTAGAGTGTCTGGTTGTCCTTTTGGACGTACTCACAAGGTGCAAGTGCATTTTAAAAAAAGTTTCTAGAGAGAGAAATACAATTTCTTACAAGGCCCTTCGAATGACCTCCGAAATTTTCTAATGAGTATGTCCTATATACTATGTGTGTGTGTGTGTGTGTAGAAAATTTGAATAACCTTTCTATCACCCAAGTGTGGTAGATTGGTTATCTGAGCTCCCTCTTGAATAACAGGTCTTTAGTTCAATAGAAGTCAGATAGATCTTTGAGGTCTTTTTGAATTGTTACTATGAAGTGAGTAGGTCTCTTCTCTTTGCTTCTATAACATGTTGAGTGTTTTATAATGGTACGTATTCATGATTTTAATTCTATAGGGCTCATACTATTAATGAAGTATCAAAAACATTCAAAACAATCAGCCAAAAGATGAGACTAAGCACAACTCATTGATTTGATATGTTCATTCTCTCACAACATGTGTACAGAGATAGCCTATATGTAGGATAGGCTTCATATAATTAATGAAGTATTCAAAACATTCAAAATAATTGAGCAAAAGATGAGACTAAGCATAGCTTTATCAACACATAAATTTGATATGCTCGCTCTCTCACAAAATGTGTAGAGAGATAGCCTATATGTAGATAGTATCCCAAGGGATAAAGATGTGTCAATTTGGGGAGACTCCATATTAGAGAGAGTTTTCAAAATGTGTGAAGGGTAGATAATATTTTTTCTATAAGTAATGGAGAAAATAATGGGGCTTAATGATGTCTGAAACCTAGCTATCCAAGCTGGTAAAGGTGAGAGATTCTTGTGAAGACCTCATGAAACATAGAGTTAATCAAATCTCCTAGCTAGTGTTGGACACATCAAAAAGAGGTCGCATATGCATGTAACAAAGAGTTCTCTTCTCATACAACCTCCTCTATAACTTTTCCTGAGTGAAGCATGATAAGAGACAAGAAGAGGACATTATGACAATGAACTTTTTGACAGCATATCTCTCATAGAAACCCACATAGACACTACAACAATGCTTGTGTCAAAAAATGGCTAGAAAACACATACAAGAGGAAACAATGCCAACAAGCATGAAAGCTTCTATCCACCACATTAAGGTACCTTGACAATTATGAAGGGTGATCAAGAACAACACCGAGGGACCATACATCTCAAAAACACATGATATCATTGTTTGCATCAAAGGTAAAATGACTAAGTTACCTTCTCCTACCACATGTCATTTTGTTTTTACTATTTGTCTTTCCTTTTCTCTGTATAGAGGCATTTAAATAGTAGATGGCTTAGGTTGCCGCAACGAGTGCAAGGGTTTTTTTGAAAAGATATCCTTTTCATAGTGCCATACCTACCATGTTCATGGCACCTCTTTCTTTGCAACTCTTCCTTTGGAAGAGATAACATAGTCTCTACTTTTTCATACTGTGGCTTTCTTCTTGTTGTTCATAAATTCTACCCTTGTCTTGCTACAAGTTTATTGAGGACACCCTCAATGTCTAGAAGAGGCTCCTCCTTCTTATAGACGATGTTGAGCAATTGGTCAAAGTCCTCATTTTGTTTTTCCCCGAGGAGAAAATCCTTCTATTAGTTAATGCAATTGTCCATAGGGCTACAACCACCTCTACTAGAGAGGGCTACAACAATCACAAGGGGAGACTCTCCCAATGAAAAAATAGCATATGTACAATGAGGCTAAATCAGGAGATGGGAGGAGGGAAAATCCACACAGGTGGACCGTAGTGCCATCTGAGCATACCCTGGACCATGATGAAGAAAGGCCTAGAGTTGAAGGAACTCCTCTTTGCAATCCTGCATGCGGTCGCAGCTACCCTAAAGTCTCTCAAACTATCCCCTAAGAGTATGGATCAGCTCCAATCAAAATTTTTGAACAATCTCCACAGCTGGCACAAGGTGAGCCTTGAAGATGTGGAAGTAGTGGGGCCGCCAGATGAAAGAGAGTGTTAGGCCACAGACAAGCTCCCAGCACACCTCTCTCTCACTGCACCAGTCTTGTGAGGTAAGCTCTATAGCAGGCTAGAGTGTGGGAGGACCCCCCCTGTATCATTATCATCCTGGTGGTGGTGGATAGCTCAAACTATAATGCCAGGCCCATGAGAGTGAACCAAGCAGCTACCCCCCAAGTGTATTTTCGTGTAGTGGAAAGAGTTGGCATCAACCAAAGGACCCAAAGTCAAACCTGTTGTGCCATAGGGTAGTCCGAAAGACACTCACAATGACTCTCTAAAGGATGGTCACAAGCTGCACATACTACGGAGAGACCACTTTGTACAAGCCAACTCCCCACTGTTGTAGCTCTATGTGCTACCACCCCACAGGAACAATGTGACTCGCCATGGCTATGTGGCATCGCACAACCTTCCCAAAAAGATAACAAGAACTCAGTTGTGAGACCCTCCTTGTGCCAATGAGATGTTACAGTAAGACGAGTCTCTCTCTGTGCTGCCAATATGTGATGTTGTCAGGCATTTTTTGGGTGATCATAAAGCCATTAGATTGTGCCAAAAAGCTTGATAACTAGCCTCATGTCTATATGTGTGCATAGTCCCGCGAGTCTTGGGAGTGACCATGTAAAAATTCATGTACAAAGGTTTGGTTTTTCCGGGATTTTGTACTAGTGTTTTGGGTTGTTCAAGTCCCCAAGACATGGTTTCCAATAAATATTGTTAGCTGTGCTTTATATCTCGTGAATCGGACTTGTACATCATGAGTTATGTGCATCCAAAGTGGGTGGTCTTGACTTAGATAGTGATTGCAGATGCATGCGACAAAGGCAATTGGTCCAACTTGATGATTTGAATTAAAAAATGCTGAGATTTGAAATATCCAAAAGTATCCGAGGTGATGGGCTCCAAGCCGTACTTTATGGTGTGTCATGTGGTGACCGGAGCATCAAGTTATGCTTCTGGAAAGTTTTTCAGGAAGTTCTCTCACTTGGATAAGGAGCTTGAAATTAACTTGGGCATGATGGAGTTGGGAGGATTGTGAAGGAAGTTTCCATGAGGCATGGGAATTATCCCACATGGGAAGGGGTAAGGAGAGGATGGGGGGTGTATAGGGCAGGTGAGGAGCTCCCTTTGTTTGAATCATTTCGTGACGAGCTTCGGGGAGAGAGCTTGTGGACTCAAAGGAGATGGGGGCGTCTTTTTCTAGTTGTTCACACTGCCTACCCAAGCGCTTCCTACCCTTTTTGTTCGTCTAGACAAGTGCCCACCCCTTTCCTTGAGCACAAAGGCACTGACTTGGCTCCAGGATTTACCAAAAAAGGCTCAAAATGAACCAATGAAATGAAAACCCCAAAAGTCCATGTTGGCTGAGGAGAGAGAGAAGAGGATAAGAGGAGCCCCATTTTAATAGTTGCAACACCTGCACAGTTTCTAGAGAGCTCATTTTTTAGCAAGAGAGATCACCCCCAACTTCAGATGGCCATATCTCTCTCATTTTCCTTTGTTTTTAGTTTATGGATACTCTAGGAACATCTACTCAAGATGAGCAGCTTCATGATGTCCTTGGATTCCAAGTGTGCTTCATGCTACAAGGGTTCTTCATAAATCTTTACAAGTGCTTATCACAGGTGGTTTTGGCAGTGCAGTAGTTCTTCCTTCTGACGGTGTGACTCGTGCAAGGCTATAGAGGCACTCATTTTCCTTATCTTTTGCATTCTAACATCATTTTGGTGCTCCCACTGAGGAGCAAGTGCTCATGTGCTCCAGTTTTTGTGAAATATGTCTATTCTGCATGCAGAGAATGTAAAGGGGATGTGGATCCTTATGGACAACCACCTATGTATGTGCAAATTGTGGACAACATTTGAGGTGGTTGTGTAATTGGATTGTAGCCTTTGGAGGGTCGTGAGGATTTGTGAAACCAAGAATAGGGGGCCGGACTACCCAGTGTGAGGTGGATTAGGTATGGAGAGATCCATCAACATCCCTTAAATTTCGATGTCACATGTAAGTGCTTTTGTGGCAATCAAACATGACAGACGAGTTTCCACACTTTCATGGATTGCCTAATGAGAATGCACGGCTTGTTATTGAGAAATTGGAAGTCAATTTCTTACTGCAAAATATACTAGATCAAGGTATATTGTTGCGGTTGTTGCAATATAGTTTACAAGATGAGTCAAAAGTTTGGTTTAAAAATTATGAAGAGTAGGTGCAGACACAAACTCCGGTGGTGGTTTTGGACCACAATCGTGTGAAGGAGGATTTTTTGGCACAATACTAGAGCATCAAAATACCTAATGAAGTTTGGCATGAAAATTTGGGGTACAGTCAGAAGGTTAATCAAAGTGTTGATGATTTTGTCATGCAATTCACCCGTTTATGGGATAAATGGGCCAGAGCTTTGGGAAATGAAATCCCTCTAGCCATGTGAAAGAGGGACCGATTTGTGGAAAACTTAAAGAACAATTTGAAGCTCAAATTTGAGCTGAAAAGGTCTGCTACCTTGGAGGAAGCAGTCACTATCGCTAGGGAGAAAGAATACAAGGCTCAAAGATTTAATGAATATGGAAAAGTGGTCCATGTGCAAGGTAATGGTGACCAAAATGAGGGAAATCAAGAAGAGGATAGAGCCCAACCTTCTCAAAGAGTTGCGAACACTAAAAAATTACAGCAAAATATGTAAGACATGATGACCATGATATAGGAATTGCAGCTTAGTGTTCTTGGAGGTGGTTTTGGTTGTGTTCGTGGTAGAGAAAATGCCAAATCGTGCAAATCTCAGTCTAATGCTAATGTGGGTTGTGGACAAGGTATCTTTGAGCCGCAAAGGAGGTCCATTCCTACCTATTATAATTGTGGTGAACTTGGTCATATGATCACTTATTGTCCAAAGCCAACAAGGATGGGAGGTGATATGTTTCCTCTTCCTCCAACAGATTCCTAACATGGATAATGATTATGCATTGGATATATGGGGAGATCAAGGTATTGAACAAGAAAATCACGCCTCAACCTCTGCTGGTCATGTGGGTATTGTGCGGGTTGAAAAGAAAGAAGCAGGTATGATGCCCATAGGCAAAAGAGAGAGGGAAGGCTATGTTGCTCAAGGTCCCATTAAGAAGAAAAGGAAAGAGAAAGAGGGTGAATATGCGAAAGTTAAGAGGAAAAAAAGAGCTCATAGATGGTTTGAAGAAGAAGATTTACATTTGGGAGAAGGCCAAACAGCTTACAATAAAAAGGAAGACGTGACTCGGAGGAAAGTAGATTGTACTTTTGGACAAATGATGAAAATGGTGCCGAAACTTAAGAGGCAGTGTAAGTCATTAGTGAATCAACAGAAAGAGCCGAAGCATGGACAAGTCAAAGTGTGGACTATGAGAGAGTTACTTGACATTTGTCCTATGGTGAATGCTTGGCACAAAGATGTGGTCATGGAAGAGGCCTACATTGATGGAGGTGCTCAAGTTTGTGTGATCACACAGTCATGTGTTGAGAGATTGGGTCTCATTACATACGGAAGCTCTAGGTTTAGGATTCGACTAGCAAATCATGCCAACGTGAAGTGTTTGGGGTTGATTAAGAACTTGGAAGTTCAAGTCTTTAATGTGAAGGTGATAGTAAACTTTCACGTTATGCCAGCTTTCTTGTTGTTGGACAAGGAGAAAAGAGACATTGGTGAAGTATTGCAAGTGTCAAGGAATATAAATGCTTCGAGGAGCAACTTGAGGAGTTGATGTAGCCTAAACAGGAATTACACTCTACACAATGAGAGAATGTGTGTGTGTGTGTGTGTGTGTGTGTGTGTGTGTGTGTGGGATAGTATATCCCCCCTCTCATGCTTGGTCCATCTCTCTATCTCTCTCTCTCTCTCTGGTATTATTTTGTTATTCATTTGGACATTGTACTCTTTTTCCTCTTTGACAAAATGAACATAATTTATTTTTGTCTATCTAAATTCTCATTGGACCCCTTTAAAATGTAACCAATGGTATTCAAACACATCATGAGGGCCACATGTGGAGGATCATTTGAACAAGTGTCTTTTATGCTTATTAAGTCATTTGGTGGAATCGAATACTTCAAGGACTTATTCAATCAAGCAAGCATGTATCTTTTATGCTTCTTAAGTCATTTGTTTTGAATTGAATACTTCAAGCTTTAGTCAATTAAGCATAGACGTTCATGCCTCTTGAGAACTTATCTTTGTATTTAACATTTCAAAAATCTTAGTCATTTAAGCATAAAAATCACCTCAAGCTTTGGGAAAGGGTCCCACAACCACTTTAAGTGTCTTAGTACGTCATGCTTGGGTGCGATTCCCACCTCGAGGTTAGCCCTAGCTTGCAAAAGGTCAAAGAACTTTTTAACACTAACTTTTAAAGGTATTTAATGAAGTTAGCCCTAAGGTCTTCTAAGCTCCATTAGATGCACGTTGCTCTTTTATAGACTACCTCCATTTTGACCCCTTTTGAGATGTAACGATCTCTCCTCTTGGTCTCTTACTGAGGTAAATCAAGAAGAACTTATTGCACATTGCTCTTTGGTAGATCTACCCTCTCCTTTGGAACCCCTATTGAGATGCAAATGTTTCTCCTTTTGGTTCCCTGTTGAAATAGATCTATAAGCACATATATGTATACTAACTCTTGTTCCTCTTTTATGTTCCCATATTAAGTGATCAGTTTAATATGAGAAAATCATTTGGTAAAGTTAGATATTATATTTTATGATATAGATTATGAAGAGACGTTTGCCTTCAGCTGTTGTATGAATACTACGCATTTTCTATATGCATTCGTAGCTCATTTTGGTTGGGATGTACATTAATCAAACATGGTTACTTCTTTCTTGAATGGTGACATATTTGAGTAATTTTATGTAACGTAGGGTTTCAATTTTGTCAAGAAAGGACAAGTGGACAAAGTGTGCAGATGTTAGACAGCTTTGTATGGGTTGAAGCAATCTCCTCGTGCTTGGTATGAGAAAGCTAACACTCGTTTGGTCAAACGAGGCTTTTATAATAGTCTAACAGAAAGCACATTCTATGTAAAGCGTGAGGGTGATGTAATTCTCATTGCGGTTCTTTATGTAGATGATTTTCTATTCACTGGACCAAATGAGAGACATATTGCTGAATTTAAGGCTGTTTTGAATGCTACTTTCAAGATGAAAGATTTGGGGATGTTGCATCATTACTTGGGTATACAGTTTACGTAGTGTGATGGTGGTATTTCCTTGTGTCAAGAAAGTTACATCGAGACATTGCTATGTAGGTTTGGACTTGAGGATTGCAAACCTATCGCCGCTCCCATGGAAACAGGTTTGAAATTGAGTCTTCATGATGCTAGTGATCTTGCAAATGTCAATCTTTACCAAACTGCTATTGGATGCCTCATTTATCTATGAAATACGAGGCCGGATATTCAATTTTCAATCTCACAAATCAACAAATTTATGCATAGCCCAGGGTCTAAGCATTGTCAGGCTGTCAAGAGAATTTTCCGCTACCTTAGTGGCACTTTACATCTTGGCTTGTTCTATCCTAAGGGGAGATCATTGTCGCCAGACTTACATTCTTTTTCAGACTCAAATTGGGTTGGTTGTTTTGACACAGAGTGTCCACAAGTGGTTTTTGTTTCATGCTTGACAGTTTATGTATATCATGGTTGATTAAAAAAAAACCTACTTTATGACTAATGTGGGTGCTGGACAAGACACTACCAACACTATCTACACTAATAGTCAGAGTGCATTAGCACTTGCGAGGAACCCATTTTCTCATGCTCTCACAAAGCACATTGAGGTGCACTACCACTATGTCAGGGTGAGGCTCTTAGCAGGAGAGATCATCTTGGCTTAAGTGCCAACATAGGACAACATTGCAGATCTTTTCACAAAGGCATTGTCTCGTGAGAAGCTCGAAGATTTTTGCAAAGCTTTGGGCTTACTCCCCTTTGTGGACTGATCATGTGGTTAGGGCATGGCACTTCCCTTTACTCATGTGCCAATTCTCATTCAAAGCATCAATCGAGGGGGGATTTGTATACATTTGGTAGTGATGTGTGTAAACACACTAGGACTACTGGGGCATTTTTCCCCTCTTTAGGAGGTTTTTCCCTCGTGCATTGTATATACGCCCATCACTCTAGGGCTATCTATCTTTCCATTGCACACTAGGTAATACACTCTCTATTGTGTGCCTTGAGCTTCCTTCATCTTCTCCATGCTGTATGCATTTCCCTGCAACCCTAATTCCAACACTTACTAGTAATCTGTTTGGCAGCTTTGGCTTCTGCCCAACACAACAAATAATCCACTGTTGTCATAATGTAAGCATTTCTTTTGCTAGTCATGGGCAAGGGTCCATTAGCATCAAGATCCCATTTTTCAAACACATCAAAGGCTAGAATTGTCTGTCGTAATTCAGGATTCAAAATTATTTCTCCCATTTTTTGACAAGATAAACAAGACCTGCACCAATGGTTAACATCCCACTGGATACTTGGCCACACATAGCCTTCTTGAAAAATCTTATGTAATGTAATCTTCATGGAAAAATAGCTGCCACAAGATCCCTCATGATTTTCTTCCAAAATCTTGTAGATTTCCTCTTTCCAAGGCACACGATGCAATATTAAATCACTTTCTTTCATGTAAAGCACATCATCAAGCATTTTGTACTTTCTAGCGCTTCCTATAAAAGTATACTTTTTTGAGGATGGTAGATCTTCAGGTAAAACACCTGTCAATTGAAAATCTACCTCCATTGATAATAACTCCCTTCCATGATATAAAGGGGCACTATCCTTCAACACAAACACACAAGGGATCATTTCTTGGGCAGCATCATGAGTTTTCTCATTTCGAGACCTCTCAATATGCTGCAAACTCCATGCTTCAAAATTTTTGAGTAATGATTTCATCTTGAAGCATAAATTTTTCAGTTTAGGATTCTTATTCTTATATACTCCCAATTCTTGCTTCACAACCAACAAGGCATCTCCTTTGATTTTTAGATGTCTAATTCCCAATTGTAAACAGATGCGCAAGACACCTTCACGAGCCATGTACTCTGCTTCATTGTTACTTTTTGCATCCAGTTTGAGCCCTTGTTTCCTTACAAGTTTTTCTTGTTCATCATAAATGACAATTCCTCAAGAAGCAGCATCATGACTTCTTCGATAAGAGCCATCAAAATATATTAGTGAAGCATTGGGGTATGGCAAGAGTTTCAACCTTCTTCCTTTGCACCACCTCTTCCTTAACCAAAATAGGAGTCTCCTTATAAGTGAGTAAATCTGCCAGGGTAGCCGGACTACACTCTCCTACCAAAAAGATGAAATGAAACTTCTAAAGTTCAATAACCCATTTCATCACTGTTTTTGATATATTTGAATTATTAAATAGCTGAGGAAGCAATGAGTAACTGGTGAGAAAAGTGAACAACTTTTGCAACAAGTAATGTTTGAATTGTCTATAAGCATAAACCATACTGGTCACCAACACCAATTCGATTTCAGAGTAATCTCTTTCATGAGGAATATTCACTCTACTAGCATAATGAGCAGGCTTCATGTACTGAGATTTCTTCTTCCTTTGCAACAACATGGCCCCAATGGCATCATCTCTCACTGATGGGTTAACATAAAACTCCTTTTCCCAGTCAAGAGCTCATAATGAGTAGTGTACTCAAAACTTCTTTGACTCTGTCAAAAACATCTTCACATGCTAGGAAATAAGACGTAGCTAAATAGATAATTGAGTAGATTACTTAATGGAGAGAGACAGATTTATATACACGAGATTATAGAGTAGAGAGAGAGAGAGAGAGAGAGTACACACGATATACGTGGTTCACCCAATGTGGGCTACGTCCACGGGAAAGCAGCCACTCAATGGATTTAGTACTTCAAAACAAGAAGTAGTTTACAAAGGGATTATACCCTTAATGGAGCTCCCGCCTTGCTTCACTCTCACCACCTCACACTCACCTTGTTGCATCAACTTCACACTATATGTGTGTAGAAATGGCCTCCTTTTATAGGCCAAAAGGGCTTCCCTCTCTTATGAGAGACAGCCATGTGTAGCCGCCCTTGTGCGAATAAGTCCAAATCGGACCCTCCAATCTGCCCATGTGTGGCCGCCCTTGAGAAGACAAGTCCGCTTTTGAATTCAGCCACCGGCCATTGAATTCGGCCACCGGCCACCGGCCATTGACTTCCGACCATCGGCCACCGGCCATTGACTTCCGACCACCGGCCAACTGACCGGTTGTTTTACGACCACTTTTCGGCCGCCGTCCGGCCATAATATTCTGGCGAAAAAGAATATTCCGGCGAAAATAAAAGTCTCGGGGGACTCCGCCCCCGAGGCCTTTAAAGTTGCCCCTGATTCTTGTCCGTGAAAATTTTGGTTTCCGATGAGTGATTTTCCTTCACGCACGATGGCTTCTCCTCATAATGGGGGCCTTATAAATGTGCGCTTTTACCACAGAAAATTACAAGGGTAAATCAGGCTCCATACTTAACAATCTCCCACTTGGAGACTGATCTCCAAACCAAACCTGTGACTACTTTCCATTCTGGCTTCTTATCCTTGAATGCCGATTGAAGATGAGCAAAAGCTCAACTTCTCCTTGTTGACCACCTTTGTAAACATGTCTGCAGGATTTTCACTTGTATGCACCTTTCCTAGCTTTAGTTGTCCCTCTTCCAAAAGAGTGCGTATGAAGTGATATCTCACCTCAATGTGCTTTGTCCTTGAATGAAAGGCTGAGTTCTTCGCAAGATGGATAGCGCTTTGGCTATCACTGTACAAGACACAATTGTCTTGTTTGAATCCAAGCTCTTCTAAGAATCTGTGAAGCCACAGAATTTCTTTGCTTGCCTCCGTCATTGCTACATACTCTGCTTCCGTGGTAGAAAGTGAAACCACTTTCTGCAGCTTTGAAGCCCAGCTTACTGCTATGCCTCCAACCGTGAACACATAGCCAGTAGTGCTCCTTCGAGTATCTTTGTCACCTTCCATATCTGCATCAGCATACCCTTCTAGAAAAATATTAGTTCCTCCAGAATACAAAGCATTTGTTGTTGTCCCTTTTAGATACCTAAGTATCCACTTCACAGCTTGCCAATGCTCTTTACCTGGGTTGTCCATGAACCTACTCACAACTCCCACTGCATGTGCAATGTCTGGCCTTGTCCAGACCATAGCATACATTAGAGAACCTACCGCTGCAGCATATGGAACTTTAGACATATAGGCTATCTCCTCTTGTGTCTTTGGACACA
Organism: Adiantum capillus-veneris; assembly: GCF_014529385.1. Classification (NCBI taxonomy): domain Eukaryota; kingdom Viridiplantae; phylum Streptophyta; class Polypodiopsida; order Polypodiales; family Pteridaceae; genus Adiantum; species Adiantum capillus-veneris. Next base: position 8,911,235 of record NC_140953.1, on the reverse strand, counting down.
TATCCTTCGTTAGTTTAAAATGACTAGCCAAAGGTGTAGAAACTGGTTTTGCATTTTGCATTGCAAACCTTTCTAGTACCTTCTTGATGTGATCTTCTTGAGATAGCTTTATTGTCTTCTTCGTCATGTCCCTTGATATTTTCATACCAAGTATCCTCTTTGCAGCACCTAAATCTTTCATTGAAAAAGATTTGGACAACTCCTCTTTTAGGTCTTTGATGTCCTGCATGTTAGCACTTGCAATCAACATGTCATCAACATACAACATTAGGATGATGAATTTTCCATCTCCCAAATTCTTCGTGTAGATGTAGTGATCCGAGTTGCATCTTGTGAATCCATGATCCAATATCCATCGATCAAACTTCAAGTACCATTGTCTTGATGCTTGCTTTAAACCATACAAGCTCTTCTTTAATCTGCAAACCATTTTCTCCTTACCTTTTGCTTCATACCCCTTTGGTTGAAGCATGTAGATTTCCTCCTCTAAGTCACCGTGAGGGAATGCCGTATTTACACCCATTTGCTCGAGATTTAGATCATGAGCAGCCACAAGGCTTAAGACAAGCCTAATTGAGTTCATTTTTACAATAGGAGAAAATATTTCATTGAAGTCAATACCTTTCTTTTGAGAAAAAACTTTTATCACAAGCCTAGACTTGTACCTTTTCTTCCCACCTTCTTCTTCCTTTAGCTTGTACACCCATTTGTTTTGAAGTGCCCGCTTACCTTTAGGCAACTCAACCAACTCCCATGTTTAGTTGCGATTTAGTGAGTCCATCTCCACTTGCATGCTCTTCGTCCATTCTTCTTTGGATTCATGTTGCATAGCTTCTTCATATGATTCCGGCTCTCCAGAATCTGAGATCAAGAGATGGTTGAAGGAAGGAACAAACCTTTCTGGAGGTCTACTTTCTCTTGTAGATCTTCGGGGAATAGGTTGAGGCTCCTCATTTGGTTGACGTTGTTGCACATTGTCACCGTTTGCAATCCTTGAGTCTTCACCGTCCTCAAGATCCATGTACTCATCACCTGTTTCTTTTGTTTGTTTTCTTTCCAAGTAATCTTTGTACATATTTTGTTCGTTAAAAATTACATCCCTACTCCTTAAGATTTTACCATCTCCAGGATTCCATAGCGATACCCAAAGTCTCCTTCTCCATAGCCAATGAAGAAACACTTTTTGGACTTTGCATCTAACTTTGATCTTAGGCTTCTATCTATGTGCATGAAAGCCTCACACCCAAACATTTTGAGAAATGCATAATTCACCGGTTTACCTGTCCATGCCTCTTCTGGAACTCACCCATCCAATGCCGTTGAGGGTGACCGATTGATTAAGTACACAGACGTACTTACAGCTTCCGCCCAAAGCTCAAGCGGTAGGCCTGCATGTAGCCGCATGCTTCGTGCTTGTTCCATGATTGTCCTGTTCATCGTTTCCGAAATCCCATTTTGTTGAGGTGTCCTTGGGGTTGTCCTTTGCCTCCGAATGCCATTGCTAGCACAAAAGCTTTCAAAAGCTTGGCTGCAATATTCGCCTCCATTGTCGGATCTGAGGCATTTAACCTTGGTACCTGTTTCATTCTCCACAAAGGCTTTCCACCTTTGAAATATGGAAAATACATCGGATTTATTCTTCATGACATAGACCCATGTTTTTCTAGCCGCATCGTCTATGAATGTTACATAGTACAATGAGCCACCAAGTGATGGTGTACTTGCAGGACCCCAAACATCAGAATGAACCAACTCAAGTTTTTTATTTTTTCTTTCATTTCCTGATTTTTGAAATTTTACCCTCTTTTGTTTACCATAAATACAATCTTCACAGAACTCTAAGTCCACTTCTTTCAAACCTGGTAGAAGCTTCTTTGTTTGAAGGATTTGCATTCCTTTGGCACCTAAGGTCTCAAATACTCATATAATTTTATCAGCCAGGCCTAGTGGTCAAGTAATTGAGGTAACCTAAAGTCACAGTCTCCTAATCTCAAGGCTCATCCATAAGATTAAACTCTAGTTCCATCAAATTAAGCAAAGACAAATTTATATGTCTATAATGGCAGATAACAAACATAACTATTGCACTCAAACAAACCATGAAAAATCATTATTAGCAATTATACATATCCACCAACATGAATCATCGAAAGTAGTACACCTGGAGGTATGTAGTTGCTCATTTCGTCGAAGTAGATGTCCTCAGCCATGTGGATGGAAATCCATATACGTCCTACTTAACACATCCAAAAAACAAGCACTATACCTCTAGGAGGCATGTCAGTGTGAAAAAATTAAAACTCCTAGAAAACACAATCCAGACCCCTAACCTACCTATCTATCATCCCTTTTAGAATCAAGGAAAGAGGATATTATATAAACCAGGTGGCCACCCTAAGGCTAGGCCTGTATCATCATCATCTAGATAAAAGAAATCATTTTCCGTGAGGCCATAGTCTTCCTCGGTCTCTATTATTTCTTCTTCATCATCCTCTTGCGCAAGAGTGTTAATCAAGAACCTCGCGATGCGTGGATACTCATCTTGTGCAAAAGAATAAGCATGTGCCACCGGAGAAACATTCTCTACTGGGTAGGGATCACTAGTTATCCATAAACGTATCAGCCATTCTAACTCGTCAAAATTTCACTCATGCGCAAGTCTCTCTACCAAATCCCATTCGCAAGAAAGTACAGGGTAGCAGATGTGAAACACTTGAGAAAAAGAAAAAGGGTACCTTTCATCAAAAATAGAAGCGCATGCCTCTGGTGAACTAGCCATCTCTGAGAATACAGATAGATTTGGTTAGGTCTTTAACACTAGAATGGTAACAGGACACTTTTATGTCCTTGGACACTTTTGTGTCCTGTTAAGTGACCATTTTGCTTGAATTATTTAAAGAGTATGAAAATGAATTTATAGGTGCTATATATCCACAAATTTTCCTTATGAGCTGAAAAAAACTTAGCATTTTTTTGGAGTATCGATCTCACCATTAACCTTACTCTTGCACAACATTTTTGAACCTAAACTATGTGAAAAAACGGGTCCTGTTTTTGGCTTTTTTTTTTTTCAATTTTTGGCAACTATACCACTCTAAACTTCATGTTGTGAGGTTTAGATGGCTAGAAGTTAAGCCTTCATAGTTCTCAATGTTGAACTGGAGACGAGACACGAAACGAGAGAGAGAGAGAGAGAGAGAGAGAGAGAGAGAGAGAGAGAGAGAGATGACTCCACGATTGCAAACCCCAAAAGTGTGTAGAGAGTGCACACTGAGCACACATATATAGTGGGGACTCCTAACTATATATAGCGTAGGGGTTGGTATATATATCTCCAACACCTCCACTCAAATAGGAGTCCCTAACTGTGGATGAAAAAACCCTTGGGGGTACAAGGGAAAAACCCACAACACCATATACATGCACTGTTATATTAACAATTATCAAAGTTTACAAAATCATTTTTCAGGAGCTACATCACTCCATAATATACAATGTGCGCTTTCAAGCATCTTTTAATGATCCTATATATACAATTGAATTGATGGAAATTCAATATCTTTGAGCAGATTCAATATCTTTGAGCCCTGTACATGCTGCTTGACGTGACTTTTATCCTATAAACAACATCAACTCAAGAAACATGTCGAAATATGAAGGTTAGAAATAATCACATCACATTGTCCTTAGAGACGGTTCGTGATGCCGCTCTAGAGATGACGGAGAAATAAACACTGATGCCACGGGTATACATAACAAGAATGCAATACGTGTGCACACATGAACACAAGCCGGCACACAAATGACATGAAACACTACTGTTGCATAGTCATAGCTGTCAAATCCCTGATGATGAGGATGACGATGAGGGTGCAATAAAATGATAACAATCATAGCACCAATGACGACGAGGGTGCAATAAAGTGATAACAACCATAGAACAAATGATGACGAGGGTACAATAAGATGATAACAACCATAGCACCAATGACGAGAACGAGGGTGCAATAAGACAAAACAAGCATAAAACCAATGGCGAGTACGAGGCACCGAGATCCCAAGTGCGCATAACCTTTGTCGCATTGCTCATTAATGGGAGGTAATATATCACATCATCAAGAAAAGCATTAGTAAAGTCATGATGTAAAATTATCGATTGACGATAGCAAGCATAGCATCAATGAAGATGATGAGACGAAACAAGCATAACATCAATGGTGAGTACGAGGCACCGAGCTCCCAAGTGCGCATAACCATTGTCACATTGCTCACATCATCAAGAAAAGCATTAGTGGTCATGATGTGAAATTATCGATTACGAATTTTGAATGCTTCAAAATCTATTGCAAAATTCACATTTCAATTAAGTAAATTAAGATTGACGAAATTATGTCTTCAAAAAACAAAATACTCTTAAAGATCTTTGAGTACTACAATGGAATCATATTATTAGGCCCGATTAGTATTGGGATAGCTATATAGGCAAAAAGCTATACACGTTTTTAGTTTCTTCTATTTTGTTTTGCTTGCTATTTCTGGCGAGAAACTTTGCAAGGTGCTTGTCATGTATGCGAAGGATAGAAAACGGCACATGTGAATCCAATAGTCATGAGTTTTTGCGGCACGAACACAAACTGCTTTGGCTTCTCTGGTTGTACTCTGGTCTGATGCAGTCGATTGTATCCTCGTACTCGGGGTCTTATGCAGTCAATTGCATCCTCGTAACCCTCATGGCTGAATGAGCACGCCTTTTATAAAGCCTTAAAGATGCACGATGGGTGGGTGCCACTCAATAGACAACATTCAACAACATGCTAATACAAAGCTTCGTGAATCTGACGCAATCCAACTAAAATATTCAGCATCAAAAAGTAGCGCTGGCTATTTTTAGCAGTAATTGGTATCACACGAAATAACGAGATGCTAAACCTACATGCGATACATGCAAAAGCAACACTAGCTATTTTTAGGAGTGACCGTCATCGCGCTTCAGGGAGTGGACAAAGCTAATGCGCTATAGGGAAAAAAGCAACCTCTGTCGAAATTTTGCTCCTAACACTTTTGGAGAAGTCAGATTTCTCATAAGCTTGGCACTTGGGTTTGGCCTTCTGCCTCGCACTCGGGCTGCTACATTACGATGCAAAGATTTTCTGATGTCGCATACGGGTTTGGCCTGCTGCCTCATACTTGGGCTGCTACACAGACATATGCCCTATCTCGGTGCTTCGCACACGGGTTTGGTCTGCTGCCTCGCACTCTGGTTTGGCCTTTTGCCAATGTACGATGAGGTCAGCGTCTCAAAACCAGCCAGCCTTCCTAGCACACGGGTTTGGCCTATTGCATACTCGGGCTGCTACACAGACATATGTCCTGCGCAGGCTGTAGTCGATACATGTTATACATCTGCCATGCTACATATTTACGCTACATCTATAATCGATACATGTTATACATCTGCACTGCAGAGAGATGTAGTCGATGCCTGATATACACAAGGCGATCGACGTCACTATGTAGTAGCCACATCAGGCTACACCATAGTGACCTAGAAGCAAATTATATCAGACTGCGCTAGCATGCCTCTTGCATCCTCATACCCATGTCGCTAGCAGCCACCTTACAACCTTATGACCTGCATGCGACTACGAAAAAAAAAAGCTTAAGTTGATTTGACTTATATTTGGCTGTGTTTTGCGTGATGACGACGCTTCTGCTCAACAACTTGCTTGCGACGACTGTTTGTTGCATCGTGAAGCTTCGTTACCAGCAAACGTGCCTTTTCTTGGATGGATCTACTCACCAAAATGTTGCGCCTTGGAAGGCTTCTCTGATACCATGTTGAACTGGAGACGAGACACGAGACGAGAGAGAGAGAGAGAGAGAGAGAGAGAGAGAGAGAGATGAGTCCACGATTGCAAACCCCAAAAGTGTGTAGAGAGTGCACACTGAGCACACATATATAGTGGGGACTTCTAGCTATATATAGCGTAGGGGTTAGTATATATAGCTCCAACACTCAACATGTTTTGATGCTTGTAGGGAGAACTAAGTGTTAAAATTGAAAGTTATGACCAATTTACAAGAATTGCATAATCCTGTTTTTTGGCCAAAATTAGCACTTTTATGATTTTTTTGGTGGCTTTCTTGATGTCCAAATTCAATTTTGATCGTGTAAATGTAATGAATAACATAAAGCTAATCTTCCTTGAGTTTTGGGGGACCTAATATGCTATATAGCATAGTATATGATGATGGTTGAGTTTTTTGATTGCTGAAGAATACGATACATTTTGGAGTAGCAAGTATAACTTTCTCAATATTGCTAGTTTCTTAGGCCATTTTGTAGGTAGTAACCATATCTAATCATAGACTACAAACTTGGCTAGATATTGAGTAGTTTCTATGGGTTTCTAGAGGTCATAATGCTAAACCCAGTTTTTTTATGTTTGCTGTATTTAGCACTTTATCATTGCCCCCAAGGTTCCAATTCTAAGAGATCTATTATCCTTTTGACATGATCCATGGCTCCTTTTAAATCCAAAGACCCAAACCCGAACCAAGAAAACATGTATATAGTATCTGTATTGAGCGTGACTATAGAAACCTTGATGATAGGTCCGTAGAATGGCAAAAATGCAACTTTTTTGTACCTATTTTTTTTGCCCAAAAAAAAATTAGTGAGGTAAAAGAAACCATATGTTTTGGTCACCAACCCATTGAAGTTAACGGGGCATTTTATCTCATGTCCTACAAAAATCCCCACTCTTATTTATATGCAATCAACCGTAAGAAATTGCTGTTTTGGGCAAAATACACTGGTCCATCAACTTTGGAGGCTTGTAGTGACCAAGTGATGAGAAAAATTACAAGTTTCTCATTTTTTCCATATGTAGTAGTTATTGAACTATAAGCTCATGAAAGAATTTTTCAAAATGAGTGGATCTACTATGGTTTTGGAAATTTTTCCCAAAACCCTGAAAGGACACTTTTATGTCCTTTTAGGTTACCATTCTAGTGTTAAAACATGATTTGTTTTTGTGTGCTGCTTGATGTGACATGGTGAATTTAGACTTATGTGTAGGATCTGATAGGGTGCTCTCTTGTTGCTAGTCGCTCTTGCTCTTTAAAAAAAAATCTTTTTTTTGTTTGTTTGCTAGAACTAGTATAAGGCTTTATATATACATTCCCTATGATTGGAGATTGAGAGGTCAGGGAGGAAGGTTCTGAGGGAAGCAAGTGAATGATGGATTTCAGCAAACACTCCCCCCTTCCTTGGGTAGATCATACCTTTTGGAATGATGTCGTCACCTTTTGAAACCAATTGTTCCAAGTTGTTAGGGGTGAAGGCTTTAACCAATAGTTTTCGATCGCCCTATGTGTTTCATCTAGTTGCAAGGGTGGTAAGGTACTCTCCCATGATTTTATTTGCAACATTGTTGTAGGTGGTGAACCTACAACGGGAGGTGCAAACTCTTTCTTGCTTGTATGGATATGTACAATGGTAGGTGGAGGTTGTGTCGAAGCTTCTATTTGCGTATAGGAACTACATGAAGAGCAGGAAGCTTCATTTGATTTCCCTGTTCCTGAGCTAGGTGGAACAAATCGTTCTTTTTTTGGTACCCAAACTAGCTCTACAGCGGGTGTGTAACATTCCGTGGATTTTTCCTTTCCACGATTTTCAATTTGTTTTGGAGCCACAGGATTGGGTTTACATGGGCCAGGTGACAGGTAAGAGTACAATTTACGTTTGGGCACCCAGATTTGATAATTTCCTTCATAGTATCCTTGGGCTTCCAATAGTTGTTTAGGAATCCAACCCAATATTTCTTTACATTTCTTGGAGTGAGTGGGACGTTTCTTACGAGGCTTTCGTTTTTTAGCATCAACCATGGTCACTAAAGAAGATTTAGGGACCCACTTGTATGTTTTCTTTGTTATATTAGGATGATTCTTGTGTGTCTCAAGCTTTCTTTCAACTACATCAGTTGAATCTCTAGAGAGATGGGCTATGGGGTCGTATGGTTCAACCTCCTGGACATGCAAGGTCTTGGGTTTTATTTCCTTAGGCAATATCTAAGGGACTATGGCTTGAGTGGTAGGGATAAGAGTTGGTTTTTGCGTTGTGACACCCCCAGTCCCCCAATCAATAGTGCATTTGGTGGCTATCATCCACATGCGTCCTAGGTTTATATTACCGCCCATAGTTCCAGTAGGCATGATCAAAAAGTCTTGAGCTACAACCCCATTGTCATAACTGACAGAAGTGTGCCAGATTCCAAAAACCGTAGTTTTTTTCTTGTTGACACCCTTGACTTGGATAATATTCTCAGATAGAGGTGGCTTCCCTAACTGACACCACACCCCATATGATAGCAGATTATATTTAGCACCCGTGTCCAATAAGGCGTTATATAGCACTTTTTCATAGGCACTATTTAACTCAATAGGGTATCGTAGAGACTTGTCAGATTCCAACTAATCATCCTCTGTTTCAACGTGGAATGCATGTGTAACTCCAAGGTTAGCCTCTCGCTGGTGTCTTATGCGTTGTTGCCGCTCTTTCACCTCAGCTTGAGCTTGTATCTTTTTCAATTCTGTTTGAGCCTTGGATGTCTTTTTTGTATGGATGGCACATAGCTCCTCTTGGCTTAAAGGATCATAGTATCTTTTAAATTTGCTCCCATTGAGAAATCCAATGGTTTCAACTCCATCAAGAGTCTCCACACGAATGGTTCCTTGTGGGGTGATCTCACATACTCTATATGGTCCTTTTCCCGCATATTTCAACTTTTTCTTTTCGTTACACACTCCATACATAAGGACTTTATCACCAACATTGATATCTTTGTTCTTTAGATAATGGTCAAACCATTTCTTCCTCCCATCTTTCTCCACAAGTGCATTTTGCACAGCTATTTGCCTCTCTTCATCTAGCCTTTCAAGGATATATAATCGCTCAACTAAAGGGTTACCATCCCAACCTTCTTGATAAGCTACTCGAAGACTAGGAACGACAAACTCCCATGGCATAACCGCTTCTTGGTCATACACCATCTTAAACGGTGTGCAATTAATGGCAACTTTGTACGTAGTACGATAAGCCCATAAAGTTGAAGTTAACTTTCAATCCCAATCTGTGCGATGAGCTTCCGCCATTTTGGTCAAGATAGAGATTAAGGTTTTATTGGTGCTCTCAACTTGGCCATTTGCTTGCGGATAATAAGGTGTGGACTTATAGTGAGCTATCATGAAGTTAGTAGTGAGTTCTTTGATTACTCCATTTATAAAATGAGTACCATTGTCACTCGCAATCTCAAAGGGACAACCAAGTCTTGTAATAATGTTCTCAAAGAGAAACTTGGCAGTTGACCTCGCATCAGCCTTTTGTGTCGCCTTGGCTTCCGCCCACTTTGTTACATAGTCAGTGGCAACGATAATATATCGCGATTGAGTGCTACGAGCTGCCAGACTAATTGGGCCTACAAAGTCCAAACCCCATTTTTCAAATGGTTGAGTCACTTTAACAGGATGTAAGGGCATCCTATCCTTTCGTTGAGTGATCTTGTAACGTTGGCATTCATTACATCCTTTTGCAAAAAGTGATGCATCCTTAAATAAGGTTGGTCATCAATAGCCTGATTGCAACACTTTCTTAGCTGTTAGTCCCCCCGAGAAATGTCCTCCGGCTATACCCATGTGGGCTTCTTGCAGTATGTACAAATACTCATCCTCACAGACACAACGTCTCAGAATATCGTCCTTCCCTAGCCTGTAGAGAGTTCCTGCAATGAGAGAGTAAGGTTTACATTCTTTTAACAGTTTTTGAGGTATGTCCTTATGAAGCTCTTTGGGTGGAAAACCATTAATTAGAAAGTTCACAATCTTCTCACTCCATTTAGGTATGGTTTCGACTAGGAATAGAGAAGTATCGCGGGTAATTCATCATTGACTCCAGTAGGGGCTTCACCATTGGGTATGCAAGACAAATGATCCGCCATGACATGTATTTTACCAGGTCTCACCACAATGGTAAAATCAAACTCAAGGAGAATTAGCAACCATCGTGTAATTCTTCCCATGGAACAAGGTTTATTTATGAGATACAACAAGGCTTGATGATCAACATAGAAAACAAACTTGTTGGCCACAAGGTAGTAGCGAAATTTCTTCACTTCATAAATCATACCTAAACCTTCTCGCTCTGTAGTGGTGTAGTTTCTCTCGGCATCATTCAATTAACTAATTGCAAAGTTGATGGGGTAGTCCAATTTATGTTCTCTTGGTTGAGCTAGAACACACCCAATAGCAAAGTTTGATGCATCAATATGCACATGGAAAATTACATTCCAATCGGGCACCCGTAGAATAGGAGCGCTAGTCAAGGTCTTTTTCGATGACTCATAAGCATAGTCACACTCCGCAGTCCAGTGGAACTCAATAAGAAGCTTGTACAAAGGACGAGCTATCTCGGCAAAGTTTAAAATAAACCGTCGGTAATAACCAACATGGCCCATGAATCTTTGAACTCCCTTATAGTTTCTAGGTGGTGGAAATTCAACAATGGCTTTAATTTTGCTCTCATCTGTGGAAATCCCGTTTTTGGACACTATATGCCCTAAAATGACTCCATGTTTAACCCAAAATTGGCATTTGAAAGGATTTAAGGAGATGTGATACAATCTGCACTTCTCAAACACTTTTCGTAAACATGATAGATGCTATTTCCAAGAGGAATAAACACAAAGGTCATCTAAGAAAGCTTCGCAAAACTCCCTCAAATATTCTCTAAAAGCAGTGTTTATTAATCTTTGAAAGGTAGCATGGGGCATTGGTTTAACCAAAGGCCATAACACGGAATGCAAACACTCCAAATTCGGCTATAAAGACTGTTTTAGCTTGGTCCTCTAGTGCAATTGTGTTTTGATTGTATCCAGAGTACCCATCTAAAAAGATATAAGCTTCCTTTCCTGCAACTCTTTTAAGCACATGTTCCGAATATGGCAAGGGGTAATGGTCCCTCCTAGTGGCGGCATTGACCTTCTTGAGATCTACGCACACTCTGAGTTTCCCATTCTTTTTTGGCACAATCACTATTGGAGACACCCATTCTGAGTTCTCAATAGGGTATATGAATCCGCATTCCACAAGATTTTCAATCTCTTCTTGAACGATCTTTGCATATTTAGGATTCATTGGGTAGGGTCGTTGCTGAACTGGTTTAGCCATGCTATTCATGGGGATTGTGTGCTGCACCACGGAAGGTGGAACACCTTTCATATCATGATATGTCCAAGCAAATATATCCATGAATTCCTTGAGAAGTTCTTTAAGTACACACTCCTCAGTCTCTGTCAGATCTTGGGCAATGAAGACAGGTTTAGACTCTTCTCTTGGGTCTGCTAACTCTATTTCCTTAACTATCACTGGACCATCATAGACTCCATTGCTCCCATCGATAGGTTTTCTTTGGGCATTTGTATACACAACCTTACATTACTTTGTGGTATAGGATTTGAAATGTTCAGGTACAGGGTGTAAGTCTGTGGGGTCCTGTTGTTTCGTGGACTGTGATTTAACTTCTGATTCCTTTTGTTGTCGAGCTAACTCTCAATTTTTTCATCTCCTTACGGTACGGCTCAACCTTGGCTTCTCTGTAGCCTCTAGTTGTGCGATGTCAATGGGTTGTGGACTACACCACATAACGCTTTGAAGGTATTCACCCCAGTTATCTACCAACTTTCGATGAGCATCACATGCCCCTATATAATTACGCCATTCTGCAGTAGATTTCTCTTCATTTATTCTAGCACGCACATTTGCTCGATATCACCGCATCTTATATCTCTTACTCTTCTTGTTTAATTTTTGATTGCGGTTGATTTCTAGTGAAGACTCACTAGATGAATCACTACTTGTGTCTTCTGCTCCCTTGGATAGATTATCATCTAGGTTACCACTGGGCTCTGAATGGTTTGTCCCCACGCTTGCACTAAGGTTTAACTCAGATCCCAGTCAACTCTATTGTGAGGCTTCTCAAAATCAGGAAGAAGTATCACCAGATCCTCACCAAGAGGTGCGCAAGGGCAAATGCCTTCCAGAAAGTAAAGATGTTGTCAAGGATAATGCGCTCCTTGAAAAAACCCGTCTAGGTACCATGGATAATGCTCTTTAGGGGTGAAAGCATGTTAACTTGTCATGCTTTTTCATGTCCCGGACAATGCTAACTAGCACAATTTTGACATATGCTAACTAGTACAATAACTTGAGCTACATCTCCAAGATCTATGACATGTGATATATCAATAGAAAGCACTTGAAACAAGGAATCCAAATGTACAACCTCCGACAAATTTTGATATTATTTGTAAAAAATTTACCGGACGCCCAACTTTTCGAAGATGTGCTAACTTGAAATTGCTAACTAGCACAAAAAGCGCGACAGGTTAACATGCTTTCACCCTTAGATGTGGCTAAATCCTCAAACTCAAACCCTTTGCAAGAATTTTTTAGGCTCAGTTGAGGATGGTGATGGGCTGCCACTGCCGAATCTCATTCAAGGAGCCATCCTCCTTGGGAATGAGGTAGATCAAGCCCTCACTCATGTTGTCAGCCATCTCTCTTGTGTCTAGGATGTACTGAACATCGTTGCAGATATCTGAGCCAAGAAAGTCCTACTCCTCTAAGAAAAAATTGGGAGTCAATCCATCCTCACCTAGACAACTACCACGAGGAAGTCCTATGAGGGCTGTGTGGAGCTCCTCTAGTTGAAGAGGCAGTTCAAGCCTCTAACGCATCTCCTTAGTCAGTCTCCTCACAGGACAAGGAAGTTATGCCCAAACCGGCTCTTTGCATGCATCCTCACGCTCTAACTGAGTCTCTATTGACAACAAGTCACGGTCAAAGTTAGTAGCAATTGGACACATGTCCTTTGGCTCTGAAGCAACCGACCCATCAAGCCTCCTCAACTGGCTAACCACTTGTGTGCACATGTCGGAGTCCCATTATCTCAAAGAATTCCCCTGTCACTCTATCACGGACCTGGGTCCACTCAGATGCATGTCAGTGGAAAGAAAACTCATGGCACCTCTCCTCTACGCTGGAAAGCTCCTCTCAACCCTGCTACATTTTCTCTTCGAACCAGGGATTGTTTGGGTGATTGACATTGATCGTTTGCAAGGAAGCAACACCCCATTGGAGACGATGCTCCTCCTCTATTAATGCAGCCAGTAGGCGGACCATAGACTCTTGAAGAAAGAGCCAACTAAGCTAAGAAATTCCAGAGGCCACTTTGTCAGCAAGAGAGTCGTGCCCTCTATCAAAAGTTCCATCACTCTCCCTATGAGCTTAGAGTCTAGAAAGACCCTTTCAAGGATGTGTAGCATCGTGCTCCCCCTCCTCTATATATATGTCACTACTATGAGGATCATTGGTTCATGGTCCAAAAAGGATGTCCCATGCAGAACGCAAATCATCCCACCCAAGTCACAGAAGTGTTCATTAATGTAGAAGTAGTCTATCGAAGATAGATTCACTCCTCCCACTTTGCGGTCCAAACAAGAGAAGGCCAAGCTGTTTGGGGGCACCACAAAGCCTGAGTGTTGACACACATCTTAAACCTGCAAAGTCATTTATAGCATCTCCCAGGCTGCCAACTTAACTCCATGCACAATAGTATGGCTACCTCCAATCTTGTCAGAGGGGTCCTCCAACATGTTGAAGCTGCCCCCTATGCACCATTGCTCTGCTTGTGGCAGAGACTCTACAACATGGGATGAAAACTCTACAGGTGCACTTGCCACATTGGACGCATAGATGTTTAGGAAGCCCAAGAGGAAACCCTGAACCTACATAGTATTTTACTGAGCCTTGTCAGGCAAAATGATAACTTTGTCCACAATGGCATGCTGCCAAGAGCCCGCAATTGTAAAACCTACCCCTCCCTAGATGGGTGAAAGCGTGGTTTGGTGGTACAAAAAAAGGACCTATTTTACTTCTACCAATGAAAAAGTGGGGACTGGTAAAATTTTTGTAGTTTAAGTCAAAACTTTTCGGACCTTGTATTTTTAGATTCTCCTTTTGAAGATCTATCCACTGATATACAGTATCATAGGTAGTTTTTCATGTGACATGTAGAAATTGTACCTCAAATATTTGTCAAAGGTGCTATCAAGGACAAACCTTTTTAAACCACCAAAGCATGCTTTTAGCCAGATGCCACCAGGTCTGAATGTTGCTGACCAGAATGTCTCATACCATCCATGCAAAAGCTGACCACATCGTCTAATTCGGCTCTCACACAGATGATGCTATTTTAGCATAGGAAGGTCAATCTCTCCTCCCACAAGGCATCACAAAATCTCCTGACATAGTCAGCCTGTCTAGCGCTGAAACTGGGGCCCACATAATCCCGGGACGTTCCATGAGACGATCCTCATGGAGAGTAAGAGAGAATTGATATTGCATTAGTAACTAAACGTGCTATCTTTGAGGCTGTCTTGGATGGGGAATAATCCACATCCAAGCATCCCTGAGATAGGTACCGCAAAGAGTGTCTAGCCCTATCCCAAGAAGAACGAGACATGCACAAGGCAACATGCTCTATCGAGGAGACCTCATATATGTGTACATAGCATGGCGGGCTCTACGTGTCAGCAAAGAAGTGAACCACAATGTTTCTACATCCTGCCGAGTCTGGAGGTGTCAATGAGGTCTTTGACAATGGCCACAAAGTCTGAACCAAGTCTATACTAGGTCTCCCATTTCATGAGATAACTCAAGGTCATGTGCATGAAGCCACTCCAACATTGAGTCCAAAGTCCACTCAGGCTAGTCCCTACCACATAGGGGAAAAGAGAAGCCAACCACTGAGTCCAGGGTCTCTATACATCTAGTTGCAAGAAACAATACATGGACTCTAAAGAAAGCTTCCTCAAAGTCTGGTGAAGGGTCATCGAGAAACCATGTAAAGTTGTGGGTAAATCAATCCCAAAAACGACAAATGTCAAAGCTCGTTAGTCCACGAGGAATTTCTACAAAGGGAGACATGTGCACCAAAAGGGGGGTTCTCAAGAAAGGTTGTCCCTCTCTTGCCAAGTGACTTGTGGAAAGAGCACTGCCAAGAGATCTCCTAGCAATCGACGATGTTCCTTCCCCCTAGGTCGATTGCGTGGAAGGAGAGAGAGAAGATGTGGAAGTAGGGGGCCTAGCTGGAGAAGGAGGAGATGGGGAGTGCCAAAGGTAGGAGGGCGAGGTGGGGAGGCTGAGGAAGGAGGCGGAGAGTGGGGGGGCCCAAGGGGAACTCGAGGGGGGGGCAGAGGGGGGGAGGGGCTCTCTGAGGTGAGGCTGAGGTGGAGGGTGAAGTAGGGACCTCGTCCTACTAAAGAGGGTCAAAACAGTTTCCTATGGGATCCCACTACTTCTAGTTTGGAGCTTGTGGACCACTCTGAGTGCCAGGCTAGCGTGGTGGCCCCTGTCAACATGACCACAAACCTATTTTCAGTCCTCCTCTACTTGAGCCCCAATCTTGGAGGGTGGCTCTGCTTGTGTACCCTGTGACTCTGTCTATTGGTGCTAGCTAGCCCTTGAAAGCTAGGGTTGAGACTAAGGACAGGCCTTTGCAAGATGGTCCATCTGAGGACAAAAAAAAGAATGATTTGAGAGGCCCGAATACAATACTCCTTGCTCTACTGGAGACAATCTCCACTCACCCAAGGTAGTAGGATGACCTTCGGGAGAATGTCGGTGTCCCAAAAAAGAACACATATTGTGGGGATGCCAGTTTCCTTGGAAGCTATAGAGGCTTCAATGCAGGGTGTCTCCATGATAGTCCCAATCTCTTAGCCTATCCTGGAAAGGAATGGAAGGTACTCCCTCCGTAGGGCCGGGAAAGCAGATTTAGATGGGCAGGTCTGCCTCCTTGACAAGAACATTGGTAGCTGGGTCCAAACCATGGCGTCACTATCAAAAGTGTGTCCAAACTGCTTGGATGGCCAGGAGGCTCATCGGGATGACCTTGGACACCATCTTGGGAGTCTTAAACTTGATCTGGTAGTTTCCACTCCGTGGAAACTAAACATCAAGATTCTTACCCACCTCTACTAAAAGGCGGGCGTTGGTGCAGTTAAAGTTGGTCAAAGCTAGCAGGTGGTCTTTGCTAGGCAAAGGGTGTAGTCGAGTGAACTGCAGAAGGCTAGGGCAGGTGTCAAGGCCCTTGGCAGCCAAAGGGTAGCACGAATGTATGCTTAAAGAGGATTTTTAGGCCGAAAGGGCTGCAGGATGGTCCAGATGGGATGGCAGGTCAAGGTGTCCAAAATGATAAATGAGTGTCCTAGATTGTGGTGTTCAGCATGCTCTAGAAGCCGGTCTAGATGGCTCGTCAAACGGAGCCCTGGTGTTCTAGATATTGCAGTTTAAAGAAAGAGTGTGCAGTAGATCCCCGACGGACAGGGCAACTGGGGACAGGTGGCCTGGGCTGATGTCAGTATATACATGTGTAGTGCTCGAGTTGTGAAGCATGTCTATCTTCTCGGATTGCAAAACGGATCTCTCGATAGCAAGTTATGGCTGTAGAAGATTTTTCGAGGGTCGTGTCTGAGCCCACTTGGTTGCATTGAAGGGTGTGCCATCGGGTGTCATTTTAGCCTCACCAAGGTTCTCGGTGGCAATGTGCATCATGGGGAATTAGCACAAATTGATGGTTCACCAATCGCGTTCCTGGTCCGCACGATACTGTAGGTCAAATTTAGGGACTATCCCTTGGGCGGTGATTACGGATGCTTTTCTTGTGTTTTTTCGGCCTTATTTGATAGGCCTGGCAGAGTCAGAGTGTGGTGAGCACGGGGGGGTTCAAAGTCGGGAACCAGCTCCATCAGTTGAACCTTACGGCCCCGAAATCCGATTATCGAGTATCAGTTGGCAGACAAGACAATGTGGGGAGAAGTTGGTTTTCCATGGAGGTCATTTAAAGTGGGACTGCCTCAGGCCCTGCCACGTGGTGCCCCATTATCCCGTATGCGCACTGTGGCTGTCCGATGGCGGGGTATATGAGCATAACGTGGCCCTTATGTAGGTGTAAAGGGAAGTGGGCTCCTTGGGAGCTCGTTGGCTATGGCGCGAGTGCTCGCGGCGCTGTGTTGGCTGAACGCGGCCCTGCGGGGTAGAGAAGGTTCTTTTTGTCCGATGAGGTGGTGCCCGAGGCGGCGCACCCACGTGTGAGACGGCTGGCAGTGATGATGACATGGCGCCCGACATGGGGCAGTTCCCACGGCCCATGGGGCCCCAAAACTTTAATGGAGAGAGAGGGGGCAATGGCGACATCGCTATTGCCTTCCCCCCTCAGGTAAGAGGAAATTCCCACAACAAAGTAAGCGAGCTAGAGAGAGAGAGAGTCAGAGACCGAGGGCAGACAAGTGTGTGAAGCAAAGCCAAGGCCGGCCAAAGTGAAGGCCCAATGGACCAAAGAGCAAAAAGGAGCAAATGGGGAGTCGGATAGAGAGGAAAAATCAAGGTCAAGCTAATTGAGCAGTATAAGGCTAAACCAAAAGAGGATAAAAGATGAAAAATAAAAAATGATGAGCCTAGGAGGCAATAGCAACATCGCTAATGCCCCCGCCCCTCCCCCAAGTGCAGAGAGTGAAGAGGAGAGAGATAGAGCAAAGCGGTGCCCCCTTTCCCCAGAAATGCCAATTCGAGGTGCCAGGTGGACCAATTAAATTACAGATTTCCAAATCAAAGGTCCCCCCTATAAAATTAAAAAATGAACCAAATTTGGGGCTTTTTCTTGGCCTTTTTTTAGTGCCGTTTGAAGCCTGCAAAGTGGAGTTCTCTAGCAAGCTAGTCCGTTTGCAACTTTTGCTTGAAAATGGCCATGGTGATGGCAGTGCAGGCCCATGCATATGTTTTCTGAAGTGCAATCCCGTGCTATTGTTTCCCCTTCCCCCCTTCTCCTTCCCCTGCCTTCATGTTTCTCCTTGATGTCGGCTATGTAGAAGTGTGTGCCCCCCCGGACCGATGGTGTTTTGGGTGAGAGAGTGAGATTGAGTGGTTGTGTGCGTGTGTAAGGGTGGAGACAGGCAGTGGTAGTAGGTGGGTCTTGTCTGTGGTTTGTAGAGTATGTGAGCAGTGGCAGTTGAGCAGGCGGTGGTCTGCTAGAGTAAAGTGTTCTTTGAAGGTGTTTTCTGAGAGGATAGGGGTGTTGTGAATACTCTGAGCTATAGAGAGGCCTTTTTGTTTGTGTTGGGCGTGTTCCCCCATTCCCCCTCTCCATCTTCTGGTGCCCCCACTGAGGAACACACTAATTGCTCCCTGTTGATAGAAAATAAGCGATTTTTCACATTGGAATTCATGGCAGCTAGAAGCTATGGACCGATTTTCACAGGAGAAGAGAGCCCTGATGAGTGGATGTCAGATTTTGAGATGTATTTTCTATTGTTGCATATGCCAAACGAGGATAGAAAAATGCAGACTTTTCCTTTGGTGATGCGTGGTAGAGCTAAATCATGGTACAATGCATTGGAAGGTGAGCCAAATTAAGCAAGCATGGCCGGCTCTACGAGTGAGGTTTCTTCACGACTTTCACAAGGAGACTTCCCCAGTCTAGATGGATGCAAAGCTGAAGTCCCTTAAGCAAGATGTAAGTGAAGAGTTCAATATGTTTTTGGGTCATTTTGAAGACTGTTGGGCAGAGCTAGCGGCAACCATGCAGCTGGCTAATGGAGACTATTTCAAGCTCGACAAGTTCATGGCCTGTCTGCATCCCAAGGTGAGAGAGAAAGTTGATTTCGAGAGCCTAGAGATTTACAATGGTGCGGTAGACATTGCACGATCGAAGAGCAGAAAGATAAAGAAGAAGATAGAGCAAGACGTGTCAGGCTATGAGACGATGGCCCATGTTCAACCGCAGAGTCCGAGAGAGACTGCACATGAAGATAATCGTGGAAATCGAGGTGTAGTTGTTGTGCCACAAAATTGGGTGCGCTCAGTCCAAGATTTTTCCGAGAAAATGTAGGAGTTGCGGTTCAGTGTTATGGATAGACGACATCCAAGAGGAGCAAGGGGCAGGGCAAGGCCACTGCCAAGTAGGTATTATAATTGTGGAGAAGAAGGGCACTATGCACCCAATTGTCCTCGAACAGAGAGAAAGAGGAGGTATGTACTCGATTTTTGGTAGAGGTTGAGGTCAAGGACAATACAATGGTCCAAGATAGCAAGAGGTAGAGAATATTGTGCAGCTGGCTCCGCAAAACGGAGGTGAAGTTCCAAGAGTAAACATCATAGGGGTGGATAAGCAAGATTTCAAAGTTTTGGCCAATAAAAGGGCAAGGGCTGAGAGGGCGACAGAGACAGAGCAGGAAACTAGAGCTCGCAAGGGTAAAGAGAAGGTGTACGAAGGTAGAGAGCAACCCGAGCCTAGCAAAATAAGAGGGTGTCGCAAGATCAATCAAGCGGATTTCCAGCTAGGACGAGGCTATCTCGAGTACAATCTGGTGAGTGATGTTCAAAATCAAAAAGCAAATATTACATTTGGTGAGTTGTTAGCTTTAAATCCAAAGTTAAGGAGACAATGGTCCACAAGTGTTAGTGCCAGGCTGTCAAGAGCTAAGGGAAATGTGCAAGCAGTGCAAAACATGGCTTTGAGGGTAGGTAGCCCCACAGATGTTCTTCCGCTTGTAGATGCAATTATAGAGAAGAGGATGCACGTACAAGCCTACATAGATGGTGGAGCACAGGTTTGTGTCATGATGGAAGCAGCCATGAAAGAGACGGGAGTCAAGGCAGTAGTCAGGTCAAATGTGCACATGATGATGGCTAACCATACTAAAGCCAGGTGTCTGGGTGTGGCGCAGGATGCAAAGGTCAAGGGGATGGGCATAGAGTGCCTGATTGATTTTTTTGTGATGAAGACAGGGGATAATGCTTATCCAATCATTTTCGGTAGGCCATGGCTTTTGGCGATAGGAGCAAAGCAAGATTGGGATAGCAAAGTGTTCACTTTGCCTGACAAAGAGAGAGGCAGACAAAATGTGCTTGATTTGAAGACCAAGGAGAGCAGTTCTCGTCCTACGGTAGTTAAAGATGAGGGCGAAACGACGAGCTACGAGTACGAGACAGAGACGGGCTATGATGAAGGCTATACTAGCACAGAGAAAGAGGAGAGCAAAGACGACATGTTGAAGATAGATGCATACTTATTTGGAGTCACCATAGACGACTCCCCGCCTAAAGAAGAAGGTATGTAGCCTCAAGCTCATGGTTTAAGCATAGAGGAGGTTTCAAGAATGTTGAGTGAAGATTTAACCAAGGGTGAAAAGGAGGGCTATGTTCAATTGTGTGAGTCCTATCCAAATCTGTTTGCGACGGAGTACAAGCATTTGCGAGGTGAAAAGGGGGTGGAGCATAATATTGTTCTTAAGGAGGGACATAAGCCTAAAGCAAAGAAGATGAGAAGATTGGGGAAAATCCAAAAGGAAGCGCTTTGGCAGGAGATCAATAAGTTGTTGGGGACAGACATCATATATCCTGTGAAGGAGTCAAAGTGGGTCTCTCCAGTGGTCATAACCCCTAAGAAGAATGGGAAATCGAGAGTGTGTGTCGACTACAAGACATTGAATGTTGCGACCAAGAGGAATCACTATCCCTTGCAGTTTCGATATGAAATCCTAAACCAAGTGGCTGGGCTGAGAGATACTCGATTATGAATGGCTTTTCAGGGTACTTTCAAATAGGGATTGCACTTGAAGACCATCTGAAGACCACGTTCATATCTCCATGGGGTTGCTTCGCTTACCGCAGGATGCCATTTGTATTGGTGAATGCATACGCCATCTTCCAAGGTTGGATGAACAAGGTATTTGGTCCATGCCTGGGCCATTTTATTAGGGTCTTCATGGATGATATCGGCTGCTACAGTTCAAGGTTGGAGCACCTATTGGAGCTCCAGTTATGCTTTCAAAGGCTTGATGAAGAACGAGGTTAGTTGAACCCCAAAAAGTGCAAGCTAGCACAGCCTCGAGCACAGCTCTTGGGTCATGTGATGTCGCAAAATGGTATAGCGGCTGATCCCGAGAAGGTGAAGGCATTGGTGTCGGTGGAGCCGCCATCAGATGCTCAAGGTTTGGCTTCATTTGTTCATAAGTTGAAGTATTTGTCACGTTTCTTTTTTATGTTGTCGCAATATGTGTATCCTCTTCAAAAGAGGGCTCAGCAAGTGCATGGTTATGAATGGGATGGAGAAGCTCAGGAAGCTTTTGATAGAATCAAAGAGATTTTATGTCAGTTTCCAGCGGTGTGTCCTCCCAATCAAGAGGACAACTTTTATGTGTCTATGACGGTGGGTACAATTGCTATTGGAGCGGTTCTACTGCAAAAGGTAGGGAGAAGTTACAAGACAATATACTTCGAGAGCAGGGTGATTAGCCCAGGAGAGGCTACCTACACTGAGGCAGAGCAGTGGGTGATGGCTCTGGTCTTCGCTTGCAGGAAGTTTAAAGTGCATTTGATTGTGTGTAAGTTTTTTGTGTTGACGGCTAATAATCTATTGCTAGAGGTAGTGCTACATTTGAAGCCAGGAAGGATTATGAAGTGGGTGTTGGAGCTACAGGAGTTTGAATTCGAGTTCCAGGTAGATCACACAAGTCGGTCTCACGTGGCAGACATTCTTGTCAGCAAGGCCATTGATTTTCCGGCCTATCCAAGGGTGGTGCGAGATGAAGCTAAGGAGGAACCTGACTTGGAGGATGCTTTTACTATGTGGTTTAACGGAGCGTATCGAAGGGTAGTGGAGAAGGCATGAGGAGATGTGGTGATACACGACCCCCATGGCAAGACTATATTCTCGAAGGCATATGATCTAGAGGATGTCCACACCAATAACGAGGTGGAGTATCTCACTCTGCATTTAGGTTTAAAGCAGTGCATAG
This sequence comes from Adiantum capillus-veneris, assembly GCF_014529385.1. NCBI lineage: Eukaryota > Viridiplantae > Streptophyta > Polypodiopsida > Polypodiales > Pteridaceae > Adiantum > Adiantum capillus-veneris. The sequence continues at coordinate 8,889,318 of NC_140953.1, read as the reverse complement.
AGTTCGGTATTTCAAGGTTGGTGGTGAAGGGAGATGCGTTTCTAGTCATCAAGCAACTGTAAGGCCAATGGCAGGTAAAGCACGATTCTTTGAAGAATTGGTTCTTTTCCATCAAGAAGATGTTGAGGTATTTTGAAGAAGTCCAATTCAAGCATGTGAGAAGAGAGCATAATCAAGAGGCGGATCAACTAGCTAGCAGCAAAGTACAGGTACATGTTGCAGGTCTATACGTGGCCCCAGCCACTTATGCAGGTAGAGCGACTCTTAAGGATATTGAAGGCTTTTTGGGTACAGGGCAATGTTCAGTGGGTTTTTCCAAGCTGCAAAAGAGAAGAGTGGTGCAAAAGGCCCGCAAATTCACACTGGTAGGTGAAGAGCTCATGAACTATGGGCATAAAGGAGTGCTTAGAAGGGTATTGTACAAAGAAGAGATAGGGATGGTACTGGAGCAATGCCACGAAGAGATCGGACACCAGGTCAAAGATCAAGTTCTATTTCAAGTGTTTAGAGAAGGCTTTTGGTGGCCCTCCATTGTGAAAGACGTGCATTCCTGGTGCAAGACGTGCCACGAGTGTCAGACTATAGGTGAAAGACGACTGGTAGCGGTGTCATAGGGCGCCATCATCACACAAAGTGCCTTCGAGAAGTGGGGTCTGGATGCTATATAATAAGCTCATTGAAAGCACCTTTTGTGCTTTATGAAGTGCATGGCATTTGGCATACATGTCGACCAAGGCAATGCTAGAATAAAAGCACTAAATTTCTCTACAGGTTGTAGGTTTTCTCAAGTTCAAATTTAAATTTAAAGGTAAATACCAAAATTTGTAAGTGGGATCAGAGCTCATTGCTTAAGCTTATTGAAAGCACTTTTTGTGCTTTATGAAGTACTTTATGAAACTCTAGGGTTCAAGATCCGGGAAAAATCATTTTCTTTAAACATACAAAACTCCTTCCCTTGAATGTGCTCAGGGAAAATTCTAGCTCTGCGAGCCCCACCATCATCAGAGCTCCGTATCAATGCAAAATAGCGCATATAAGCTCCTCTCCTGCCCTATTTATTTGTCTGCTGATCCGTCGATAATGAGCAATGCCTCAATTCCTCCTCCTCCTGGATTTTGAAACTGAGTTTGCCACGTGTTTCTTGGCTTCAAGCCTAGTTCTTCCTCGTCAGTAGATTGTTTTGTCATGTGGGATTACATCAAACCTAGGTTTTTTTCTTGATCTGCAAGCCCCACCATTATCAGAGCTCATTGATTAAGCTCATTGAAAAGGCTATCTCTCTCTCTCTCTCTCTCTCTCTCTCTCTCTCTCTCTCTCTCTCTCTCATGCCAAATGTTGTGCATTTCAGAAAGCACAAAAAGTGCTTGAGGAGCTTCCCGTGTAGGATGTCGTCTCTTAGAATGCACTGATTGTGGGATACGCCTAACTCGGTTAAGCATATTTCGGCGCTAATTTGCATGCGCGACGATGCATGACAGTCTTTAGGCATGTGGGCACTGGGGAGTGCGCTCAAGGGCCAGGACATTTTCCATTTTGCTGTGCATTTAAAAGTGCTTGAGAAGCTTCCTGTGCAGGATGTTGTCTCTTGGAATGCACTGATTGTGGGATATGTGCCTAACTTGGTTAGCGCCAAGAGAGCGGCTCAAGGGCCAGGACATTTGCCGTTTTTTGTGCATTTAAAAGTGCTTGAGAAGCTTCCTGTGTAGGATGTCATCTCTTGGAATGGACTGATTGTGGGATATGTGCCTAACTTGGTTAGGGCCAAGAGAGTAGCTGCCCCACCTAATGCTTCTTGTCCATCAGCTCCATCATTAGAGTTTTTACACTATTTTTCTATATTTCGGGGCGGAATTTCTCCTTTTTCCCTTGCCTTCGTATTTCGGCGCTAATTCGCATGTGCGACGATGCGTGACAGTCTTTAGGCATGTGGGTATTAGGGAGTGCGCTCAAGGGCTAGGACATTTGCCATTTTGTTGTGCATTTAAAAGTGCTTGAGAAGCTTCTTGTGTAGATGTCGTCTCTTGGAATGCACTGATTATGGGTTTTTGAGTTCCATCATTTGAGTTTTTACACTATTTTTCTATATTTCGGCGCTAATTCGCATGTGCGACGATGCGTGACAATCTTTAGGCATGTGGGCATTGGGGAGTGCGCTCAAGGGCCAAGACATTTGCCGTTTTGTTGTGCATTTCGAAAGGCACAAAAAGTGCTTGAGAAGCTTCCTGTGTAGGATGTCGTCGCTTGGAATGCATTGATTGTGGGATATGCCTAGCTTGGTTAAGCATATTTCGGCGCTAATTCGCATGCACGAGGATGCGTGATAGTCTTTAGGCATGTGGGCACTGGGAACTGTGCTCAAGGGCCAGGACATTTGCCGTTTTGTTGTGCATTTAAAAATGCTTGAGAAGCTTCCTGTGTAGGATGTCGTCTCTTGCAATGCACTGATTGTGGGATATGTGCCTATCTTGGTTAGGGCCAAGAGAGCGGCTGCCCCACCTAATGCTTCTTGTCCATCAGCTCTACCATTTGAGTTTTCACACTATTTTTCTATATTTCAGGGCGGAATTTCTCCTTTTTCCCTTGCCTTCAACCGGCATTTTTGAAATTGAAAACGACACGATATTAAGCTGACTCCGACCGACACACATTTTTCCCAAACTTTGGTGCTTTGAATAGTACCAATTTGTTGAGCCCCTAAAGGTTTTTACACACTCTCTCTCTATTTCGGCACTAATTCGCATGCGCGACGATGGGTGACAGTCTTTAGGCATGTAGGCACTGGGTGCGCTCAACGGCCTATTTTTCTATATTTCGGGGCGGAATTTCTCCTTTTTCCCTTGCCTTCAACTGGCATTTTTGAAATTGAAAACGGCACGATATTAAGCTGACTCCGACCGAGACACATTTTTCCCAAAGTTTGGTGCTTTGAATAGTACCAATTTGTTGAGCCCCTACCGGTTTTTACACACTCTCTCTCTATTTCGGCGCTAATTCGCATGCAGGACGATGCGTGACAGTCTTTAGGCATGTGGGCACTGGGAGTGCGCTCAAGGGCCAGGACATTTTCTGCTTTGTTCTTCATTTCGGAAAGCACAAAAAGTGCTTGAGAAGCTTCCTCTGTAGGATGTCGTCTCTTGGAATGCACTGATTGTGGGATATGCATATCTCGGTTAGGGCCAAGAGAGCTGCTGCCCCACCTAATGCTTCTTGTCCATCAGCTCCATCATTTGAGTTTTTACACTATTTTTCTATATTTCGGCGCTAATTCGCATGCGCGATGATGTTTGACAATCTTTAGGCATGTGGGCACTGGGGAGTGCGCTCAAGGGCCAGGACATTTGCCATTTTGTTGTGCATTTAAAAGTGCTTGAGAAGCTTCTTGTGTAGGATGTCGTCTGTTGGAATGCACTGATTGTGGGATATGTGCCTAACTCGGTTAGGGCCAAGAGAGCGGCTGCCCCACCTAATGCTTCTTGTCCATCAGCTCCATCATTTGAGTTTTTACACTATTTTTCTATATTTTGGGGCGGAATTTCTCCTTTTTCCCTTGCCTTCAACCGGCGTTTTTGAAATTGAGCTTAATATCGTGCCGGCCGTGCGACCCTTAAGCTGGTCACATAGGTCATTTTGTCCTTCCGAAGACGTTCAATATAACATTTGTCGGCACAATACTTTCTCGAGCAGCGTGCTTCCGAAGACGTTTAATATAACATTTCATTTCATTTTTCAAAATTTGCCCCTTTTCTTTTCTTTTTGTACACAGATAGGCTATTTTAAGCTTCATTTTGTTCATTTCATTTCTCTCTCTCTCTCTCTCTCTCACACACACACACACACACACACATACGTTTATTTTATTTCAATTAATATAGCATTTCATTTCATCTCTCTCTCTCTCTCTCTCTCTCTCTCTCTCTCTCTCACACACACACACACACACACACACACACACACATGCTAAATATTTCATTTCATTTCTCTCTCTCACACAGAGATGCTAAAACATAGACGTAACATCTCTCTCTCTCTCTCTCTCTCTCTCTCTCTCTCTCTCTCTCTCTCTCTCTCTCTCTCTCTCTTCTTCACCATAGGACTGGCAGGATTTAGCAAAGCGAGCTCTCGTCTTCACCATAAGAGTGGCAGGCTTTAGCAAAGCGAGCCACACAGAGAGAGAGAGAGAGAGAGAGAGAGAGAGAGAGAGAGAGAGAGAGAGAGAGAGAGAGAAAGAGAGAGCTTCACAATACCGATGCGCAGGTTCGGAGCAGCCGTTGAGGTGAGGGTGAGGAATGCTAGCCGCAGGTGATGATGAAGCCGAGCTGCTGAGGCGATGACGAAGCCAGTGAGGTTCTGAGCCGATGCGCAGGTTGAGGAGCAGTCGCTGAGGTGAGGGTGACGAATGCTAGCCGTAGGTGATGACGAAGCCAAGCCGTTGAGCTGATGACTAAGCCGGTGAGGTTCTGAGCCGATGTGCAGGTTGAGGATGGCCGCAGGTGATGAGGAGTGTGTGGAGCCCTTTTCGTTGAGACCTTCCAGCGCAGTCAAAGTAGCCGCAGGTTCTGAGCAATGCGTGGAGGCAGCAGAAGCCGATGAGGTCTCTCTCTTGAAGATGACAACGCAGCTGAGACCCTCCAGCGCAGGCAGTAGCCGCAGGTTGTCAGCAGTGCGTAGAGGCAGCAGAAGCCGCTGAGGTCTCTCTCTTGAGGATGAAGTCTCTCTCTATCTCTCTCTCTCTTGAGGACTGCCGAGATGGCAATGAGGACGTCTCTCTCTCTCTCTCTCTCTCTCTCTCTCTCTCTCTCTCTCTCTCTCTCTCTCTCTCTCTCTCTCTCTCTCTCTCTCTCTCTCTCTCTCTCGTGTCACGCAGGTGTTTTGGAGCTGCAAGACCTCCCCCCTCCCCCCCCCCCCCCCCCCCCCTCTCTCTCTCTCTCTCTCTCTCTCTCTCTCTCTCTCTCTCTCTCTCTCTCTCTCTCTCTCTCTCTCTCTCTCGCCCCGCTTTGATCACCTCCTCGCCAAGCGCACCTACTCAAGAGGCGGCTGGCGGTGTTTTTTTTAAAAACCTTTTTTTGAACTGAGCCCGGCTGAGATATTTTGGAAGCGCCTTTTTTTTTAACTGAGCCCAACTGAAAGCACTTGAGCCCTCATAGGTTGACACGTGGCGGGGGGGGAACCGGAATCCCCTCCCCCATTATATATTAGTATAGATGGACTCAAAAGATCAAGACAACATTATACCCTTTATTGGTGATGGAGATACTTACAAGTCATGGTCTTGACGACTACAAACCTGGCTCTTGGCATTAGGGATGTAACGTGAAATATGAGTTCCATATGGTGCATGACGAGGTTTGGAGCTAGCAGGAGGGTTAGTTGAGGAAAAATAGCAAGACGATGCAGCCACCGACGACATCAATCACCAACATTGACAGCGGGACATGGTGGCATGGCGTTGATGCCTTCAATCCAAGCGTGCTCATGTTGCTTGGTGGGAGAGCAGTGACTACTTCATGTGCATAGAGTGGTCGTGATTAGTAGCTCAACGTGGTGTGGTGAATCATAGGGAGAACAGTGAAGTTTCCAACGCTAAAGTACCCAAAACTTGCGACCAAACTTGATGCCATTAGCTCTCAAGCATGGGTGCACTACGTGCTTAGTGGTTCTTACAATGTAGAGTGCATGGAGCTAGTATGCTCCTCCTTAACTTGAGTTTTCTCTCTTGTGTGTCACTCTTCTTCTGTCTTGTGTGTTGTTGTTGTCTTGTGTTAAGTGGAGGCCTCTTTATATAGGCTTGAAATGTGGTCCTTAACTACTGGTCATTGCAAGTATCCCTTTGTCGCTATAGAAGATCTAGATGCCTCTCTAGAGAGAGAGAAGGTAGAGATAGAGAGAGAGGAAAGAGTGGGATGGGGAGATTTTTTTACAATCCACTAGCCATGGCTAGGTTATTAGGGAAGAGTGGGGGTTTTAGGGTATTTACACGAGTTTTGTTGATGGTTCGGGCGGTCGGTGTGAGGTTTCAGTGCTGTGGTAGTTGGTTTTTGTCGTGAGAAGCCGAGATGTTTTGGTGTTGGTGATGTGTGAGTTGGCCTCCTTTTTTACTTTGATGTTGGTGTTGATAGTTTCCTTTCCTTCTTTTTTTTTTAGTGAGTGCGTATATGCATGTGTGTATGTATGGTTTTGTGTGTGTATATGCGGGTAAGTGTGTGTGTGAATATATGGTGTTTGTTTGAGTGTGTGGGAATGTGATTAGGAGGGGGGGGGGGGTTATTATCAATTATGTGCAATATATATATATATATATATATATATATATATATAGTGTGTGTGTGTGTGTGTGTTTTACTGCGCAGGGAGGTCGGAGCGTGAGACAAGACAGCGCTGGAGAGGGAGAGAGTGCACGTGTGTGTGTGTGTGTGTGTGTGTTTGTGTGTGTGTGTGTGTGTGTGTGTTTGTGTGTGTGTGTGTGTGTGTGATGAGAGCTTTAGCACCCTACACCTGCGGGCCTATCTGCACCGACACCAAGAGTGAGAGAGGGAGTGTGAGAGAGTGAGCAATGGCGGGCCTGAGAAGGTGAGGGAGATGGTGAGGGGGTTGAGGGAGAGGGTTGATCCCGTGTGTCCTATGGCATGGTCCAAGAGGACGCGCAAAGGGGAGGGGGGGGGGGTGAGATGGTGAGGTGGTAGCCTAGGCTTTTGGCCATTTAAGTGAGGAAGGGGGGGGGGGTTCTTAATGCAGTCAAAGGTGAAATATATATTTAAAAAAAGGATGTATTATTAGGCTCCCCTTATGGGTTGTTCACACACCGTAAGAGAAAACGAGGGAGAGGAAGGAAAAAGAGAAAGAAGGGGGGAGGGAAAGAGGTCATAGAGAGAGGGAAAAGATGGGAAAATGGGGGGGGGGGGGGGGGGGGGGGGGGGGGGGGGGGGGGGGGGGGGGGGGGTGTTGGGCTCGGCCCGCTGGTGGAAAGAAAACAAGGGGAAGGAGAGAGAGGGGTGTGTGGGGTAAAGAAGAAAAAGGGGGGAATAAGAGAGAGAGTACAGATCATGATGAAAGAGATGGAGACTTTTTTTTGAAAAAAAACTGTGTCCGCCATTTGTTTCCTAGAACCTCATCTCCCTGGTCAGGCTAGAGTGTGGTTCGAACAACCTGGCATCATTATCCATCTCCCTTAGGTTAGGGAAATTCATGCCTCTAACTCATCTGCTTGACTATTGTTGTCGGAGGTGGCAGTTGATGGTGTATCCTTGTCTGGTATGTCGATAGGTGGAGTTTGGTCAAATCAACGAAATAAGGTTTTGAGCTGCCAACCATTTACCTTGGTTTTATGAAGTTTTCCATCAGCTTCCATAAGCTGGTAGCTTCCATTGGCATACTTCTTCTTGATCATAAACTGGCCTTCCCATCGGAGTAGGAGTTTCTTATCTTTGCGTGTGTCAAAGCGATTGTCATAGCGGAGCACCAACATTCCTTTCTTCAATTCTTTTTTCCGCAAATGCTGGTTGAAGCTAAGCCATCTGTGCTCTAATTGTGCCGCATAATATTTTATTGCTTCTTATATGTACATTTGTAGTCTTTCCAAGTCGATGATGTGATCTCTCAAATGCATGTTAGGTCGTTGAAGTTGGCTTGCCATTACTCTGAGACTTTGTAGTTGCACTTCAATGGGCAAGATTGCTTCCTTACCAAATACCATATGATACGGTGTGAATCCCAAGGATGTGTGGAATGAGGTTATGTAGGCCCACAAAGCTGGTAGTAGGTACGTATCCCAGTCTCTCGGATGATTGATTACCTGCTTGGTAATAATTTTAGAAACCATTCCATTCACCTTTTCAACTAGGCCATTACATTGAGGGTAATGTGGTGAAGATTGCATCCTTGTAATACCAAGTTTCTGCATTCATTCTCCTACCAAGTCTTCTCTAAAACCTAGCCCTCTATCAGAGATGATCTCTAAAGGTGTGCCAAATATATAGCATATATGCTCATAGATAAACTTAGCTACCTCTACCACTGTGATTCTAGTAGTGGCTATAGCTTCTGCCCATCTAGTCATGTAGTTGACTCCCATGATGATGTAAAATTTTCCTGAGTTGGTCCTAGGAAATGGTCCTATGGCATCGATACCCCACTTTTCAAATGGTCCATATGAAAGAATAGGGATCTGTGGTTTAGGCATAAGTGATCTAGTGCCTGTCTTTTTGGCACAGCTTGAACTTCTTGCACCAGTGGTGTACATCCTGGTTGAGGCTAAGCCATATGAAGCCAGCCTGCAAGATTTTCCTACTTGCTATGTCTAGGGCAAAGTGACCACCACAGACCCCGTCATGACAGCTAGCAATTACTCCCGTGATTTCATGAGAGAGAGGGACCTTCTTGAGTATTTGGTCCTTACCCTTATAGTACAGACCATCATTGATGAGCCGATACCTTGTGGCCTTCTGCGTCAACCATTGCTTCCGTCCCTTTGTTAAATCCGATGCGCGTTCTCCTGTTTCCAAAAAATTCATGATGTCAGGTAAGGCGTTGTCAGGAGTTTTTTGGAGCAAGGGATTGCGCATATGTACATACCCATGCATGGTGCATCAAATAAAGTATTGCCCATTTTCCAGAGCCAGGTGGTTACGTGGGGCCCACATGTGTACAGGTAGGACAGCATGTACATAGTGCATCGATTTTCACTATTACCAGTACCAGTGTGTTTTTTCTACAATAAGGAGGAGTTGGTAGCGCGTAAAACTTCTCGAGGAAGCTATCCGCGGGCCGACGACGTGAGGTCAGCAGGTGCGTCAGATGGCATCTAGTGGCGTCAGGAGGGCGAACGAGGTCAATATTTGCACGCAGATGAGGACGGACACAACGTGGGTGTTTGCTTGTGAGAATTATGCAGAAAGGTCATCATGAGGACCTTTTTTTTGGGGCCACTTCACGTGGTGGCGAGATGCATTATTGGAAAAAAGCTGAGTGCCAGGTGTGCGAATGATGCAAAAAGGTGACAACTATGCACTGCGAGGTCAGTTTTTGGCCTGTTCGGGGTCCGTTTGAGGTCATCTAAAAGGCCAAGGGTGCCCAACTAATAAAGCTAAGTGTGGGAACTGAAAAAAACTGAGAGAAGACCAGAAAAAACGTGGAGAAGAGAGGAGGAACAGCCGCAGGTGTGTTTTTTGGGTTTTTGGAGCCTGTTTTGGCCGTAAACTGCTCATCCGAGGTCGGATTTGAGCACTTTGACATTGTAGACTGGGGTTTTGGGCCGTTCCGGACGCGATGGCGCTGTCCATTTTGCCAAATTCCTCACTCTTTTTCTGCTGTTTTTCTGTGTAATCTTCTCCGGTGAGTGAAGCTTCTTCTCCAATTTGTGATTGTATCTGGTATCTTGTACCCATATTGTGTGAGCTGTTTGCCCCATTGGTGTTGGCCCAAGCTCATTTGTATCTAAACATCAGAATTTCTTCTCTTTTGAGCTGAGTTTTTGTGTGTGTGTGTGTGTGTGTGTGTGTGTGTGTCTCTGTGTGGAGTGGGCAAGTGGATAGTCTCTCTCCTCTCACTCCAGAGGTGTGTTCCCTGTCTCGGCCAGGTGTGTTGTGTAAGCTGAGTGGTGCCCCATAGTGTGTGTGTGTATCTTCCCAAGAGTGTGTGTCGGGTCGTTATAGAGGCGCTGTGTGTGTTTTCATCCCGCTCACATTCTTTTGGCGCCCCCACGGAGGATCTTCTTCGAGTACCTTCTGCTTCGAGCTTCAAGCTTCGAGCTTCGGGATTGCAGGTTGCAGATTACAGGTTACAGGTTACAGGTTACAGGAACAGGGACAGGGACAGGTACAGGTGATTCACACAGGTACAGGTAGCTGGAGTACAGTGATGTCACTTGCAGTTGTTGTGGGAATGCATCACTTGGCGCCTATTTGAGCGCATTGTCTGTTGGATTGTACGTTACTTGTGGAAACTGCCATTGTACGCCTTTGTGGAGCCATATATGGTTTTATTTGGCAGTCCCAGCCATTTCTGAGACTTGGTCTGGAAGATAGTCATTTCTGAGACTTGACTATACGCGATTTGCATTAGCTTTCGTGTGAGGGTCGATAGCGTGAGGTTTTTATTGAGCTGGGGGATTCTCAAATGTGGAGATCCTTTCGGTGATACAGGTAGCTGGAGCACCCTTTTCGTGACCTCGCCATAGGCTATGTACTAGTGAGTCCTACTTGATGCTCGGGTTCTATTGTTGACAGTTTATGCATACATAGACAGTCTATATTTTGGGTTCCTACTGCTCTACTTCTGGGGAAACTCTGTCGAAATTTTCCCAAGTTATGATGGCTGGTTTTTTGGTATTTTGAGCCATTTATGCTGTTATGCTGCTGAAATTTTGGCAAAATTAGAGGTTGAGTCAGGTGTGCCTTCTTGGGAGCTTCATGGTTGGCTTTAATGGATGATCAAAATGGCCCTCAGTTCACTCCTTTTCATTTAACGCAAAGAATTCAGATTAATGTTCATGTGTCCAGGAAGATCTTTTTCCAGCAGCGCATAGTCTTTATGTTTGGGCCAAGAAGATTGAGAGAGATCCTGGAATGTCCTTTGCCTGTTGTCATTCCGATGATCAACTATGAAAACTCATTTGATGTGCATGTGTTTGTCCTTATCTAAAGTTGAGCTCCATTGAAGTTTCTGGGGATTGGGAAGTGAAAAGTTTTGGGTTCTTGCACGTGTGTTCGAAGGGGTTCTCAAAGCATCATAATTTGGGTAGCCATGGCTTTCTCTTATCCCGAGTTTCATGGAAGAAGTGATGAAGATGTGGAAGAATTTTTGGAAAAGATGGAGGTTGCCTGCATTAGCAACCAGATTCATGACCCTACGCAAATGTTACGCCTTCTCCAAATTTGTTTGAAGAGTGATGCACGAGCTTGGTCCAAAGCATTTGAAGAGGAGTTGCGTATGGCTGATCCACCTATAAGATTGAGTTGGGACAATCTAAGGCATGGATTGGAAGTGGAGTTTGTGAAGATAGAAGACCCTGACAAAGTGTGGCAAGAAGTACAGGCTTTGGTGCAAAAGGAAGGTGAGCCAGTAGATGCGTACATACGTAAGTTTTCATTGGCATGGGAGCGAATGTGCAAGGCTTTAGCACCACAGGTACCCCCGCCTGACATGATGAAGAAGGACAGGTTCTTGGCTGGTCTTTGGGAGAATATACGTTGGAGAGTAGAGCTAAAGAAGCCTAGGACATATGAAGATGCACTAGAGGTAGCAAGGAACAAAGAGTGGAAGCTGAGGAAAATGAGCCAGTTAGGGGTGGAGTCTTTGTCAATGAGGTCTGAATTTCAGCCTATAGAGTCTTTACAAGGGCGCATGTCAGGGGTTCATCATGAACCAGTGGTTCCTGTTACTACTCAGGTTATGCCAGCAGTGGTCACTACAGCAGTGCAAGATGATGGCCTAAGGCAAGACATGAGGCAAGTGGTTGATCTGATGAAGAATCTCAGCCTAAACATGCTAGGTCAAGTGGGAAATAATCGAGGTCGAGGGCGGTTTGCAAATCAGCCAGGAGGTGAAGAAAAACCTAGGAATGGTGCTGGACAAAGTAATAGTAGGTTTTGGAGGCAGACGCCCACATGTTATAATTGTGGAGAGTTGGGTCACATCAGCCCGCAATGTGATAAGCCACCAAGGATGGGGGGAGACATGTATCCATTGCCAAGACAGGTGCTAACTAGATCAAATGATTATGGCATCGAAATTAAGGGAGACGAAGGAACCAGTGGACTGACCCAGGAGGAAAAGGGAAAGACAAAAGTGCTAAGTGTAGTCACCTTGGAGAAGGCATCAAAGCTAGAGGATACATTAGTGATGCCTATTGGGAAGAGGACCACAGAGGATAAGGAAGGAAGAAGTGCCCCAGGTCCTAGTAAGAAGAAAGGAAAGAGCCATGAAGGCGAGGATGTCAAGGCCAAGAGGAAAAGGAGAGCTCGTCGAAAGTTTCATGTTTCAGATTTTCCACTAGGGGATGGGCAATTAAGCTATGACTTGAAGGAGGATCTGACGAGCAGGAAGGCAGATGTTACTTTTGGGCAGCTTATAGAGATGGTGCCTAAGCTAAAGCGACAGTGGAAGAGGATGGTTAACCCAATGGAGAAAGAGCCAGAGAGAGGTTCAGTGAAGGTGTTGGCAATGGACGAGCTACCAGACATTTGTCCAATAGTAGATGTGTGGCATAAAAGGAAAAAATTGGGACAAGGTTATGTGGATGGCGGAGCCCAAATATGCGTCATAACACACTCATGCGTTGAGAAGATGGGTCTCACAGTGGCTGGGGTGTCAGGTTTTCGGATCAGATTGGCAAACCATCAAAAAGTAAAATGCTTGGGTGTTGTAAAGAGCTTAGAAGTGGAGGCATATGATGCAAAGGCAGTGGTTGATTTTCATGTGATGCCAGCAGGGTTGGGAGCATATCCTATTATACTGGGCAGACCATGGTTACGTGCAGTGGGAGCTGTTCAAGATTGGCGACATGGTACAATTAGCCTCTATGGAAAGACAGGTACCAAGAAGCTTTATAATATGGACACAAGGAAACGATTAGAGGAGCTTTATGAAGATGAGGATGAGTCTAGTGATGAAGACTCTTCCACGGTGACAGATGAGGACAGTGATAGCACTACCAGCAGTGATGAGGATGCTGATGTTGCATTTCTTTTGATGGATAAAGAAATCCAGGAGTGTGGTTTAGTCGCATTTGCGAATGAAGTTGAAGATGAAAGTGAAGGACCTTATGAAGTGATTGAAGGGCTGATGCAAACCAAGGTTGAGTTGTCAAAAAGCAGGAATTAATGACGCAAATGATTAGTGGAGACCTCTCAGCTATGGAGAAGGATATATATTTGCATATGCTGGCTAGTTTTCCTGATTTGTTCATTACTTCATATGAAGAGATCAGAGGGTTCAAGGGTGAAGAGATGCATATAGAGCTGAATGAAGGTGCTAAGCCAGTGCGGCAAAGGCTAAGAAGGATGGGTCAAGAGCAAATGGAAGCCTTGCGGGTAGAGGTGGACAAGTTATTGAAGGCAGGGTTCATAGTTCCAGTGGAGACCACAGAATGGGTGAGTCCAGTAGTAGTCAGTCCAAAGAAGGATGGGAAGTGGAGAATTTGTGTAGATTTTAAACCCTTAAACGCAGCCACTAAGAAGAACCCATATCCTCTTCCATTCATCGATCAGATCTTGGATTCAGTGGCAGGTTATGAGAGGTACAGTGTGTGTGATGGTTTTTCAGGCTATTTTCAATTGAAGATTGCTCTTAAAGACCGCACAAAGACAACTTTTATTACGCCATGGGGCTGCTATTGCTACACAGTGTTGCCGTTTGGGTTGTCAAATGGACCATCTTTCTATCAAGAAAGAGCAAATTGGGTGCTGGAACCATTCATTGGTAGTTGTGTTAAGGCTTTTATGGACGACTTCTGTGTCTATAGCAGTAGGGCTGAACACCATGAGAAGCTGCAGATGGTATTCGCTCGATATGATGAATGTGGAGGACAACTAAATCCAAAGAAATGTCATCTAGCACAGCCAAGGGTGAAGTTATTGGGCCATATGGTGTCAGAAAATGGCATTGAGGCTGATCCAGATAAGGTGAAGTCTATTATTCTTCTTCCATCACCTATGAGTACGAAGCAATTGGCAACCTTTATACACAAAGTGAAGTACATGGCACGGTTTATTCCATTGTCTTCGCAGCTTCTTTATCCATTACAACAAGTGGCAAAGCATGATCCATTGCAATGGGATGACAAGTGTGAAGAAGTGTTTCAAGAGGTGAAAGAGGTGTTAGGGGGGTTGTCAGCCATGCAGGCTCCTGATTGGGAGAAAGTTTTTTATGTAAATCCATCAGTAGGGGATGATGCCATTGGAGCCATGCTATTGCAAAAGGGGAAGGGCAGCCATTATATGAGGCCAGTGTATTGTGCAAGCCGAGTGAAGTTGGTAGCGGAGAGAAAGTTATCGGAAGTAGAGCTAGTGATGGCTAGTGTAATATTTGCTTGTCGACGATTTCGTCATTACTTGCTACCACGGCCTTTTGTTTTCTTGACGAGTTATGCTTTTTTGCCACAGTTAATTAATGGTATTAACATGTCAAATGTGGTGAAGAAATGGGTAATTGAGCTGCAAGAGTTTGAGTTCTCTTTTCTAGTGGAAGATAGTACAAGGGCTACCCTAGCTGATTTGTTGACCTACAAGGAGAATCCCCTTATTGTTAAGGAAGAGGTGGTGAGAAAGGTAGTTGAAGAAGTGCCACAGATCAGCAATGCACATGTGTTGTTCTTTGATGGTTCATACAGAAAGAGCCATGATGCAGCTTCAGGGGGTATAGCACTTTATGATCCAGAGGGGAAGCTAGTATGCAAGAGAGGGTTCAAATTGGATGCGCATAGTAACAATGAGGCTGAATATGCTACATTGGAAGCCGGATTACACATTTGTTTGAAGCATGGGGTTCAAAGGTTGAGCATAAAAGGTGATGCCTTGTTAGTGGTGAAGCAAGTGTTGGGTGTGTGGAAGAGCAAGAACACCTCATTGAAGGAAATGTGCTTCAGAATTAAAGGCCTGTTAAAAAAGTTTGAAGCATGGAGTATCAGACACATTGAACGTGCTCTAAATGGAGAGGCACATGAAGCAGCTCAAGGCATGATTGGGGAGCTATTTGTGTTGAGGACCACTTTACCTCTTTATCATGGCCGGGAAAGTTTGGCTCAAGAAGAGGAGTTTTTGCTAACAGGAATCATTCCAAAGGAGATTCAGAAGTCTAAGAAGTATGGCTTTGTGCGTAGAGCATACAGGTACAAATTGATTGGTGATGTCTTATACATGAAAGGGGCTGATCTCGTGTTGAGACGTGTACCTTGGCGGGAGGAGCTTTACAGAGTGTTGGAAGAGAATCACGAAGGCGCATGTGGTGGCCATTTTGCTCTAAAGATCACCTTGCATAAGATTTTGCAAGAGGGGTATGTATGGCCTAGTTTGCACAAGGATGTTCACCATTGGTGTAGGTCTTGCAATAGGTGTCAAGCATTTGGGAAGAGAGTGTTGAAGCCAGAGCTACGAAAAACCATTATGGCGTTTGATGTGTTTGAAAAGTGGGGGATTGATGCAATAGGCCCGTTACCTATCACAAGCAGGGGCAAAAGCTATATTTTGACGGCAGTGGACTATCTCTCTAGATGGGCAGAGGCTATAGCAGTAAAACAGATCACTGCAAAGGATGTGGCAAAATTTGTGTATGATGAAATATGTTGCAAGTTTGGGGTGCCACTGGAGTTACTTTCAGATAAGGGGCCTGGCTTTAGAGCTAAACTGCTAGATTTTTTATGTGCAAAGATGAAGATTAGGCACCAGCATACCACTCCTTATTACCCACAGTGTAATGGCTTGAATGAAAGATTCAATGGTGAGTTGGTACAGATTCTTTCAAAAGTGACAGAGCACCAAGGAAAGAATTGGGATTTAGAATTGCCTAGTGCATTATGGGCTTACCGTACTTCGGTGAAGACAGGTACAGGGTTTACTCCATTTCATTTGGTGTATGGAAAGGAAGCACTATTGCCTGTGGAGGTAGAGTTGCCTGCGGTCAAGATGTTAGAGAAGTTGCTTGGGCCGCCTAGTGATGCATTCAAAGAGAGGCTCTTGCAGTTACAAGAGGTCCAGTTGGATAGGATGAGCGCTTTGGAGCATTATGGGCAGAGGCAGGATAAGGCTTTGACAAAGCTAAATGAAAAGGTCAAAAGTAAGGGTATCAAGCAACATGACTTGGTTTTGCGCTACAACAGTAAGCTGGACAACACCTTCCAAAAGAAGTTTCAAATTAAGTGGGAAGGCCCTTTCAAGGTAGTAGAGTGTTTTCCAAATGGCACATATCAGCTGGCTAACCTGGATGGTGTTCTACATAAGTCAAGGGTAAATGGATTGCGTCTTAAATTGTATCATGCTAGATTGATGATGGTGGAACAAGATGAGTTGTCAGTGGAGCAAGAAATGTTGGTGAAGGATGAGGAGACTTGTGATGCGGTGAGTCTCATATCTCTCTTTGCTGCTGCTGATCATGAATGATCTAGCAGGCTAGGGGATGGGCAAATTATGTCAGGAGTTTTTTGGAGCAAGGGATTGCGCATATGTACATACCCATGCATGGTGCATCAAATAAAGTATTGCCCATTTTCCAGAGCCAGGTGGTTACGTGGGGCCCACATGTGTACAGGTAGGACAGCATGTACATAGTGCATCGATTTTCACTATTACCAGTACCAGTGTGTTTTTTCTACAATAAGGAGGAGTTGGTAGCGCGTAAAACTTCTCGAGGAAGCTATCCGCGGGCCGACGACGTGAGGTCAGCAGGTGCGTCAGATGGCATCTAGTGGCGTCAGGAGGGCGAACGAGGTCAATATTTGCACGCAGATGAGGACGGACACAACGTGGGTGTTTGCTTGTGAGAATTATGCAGAAAGGTCATCATGAGGACCTTTTTTTTGGGGCCACTTCACGTGGTGGCGAGATGCATTATTGGAAAAAAGCTGAGTGCCAGGTGTGCGAATGATGCAAAAAGGTGACAACTATGCACTGCGAGGTCAGTTTTTGGCCTGTTCGGGGTCCGTTTGAGGTCATCTAAAAGGCCAAGGGTGCCCAACTAATAAAGCTAAGTGTGGGAACTGAAAAAACTGAGAGAAGACCAGAAAAAACGTGGAGAAGAGAGGAGGAACAGCCGCAGGTGTGTTTTTTGGGTTTTTGGAGCCTGTTTTGGCCGTAAACTGCTCATCCGAGGTCGGATTTGAGCACTTTGACATTGTAGACTGGGGTTTTGGGCCGTTCCGGACGCGATGGCGCTGTCCATTTTGCCAAATTCCTCACTCTTTTTCTGCTGTTTTTCTGTGTAATCTTCTCCGGTGAGTGAAGCTTCTTCTCCAATTTGTGATTGTATCTGGTATCTTGTACCCATATTGTGTGAGCTGTTTGCCCCATTGGTGTTGGCCCAAGCTCATTTGTATCTAAACATCAGAATTTCTTCTCTTTTGAGCTGAGTTTTTGTGTGTGTGTGTGTGTGTGTGTGTGTGTGTGTCTCTGTGTGGAGTGGGCAAGTGGATAGTCTCTCTCCTCTCACTCCAGAGGTGTGTTCCCTGTCTCGGCCAGGTGTGTTGTGTAAGCTGAGTGGTGCCCCATAGTGTGTGTGTGTATCTTCCCAAGAGTGTGTGTCGGGTCGTTATAGAGGCGCTGTGTGTGTTTTCATCCCGCTCACAGCGTCACTACCTTGAAATAGAGGGAGCTTTAGCTTAATGGCCCCAACCAACACTTCCTGCAGTCTTTCACTTGCTAGGGCATCTGCTTCATGGCTTTGAGTCCTTGGAATATAGTGTATTTGAACTTCTTCAAATTTACCCTACAAGGTTTTTACACCACTTAAGTGAGTCCTCAATCTAGGATTCTTGCATGTCCATAGTCCATTTACTTGCCTTACCAGAAGTAGAGCATCCCCAAATACATTAAGGCGTTGTATCCCTTGCGAGATGCACCATTTTAAACCCTTGGTTGGTGCTGCATACTCAACTTCGTTGTTAGAATGTGAATCTAACAAATGGACAAGCGAAAATAACTTTACCCCTTTGTCATCAAAGACCACTATGCCCGCAGCTGCTTTGTCGGATGCTCGTTTGTAGGCTCCATCAAAGTAGAGAGAGTGTGCTCATTCTACCATCGGTGGTACTGGAGGTGATTGAACTTCTTCCTTTTTACATTGCTTCTCCTTCCTCTCAAATCCTTGGTAGGTCATGAGTCCTCCCAAGCTTTCCCTTGTCGTGCTTTCACTTGTACCGTGTAGTCAAATTCTTGCAGATGAACTAGCCACTTAGTAATCCTAGCAGACACATCCATGTGTTGTACAACATAGGGAAACATCTCATCCGTGGTTAGAACCACAAATTTCTTAGGCAACAAATATGACCTAAAATTTTTAGTTGCAAATCTAAGAGCTAGGACTAAGTGTTCCACATGGGTGAACCCTTTCTCGGATGCTGTCATCATTCAACTAGAGAAATAGATTGGCCTCATGAAAGATGTCGTTGTATCCTTCTGGAGTAACACAACCCCCAATTAGTCATCACCCACACTTGAGGTGACACAAAATTTTTCATCCCACTTAGGTGGAGAGATAGTTGGCAGGATGGCTAAGACCTCCTTTACCTTGTTGTAGTGATGTTCGCTTTCCTCGATACAAATGAAAGTTGATTTTTGAGTGAGCTATTGCAGCAGTAGAACAAGTTGAGATAGTAGATGTATGAATCTACTCAAGTACCTCACTTTTTGTAGAAAAGAGACCAGTTGTCATGCGGTTGTTGGTGAAGGTAGGGCTATGAGTGCAGATACCTTACTTGGATCAGCGTTGATTCCTTTTGCTGAAATTTCATGGCCTAGTAAAATGACTTTACTTTCCCCAATGTGGCATTTATCCACATTTAATTGCCCGCCTAGGCTTTGCAACCTTTCCAAACCTTCAGTTACCTTTTCTAAATGTGAAATGTGAGAGCTATATATACAAAAATTATCAATAAACACTCTTATGGATGTTCCAAAGAACGGTTGAAAAACATATGTGACATATCTTTGGAATGTGGCAGGTGCATTTGTGACACCAAATGGCATAACTCTATATGCAAAACAACCCCATGGCGTGGTAAAGGTGGTTTTTAGCTGGTCTTCCAAGGCTATGAATATTTGAAAATATCGAGAATAACCATCACACGGTTTGGCATTCAAAACCCGCTACTTCATTCAAAATTTCATCCAAGAAAGGGAGAGGAAAATGGTCTCTTTTTGTAGTTGCATTTAGTGGTTTGTAGTCAACACAACCTCCACTTACCATTCTTTTTAGGCGTCATTACTACAGGTGACACCCACTCTCAGTTTTCTACAGGATAGATGAATCCTGCTTCCAACAGCTTCCTTACCTCGGCCAAGAGTGACTTTTCTTGTATGACTCGCAGTCATTGTAGCTTCTTCACAACTGGTTTTACCCCTTCCTTCAACTTAATATGATGTTCCACCACTGTAATGCCTATAATTCTTTCATATTTGTCAATGAACAGGTTAGGAAATCCCATCAACATTTGCAAAAAACTATCTTTCTCCTCAAGTGTTAATTTTGTGGACAACATACCCTTCAACCTACTTTCTCCTAGGCTAAGTGATTTGCTCTCCTTTTCATTGCGTTGCCCTTCTGGTGATGGATTACCAGTTGTGCTTACCCTTTGTGGATCCTTTATGATGATGGCCACCCGGAGGATTCACCATGGAAAACTTACCACACCATGTATGTGCAGGGGAGGGGGGTATCTTTACAAGTTACATAAGTGTATAAGCTAGGGGTAGGCCCCCAATAGTTTATCTCCTAAGCTTAAAAATAAGGGAGGGGGTATCATATTTTGGGGGGGGGGGGGGGGGGGTGGGGGAGTGAGAAAAGAAAAAAATGAGAGGAAGTTTTTGTGTTTCAAAATCATGGCTTCCCAAAAGAGTCTTTCCTCAAACTTGTGAGTCAATAGCTACCAAGATACATGCAAGAACCAACATTTCTTTGTATCAATTGCTTGTTTTGTTATTATAGTTCATTTGTTGAGGGATGAAAAGTGTAAAGAGTTTGTATAGATGCAAATTTACACAGAGAACCTAACACAACTTTATAACCATGTTCTTTGAGTAATTTAGATGGGTCACAATTAGACGAGTAGCTAGAGAGTAGGCTGAACGAGCACATAGTTTGAAAGTCAAACTAAGACACATTGAGGGTATATCTAGTTATCAACAGAAGTGGTTCCTTAGTACATTGCGAGTCACTATGCTACACACTCTTTGACTAGTTTTACTTAGTTAGATCATGTGAGACCTAAATTTTAGATGAAAGATAGGGGTATGATAGTTTTTTGCATTGACTTTCGTATAAGCATGGAAAGGGGGGTCATATTTCCTAATATGATTCGTATATAGGGGTTTTATCAAAGTTCTCCTCTCGCAGGTGGCGTCCTGTTTGTTATATAGAGTGAATCCCCCGGGGATGCCCATCACATCGATAGAGCTGTCACTTTTGTCGGTGGATGTGGTCTCCTCCTCAGAACTCAAAGACTCCCTAGTGGTTTCATCTGCTGTTGTTTCCAAATTCATTTGCTTCTTCTTGCCAATCTTTATGTCGTAGTACATTGTCTCCCCTTTCATACGAGTCATGCGTAGAAGGCCACTGCCCCAGTCCTGTTTTTCCTTTATGGCCATCAACCATGGCCTTCCCAAGATTAGTGGATAGCCCTCCCCCTTGGTAGGCATTACAAAAACATCTACCTCTACCTCAGTGTTGAAAGATTTTATCTTCACAGCACTTACCACACCTACACACTTTACCTTCGCGTTGTTCGCCATCTTTGCCTTGCATGGAGAAGGCATGTCAACTTCAACCCCTAAATGAAGCATCATAGCTTTGCTCATCACACAGATTTGTGCACCTCCATCAATGTAGGTATTCCCAATTATCTTCCCTTTTATGTTGACGTCGATAGTTGGAAGGATGTTGTCCATGTTGCAATCTGAAATTGCTCCGGATACCTTTGCTTTGGAGCGTCTTGTACTCACCATTTTGGACCTTTTCCGACTTACCTTTGGTGCAAGATGTAGCAGTTGTGGCCATGTAATCTTTGGTCCTTGCTCCGCCACATCCAACATTAGATCATAGGGTTTAGAACTTTCCCCTAACTGGAAGTCGGTGATGCCCAATTTTCATTGTGGCCTGGATGGCCTCTTGCTAGTCTCTCCTCTCACGCTTCTCTCATCATCTGATTGTGTGGCTTTCTCCCTCCTAACTCTTTTCATAGTCATGGATTCAAATGGTTCTAAAAAGGTTACCTTCTCTTTACCCTTGTCCCTCTCCTTTGCTCTGGGTGGATCCACTACTACGACTTTTCCTTTCTCTTCTAGCCTTATGATTTTTACAAGGCGATCAGGTAGTGGTGCTGGTGGAAAAGGTGGAATGGATGCTTGTGATGGTGCCTGGGGTGGACATAGAATTTGTGTTGGTGGGGTTGGTGCTTGGGGTGGGGGTGTTCTTTGTCTAGGGGGTGACAGTTGGTTCCTCCTACCTCGTCTATTATAGTTTTGTCGTGGTGGTTTGGGACAGTAGTATATACCGTGACCATCTTCTCTACAGTTGTAGCAGTGATACACCCTGTTTTTTTGTCGTGCTCTTCCTGGGTCTTGATCTCTTTCTTGATTCCTTCCTTGCTGTATCAAGTGGACAGACAAATTATGCATTTGGTCAGTAATATGGGTCAACGTATCTTGTTGGTCATCTCTTACCCCAAGAGTCGATGGTGGTGGTGGAATGGTGGTTGTCGTGGTTGTTGGTCTACATGATGTTCGTGCTTCTGTTGACTCAGTTTCTTTGGATTTCATTCGTAGCTTCTTCCTTAAGGCGAGCAATCTCAACGGCTAACTCATACGTGGCCGGGAATCTACCCTTCACCTTCTCCTTGAGAAGCAACCATAAGCCATGCGTGAACCGGTCTTTCTTTAGGAAATCGGGTGCATCTTCTCCCCTTGCCAGTGACTCAACCGACCGTTCCCACAAATCCACAAATTTGGACTCATAGGTGGCATATTCCAAAAGACCCTCCTGCTTCAAGTCTCTCAACTTGTCCCACAACTTCTCTGAAGCGGTACCTCCCCCAAAGTGCCTCTTAAAAGCAGTTTTTAAGGGCTCCCAGACATCTTTGGTTGCTTGTGGAAGTGCATTGTACTATGATCTAGCTTCTAGCTTCATGAGATGCTTAAAGATTCCAATCCGGTATTCATCTGTATCTTTGTTGCTCACTACACATGATACTTCAAAGTCATCTAGGAAGTCTGTTACCAAATCCTCTCCCTTCTTTCCTTTAAATGTTGGAAATGCTACACTTGCCATGATTACTAAGAGAGAGCTGGAAAGACACACTACTTAGCTTGCAAAAAAAAAAAAATCTTTACAAGGAGGTGTGTATACCCTCTTATACTAGGACATAGATTAAAACTTGAAACGGTACATTGCCTTGTACCAAAGGTAAGACAAATGGCTGAACTGATGCAGAACCGCAAAAAAACGCTCCCCACCCAGCATGGTGTCAATGACGTGCTGGTAGTGATTCTTCAAGTCCTATATTACCTTGATTGAGCATATTCGTGTCGATATGTGTTGACCGCTGGGTCAACAACACGACATAACTCAAGTTTCGTACCAAAGTCTTATCTTTTGCGAGTTATGAGATGCTACGGATTATGGCTATAAACGTCATTTGTAATAAGTAGTTATTCTAGTTTCAGAAGCCGGGGTGCAATGGCACTTCCAGATTGTAAATACAAAGCTATTTGACCCTTTCAACCCCATTTTTGGTTAAACCTAAGGTAGCCTTAGTATAAAAGGTATCTAGGTCATTTTGTAAAGAGACTTTGATCATAATCAAAACTGAGCGCTGCCGTCTACTGTGTGTGAGACAGAAAGAGAGTGAGCGTGAGCTTTATCCTCTCGCTACGCCTGGCTCGCTCAACACATTTGAGATCCGATTGCACCATTGTTGTAGGCTCGAGGAGAGCTACGCGACAACACCAAGAATTCCACGTGAGACGAAGCACACACGCCGACGCATCTACGAGCTATTTGTGGTCGTAAGTGTATTAAATGATGTCTAATTTCTACGTGCTAGTAGTCTATAGAATTGTGGCGACATAAGCTACGCATAGGTACTCATAAATTTTAGTTTCGGGCACTTTCAAAATTCTCTTCTGTCATTCTACGCATTTTCCGCAGATGGGTTTAGAGTGAGGATTTTGAGTGTAGAAGCTTAGGGACAGGTGTATCCTAGTGAGGGGATGGTGTTCCTTAAGTTTCGTAGAAATCTGGCATGATTAGGTGAGTTACCTTCCGTATGTGTGTATGTGGCTAGGTGGTGTAGTTGAGAGCAGTGAGGTTCTTGATTGTGGTTTAGTTGGCCTTCCAGAGTGTTGTATGTGTAGGATGGTCTCAGCCTGACAAGCTAAAGAGATTTCCTTCGTGTGCCTATCGTGTCATCTGTGTCCTTGATTGACATTATGTTGATCTAGGTAGTGTTTGCATGCACTTCATGGGTGTGTGAGTCTCGGCCGTCCAACATTGGCACCGCTGCTGGGGACACAAGGACCTAAGTAGGTTTTCTACTAACACTCGTGTGATGGTTGCTTGATTTAGTTTCGGCTAAAGAAAGCGTTTTTCTTAAGTGGATCCGGAAGAGGATATTCCGCGATCAAGTGGATAGCCAGGAAGGGTGTGTCTTGCTGAGGGTCTGCGACTAGATAGGTTTAGTTAGGATCTGTGGATTAGAGTAGTTGTTGGTGGTCGAGTGATTTGTGAGGTGATAAAAGCGTTTCCTAGTCCGTGTGTGGCAGTGAAGCATTTTTCTACTCATAGATGCAAAACCCCATATGATTTGTAGGAGTAGCTTTAGGTAAGTGATCCGATTCTGATCTAGAGCTATTCAGCATTGAATTATTTTCTAAAGTGCTTGATTGCATTTGAAATCACGGAAAAGTGTGCTTTTGAGGGTAAAAATACATTAAACAAGCTTTTGTGGATATTTTTGTATGACTCACTGATGATGTGCATATAAAAGAGTATTTGCAAGGATTCTGTGAAGAAAACCTGCAATTTTGTAAACATAGACATACTACGCGTAGGATGTCTCAAGGGGGTTCTGGAGACCAAATTTGAAAATTTTGACTGCACTAGTGGGTTTAGAGGGTAGGTTTTACCCTAGTAACATATTGCCTTGGGTGTTTTCCTCTATTTTTGTTGACCAAAAGCCAAAAGGCGGAGTCAGAAAACATAAAATTTCTGCAAAGGCTTAATTGAGTGATTTTTGCATGTTTTTGCAATTGTGAAGCATACTTGCACTGGCTGAGAGCATAAGGAAGCATCAGGGATACTTGAGTCTCAAAAAATCAGCAGTAGACATCCTACGCATAAGATGTCTCAAGGGGGTTCTCGAGACCAAATTTGAAAATTTTGACTGCACCAGTGGGTTCAGAGGGTAGGTTTTACCCTAGTAACATATTGACTTGGGTGTTTTTCCCTATTTTTGTTGACCAAAAGCCAAAAGGCGGAGTCAGAAAACGTAAAATTTCTACAAAGGCTTAATTGAGTGATTTTTGCATGTTTTTGCAATTGTGAAGCATACTTGCACTGGCTGAGAGCATAAGGAAGCATCAGGGATACTTCAGTCTCAAAAAATCAGCAGTAGACATCCTATGCGTAAGATGTCTACAGGGTGATCTGGGCATTTTTTTGAAAATCTGAGGTTACCACTGTGTTTAGAAGGTAGGTTTTACCTTATTTTCACCTGGAAAGTGAAAATTTGACCAAATTTTGACAGATTAAAGCCAAAAGACAAAAATTGCCAGACATCCTACCCAAATTGTGTCCAAGGCCTAATTTTGAGACCAAACCATAGGATGACTCCATAGGCATGTTCTAAATGTTGTATTGAGTGTATATGATAAATTTCATCTCATTTGGGTCAGTGAAAGTGAAGATTGAGCAGACTTTAGTATTCTTGACAGAAAAAGGCAAGAACAACTAGTTTTGGGGTCTTTTGACATCTAAATTAAAATCTAAGCATAGAAATGGGTTGCTGACATCAAGGGGAAGCTGTGGGACAAGTCTGGGGTCAAACAGGCCAAAAAGACATCCTACGCATAGGATGTCTTGTGTGTGATTTTGGACTCTAAACAAAATTCTGAGCATACCACAGTGATCAGCACCTTAAGGAGAGTCTGTGGTTCAAATTTGGGGCAATTTTGAGCAGTTAGACATCCTACGCGTAGGATGTCTAAGGCATGATTTAGAGGCCAAAATGAAAATGTGGACATAGCAGGGTGTTGTATAGCCTTAAACAAGCCTCCTAGTCAAGTTTGGTCCAATTTGGAGTTGATTTGACTTAGGAATTCATCAGAACAGACATCAGGATTTTGGAACAGATTCTTGATCATTTGACCAACCTATAGGTGTCAGAATCAAAAAGTAAAAATAGCTGTGAGTTTAGCACATAAAGGGGAAGCTACAGTGCAAGTTTGAGCTGAAACAGAGCAAAAAGACATCCTACGCATAGGATGTCTCCAAGTTGATTTAGGACTCCAAACCAACCTATGAGCACACCACTGTGATCAGCACATCAAGGAGAAGCTGGGGTGAAAATTTCAAGTCATTCTGAGCAAAAAGACATCCTACGCGTAGGATGTCTCAAGGCCATTTTTCGGACCAAATGAAATTCTGAGCATACCATTGTGTTGCTAGACTTAAGGGGAGTCTCTGGACCAAATTTTGTTAAATTCTCAGCATATAGACATCCTACGCGTAGGATGTCTCTAGGCTAGTTTAGGATCCAACTGTAATTTTGACCATACAGAAGTGTTCACAGTGTCATAGAGATCCCAAATATTTTTTCAAAATTGAATTTGGACTCATTTTGACCAGTCTAAACTGCATTTCACTGTTTTGGCCATAACTTTCACAAACGGTATCGGATCGGAAAAGTTTTTATATCAAAACATAGCTTGAGAGCGGCTCTACAGATCTTAGAGCAAAACATGAACTAAATGTATTCCAACGGCAACCATTTAGTCCAGCTTTGAAAAAAAACGTCGTTTGAGGCCTCAAAATACATCCGCAAGTTAGGGGTGTCTAAAAGCGACAATTTACGAGAATTGTGACGAAACGGTTGCGGTTTTGGACATAGTTTCGACTTTTTCCTAGCCAAAGAACTTGAACACAGTGGACTAAGTCTACTTGAACCAAGCAAAAGCTCTTAAGCCCAGAAATCATGTCTACCCTAGATTCAAATGCAACTTACACAACCTTGGAGATCCCGATGATAGAGGAATATCCTCCCACAATGGATCTTCCAAACTTGCAATTGATAAAGATCCATCTTGTTGAGAGAGTTTGGATGATTGTTCATGAGAGTGAAGGACTATATAGATACATAGACGAGAATGAGGTCAATCTTTATAGGTGCTCAGATCCATACCTAGAAGAGATAACGGATTACAAGCTCTTATATGTTTACACATACGGAGTCGACTGTCAATGGAGATCTATAGTTGTCGACAAGTATGGACGAGAATATAGAGTTGTAGAAAGCACAAATCCACAGACTGTACCAGAAAGAGGTGGATATTTGGTCAATGAAGGACCACAAATGCCTCCACCAAACACGAGAATTCCTATAGGAATTCCAAGAAGAGAGCCACCAGGATTCCCTTCAAGAGCGATAACGAAAGAAGGATTGGGAGAGTCTCTGGTTAGACTTGTAGACAATCAACGAGTTAGACCATCCCAAGTCCAGAAATGGGTAAACAGAAAATACTCCGGAGATAAAGATCCGAGAGATCACGTAACGACTTTTAGAAGAGTGATTAGAGCAGAGGAAGTTTCAGATTTTGCGACACAATTTGCGGGATTTGGATTGACTCTAGAAGATGATGCAGCTACATGATTAGACTCGATGGAAAAATAGGATTTTGAGACCCTAGATGAGTTGTTTGAGGAGTTTATTGAAGAGTTCTCGCCAAAAGGCATTGCTCACAACACAGTCTCACAAATCCATAGATTCAAACAGAAAGAGAATGAATCAGTACGCAAAGCATCATTACGGCTCAAGAGATATGTTAAGCTCTGTTCGAGAGAGGAATTACCTACGCAAGCACGACTGATGCTGATCTTTATCTAGGGAATGAGACATGTGGGCCTTCAGAAGGATCTGCATATGATAAGGAGGATGACGCTAAATGAGTTGATCAAAGAAGCTCTTTATCTAGTGGATAATTGTGAGGCATACAAAGAAACGGAGTTAAAGAGTCAAGGAAATGACACATCCTCTCAGCACAGTGTTTCACAGACAAGTGAGTCCATTGCCAAGCCAACGGCACCTATTGATCAAGAAAAGCTTATCGACAACTTGGTCAAGAGGTTGATTCTTCTTGTAAGGTCTGATTCGGGAGAGCCGAAGTGGTGTGAAATTGAGAGAAAATGGACAAACCATACGAAGGAAGAGTGCTATTACAGCATGGAAAATGTTAGGGAGAGGTATGTACAACCTGTTCTAGAAGCACCTACTCCACCTAGATACATTAAGGGGAATGCGCCAGGACCAGTAGAAGTTTTAAGGCCACAGATTGTCTTAGGACAACAACCTCCGCTGCTGCTAGGTGCTAGAATGCCGGTAGACATGAGATACATACCAATGATGGAAGCATCAAATAAACCAACGCCAGTACCAGCTACAATGTGGTATAGCAACCAAAGTGGGTACTACCCTTCGGAGAAACAAAATGTGAGAGAAACACATGGAGTGGTGAGGCCGGTACAACCTCCACCTCCTGGGTTTCAGTCGAAAGAAAGAAGGTATGAAATGGACGAAAGGACGCTGCGATTCATTGCAAATAGCAGCTTATTTAGGTCAAAGCTTGCTTATAGCCAAGAGGAAATGCTAAAAGAATCTCCTCAACTAGAGACAGATTGTCACAAAAGTCGTGAAAACCACTTGGTCAAACAATGTCCTCATACGGAGATCATTGAAGTAAATGCCTATTGTCTTGAGTGTGGCATCACTCACTTGATCCCCGATTGCCCGACAAAACCAAACCAAATCAGGAAAATCACGACAAATGTATCAAGGATTGTTCAGCTCCCTAGTAGCTCAGAAAATGAAAATGTTGTACCAGTTCAAATGGTTATGAGAGCACAAGCTCAAAAGAAAACTTATGAAAATCTAGAGACAAAGAACACGGAAAGTGACATGAGTCCAAAGACAGATGATGGACCAAAGACAGACGCACCTAGTCAGAAAACCAAGAGCAAACGAAATAGTTGGAAAGCTAGAAAGACTAGGATGAAAGCACGCAGGGAACGAGAGCAAAAATCCCTAGCTGAGAAGCTTACCGAAGCTAAGGAGAAGATAAAACAACATGAGGAAAAGGAAGCACCTTCTCTTACACAGATGGTTAAACCTCTAGAAGAACCATCCATGAATGAGAAACCGAGAAGTGCTAGTTCATGAGGATCTGTGTTGGCAGAGAAGGTTAATGAGACATTAGATGCCCTCTTGGAAACCTATGATGTGAGGCTAAAAAACAACAAAACCCAAGAACATAGGTGGATGACATATCCCTATGCGGAACTAGAAAAGCAAAAATTTGAAATGTGCCAGAAAATGATTCAAGCAGCCCAAGCTTTACTAGAACCACCAGTTACAAAACCTGAGGATGTGATCCGTGTCATGCCTACACAAGTAATCCCACCAAACCAGGAACTAAAAGAGTCAGATTCTAGTCATGAGCACAGACCAAACCTCAAAGACCCAGCATTAGAACCAAGGAAAGTACTGAATACCACGGATAACTCTTTTGAGGGATTTCACCAAGCTATACCTGAGGATTGTAAAGAGGTAGATGGTCTTGACAAATTGTGGAAACAAGTCAGAGAGGCCAATGAAGCCGATGACCTAAGAAGACGAGTAGACAAGACTGGTGATGAACGAGGAGTGTTTCTACCACCAATAGAGGAATTTGAGATTGGATCTCAAATGAATCTAGACGTGCGATCGTATTGGAGTGACAAAGGATCTGTACAATCTATGGATAGTCAACCCCATTCGTTAAGAACACTACCGTCCTACATGGGAGAGTACGAGACCAAGTCAGATGTGGTTGCAGTCCCATCACAGAGACTATCTCCCAACAAGGCCATCAATTCAAAGGGGCTAGTAGATATTCTATCTACCCCAGTCACCTGTACAATATTGTTAGCCGAGTTGCTCAGAATAAGACCAAACATGTAGGCTAATGTGGGTAAATGTCTAGAGAAATTTGGTGTAAAAACCCCAATGACTCAAATCGACGAAGGCATCAAAGAGCTTGAAATGCCTCACTAAATACTAGGCCAGTGCCATTAAACAAGGTAGGCGAGTATTACGAGGGAGAAGATGGAAACACCACCCTTCCTATGGAATTCAATAATGTAAAAACCATGGCAATCCTTGACAGTGGAGCTGGTGTGGCCATTGCAACCAAAGAGGTTTGGAAAAAATGGGAAAAACCTGCCTTGATATCCACACGAATGACCCTGCAGCTTGCAGACGGACACAAGGAAAAGCCCCTAGGACTGCTAGAAAAAGTACTTGTTACTTCTTGTGGCATTGAATATGAACACACTTTTGCTCTTGTTGACTTTGGCAAGAAGAACAACTATGACATCACTCTGGGAAGACCATTCATGCGACAATTGAAAATGGTCCAAGATTGGGGTTATGACCATATATACCTGAGACATATGGAAACCATAACAAAGATAAACTTGAGGGACCATAGCTATAGGGATGTGACGAGAACACCGGTTGAGGAGTTTGATTCCGCCACAGTAGCACGATCAGAACCTCCAGCTTGGTTAGGGAAGCCTAAAGAACTGTGGATGTGTGGAGCTTCACAATGTGATAGCTTGAAACGCGAGGAATGTATCCTAGAACGGGTTATAGAGGATAGGGACTATATCCCAGAACCATTTCCTAAAGAAGAGTGAGAGCCTTTTGGATGGGAACACATCTTACCTACTCTGGACGAGTGCGCCGTGGAGGATGCTCCCACAACAAAGTTTTGTCATGAAAATGGCTATGATGTCGTTCCTTATTCTGTAGTGAGTGTAATCCAGGAAAACGAAGAGAACGAGACATCAAAAAGCTCTCGACATCAGGAAAAAACAAAGAAATGTGGAGAATCAAAAGATGAAGAAGACGACGAGTTCTATGACTCTGTAGAACACTTTGAGCTTCAAGAAGATCAATGAGCCAGGAATCAATGTCATCATTACAGTGAATAAAGTGCATCAAAAGTCGATTCCAAAGTCCTCGGTGAAGACACAACCACCACAAGCATCCTCATACATGGCTCCTAATAAGTATGCAAAGACTCAACTAGGAGGAATACGACCAGAGCAACGAGCTATCTGTTGAGAGAAGGAGAGAACACAGAAGTAGAACCCCAAAGTGTGTAGAATACACACATGAGATGATGTATATATAGAGGGGACCTGGGTGCCATATATAGAGAAGCCATATATTGAGTAGCTTCACATATAAGCTCAACACCCCCGCTCAAATAAGGGTCCCTAACTGTGGATGAAAAACCCTTGGGGGATCAAGGGAAAAACCCACAGCTCTATATACACCCACCGTTATATTATAAAAATCATTAAATATACAAATGTTTACGAGGAGCTACATCACTCCTTTTACAATGAATGTTTTATGAGGAGTTACATTACTCCTATCCTATCAAATACAATAATGAATACAAAGGTTCAATAAAGAGGTATAAAAGCTATCGATTAGCTTGTAATCAAAAGTGTCTCCGTGAATCTGCTGTGTAGCTTGTCATCAATATCGCATCACCAAACATGTCTTCATGTTGTCATCAATATGGCATCACCAAACATATCTTCATAAATCTTTTATTGTCACCAAGTTTGTCTTCATAAAATCAATTCTTTGATCAATCCTACATAGATCATAGACTCCAAAAAGAACATGTCATGAAAATTATTAGCATCGTTAATGAAATAATTACGTTCACAATGCCATAAGAGATGGTTCGCGACGCCACTCTTTTGACGACATATATACGCACGACAACATATGGTACATAAAGTATAAACGTAAAAGTACAAAATGTGTGATTACGTGATACAAATGATATGTGTATATACTACATAAAACAACATTTATCAATGTAGTGATCAATGAATACCATCAAAGTATTAACAAAATATCATCATTATATCAATAAAAATGAATAAATGACCATGGTATCAACGAAAAGCATCATGATATCACCGAGAATAATCATTGTATCAACGAAACAACATTATGGCATCACCGAGAATAACCATGGTATCAACGAAACATCATCATGGCATCACCGAGAATAACCATGGTATCAACGAAACAACATCATGGTATCACCGAGAATAACCATGGTATCAACAAAACATCATCATGGTATCAACAAAAATCACCATGGAATCAACGAAACAACATCATGGCATCACCGAGAATAACCATGGTATCAACGAAACATCATCATGGCATCACCGAGAATAACCATGGTATCAATGAAATATCATCATGGCACCACCGAGAATAACCATGGTATCAATGACATATCATCATGGTATCAACGAAAATCACCATGACCAAAGTATTAACAAAACATCATCATGGTACCATCAAAATCACTATGGTATCAATGAGAAATTATCAATAAAACGACGTAAACTATATCTCTAAAAGAATAATTATACGAGAATCAATGAACGAGTATATCATATAACAAAAGATCATGTACCAACAGTAGCTCGATAGAATTTGGACGATCATCAACGGCTCGACTGAATCGGAACGATGTGTAACTGGCTTCTGCAGCAAAGTTACGTCAGTAACAAATATATGATTGATGAAGAAAAATATAATTGAGAAGTTTTCAATTATGAGAAAAATCAAAAGCAAAAAGTAAAATTTTGATTTTCAAACATATTCGCAGTCCGAAACGATAACCCAAAATCGGTGCAGAATTTAGAGAAACTTCCTTCTGCAAAGTTATAGACCACATCGATTCCGGTCTCCCATAGCGGGTAGTTTCTTCTGCAAAGTTGTAGAACACATCGATTCCGGTCTCTCACGTGGGTAGTTTCTGCAAAATCGTTTTCAATAAGCAGAAAAATAAAAAACAAAAAACGGAAATTGCTTTTTATGTATGTACGCAGTCCGTGAACAATAACTCAAAATCGGTGCGAATTTGAAAACACTTTCTTCTGCAAAGTTGTAGACCACATCCATTCCGGTCTCCTTCGCGGGTAGTTTCTGCAAAATCGTTTTCAATTAGCAAAAAAAATAAAAAACAAAAAGCAAAAGTTGCTTTTCAGGTATGTACGTAGTCCGCGAACGATAACTCAAAATCGGTGCAGAATTTGAAAACACTTCCTTCTGCAAAGTTGTAGACCACATTGATTCCGGCCTCCGATGTGGGTAGTTTCTGCAAAATTGTTTCCAATTAGCAAAAAAAATCAAAAACAAAAAGCGGAAGTTGCTTTTTAGGTATGTACGCAGTCCGTGAACGATAACTCAAAATCGGTGCAGAATTTGAAAAAACTTCCTTCTGCAAAGTTGTAGACCACATCGATTCCGGTCTTTTTCAGCGGGTAGTTTCTGCAAAATCGTTTCCAAATAGCAGAAAAATCAAAAACAAAACGCGGAAGCTGTTTTTCAGGTATGTACGCAGTCCGTGAACGATAACTCAAAATCGGTGCAGAATTTGAAGAAACTTTCTTCTGCAAAGTTGTAGACCACATCGATTCCGATCCCTACTCCGGGTAGTTTCTGCAAACTCGATTTTGATCAGGAGAACAAGTCAAAGCCAAAAAGCTCGACAAATCTGGATACCAAAAAGCTAGATCGGCCAAAAACAGATATGGATCAAGAAGACAAAGATCTCTAATGACAAATCACAAGATCCAACACCAAAACAAAAACAAGAAAAGCGTGCACGAACGGGTAAGAATATCACAAAGTCGCAAGGTTTCACAACTTAGGTTTGGGCTCCAAAGAAGTTGATTCAAGCACAAAAAAGTCAGGAATTCATTTGGATTCCAAAACAACCAGACTATCAACTTTCAAAGCCTGAATCCCGTCACCAACCAAGCGTACAAGGGCTGAAGCAAAGACCATTGTTGACTCACACAACAAAAAAGTGGATCCCAAAGAAGTCTCTTCAAACACAAACGAAGCACGGGCAAGTATGGGTTCCCAAACGAGAGTCAGCAACAAAACAACCAATAATCGCAAAGAAATGGGTCCCAAAGAAGAACAACAAAATTGCTGTCAGTGCATCGCCGCTTGAATTCTTACAATTCTTCCTACGATTATAGTACAGTTAGAAGAGAGCAAGTCGCTTAAATCAAGCAACGATACAGGAGCTTCAAAGACCATTACATTGCTTAGAATAGGAACCCTCGCCAACAAATGCCAATACGCAAATTGCTTATACCCACATCTTGCACAACATAAATCTTTTCCATGCATTGAATGTGTATGCATAATAGGGCTACATTACATGGCCTACATAGGCACAACTTTTAATTGGCCAAGCACAACACATACCCTGTCGTAAAGGATGACTCCAAATAGGAAGGGGAGAGGCAATGCGGACCTAACATTATGACTATTAGAGGGCAATGTTTTGTGAGATGCATTGAATTTTTGCGTTTTATTGTGATAATTTTTTGACTAAATTTAGTGTATATGCCGTCATAGTAGTGTTACAGAGGAGTATGGGGACAAAATCCATATATGAGCCCCTAAGGACATGTGTATAGTGTACATAGCATTTAGATTTCTATTTGAATGATTTTTCTTTTGTTGAGTTTTTTTAAAGATTTTCTTTGTTTATATTAAGAAAAAATTAAAAAATCCATAATCCACATGAAGAAAAGACTGACGAGAGGCCTGAGCACTACAAACGATGAAATTTCACGAAGTATGTCTCAGCATCCACTACAACAACCGAAGAACTTGTCACAAAGCAGTGTCAACATGCAACCGACAAGTCATACAAGTCAAGAGTCGAGTAGCTAAGCCACAAAATGAGTGAGGTGGTAGTCCCAAAGCTTCAAGTAATATTCTCTGTGGTCTAAGCATCTTAGCTATTCTAGGTACGGCTCAAGATGAAAGAGTTGAGCATATTTACGTTGTGTCGCTCATGCTGGTATAGGTGAGCAAAAGAGTCGAAGTCTAAGTACTTACGTTTGGTGAAGTGAACGAGAAGGTCCAAAAGACACTCATGTACTGCGCACAATGAGATACGAGTGGAGAAGCTTCTACATCGAAAACCCTTCTTGGAAAGGTGGAAGCTATTGAGACATCTTTTGATGTCACACGTGCTACATTTATTCCTCGAAACACCCATCATCTCCTTCTTTCACATTGCATGCTTTTGTTGACAAATTTCTCATATGCATATAGAGTGTCCCATAATTGGAACTTGCATCAGGCACTCTTTCCGTGTTTCACCCAAGCACTTACCTTTCATGAACATGTACTTCATGTTCAAGTGCTCAACTCCAATAAGAGCGTATACCAAAGGCATTTTTTTTCCCACCGGGTTTTTTCCCTTTGCTCATCCAGGTTTTAGACCCTAATCTAAAGACACCTATCACCATCCTCTTGTACATACTCCTTCTACATCAACAATAAGGAAATGCTACTCAAATCAATTGACAAATGAATTGGAGCACCAATTTCATATCATAGCATACTTCTCCTCAATGGCGAGTCGAAGAATGGCCTACAATGACAAAGCTGCAGACAACACTAACAACATGATT
This sequence comes from Adiantum capillus-veneris, assembly GCF_014529385.1. Lineage (NCBI taxonomy): Eukaryota > Viridiplantae > Streptophyta > Polypodiopsida > Polypodiales > Pteridaceae > Adiantum > Adiantum capillus-veneris. The sequence continues at coordinate 8,854,824 of NC_140953.1, read as the reverse complement.
GCACAGGAACAAAGAAGTCCCCAATGAAGAAGAGCAGACATAAAAGTAATTAGAGGATCTTAAAAGATGAATGGTTATGATGATAGATGTCCGCTTTAGTGGATCATAGTTCATGTTGTGGTTCGACAAAGTTACAAGCAGTGCAACAGATGAAGCCACAACGATAGCAAAGACCACATCGCCATCGATAATCAGGTCATGTCGGGGATGACATGAACGCGGAAGGGGGGAATGTTGACCGCTGGGTCAACAACACGACATAACTCAAGTTTCGTACCAAAGTCTTATCTTTTGCGAGTTATGAAATGCTACAGATTATGGCTATAAACGTCATTTGTAATGAGTAGTTATTCTAGTTTCAGAAGCCGGGGTGCAATGGCACTTCCAGATTGTAAATACAAAGCCATTTGACCCTTTCAACCCCATTTTTGGTTAAACCTAAGGTAGCCTTAGTATATAAGGTACCTAGGTCACTTTGTAAAGAGACTTTGATCATAATAAAAACTGAGCGCTGCCGTCTACTGCCTATGAGAGAGAAAGAGAGTGAGCGTGAGCTTTATCTTCTCGCTACGCCCGGCTCGCTCAACACATTGGAGAACCGATTGCACCATTGGTGTAGGCTCGAGGAGAGCTACGCGACAACGCCAAGCTTTCGACGCAAGACGAAGCGCACACGTCGACGCATCTACGAGCTATTTGTGGCCGTAAGTGTATCAAACAATGTCTGTTTTTGCGTGCTAGTAGTCTATAGAGTCGTGGCGACATAAGCTACGCATAGATACTCATAAATTTAGTTTCAGGCACTTTCAAAATTCTCTTCTGTCATTCTACGCGTTTTCCGCAGATGGGTTTCGAGTGAGGATTTTGAGTGTAGAAGCTTAGGGACAGGTGTATCCTAGTGAAGGGATGGTGTTCCTTAAGTCTCGTACAAATCTAGCATGATTAGGTGAATTACCTTCCGTATGTGTGTATGTGGCTAGGTGGTGTAGTTGAGAGCAGTGAGGTTCTTGATTGTGGTTTAGTTGGCCTTCCAGAGTGTTTGTATGTGTAGGATGGTCTCAGCCTGACAAGCTAAAGAGATTTCCTCCGTGTGTCTATCGTGTCATCTGTGTCCTCGATTCACATTATGTTGATCTAGGTAGTGTTTGCATGCACTTCATGGGTGTGTGAGTCTCGCCCGTCCAACAGTATGTGTGATCTGTCTTGAGGTAGGTTGTACGCATTGATGCTAAGCTTAGAGGTGCTTAGTCACTGTCCAAGCTTGTGGGCGAGGGTGGTGTTCTTTCTTGAAACAAATTCAGTAGATCCCTAGTCTCTCTAGTGAGAGCATGACCAAATGCTTCTGTTATCTGTGCTGCAGCATCAGGTGCGACTTGGAAACTGACTGTGATAATAACCTCAGTGACTTGAGTTACCCGATTCTCAAAGTAGAATAGAGTTGATTCTTGTTGAAAGGACTCCCTTTCAACAACGTTTCCATAAAGATTCCATTAAGATTCCTCAAAGATTTTGTAAAGATTCCACATGAAGATGGTGATGAAGTAATGAAGATGAAGATGGATGCTGCAACATGAAGATACGAGTTCATGGACGTCGTCGATTATCCCGTTATTATTATTTTGAGCCATTACAGTCACTTTTGTAATGTTTACGGGAACCTCATATTTTAAGTCGGCACTTGTATTTTGGTCGCAGATTCTTGTATAATGAGTAAAGCCAACTCAGTTTCTTGTAATTAAGCTCTGTAGAAGCCTAGGGACAATTCAGGTCATTTGGCCGGACATTAGGTTTGAAGGCTTGGTATATAAGCTAAAACCTAAGGCTTTGTAAAGGACATATTACGTTATCTCAATTAATATACGGTCGTGGGTTCTGAAGCACACAGTAGTGAGCTTCACGCACACACACCGTCGCGCACACTAATCACATTGCAGATATGAGAGTAGGAGCGTGTTAGCATCGAGGAGCTCTTCGCGTCGACGCAAGCAATGCAAGCCGAGGACCACATCGCGAGCATGGTAGTGTTGTGGTAGAATTAGTGACTGGAGAGTGTTCTTCGTGTCTAGCTCAGGGTTGAAAACCCAAAGATTGCCTCCATGCCCTAGTCGGGTCAGCTACGTCCTCGGATTGATAGTTTGTTGGTTTGTGTTCTCGCTGTGCTCCATCCTCTGTCGCGGCGTACCCGCTAACATTGGCGACGTTGCCGGGGACGAAGCGCCTAAACTAGCGTAGACCGCATCACTCGTGTTTGATAGTATAGCGTTTCTCTAGATTTTTATAGAGTCTTGTCACCATTTTCCTTCTAAGTGGGAAGTCAGAGAGAGGATCTCTTGACTGAGGGATAGCCAGGGAGCCTGCGTCTGGCCGAGATGGTCCACCATGAGGTTGAGGTATAGTTATATTATTTTGTTGTGTGTTTAGATTAGGTTTTATGGTTTGTGTGTTTGGTTGTGACTTATGGTTGTGAAGAACTTGAAAGAGAAAAAACGCAAAAAGTAAGTCGGAGGCTGTTTGCTTGCCAGAAAGCAAAAACAACCATTCAACCATCCAAAGTAGGACTTTAGGTAGTGTAGGACATCTGATGCTGATCTAGAGAAATTGACATGAAAATGTGCTTGAAAACACAAAAGGCGAAATTGTGTTGATTATGGTAAAAGTGCTCTAAAATGCTCGTTTGAAAGCCGATTTGAGTGCTTGTTTTTGCATTGGAGACCTTAAGGTAGGGGGGAAACACAGATTTGGTCCAATCCATCCAAAAAAAAAAAAAAAACTCTAAAAATTCCAAAAAAAACAAAAATCTGAAACCAAATCTGCAATTTTCAACAAAAAAAAAAGTTTGACCTCAAGACCTTGTTTTGCATATGCTCTAGAGCTTGTATGTGAAATTTCAAAGCATTTGCATCAGTGCTTGTGCATGTAAGTGGGAATTTGCTTTTTCTGAGTGTAAGGAAGTGAACTGTGAAATGCTTGAATCCAAAGGAAAAGAAGTCCAAATTGAATGAAACTTTGGGGATAGGCTTCTAAGGGCATTGGGAACCAAACTGTCCAAAAATAGAAAAAAAAATCACTTCCCAGTGGCTCCCTGCTCATTCTATCGCGATAGACTGGTGAATTGGAGATAGACTCACAATCATGAAAAACCCCTCATACCACAGGTAAAACACATCATGCAAGTCTGCTCCCAAAAATTGAGTGTACTTGGACACCTGCTTGACCACTAAACCTCAAGTCCGGTGTTTAGAGTCAAACTTCAGAGACAAATTGGGTAAGGGGACTTGACCAAATTTCCAAACCTTATGAAACTTGGTATACATGATCTACAAAGGGTAGGGAACACATCTGTTAAGAGAAAATTTGAAAAAAAAGTCATTTTAGCATACTTGGTGAGTCTATCGCGATAGACTAAGAACCCAGTGATAGAAACCAAATTTTTCAAAAACCTCTGTGGCATAGCTTGGAAAGGTGCTATCAAGGACACATAAAAATTTTGAAGTCATTTGGACATCAGAATGTGGGTCTAAGACCATTTGAGAGGATTCAGCTTGTAGAAAACACCAGATCTGGTCTAACTGACAAAGTAAAAATCCAAACCACTTGAAAATTGGTAGGAGGACTAAGGAGAGGTGTTGGAACATAGTGGTATAGTCAAAGTTCAAGTTTGACCTATAAAAGGGGTACTTGCTGAGTCTATCGCGATAGACTCAAAGCAGGGCCAAAGAAATTGAAATTTTCAAAACCCTCTGGAGCATAGCTTGTTTAGCCTCTCATGAGGTTACACACAAAATTTGGTGGATTTTGGACATTGGGAAGTCATCCTAAGTCTATTTTCCAGTGATTAGATAGACTTAGAATTCTAGAGTTGGAGTTAGAGACCTAAGAAAAAGTCCAAAGCAAGTGGAAATTGGTGAGCAAGGTCTACAGAGCATACGGAACACAGTGGTGAAGAGAAATCTGGGAAATTTTCAAAATTGAAGAATCTTCTGAGTCTATCGCGATAGACTGGGGTATTTTCACAAAAATTGAAAATTTTGAAAACTGACCTTAGGGCCTTGTTCTACATGTTGTTGTGAGCCTATGGTTAAAATTTGAGTAAATTTGGAGCATTGTAAAAGCATCTAAGTGGATTACTTCATAAGATCAGAAAAGAGACTATTGTTTGATGTAAGTTACAAAGGAAAAGTATTCCAAATTGCTTGAAACTTGGTGAGTAGTATCTCAAGAGAAGGGGGAACTCAAATATGTAAAAACAGTTGAAAAACTGTATCCCAGTAACACTCTGGTGATTCTATTGCGATAGACTTAAGAATTCACTGTAGAAAAATCAAAATTCAAATCTGACTTCATATTTGGGTTCAAAAGGCCCATTATACCCTGTACACAAAGTTTGAGTGCATTTGGACATGTGCAAGGGGTACTTGGTGAGTCTATCGCGATAGACAACTGAGGAAAAAATTTTGACAAAATTTTTGAAACCAAGTATACCACTGGGTTTATCATTGCCTAAGGAGTGCACACACCAATTTTGGGCTCAAACTGATCACTTGAAAAAACATCAGATAGAGCAACTTTCCAAATTACATCTCACTGTTTTGGTCATAACTTTCACATACGAACTCCGATTCCAAAACTTTTTTTATCAAAACATAGCTTGAGAGAAGCACTACAGATCTTAGAGTAAATTGACCAAAATGGTTGCCAACGCTTTTTAAGGCCTGAAAATGCATCCGAAAGTCAGGGGTGTCTAAAACCGACAATTTGAGAGAATTGTGAGAAAACGCTCATGGTTTTGGACATAGTTTTGGATTTTCCCTGACCAAAACACTTGAACACACTAAGAGAGGTATTACTACAACAAGCTAGATCTTTTAAGCCTAGATGTCATGTCTACATCAGACTCAGACTTAGCTTATACAAGCACATAGATTGCAGGGATAGATGAGCACCCACCCAGAATAGATCTTCCAAACCTACAGTACATAAAGACCAATTTTGTGGAGAGAGTTTGGACGTATAACCATGAAAGTGAAGGACTATATAGGTATATTAATGGAAATCAATTCAACCTTTACAATTTCTTAGAGCCTTACCCAGATGAGCTGACAGAATACAAGCTCTTATATGTCTATACATATGAGGTCGACCGACAATGGACATCTTTATTTGTTGACAAGTATGGAAGAGAATATAGAGCTGTAGAAAGAACAAATCCGGGAACCAAATTGGAGATGAGTGGATATTTGGTCAATGAAGGACCTTAGATACATCCACCAAACACAGGAACCTCTAAGAGAATTCCAAAGACGGGACCACCACCTGGATTTACTCCTAGAGAGATAACGAGAGATGAAACGATACTAGAGAGGAGTATGGTTCCATACTTTGCACCCCAAAGTATAAGACCATCTCAGCTAAGAAAATGGGTAAATAGAAAGTACAATGGCATAGGAGACCAATACGCCCATGTCTCGGCTTTCAAGCAAGTCCTACGAGCAGAACGAGTAGAGGACTTCCACATGCAGTATGAGGGTTTTGGACTTACATTGGAGGACAATGAACAAGCATGGTTTGAACTATTGAACCGGAAATAGTTCACAACCATTGAGAAAATGTTGGATGAATTTGTTCAATAATTCACCAAGAGGGGCATAAAACATAACACCCTTCCTAAGATTCAGGAATTTAAACAAGGCGAAACATAAACATTGCGACATGCAATATTGCGTTTCAAGCAATATGTTGCTAGATGTCCTACCCAAGAGTTACCCACGCCAGAACGTCAAATCCTATGCTTCATCAGAGGGCTTAGGAATGAGAATCTCCAAAAGGACCTATACATGAAAAGATACCAAACCTTGGAAGAGGTAACCAAAGCGGCGGTTGACCTAGTTGACAATTGCGAATTCTATGACGATGATCAGAAGAAGATGAATGATGCGAGTGAGAAAAACACAACCGTTGATCTTGAGGATCAAAGAGGGAATCTAGGACAAAACCTAGTAAATGTTGAGGAGAAAATCATAGAGAATGTGATGCAACGCATCAACCACTCTGACAGAGTACCAGCCTATAGAATTCCTCAACAACGAAGGTGCATGACATGTGGAGGGGACCATCCGACACAACATTGTCCTGACTATAGACCTAAGACTCCACCAGGGTTTGAGAATGTTATGTCTCAACCGCCTAGATATCATCCTGTAGCGGAACAAGTGTTCTTAAGTGAAAGACCCATAGCTGCTAGAAATGCATATGTGAGTCATGAGCTTCAAATAGAAAGATATGTGGTAGATCAGGGGCCACCTCAAGGTTAATATCAAGTATTGCCACAACAACCAATACGTCCATGTGACAAATGTGGTAGTAGTGATCACTTGATTAAGGATTGTCCACACCATGATATCATGATAAATGTATATTGTAATGAGTGTGCAATCACACATATGATTTTGGATTGTCCTAAAAATCCAAGAAATAAAGGTAAAATGCAACCACATGCTACCTTTCCTTCTACCAACAAATCAGAGAAAGAAAGAGCCGCAACAAAAGGAGAGACAACAACAACAACAGAGCAAGAAACAATTGCAAAAGAACAGGTGCTTAAACAACAAGAAGATGAAAGTAAGCAAGTTTCTCCAGTAAACGTTGTTAGAAGAGCACAAGCAAAAGTGCAAGAGCAGAAGCCTACAGATGGAGAGACTAGTAAGAGTTCCAAAAGCCGTAGAAACTCTAGACGAGCAAGAAGGACTAGAATGAAAGCGATACTAGAAAGGGAGAAAGGAGAAGAAAAGGCTATTACAATTGAGTTGGAAACAACTCAAGAGCAACAGACACGGCAAAGGGAAGTTGAAACCTTTAAATCGGCTGAAGCACCCAAGAGTGCTAGTTCAGGAGGATTTGTCCTAGTGGACAAAGTGAATGAGCCTTTAGACGCGATTTTACAGGCTTATGAGGCTAGATTGGCAAATAGACAGACCTTAGAACAAAGATGGATGACCCATCCTTATCCCGAACTAGAGAAGCAGATGCTAGAAATGTGTAAGCAACTCATTAAAACTGCTCAAGCATTGCTAGAACCACTTCCACCAGAATTGAAGGATAGGATAGTCACCCCAGTGCACAAATATGAGAGCATTAAAGTAGACAAATTGCCTAGAGAAGAGTTTGATCATAGGGAAGAACCACTGCCAAGGTCGCAAGACTCAAGGGTAGTCCAAAATACAATAGATGAATCAATGAGGGATTTCCCACCCTATGTTCCTATAGTTGAGGAGCAGTGGCCAGAGGAGTTATGGAAGGTTGTCCGTGATGCCCAAAAAAGAGAAGAGGATGCTGGACCAGCACCATTTCATGAAATCACATTAAATAGACCACAAATGAGTGTTGATGTGAGGTCATATTATGGTGATGTAGGATCGATAGCCTCCGATGACAGTAGACCTGCCACAATACATGGGAGATTTTGAGGCAAAGTCTAAGATTGTGAGAGTTCCATCATAGAGGCCAGGAGGGACAAAAGAATTGGACACAAAAATTTTGACTGACTTGCTATCAACGCCAGTGAACTGCACAATTACGTTGGCAAAACTTTTGAAAATCAGGCCAAGTATGTGGACGGATATAGGAAAATGCTTGGAAAAAATTGGGATCAAAAGCCCGTTAAGGTTTTTGGAAAAAGAGCTATATGAGATCGAGAAGCCTAGATCAAATGTAAGATCGGTACATCTGAACAAAGTAGGAGAGTACTGTGAAGGAGAAGATGGTAATGCCAGTTTGCTTGTCGAGTACAATGGGATTGAAACAAAAGTTATACTTGACAGCGGAGCAGGAATTGCCATAGCAACAAAACGAATATGGGAGAAATGGGGTAGGCCCGCCTTTAGAACAACCAGAATAAAATTACAGTTAGCTGATGGGCATGTGGAAAGACCCATGGGATTGCTAGAAGCGATAGTGGTGTCTTCTTGTGGTATAGAGTATGCACATACTTTTTCCATAGTTGACTTTGGCAAGAAAAATAACTATGAAATCATCCTTGGAAGACCATTCATGAGACAACTCAAGATGGTACAAGATTGGGGTTATGATTATCTATACTTGAGACATGCTGAAACCACAACACGTGTAAATATGAAAAATCATAGTTACCAAGATGTAACTAGAACGCCCGTGGAAGATTTTGATTCTACAACACAAAGTGGATCAATAGACCATCCGTGGATGGGAAAAAAGAAAGAAATTTGGATGTGCGGAGCATCGGAGTGTAGTGACTTTGGGAGAAATGAGAATGCCTTAGAGAGGGTCTTAGAAGATGATGCTTACATAAGAGAACCTTTTCCGGAAGAGGCGTTAGAACCGCTAGAGTGGACTCAGATATTGGCTACTTTGGATGTCTGTGTTAATGAGACCACACCAACAAAATTTTGCTATGAGAATGGGTATGACATAGTCCCCTACTACATGCTAAGGGTTATGGGTGAGACAGATGACGAATCTGAGTATGAGTTCGAAACAGGGTTATCAACTATGGGGATAACACAAAACCAGATACCTAGCCCGAATACTGGTCATATAGAAATAGGTGCTCTTTGCGATCAGTGTGCGATAACACACTTGATTACAAACTGTCCAACTCGAATGCATAGTACAAAGGAGGAGCCGCAAGTCAACAAAGCAAAGTTGCAGGAAGAAGGCCTAAGATTCAAAGAAGATGCTTCAGGCCGAGCGCCTACAAACGAGCAATATGAAGACTTGGAATCAATCAAAGAAGAGGTGCAGCAAGTGACAGGATGTTCAGACACTATTGGTGACATTTCAACAGCTGAAGTCGAGGAAGAAGAGACTATGACTCTACAGGAACCAAATGCTGATTTTGTCTCTCCAAAAGACATATCAGAGGAAATGGTGGTCAAGCAGGAGCTAGAACACACAGATGAACTCAGAAGTGTGAACAATGAAGAAGAAGATGACAAGGAGTCCAGGACAAAGATTGCTCAAGTCACTCAAGAGGACACAGGCAATCTAGTACCAAAGAAGATCAACTTTTTGCTAAGTGCACAAGACGGAGTCCAGATGAATTTTATGGCAGAAATTGATACAAATTCCTCGACTAATGTCATGTCATATGGCATGTGGTTACTTCTAGGTAAGCCAAAGCTTTATGATGTTCAGATAAAGGTAAATCTCTCACCTGAAGTAGATGTTATAAGTATGGGGATGGCAGAAGCTACTCTCCAACTACACTCACAGAATGTCAAAGAAAAATTCTTGGTGGTAGATTCTCGACAAATGGGAACACACTTGATTTTGTCCAAGACATGGGCACAAGTCTTTGAAGATGATCCTAAATCTTCAACAATGGTCATCACGACAAGCTATCAAGTGGCAACAGAGGTCAAGCCTACAACAGTTCAAAGATTCTTGGCTATTGAAAAAGTCAAAGCTAAAGTAATCCCACAGTCTCTAGCCCACCCAATGCAAGTGCAAGACAAAGCCTCTACATCAAAAGCCAAACCATCAACAAAACAATGGAAACCCAAGCAAAAAGTCTATCAACCGAAGTTTCCATCGCCCGAAAGTCTCCAAAGGAAGTCAAAACAGGTCAACCAAGTGCTAGTATCCAAGGCACAGATTAAAGTTAATGATCCAATTTGGATACAATCACAGGAACAACCTCAACAAGCAAAGGTAACAGGATGGATCACATCAAGAGAGTCAATTATTGCACAAGGCTACAAGAAAGGAAATTCAGATATTTGGGTCAACAAGCCCAAGATAACAGCCTGGCGATATCCATCCCATGACAACCACTCAGTCAAGAATCAACAAAGCCGTCAACGTCAATCACATAACTCAACCAAGAGAAAGGACAGGTACAAAAAGCAAAAGAGAAGGTCTTCCACTGGACAAACCATATGACAAGTCTGGGTAATGAAATCAGAATTCTACGAGACTACCCAACAAAGTCAAGTGATCACCTCCAAGCAAGTCCAAAGATTCAGTCCAATCAAGTTACTCGAAGCACAAGGATTCTATGAGGGTAGCTTTCAAATCTGGCTACCTAAGGTAGTAGCTTAGCAAGACGATGCAGCCACGGATGACATCAATCACCAACATCGAAAGCGGGCCATGGTGGCATGGCATTGATGCCTTCAATCGAAGCATGCTCATGTTGCTTAGTGTGAGAGTAGGGACTAATTCATGTGCATAGAGTGGTCGTGATTAGTATCTCAACATGGTGTGGTGAATCACAGGAAGAACGGTGATGTTGCCAATTCTAAAGTGCCAAAAACTTGTGACCAAACATGATGCCATTAGCTCTCACGCACGGGTGCACTACGTGCTTAGTGGTGCTTACAATGTAGAGTGCATGGAGCTAGTATGCTCCTCCTTAATTTGAGTGTTCTCTCTTGTGTGTCTCTCTTCTTTTGTCTTGTGTGTTGTTGTTGTCTTGTGTTAAGGGGAGGCCTCTTTATATAGGCTTGAGAGGTGGTCCTTAACTATTGGTCATTGCAAGTATTCCCTGGTTTCCATGGCTAGGTTATTAGGGAAGAGTGGGGGTTTAAGGGTATTTACATGGGTTTTGTCGATGGTTTGGGCGGTCAGTGTGAGGTTTCAGTGATGTGGTAGTTGGTTTTTTTCGTGAGAAGCCAAGATGTTATGTGTTACCTCCTTTCGGTGCTGGCCGGGGCATGCCTTCGGTGCCACTTCTTGTTTTGGTGTTGGCGACGCGTGAGTTGGCCTCCTTCTTTCCTTTGATGTTTGTGTCAATAGTTTCCTTTCCTTCTTTTTTTTGTTGTCAGTGCGTATATGTGTGTGTGCATGTATGTGTGTATGTATGGTTTTGTGTGTGTGTGTGGGAACGGGATTAGGAGGGGGGGGTTTATTATCAATTATGTGCAATATATATATATATATAGTGTGTGTGTGTGTGGGGGGGGGGGGGGGGGGGGGAAAGCTTTAGCGCCCTGCACCTACGAGCTTGTCTGTGCCAACACCAAGAGCGAGAGAGAGTGAGAGAGATGGCATGCCTGAGAAGGTGAGGGAGAGGGTGAGGGGGTTGAGGGAGAGGGGTCATCACCTGCGGCCTATGGCCTGGTCCGAGAGGACGCGCAAGGGGGGGGGGGGGGGTGAGATGGTGAGGTGGTAGGCTAGGCTTTCGGTTGTTTGAGCGAGGAAGGGGGGGGGGGGGGGGGGGGGGGGTCTTAATGCAGTCAAAGGTGGAATATATATATACAAATGGATGTATTATTAGTCTCCCCTTATGGGTTGTTCACACACCGTAAGAGACAACGAGGGAGAGGAAGGAAAAAGAGAAAGAAGGGGGGAGGGAACGAGGTCATAGAGAGAGGGGAAAGATGGGAAAATGGGGGGGGGGGGGGGGTCGGGCTCGGCCCGTTGGTGGAAAGAAAACAAGGGGAAGGAGAGAGAGGGGTGTGTGGGGTAAAGAAGAAAAAGGGGGGAAAAGAGAGAGAGTACAGATCATGATGAAAGAGAGGGAGATTTTTTTTTTGAAAAAAAAATGGTGTCCGCCATTCGTTCTAGAAACTCATCTCTCTGGCCAGGCTAGAGTGCAGTGCGGACAACCCGACATCACTGTTTCTAAGCTTGACTGTGATGGGGCTGTATAAAGTGAAGAATATGGATGTGTATCTTTGTCCACCATTGGAAGAGTTACAACAATTGTGGATTGGCATAGAAGTGGTGGATATGAGCTGACAAACAGGTCGAGGGAATGCTTTGATCAGAGGCATTCTAATGTGGACCATGCATGACTATCCTAGACTAACAGAATGCTCAGGTGATTTACACTCAAACTCAAACACTATAGATCGTGGTTTTTCTCAAGATTATCTGTTGTCATGTGTATACATGTAGGGCTTCAAACAACGAGATACAGAGCGTGTGTCACATGTAGACCTAGACTTAATGCAGGTCGGGCACCCTCATTGAAGAAGAAAATCTACGAAGGTCATCAAGTGTATCCTCTAGAGAATCATGAGTTACGGGATACTTTTTGGGAGGAGAGCCCTTGAGGATGTGTGCACAAGCATGGTTAGAGTAGAAGGAGATGTGTGATGACTGTTTTTCCCTAGGGATGAAGAGACTCTCTCTATGGTACAAGTTACCATATTGGCCTAGACTCATGATCAATCCAACGCACATATTCAAGAATGTGGGTAATCTACTCTGGGACCATCTGACCGGCAAGAAAGATACTTTGGGAGCCAGGGTTGACCTTAGAAATGTGAATCGTATGGAGAAATATTGGCTGCAGACAGCACCTAATGGATCGATAAAACTCCCTAAAACGCCATGGATTTTGATAGGAGCCCAAAACCGCAAAGTGAAAGAAACCATTCAATTTGTGCAGACCCCCACTAGAGTAATGCACTCCCTCCGAACGTGTTTCAATAAAGAAGGGAAGCTTACGGGTTTGAAGTCACACAACTGGCATAAAATGTGTTAGGTATGTTTGAAGTGGAATATAGTGGGAATTGTGTAACAAATTTGTTTGTGGACTTTAATATCATTGCTAAACGTGTTTTGCCGTTTATTTTATCGGTGGCCATTGAGGGATGTTTGTCTCTTGATGTCCGTAACACAATCTACAAACTTACGAAGTTGGTGCAATTGATCTCACAAAAGGATATCAATGTAGACTCCATACCATTTGCCAAACTAAACATTGTGGAGGTTGTGTGTATGTTTGAGAAACACTTTCCTGCTACCGTGCTAACCATTCAGGTGCATCTTCTTGTTCACATAGTTGATGAGGTGGAGATAGCTAGCACAATACATTCCAGATGGATGTTCTTTTTAGAACGTTTTATGAAAACTCTCAAGGGTTATGTGCGTCAGAAGGCACGTCAAGAGGGTAGCATGGCAGAAGGCTGGCTGGTATCAGAGTCCCTAGTTTACATTGGAGAGTGGCTAGACGGATTTGATAAAGCCCGAGACACGCTATGGCAAACCATAGATGATGAGCGTATATCTAGGATTGTCATGTGCAATCTTGGTGTTGAGAAGAAGATGACAGAAGATCTAGAGGCTAAAATCAATTGATTTTACATGCTTCACAATCCACTGATGCAAAAGTGGATTTCACAATATGGGATGCAAAGCAAGAGCGACAAAGGGCACTAATCGAGTGGAGACGGGGAAGACGACCGCCGATGTATTATCCGACGGGTCTGGAGAACCTACCAGCATTCATGAGCCTAAGATGGTTGCACAACCAATTGAAAAGCGCACAAGAGTGCGGTGAAGAATTGACTGAGGAGGAGTTGGAGTAAGGTCAGTTTGCAATGTATGACTAGCGACTTTCTAGATGTCTGAATGGCCACTCATAATCTTTGTTGGTTGTAGTATAAGCCATACATAGTAGCATGGTGTAAAGGTCAACATTTTAGGATGGAACAGATCGACAAAAAGCATTTTACAAAAGATTGTGGAATCATGGCAAAGTTTGAACAGTTTAATCGACGATGGTCCTCTGATGCAGATCCTGTGGTAGTGGAACTCACTTACTTTGGCACGCTATAAGAGATTTTGAGGATCAATTATAGAGGATTTTTTTGTCGACTTTTTCAACGTGCAATGGTTCAAGATAAACATGGAGGGTCGCAACACTACTGTGCGTAGAGGAGAGTCTGGTTTCCTTGAGGTGGATTCAACTAAAAAATGGACCGACCTAAGAGACACTTTTGTACTACCCGAGCATTGTGAACAAGTAAGTCTGTAAATATTTAACATCCAATTTCAAAAGTTACGTGTTTGGAATCTCTCATGTAATGTGGCTTTAACAGGTGATATTTCATCCTACAAAGTCTGCATCAAACTAGTGGTACGTCATAGAGGTAGCCCCTTGTAGTGCACGGACGTATGAATGCTACAATGTGCCAATCACAGCAACATCAATGGAGGAGATCGGAGAATATGCTCAGTCAAAAGACATTGAGGTGATGCCAGACGAGCATCAAGCTACTACTCTCTATGGGGTGCATGCAGAGGATCTACAAAATGAAACAGTGGACATCTGCCTAAATGGAGAGCTTTTTTGTCCATTCATGTCCATATGCTATACTTGAGAAATTTTAATTGTGTTTAATCATCATTGCTTTCACTCCAGGTATGCTCCTTCCCTCTCTAGCTCCCTCTCATGTCCGCTCTCTCTCTCTTTCTCTCTCTCTCTCTCTCTCTCTCTCTCTCTCTCTCTCTCTCTCTCTCTCTCTCTCTCTCTCTCTCATGATAGATAAAGATCTGATGCAAGTAATCGAGAAAACTATGGCAAATAGAAAAGAAAAATTTAATTTATGACCAAAGTGTCTTGTCACAGCTACATAAAAAATGCATGTTGTCCAAGACATAGCTTTTACAAGATATGTAGAATGCACACGGGTGACAAATTCACGAGATCTTCACAGGAATCACTCTACACAAGAATCTCTCCCCCTTTATGACCCCCCCCCCCTCTCTCTCTCTCTCTCTCTCTCTCTCTCTCTCTCTACACACGAATCCCTCTCCCTATTATCTATATTATACATTATAACTTGTCCATATTTTCTTCTCCATTCAATATTAAGATTAAATTTTCGTATGTTTAATGCAGGTATGGATGATGATGAGTTTCTTTCTTCTTTGTCACCACGGCAGAGAAGGTAGTACGAGGAGCATCATCGCTCTAGAGCACCATCAAGTCGTTCCACTCCTTCAGTGTCTCTCTCTATTTTGGAGCATTCAACACGCTCCAAAGCTTTGGTGTCGATTGTTGAGATGTAGAGAGAAAGAGAGAGAGACGAGACAAGAGACGCACCATATACGCTCCCAAAGACTGATTCATATTGAGGACAAGATACAAATATATAGGTGAGACCAAGTTCAGTAGAGTGAGCCATATGTAGCTCCAACACCCTCACTCAAACAAAGGTCTCTAGCTTTGGATGAAAAAACCCTTGGGGAGTTCAAGGGAAAAACCCAAGCCCCTATACAATGTGAAATATGAACTAGCGGTGATGATGTGAAAGTGAATTGTGCATCTATGTACAAATATTCAAGTGACTTAGATATCACAAGGTGCAAATGTGGAGTGTGCATAGTGCATGGTACCTAAAAGATTACAATGTCATATGTACAAAGCTATTACAATAGAAAAGAAGCTAATTTAGAAAGAGTGAGGCCGAAGCAACTCCAAGCTCCGAGCGCAAGAGGATGAAACGTGACTCATTGAGGCCTTTGGTCAAAATGTCTGCAATCATCTGGTCACTTGGACACTGTTCAACCATAATGGTTCCCTTGCGTACTTCATACCTGACATAATGATAATGGACAGCAATGTGCTTTGACTTATTATGTTGAACATAGTCTTTTGCAAGACTAATAGCACTTTGGTTGTCACACCGCAAGGGTGTGCTAGAAAGAGGAGAGTGACCAATATCAACCAGCATTTGTCGAAGACAAATCAACTCACGAGCTGCAAGTGATGCCGCAACATATTCTGACTCAGTCGTAGAAACTGCAACACAACGTTGTTTCTTGCTGGTCCAAGAAACAAGACAACCATTTATAAAGAAGCAATTTCCACTAGTAGATCGCATAGATAAATGTGAGCTTGCCCAGTCTGCATCTGTGTAACCCAAAAGAGAAAGAGATTGCATAGAATCCGAAGTGAGTTGTCGTCGATAGACTAAACCAAAATCTGTAGTGCCTTTCAAGTATTTCAATACACGCTTTGCAGCAGACCAATGCTTAAGAGAAGGACATGCAAGATGTTGTCCAAGATAGTTAGCAGCAAACAGAATATCAGGACGAGTGTTCATGCCAACAAACTGAAGACATCCAATCAAGTTAGCATAAGGTTGATTTGTGACAAGTTGACCGCCATTGTCAAAAGTATTCTTCGTAGAGCTCGCATGACAAGGTGTGTTGGCTGAATGTGCAGATTCCATACCAAATTTTTGAATAGTATCTGCAATAAACTTTGACTGTCGAAGGAATAAAATACCTTTTGTACGGTTCCGTTGGATTTGAATGCCAAGACAAGAGTGAATCTCTCCAAGATCCACCATATCGAATGCAGAAGACAATAACTTTTTCACTTGCTGAAGAAATCCCAAATCATTGGAAACAAGGATGGTATCATCCACATAAAGAGCAAGAATCACAAAACTGCTACCTTGGCGTTTTATGTATAAGTTGGGGTCTGACGAGCAAGAGATGAATCCTTTAGAGCTGAGAAAAAGATCAAATTTTGTATACCAGGCTCGCGAAGCTTGTTTGAGACCATATAGTGCCTTATGGAGTTGAGCAACAAGGTCTTCTTTACCTGGAATAACAAACCCTTCTGGTTGTTCCATATAAATTTCCTCTTCCAAGTCACCATTAAGAAAAGCTGTTCGCACATCCATTTGATGAGCTTCTAAATCAAATTGAACAGCAAATGCCAATAAAACTCGAACACTTGTAATGCGAACAACTGGTGAAAAAGTCTCTTGATAATCAACACCAGCTACTTGGGAGTAACCTTTTGCAACTAAAAGCGCCTTGAACTTGTCAAAAGATCCATCTGCTTTTACTTTTGTCTTATACACCCACTTACATTTAATAGCTGTACGACCAGGAGGTAATTCAGTTAGTATCCATGTACCTTTAGAGATAAGAGAATCGTACTCTGCTTCCATAGCCTCTTGCCATTGATCCTTTTGTGGTGAAGAGATAGCTTCATCATAAGTAACGGGATCTTCAGAAGTAGAAAAAGCATTATCAGCAATATCGTCATCATAAACATGACATGAGCCATGTTCAAAATCAATAGGCAGATCAACAAAAATATCAATATCATCATTGGCAACATTTGGAATGGATGGTTGTGAGGAGGAAAGTTGCTCTATAGGAAGAGTTTCATCTTCTGAAAGAAATGAAAACGCCTGAAGCAATGATTTAGTATCATCAGAATCATCCATGGACCATGAGCCTCCCATAAGCTGTTCGTTAAAAGTAGCATCACGATTCACAATTACTTTCTTGGAGGAAGGGTCATAGAATTTGTAGCCTTTGGAAGTGTCAGAATATCCAATAAAAATAACTTTAAGACCAGGAGCATCAAGATTTGTTCGTGTTTCTTTGGGAACATGAATATAAGCAATACATCCAAAGGTTTGAAAATGAGATACAGAAGGAATGTCACCTGTCCATGCTGTGATGGGTATCTTACCAGAGGGTGCAGTAGTAGGAAGATGATTCTGAATAAATGTTGCTGTCAAAGTAGCTTCAGCCCAGAAAACACGAGATAAGCCAAAATGAATCAGCATACATCTTACAGCATTGAGAATAGTGCGATTCTTTCGTTCAGCAACACCATTCTGTTGAGGCGAATATGGAATAGTGTGTTCATGATGAATTCCACTGTTAGCACAGTAACTCACAAACTCTCGAGAAACATATTCGCCTCCATTGTCACTATGAAGCTTCTTAAGGCGACGACCAGTTTGAAGTTCCGCAGCCTTGTGGAATTGTTTGAAAACAGATAAGGCTTCAGATTTTTGTCTAAGTAGAAATACAGTCCTATACCTTGAGAAATCATCAATGAAAGTAATGAAGTAGCGATATTGTGATCTCGAAGAAGGTAGAGGTCCACATATATCAGTATGAACAAGATCCAAGATGTCATGAGAATGAGTTGTATTTGAAAGAGGAAAGGGTTTACGATTGTGTTTCCCAAGATCACAAAATTCACAAATTCCCATATGGGGATGGGCTTTAAGATCGATGCCATGAACAAGATCACGACGTTGAAGATCAAGGAGTTTTGAGAAATCAGCATGAACAAAACGGCGATGCCATACTTTGCAATCATGATCACCTAGAGCAGTGACAATATTTGTTACAGCATCGTTGAGAGAGAGTTCAAATAAATTACCGTTTCGAGGAGCAGTGGCTATAGTCTGTCCATCTTTCTCAATTCGGCATTTGGTATAATCAAATCCAACAAACAGACCAAGATCAACAAGTCTAGCAACTGAAAGAAGATTACGTTCAAGATCTGGTACATGTAATACTCCTCGCAAAATTCGAGTGGAAGAAGATAAGGTACCAAGATATAAGTCTCCAATACCCTTTACTTGACAAGTAGTATCATCAGCAAGATAAAAAACACGTTGAACTGGCAGTGGATGATAGTTATGGAGCCACTTAGACTGATATGTCATATTTCCTGTAGCACCAGAATCGACAATAAAAAGTGATCCATCACGTACATGAAGTATTCTGTCTGGAGCAACTGAACATAGGACGCAGCTTGTTTCTGGTACAATGTTGTTTCGATGTTCAATAGCATATGCTCTATTCCGATCTGTGTTGAATCGACGCTTATAGCACATATGAGTGGGATGATCAGATCGTCCACAATATTCACAAGAAGAAGAAGAAGAGTCTCTAGATAAACGTGGTTGTTTTGTGGTAATATTGTGTTCTTCATCATATTGACGTGCCCAACAATCATCTTCAGTATGGCCATTTCTATTGTAGTAAGAACATTACTTATTAGGAAATTTGAGACGAGAGAAAATATTACCGCGACGGCCACCTCTGCGGTTTCCTTGTTGAAATGGACGCCTTCGAGCATAAAAAGCACGTTCCATCTGTTGTGACTCAGTCTCCTCTTGTGAAATCATAGTTGTATCATGACCAGCATTCCGACGTTCTTGACGTTGAGAGTATTCAATTAAAGACATGCAAGCTTGGTCGAAATCAAGACCATCTTTATTAGAGAGAATAGTAACAATGTTATCATAAGAAAAGTCCTTCACCGTATCAAGGAGAAGTGTAATCAGTTGCTTTTGTGGAACAGGATCACCGGCAGCAGCAAGTTGATTAATAATAGATTTGAAAGACTCAATATGTCCCGTCATGGCAGTACCAACTTCATATTGTAACTTGTTAAGCAACCCTCTCAAATAAAGTATTTCTGTAACAGATTTCTTCTGAAAGTTTGCAATAAGGTACTTCCATACGTCATGGGAAGTAGGCAGTTCATACATATCAAGCAAAAGGGAATCAGTAAGAGCAGAAATAATATACCGACGAGTTGCTTTATCACGTCGTTGCCAATCCGTATAGGCAACATTCCAATCTTCAAATATAGGTCCTTCAGTGATAAGCACGTTATCATTATCCGTATCAACAGGCTGAGGCGGACAAACACGATTTCCAAGAACAACATCGGAGAGTTCATCGCCTTCAAGAATTAACAACATCTTTGCTTTCCAGCCTGGAAATCCTTGACCTTGGAAAGGAGGAACAGAACGTTGGCCAGAAGGAAAGCCGTTGACGAGAATATTCATAGCCATATCTTGTTGCGAGAAGACGTATAAGAACAGATCGCAGAATCTGCACACCATATATGGTGAAGGCCGCAATTGAGAATGAGAGAGATATGAGTACTGCGTTCTGTCAACTATAAACGTAAGAAGGATGCTCAAGGAACGTCCAAAGATGTGAGAGACGTCACCCAAAAAAGACAGGGTAAAGGAGACGTTAATAATAAACGAGTCCTCAAAATAGAGTGGCGTGAGACGCAAGATTGACGGCCACAATACGAATAGCAAAAAGCTAAATCTTCTCGTAAAAGCTAACGCCAAAATAAGAAAAACGATCGCGGACGCTTCACGAAGAAGTAGGACGAAGAAAGCTGCGTCAAGCTCTATTGCAGTAAAAACAGCATAACTTTCTGCTGCGAACTTCGATTGACGCAAACCTAGAACTCAAATCGAAGAGCTCGAGGAGACAAACAAGTTTTGGATGAAAAGTGCTATTGCGCTACGCTCCATTGCGCTTTTTTCGTTTCTCCAAATTTTGAGCAGAACAGCAAGAAAAATTGAGATGAAGTTCACGGTGTCATTAACAAGAAAACGTAATCAACGATTAGATTGATTATAAATAAACGCCACATAAAACACTAATCATATTCTTCTTAACACAAAAAAACCACAGTTAACAAGAATCAACGCTCAAAAATAAAATTTGTAACAATTTTGAATCTTACATGCGAATCGCATACACATACTGTTGTCACCATGAATTGAATCGACGCGTGATCGTTACCGCTCTGATACCATGTTGAGATGTAGAGAGAAAGAGAGAGAGACGAGACAAGAGACACACCATATACGCTCCCAAAGACTGATTCATATTGAGAACAAGATACAAATATATAGGTGAGACCAAGTTCAGTAGAGTGAGCCATATATAGCTCCAACATCGATGAGACGATCTTCACACTTGTCTACGCACCAACGCTCTAGTGGTGGCGGCAGCGGTTGCTGTGGGGATGCCATCGCTCATGCCTCAACACCACCGCGTGTTTGACAAGGCTCCTTACCTTCCTCTTCTTTGCTCACCCCCACACTAGCCATGACATCCCCATCTATGCCAGGATTTGCGTGGCTATCGGCCGTTCCTGGATACACACCACTAGCTACTTCTCCGGGAGTCACCCCAATCAACACTCCTCGCTTTGGGACCCAAAATCCAGTGGAGACACTTGACGTTTGTACCCCCATCAAGATGCCGCTAGAGACCCCTACCGAGAAACCCAGGTTCATACGTCACAGGCAAGAGGGCTTTTCATACTCTGTCGACATCAACGGAGACATCATCTTGGATGACGAAGGCAAGAACGTGATGCACTGTCTTTGCTGTCAAGTGTTTAGACACTACATACTAAACACTTGGAGTGAAGTGCAAAATGAATTAAAAGACAGAGTCATCAGCATGTTGCATGAAGAGTTTCCCGTATCAAGTCGGGATGAGTGCTTCAATGAAGACTTCATGAAGGTTTGAATGCGTGAATATTTCAAGCACAAGCGTTTTGAAGTACAGAAGGCACTAAAGCATGGGTGGAATAGACCACATTGGCCGGCCAAAGAAGATTGGAAGAATGCGAAGCGAGCAGCGTGCGCGAGAATCCTGACAAGTGGAAGCAACAAAAGGAGGCAGCCAAAGTCCGAGTAGAGGCAGGGAGCTCGCACCACTTGGGGAGCGACGGGTGGGCATCATTTGAAGCCGATTTTATAAGTGTTTTTGCATTGCTCTTTAGGTTTGGTAGTTACATCTATTTGTATTATTAAATTCTAACATAATGGATTCTTTGTATATTTTGAACAGTGGTCGATGACAAGATGTTGACAGAGGAAAGCCAGAGCGAAACACCTCTATAGCTTGCCCTCTCTGCCAGTTCGGGATCACAAATCTATCCACTCAAACACCAGAAACTACCACTTTAAAGACAATATTCAGCTATCAACCCAAGCCCTGGTGCTCCACTAAACCACCAAACAATTATGCACTCACTTGTGGTTGACCAAAACAGATAATGAATCTCTCTCTCTTAAGGTTTTTGTATAAACTTACTACACGAAGACTTTTGAGGGAACAGTGAAGCACTGAAATCCATACTTAATAGCATGAGCATACCAGAAGCAAGATGTACAACGGACTCCTAATATAAATTTTCAGTGCATACGGATGCTACTTCATAGCGGAAAACCCCATCCAGCTGGAGAGATTGAATTGCCTTTCAAAATGCTCCCTCTCGATCCCTTTTCTCACTCATAGAACCCGGACACCTCCCTCTTAAACCTTATCAAGCTGGCCTCGCCCAAGCTCCCTCTGTATTTCCCCCCTTCTGCAGCACATATCAAGCAGTGCTTATGAATGGTCGTAGTTTTTCCTCCTGGAGCCCCGAAGGCCTGCCTACCTGCAGCCTCCTTTATCGTCCTCTGGCAACCTTGACTTGTGCTCCTGTAGCGTGCATGCCCCTTCACTTGCGTGTACTGGCCTCGAGTGCCCCTCTCTACCTGCTCGCGCTATGGCGGCTGCTCCCTCAGGCTTTTGCAGCGCACTGATATCCACTTGCCCTCCTCCCTTGCTTTCGTTTAGGCTGGCCTGGAGAGCCCCTTCCCTGGCTGGTCGCCCTTCATTCCCTACATGTCCCGCTTCACCTTCCCCCCTTTCACTCTGTGATCCATGGCGGCTGCTCGTTGTGAGTGCAGAAACCCCAATGTCCCTTGCTCTCGGCTCTCTCTGACTCACACACACCTAGACCCCCTCTTTCCTTTTTTCAGCAGGGTGGTCCCTCTTCCCCTTTCCCCTCTGGTCTCCAAGCCCCCCTCCAGTTGGCGGCTTCTGCACGTGCAGGCCCATGCTCGCAATCATTGCAGAGAGCTCTCTCGTCATTTTTTTGGCCATAATCTTCATTATTATTCTTTTATTTTAAGCAAGGGTCGGTTCCCACGACGATATAACCTTCATTCGCGAGCCTTGCCCTCTTATCCCATGGCGGCACGCATTGTCCATGCTTGCAATCCTCACAGTCAACTACGAGAAGTAGCTTAAATGGCTCAAGCAAAGGTTCATTTCCACCATAAGTATCCAAAATGAGCTCTCATATCCATTATCGTATACTTAAAGAACAACCACCGATCACTAGCATGTACATGGTGTCTATGGTTTGCTTCCAGAGCCCGGCCAGAACCAAAGCTTTGTACGACTACCTTGAAAACCACTCTCAAAGTGCAATCATAGGTATGTACAAGTATATACAATGGCTGTTTGCTAGGCATTCCAGTGTCGCTGATTGGCTTTTCGCCCGTCCGAAAAACGCCTGACAACGTAACCCCACACCGTACAAGCGCGAGTAAGCAAGCAGAAAAGGCTTAAACGCCCTGATGGACATTCTGAGGTCTCACGGTGGCATGGTTAGGATTTCGCTTTACTCTTTTACATTTGTTGCATTTTAATGATAAGCTAAGGAAATAGATTGTTTTGTAATTATATGTTTATACTTACAAAAAGTCTTATTATTTTTTCTGCAGAATCCAACAGATATGCTGCTTGGATGTGATGATACGTCTGATTGAACGATGTCACTCTAGTCGTAGCCAGATAGCATTAGTTTTCTTTTTTCATAGCATGTATAATGAGATGACGTGTATACGTCTTTTTGTAACTATTGGAAAACTATGTATTTTCTCAATAATGACAATTGTGTTGTAACTATTACATTTGCAAAGCTTAACAATCAAGTGATTTTGTGTATGATGTGTATAATTGTCATTGATTTACTTTAGTCCAATTACTTTGTCAATTTTTTGTGTCTTTATTCTGCAAACAATACTATGCATGATGGAGTTAATGGTTATATTGTCTTGTGGGTGACTACTTTGGGTCTATACCTTCCACTTTTTTTCAAAGGTGAATCTAGGTTTATCTTGGATTCATTGAGTTTTACTCTATTCTTGAGACATTCAATATGGTTGATGGGTGGCAGGGCATTCAATGCCGTGCCACCCAAAATGTTTTACTCTCGGGCGTCGTTAGCAATCTCATGATTCTCAATAAGCTGCATGATTCGGCAAGGCCATTCTTGTATGAAAGATCAATAATGTTGTTTCTCTTTTGCTTTGACATTTGTGGGTCACCCAAAGCACCTGTTAGCTAACAACAATGAGGTTAGGTTTTGTCTCATCTCCTCAATAAACTTATATGAAGCAAGGCTTCACTTTAGGAAATTTGGCCTAGAAGCTTCCAAAGTTTGGAATATGTTGGTAGCATACAAACTTGGGAGAACTTGAAAACATGTCTATATGTTTTTTTATTGGCAATCAGTATAAACCAAGCCTTGAGGTCGTACAAGGTACATCCGATAGCTCTAAAATTCTCATCATATATGGCTACAAGCCACATTCAATGCAAATGCAACTACTCTCAGAGGGGCAACAAGGTTAGACCATTTTCTGTTCTACTTGTATTTTCGTCTTTCAATTTTTATTTGAATAAAATCTCTTTGATGTGAAAAGCAAAGTGCTTTGACAAAATTACTACAAAGAAAAAAATTCTATTATGTGCCACATTACTATCTATTGATTTAGGATCAAGGATAATGGCACAAAATTTGAGTCACAGTAAGAGGATATAAGCTCATAGTTATGGTTTGCAATGACCAAATGATGTATCCACGCCAGCACACGTCGTGCAAGGCACATATGGAATCTCCTCACATTGTAGAAATTGTCATTGAAGCCAAAAACTTATTACATAATTTCTGCTATGCCTATATGACATGCAAGTATTGTGGACTAGTTCCACTAATGCTTGGCTTACACTTCCATTATAACATCAGCTACTTTGCTAGAAAGAGTTGAGGCTGGTATATTTTCTTGTGCTTATTATATATAACTAAAATGACAGGCAATTTCTTTGCACAAGGTAATGGCAATACAAATGATGCTTTTTGTGGATAGCAAGTCGCGCCATCAAACAAATATTTCATGGGATGACATGAATATATTAAGAGAGCCTCCTAGTAGGTAATATCTTCTTGAAAACCCAAGAAATCTAATATGACTACTTTCTTTGGGGCATTAGGAATCATTCTCTTCCATTCAAGGAGAGATTTCATCATTTTGAGATTCAGCTGTGAATAGGATTCCAATTATGAGATGATCTATGCTTAGTTGTAGCATTGATTGTGTCTTTTGGATTAGTAATTGTAGGGATATGAGCGATCTAATATACAATCACTCCATAGGTGTTAAGGTTCACAATTTGATCTCATCATAGTTAAAATTTCAAGGGAAGAAGTTTGCAATATGCCAAGGGATAGTGGACAAGTTCAACTTCTAAAGTTCATTTCAATCACTATTAGACACAATAGACTATGTTGGTCATTGTTGGCTATAGGTTGAGTAGTTTTCATACAGATTCTAACCAAGGGATTTGAAGTTTTGAATTTTAACCAAGGGGTTTGGATTGCAAAGGCAACAAACACCCAAGGTTACTAATGCAGTAATTCTTTGATTTTCACTAATCTTTCAATTAGTGTTTCTAGGCCTTCTTAGGTGGGAGATTTGGTCATGTGCATTTGACTACGGGTAAGAGAACACTATGTTCATCCTCCAAGCATTCATCTAATTTTATTTTTTTTAAAATATGTTTTGATTAATTTCTTCTAAGTGGGATGAATACGCTTCTATGATTTCAGCCATTTTTCTCTTAAAATACATGGCACCGTCATGTAGGAGAAAATTAGTAAATTGGTCCATAGTGTCCAAAACACATCTTTGCGTTATGTAGTTATGGAGCTACATGTAGGGTTTTGATTGGCACATGTTGTTACATGGGATACATCATGGTCAAGGAATTGAAGGAGTTCAGTTTAGCCTATGTGGAGCAAGGATAACAAGGGTCCCTCTCACTAATGTCGTAGAGTGCTTACAATTACCTCCACACATAAGTGCATCTTGTACTTGCAAGATGTTCTTTTTTGGACATCCTTATTTGAGACATATTCCACATGTGGAGAATATGAGTCTTTGGAACTGACAATTGCACCTGTCATTTCAATTATGTGTTTTGAAAAACTCCCCACGTGTTATTCAAATCCGTTTATTAGACCATTCTCAACACATTGTATCAGGAGCAATTTTAGTGGCCAGTTTTTTTGGGATAGTAAGACTTGTTAAGGTTACAAGTATTGTTAAATAAATTTAATGGATGGTTGTTTATACACGTAGAAAAGTTATGTTTTGTTGATGAACTAATTCATTTGGTACCTAGATGTGATGGATTTTCACATCCTAATCTGCCCCAAATAGGCTAGCACGGTTTTCACGTGGAAAGTATGTAGTTCTTCTCCCATGAGCTGTGAGCATATCATTAGCGATAAGCATTGCCAAGTACTATTATGGATATGTAGGTTTGGATCTATTTTTTTGTCATGTGCATGCATACTAAATGTTATGGGCACTAGTGTTGAACAAAGACTGATTTGGAGTGGCCCAGACATTCATGACATCAGTAGCTTCTAAAGCATTTCATGCTCTAGGTGCACTATCTCTACGAGATCAATTATAGATCTATCAATCACCAATAGAGGTCATGGCCTCGTTTGGGTGCTTGTAGATCAGGTCACTACAATTACACACCTCAGTACTGTCAGTTATCTAGAGAGGATAGGTAGTTGACAAGTGTTAATCTTGTGCTAAACAATATACTAAGCGCGTACATTATCATGCAGCTCTGCTTCCAATATGGAAAAAAGAGAAAAAAGATGCAGATTAGGCTTAGTTGAATTTTATATGTTTATTGAGCAGTGATCAAGGCTTGGTAACAAGCAATTTTAATGCTAAATGTATACCAAATGTGACATTAAAGGGCCAACAACTATGTTTTTTATGCTAAAAGTGGGAATGTTTGACGTGATCACAAATGAGAGTTTATGGACTAGAATTGTGGTATTCAAAGATCTCTACAGGTCTTTCTTTATGGCTTGTCAATTGGAGATATGATGAGGAAGTTATGACAGTTTGAAGCTGGTATCGTCTGCATATGTGTATCAGATTGGACAAATGTAGATGAAGGTTCATGGATGAAGTGAATACATAGGCCTAAAGTGCTCATCCTATGAAGATGTCAGTCTTTTTTGATCGACAATCACAGTCTAGCTACCAAGATATTTCTAATTGATGTTTCTGGAGGTTTTTGGAGCTTCGTCAGGGTTTGTATAAATATTATGCAATATGTGAAGGACATAGCAATCAACATTCATCAAACAAAGTCCTGTACGGCAGGAAATTAGAGTTTGAAAATGGGAAAAATTATAGGTGGTAGCATATGACTTTTTGCCAATTTGAGAGGCATTGTCGAGGGCACGACAATTCCAAAATGCGAAGGGGTTTGTACATTTTAAAGTCGGCAAGGATTTATTTCACTTGGTTTTTGCAGCCCGATCAATAGGATATTGAGCAAAAGTTGACATGCTAGTGAATTGTGAGTAAAATTTAAGTTTTAAAGATCAAAACTTTGTTTTGAAGCTTGAGTGTTGAGTGCTCAGGGAGGTCACCTAAGAAAAATGTAAGCTATCACGTGAGTTCAACAGAAGGGTATTTAAAGCTCTTGAGACTTACAAAAATATATATACAAAAGGATACTATTTTTTCAAATTTGAAAAAAACTTAGTAATTTTTAAAGAACAAGGTACATTATATTCCTAGAAAAATTTCACAGATAAACAATAAGTCATAAAAATAAAACAACAAAGCCTCTCTACCTCTCTTGAACACTCCAAGATGGTGACCCACCCTACACCATACCTAGATTGACATTTGTCTCCATAGCTATAGTGATGAAGAAGCTTGTGGTGCAGGAAGAGAAGCACATCACATGATGGAGTTAAATGTACCTGCAAAAAGCTCTGATACTTTTAGGAGTTCATCGTTCTTGTTAGTAGCAAGCTAACTCGGATACTATTTTTGGAGCTTTCATTGTCAAAACACTTATTATTTTTTATAAATCGAGAATATTTTAGCTTCTATTTTTTGGGTAAACTTTGTAATAGATGAGCCGGGGCTACAAGCTTCTAGATTGTATCAACATGTCATTATCTATCTTTAGTTAGAGCTCCCAAAAAATTAGTTTTGACCACCAAAAACCTTGGCTAAGGTATAAAAGCCAATTTTTGTAAGTTATTATTATGTTTTTGGATAATGAAATACACAGCGTGAGCTAACGGCGCTCACTTTTCTCCTTCTCGCGCTTCCTACTCCCTCACTAGTAAGAGCTCTACACATTGACGTAAACACTTCACGGCATTTCGTAGCTTTTGGCATCGGCGACCCGTGGCCTAATTTCATTCTAAGTAGGAATTTACACTTCAAAATCAAAAACTAAGCATTGGTGGGGTATTGGGACGTAATTGCTAATAATTTAGGTGCATTCTGGGTCGAAAACGATTAGGTCAAAAATCCATTGCTGTTAATAATCGTGATTTTGGCACTTGATCTAAAGTGGAATTTGAGCGATTGGTTTTTGGTGATGTCAGTCACTTGAGTGTAGCTTGAGTTAGATGCGACTTGTTTGTTGTTTTTCGAGAGATTGATAACCTCTTGTAGCCTTTATGCACTAGTCGAGTCAGCTTCGTTCCATGGATTGAAAATTTAATCGTGGTTCTCGCTAAATCTGCAATAAGATAGGAGTGAGGTTAAACACCTGGGGATTGAAGAGACCTAAACTAGGGAAAAACACGAGTGTCTTGTGAAGTTATCCTTTAACTTCCTCTAAGATCTCCTAGAGTAAAAACTTTCTTGTTAGAAACCGCATAGCTTAAAATTGTCGTCTTTGCTGTGTAGAGGAAGCTTGGAAGTAATCGTACTTGTTGTGTTCCTTTAGGATTGTAGGATTATAAATAGATTAGTATTTTGAGAATGATTGATAGATTAGACAATTCTTAAGATCAATGCTCAGGATACCTTAAAAAACAAGAAAATGAGTGTTTGTGGACACTTTCCACAACCCCATTGCATGAGAACTGAGGAGTAGGGTAAGTAGGATCCGAGGTGGATTTCAGAACATTGCTCTCTCCGGAAAAAAGAATTGTGAGTTGTTATTTGAAGTTGCATAATTTCAAGTCTATGTCTAGAAATAGCATGAAAAGACTCCAAACCACTCAATCCGACTGGAGAGTATGCTTAAAAGTTGTATGAACCAGTGGATAAGCTCAAGGACACATTGAGGTAAAAATTTCAAGAGTTTGCAAAAACAAAGATTATTTACTTTTTCTTGATATTTTAGGCCAAATTAAGTTTTAACTTGATTCATAGGCTTAAAATAACTCATGAAACGACTGTCTATTGAAAAAGTGCAAAACATTGTTCATTTTGGGCATAAAGTAATTAATTATGACTATTTACTTTTAGCTCAAAATTGACCAAGGTTGATACCAGTGAATCATTGCATGTGTACAAACAACTTTTTTAAAGGCACAAAAGATTTGGATCACCAAATTGATAAAAAACTTTGTAAAAAACTAAAGTTTGTACTGACTTTCTAAAACTTGAGTGTCGCAACTCAATGAAATTTGATTCATAGGCTTATATTGATGTGATACACATGTGTACATGCTCACTTTTCCAAAAAGATGCAAAAAGTTGCCAGTTGTAAATAATCGCGATTATTTACATTTGCCCCATTCTTTAACTTTTTTGAATAAGTTAGCATACCACTAGTTTTACCATATTGTAATAAGCCCACAAATCAAAGTTGGTAAGATTTGGATCATTGGATTGAAAATTGTGACCAAAATTGCAAAGGCGATCTACGGACACAAAACTGATGACCATTTGACCAAAAATAGTCCAAACTTGATGAAACTTGGCTAGAGACCTTAGGTTGAAGTGCTTAACAGATCTGTGTCAACATTGAGACAGTAACTTGCAAGAAATAGCTAGAGTAAATAATCGTGATTATTTACATCTGCTTCAAAAATTGACAATCTTGTTTTATCATACCACAAGATCAAAAATATCAAGTAGACCACACAAATCAATTTTGGTGAAATTAGGATCACAAAATTGAGACTTAAGCGAGATTCTTGAAATCAAAGTCTGCTAACATAAAACAGTTGATAATTTTGTCCAAACTTGTTGAAACTTGTCCAAGGATCTTAAAAGGTTGTATACTTGGAAAACCAAGCCAAAAAGTGTAAAAAGTTGACAATAGTAAATAATTGCAATTATTTACTACTGCTACAGAGAGATACCATTTTTTACTTTTGAACTTGTATAGTGTTAGACTAGCATAATACAAAGCCATTGGGAAATTTTGGGTTCAATCGGATCCAAATTGGTACATGTTCACTTAGTTCCCAGGTTGCAAATTAATTCTTTGATTTTTTTCAAAGTCGAGTCTGAAAATTTCAACTGCTGAATAAAATAGCTCGAATTGAAGTGATGCACAGAGACCAATCACAATAGTTAGCAAAAATTACACAGCCTTTGTGATAGAATAACTAACTTGATCAAAATTGATACAAGAATCAGGTTGCAGACGAGGAATCAGCAACTTGACTTTGATACAGGAATTAGGTTGCAGACGAGGAATCGGCAACTTGACTTTGATACAGGAATCAGGTTGCAGACAAGGAATCAACAACTTGACAGAAGTTGCAATCAGGGCAAGTAGAAATTGACAACAAGTCAATCCGACGGTAAGTACTCTATCCAGGGCTTCACAAGTCTTTATGAACCTTAGATCTGGTCATGTACTAGGAAATTAGGGCATAGTTGGACAAACCTCCAATAGAGTATACACTGAAGAAAGCGTGAATCAAGGAAATTCCTTGCACACTATTCTTGAAGAAGTCTCAGGCACTTTTTCTGATTCAACTGATGTCTTCTTATTCGACTCACTTGGAAAGCGGCCCGAGGGGTTCACCTTACATAGGATGTAACCTATCATGTGAGTTCAACAGAAGGGTATTTAAATCCCTTAAAACTTACAGAAATAAATTTACATAAGGATATGTTTTTTACAAATCTAAAAAAAAATTACAAAATTTAAAAGAAAAGGGTTCATTATATTTCCTTCAAAATTCACAGCATAGGGATTTTAGAAAAAGAGCCTGAACGCACGTGATATAGTAGTGGTCTTAAATATAGTGAACCCCCCGGGGAAACCGGAATGACAATGCGCTATAATAATATACTCTCTTTTTATAAAACTAATCTCCATGGAGCTCAGGTTTACCTGGATCCTAACGAAGAGTACGCTATTCGCATTGATGACCATGGTATTGAGTTCGAAGAAGAAATCAGGGCAAACAAACAAGGAAAAATGTACATAGATAGAAACGGAACTCAGTATTTACAAGTCGAAAACCCTGAAGTGATAGAGAAATGGGGGTTAGAAGTAAATACCATAATTCCAGATATGGCTGCAAAAGAAGGACCACCAACCTTAGAATTCGAGGGATACGATCTCCAGGGGATTAACTATTAGTAATGGGAGGATGTCACCTGCATGCATCAAAATTAGAGAACCCCCCCTATGTATTGTATCTTACTTGCTAACCTACCCCCTACATATGGACAAGATGCGGACATTCTCGCAATGAGCCATCCCCCGTAATACGGATTTCGTATGGAATGTAATGACCCACTATTTTATGTCTACTAGTAACATAACAATTTTAGAAGCACATGCTTTTGCAAAAATACATGTTGAACTGCAAATGAACAAAAGTGTCCATTGTAGTGTGTTTTCATTTGCAATAGATGTTAAAAGAACAAACCATGAAAAGCAACAAATATAATGAATACTAAATTAAAATAAACCAATCGTTTCAATGTAATTTGTCAAAAAACAAATAGCGTTTACCTTGTGAACTGATACAAATCTCAATTTCATAACATGTGCTACTAGCCACCTGCTTAGTAGGCTTCCCACATGGGATTTAAACCACACATATAAAATGGATTATTATCTAAATAACAAATAATGCATACTCTTAAACAACTATGAAAAACTTCACTCATCAAATCAAAACACATTACAAAACAACCCATTAAAAGATTAACCTTTTTGAACAAAAACAATTAAATGTGATATGAATGCATATCTATGCTTAAGCAAAATGCAACTTTTAAACAAGCACCATATTTATTTAATTATGCATTTGTACATAAAATATAAATCTTAAAAGTTTCACAAGAGTCTCCTTTGTACGGAGACCTCTTTCTCAAAAAAAATCAACATACCCTTTTCTTTGGCTCCCACATGGGATTTTCATCACATAATTTCTTTTTCCAAAAAAACTGTCCACCTCATCTTGGGCTCCCACATGGGATTTAAGGATTATCTTACACATTAAAATCAAGCACATTTTCAATAGAGTCAAAGTAATCTAACTTCAAAGTGGTTATATGACCTGCATATCATAGTACATAGGAAACCTTCAATCACATAGTCTAATCACACGATTACTAAAAATCCATGTCCACATCGATAGGCGATCATGTACAAAACAAACACAAAATGAAGACATAAAAGTAGCCCACCAAATCAACTTAAGAACCCTCAAAATCAAACTACATTCCAAGTGCTAGTATGTCATGCTTCTCATACTACACAATCAACAAAATGGCATGTCCATGTCATATGGCTACCGCGTACATAAAATACATAAATCAAAACATCAAATTGAAATGTCTGAAGAGAGATTCCTAAACCAAATGTGCACCCTTTAATCAATGTTTCACTAGTCCACATGCCATGTCGGACAAACATCTTTCATAGAGCACATCGTATTTTTATGCAAGTACTCCTATGGTACTCAGCACAGTTCTAGGTCAATATTTTCAAAGCGTAGTCATTCCTCATCTTTGCCACTTGCATCCAGCATAAGTATCAACCTGTAAGATTCAAAATAGTTACTCTTAGAATTAGAAAATAAATATAGCTCTTTATTGTACAAACCAATCCCATGAACTTTTCTCTTGCACATGCTTGAACCTAATTTACAATTGAAGGCAATTTACCTTTCACCTATTCATTGAAGACCTCGTAGTCCTTAGCATCAACCTAGTATTTCTTAGTCTCCAAATCATACGTCAAGTTTGAAAGTGAAATTATAGACTCCAAGGATACACATTGATTGTCCACAAGATTGTATGTATAGCTCCTTGCACCCTTAGCTTTTTGATACCATGCAAGATGTATCTCTACATTTGCAGGTCAGTCAAGAAGATCAATAGGACCCCTGGTCTCTTTCATAGCAACTCCCACTTTTCTTCTCATACACACAACTCTTCCAAGATACCATGTACCTTTATCTTCACCTTCACTAGTGCTACAGATCTTTCCTTTCCTCTTGCACCTTGTGTCATCTTTGGAAGACAAACCCTCAAATAAAACAGCACAATCTGAGCCTACTACAAGAGAAGTTCCTATTTGAAACCTGATCTTTTTATCCATTAAAGAATAATCCCACTTTTCACCCTTGTTAGTCTGTCCTTAGACAAAGTTGAATTTCCATTTAGCTGACTCACAAGAGTACTCTTACGCATTTTCTTGACATCTATCTCTACAAAAGAACATAACTGGCTCTGAACTTTCTCCTCTTCATCAACTATCTCATCAAACGCATGGCATAGCTCACATTCTGAGACTATCACGTCATCTTTGTCACATGTGCTCAACTCATTTGCACCTTCCTCTATCTCAAGAGGAAGGTCATCAAAAACTCCATAATCCAAATTTTGGTCATCGGCATTGGCAACCATTATATCTTCAAGATCTCTCTCTTGCCATGTGTTATGGTACCAAGAGATATCGTGAATGCCTAGAATTTTTCACACATCCTTCGCTTCACAAAATCCCTCTCTTAAAGCTCGTACTATGTCCCCATCACAAGATACGGACATGTAGTCACCAAGATTAGCAAATGGAATGCCAAGTACATGATTCATTACATTCCATATGCTTTCTTGCTTAGAGTGTGCTGCTAGAAAAACAAGCATCGAGCTTGATTGAATCTCGACGATCCTATTTAGCACACCAGCACTGCTTAACAAATCAACTCTATCATAACTCCTCTCATTTCTAACCATACCGCCAACTTTGCTAAAGAAATTTCCACAAGTGTCTGACCCCGTTGCAGACAAAGGAACTTCTAGATGTGTATACTTTTCTCTAAATAGCTTGATTGGAAGAACTATAAAGTGGAAAGAGACCTGAATATCAAGGAATGTTTCTTTGCTTATGAAATTCTCCTTGAGAGTGTATATCGCTTGTTTCATGATCCATGTGCACCACATCCTGAGAAAACAATGTTAGATATTTCTTACAAAATGAATAACTATTGTCTTATTTTAATGGAAAACATAAAGAATGATACATTGTTTAAACACTGAGTACCTGAAAAAGAAGAAACCTTGCCGGAAGCTTTTACTCTCTCAAATAATGAGAGAGTTGGAGACAAAAAAATATCACTATAAATGAATCTACTATTGAAAGACACATTTCTGTTACAAGTGTTCTTTCTTGCTAAAATTGACTTCCAATGTGCAAATCCTTTAGACGTGCTTACACCTTACGTCCTGCCAATCTTTGGACTATCTCCAGTTTTGCCTGTCCTTTCTCTCCACATCACCCTCTTGCAATCCATGCTCATCAACCTTAAAATGTTGATATACAAGAGCAACATGATTCAATGTAGCTATGTCCTTGCCAAGGACAAGTCTTCTAGAAGCATTATCTAAAGGGTTAACCAACTTTTTCCCATTATGAATGAAGTTCAAGTCATGCAATCCCAAGATACTTCCATCATAATCTATGCTCGCTATTAATGGCCACCCCTTTCAAGTAATAGAGAATCGAATACCCACTTGAGAAGTATAGTCATCTCTCATGAGTTTCCTTCTTCGAGCATACGCATCACAAGCATGACCAATCAAAGGACCTACAATGTTTTTAAGATGAGGATTCCAAAGCAATGCTACTGCATCCCATTGCGCTTTGATAAAATTCAAGTTAAATTGATTACATGTCAACTGGACCACCAAGACAAGCTTTGGTAGACAATGAATAAGTGGATTTGCAATAAGAACCTGTGCATAGGGAGCAATAATATTAGCGTGGAATGCCTCAACAAGGTTGTACCCGGCTTCACCAGAACCAACGACCACCACAAAATCTGGTACACAATTGTGTTCTTGTTTCCTTCCAGAAAAGCCGACAAGTTCATCATCCCTTGCATTGCACTTGAACACCCTCTTTATAACAGTTTCATCTTGAGCAATAATAAGAGGAACACTGGCCATGGGGATGTTGTTTCTACCCTTTGATGCTTGTAAACCTCAGCCACATGTTGAAATATATCCTCCCTGACCGCCGTTGTTTTATAGCATATGGACTTACTTGTTTCCCTCATGGTGGTTGAAATATGAGGTCCCCCAAGGTTCAAAGAGATAAAGTTGTGCATTCTTTACCTCCCCACAATTTTACAGCTTCAAAGAGACTCTTTGTTGTGTCAGAGTATCTCTTGCCTCGGGGATCTCTTCCAATGTTTTGCAAGATATCCATGAGAAATCTCCACAATGCTTTCTTTCCCTCAAACAAACCAAGGTTGTGCGCATTGATTATATCCATGCAAAATTTTTTCATATCTCCTCTTCCCAAAGCTTGAAAGACAGTATCATGAAGGTTCCTGACTCTTACACTTAATGCATGCTGCAACTTTGGTTTTTGTGAACGACATTTTCTTCTTAAGTCTTTGAACTAGGATACACCTAGATCGTGCTATGCCAAGAATCTCTGAGTTAGTCATGTAATCGAGTCTTCTGACAAAACCTGTGTCTCCAAGCCCTCAACTTTGTGTTGCCTAGGATTGGTGATAGACTCTCATCCGAAAACATCATTCCTTGGGAATGGAGGCACAGTTTGAACACATTAGCCCATCAAATGGTATTCCCAGTATGCTTACTCTGCTACAATTTTTATGACAAAAAGTTCCAGATATGTTGATGACGCATTGATCTTTATATAACGTTGCTATGGTGTTTGGTTCACAAAACCAATTTGCCCCCCCTCTACTATCATCTAAAAATGGTTTTAGTTCAATTGTGTTTTCCTCTAGATGTGAATGATTTTTGCCAAAATCCCCATCATAGTGTTGAATATATCTTTTCTTCTATTTGGAAAAAAAGGAAAACAAAGAACAACAAAAGTCTTTTTTATCAAAAACTGCTTCAGAAGTGGTACAAGAAAAAGACAGAGAGGTACTTAGAATGGCATACCTTCACCTTCATTTCTTTCTGGTGCAATTGATGACTTCCCGGAACATACTAGCAAGGACAACACACATTCATCAAGCTTCTCAACAAAAGATCTATGATACTAATAAAAGTGTCAATAGTGCAATTTACCTGAGATTGGTTTGAAAAATCCAGTCAACTCCTTCTCATGGTCATCAGGTACCGGGAACTTACTTGGACGACCAACCTTCTTTGTCCCTTCGTGCGAACTTGGAGCACCAGCCTAAATATGCACCTTTGACTTTGTGTGCTCTATCATGCATTGTTTGATAGACCCTGTCTTTGGAAATAGGGGGATCCATTTTCCATCAACATTGCACTTTGTAAAGACTTTAGAGGTAGAAATATAGTCAACAATTGTCTCAAGCACCAATTCAAATTCTGATTTCCTCTCTTCTGCAAATGCATTGACCTCCTCCATTGCCTCAACCACCTTCTCTTTGTTTCTAGTAATAATCTGATCCTCTAGGCTTGCAGTGTGGGAGTCCGACCTTTTTTCTTCATGGAGCCCCATGGATCGCATTTGACTTATGGTCTTTAAGTGTGAATTCATAAAATTGTATATGGTATCTGGACCTCCTTGTCCATATGCAATCTCACATTCTTTGCACCAGATCTGAAACAGAGCCCTCCCATCTTTATCCTTTGACATGAGAGTAAACCTATCAGAGTGCCCTTTGAATTGCAACTTCTCTTTAACACTCTTCACATCTCGTTCCCACTTCTTGACTTGGGAGCATGTAGCAAGAATGATCTTCATACGAACTTCTCCTTCTCTCTCTTCCACAGAAGCATCAAGCGAGTAACGAAAGGGACATGTCTCACTTGTTGCTACCTGACACGTTGAGAATCTCCCATCTACCTCATTAGATGCACCACTAGAATCTACCCTATGGTGCTTTGCAGGGGATGCAACACCAATTTTGTACTCTATTGTCACCTCATCATTGGTCACCTTCCATATCTCTTCTTGTTTTTAACTTATTGGTAACATGTGTGAGCCTCCTAGAAATCTATAGTTATTTGAAGCCAAACCACGAGAGTCAATCTCTTCTCTAATCTCCCTCTCTCCCCATAACAAAACCAAGTGTGTTTTTTTGCCCTGTCCCTTCATTGAGGTTAATCAAAATCTCTTTGATGGCCATACCCTAGTCTCCTTATGTGTAAAGAAAAGCCCCATTCATAAACAAAAATACTTGCAAACAACTACATAATTTGTAACTACATCTGCACTCACAATGTCCGTGTCTGCTACTTCACAAAAAAACTTGAAAAGAAAGGAATCTTTGATTCTTTCAAGAAAACCTACGGCTTAAGATTTAATGTATATTT
The DNA here is from genome assembly GCF_014529385.1 of Adiantum capillus-veneris. Lineage (NCBI taxonomy): Eukaryota > Viridiplantae > Streptophyta > Polypodiopsida > Polypodiales > Pteridaceae > Adiantum > Adiantum capillus-veneris. The sequence continues at coordinate 8,817,850 of NC_140953.1, read as the reverse complement.
GTAATTGAGTTGATACAGCATTACCACTCAAAATTTTGAGTATAACCCAAAAAAAAGGATTGAAGCATATAAAACTCTTTGAGACTTGAGCATATAAAACACTTTAACCATATAAAAAAAAGGGTTTACAAGCTCCAATAGAGGGTGTTTTCCAAATTTCTAAAGAATCTTAGCTAGATTTTGAGCTTGCCTTGAAAAGGAATCAACAAAGATTTAGTGTAATTACCGACAAAAGAAATACATCTTTGATGACCAACCAAAAGAAAGTTACACTTTTGATAGCTAACATCTTGCTACAAGGCAAAAGAGTTTTACTCAATAAAAGACTCGCATCATCTCACAGACAGTTATTCCCATCCAAGTGCATGTGGTTTAAGTCTGCATATAATTCTTCAAATGATTTTTTATTCTTTTCTTGTAGAAGATACCCAGATTTTACAATCTCTTGAATATGGTATGCTTCACTTGGTGAATGAAATGCTAGCCAATCGGTATTGTATTCCATAGACAACTCTCTACAAAACTTGAAAATTTGATCAATAAGCCATGCTAATGCATAGACATCAACCCCTCTGATATACACATGGTCAATATGTGTGCCCTTCAATAGCTCTAGAGAAATCCAAGGTTTAGGCTTATGGGCTTTGCTTTGACAACAATTGAGTGATTTTCGCCTCTCTAATGTAGACATTATTGCTAATCCCTAATAAATGATGCCAACTCAAGGATTTGAATCCCTAGTAAAATCCAGCATAACATTGAAAGGATGCAGGTCACATTGAACAACGCCGAATTGATGGGTATAGGCCATTGTGTGTGCTAAGGCAGCTATGATATTTGGTAGATTGTTCGCAAAGGCCATGACTCGAGTTAATTCTCTTTGATTCATCTTAGTTAGCTTACCTTTACTTGAACCTGTGCCATCTTTCTCTTCCTTCTTCACAATTCGGCTAAAGGTATCTTTCTCAAAAGGTAGACTGTGCATCATTTTCTGAATGCTTCCTCCATTGAAGTAAGGAAAAGTGGCTATCAAAGGCTCATTGCATGTATGTGCAATACTACGCACAATCCCCCTATGTCAAAGATTGTTAGCAAAAGACTGGCGGCCACATTCAACTGGAGACTGGCGTAATACGAAAAGAAAGAGATCCTATGTAGTCATTCCCTGATTAAGAAAAAAACCTATAATTTCATTTGTAAACACTTGGTGCTTGCAGAAGTTTCCAATTTTGTATATTATTTTTGCCAGTATACTGAGTAGGATTTTACTTTGGAACATGAAATATTGTATTTGGAAGGTATTTATACCAAATTTTGACCTTAATGAGAAAAACCCCTTAGTTCATTTTATGAAGTGTCTGTGAGAAGCGTATTCTGTGTACGAGAGAGAGTGAGAGTTTATCTTGACGCTATGCGCACACTAGTGGTCAGAATCGAGTGCGTAGAAGTGCAGCGTGTTGCCCCCGGAGAGATCTACACACCAACACCTACATTGCGCATGTACGGCTCCGCTTCACGAGATTGAACTGCGAGCTATTTCTAGTGATTTAGTCAGCATACGGTGTCTGTTTTTGCATTTCAGCATATCCACGCGTTTGTATTGAGTAGAGCTACACATTACGCACCTTAGTTTTCAGAAACGATGACCTGCAAAAACCTGTCAGACATCCTACGTGATTTTGCACCAGGTGTTTTTGGGTAGGATTTTGGGTCACGGACCTTAGGGAGAGTGGCCTATTGGTGTTAACACTAGGTTGGTAATGGGACACTTTTATGTTCTGGGCCACTTTTATGTCCTGTTAAGTGACCATTTTCCTTGAATTATATCAAGAGTTTCAAAATGGATTTTGAGGTGCTATCTGTCTAGAAAGTTGTCTCATGAGCTGAAAAAAACTCGAAATTTTTTTAGAATATCAATTCCATCTTTAACCTTGTCCTTGCACAACATTTCACAACCTAAACTGTGTGAAAAAACGGGTACTGTTTTTGGCTTTTTTCAACTTTTTGCAACTATACCACTCTAGAATTCATGTTTGTGAGGTCTATAATGTTGACGAGGGAGGAAAACTGAGACAAGAGATGACAGAGGGAGAGAGAGAGAGAGAGAGCAAGGCGACTCCAGATATGCAAACCCCAAAGTGTGTCAACTGATCACACAAGATGAGTTTATATAGAGGGGACCAGGGTGCTATATATAGAGATACTATATATATCTCAACAGCCCCACTCAAATGAAGGTCCCTATCTGTGGATAAAAAAACCCTTGGGGGCTCAAGGGAAAAACCCACAGCTCTATATACTCCCATCATTATATTAAAATATTTCAAATGTACATTTACAAAGTTCAAAGGAGCTACATCACTCCATAATATACAAAAATGACCATAAAGGCTCATATAAATTCTAATCAACACAAAGTTAAGGTTTGAATTTCAGGAGCTTTAGCGTCTTTGATTCCTCAGATATGCTGCTTGATGTAGTTTGTATCCTGGTAACAACAGTAATTCAAGAAACATATCGAGACGTGAAGGTTAAAAATGATCACATCATAATTTCCTTAGAGACGGTTCACAACACTGCTCTATAGACGATAGAGAAATAAACATAATGTCGATGCAATCACATGTGAACACATGTATACACAAAGTCGGTACATAAAAGCTATGAAACACTAGTAGTGCATAGTCACAACTGCCAAGTCCCTGATGATGAGAATGATAACAACCATAGCACCAATGATGACGAGGGTACAATATGAGATAAAAACCATAGCACCATGGAAATGAGGGTGCAATATGACGATCTCAACCATAGCATCATGACGGCGAGGGAGCAAATGAGATGATAACAACCATAGCACTAATGATAGCGAGGGTGCAATATGAAATAACAACTATAGCACCATGGCAACGAGGGTGCAATATGAAAATAAGAACCATATCACCATTACGATGAGGGAGCAATGAGACAATAACAACCATAGTGCCATGAAATACTGAGGCCCTAATTACAATGATAACAAGAATATCATCGAGCTCGACACCATGCTCCCAAGCACACATAAACTTTATCAGTAATGGGAGATAATATATCACATCATCAAGAAAAGTATTAGTAAGGTCATGACGTAGAATTATCAAAATCATTAGTAAAGTCATGATCTAGAATTATCAATTGACCAAGCATAAGTGACAAAATCCACAAATGATCACTTAGCAACCATATAATCAAGATCTGAGGCACCCGGATAGCACAAGCCCCCGTGATGATGATGCTACTATGTAATCAAACCATTGGCGTATGATGAACGAGCGACATATTATTTCAACATTTATGCCATAACGTAAATAAAATGAAGTGTTCATGACAAGAACTCATTTAATTTTTATATGTAGATGCAAGCTAGAGCAACCAACATTGCTATTGGATGCTACGATGTTCAAGGAATTTAAAGGGTCAATGCTTGCAAACAAATGGCGACACTGATGGTAACATTCATTAATGATGTGACAAACATAGATTAATGAAGTCACAATGCCTCTCGATAATTATAAACGATATATCAATGATTATTTCTCCCCAAAGGATCCATCTTGCACTCGTGACATAAAATATTCTACTCACATAAAACATAAGGGATAGACATCTAATTCACATACTCGCCTGGAGAGCCTAACTAGCTCAATCTTGAGCCTCGGAGTCTCCAACTACTCCGACTTAGTGTCATACCTTAAGGAATCACATCCCATATCGCCCTTGCTTGGGTATCCAGATAGGCATTGCCAAGGGTCCATAGTCCCAAGTATTGTCATCGCACAAGATAATTCACAAATGATTCCAAGGTCCAATATACAGGACTTCACAACCGCCATACGTAATTCAGACGCCCATCTTGATGTTTACAGATATCAAGTACAATATGCTGGTTTCATTAATGGGTGTGTATGGTTGCCTACATTGCCTTCACCCAAGCATGGAGATGCATTCGAGAACCATTCTCGATAGGTGGTCTAATTGCAGCCTCAAGGACAGCCAATTATTGAAAGTGTGCTCAAAATACCCTGTAATCTAATGAGATAGTAGTCTTACTTGCTGAAAGAATGTGCAATCTCATTGTAGGCCAAGCATTTACAACATTTTAGTGGGCCTAAACTGAACACATTGTTTAAACATCTAGGACCCTTTGGTTTGACGAACAATAGAGAATTCAAAGACAAATTAGACAAATTGAACTTGAAGACAAATCGAACTTGAAGACAAATCAGACAAATTCTTGAACATTATCCGCATTAAAAGCATGCAATCCAAACCTTAAAAAGATAGCCAGTTCCATTAGCACATGCAAAACCTAGGATAAATAAAATAAACAACAATGATAAGTGTCAAAAATTTTAGAAGCAAAGGCATCTCTCTACTCTATCAAGTGATTGGATCACTGGCTAACTAAAATCCGGATACTCTGGGCACGATTGTTGTCTTCTTTTCATTGTCTGAATGCTACCAAACTAAGCATGTTAAGTAGGAAAGAAGAAGGTGTCGTCATCTAAATTGTATTATTTTGCTCTCTGTGCAGGGAAGATAATTTTTGAGAATTGCAACAAGGTGATACACAAAAACAAGCAAAAGAAAAACAAAAACTCTGCAGTATAAAGATGAATAAACCTTACACTTTCAGGGACCAAGTTCTTCCAAAACATTGTATGGTTGATATGACCTCCAAAATTAAAATTCAGCACACTCTAGAGGGTGACAATGGATTGTGGGTCCTTAGCATCATGGAGCTTCTTAAGTGCCGTGTTGACATTGGTTATATACGTCTTATGATGCTTGTTGTGCTGAAGCTCCATAATCTCGCTACTAATGTAAGGCTCTAAGGCTCCATAGTTGTAAGAAAGCTATGGTAGGGAAAAAGTTTGGAAGCCCCTGATATGGATCCGACCAGGTGTACACATCCTCAGAGCTGATTCAAGCTTGCATCCAGCAGATCTCATCATCGATGCTGCCATATCTAGCAAGAACCTTTGCACCTTGCTCTCTAATATCTACAATGCCTAATAATAGCCGCTTGTTTCACTCCATGCCCGGAGGTTGCATAGCTTCAAAGAGCTTTGGTCAACTCCAGTAGGAGCATTACCCAACATCCCATGCAATTTCTGAAGCAGATGCATCGAGGTTGTTAATTAGCACCAAGAACCCCTTTTTTGCGAAGTCCATCGTCATGCAAGCATCGAAGGTATGAATATCAAGGAGGTGTGTCTCGAGGCTCTAGTTCTTATGGATAGCATGGAAATACCTTCTTTTGCAAGCAATTCTTGTTGTATTGACTCTCTAATTCGTATCCAAGGATGTTCTGGAGACGATAGCAGTGCCGCTGGTGTTGATTTTATTAGTGATGACCTTGACATTTTCAAGTCTGAGTTCGAGAAACAAGAGCGCAAGCATCCTAAATCAACCCTTGCGAATCTATGTAGGAAGCAGTGCAGGCCAGCAAGAAGATAGAAGCACCTTCTCATAGCATCTAAGGTCATCGCGACCTGGCTCTTCTCGATGCATGTATGTTGAGAAGTCCAGCAGCTACGCAAGCTCCCAACCCACTTTCCAGGGACGTAACTAGCTAAATAAATCATTGCCATGAGTACAAATGAGCGCCATGGCCAAAATTAGCAGTCCCTTGCATGTAGATCACTGAGCTCTATTTATATTACTTTCCCTTAAATTTGGCACAACTGGCTGGTGTCTCTACATCATATTTCTCTCTCTTGTCCACAACTGTGCGAGTGTCTGCCTCTAATTTTGGCATCACTCAAGAGCTAATATGAGATATTGCTAAACTAGGCGCTCAGTTTTTCTTTTTCTGCCATCTTTGCTCGCTTCTGCCAACTCTCATCACAGTACTATGCGCGAGTGGCGGTTGTGTTAGTGTGTGCATGCCTCTTGCAGCCTCATGCCTACGATGCCTGCAACCACCTTGCTCCCTTTAAAAAGCCATCTCACTCTGTCTGATCTTTCTCCTGTGCTTGTCATGGCCTCCCCCTCAAATCCTCTTCCTCGTCGCGTTCAACACAAGCATAGCACTCACAATAACACTACTAATGGTAACTCTAGCGCTAACCGGGTAGAAACCACTGGGAAACCTGGGAAGAGTTGCTTCTCGACAGCGGTGTGTTGAAGCATGGCGCCGAAAATTGGGCACTCGTCTTGGAGGAGATTCATTCTCGCGCTCAAGCTAGATTCTCGTTCACAGTAGGCGTGGAGGTGTGTTTCTTTTTCAAGAAAACAATCTACTAAAACCCTAAAAAGAAACCAACTTTCTGACATAAGCTTGCATGCATGGAAAAAATGTGACTCGTTGCAGACTACTATGACGGCTACAAATCTCCTTAAACGCTTTTTCTTTTCCCATACAAAAGAGTAGTGAACGAAACAAATAGAAAAGCATATGTTTTTGCACAAAAATAATAATAATAAAGTAACTCATCTTCCTTGTGACGAAGGTTTTCAAGATTGTCGAGTGTGTCCGAGTGTGTCCATGCGACCCATGCTCTGATACCATGTTGACGAGGGAGGAAAACTGAGACAAGAGATGAGAGAGGGAGAGAGAGAGAGAGAGCAAGGCGACTCAAGATATGTAGACCCCAAAGTGTGTCAACTGATCACACAAGATGAGTTTATATAGAGGGGACCAGGGTGCTATATATAGAGATACTATATATATCTCAAAATATAATGCTAGAGAACTATCTTTAGTAGTCCTCAACATGTCTTGATGCTTCTAGGGAGAAATAAATGTTAAAGTTGTAAGTTATGACCAAATTACAAAAATTGTCAAATCCTGTTTTTTAGCCAATTTTTGCTCTTCTATGATTTTTTTGGTGGCTTTCATGATATCCAAATGCAGTTTTGATTTTCTATGTCGCATATTGTAACATACAGCTAATATTCATTGAGTTTTGGGGCACCTAATACCCTATTTTGCATAGTAGACAACGATGGTTGATTTTTTCAATTATAGAAGAAAACAAAACATTCTAGTATATCAAGTATAACTTTTTCAATATTGTTAGTTTCTTACTACAACTACATGCATTTTGTAGGTAGTAACCATTTCTAGTCATAAGGATCAAATTTGGCTAGATATTTAATAGTTTCTATGGGATTCTACAACTCATAATGTTGAACCCAGTTTTTTCATGTTTGCTGTATTTAGTACTTCATCTTTGTCCCCAAGATTCCCCTTGATAAGAGATGTATTATTCTTTTGACATGCTCCATGGCTCCTTATGAACCTAAAGGACAATAGGGAACTAAGAAAACATGCATATATTATTTGTATTGAGCGTGGCTATAGAGACTTTGATCATAGGTTTGCAGAATGGTAAAAATTCAACTTTTTTGTACCTATTTCTTTTGGCAAAACAAAAAATAGTGAGTAAGAAGCAATAATATGTTCTGATCACCAACCCATTGAAGTTAACTAGGGAATTTATCTCAAGTCCTACAAAAATCCCTAATCTGATTTTTATGCAACAAAATGTAAGGAATGATTGTTTTGATGAAAATGTACTGGTCCATCAACTTTGGAGGCTTGGTGTGACCAAAAGATGAGAAATTTTACAAGTTTCTTATTTTTTCCATGTGTAGTAGGCCTTGAACTATAACCTCATGAAAGGATTTTACAAAATGAGTGGATCTACTATGGTTTTGGAGGTTTTTTTCAAAACCCTGAAAGGACACTTTTATGTCCTGTTAGGTTACCAACCTAGTGTTAATAGGATCTCCCTCAAGTTTTGTAGCGTTTCGAACACGTTTGATGGGTATTTGGCTCTTGAAAGTGTTGTTGGAAATCTCCTTCTGTGTACTTTTGAAGGCTGTAACTTAGACATTGGGTGGAGACCTCTGTAGGAAGTAGTCAATAGTCGGTCGAGTGTAGGATGACACCCTATGCTTGCTTCCATGCACCTGTGGGTCAAGCTTCATCCTTAGCTGACAAATCTTGTTAGGTGAGTTCTCGCTATGATGACATCCATCGCGACATATCCGCCAACATTGGCGCCACTGCCGGGGACCAAAACCCTAAGTAGGTGACCGAGACTACTCCTTGAGGATAGGGATTCTCTGGCTTGCCAGAGTCTTATTTTACATTCAGATAGGATCTGAGGGTGGTGGACTCTCTAAGTCTTAGGAGGAATTCAGGGAGCGTGTGTCTGGCCTAGATCCTTCGACCTAGGTAGTATTAGTTAGGTTGTGGTGTGGAGAGTAGGAATTGGAGTGGTAGATGTAGTGAGAAGATAGCTTGAGAGTCGGTGAGAGGCCAAGAAGCAACCGAGACACCAAAATCACCATCTCACATGATGAGTAGGAGTAGGGTAAGTAGGACATCATGATTTATGATCTGGAGCACTTCATGCATGTTATATTTCATGTAAGCTTCTCTTATATTTGGTGTAACTCCACCCCAACAAAAATCCAAAAAAACTAGTTTTATTTATGTGTATATTTTTTTACTATTGTGATTTTTCCCTTCCTACATCTATTTTGTTTTTTTTCTAAAAAATTAGAACACCAAAAATATTTATCTTTTTATGGTAGCCTCATAATGAGAGAGATTTCTTTTGACCCCTTTATATTTTTTCCACTTATATTATTTATATTTGACATGTACATATTTTTTAGACCCCTCAATATTTGATTTTCTTAGTTGTACTATTCACTTATATCATGATCTCAACAATATCTTCAATTATAGACCTACCAAATAAGGTCAAGGGTAGGTGGCATGCATACATGCACTATGGAGAGCTCAATCTTGGAGGTATTCAAAAGAATCATCCAAAGAAGGACCCCACAAGGACCTTGTGCTGTGGAAAAAAACGGTCGGTTTTGCTGAATTTTTAAAGGTCACTTGCTCTCCTAATTTGAAAAGGTGATACAAACAAAAGTTGTAGCTCGTGGGCTGAAATTTTGCCTCAAATGTTTTCATATTTTTTTGAGCTACGAGCAGTGAGCTATGATCTTATTAGTGGACCCCAGTTTTCCCATGCTATGCAACCACACTCTCTCTTCGACTTTATCATTTTCCTCTTTCACACACACTTCTCCACTCATCATCCCCACCTCTCTCACCACTCCTCTCTGCACCCTACTCACCTTCTCCTCAACCTTGAAGAATAAGAGAAACCATGGTGAACTCATACCTCCCACACACAATTCCATTCCAAAATTGACCACCTAGTCTCATTTTTCCTCCTCCAAATTACCCATATCTATCAAAAAAACCACAAAATTCAGCCTCTTCTCTTAAAAGACAGCATCATGGTGGTTGATTACTCAGCTTCAATTACCTTGTCTCTCAAGAAAGGTCAAGAGTGGAGAAAAAATGTACCATCAAAGCTAGTGGACCGTCAACAAGCGTCAAAATTGGCCCTATTCAAGACACTTGGAGCATCAACCTTGTAAGAAATCCACCTTTTCTTACCTCTTAAGAGTTTTTCTTCCTTATTTGTATCCTACATGGATACTCCCATTGTAAATATCCAATTCCATTTGTAAATTAATACTAACTCTACTAACACTAACCCACTATGAAAAGTCCTGTCACCTCCATTTCTCTCCTCTCTCTTTCCCCACCAACTTCTTGATAATTCCAAGCAAAAGAAATTAGATAAATTTCTGAAAATCTAACCCAACCATGGTTGAAGGAGTAACCCTATCCTTCAAAATTGCTATAAAAGGAGGGTGTAGCTAGCACAAAAACGGGGAGAAGAAAGAGCACTATGCTATAGCTTGAGAAGCCAAGCTCAACCTCTTGAGAAGCCAAGCTCAACCTCTTGAGAAGGAGCTCTTGAGTGGAATCTCATTGGCATTAGGCATATGTATGTGATGTATTAGGGGTGATTAGCAAGGGAACTCTATGCCATTGTAAGAGAGAGTGATCATTAAATTGAGAGTAGGAAATCTATCATTTCTCCTACTAGAGTAAGCCCAACATTTGCTGAATCAAGGAGGGTGAATTTGGACTAAGCATGGATACCTTGTCTCCCTTCCAACGTGAAGTCATGGACAATAATGATGTGTAAGTGTCTTGGTGTTTTATTTAAGTTCTTGATAGCTTGTCTCCGGGTATTGTTATCAATTTAGCCATAAATCCCACATGCTGTAAGAGGGCGACAGGGTGGAGAGGACTCCCCTGGCCTTAAGACAGTGATTGGGGTGGCTTTTTTCTTGTGATGTGTTGTGGTGTAATTTACTCAAGCTATGTTGAACAAATACTAATCTCACTTTGATTGGTCATGACAGATTTGTAAGAAGGCATTAGTGCAACAAGCATCCCCTTCCCCCTTCTCTCTCTTTCTTACATATATATATTTATGTTTGCTTGATCATTAACGATACACTTCAAAGCAGACCGAGCACCATCGATCTCTCTCTCTCTCTCTCTCTCTCTCTCTCTCTCTCTCTCTCTCTCTCTCGCTCGCTCTCGTGTTTTAGTGTGTGAGAGTGTTCCATTGGTGTTAGGGTTAGTGTAAATTCCTTGCTTGTTTGTGGGTTGCTCTAACGATTCTCCTCTTTTGCGTCCTAGTTCGCTCTTAAACTAGGTGGTGCCCCTTGTGTAGTTGGGATTTGGCTGTGGGTTTGTTGTTTTGGTTTGTGTTGTGTTGTGCCCCAGCCCCATTGAGCAGCACGGGAGCCTTGAAGGGTATCTAGAGGTTGCTCTTCTTGTTGCCCGCCCCGGACCGCTTCAAATTGGTGCCCCCACTGAGGACAGGCTTGTGTATGTTTTGTGAAGGCTCAACCTTTAGCATAATCAAGTAGCTTGCATGAATCACGAGAATTTGTATGATCCCTTCATTCCCATTGCAAGGCAAAAGGTACACATAATTGTTAGTACTAAGTTGCAATTTCAGCGAGTAATTCGTAGAATTTTAGGTCCTCTTAGGTTGGTGGAGATAAACGCATCAGTAAATCCTTTTATTTTGCCTCTCATTAGGTACAACCTTAGTTTGGACGTCTATATTTTTATTTTGTTTTAAGAATTAGGTCATGCATAGACCATGGATAATGGCCCAGGAATACAGGTTTTTCCCTTTCATTTCACTCCACACATTAGAGTAAACATTGTAATTAGTAGAAAAATCCATTTTCAACAACGTATGGTATTCATGTTTGGTGCCCAAAGAGTAGGAGAAATTCTCGCATCACCAAACCCTGTCATTCTACCTCTTATTGATTATCATAGGTCACTTGATGTGAATATTTTTATTTTGTTGTAGAATAGATTGCAATTTAGAAAATATTATTGTGTAAATCTTTTAAAGAAAGAAAAAACAAAAACGCGTCACTTTGAAATCAATTCAATGGAGAGCCAACACCAAATGTATGGATATCCTCTTTTCTTTGGAGATCCTGGAGAGGATGCAGAATTATTTCTAGCGAATTTCAAGATGTCTTGCCGTATCAAGAGGATAGTAACTGATCAAGAACGTGTAGAAATGTTTGAGGTGGCCCTTAGGAAAGATGCTAGCACTTGGTTTGACTCTTTGCCTGAGGAAGTTAAAGGGAATTACACGAAAGTTTTGAATCGTTTCAAGAAATACTTCTTTGATCCCCAAAACACTCAGAAATTATGGCAAGACATTGTTTCTCATAAGCAAAAAGACTTAGATGACTACTACTTGTACAAGAAAGAGTTTCTACGTCTTTGGGCTCTATGGATACAAAATGTTGCTAACCTTGGTGATGGTGCAGAATTTTTAAAGAAGAAGGGGTTCATAGCCGGACTCTTTCCTGACCTTAAGGTAAAAGTTGAGGCGGATGCACCTGCTACTTTTGATGCAGCTGAAACTACGACTGCTGAGAAGTATAGGAAACTCAAGTGCTTAAGGGGAGAGGATCCAATAGAAGCTCTTAGACCCAAAGGTAAGTCACAAGCATCAACATCTAGGGAGCTTCTTGAGGTAACGGCTGAAGTGATTAAGAAGTTAAATGAATCTTTAAGCAGCCTGTCAATTCACCTTGCACAAGTTGTAGGTCCAAAGGGACAAGCAAAGAAGTCAGAAGAGAGAGAGCCACGAACTAGGAGAGTCTTGCAATGTTGGAATTGCGATGAGTCTGGACATGGGATGTATAATTGTCCTTGGCCCCGTAGGGAGCCAGGGAGACCTAACTTGAATTACCCAGTGATGAATGCAGGTGAAGGAACTAGTCAGCAACCACGGCTTATACAAAGGCAAATGGAGCAAGACCACCTCCACAAGGAGTGGAAGGAGTTCCACCTTTGCCAGACCCAAACGTGCATGTGGTAGAGGTGACAAATTCAAGAGAGGTTGACATGGAAGCAAATGGCATTAAGCGTGGCCGAGGGAAAGGTAAGGAGAAAGAAGGAGTTACATCACAAAGTGACCATGGACGAGAAAAGAAGGCAAAGGAGACCAAGGAGGCTAAGAGGACTCGACGTCGTATCAACCTCCAAGACTTCCCTCTTGGACATGGAATGGCTCCATACAACCTGTTGGAAGACATGAGAGGTAAGGGTCTTGATATCTCATGGCCTCAATTTCTTGCATTATGTCCACAAGTTAGGAGGGATTTAACAAGGGCAATTAGCACTAGGAGAAAGGTAAAAGAGAGTGTGCCTGTTGTAAAAATTGCACAAGCTGAAATGAATGAGGACATTACACGTGTGCTAGATTTTTACATAAAAGGGAGATTGGTTAGGAAAGGTCTAGTGGATGGGGGTGCACAAATTTGCATCATGACAGAGGGACTCATGCAAAAATTAGGCATGCACATCTATGAGACACTTGAATTAAGGTCAAGATGGCAAACAATAGCAAGGCTAGGTGCGTAGGCATTTGTAAAAATGTTTTTGTGGAGGCCTTTGGCATTAAGAAGGCAGTGGATTTCTATGTCATGTCTACCAAAGGAAATGGTTACCCATTTATCCTAGGGAGACCATGGCTAATGAAAATGCGAGCTTTGCAGGATTGGGAGAGTGGAAAGCTAATTTGCAGGAACGACAATCATAAGAAGGTTGTCTTTGACATGAAGGAGCAACGCCAAGAGGAGCTCCATGAAGAATCATCTCAAAGTGAGACAGAAGAAGGTTGGACCGATAGCACTTCAAAAGAAGAAAGTAGCGGCAGCATTACTGAAGAGGAGTCTTCCATCGAAGTCATGGGGGTAAGGTCTAAGCCAAGGAACCAAGAGACCTCTTGTCAAGGCTTGGAGGAGGTAGGTCCTCAAGAGAACGAAGGTGTTCAAGATGAAGGGATGTTGGAAGGTATGCTATCAACAACACTTACAAAGGATGAAAGAGAGGAGTTCAAATGTGTGCCAAGGAAGTTTCCTAGGCTTTTTGCTAAAGACTACACCGACGTGCGTGGGGTAGATGTTGTTCAACACAAGATTGATTTAAAGCCTAAGGCCACACCTAAAGCTCAGAAGCTACGAAGGCTAGGAGTTATAAAGGAGCAGGCTCTACTCAAGGAGGTAAGAAAGCTTCTAGCAGCAGGTTTCATTTATCCAATGGAGAATTCAGAGTGGGTCTCTCCTGTTGTTGTCACTCCTAAGAAAAATGGCAAGTGGAGGGTGTGTGTGGATTACCGTCCCCTCAATGAGGCAACAAAAAGAGATCACTTTCCCCTCCCATTCCAGGATGAGATACTAAATGAGGTAGCTGGTCATGAGAAGTACACTGTGTGTGATGGTTACTCAGGTTACTTTCAAATAGGGATTGCATTGGAGGATCAATTGAAAACAACCTTTATCACTCCTTGGGGTTGTTATGCTTTTAGAGTCATGCCATTTGTTCTGACAAATGCTCCTGCAACATTCCAACGTTTCATGAATATGGTGTTTCAAGCATTCTTTGGAAAGTCAATTAGGGTGTTCATTGATGATTTCTGTATTTATAGCTCAAAATCATTGCATCTACAAAGGGTAGAAGAAGGTTTAAAGAAGCTCTACGACATGGGAGGTCAACTCAACCCCGACAAGTGCCATATAGGTGAGGATGAAGTAATCTTGCTTGGTCATAAAGTTTCTTACAAAGGCATTGAAGTGGATCCTTCAAAGGCAAAGGCTCTTATTGAGCTACCATCACCCAAGAGTCTTAAGGAGGTCATCTCATTCATTCAAAAGGTGAAGTATATGTCACGCTTCATTCACTTAGCCTCGGAGTTACTTCACCCTTTGCAAAAGTTGACACAACAAGTAGAATTTGCATGGTCTGATGAGCTTGAAGAGTACTTTTGTAACATTAAAGCCATTTTGTCAGAGCTACCAACACTCATGCCTCCTTGTTGGGAGTACACATTCTTTGTTAGCTCTAGTAATGGGAAAGAAACAATTGGTGCAGTTTTGCTACAACAAGATCCCTATAGTACCAGGATGCGGCCCATCTACTTTGCTAGTAGGGTCATGAATGCTTTAGAGAGAGGCTACACGGAGGCAGAACTCATGATGCTTTCTCTCATGTTTGCGATAAGGAAGTTTAGATCCTACTTGCTCCCAAAACCTTTTGTAATCCTCACCGCAGAGAATTTGTTCCCTTGGGTGTCATCTCAAATGAATCTTAGTACTAGGATCTCAAAGTGGATTATGGAGTTTCATGAGTTTCAATACTCTTTCAAGGTAGAAGATAGTGTGCGTGCACAATTGGCAGGGATTCTCACTTATAGGGTGCATGAAAAGGAGATTAAGGTGCTTGAAGTAAAGACCCTACCATTGCCACCACCAAAAAGTATTCCTAGTGCTTTTACCTTCTTCTTTGATGGAGCTTTTCATCGAGCCACAGGAAAAGCAGGGGGAGGGCTAGTGTTGCTCAACCCAAGTGGAGAGGTGGTCATGAAAGAGAAGTTCAATCTACCAAGTTCAGCTAGCAACAATGAAGCAGAATATGACACACTACTTCATGGTTTAAAAATATGCATTGGCCATGGTATACAACGTCTCATGGTAAAAGGAGATGCACTTCTCATTGTGAAGCAGATTTTAGGCATTTGGGCATGCAAAAATGAAATACTAAGGGCCAAAGTTCATACCATCCGTAGGCTATTTAATCAATTTGAGGAGGTGCAATTATATCATATTCCTAGGAAACAAAATGAAGATGTTGATTTACTTGCACAATAAGCCGTTGCATGTCTAAAGAAAGAAGTGCAAGTCATCATGGTGGCGGCTGCTGTGAAGCAACCAAGGTACCAGGGATTGGAG
Source organism: Adiantum capillus-veneris (assembly GCF_014529385.1). Taxonomy (NCBI): domain Eukaryota; kingdom Viridiplantae; phylum Streptophyta; class Polypodiopsida; order Polypodiales; family Pteridaceae; genus Adiantum; species Adiantum capillus-veneris. Next base: position 8,802,637 of record NC_140953.1, on the reverse strand, counting down.
TCATTGGCTCCCATCATTGGATACATTTTGGAGGGTGGGTTTCCACCAGACTTCACAAAAGCTCAGAAGAGGAGACTCATGAAGAAGGCAAGCATGTATCTCTTCCTAGAAGGCTCCCTCTATCAAAGAGGAAAGGATAAAGTGTGCAGAAGAGTACCAACTATCGCGGAAATTCTAGCCATTCTAAAAGGTTTGCATGAAGAGGCATGTGGTGGTCATTTTTCCCAAGAATTAACTGTGAAAAAGATTTTGCTTGCGGGGTATGTTTGGCCAAGTCTGCATGTGGATGTCCAACATTGTTGTAAAAGTTGTCACAATTGTTAGGTAAATGGGAAAAGAAGATTGATTTATGGTCCAAGGCAAATCATGCTTGCAAATGGACCCTTTGAAAAGTGGGACATTGATGCTATGGGTCCTCTGCCTAGGACAAAAAATGGTAAACTCTACATTCTAGTGGCTGTAGACTATATGACTAGGTGGGTGGAAGCACAAAGTGTGGCAAAGGTAAATGAGAGGACAGTGAGCAAATTTGTCTACACTCACATTTGTTGTAGATTTGACACACCTTTGGATATTGTTTCTGATAATGGTCCAGAGTTTAGAAAGGGATTGCTCACAGAAGTCTGTGAAGAAATTCACATTCTACATCGTCACAGTACACCATACTACCCACAGTCAAATGGTTTGGTGGAGAAGGCTAATGGTGTCATTGCAGGAATCATTAGAAAGATGGTGTAAAACAAGACAAAATTATGGGATGACTTATTGGATGGTGTCTTGTGGGCATATCGAATCACATATAGGGAAGCCAAGGAGTTCACACCATTTCACTTGGTGTATGGTCAAGAGGCTTGCAGCCTATCGAGCTCAACATTCCAACAATGCGACTTCATGGCAAAGGAGCACAAGATGAGCAAGAGGTATGGATGGATCGACTTCTTACGTTAGTGGAGCTTGAGTGGAAAAGAGAAGCAGCATATGAGTGCTACAAGAGGAAAGCCACACAAGCGAAAGAAACGCACGACAAGAAACTAGAGGACAAAGGCATCAAGGAAGGAGAGCTTGTGCTAAGGTATGACAATCGACTTGACAATCGTTTTGATGCCAAATTTGAAACAAGATGGCAGGGGCCATACATAGTCAAGAAGGCTTTCAATTCAAGTTACTATTAACTTATGGACTTGAATGGGAAAGAGCACTCCAGGAAGGTAAACGGCTATCGCTTGAAGCTTTACTTGAGTCGCCTTCTACCAAAGGATCTACCAGAGCAAAAGGTAGCTATCCCATGTAAGTATTGTTCCATAGCATGAGTGTAACACAAACCAAAATTCCAAGGGGCCAAACAATGAAGATCTTGTCAAGGACTCCAAAGCACTCTCTTTGGAAAAGATTCTTTATGATGGTACATAAATATACCATCATCCTGGGGGAGGGCTAATGATAGCCGTTTTTTCGGCTCTCTGTAATTGCCATAGTGAGTTATCTCACCCTATCAAATCACTCAAACACTGTGGTTACCCTCAACCTTTCACTGTACATAGGTGCGTGTGAGTTAGGGGACTTTTCCCATATCTCCTTAGTGAAATAAAAAACCCTCAATTAGCTAGTCATTGGGCTAGTTGAGCCAAAAAAATAAAAAATATAAAAAATATAAGTATATTATGGCCCATGTGTATGTAAATATTTCTTTGTATATAGGGCCTAAATAAAAGATTTTTTCATAATTATTTTGGTATTTATTTAAATATTTCTACCTAGGTGTGTGTTATTTACGCTCTGTACATTGCCTCACCATTACCACAATTTTTCTTACCATTTTTCATACTCTTTATTCCATATAGAAATATTTTCATGTAAGCTTCTCTTATATTTGGTGTAACTCCACCCCAACAAAAATCCAAAAAAACTAGTTTTATTTATGTGTATATTTTTTCACTATTGTGATTTTTCCCTTCCTACATCTATTTTGTTTTTTTTCTAAAAAATTAGAACACCAAAAATATTTATCTTTTTATGGTAGCCTCATAATGAGAGAGATTTCTTTTGACCCCTTTATATTTTTTCCACTTATATTATTTATATTTGACATATACATATTTTTTAGACCCCTCAATATTTGATTTTCTTAGTTGTACTATTCACTTATATCATGATCTCAACAATATCTTCAATTATAGACCTACCAAATAAGGTCAAGGGTAGGTGGCATGCATACATGCACTATGGAGGGCTCACTCTTGGAGGTATTCAAAAGAATCATCCAAAGAAAGACCCCACAAGGACCTTGTGCAGTGGAAAAAAATGGTCGGTTTTGCTGAATTTTTAAAGTTCACTTTCTCTCCAAATTTGAAAAGGTGATACAAACAAAAGTTGTAGCTCGTGGGCTGAACTTTTGCCTCAAATGTTTTCATATTTTTTTGAGCTACGAGCAGTGAGCTATGATTTTATTAGTGGACCCCAGTTTTCCCATGCTATGCAACCACACTCTCTCTTCCACTTTATCATTTTCCTCTTTCACACACACTTCTCCACTCATCATCCCCACCTCTCTCACCACTCCTCTCTGCACCCTACTCACCTTCTCCTCAACCTTGAAGAATAAGAGAAACCATGGTGAACTCATACCTCCCACACACAATTCCATTCCAAAATTGACCACCTAGTCTCATTTTTCCTCCTCCAAATTACCCATATCTATCAAAAAAACCACAAAATTCAGCCTCTTCTCTTAAAAGACAGCATCATGGTGGTTGATTACTCAGCTTCAATTACCCTGTCTCTCAAGGAAGGTCAAGAGTGGAGAAAAAATGTACCGTCAAAGCTAGTGAACCGTCAACAAGCGTCAAAATTGGCCCTACTCAAGACACTTGGAGCATCAACCTTGTAAGAAATCCCCCTTTTCTTACCTCTTAAGAATTTTTCTTCCTTATTTGTATCCTACATGGATACTCCCATTGTAAATATCCAATTCCATTTGTAAATTAATACTAACTCTACTAACACTAACCCACTATGAAAAGTCCTGTCACCTCCATTTCTCTCCTCTCTCTTTCCCCACCAACTTCTTGATAATTCCAAGCAAAAGAAATTAGATAAATTTCTGAAAATCTTACCCAACCATGGTCGAAGGAGTAACCCTAGCCTTCAAAATTGCTATAAAAGGAGGGTGTAGCTAGCACAAAAACGGGGAGAAGAAAGAGCACTATGCTATAGCTTGAGAAGCCAAGCTCAGCCTCTTGAGAAGGAGCTCTTGAGTGGAATCTCATTGGCATTAGGCATATGTATGTGATGTATTAGGGGTGATTAGCAAGGGAACTCTATGCCATTGTAAGAGAGAGTGATCATTAAATTGAGAGTAGGAAATCTATCATTTCTCCTACTAGAGTAAGCCCAACATTTGCTGAATCAAGGAGGGTGAATTTGGACTAAGCATGGATACCTTGTCTCCCTTCCAACGTGAAGTCATGGACAATAATGATGTGTAAGTGTCTTGGTGTTTTATTTAAGTTCTTGATAGCTTGTCTCCGGGTATTGTTATCAATTTAGCCATAAATCCCACATGCTGTAAGAGGGCGACAGGGTGGAGAGGACTCCCCTGGCCTTAAGACAGTGATTGGGGTGGCTTTTTTCTTGTGATGTGTTGTGGTGTAATTTACTCAAGCTATGTTGAACAAATACTAATCTCACTTTGATTGGTCATGACAGATTTGTAAGAAGGCATTAGTGCAACAAGCACCCCCTTCCCCTTCTCTCTCTTTCTTACATATATATATTTATGTTTGCTTGATCATTAACGATACACTTCAAAGCAGCCCGAGCACCATCTCTCTCTCTCTCTCTCTCTCTCTCTCTCGTGTTTTAGTGTGTAAGAGTGTTCCATTGGTGTTAGGGTTAGTGTAAATTCCTTGCTTGTTTGTGGGTTGCTCTAACGATTCTCCTCTTTTGCATCCTAGTTCGCTCTTAAACTAGGTGGTGCCCCTTGTGTAGTTGGGATTTGGCTGTGGGTTTGTTGTTTTGGTTTGTGTTGTGTTGTGACCCAGCCCCATTGAGCAACACGGGAGCCTTGAAGGGTGTCTAGAGGTTGCTCTTCTTGTTGCCCGCCCCGGACCCCTTCAATGGCTAAGGTGATACAGGATGTGGAGCCCACATGTTTTGAGGATGCAGTTGGAAATTTGCATTGGGATGATGCAATGAATGAAGAGATGGCTGCATTGGAAGCAAACGACACATGGGAGTTGGTGCCATTGCCAAGTGGCAAGAAAGCTATTGGCTGTAAATGGGTGTATAAAACCAAGCATAAGGCTGATGGTAACATTGAGCATCACAAGGCAAGGCTGGTCGCAAAGGGTTATGCACAGACGTATGGCATAGACTATGAGGAGACCTTTGCTCCAGTGGAAAAGATGACGACTGTGAGAGCTGTCATAGCAGTGGCTGCATCTAGAGGATGGATTATGCATCAAATGGATGTAAAGAATGCCTTCTTGAATGGTGAGTTGCAAGAGGAAGTGTATATGGATCAGCCACCTGGTTATGTTGATCCAGGTTACCCAGATTATGTATGCAGACTTATCAAATCTTTGTATGGTTTGAAGCAGGGCTCTAGAGCATGGTATGACAGGATTTCCAAGTATCTTGTCAGTATTGGTTTTAGGAGAGCTCATGCTGATCATTCACTCTATGTACGTGAGAGTGATGTGGGGATTGTGGTGATTACCATATATGTAGATGACCTTATTATTGTTTGTGACAATGCTATGGAGATTGACCATGTGAAGGGTCTTCTCAAACAGGAGTTTGAAATGAAAGATTTAGGCGAGTTGCGCTACTTTCTTGGCATTGAGGTGATCAGGACTCCAGAGGGTGTATGGCTATCACAGAGACAGTATGCTTTGTACATGTTGTCAAAGTATGGTATGGATGATTGTAAGGCAATTTCTATTCCCTTGGATGTGAATGCAAAGCTGAGTGTAGAGAAGGGTGATGTTGTTGAGGATGTCAACATGTACAGGAAGATTGTGGGTAGTCTAATCTACTTCACAATCGCGAGGCCAGACTTGAGCTACACAGTAGGCTTGGAGAGTCAGTTCATGCAGCTTCCGAGGAAGCCACATTTGGATGGAGTACGACGCAAACTTAGGTATGTGCAAGGTACTCTTGACCACGCATTGTTCTATGCAGCAGATGCACCATTAGAATTGTATGGGTATACAGATGTAGATTGGGCAGGTAGCATTGTTGATAGGAGATCTACGAGTGGCTTCATGTTCTCTTTTGGGAGTGCTGTTGTTACTTGGAGTAGCAAAAAGCAGCCTACGGTTGCTTTATTGAGCACAGAGCCTGAGTACAGAGGTGCAGCAGTTGCGGCGTGCGAGGTAGCTTGGCTACGCACATTACTTGAGGACTTGGGAGTGCAGGTGGAGCAGCAAATTTACATCCATTGTGACAACCTCAGCAGCATGCAGTTGGCTAGGAACCAAGTGTTCCATGCCAGGACCAAACACATAGAGGTCCATTACCACTACGTTTGAGAGCGAGTGTTGGCGGGCGACATCGACTTGGTCTACGTCACCACAGATCAGCAGATAGCGGATATCTTTACCAAGGCCCTTGGAGCTGAGAAGCTTCAACGTTTTCGGACTATGCTTGGACTCAGCGACATGCAGAGCTCGAGGGGGAGTGTTGAGATGTCAAGCTCTACACCTTGAGCTGGCATCCACTACGGGTCTTGGCCGCTTACGGCATTTACTTATTGGCGCGTTAGGTGACCGACACGGAGGATCTCTGCCAGTGATTCTACAGCTGGACTACACTTATAGTGCCAGCCTAGTACGCTTCTAGCGAGTTCACACTTAGTGACCGCATGTACATATGTGCTACTTTTCAGCTTTAGCACTTAGTCATTTTGTACTCTCTTTTCTGTGAAGAAGAAGAAGAAGCCTTCCATCTTTGTGTGATTTGTGCTTGTCTTGTGTAGCTCTCTTGCATCCTCATTCTTTACATTTACACCATGCCATACAAGGTGATGGCTGAGTATGGATGTTAGTGATTGGTTGCTGGAACCTCCAATCTACCTTCAACCTAGTTGGTTGTCTCCATTCCATATCAATTATATGGCTGGATACTCAATGATTGAGTCATAGTTTGTCGTCAGTCGTGGAAGACTGTCTGTAAGTGGTTGCGGAAAGTACCTCACTGTTACTGCTGTTATTCATCCCACGTTGGATAGGCAGCTGACAAGTATTCTATTTAGTACTAAAGGATATGCTAAGCGCATACATTAGTAAACCGTGCTAAAGGATCTGCTAAGAGAATACGTTAGCACAATGCATTCTGGATAGGTGATTCTCTCCTTATTCTAGAATTTTCTTAGGTTAGGTTTTCAACTTTGAACACCTGTTGTGGTGGGGTTGGATACCGATAGTTTCATAAGTCAAGGACTTAGTAGGTGTGCTGACAGAGTATGTTGGCATGTAACCTTTGTTAGGGGTGAACATGTGGTTCTGTGTGTTCCAAAATGTTCAGAAGTCTGACATGAGGACACTGCCTATTCTATCTCTCAGTAGCTATGAACTTTTCAAGATACTCACATGAGTTATCATGAGTTACAATTTAGATAAGGGTGGTTGCAAAAGGACAACAATGTTGAAAATCAAGATATTGCTCTTGGTTTCATTGAACCTCCTCACTGCACCAGGTATCGGTCATATGGACAATTGGCCGTGTAGAGGATGCCAATAAGGAAAACATCAGTGTTCTTACGAAGATACTACCACTTGTGTTTTCGAGGATGAAAACGCTTCTCCAAGGGGGAAGTAATGTCAGGCCAAGGGCAGGGCCAAGGGCCAGGACGGACATGCGGTCAAGGGGCGCTATATTTAGGGGCTAGGAGTCTATATATGGCACGGTTGGGTGGAGAGTTGCATGGTCCAGTCCCTCGCAGTCTTACATTAGAACACATAAAGCATCCTGCATTTCCATAATCGCTACACCCATAAGCAATTATGGGTAAGAAATTCTATGGGAGGCAGAATGGGGTTCTTCCACCTCCCTACAGCATGGTTGCCATTTTGGTTGTACCATGCACAATCTTACAAAAATCGCGCAGCTCATCTTTGGAACACAATGCATCTGTAAAGATCAGATCAGCATCAAACATGCCTTGTGCTCTTCATAGAGCCTCCTCCACAAAAACTGCTTGCTGGGAATCCGTTCGTTCACAATATATGTCGAGTGAGCTAGTCGCACCAATATTGCAACTTATTACATAAGAAGCAATGATCAGTGGTACCGCAGCAAGCACGCGAGTGCTACATGCCCGCTTACAGATGCATTCTATGCATTCAAGTCTAGGGACGAGAAGGAGATAAGGTCTCCAATCAATTGTTGCATGGGTGCTCAAAAGAGATAGAAAAAGCGGCGGGTCTGAGAGCGTGGGGCGACAACTAAAGTCAGAGAGAGAGAGTTAGGTGAAACCAGTTCAGCCACTACAAAGAGAAAGTTCGCATGGCCGACAAACCTGAGAGTGGGTGTGTGTGTGCAGTTGCGAGAGGACAACAGCGACTCAGACTGCAGATGACGCCACCCCTTGTGTGTACTCGTGGGTTGGCAGTCCACAGCCGCCGGGGGGTGGGGAGAAAATAAAGAGAGAGATTTGGACGGTGGCTGAAGAGAGAGAGAGAGAGAGAGAGAGAGAGAGAGAGAGAGAGAGAGAGAGAGAGAGAGAGGGAGCTACAATATCGGGTCAGTGTTGGCCCGGATAGAGAACTGAAGAGATGAGTTGCATGAGCACCGCATAGTCATCGGGTGGTGTTCAGGGGTGCTGAGAAAAAGGTGAGGTTGGTTGGCAGCGCAGTGTGTGTGTGTGTGTGTGTGTGTGTGTGTGCGTGAGAGAGAGAGAGAGAGAGAGAGAGAGAGAAAGAGAGCAGTTCCGTGAGATGGTGGCGGTTAAACACAGTCCCCATGGTGGCGCAGTGACAGAGAAGGAAAAGGCTCAGTGCTGCATGGAGGGTTAGTTGCGTGACTGGGACTGCGACACCCGCTTTTGCATGAAATTGGCGCTGGATTGGTCCGTAGCCGGTATTTTCACTAACGGCACTGGCGTGGCCGCGAGAGGGGGGCATGAGGGGTTGGGTTGGATGGTGCATGCAACTCTCTGGGGAAAGAGGGGGAGTTGAGCTGCAGTCAGCGCGATAGAAAGAGAGAGAGACGTAGAAGAGGAGAGCGACTCTGCAACGTGGGATAGTGAGAGAAGGAAGTGTCGCCGCCATGGAAAACTTTGACTTGCAAAGGGGAGGTGTAAGGTAGGCTACACCGTAGAAGAAAAGGGCTGCCTGCCATTAAAAAAAGAAATAAAAATTGCAGGCGCTGCCAGCCTATTTGGACGTGGTCGGACGGCAAGCATGCCGTGTTGCCGGTGTCAAAACTGTTGTCTGCTGATGACGTTGCCTCCATTTGGTGGTAGATGTTGGTCCTTCTATTGCTCCATTGGCTTTGCTAATGCGACAAAACATTGTCCAGAACATTGTCCTGCCAGGCCGCCATTGCCCTAAAGTTTCCTTTTATCCTACTTGATAGTGTTAAAATCTTAACCTCTCTCTTACTTTCTCTGTTAATGGCATGTGCCCCCTTCTACCTTATCTACCCAAACAGTCCAAAGGCTCTTGGTCTCATAGTAGATTGCCTAGCAATGGACATACTACCTTTCGACACTTTTTAGAGCTTCTCAAGCCCCAGCTTCTTGATCTTTGTCCGTGATTGGCTTATGCAGGATTAACTAATTCTCTTAATCAAACATGACTCTTTTATTAAATATAATGGGATCCTAATTAAACTAGTCTACATGAGATCTAGTTAAGACGATGATAAAGGTAGTCTTCATAATAAATCTTTTTATAAAATATATATATATATATATATGTGATAAATTTCATTCAATCTGACCGATAACATCATGATCAATAGAAGTTGTGAAATAAATTAACTTAGCTCTACGGTATGCTTATGACGATCCTCTTTGTGGGCGTTGGAGATGGGGAATGGGGACGACACCCGGCACGACCAGAAATGCCTCTCTAAAGCTCAAGGTCAACACAGCATCCCAATCCACTGGAAAACACCTTCGAAATGACAATCTACACCTAATCCGCTTCACCTGCTCAGTTCCCAAGCGCACACACGCTATCCAGAGCCGCAAAAAGAGCCGACACCTCACTACACCTGCTCTGCCTCCCTCCACACATACACTTACTCTCTCTCTCTCTCTCTCTCTCTCTCTCTCTCTGTCTCTCTCTCTCTCTCTCTTTGCAAAACACCAATGATCCGGGCGTACACACGCTTCACCGACACTGCGGCTAGCAATAGATGAGATGACAAAGAAAAAGGGGGAAGGGGTATGCGACACAGCACCACTGACCAAAAGGGTTGTGCATTAATGGCTTCCAAGCTCCATTACAATCCTTCTCTGAGCTTCTCTCTCTTCTCCTTTCATGTACAGTGCAAAAAAGAAGAACTCCCTCTTTACAAAAATTTTGCCCCCATTGGGCTCGTTTTTTGACTTTTTAGGAATTTTTCATGGTAGGCCGACATGTGGCACTCCCCTTGGGAGGCTGAGATGGACTTTGACTAGCTTGGTGTTCATCCCAAGGCTTCACACTTCACTTTACACATAAGCACCCTCTCGGGAGCAACGACGGCGCTGTCGTTGCCCTCCTAAGGGCTCACATTGCCTTCAAAAAAGGTTTGGACCCCATTTAGTCTGCGGGAAACGGCCCCCCCATGGGGGGGTGCCATGTCATCATCTTCCCCTCGCGGGCGGAGCCACCCAAAACTGCCGCAAACTACCACCCGCCGCCTGCGCAGCGCCGGTGGCGCCTTCCGCCATAGCTCACACCGCACAGAGCTCCAAGCTCCTTCTCTTGTGTACCTTCTAAAGGGGCCACGCCCCAGTATACATACTGCGTGCCCGTCCCTCCGCCTTCCTCATGTGGGCTTATACGCCCGGCCACGTGGCAGCTCCTGCTTGAATGGCCTCCAAGGCTTTAAAGTTTTGAAAAAAAAACTCCATAGAAAACTCCCTTCTCCCCTCCTTTCTCTTGCCTGCCAGCTGGCACTTGCTAAACCAATCACCGAGTCGTAAAGTGGTACCGAGTCTCCACTTTGCCGGTCCCTCGCCGTGCCCACCCCATGCCCTTTCGGCTTCTCCGAGCTAGCTATCTGAGGCCGCCAAAAACCGGGAAATGCATCTGCAGGCCTCTCACCACCGAATGATCCAAACTTCGTCTAGCTGTATCTGACTAACCGAACATCCGATTGACATGCAGTCAACTCGTGCTAGCTCCACACGGTAAATACTTCCACCGAGAATCTTGGCAAGACTCAGAAGACGCCCAGATGGCGCATTTTCCAATGCGGTCAAGTGGGCTCAGACCCAGCCCCTGGAAAATCTTCAAATGGCCATAACTTGCTATCCAGAGCTCCGATTCACAATCCGAGAAGACAGGCATGCTCCACAACTCGATCTCTACACATGTATACACTGGCATCAGCCCGGGCCACCCGTCCCTAGCTGCCCTGTCTATCGGGGATCTGCTACACACTTTACCTTTAAACTGCAATATCTTGAGTACCGGGACTCCGTTTGACGAGCCGTCTGGACCAGCTTCTAGAGCACACTGAACTCTACATTCTAGAGCACTGACTTGGCATTTCGAGCACCTTGTCCTGCCATCCCAACTGGACCATTCCGCTGCACTTTTGGCCTAAAAAACTGCTTCAAACACACTTTCCCGCTATCCTTTGGCTGCCAAGGGCATCGGCACCTGCCCTAGCCTTTTTCACCGCACTCGATTGCACCCTTTGCCTGGCATAGACCACTACCTAGCTCCGACCAACTTTAGCTCTACCATCATTGCCCAACCCTCTTGTTGAGCATTCATGCTCAACTAAAAGCACACTTTTGAACCTGAAAAGTGCAACACTTGACAGGCATGGAATGAAGTAAAAAACCATAGCTATATGTACATGTTATGTGCAGAGTATGTACAAGGTGTTTTTTTTTTCCCTTCACAAGCTCACTCTGTCTAGGTTGGTTGCCCAACCCCCGTAGCCACAATCTGGTGTACATCAGGCACTAACCCCCTGTCAAAGTATAGCTTGAGCCGTACACCATTCACCCTATGCCTCAAATGTTTGCCATTGGCTCTCACCAACTGATAGGTCCCATTCGGAAAGGCTTTATGTACTTTATACGGACCCGTCCATTTCTTCTTGAACCGTCCAAGTAGCTTTCATACTTCATCACCAAATCTCCCTCTTGAATCTCCTTGTTTGGCAAGCTCTTGTTGAACTTCGCCACTCGCTTATCCCTCTGTTTCACATAAAAGTCTACCGCAGCCTCCCTATCCATTTGTAAAGCCTCCAAACTAGTGATCCGATCCTGCAACACGCCCTGTTGAGTGGCACTGACACGCCACATACCCTTCAACGCACCTAGTTGTGCATGCATTGGCAAAACCGCTTCTTTACCATAAACCAGATCAAATGGAGTGAAGTTTGTGGCCACCTTGTAGGATGTGCGGTAGGCCCACAAACACTTCTCCAAGTTCACCTCCCACTCTGTCACGTGCTTGTAAACATACTTGGTCAACATCTTCACAGTCTGCCCATTGGCACTCTCTACCAAACCATTGCACTGCGGGTGATATGGCGAAGAGAAGCGGTGTTGGATACCCAGCTTTTCCACTAATGCCCGCACCAATTTTCTTCGAAATCCTTGGCCTGTGTCCGAGATCAGCACCCATGGAACACCAAAACGGCAACAAATGTTGTCAAACACGAACTGAGCTACCACATTTGCATTTACCTCTTTGACAGCCTTGGCCTCAACCCACCTGGTAAGGTAGTCAATCGCCACCATATTGTATTTTTTACCGCTTGCCGACTTCGGGAGTGGACCAATGGCATCCAAACCCCACTTTTCAAAAGCATCTTGGGCAATAATAACTCCCTGTGATTTGGCTATCAGCCTCCTCTCGCCCATAGTTTGTCATTCATGGCAGGTTTTTCACCAATAGTGCACATCCTTCACATGGAAGGCCACCAAAAGCCTGCTCTAAGCACTCAAAACACAACCTGATCTTTTCCCTGATGTCCGCTCTCTTCATGGCATTGCTCCAGCACCATTCCTATCTCCTCTTTGTACAAAACGCTTCTAAGCACTCCGTCATGCCCGTAATTCATGAGATCTTCACCTACCAGTGTGAATTTGCGGGCCTTTCGCACCACTCTTCTCTTTTGCAGCTTGGACAAACCCTCTGAACATTGCCCTGTACTAAAAAATCCTTCAATCTCCTTTAGAGTCTCTCTACCTGCACAAGTAGCTGTGGCCACATATAGACCTGCTAGCTAGTTGATCCGCCTCTTGATTCTGCTCTCTCCTCACATGCTTGAATTGGACTTCTTCAAAAGACTTCAACATCTTCTTGATGGAAAAGAACCAATGCTTCAAAGAGTCGCGCTTTACCTTCCATTGGCCTAACAATTGCTTGATAAATAGCAATGCATCTTCCTTCACCACCAACCTTGAAATGCCAAACTCTATGCACTGCTTTAAACCTAAATGCAGAGCGAGATACTCAGCCTCATTATTGGTGTGGACATCCTCTAAATCATACGCCTTTGAAAATATTGTTTTGCCATGTGGGTCGTGTATCACCACACCTCCTTCTGCTTTCTGCACTACCCTTCGATATGCTCCATCGAACCACATAGTGAAAGCATCTTCCAAGTCGGGTTCCTCCTTAGCTTCATCTCGCACCACTCCTGGATAGGTCGGCAAATCGATAGCCTTGCTGACAAGAATGTCTGCCAGGTGAGACCGACTGGTGTGATCCACCTTAAACTCGAACTCGAACTCCTGTAGCTCCAACACCCACTTCATAATCCTCCTTCTTGTCTTCAAATGTAGCACTACCTCTGGCAATAGATTGTTAGCCGTCAACACAAAAAACTTACGCACAATCAAATGGACTTTGAACTTCCTGCAAGCGAAGACTAGAGCCATCACCCACTGCTCCACCTCGGTGTAGGTAGCCTCTCCTGGGCTAATAACCCTGCTCTCGAAGTATATCGGCTTGTAGCTTCTCCCTAACTTTTGCAATAGAACCGCTCCAATAGCAATTGTGCCCACTGTCATAGATACATAAAAGTCGTCCTCTCGATTAGGAGGACACACCGCTGGCAACTGGCATATAATCTCCTTGACCCTATCAAAAGTCTCTTGAGCTTCCTCATCCCATTCATAGCCATGTACTTGCTGAGCCCTCTTTTGAAGAGGATGCACATATTGCGACAGCATCCAAAAGAAACGTGACAAATACTTCAACTTATGAACAAATGAAGCCAAACCTTGAGCATCTGATGGCGGCTCCATCAACACCAATGCCTTCACCTTCTCAGGATATGCCTCTATACCGTTTTGCGACACCACATGACCTAACAGCCGCGCTCGAGGTTGTGCTAGCTTGCATTTTTTGGGATTCAACTGGCCTCCTTCTTCATCTAGCCTTTGAAAGCATAGTTGGAGCTTTGATAGGTGCTCCAACCTTGAACTATAGCAGCCGATATCATCCATGAAGACCCTAATAAAACGGCCCAAGTATGGACCAAATACCCTATTCATCCAACCTTGGAAGGTAGCGTATGCATTCACCAATCCGAACGGCATCTTGCGGTAAGAAAAACAGCCCCATGGAGATATGAATGTGGTCTTCAGTTGGTCTTCAAGTGCAATCCCTATCTAAAAGTACCCCGAAAAGCCATCCATAATCGAGTACCTCTCATGCCCAGCCACCTGGTTTAGGATTTCGTCTTGAAATGGCAAGACGTAGTGATTCCTCTTGGTCGCGGCATTCAATGGCTTGTAGTCGACACACACTCTCCATTTCCCATTCTCCTTCGGGGCTATGACCACTGGCGAGACCCACTCTGACTCCTTCGCATGATATATGATGTCTACATCCAATAGTTTATTGATCTCCTGCCAAAGGGCTTCTTTTTTAATTTCTCCTAGCCTTCTTAGCTTCTGTGCTTTAGGATTATACCCCTCCTTAAGAACAATTTTGTGCTCCACCCCCTTTGCACCTCGCAAATGCTTGTACTCCGTTGCAAACAGATTTGGATAGGACTCACATAGTTGAACATAGCTCTCCTTTTCCCCTTTGGTAAGGTCTTCACTTATCATACTCGAAACCTCCTCTATGATTAAACCATGAGCTTGAGGCTGCATACCTTCTTCTTTAGGTGGAGAGTCATCTATGGTGACTCCTAACAAATCTGCATCTATCTTCAGCATGTCATCCTCGCTCTCCTCTTCCTCTGTGCTAGTATATCCTTCATCATAGCCCGTCTCAATCTCGTACTCATAGCTCGTCGTGTCGCCCTCATCTTTAACTGCCATGTGACGAGAACTGCTCTCTTTGGTCTTCAAATCAAGCACAATTTGATTGCCTCTCTCTTTGTCAGGCAAAGTGAACACTTTTCTCTCCCAATCCTGCTTTGCACCTATTGCCAACAGCCATGGCCTACCCAAAATGATAGGGTAAGCATTATCCCCTACTTTCATCACAAAGAAGTCAATCAGGCACTCTATGCCCATCACCTTGACCTTCACATCTTGCGCCACACCCAGACACCTGGCTTTAGTATGGTTGGCCATCCTCATGAGCACATTTGACCTGACTACTGTCTTGACTCCTGTCTCTTTCATGGATGCTTCCGTCATAACACAAACCTGTGCTCCACCGTCTATGTAGGCTTGTACCTGCATCCTCTTCTCTATAATCGCATCCACCAATGGAAGAACATCAGTGGGGCTACCTACTCTCAAAGCCATATTTTGCACTGTTTGGACACTCCCCTTAGCTCTTGGCAGCCTGGTACTAACACTTGTAGACCACTACCTTCTTAACTTTGGATTTAAAGCTAACAACTGACCAAATGTGATATTTTCTTTCTGATTTTGAACGTCACTCACCAGATTGTACTCGGGATAGCCTCGTCCTAGCTGGAAATCCGCTTGCTTGATCTTGTGACGCCTCCTTATTTTGCTAGGCTCAGGTTGCTCTCTGCCTTTGTACACCTTCTCTTTACCCTTGCGATCTCTTGTTTCCCGTTCTACCTCTGTTTCCCTCTCAACTCTTGCCCTCTTTTTGGCCAAAAATTTCACATCCTGCTTGTCTACCCCTATGATGTTCACTCTTGGAACCTCACCTCTGTTTTGCTGAGCTGGCTGCACAGGATTCTCCATCGCTTGCTCTCTTGGACCATTGTATTGACCTTTACCTCGACCTCTACCAAAAAGCGGGTACATACCGCCTCTTTCTTTCTGCGGTTGAGGACAATCAGGTGCATAATGCCCTTTTTCTCCACAATTGTAACACCGACCAGGCAGTGGCCGTGCCCTGTCCCTTTCTCCTCTTGGTTGTCCTCTATCCATGACACTGAGCCGCAATTCTTGCATCTGCTCGGATAAATCTTGCACTATGCGCACCCAATTTTGCGGCACAATAGCTACACCTCGAATTCCCTAATTTTATTCATGTCCAGCCTCTCTCGAGCTCTGCGGTTGAACATGGGCCATCGTCTCGTATCCTGACACGCCCTGCTCTATCTTCTTCTTTATCTTTCTGCTCTTCGACCGTGCAATGGCTACCGCACCATTATAATTCTCTGGGATCTCGAACTCAACTTTTTCTCTCACCTTGGGATGCAGACACGCCATGAATTTGTCTAGCTTGAAGTAATCTCCATTGGCCAATTGCATGGCTGCCGCTAACTCTGCCCACAACTCCTCAAAATGACCCAAAAAAAAATTGAACTCTTCACTTACATCTTGCTTAAGCGCCTTCATCTTTGCATCCATTTCGACTGGGGAAGTCTCCTTGCGAAAGTCATGAACAAACCTCGCTCGTAGAGCCGGCCATGCTTGCTTCAGCTCACCTTCCAATGCGTCGTACCACGCTTTAGCTCTACCACGCATCACCAAAGGAAAAGTCTGCATCTTGCTATCCTCGTTCAGCATACGAAACGATAGCATGTACAACTTGAAATCTGACATCCACTCATCAGGGCTCTCTTCTCCTGTGAAAATTGGTCCATAGCTTCTACCTGCCATGACTTCTAACACGCAAACCGCTTCTTTTCAATCAACTAGGAGCAATCAGTGTGCTCATCAGTGGGGGCACCAGAAGATGGAGAGGGGGAATGGGGACGACACCTGGCACGACTAGAAATGCCTCTCTATAGCTCAGGGTCAACACAGCACCCCAATCCACTCGAAAACACCTTCGAAATGAAAATCTACACCTAATCCGCTTCACTTGCTTAGTTCCCAAGCGCACACACGCTATCCAGAGCCGCAAAAGGAGCCGACACCTCACTGCACCTGCTCTGCCTCCCTCCACACATACACTTATTCTCTCTCTCTCTCTCTCTCTCTCTCTCTCTCTCTCTCTCTCTCTCTCTCTCTCACTCACTCTCTCTCTCTCTCTCTAATTCTCTCTCTTTGCAAAGCACCAACGATCCGGGCGTACACACGCTTCACCGGCACCGCGGCTGGAAACAGACGAGACGACAAAGAAAAAGGGGGAAGGGGGATGCGACACAGCACCACAGACCAAAAGGGTTGTGCATTAATGGCTTCCAAGCTCCATTACAATCCTTCTCTGAGCTTCTCTCTCTTCTCCTTTCATGTACAATGCAAAAAAAGCAGAACTCCCTCTTTACAAAAAGTTTTGCCCCCATTGGGCTCGTTTTTTGACTTTTTAGGCATTTTTCATTGTACACCGACATGTGGCACTCCCCTTGGGAGGCTCAGCTGGATGTTGACTAGCTTGGTGTTCATCCCGAGGCTTCACACTTCACTTTACACACAAGCACCCTCTAGGGAGCGACGACGGCGCCGTCGTTGCCCCCCTAAGGGCTCAAATTGCCTTCAAAAAAGGTTTGGACCCCATTTGGTCCGCGGGAAACGGCCCCCCCATGGGCGGGTTCCATGTCATCACCTTCCTCGCGTGGGCGAAGCTGCCCAAAACCGCCGCAAACTGCCACCCTCCGCCTACGCAGTGCTGGTGGCGCCTTCCGCCATAGCTCACATTGCACGGAGCTCCAAGCTCCTTCTCTTGTGTACCTTCCAAAGGGTCCACGCCCCAGTATACATACTGCATGCCCGTCCCTCCGCCTTCCTCATGTGGGCTCATACGCCCGGCCACGCGGCAGCTCCCGCTTGAATGGCCTCCAAGGCTTTAAAGTTTAAGAAAAAAACTCCATAGAAAACTCCTTTCTCTTGCCTGCCAACTGGCACCTGCTAAACCAATCGCCGAGTCGTAAAGTGGTACCGAGTCTCCACTTTGCCGGTCCCTAGCCGTGCCAACCCCACGCCCTTTCGGCTTCTCCGAGCTAGCTATTTGAGGCCACCAAAAACCGGGAAATGCATTTGCAGGCCTCTCACCACCGAATGATCCAAACTTCCTCTAGCTGTATCTAACTAACCGAACATCCGATTGACGTGCAGTCAACTCGTGCTAGCTCCACACGGTAAATACTTTGACCGAGAACCTTGGCGAGACTCAAAAGACACCAGATGGCGCATTTTCCAGTGCGGTCAAGTGGGCTCAGACCCGGCCCCCGAAAAATCTTCAAATGGGCATAACTTGCTATCCAGAGCTCCGATTCACAATCCGAGAAGACGGGCATGCTCCACAACTCGAGCTCTACACATGTATACACTGACATCAGCCCGGGCCACCCGTCCCTAGCTGCCCTGTCTGTCGGGGATCTGCTACACACTTTACCTTTAAACTGCAATATCTTGAGCATCGGGACTCCATTTGACGAGCCGTCTGGACCGGCTTCTAGAGCACACTGAACTCTACATTCTAGAGCACTGACTTGGCATTTCGGGCACCTTGACCTGCCATCACAACTGGACCATTCCGCTGCACTTTTGGCCTAAAAAACTGCTTCAAACATACTTTCCCGCTATCCTTTGGCTGCCAAGGGCATCGGCACCTGCCCTAGCCTTTTGCACCGCACTCGATTGCACCCTTTGCCTGGCATAGACCACTACTTAGCTCCAACTACCTTTAGTTGCACCACCGTGATAATCATACCACCAGGAGTGTTTCGCTGGCTCTGATACCACTGCTACAAACGGTAAGCGCGGTTGCCCTGCAAAATTCGTAAATAACACATTGCAATCCATGAAAAGCACAAATCGGCATACCTGGCACAATCCATAGCGCGTATGCAACGCCGTACTCGAAAAAAGAGAGACATAGGGCGCTAAAGAGAGGAAAGAAGCCTACAGGCGCACCTCCTAAAGCGGAGTGCTACGCCGGCACGACGAGAGATAAGAGAAGAGAGGAGAAGACTGACGCAGGCACTGGGTGCAATCTCCCTCCGTGCAAGAGTGACCATTTCCCTCTTGCACGTATTTGTTTATAGATTTCTTGAATGGTCAAATTGGTTACAAACTGGCCGGCCAGTCATAAATGGCCAAAGCTCATAAAAGAGCAGTTGAATAATAAAATGTACTTGATATACATATCCATTCGCATAGGCCACGCTGGGTCTAGTCTTTTGCATCTGTCAGCTGCAATAAATAATAAAATATCAATTCTATAACAGCAAGAGAAGGAAGATACAGCTTGGATGAACGAACATTATTGTTCATAGCCAATGGAGGCATGGGCGGGTAGAGGTATGCGTACCAACAGAGAGGAGATCAAGGAGCACCTCAATAACCTAAGGGACCCTGCTACAAGTGTGGCGGAGATCATTGGCTAAGGGACTGTCCTCACGATGAAATCATTAGAGTCAACACGTATTGCATCGAGTGTGGAATAACTCACTTGATTCCTGATTGCCCTAAGAACCCGAGCAAAGAAGAGTTCATGGAAAAGCCTCTAGGACTTTTAGAAAAAGTAATTGTCACCTCTTGCGGAATTGAGTATGAGCATACATTTGGAATAGTTGATTTTGACAGAAAGAACAATTACGAGATCATCTTGGAAAGACCATTCATGAGACAATTAAAGATGGTCCAGGATTGGGGTTACAACCACATATACCTCAAACGTGGGGAGACTAAAACCAAAATATACCTAAAAGACCATTGTTACAAGGATGTGAACCAGACACCCGTGGAAGATTTTGATTCGGCTACATTGGCAGGGTCCGAACTCTTAGCATGTTTAGGGAAAAAAACAAAGCTATGGATGTGCGGAGATTCACATTGTGGAAGCTTGAAAAGAGAGGAATGCATTTTAGAAAGAGCGATTATATTCCGGAACCTTTTTCCAAAGATGCCTTAGAACCTATGCAATGGGAACACATACTAGCAACATTGGATGTCTGTACCATTACAAATAGCCCAACGACAAAATTTTGCGATAAGGATGGCTATGATGTGCTACCCTATTACATGGTAAACCTTATACCAGCAGGGGATGAGAATGTAGAATCTCCAAAACAAGAAGAGTTTTATAACTCCTCTAAGCATTTGGAATTAAGTAACGATGCAGATAAGAGTGTTCAAATAGTTCAGGCGAGCGTGGGGAGACAACCGCAGATATCAAGTTTTATGATTTTGCAAATCAGCACCATGGACGCTAGGAACGCTATTAAAAAAAAAGAGCAGAAAACAAGACTAGAGAAAACCTGATGCCCAGGATAAAAGATAAAACTCACTATCTAATGCTTGTCAAGGGAGAGGATTGTGTAAAAGACCAAATATCAGGGAGATTCTCAAGAGTTCAAAGGAAGGGACACATGAGGAAATAAAACAAGCATGGAAAACTAAAACAAAAACAAAATCAAAGAATAAACCAGGAATCTTACGATGGGCCAGAAAATGCAAAACGAATTGACCTCGCTGCGCCAGGCGAAGAGCCTCAGCCTATCTACATAGAAACTAATTTAGAGCCTAAGGAAGAAGAAATGCTAACATAGCTTCTCGAGAAGTATAAAGATGTGTTTTCATGGTCTTACAAAGACCTCAAGGGATTTGATGATCCAACATACAATTCCTTTAAAATCAGATGCCAAACCAAGCAAACAACATCCTTACACATATAATGACACATTTGCTAAACGAATCAAAGAAGAGGTTGACAAGATGATGGATGCCGAATTCATCTATGAAATCGAGCGTACAGATTGGGTGTCACTCATTGTGGTAGTCCCCAAAAAGAACGGAAAGTTGCGTGTGTGTGTGTGAACCTCAAAAAGGTGAATGCAGCCACAATAAGGGCTAATTATCCCTTTCCAATCACAGAACATGTGCTTGAGAGGGTAGCAGGAAAACGGGCCTACTTCTTTTTAGATGGGTTTTTGGGGTACAACCAATTGGCATTTGCAATAAAGGATCAACACAAAACAACATTTGCCAAAGAGTGGGGAATATATGCGTATAGAGTTATGCCATTTGGCCTAACCAATGCCCCAGCCACCTTCCAAAGATTAATGACTCATGCATTCAAAAGAATATCTGATAATATTCAAAGATTAATGACTCATGCACTCGAAAGAATACCTGAGAATATTTTGAGAAATATATATGGATGATCTCTATCACCTAAAGGCGGACAACTCATTGTTCCAATTGCACCAAGCAAGGAGGAGTGGAAAGGCAAATACCAACAAAGCAAACCACAAAGTAATCAATTTTCTCCATCCTATTGGCAAGAATATGCTACAAGTAGCATGCAAGGAGTCACGCAAATTTGGGTACCTGAAGCACAGTTGAAGGACAAGCCGATTCAAATCTGGGTGCCCAAAACATCATCGACAATACCAAAGATGGTTCCAAAGATCAAAACACAGAGACGAGCATCTCCAAGCAAGGAGCCTAGCACAAAATGGATTTGTAAGGAAAATGAGTACTTATCTTCTTCGCAAGGTAGAAAACCAATCAAGTAATGGAAAGTAAAGTCTCAGAAACCTCAACCACACCATTCTGACCAAGACAAACCAAGATATCAATGGCAGGTAAAAGCTCAACAACAGTCATTGTTGATACCGAAAGATCAAGAAATCAGCGTGCTAAAGCATCCTGATGGCACAATCAAGCAAAGAGCACACAAGCTACAAGATTGCTCTTTGGAAGACAACATCAAAAAGCCTCGTCATAAAAAATCCTTGAGTTAATTACTCGAGACCCAACTCTTGCACAGTATAATGGTTTGAACTGCATTGATCTTCAAATCATGGTAGAGCCAACCAAGGCTATGCATAGACGCGATTGTTCAGCCCATGCACACAGTCGTCCTGGAGTACACCATCTACGAGGGGTGGAAGAGTACTAGGTAATTAAAGGCAATGTTTGAAGAGGGAGGAAAAAGTTTGATGTTAACGTGTGATTTTTTGTGAAATTACCTAATAATGCCCTTATAAATCATCAGCAGGTAAAATTAACTGATGATATCTCCCTAATGAGTGTAAATAGTATATAAACTATCTGAAAATCATCAAAAAATAGTCATTTTTTTATTATTTTTCATCGTTTTTCTTAATATTGAGACTTAAAATAGAGAAATCCAACAAAAAACAATAAAGATTTGTTTTTCAATGGATTTGTTTAATTTATTAGATTTTTACTTTGCTTTTTTAGCGCATTTTGTTATTTTCTTTGATTTTTCTAATAAACACATAAAAAATTAATAATAAATAGCAAAGGAGCTCAGATGAAAAAATTGAAGACACGGTGGTGATAAAAAAGACAAGGCGATCAAGCACAAAAAATCTCAATCAAATCGGCAGATAAAAGCAAGAAGCCTAAATTAGGCGGCCAAACCTCCTTTTGCAAAATTCTTCCAGAATGAGCTAAACGGATCCGATTGGGGAAATTTTTGAATCTAACATAGATTTCACGGCCTAGTAGGACTAAGAAGTGAATCTCGGAAAAAATGGTTAGGGAAGTCCGAGTATAGATATTCAAGGTAGGCTAAAATCTCCTCATTTCCACTTGTTGCCTTTGGAGCACTACAAGAGGTTGTGTGCTCTTGTGACGCTGTTAGCGACGGAAATACACTGGGTTTTTATAACCCCCGGCGTTGCTTAAACCGTCGCTAATAGCGTCGCTATATGCATCGCAATAAGCGTCGCTATATAGAGACGCTCATAGTGACGGTCATAGCGACGGTTATAGCGACGTTTACACAGAAGTCTATAGCGACGCTACAGAGCCATAAATAGCGACGGTTATAGCGATGCCCGAGAGAAATATTTTTTGGTGACAGGCCATTGAATGCCCTGCCACCCATCAACCATATTGTACTTGATTCACTTTTTAAAAAAAGTGCAAGGGTAGATAATAGACCCAAAATAGTCACCCACAAGACCCATCGTTTGCAAAATTGACAAGCGTAAAATTGACAATTGTACACATCATAGGCAAAATGAATTGATTGGCAAATGTAATAATGACAATTATAAAACATCATAGGAATAAAGAATTGATTGGCAAAATGAACTGTAGTGACAAATGTAATAATATACATGGTTCAAAAAGACGTATAAAATCCGTCTCATGATACATAAGCTATGAGAAACCCTAAACTAATGCTATCTAGCTATGGCTAAACTTACGTCGTCTAGTCAGACGTCTCATCGCGTCCAAGCGGCGTATCTGTCGGATTCTACAAAAAAAGACAATAAGACAGCTTTCAGTAAGTATAAACATATAACGACATTTATAAAACAATACAAAAAATAGAAAAGAGTAAACCCTAATACAAACCATGCCGCCGCGAGAACTGAGAATGTCCATCAGGGCGTTTAAGCCCTTCCTGCCTGCGTACTCGCGCTCGTACGGTGTGGGATCATGTCCTGTCATCGACCACTGCCAAAACATACAAAGATTTCATTATGTTAGAATTAAAAAACTCATAAACCCTAAACTATCAAACATAAAGAGCAATGCGAAAACACTTACAAAATCGGCCTCAAATGATGCCCATCCACCGCTCCCCAAGTGGTGCGAGCTCCCTGCCTCTACTTGCGCTCTGGCTGCATCCTTTTGTTGCTTCCACTTGTCGGGATTCTCGCGCGCTGCTTTCTTCGCATTCTTCCAATCTTCTTTGGCCAACCAATCTGGCCTGTTCCACCCATGCTTGATTGCTTTTTGCACTTCGGAACGCTTGTGTTTGCAGTATTCATGCATTCGAATCTTCATCAGGTCTACATTGAAGCGTTGATTCCGTGTTGGAACGGGAAACTCATCATGAAGTATGCTGATGACTCTGGATTTTAAATCACTTGGTACTTCACTTCATTTGTTTAGTATGTAGTGTCTAAACAGTTGAGAGCAAAGACCACGCATGCGCGAGATCACCTTCTTGCCGTCATCATCCATGATGATGTCGCCGCTCAAGTCGACAGAGTAAGGCAAGCCCTCTGGCCGGTGATGCGTGAACCTGGGTGTCCCAGCAGGGATCTCTAGCGGCGTGTCGATGGGGGTACGGACGTCAGGTGTCTCCATCGGCGTCTGGGCCCCGAAGCGAGGAGTGCCGAGTGGGATGGCTCCTGGCGGAGTAGGTAGAGGTGTGTAGCTGCTAGGAACAGTCGGCGATGTTGTGGCTGGTGTGGGGGCAGGCAAAGAAGGGGAGGGTAAAGAGCCTCGTCGAACACGAGGCGGTGTGGAGGCATTGGCGGAGGAATCTCCACAACAACCGCCACCGCCACCACTAGAGCGCCGGTGTCTAGACGAGTGTGAAGATCGTCTCGTCGACACCGAAGCTTCGGAGCGCGCCGAATGCTCCGAAAGAGAGGGAGATGCGGATGGAGTAGGAACGCGTGATGATGCGCCAGAGCGATGACGCTCCACGTACCACTGTCTCTGCTGCGGTGACAAAGAAGAAAGAAACTCCTCATCATCCATACCTGCATTAAACACACGAATATTTAAACTTAATATTGAATGAATAGAGTACACAATGACGTAAAGACCATTAAATACAATGACGTAATGACGTGTATAAATACAATGACGCAATGAATTGAGTGATAGAAGAGGCAAGTTGAAAACTCAGAATTTTCAATCAAAAGATGTGAGCGCGAGTAGAAAAGAGCGTTATACACCATGGAAGGTACTTAGAGAGCCAGAGCTTTTACAACACGGAGCAAAATTGTTCAAATACAATATTTGTGGCTTTAAGAGATCTCTCTCTCATCCTCGCATAACTCAGCATAACTTCCTATATCTATATAGAGCTCTCCGTTTAAACACATATCCTCTGTTTCATTTTGTAGCTCCTTTGCATGCACCCCATATAGAGTAGTAGCATCTTGATGCTCGTCTGGTACCACCGCAACGGCTTCTGATTGAGCATCTTCTCGGATCTCCTCCATTGATGCCGTTGTGATTGGCACATGGTAGCCTTCATATGTCCTTGCACTACGAGGGGCTACCTCTATGACGTACCACCAGTTTGATGTAGACTTTGTAGGATGGTCAACTCTGGCTCCCAAAGTATCTTTCTTGCCGTTCAAATGTTTAGAAATAAAGTCACTAGCTAGTCGTACATTGCAAACTTACCTTGGTCGCGCAACCCCGAGAGTACTCCCACTCTTCCTCAGTCACTTTGTCACCGCATTGTTGTGCGCTTTTCAATTGTTTGTGCAACCATCTTAAGCTCATGAATGTTGGTAGGCTCTCCAGACCTGTCTGATAGTGCATCGATGGTCGTCTTCCCCGTCTCCACTCGATTCGTGCCCTTTGTCGCTCTTGCTTTGCATCCTCATATTGTGAAATCCACTTTTGCATCACTGGATTGTGAAGCATGCAAAATCGGTTGATTTTAGCCTCTAGATCTTCCGTCATCTTCTTCTCAACACCGAGATTGCACATGAAAATCCCAGATATGCGCTCATCATCTATGGTTCGCCATAGCGTGTCCCGGGCTTTATCAAATCCGTCTAGCCACTCTCCAATGTACACTAGGGACTCTGATACCAACCAACCTTCTGCCATGCTACCCTCCGGACGTGCCTTTTGACGCACATATCCCTTAAGCGTTTTCATGAAACGTTCTAAGAAGAACATCCATCTGGAATGAACTATGCCAGCTATTTCCACCTCATCAACTATGTGAACAAGAAGATGCACCTGAATGGTTAGCATGGTAGTAGGAAAATGTTTCTCAAACATGCACACAAGCTCCGCAGCATTTAGTTTGGCGAATGGTATGGAGTCTACGTTGATCTCCTTTTGTGAGATCCATTGCACCAGCTTTGAAAGTTTGTAGATTGTGTTACGGATGTCGACAGACAAACATCCCTCAATGGCAACCGGTAAAATAAACTGTAAAGTATGTGCAGCAATGATATTAAAGTCCACTATGAACGTACCTGACACATTTTATGCCAATCGTGTGACTTCAAACCGGTAAGCTTTCCTTCTTTAGTAAAACACGTTCGGAGCGAGTGCATTACGCCAGTGGGGGTCCACAAAGATCGAATGGTCTCTTTTACTTTGCGTTCTTGGGCTCCTGTGAAAATCCATGGTGCTTTAGGGAGTTTTATCGATCCATCAGATGCTGTTTGCGGCCAATATTGCTCCATACGATCCACATTTCTAAGGTCAACTCTGGCTCCCAAAGTATCTTTCTTGCCGGTCAGATGGTCCCATAGTAGATTACCCACATTCTTGAATATGTGCATTGGATCGAGCAAGTGATTGATCATGAGTCGGGGCCAGTATGGTAACTCGTACCATAGAGATAGTCTCTTCATCCCTGGAGGCAATCCGTCATCGCACATCTCCTTCTGCTCTAACCATGCTTGTGCAGACATCCTTGGTGGCTCTCCTCCCAAAAAGCCGTCGCGTAACACATGATTCTCTGGAAGATACGCTTGATGACCTTCGTAGATTTGCTTCTTCAGTGAGGGCGCCCTACGTGCATTCAGTCTAGGTCCACATGTGACACATGCTCTGTATCCGCTTGTTTGAAGCCCTGCATGTATACACATGATAATAGATCAACTATGGGAAAAAACAAGATTTACAGTGTCTGAGTGAGGAATGTCAATAGATCACCTGAGCATTCTATTAGCTCGGGATAGTCATGCATGGTCCACATTAGAATGCCTCTGATCAAAGCATTCCGTCGTCTTGTGTGTCGGCTCATATCCACCACCTCTATGCCAATCCACAATTGTTGTAGCTCTTCCAATAGTGGACGAAGATACACATCCATATTCTCCACTTTATATCGCCCTGGCACAATCAAGCTTAGCCATAGGTGCCCCTTCTTCGTAGTCAACCACGGGGGAATGTTGTAGTTGACGATGACAATGGGCCATACACTGTAAGATGTTGATCTTTGACCAAATGGATTTACGCCATCCATAGCCAGGCCTAAGTGCAAATTGTGAGCTTCCCTGGCAAAATCCGACCATGTTCCATCTATATGTTTCCAGGATGCGCATTCTGCACGAATTCGTAGCACACCATCCGAAGATTTATTCTCCTCATGCCATGATGCTAGGGCGGCCATGGAATTACATTCGAAGAAATGCTTGATGCGAGGAAGCAAAGGAAAATGTCGCAAAACCTTTTGTGGAATTTTTGTCCTGTGGAGATCTACTCGATATCTTTCGGAATCACATTTCGGACACTTCTCCATGTCTATGTATTCCCCTCTGAAAAGAATGCAGTCATTAGGACAACCGTGGATAAAATTGTAATCCATCCCCAAGTTTCGCAAAATCTTTCTTGCTTCATCTCGGGAATCTGGCATCACATTGTCAGCTGGTAGTATGTGCTCTTTAAGCAATCTACACAACATAAAAATACGATACAGTCATGTAAAAATCTATCAGATCATTATACATTTAGAGTTTTATTAAAGTAAACTAATTGTAATAGATCACCTGAAAAGCGTTGTGACGCTAGTGTCACTCCATCCAAACTTTGCCTGCATGTTGAGAAGAACCAGGAGTGCTTTCAATCTAGACATACGTGCTCCATTATACAATGGCGTATCGGCTTCACTTTTCATATCATCATAGATAAGCCTTTCTAAATCCATGATCGTCTCGATCATTTCATCAATCTCGGGCTCAAACATTTCCTCGTTGGGAATGTGCTCTGCATGATCATCCCCCGAGCTGTCAGAGGCTACATCTTGTGGCCTCACATATGCTACTTGACCAAAGCGCCTGCGAACACATCTATTGGGTTGCAAGATTGCTGCTTGTTGGCCAACGTCAAAGTCCAACGAGTTATAATTGGCAACAACTTGATCTATAATAGATGGATCAAACTCGCCAAATTCGCGAACGTGCTGCAAAGAAACACGTCTTGTCTGTCGCACAGCATGCTTGCATAGATTACAAGGACATAAGACCCTCGTTGAGAGATAGGTGTTTTGGTTGGACGGTCCCACATCCTCGTCACTACTCATAATGAGGATAAACATCTTATAACCTGGACAACAAATTTAATATTCTATTGGCATTCTTCGTCTTCTCTCTCTCTCTCTCTCTCTCTCTCTCTCTCTCTCTCTCTCTTTCTCTCTCTACCTCACATTCTCTAGTCATGTCCAATCCCCACACACCTCGGTCTAGAGGTGCACGGAGATCAGAACCACCGGGTTATAATCTCGTCTTTATTGGTCAATACCTGTGGGTACAAGAAATCTACAGACCCACGTCTACATGATACTGCATGTAGTGGACAAAACCCCTTTGCCTCTTCTCTAGCTGTAGCAGTTCACAGCATCTTAACATCTTTTCAGAGTAGATCTTTTCACTGTTCGTCTAACTCTAAACCCTAATTAAACCGTAAGTAATTCTTGCGTGGACTCGATCTAACGTAAATAAGCGTAAATCTAAATAAACGTAAATCTAACTAAAAATAAACCTAAATCTAATTTAACGTAAGTCTACATCTAACCTAATCTTTAACATCTTTTGGGATAGTTTCCTACGACGTTAAAACTCTCTTCTTCTTGTGTGTGTGTGTGTGTGTGTGTGTGTGGGTAAACCTAAATAAACCTACGTCTAATCTAATATAACATAAATCTAAATCTAACGTAAATTATGTTATATTAAAAACAAAGAACTAAACTAATAGGGATTATAAGAACCTTAAAACTGATTTAACACATAATTTTTCACATAACTCGGCAAGAGTTGGCATTCTCATCACTAAAGATGTGAGAGTTAACTTCCGGCGGTGACGCTACCTCATCTCCATCCACATCTGACGACAGCAATTGGCCCTTTGGACCGTTCTTGCTCTTGTTACTAACTTTGAAGTTGCTGTTGAATGACTAGACGTTGTCTAGATGGTCATTGTCGGGGATGTAGTGACTCTTGCCTCCCTGAAGATCCACCTTCTTCCCTATCTTCTGAAGACATTTCACCAGTACTTTTGGATCGATGGAGCGTTTTTTTGTTTATGCATGTTTTCTCTCTCTTTTCCTCTCTCAATGTGTACGTTTTTTGTTTATGCATGTTCTCTCTCTCTTTTCCTCTCTCAATGTGTGCGTTTTTTGTTTATGCATGCTCTCTCTCTCTTTTCCTCTCTCAATGTGTGTGTGCATTCTTTGTTTATGTATGTGTGTGTGCGTTTTTTTTTATGTTTGTACTCTTTCTCTCTCTCTCTCTCTCTCTCTCTCTCAAAAACACTATGTGTGTGTGTGTGTGTGTGAGAGAGAGAGAGAGAGAGGGAGAGAGAAAGAGGGGAAGGGAACATGAGAGTGAGGAGAGGGAAGGAGCATACCTGGATCTCCTTCCTCTCCTCGTGTGTGTGTGTGTGTGTGTGTGTGTGTGTGTGTGTGTGTGTGTGTGGGGGGAGAAGAAAGAGAGAGAGAGACAGAGGGAGAGCGTTACCTGCTCCTTGCTTGAGGGCGCCGAAAAACTCAGATCTGAGATTTGAGTTTTTGGGCGCTCTCTGTTATTTTTTTTAGCCCAGCCGGCGTCGCTATGAGCGTCGCAAATTTAAATTTGCGACGCTCATAGCGACGCCGGGATTTTTTTTTTTTGAGCGTCGTTGTGTGAGCGTCGCTAATATGAATAGCCTCTTGTAGTGGAGAGAGAGCTTTTCAACCCTCTTCGCGTATTTTTCGGAGTCCACAATCACCTATTTTCAGTGCCATCTCACACAAGACATGAGGGGTAAGTTCTATACTTATCAATGATCCATTTTTTATGGCCGGTAGCTAGTCTAAACCCTTGGAAAAAACCCTAGAATCCGAGCAGTACACGAAGACCTACGATAAAAAATCGACCATAGCGTCCTGTCAACTCAACCGAGATTTGAACTGTAGCATGCCCCAACATAATATAACACTTCTATAGCAACAGTTGACCATTCGGCAAGGGTCGAGGGGGTCCCAAGTAGAAAAGGCTAGGTTTCTAGAAGATGTCAGAATTGCATTTTGACTCCACAGACAGCTTGCATACAAGGTCTATATACAATTATATGATTGGTTTCATAAAATGGATCAAGCCAAGCCCTTGAAAATAAGAAAATGGCTTGAAGGCTACAAAGCGTCAAATTTTACATATGATGTCAAATTGACTCCAAATGGGCCAAAATTGGATGAGTTGCTTCACGACTATGTTACGGACAAGTCCATAGCCTCAAAAGTGACTAACCAACAGCACATACCATGTAGTCACAAAAATTGGTGATTTCAGAGTTGACAAAGCACAACGTGATGCCGGCAAGATCAAACTTTACAAAACTCAATTTAGGACTTGTTTTAGGTGTATAGAATGTTTTTAGCTCAACATTTCGAGTTTTGCAAATAAATGTTCACTGTTGTGAATAATGTGGTTATTTACTTTTGCAATATTTTGGCCTGAAAATTGTATCATCACCTCACCTATCCCTTGTACACACCTATTAAATTCCAAATTTCAATTATGCACCAAAATGATCAACTATAACACATGGGAAATTGCCAAAAAAACACAAAGAAGTCCTTGCAAGCGAAGTTTTGAGTTATGAGCCACATTTTTTATCCAAATCACCTCATATCACATACACAGGATCTATACAAAGCCTAGAACCAAGCTGTACCAAACAATGTTCATTTTGATGAAAAAGTTAATAATCACAATTATTTACTTTTTGGCCAAAATGGGAAAAATTTGCAACTTTGCCATCATGGGACCAGAGTACATCATGCCGTAAGCCCACTAGCCAAGTTTGAACAATTTTGGAGCTCAAAATCTCAAAATTCCTTTACATCTACTGTTTCAGAGATCTAAAGCCTAAATCTGGTACCATTTTCATCCTGTGCACCTAAATGAGCCCATATTTCACTCAAAGTATGTAATTGGTAAGGAGATGGAGGTGCTCGGTGACCTACTTACGAAGTTGTCAGATGCTTACAAAGACAAAGATGAACAGCTGACAAAAGTTACCAACAAACTTCTAACTACAACTCTGCCAGTTCAGAAGATTCAAGTATAGTTAGATGTAGCTAACGCCTCCCTGCAATACTCAGAGCAGAGAATAAATGATCAGGAAACTTTCTTGCGGCAGATACGAGAAAATCCCGTAGTAGCCTCGATCAAAGGAACAGAAGAAGTCTACGAAGCATTAGAGAAAAAGAACAAAGAGCTGGAGTTTAAACTGGAGCAGTCTTAGCACAGACTTGGCTTTAATGCGGCTACAACAAGAAGAAGAGCTGCTAAAAGAAATAGCTGAGCTTAAAAGAGTTAACCACTACTGAGAGATGGACACAGAATCTCAAGAAGAGGTGAGAACTTCAGAATAGCCACAGATAGATATCCCCTCAGTTTCTTTTGCTAAGATGGAGACACAACCTGCAGAAGGGCTAGGTGGTGAGGATGAATTCCAGGTACAAATAATAGAAACTGATACAGTACCAATGGTCCATCTCTCAAAAGCTGAGGAAGATGCATTGAAAGAAAAGATTACACAAGAGGTGCATGATCAGTAGAAAGTAGTGATGGATTGGCAGTTGAGAGTTCTTCACTCTGTCAACGTTACACAACTCACTCTCAATAAAATCAATGCGCAATGGCATCAGCAATCCTTGTCATATCCTTTGATAAAGGTGGAGTTGCTCCAAGTCAAAGAGAGTCTTTACAAAGACATGCAAGTAGAAGGCTCAAATCAAGACCACCCAAAGTGGAGGCTGAGCTGCTTGAATAAGAATCCAAGGTATTTGATTCTGTTCACAAGAGCACATGAGGCCCTAATAAAGTATCCTACTTTTTTTCCTGTACCAAGAGTAAGGACCTGGCAAGCACATGAGGCAATAACAAAGAAGTGGCCAACCTGGATAAACTACACGAGGTTGCCTGGTCTAGAAAAGGGACCGTCGACAGAAGAATACATGGTGAAAACCCTAACGAGTACCATTGCATTCTTCAAAAGTCCATCGGATCTATCATGTGTGATGCTATATAAAATCTACCGAATGCTGCTCACCTGCATCAAAGATCTTCATGAGCCAAAGCAAGAAGGCACCCCGTGGATGTCGTTCCTCAAGGGTAATAAAGGTTTATGCTACGATCTCAATGGCCAACCTTTTGAAGAAGTCCTCTATGGCTTCTATGCCAGATGTATGTTCTTACCTTCTCACAATATGGTGGCGTTTGAGAAAGCGTTCTACACACGGTTCTTCACTTGGAGAACGAAAATATTTGGGCCAGTGATCAGCAACCTAACTTTGAGATTTGTAGGCTACTCAGCAGTAGAGCTCAAAAACAGAGTCACGATGCAGTTTTTGCAGGTGCCAAATAAAGAGAGAAAGATCAGATACGAAAAGTCCCTAAATGCGCTTAAAGACTGCCTCGTTAGCCGTCAATCTGAAGACTATTTCAGCCCATAAAGCTATGTCAAGGGACGACATAGGCGAGGAGGGGGGAATGCTACCAACAAGCTAACTCGGATACCATTTTTGGAGCTCTCATTGTAAAAACACTTATTATTTTTTTATAAATCAAGAATATTGTAACTCCTAGATTTCGGATAAAATTTGTAATAGATGAGCCGGGCCTACAAGCTTCCAAATTTTATCAACTTGTCATTACCTATCTTTAATTAGAGCTCCAAAATTATTAGTTTTGAGTCTTGACCACCAAAAACCTTGGCTAAGGTATAAAAGCCACTTTGTGTAAGTTGTTATTAAGTTTTTGGATAATGAAATACACAGTGTGAGCTAACGGCACTCACTTCTCTCCTTATCGTGCTTCCTACTCCCTCCCCGGTTGTCACATTGCAGTCGCATTGTTGTTGCATTGCAACTGCAGGTAAGAGCTCTACGCATTGACGTAAACACTTCATGGTATTTTGTAGATTTTGGCGTCGCTGACCCACGGACTAATTTCATCATAAGTAGAAATTTACACTTCAAAATCAAAAACTAAGCATAGGCGGGTTATTGGGGAATCATTGCTAAGAATTTAGGTGCATTCAGGGTCAAAAACGACTAGGTCAAAAATCCACTGTTGTTAATAATTGCAACTTTGGCACTTGATTTAAAGTGGGATTTGAGACCATAAGCATGTGTGCTTAGGTATTATAAACATTCCCTAGAAGTTTGGTTACGTTTGGATGTCATTTGATGCTGTAACGGATGTGATTTGTTTGTCAATGAGCGATTGGCTTTTGGTGATTTCAGTCACTTGAGTGTAGCTTGAGTTAGATGCGAGTTGTTTGTTGTCTTTCGAGAGATTGACAACCTCTTGTAGCCTCTATACACTAGTCGAGTCATCTTTGTTCCATGGATTGACAATTTAATCGTGGTTCTCGCTAAATCTGCAATAAGATAGGAGTGAGGTTAGACACCTGTCCCATAGTTCTTCAGTGAGAGAAGAAGAAAAATAAGAGATAAGTGGAATCTAAGGGAAGCTGTGCATTCTCTAAATGCCAATCTTGTGAACTTAGAAGTGGAAATTGAGAGGGTCGAAGCGAAAATCTTCCATGCAGCAAGGCGATGTGAGGAAGGTCAAACAAAGAGAGAGTGCATGATATGTGGGCTTCAAAGGAGCGATAACTCAAAAAGAAAAAGCGACAACGCAGAGAGAAAAAGATCATCAAGGAGTGTTTACTTCTAATTACATAGAAAATGATGCAAAATTAGATTCTTATCAGTACAGAAACCCTACTTAGGTATATTGTGTGATTAATATACTTAATGCTTCCACACCAAAGGCTATAAATACCAGTAATGTGCATGGCTTGCATTCACAATGCTGCTTTCAATTGAGTACAATTGAGAATAAGGGAAGAGCTAGGGGCTCAATTGAGTGATACATTTTTCTTCACTCTTCTCAGACTCTCTCTCTCTCTCTCTCTCTCTCTCTCTATCTATCTATCTATCTATCACTATATATATGGAGGAGAAAAGAAACAAAGAGCGAAGCAACAATATGGATGAGGAGAATAGATGGACATACACCTTTTGTCCACAACACTGGAAACAGGCATGTGTGTGCACTCACACACTCATGCACACAATTCCCAACAAGAAGGACCTCAGACATCTGAGAATGGGAGGATCACCTATCTAGAAACATTCAAATTTTCAATAGAGTTCTAGAAATAGGCGAGCTTCATTGCATGTGCCTTGTAATCATCATCATCAAAAGGATTTTCAAGGTTTCCAGAAGAAGACATTGGTTGTACTACACTTGAAGGGACAATGGACAAGGAAAGTAAGAGACTCCAAAGCCTTTACACGGTTCTTACTCCTAAAAGCAATAATGCGGACAAGGAGAAGCTCACAAGTATGCATTAAGCTTCCACCTTCCATTGGTTTTTGTCCTATTGACAGAGGGAGAAACAAAAATCTCCAAAATGAGCTTGAGCATGAGACTAAATTGACAAAGATAAACAACACCTCGGGGGGTGCTAATGTATAGCGTGAGTTTAAAAGGAGGGGTTTTAAAATGCAAAAGTAGGAAGCAATTTAATAGAAATACATTAAGACAAGGGGTTTTTATATTCAATTTTGAAAACAAAAACCTAAAATAAGGGATCTTTTTATTCATTTAGACATGTTAAAAGAGGGGTTTTTCTAATATCCCACAAATACACATTATATAGGGTGTATTGAATGGTGAACCTCTCGAGAACAACACACAAGCAGTGGTGATGGTAGACATGATGGAAGACGCAAAAGTGTTGACACGATGGTAAGATCATCTTTCTAGAAACATTTAGATTTTTCCCCAACAATCCAAAATTTGACAAGCTCCATTGCATGTGCCTTGCCATCATCACCATCATAAGGATTTACAAGGTTTTGAGAAGATATTTGTTGTGCTGCACTTGAATGGATGATAAAGACAAGGAGAGTGAGAGACTCCAAAGCCTTCACGTGGTTTTTACTCCTAAAAGAAACACTCTAGCCAAGGAATCAAAAATCTGCAAAATGAGCTTCAGCATGTGACTAAGTTGATAGATGATAAACAACACACAAGCAGAGGTGATGGTAGACATGATGACAGACACGAATGTGTTAACACGATGGTGGTAGAATTTTCAATAGACACGTGATTGACACTACCATAGTCTTGTGATGTTGATGTTGCGATACTCAAGGTTGATTGATTCAAGTTGTAGCCAACATCTAAGCTTCATGCCATCCTGATGTACTAAACAGGGAAATCAACAAGAACCCACTGTGAAGATCCGACATGAGCCATGTATGTGGAGCTCCACCATTAGGAGAAATATGAACCTTGCATGGGCCTTGTAAGGAATTCTAATTTTTAGGGATTAAGGCTAATGTTGTGTGGGGTTAAGGAGGCAAGGGCATTGAAGAATGTAGTTTTGAGTAGGATTTTCTAGCCTTTTTTTTAGATAAATGTAGGATGTGGACCTAAGGGGTTACTTTCTCTCTCTAGCTTTTTTTTAAAGTGAAGGAAGCATAGGGGTGTGACCACATCAGCAAATACGTGGGTCACTAAGAGTCAAAATTTGACTTTTTTTAAATAAATAAGTTTTACTTATTTTTTACTTAAAACTCTCTCCCAACATATATACATATCCAAAAATCCTGTTTTGATCCATTTTTTAACCCACAAGCTTAGAAAGTCCATTTTTTCAAAAATCTTTTTCCCTAAAAAGTAAAAAACACTTTGTTCTCTCCTCCTCCTCCCTCCTCCCTCCTCTCTCCCTCTCCTCTCCCTCCCTGCCCCTACCTTTCTCCTCCTCCCCAATCTCTCCCTCCCCCCCCTCCCTCCTTCTCTCCTCCCATCTTTCTCAAACTCCCTACCCCGCCCCCTCTATCTTTTCATCATTTTCTTCCTTACGCAACAGCTTCCATGGTGCTTACGGACATCAAAAATGGTTTGCTTCCACCACCACGTACTCCTCACACCAAAAGCATACATATTTGCTTACCCACGGCATTTGCACCGAAGACTGCTAGTGAGGGTGATCAAAGGTCATCATAGGAATGTCACACCACTTGTGAGACAAATGTTGACATTTGGAGCCTTTCGACATTTCTTCAATTTCGTGGGAGGGGAGAAGGAGGCTTGTTAGGCTATTGCAAGCGGTTGTGTATGGGTGCAGGTGCTTCTTTGCATATGTGGATACACAAATGTCAAGCTCTTCACCTCAAGACGACAACATTACAAGAGAGTGTTGCCTCTTCGGAGAGGGTGGTTGAAACTCTTCAACAACAAATGCAAGAAAAGGAGTCCCACATAAAAAAGTTTGCCCAACACCATCACATACTTGAAAGAAACACCCCTTGGTGCAAGGGAATGCAAACGCACTCATTCATCCATTGAAACTCTTGCACATTTGGGAGAAGCACACAAACAATGAGTGACAGCCCCATAAGGTGATTTGGTCTTTACTTGCATGATGTATTCTTACTTCACACTATTTTCTAGCATTAAATTTTTATTGGTTGCTAGAAACTTCATCCTGGAGGCATGCGGTGGAACAAGCCAAGATGATCGAGTCAACCTTCTCACTAGTTGTCTGAATACCCTGGATGTGATTTCTATCTTACAATCACCTGGAGGTAAGCACATTAAGGATGCAGTCACCAAAGACCTTATCCGTAAATTGAGGAATGTGGTTAGTGATGATGACGTGCAACAAGCTTGTGATGAGGCTGAAATTAGCACCAAAGCCTATCAGGCTATTTTTCAACTCCTAAAGGATGTCCTCAAAGAGCATGGCATTGTGAAAAACCTATTTCCCATTCCTCACAAGGTCAACCTCGCAAAGAAGGCCACAAAAAAAGATGTGTTCTCCCGCATTGGGACATACCTACACATTGAGAACACAATGCCAACTTCCCTTTATGCTTCATGCACAACAAATACAAGGGGAAAAGGTAAGAAACAATCCATAAGACCTTCGGAGAAGGGCTTTCCTTACAAAATGTGGAACAATATTTTTGTGGACATTAGAAGGCTTCAACAAGCCATGCTTAGATTCTACGAGTTACCTTAAGAAGGTGACACACTTTACTTTTTTATTTGGTATTGTTTTTATCATAGACTTTGAAGTTTAAGGTCTTGGCACTATTTATTTTCTATGCTTGGCACTAAGGTCGCTTTTGTGCTAAAACTCGATGAGTGTCAAATAGTGAAAGGCCAAAGGTTAGAGAGGCTAACTGTCACTAATGAATGAGGCCCTTTTGCAAACCAGGCAAAGGGATTCAGTCAAGCCATCTCCCACCCCGTCTTTTAGCTTGCAATCAGAGATAGACATTTGGTGGTTGGGTGCTATTGAGGTGCTCAAAGAAACCAATGGAGTACTTTCATGGATTTTTGAGAGAACTCCATGGATCACAGAAGTAATACACTCCCAAATTGCAGGTCAGAAGTTGGAGGTTGAAGGTTTTGTTTGTTATGATGTGGGGTGGCACTTAGGTGGGGACTTGAAGATCATAAAGTGTTTGCTTGGCTGCAAACAAGGGGCTTCTTTCTCTCATGCCTTGTCCATTTTGCACTCGAGGGTACAAACCTAATGGACAAAAATCACATAAGAGCACTACAAAGGTTGGTTCCATGCTTCCATGGCAAGGGGATGGAGAACAAGGATTAGATTGTCGTGATGTCAGAGATGAAGGTAGAGAATGGGAAGCGTCTATTCTGAAATGTCCCATGCTCAATATCCCAGACCGTGATCAAAAGGACCACGCTTGGAATCCAATCTTTTCCATTTCCTCTATCCAATGTACATTTTCGTATATTACACGTTGACAGGAAAAAAAAAGGGTAGAGCAAAATATTGCCTCTCAATAGCTCGCCCACATCATCAAGCATACAAATAGATAGTAGAGCTCAAGCCTTTCTATCACTCTAAGGTCTTTGTAGGCATCTCCTGGCTGTAAGTGAGGGTCTTTGAATCAAAACAAACCATAAATCACCAAAGAAACTATATACAATGATGGCATCAACTATATGTGAGCTTTTGGAGCACTTTTGTGTCCTTCTTCTTGACTACTAAAGCCTGTGGCACCTGCTGCCCTCAACTATGGCTTCCCAAAAGCTTCCATGGGGAGTGCCACTCGTAGACTCCTGCAAACCGTCACACCTGGCTGTCTTTGTCAATGAGGGCCACACCCTCTTCCTTCGATCACTTAGTCGAAGCCGGTGATCTCTCTCATGCATCCCATAGCTTCCGACACCTCTGGCCTTGCACACGGCACTCCTTCGCACCCTTGAAACCAGCCCTCCCTCCAAGTTGTAGAGCTCATTGCTCTCGCTGGCATCCTCCTCCAAATCCTTGCCTCTGTAGTACCGCCACTACATGGCTTTCTTTACCCCAACTTGGGGCATTCTTGCAACATCTAAAGACCCTCCAATCTCGCACTACTTGGCAGCCTTCTTTCAATAATTCCAAGCGACCTTTTTCTTGCATACCTCTAACGCCTTGATCCAACTCTCTGCCTAGCTCACGGCTCCCTTTCACCAGTACCTCGAATGGTCTCCATCACAAGGAACTTTGGGCGGCTTACCATATGGAAAAAAATATATAATTGCTAGACGTCTTACTAGTTCCAATACACACATCTAGTAAGAGTGCAAACTAGCAAGAGTGAGAATACTCCTAGATGCTTCAAGTAGTAATTTAATCACCATATAGCAAGTTGAGCAGCTATATGGTAAAAACATTACTAGATTGAGCAAGAATTCTCAACACTTGCTAGTTTAAGATGTGTTATGAAACTAGTAACTCATCTAGCAAGTTCAAGAGTGCGGAATGTCGAAGAGAGAGGTGCCACGGGATGGCTGTGAGCCCATTCTAAATGTTGAATACCACAAATTTACACAATGCTTAAGATATTCCATCAATTTTTTATAAAAATACAATAGAGACACGACAAGTACCTCACAATAAATTCAAGGTTTTCCATAAAAGCTGCTCGACAACATCACTTTTAAATATTGCTTGTTGACAAAATCAAATGCTCACGGGTTATTAAGTCCAAGCATAGCTTTCAAATATCTCTACACCTTAGAGACTGCATGCACCACAAGCAAGCATGCTAAGCGACAAACAACTCTTAACTTCCCATAGCATCACAAAGGCACAAAAGCAAGACATTGATAAACCAAACAATCAGAAACCCTAGAAACAATGTTGCAGACAATCCTTGATCCTAAAATTGCCATTAAGAGTCAACAATAACCTCTACAAGAAACATGCATCTGTTGAAAAGGTTTACATCACTTTATAATCAGAGAATGGTGTGCTTGTGTGTGACGAGCCATTGCCATATCCACCCTCCCCTTGTCGACTTCGTCTGCCGTAGCTTTTGCCCACCTGCACCCAAGATCGCCTCATTGCCCCCATGCCCACTTGTGTGCAACTGCAACTGCAACCTTTGCCCTTCTGCTCTACTGCACCATCGACAACATCCACTACTTTTCCTACTTCTTTTCTAGATGCAGATCGACATTTCTTGCTGCCTTTCTTACCGTTTCACCTCAGGACAGTCAAATCTGCTCCCTACACAACACCCTCCACCATTGGCCCTCTACTGCCCACGACCATGACGACTCTTCCTTCCTTTTTGAGGCCCCATCCCCATAGTCCATTGTGCCGCTCTGCACCACACTATCCCAGCCCCCGACACCAGTTTGACTTGCACACCCATCAGCTCGGACCGGGCAAGGCCAGCCTTTTTCATTGCTGCCGTTGTTTGCCATGCAGACCCCGCTTGCACCAATCCATGCCACCTGCCAACACACTTCAGCACCAAAGCCCTGATTTGTGCTCACCTTCACCTAACCCATACCCAACACCTTCCTCAACCTTCCCTTTGCTTCCAGCCCTCAATCCCCCATCCCCATCGGCTTCCCCTCGACACCTTCCAGGTGCCTCTAGCCCACCCCATAGCTCAGCTCCTCTAACGTGGAATTCCACTTGCTGTGTGTCAGAAAGCCGCCCACGGACTCATGCTGCATCACTGCTCGCTGCGTCACCCAGGCCACAAACAAGCCTTTGCCTTGCCTATTGGAGTGCTAGCGAAACGCGTTGGGCAGTCGGCCGGACACTGGTGTGTCCGGGAGCACAACCCACAAAAAGCCGCAGCCGCCTTTGTCGATGCCCACTCGTTGATTTGAGCCGCCTCCAGCACGCCCTCGCTGCCGAAAGAAACCAGCAGCACGAAACCTCTCTATTGCTCATCAAGCCATTGCATGATGTGCTCTTCGTCTTCTTCCTGCACCATCAACGCGCTCCCTTCTAATTTCTGTGCCTTGCGATTCTCCCTGCTATTCTTATGCAAGTTAATGGCAGCCGGGCCAATAAATATCATCTTCATTCCCGTCGACTCTATGAATGGAAGCACAACGGATCCTCCAAGGGCTTGCACGAGTCACCAAAAAGTGCAGAGCTTCCGCTTGCTCTATCCCTTCCATCAACGCATCAAAGTACTTTCACTTTCCCATCCTCACCTCCGGAGAGTCTCTGTTGTTGAAGAGGCCATGTCATCTTGCATCATCCTTGCCGGGCAAATTGAACTTGTCCACAAGCAGCTCTTCTATCTCCGCCCCTGCACGCAAGAGTAAAATCGCGAATGAGGGCAGCCTCTCTCTCTCTCTCTCTCTCTCTCTCTCTCTCTCTCTCTCTCTCTCTCTCTCTCTCTCTCTCTCTCTCTCTCTCTCTCTCTCTCTCTCTCTCTCTCTCTCTCTCTCTCTCTCTGTGCGAACATGAGTACATACACACCTTTGCCGATTATGTAGGCATGATTTTGCAAAAAAGACAACGCGTTGGTCATAGGAGAAGAGATAACAAAACAGAATTCTTGTCGGCGACCTTGCGCACCCACTTCCACATGAGGAGGTCGCAAATGATACAGGAAATGGGGAGAGGAGAGTCCTTAGAATCCACAACAATCTTTTCAATCAGCGCTTGCTGTCCTTCAAGAGTGACAAGTTTCTGTCGAAAGACCGCATGTCGGGAGCTCATGCTCACATGCTGCTTGTGAATAAACGCAGGATCAACAGAAGCAGCGTCCGGCGATGGCAAAAGGGCCACGAATTGCAACAGGCTGCCGAAGCAATCGTCTTCTACCAATAAAGAACAATAAGAGCTTCTATCGCTGCTGCGTTCATTGTCTGGGCAGAAGCTAAACATTGCGCCGTCTGTTGATGCAGCCGATCTTGACACCCCTATTCTTTGCACATTATGCAAGGCTGCTCCACTCCACTTGCCCTTCAACGTCCTCCTTGTCCACCTACCTAGTGCCATGCATGCTTTCCCATGCCTTTTGTACTACCACGTGTGCCCAAACCATCATCTGTAGGCTTATAAAGTGATGTAAATGTCATCTTCCTGTGATGTGAACATCATCTGATGATAACCCTGCGCATGCTTCCATAGGCTTATAAAGTGATGAAAACAGCATCTCCATAGCAAAGTACTCAGTGCCAGCAATGATAGCATAACAAGTCCACCTTTTTGCTCTTCCTATCTGCACTAAGATTAACCAACACTGCACACACCCATCTGACAAATATCCCCTATCAGCAAATATAGATAGAAAGGTTCCTCACTCTCTTGCGGGCGCGCTAGGAGGTATGGAGGAGTATCCCAAGACCTGAAAATTGTGCATAGAAGTCCACTATGGGTGAAACCTAGAAGAAATCCATGATAGCTTAGAGGATGTCCACACAAAGATGACAAAGATCTGGAGACACATTCAAGTGCCATCAAGACGTACTAGACATGAGAGGGTCCATAGCAGATTAAGTGACTCTCTAAGGCTTTTAGTGCTAATTTGCAAAAAGGTAGGGTTGAGCAATGCAAGGAGTGTTGGGTTCATCAATTCATAACCCATGGCACACTACACCTGGCTTTAGGCCTTCATCAACACTTTGGAGTGTTAGCCAATTTGCATAGCACTCAATGACTATTCAATCTCTTCACCAAATCCAGTAGACACTTCATTGCCAACTTGTTGGATTTGTATACGAGCATAAAATCTATCCATACCTCACCAAAATCCCATACGATAACTAGTTACCAAAAGAATCACCCAAACATGAACTCAAAGCAAAATTGGCATAAATCAAATTAGCACCCTGCTATGGTACACTTAACTACTAGGCTTCAAGGAACTTAACAGGTGAGGAAATACCTAGTAGCATGTGAAATGTGTTTGCGCAAAAAGTCCCAGGTTCACTGCAAAAAACAAAAGACAAATCTGTGAAGAAGCATGAAAGGACATCACCACTATATTGCAACAAAATTGTGCATGACATGGCATAACACAATATTTAAAAAGATAAGGATAGACTTGATTTTCCCAAACACTCTCTGTAGATTGAAACCATTACCTACGTACATTGCTAGCACTTGCAAGGCCGGAT
This sequence comes from Adiantum capillus-veneris, assembly GCF_014529385.1. NCBI lineage: Eukaryota > Viridiplantae > Streptophyta > Polypodiopsida > Polypodiales > Pteridaceae > Adiantum > Adiantum capillus-veneris. Next base: position 8,760,793 of record NC_140953.1, on the reverse strand, counting down.
CGAGCTAAGAGATGTGATAATATGAGAATGAAACATGGAAATGGAGTCACTTGATTCTCCTTTGAACCATGTACATTCAATTCATCATTGCTGTTGTAGTATATTCAACTCAAAGCTGCTATTGACATCTGCCTACAAATTCAACATGACCATCAAAAGAATTTTCTATGACTGAGTCCAATTGGCAAAAGTAAGCCACTTCCATGTTTTGCTCTATATGCCATGCAATGTGAACAAAATTAGTATAGAGAAGATGTATTTTTCCACTCGAAACCTTCACCTACATTGGCCTCCACCATCAATTCCTAGAGCTGCTGGACACAGCTCACATGCAGCCAACATTGCTGATCCAAAAGAAGTGCCACCTGTATATCTATTTGAATCATGGGGATTTCTAGTCGACCTTTAGCAAGCCCACACAAAACAATTACAGTGTTTGTCACTATCTCATAACTATTGTTCCCAGAATAAGGTCTAACAGCTGACAAAATCTTTAAAAGTACCATGGCATACCCGTAATGAGGATTCATATATGTTGTTCCTGAATAAATCTAGGTGCGGACAGAATGGTGTGATTAGGTCAAATTCTTAAGAGGCGGCAAGATCATCTCTTGATAAACAGTGCATGCACTAAAATTATTAGTAGCAAGACACCTGCTGCACCAAGTTCAAGATCCACATCTCAACCTACTACACCTCCAAAGAGATTTACAACCTCTTCAACACCTGCCTCTTGCCCAAAAAAAAACAACTAGCAAACCTAGAGCTTCTACATCAGCACACCTATGCATCCTCCTAAAACACCCACCCCTCAAATAGAGCCACAATCATACTACAGCTCGGATCTGAAACAGAACGCTTACCCTGATAATGATGGCGATGGACAGACGCAGACACTTCGACGCTCCAAACATCCAACATCGCGTGGGGGGAAGTGAAATACATTTGAATCTCCCTCCCCATGTTTTTTTTTCTTTCCATCAACATCATCTCTATCTGCTTGGCGCCTTTGCAAAAGTTCTCAGGTAATTGTGAATTTTGGGTGGATTTTTTGACTTAAATTTATAGCACGTTGCTTTTTTTCAAAAAAAACTTGGTGAGTCTAAGACTAAGCAGTGTTAGAAAAATACCGGGTCCGGTGTATTTTAACTAAAATCCTAAAATCCTGGTTACATTTTGAGCTTGCCTTGAATAAAACTGGGAAATTTTTACAAGTTTTAGTGTAATTACCGACAAAAGCTTCAAATTTTGACCTAAAAACCAAGAGATTTTCAAGTTTGCCCTTATTTTCTTCGGTTAGGAAAAATGTTTTTTTTCTAGGCCTAAACCTAAGATGGTTTTTACGCTTCTTGAGCGTGGAGGTTTCCACTTGACATGATCTCCTCAACCAAGATGGCATGGACAACATCCTCATGTGAATGGTTTTAATTTATCGCGTGTGATGGTAATGAAGCAGAGAAAGATGATGATAATCAATGGTAGCGCCTGCGTTGAAAAAGAGATCCTGATAGGTTTGTTCCATCTATGAACTATGTCATGTTGACTGATTGCAATGAGCCTTCATGTTACAAGGAAGCAGTGCAAATGAAGGACTCCGGGAATTGGCAATTGGCCATGCAATCAGAGATGACAGCTCTGCATAAAAACCAGACATGGAAGCTAGTTAAATTACCACAGGGCAAAAAGGCTCTACCTTGTAAATGGGTTTACAGGTATAAGATCACCGCTCATGATAGTCAGCCAAAGTACAAAGCAAGGCTTGTTGCCAAGGGCTTTAAGCAAGAACAAGGCATTGACTTTGATGAAGTCTTCTCTCCGGTGGTCAAGATGACTACATTAAGATGCTTTCTTGCATTGGTTGCCATATTAGATTTGGTGTTGCACCAAATGGATGTCAAGACAGCATTATTGCATGGTGATTTAGATGTGGAAATTTACATGCAGCAGCCAGAAGGGTTTGTTGTGAAAGGCAAGGAGGATTGGGTATGCCAGTTGTTAAAGAGTCTTTATGGCTTAAAACAATCACAGAGGGCATGGTACCATAAATTCCACAAGTTTATGCTTTCTCAAGGCTACAAACGTAGTGAGTTCGATCAGTGTCTATATACAAAGAAGGCTAAGGATGGTAGTTGGCTGATCCTTATTTTGTATGTGGATGACATGTTGATTGCTGGCAAGCACTTGGAAGAAATTTCAGCTTTGAAGTCAAAGATGGCAAAATCGTTTGACATGAAAGACATGGGTGAGGCAAGTCATATACTTGGTATGCCCATTGAGAGAGACAAATCAAAGAAGTTGATTTGGTTATCTCAAACAGAGTATATTGACAAGGTTTTGCAACGTTTCAATATGGAGAAGGGAAAGGCACTGAGTGTTCCATTGCCACCATATGTGAAACTTAGCAAACAAGATTGTCCTGTGTCTGAGGAAGAACAGGCTGAAATGGATAAGATTCCATATGCGTCTGCAGTGGGTAGTTTGATGTATGCAATGATTGCTACTTGCCCAGACATTGCATTTGCAGTGGGAGTAGTAAGTCGATACATGTCAAACCCAGGCAAGAAACATTGGGAGGCAGTGAAAGGAATATTGAGATACCTGAAAGCTACAAAGAGTATGCGTATATGCTATGGGAGTCAGGAGCTAAGTGTAAAGGGTTTTACAGACTCAGATTATGCAAATGACTTAGACAACCGAAGGTCTACGTCAGGGTATGTCTTTACATTGGCTGGTGGAGCAGTATCATGGCGTTCTAGATTACAAGATTGTGTTAGTCAGTCTACTACAGAGGCTGAATATATTGCAGCATCAGAGGCATGCAAAGAATCAATTTGGCTTAATCGATTAGTAACAGATTTGGGAATCAAAGAAGAGATGCCTGTGTTATATTGTGATAGTCAAAGTGCTATACAATTGGCTCGCAATCCAGTTTATCACTCAAAGACAAAGCATGTGGATGTGAAGTATCATTTCATTAGGGAAATGCTCGAGGATAAGCAACTTCAGCTTGTCAAAGTTCACACCACAGAAAATCCTGCTGATCTACTTACAAAAGGACTTCCCTTAGAGAGCTTTGCGCATTTTCGCAAGCAGTTAGGTGTAGGGTAGTACATCACTTCTCTACATCTCTTGTATATTAGCTTGTATAGTAGCTTCTCTCACACTTAAAGTACCACATTCAACTTTAAGTGGGAGGTTGTTGGGGTATAAAGCCCAATGTGGTCGCCCAGGTAAGTGGGCGGGCCGCCAGGTATGTACACATATTCTTTTGTAAAAACCTAATTAGAACTCACTATGCTCTACACATTACAATAGAGCGAGCTCACCATATCGCCGTGCTCTTCTTCTCGCAATCTCTCTCGCGTCGCACTTCCATTCGTACTCCTTCAAAGTTTCCATCTTCATTGCACTAGCTAGTATTGAAGGAACACAAAGAATTGTATTGTAAAATGTCTCTCTTGATGGGAGAAACCATAATACAAAGCCTTTTGGAGGGGGGACCGGCTCCGATCCATGCAAATCTGGTCCTCAACTGTTCTCAATTGCTTAATTTCTCTCTCTTTTGAAGTATTGTTCATGCTATCTAACTAGGTGTTATACTTTTTGTTGTTCTCTCCACTCAAGCACTCTTCTTATTCTCATTAGGAAGCTATTTTAATGAAATTCTCACTATGTTCATGCTATTTTCCGCTACAAACAAGTTATTAGACAATTAAATGTTACATTGACTTATCAAAGCACAACAGTTGCTGATTAGATTTTAGTTTCATTTTCCATCTTGTGTACTACATCTTGATTCGAGATGTCATCTCTTGGCAACATTTTGAACGCATATGCACTATGTAAGAGGTTGACATAGCTAAAATATACATGGTGAGATGAAGAATCAGCACACCAAGTACTTGATGTGTGTTATGCCTTAAAGGGCATCTCTTGGATTGTTCATATGTTTGAAAGTGTCTCAATTGTTTTCTCTTGGACTATGGTTACCTTTGAGAGCACAAGAAGTTGTTGATGAAATTCCAATCCCAAAGGTCATCTCTTGACATGTATGCAAGTGTGGTTTACTTTTGAGATTCCAAAAAGTTGTTAATTGGTTGAGAAAGATGTATATTTCAAGCACTTATTGGTCAATATGTATGCATAGTGCGGTGCCCTTCTAAGAAGGACATGTCCAACATAGACAACGAAGCTTTTGGTAGTTTTTGCTAGATACAAAACGAGGGTGTCTCATCAGATTCAAGCATCTTGGCTTGCATATTCAAGGGCAGTGGCATTATGCAAAAAGCTAATATGGTGAATATATACAATGTGAAATTATTAGTCGAGGATGATCCAAAAAAAATGATACGCTTGGCAATCTACTGTTGAAACATATGACAATAGTATGGTATTTGCAAAAGCACGAAAAGTGCTTAGCTACCTTCCTATTCAAAATTGATTACATAGTATGTCCAAGTGGCGAAGGACAAAGAAGGTCTAGGTTTTTTTTCTTGGATGCAAAGAGAGGACCTCTTAGTAGATTCAACATCTTGACTTGCATCTTCAAATTAGGGAAGTGGCATTATGAGAAAAGATGATATGGTGAACATATGCAGGGCGAGATTATTAGTCGAGGACGAATCACGATCCAAAAAAATAGAGGAGAGAGGGACGACACCACATTTGCAAACCCTAAAGGTGTGTTAAGTGTTCACACGAGATGAGTTTATATAGAGGGGAGCAGGGGGCTATATATAGAGATACGATATATAGCACAACATGCACTCCAACCCTTACTCCCTACTTGAAACATCTTCCAAAACATTAAAGGCGCCCTCTTTGAGGCACTTTATCCCAATCCACTTGTGATAAGTCCTCCTATGGTACACTCTACACTTTCTTATGACCAAACTCCAAAACAAACTAAGTAAAAAATGCACCAAACTTTAGAGGAAGCTTAGCCACCCTTTGTACTCTAACCAAGCCACCATTTCCGTACTTGAGAAATTCTAAACTACCCTCATGAGACGTTTCATGTGGAAATACATTGGATATACTCTATACATGCTCTCTCTTGACCACTTATTTGCCTACACAAACGATTTTCCATATACTCTCTTTTCTTTGACCGACTTTGAATCCCCACCCTTTCCAATTATTGGCATGCCTTCAATTCTTGTTTTTCTCTTGCTTAACATTGAATCATCACAATATCCTATTGCCTCCCTCTACTACATAGCCCACCATCCTTGTGAGCGGAAGGTGTTTAGTATCATTGCTTCAATCTACAATATAGAGAGCAAGGGCACAAATATTTGGTTGACATAGAAATAGGCGAAGAGATGTAGACCGAAGCAATAGGGCTTTTCAAGGGTATCTATCGCCTCTCTCTATCTCTATCTCTCTCCATATATATCTCTACCCTTCTCTCTCTCTCTCTCTCTCTCTCTCACTCTCTCTCTCTCTCTAGAGTTTCAAGGAATTTCTAAATCTATTTTATCATGCATACTATATCTCTCTCTCTCTCTCTCTCTCTCTCTCTCTCTCTCTCTCTCTCTCTCTCGGGCTGCAAGGAACTTCTAAAGCTATTCCATCATGCATATTGTTTGATTTTTTCCCTTGAAAATAGGTCTCTCCATCACTTTGCATATACATTACTTCCATCCTTCCTCTAATCTCTTTCAATGTATGTAAGTGTTTGTTTTGGTGCTCTATTCATTTAGCTATGTCCTGTTTTTGAAAATTTTCTATGGTTGAGCTAGTGTATTTTATTTTAGATTTCATCATGAAGTCCAAAGTGTCAATTTGTTCCCCTCATCTTATTTTCAATTTTTTTTTGTGTATATTATATGCCACACACACACACAAAATATAAGGTATTTCTAATAGCTTTTTTAAAAAAAATTCACTACCTACATAGTGCAAAGACACTTTAAGGAAAAGAAAATGCTAATTAAGGAAAAAGTAAAGGAAAAGAGAAACACAAATGTACCATGTAAAGTAGACCACCACTTTATATGGAAAAAAAAAAGACTTTTGACTCTCCACCTTCATGTGTCTTTTCATTTCCTAAACTTACCCTTCACTTAGGCACTTAAAATGTTTTGAAAGGCTTTATATTTTTTCTAGATTGGGGAGACGTAATGCCAAAATTAACACAATATCTCAAAACTTCAACAAGCATCAAGTAGAGATGGAATTTATAAGCTTTAATATGGACATTTGACATTTAAAGTTTTTAATCTATTGCCTCTTGTAGTAGGGAATACATTCTCCTATTGAACTAGATATATATGCAATGAGTTTCAAGGAGTGTAGCACCATTTGCAGAACTTGTATCACCTCTAAGCTACACTAATAAGTATTTTCATAATCATACCATAAAAAAGTAAAAGATGGCGCCACAATCTCTCCTTTGAAAGTAGACACAATAAATAGGTCTTGCACAAATTTCCTTGGGAAAATCTCACCATACAATACACCTTCTAAAAAAAACAAAAACAACTCTAAGATATGAGAAAATGATATAGACAAGTACCCAAACTTAGGTATTGATTTTTTCAAGGTCATGGAATATGAGAGTTACAATGCACACTTATGGTTCTTTGCAAAAATTAATTATGAGAAAAAATAAAAACATCACAAAATAACTTAATAAAACATAGTATAAGTACCATAGTACATACATATATTAAAAGAATACGTAATATAGTTAGTGCTTAGTATAAAATAATTACTATATTACGATGTGAAAAGGCATGCTTAATAAGTGGGTTGGACCTAGAATTTGTTACTTGTAACTAGTGACTACATAATTACTATATAATAATTGCATTGAATTTAGGATTTGCTACTTCTAACTAGCAAGTCAACATAGTTACTATATAGTAATTGTGTGGAATTGGGATTTACTACTTCCAACTAGCAATTACATATAGTTGCTATATAGTAATTGCATTAGACCAAGGATTAACTACTTCTATGTAGCAACTCCACTTAGTACTATATAGGAAATCTAGAGCTACTTGAAAGTTGCTAGTTCCATCCATCAATTATAAACCTATCATATAGAAACTTACGAATTTTCTAGTTCAATCTAGCAAAAAGCTCTTTACTTCCTACTTAGATTTAGGAAGTACATGGAACCCAAAACTAATTTCTATATGGTAACATGTCAAAAGCTCCTTGTGCATGTATACCTGCATCGGATTCGAAGCTGGTCTCATCTTTGTTGCAGGCAACCCTCAAGCCTCCTTCTTCGTCTTTTATTCACGACCCCAGATTTTCAGCTCGACACCCTGCTGCCTCCTTCTATAGCAGCCCTGTTCTCTGTGGTGTCAAGTCCTCCCTGCAGCCCTCGCTTCATGGGCTGACGCCTCCTTGTTTTTCTTGCGCTCCAGATGGAGGCACCTGCAGTGTGGCTCTCCTTGCAATTCTCCGAGCTTCAGCCCCTCAAATACAATGCACTAAGCTCTCTTCTTCTGAGCATGAACACCCCTTCTATGCTCTCTTCAAGTCGGCTTCTCAAAATGGCAGCCCGGACTGGTCGCCCCTCATCGGCCCTCTCTGTATCTCCCTGCACCTAAATGCGCCCATGCATGGTCTAAATTGAAAGTATCGAGGTCCCGTGGAGCACCTGTCATGCTCTCAATGATGAGCTCCCTCTTCAAATTCTCCTTGTGCTAGCTAGCTGTGTCACGGCCATGCATACAACCCCACTTTTAGCCCTGGTTGCTTTCGCCCTCAGACAACACCTTCCCCTAGCTCGAGCATCCGTTTAATGCTTCAACTTAGCCATGTAGTAGCCCACGGCTCTGCTCTGTAGCACACAACCCTTTGTATTCTAGTTGCCCGCGGACTCTGGCTGCTCCCCTGTGTGCTTGCCAAGCCTGGATTCGAGAGCCCTCCCTCTGCTCATGCTATGGAGGCTCCCCCTTGCAAGCTTCTGCCGTGTCCCCCTCTGGTCCTCTTTCTCTGGCACCGTTTTTTCACGTGCAGACCATCCCCCCAATGATTGCAAGCAATTCATCATTTTTAGACATGATCCTTAGATCTGCCTGGTTCCTTTCCTGCATCACGGGTCTTGAGAGTATTAACTAAAAAAACCTATTGGGTTGCTGGAATTTTGTTGTATCACTTTACATATTGATCCAAATGATAGGCTGATTTTGTAGGGTTACATTGATTATAAATCCGTTGATTTAGACGGCATGCGTGTAGATTTGTCGATTTGTGCAGCATACCAACAGTCAACAGATTCTGTATGTTAACTAGTATTGGTGCAGATTCAACAATTTAGGAAACACAAGTGTAGATTTATCAATTTAGGCAACATGTTTCATTGGTGCCTATTTTTGATTTAGGTAGCATCATGCTCTAGTGGCTGGCCACCACTGTCCTTAGTGTGATTTTTTTACTCAAGTATAAAATGAAAGTGATTTTGGGATTTTGAATTTGAGTTGGATTTGGATTTGGTTTATGATGATTGGTTGTTGACACTATGTATAGTGTTGGACTTGAAATTTGGTTTATGATGATTGGTTTTGTTGACATTGTGTACAGTGTTGGACTTGAAATTTATGATTATTGATTACTAAACAATGAGTGTGACTAATGATATCTTGATACATCAGAATAATACGACATATACTATCTTGTCTTCAAATTATTCTTTTATTTTGAGCAAGGGTCGGTTCCCACGATGATATAGCCTTCATTCGCGAGCCTTGCACTCTTATCCCATGGCCGCGGGCATTGTCCATGCTTGCAATCCTCACAGTCAACTACCAGAAGCTCTTTATTTAGCTTAAATGGCTCAAGTAAAGGTTCATTCCCACCATAAGTATCCAAAATGAACTCTCATATCCGTTATCTCATACTTAAGGAACAACCACCGATCACTAGCATACATGGTGTCTATGGTTTGCTACCAGAGGCCAACCAAAACAAAAGCTTTGTATGACTAAGCTTGAAAACCACTCTCAAAGTGCAATCATAGGTATGCACAAGTATATACAATGGCTCTTTGCTAGGCATTCCAGTGTCGCTGATTGGCTTTTCGCCCGTTCGAAAAACGCCTGACAACACATTCATGCACATTTTTGATAGGCTATTGAAGCTCCACATTGACTATGCTTTCACAATGAAATCATTGGAAAAGCCCTAGGAAGCGATCAAAAGAGTGGAGGTACTCTTGAATTCCATTGGCTGTCACAGTGTAAATGTGTCTATCGCTGCTTCAAAGAACACAGGGGAGGCCCATGAAATTGCTCAACAAGTGTCAATGAGTGGACAAAAAGCTAGACACTTTTTGAAGAAAGTTTTTCAAGGAAAGCCAAGTCGATATGTTGCTCAAAACAAATCCAACATGCAGGCAGGTAACCTTTGGGACCTTTGGAAGGAGTTATGCAAAGCTACTACTGACAATGATTCAAATGGAGAGCTTGCAAATAAGCGCAAGTAAGTTTGGGCACATTTTGATAAAATGGTCAAGCTTATGGGCCTTAATAACACAAGAGAAGAACAACGCCAATCATTTCAAGAAGCCTTGGTGGATTTTACCAAGGTCTTCACCCTTTCTTGGGGTGAAAATAACATCACACATTACATGGTAAGCCATGTTACATGGTGAATTTATTACAAGGGATTGTTTTTATTAAATAATGTGGATCGTTTACTCATGTGAACAACATATCTTGTATATGCATGGTGCATTTTTTATGCACAAGTATGGATCAATTGAACTTCTTAACACTCAAGGCATGGAGAAGTCCGATTATCGAGCAAGGGGAGTGTACTTCAAAAATACTCGACATGGTGGTGGAATGGTGCAATCCAATTATTTGGAGGAGATGTTCAACTGGTTTTTTCGCACAACATTTGCTCGTAAGCTCACGATGGAGCGTGCATGACAATCCAAGATTGCTATTGAAGTGCGGAAATGGAGTTGTTAAGAGTATAGCAACAAGTGGCAAATGTTGCAATGTCCCGCCAAGCATGCTGCATGACGGTGATGCAGAGTGCGACAAGGATCAAAGTGGATTCTACGTGAGTCACTACACGTGAACGCAGAGTACAACTCTTAACGACATTTTCATTTAAAAAATAATAGTTTTTTTCAAAATTAGTGTGAACAGGGCTCTTTTTAAATGGGCCCTTATAAATATTGCATGCTCTCATAAACCCACTCATTTCTTAAGAACAGGTGAGCCATACCATACGAAATGCAGCACACCAAACAAACACGCAAAAGAGCAATAGCAGGTGATAGTGTACTTGAAAACTTAAATTCAGAGGTTATTTCACCTTTTCTAGTGTCCTTGAGTGCAAACATATGCTGAAATTGCCAAAAAAAGGGTGGCCACAAGGCTCCATCTAAAATAATGATGCAAAACCAATTCCTTTGAGTTAATTTATGTTTTTTAAGTATCCTAGGGGGTAGAGAAGCCTACTAGGTGCCAAAAAAAGGGTGGCCACAAGGGTACACAAATGGGCCATCCAAAACTGATGGATGGGCCATTTGCGCGCCCTTGTAGCCACCCTTTTTTTTGGAACCCCGTAGAATACTTAAAAAACATAAATTAACTGAAAGCAATTGGTTTTGCATCATTACTTTAGAGAAACCTCTTCTTCTCACTCAAATGTGTTTTATACTTTCCCCAGTATCATGTGCATCCAACTTCCGCTGTGTTGTTACTTCAAGCAAAAAAGACACAGCTTATTAAAACATATCACCAATTACAAGAATTTTCAAGATTGACAAATCACATTTAGAAGAATTTACAAGATAGAGAGACAATTCCAAATTTTTTTATTACTTTCAAAAAGGTGAGTTTACATCATGTATCTGAGGAGTTCATAATTTTTTTGACCATTTCCTGGCGCCTATCTTGCACGTAAGTCAACTCCCCAGTCAAGAGGGACTACACTATGGCCTTTGGGTTAGTTAAACCGATGGAAGCATGTATCCCTATCTGAGCAAGCACTTTACCACGGAATCCAATGCCAAACGATGTGCATACAAGGGATCTACGCACTAGGAAGACAAGATGCGTAGTTTGAGCAATGGTGCTCAAACACAAAAACTTGCTGAAAGCTTTCAACGACCAAGTCATAAAGGGGGATTGGGGAGTAAATTCATTATGTATAATGGCCATATCGCCAGGGGGGAGTTGTCCTAGTTAATGCCCAAGGGAAGACTGAGGTCCAAAGCCCGTCCGCTTGCGACCCATCCTTGCAGCAAAATCATCAACCTCCATGACGTCCTGTCATAAACCAATGAAGGTTGAGAAAAAATACAAGGAAGGATAAAATAATATCATGAAAATTAGGATAGAGTTTGCCTCCTTCTCCTTGTCGTCCTCCTCCCTGTTGCCCTTTGCATCCAAATCAATGCTCCCATGCACCACAACTACGAGATTTGGATCATCAGATGGGAGGTTGCCTAATGGCATAGGCATCCTAGAGGCCTCAACCTTGGCTTGCATGGCTTGGAATTCTTCCTCAGCCACGTGCAACTGCTCTACTGCCAGGACCTCCACACATACAACTGCAATAGTGTCAACAACAGAGTTCCAAACTGGCAAGAGCTTGCTTTCTAGGGCATCTGGCGTATTGTCTAAGGGACATTTGGTGATGTTTCATAGCATGCTCAAGCATTCATCCATGCGCAGGTCAAATTCTTTCTCCATATCATGCATAAGCATATACTCCTCCCCATCCACTACCACTCAGAAGAAGCGACTGATTTCTACCTCTAGGATAGCCACATCCGTCAATGGTAGTGGCACTGGAGTGTCACTAGGGCCAGCCACAACAATGGATTTCTCAACCACTTCATTGAGCCCCCTGGGGTACTCGAGCCGAAGTGTCTTTCCTTCCGCTACAAGGTTCATGGGGATAACCTCGTGCTCCTTGATGTCCTTGATAAAGGACCCAACCTGAAGGTGTGGTCAGCGGAGCTCCTCCAAATCAGGTTCCTCGTTCACCAAGACAAAGGCTGTGGAAGAGTCCATGTCTAGCCTGGGGTGTAGATAGAGAGTGGAGGAGCTCAAGAGTTGCAAAAGTGAAAATAGTGAATGAGTTATGCAACACCCTTTTATAATGGTCCCTTTTTGAAAGACTTTAAAAAAAAAGAGGCACTTTCACCAAAAATGATCTCTCATCTCAATGCGAAAAATTATATTCAAAGACATGATTTGCCGAAGCAAATCATGTTGATTACATCGGGGATCATTTTTAAAATTGCAAGAGTTACAAAGTTATAAGAGCGATAGCATAGTTCCATTATCTTCCCAATCTGCGGACATTCATTACAATATGCATCCAATGATCGACAAACTATGATGTATTGAAAATGTGGTGGAAGGATTCTCACCTTGTGACCTTGTAAACGAAATTGTGCTTGTTGAAGGGTCTCAAATCCCATAATAACCAAATGTTCTTGCACATTACTGAGAGTCCAATGTTTGTTCACTTGAACTGCCTCCAAAGCATCGTTGGGCATCTTCACTGCAATGTCAAAGCTTGTAATAGCGCCGTCTACACTCTGTAAGGGAGTCCACACTCCAATCTTGCACATCCAATGATCATAGTGAAATTGTATGTACAAGGAGGTGCGGGATTTCAAATAGCACATTCCAATACCTGAAGCTCCAACCTTACAACCGTACCGGTCCCCATTGTGCATGCCCTCCACAAAACCCCATTCCTCTCCTAAAAGCCTTCCTAATTCCTCATAATGCACATCTTTGCATACAAGCATTGTGGTAGTCTCCACAAACCCAAACTCTTTTAAAATGTGCACAAAATAATGAATAGGCAAACACCAACTCAAGCCCACAGACCTAGAAGCTTTAGAGTATTTCAAAGAGTTTTGGACATCTATTATCATCTTTTGCTTGGAAGATGCTACCGACCACAAATCTGGCACCAGCCACTCCATACTTAATAAGGAAGTTACTTTGATGGGTTCAGCCGTTCCAAACTCTTGTGTAGAAGTAGGCACAATATAGGAGTGAGAATAGAAGAAAATCCTTCTTTGAACCAGTTTGGTTGGGCAAAGATGTGTGAACATTGTTGCTCCAATATCCGCATGTATAGCATTGAATGTGCCGGAGAGACTATGTAGTGGCTGTTCCTCCACCAACGTGGATGGAAATTAAATATGACTATACATGCATGGCAAATCTTAAGTATGAATCCATAATAACATTACACTGTGATTTCACACCTAGCTTTGTATTCTCAAAACATGTACTTACAATGTGTTGGAAATCGAGGTGGTTGTTGTAATTGCATGCTTGACATTGAGAAAACATGTTGCACAATGGCTACGGTTCCCTTGTTTTTGCGGTTCTTGAAGCCAAGGAGCTTTCCTTTCCAATGATGATCCAAGTTTGCACAATTCCGCACACGATGAGGGCCAATAGCAGATGGTTGCATGTATACCCAAGCACCTTTGGTGAACTCTTGCGGCACCCACTCCTCATCTATACCTCTAGTGTTGTGGCATGCAGGTGCTATGAACTCATCCTTTGGCCGCCTTTGCGAAGTAGAGTTGGCCATGGTTGAGCAAAGAAAATTAGGAGGAGGAGCGGGACCTTGCTTGTTGCTACGATGTAGGTGGGATAAAGTGATAGGAGAAGGTGGTTAACCCTTGCTTGGTGTGGCAATGGAAGGAGAAGGTGGATAACCCTTGCTTGGTGTGGCAATGGAAGGAGAAGGTGGATAACCCTTGCTTGGTGTGGCAATGGAAGGAGAAGGTGGATAACCCTTGCTTGGTGTGGCAATGAAAGGTGGTAGGGGAGGAGAGAGGAGCTTCCTTGCTACAGCAATGGAGATGGTGTAGAGAGAGAGTGTTGGTGTTATAGAATTGATATTTTATTATCTATTGCAGCTCACAGGTGGAAAAAGAATCAATAGATAATGGATTATGCAAAAGGATATTACATTTTATGTATATTTGATTATTCAAGTGCTCTTTATGAGCTTTGGCCAATTATGTCCGACCGTCCAATTCGTACTCATTTTTTGGCATCCACGAAACCTATAAATAAATACGTGCAAGAGTGAGCATTTTCCTTTTGCACGTATTTATTTATAGATTTCTTGGATGCCCAAAAATGAGTACAAAATGGCCGGTCGGACATAATTGGCCAAAGCTCATAAAGAGAACTTGAATAATCAAATATACATAAAATGTAATATCCTTCTGCATAATCCATTATCTACTGATTCTTTTGCCACCTGTCAGCTGCAATAGATAATAAAATATCAATTCTATAACAGTTGGAGTAGAGGATGAGTGTGATGGTTGCAACCAAGGAGGGGTTGGAAAAGGGGTTCTAGAGAGAGAAATCACTTTTTGCCTAAGACTACTTTTGGCGGAGCTCTGGATAGTAAAAAAAGATTTTTCAAAAGTTCTTTAAAAAAATTAAATTTTAGGGTTTTTGGATACACGTTTTGACTTTTTGAGGTCAAAAAAAAAAAATTTGACCATAAAATTTGAGTTTTGAAAATTTTCAATTTTTTGGGATTTTTTCAAAACCGGATCAAAAAGGAGGGAAGTTGGAGGTTCCATATGGCCCACCCCCACCCCCTACCCCCCCCTCCCACACCCTACCTTCTCACTAGGTAAGAGCCCATTTAAGAAGTGTAAGACTGCTTTGTTCCCCTACATTTTTGAGGGCATAGAGTGTGTCCACCACCTCTTCTCATTGGTTGGCCTCTAATTAACCTTAATCCCAAAGGGCCCCTAGAGGGTTCATATTTTTTCTAATGCTACCTTATGATATCACTAGAGGGCAAGCTCTATCTCAGCCTTTGAACACAAGGAAAGCATGCTTGAGTGAATTGAAACTCATAGCACTGAAAAAAGTCATCAGATCCAACAAGGGAAGCATGTTTGCAAAGTTAAAACTCAAGATACGTAAGAAGCATAAAGATTTATAGGACTCGTGAGCAACACAACAACACAACTTCCTTGCACTTTGAAGTGTGATGACATGTAATGATAGAAAGCAACACTTTTGAACTCCATCGGCTTCAACTCATGCAAAAGGGAGGAATGATGATGAATGAGGAGACAAGAGCAGGAGGGATTCAAAGGAATGTAGCCCATCCATGCTTTACGGCATGAAAAAGGGTGACTATGGGTTGAAACCTTAAGAGTACTTGTCCCTCATTTTGAAGGTTGGAATGTTTAACTATTCACATTGGTTTTCTGTAGCTTAATGACAGAAACATTATCCTCTGGCTTGGATAATTGGACGATACTCATACACGATTCTCAGGGCGGTAGAGCAGTTAAATTTTTATTATATATTCTATTGATGCTTTTTGTTTTTTTTTATTTTCTCAATGCTTCTTTAAGTTTAGTTTAGCTACATTTTTTTCTCATTAGTACATGATCAATCTCGATCATCATATCCATATAGCAAATAGATCGACACTTCTTCTATCATAGGTACATGTTGTCAATCTACTTATATTTTGTTATGTTCTATAGCAATGCCTCACATACAAAAATTGTGTTGCACTCAATATTAGCCTATGACTATGTTTAAATAGTATAGTGTAGAGTCAAAACAACAAAATGAGACGTCCTCCACCTTAGTATTTGCAGCGTACTAATTGAATCATTTTTATGTAATGATTGCAATGTTGGAAGTTTTGAATTGAGAACTCATCACTACAATAAACCCTACACTTTTGATAACCTGCATTACATTTATTCGATCGAATAATGTAATTTATATCGAATAACTCGTCATTATTTGCGTATTATCATAAAATACGAGGTATTTTTGAATAATTTGTAATCTATCAATCGATAAAGTATCGATAGATACGCTAGATTTATATTAAAAAAAATGTGCCTTGTACTTCGATACGTTTTCGATGGATATCGATTTTTGAGCTTTCTAGTTGCCTACAGCTCACACTCTCTACCTCTTACTCTCGAGCAGGTCAGCTTCGCATACTGCTGAATAGCTTCTCTTCAAATCCTTTTTTTATACGTGAATAATTTAAATTTTACTTTCATGTGATTATGTAATTGTATGTGTCTCTGATACACCTTCGAGCCCTCTTAGTCACATAACAGTTAAAATTTAGGATATAGAACTTACTATGGCTTGTCTAATTTTATATCTTACTTTTATAATAATAATAAAAAAACATTGACTCTTGTTCTGATATGCTTTGCAGCACTCGTACTTGAGTCAATGTTTTAGAAATTTAGATAACATCGTACATTGTTTTGATATGCTTGTCGGCACTCATACTTTGTACGGTGTTTTAGGAGACCATTAGATAGCGTGTGCATTTGTTTGATATGTCTCACGACACTCTTACTTTGTATGATGCTTTAGGTAAAATAAGTTCCAATGAAATGTGAGCTTACCTGCGTCTGAACCTTGGTTCTTACAACGGAAGAACATACTCCTAGACACGATCTGTGCAAAAAAAAATTATCTAGTGAGTCTTTAAGCTATACACTTTCCAATATACGTAGTCATGGACCACATGATTTGTATATCTACATTGTAGATCTATATAATGAGAAGTGTAATCTTTAAACTACTCCCCGTGTCACGATCTTCGGTTCTTACAACGGGAGGAGTTTCTCTCAGACACAATTTGTAGAAAAAAACCATTATCTGATGAGCTATTGATTTTTATAGTGTAATCATTCTTGGCGTCTGGATTGAATGTTTATCTTTTTCTCTTACAACGGGAATAAAACCCGTGCGTCTGGTGCTTAGGACTTTCTTAGATCCTTACAATGAGAAGGATACATACTTTGTCAAGAAATTTGCGGTCTTGCCAGGAAAGCACCGGGCTTATGGCTATGAGAGTTTGTGAGAGAGCTCCAAAAAACTATATGAAGGAGTTAAACCATAGATGCCATGAAGACTAGGGTTTGGACGGAAGTGCAATCAAAGAAGACCCACTCTTTCTCTCTTGCATTCACACACACAAAGAAAGCACACAAAAGAGAATGTCAAAATAACACAAAGATGAAAACATCAAGGCTATGGTCATATCGTATCATGGGTAGTATGAAAGGGTTAATAGATGAGTTAATGGCATTCAATCTTGGCTGACCAAATAGGCCACGAATTGTTCTTTGGAATTGTATTTTTGTGCTTACCATAATATATATATTTTGTCTAGTGATTGGGATTAATTGTGTGTACAAATCCTCTTGGTTCATAGCAAGATAACTACGTTTACATCAAAAGAAAAACTATATTCTATGAGAGGTAGTATGATGGGATACGGTGATAGAAGTATTTCATTGAGCCTTTCTGGGACAAAGAGAAACACTATACGTTGTTGAAAGTGCATTTTATGGCTAATCCATACGTTAATTCTAATAGATTGTACAGAGTGAAAGCGATAGAAATTATCATCATGTGGATTATTCACCTAGGATAGTATGAGAGAAGTGAAGAGATGAGAAGTTTCCCTTCCAAGCCCTATTCTTGCCCGTAGGAAATAAGGATACTGCGGCGAGAGATGTACCTGTAGCAAAGAGAACCTAGAATTTGTAGAGAGGATGAATTACTAAGAGTGAGAGAGATAGGTTTGGTTAAGGAGATGAGATTAGATATATATATATATATATGTAGGATTAGAGATTGAAAAGAAAACAAGAAGAAATCAAGAAAACATCAATGTAGAACACATCTTACTTAACAAACCCTTCGGCACCATTATTGATGGAGAGAGAAGAAGAGTGGATAATTCCACTTTGATTGATACACCAAGTGCAAGACCTTCTTTGATTAAAGTTGATCTTCCAAGTTTAGCTTGTTGCAAGTGTTGAGAGAGAAGGAGAGAGCACAGAAGTAGAACCCCAAAGTGTGTAGAATACACACATGAGATGATATATATATAGAGGGGACGTGGGTGCCATATATAGAGAAGCCATATATTGAGTAGCTTCACATATAAGCTCAACACCCCCGCTCAAATAAGGGTCCCTAACTGTGGATGAAAAAACCTTGGGGGGATCAAGGGAAAAACCCACAGCTCTATATACACCCACCGTTATATTATAAAAATCATTGAATATACAAATGCTTACGAGGAGCTACATCACTCCTTTTACAATGAATGTTTTATGAGGAGTTACATTACTCCTATCCTATCAAATACAATAATGAATACAAAGGTTCAATAAAGAGGTGTAAAAGCTATCGATTAGCTTGTAATCAAAAGTGTCTCCGTGAATCTGCTGTGTAGCTTGTCATCAATATCGCATCACCAAACATGTCTTCATGTTGTCATCAATATGGCATCACCAAACATATCTTCATAAATCTTTTATTGTCACCAAGTTTGTCTTCATAAAATCAATTCTTTGATCAATCCTACATAGATCATAGACTCCAAAAAAAAAACATGTCATGAAAATTATTAGCATCGTTAATGAAATAATTACGTTCACAATGCCATAAGAGATGGTTCGCGACGCCACTCTTTTGACGACATATATACGCACGACAACATATGGTACATAAAGTATAAACATAAAAGTACAAAATGTGTGATTACGTGATACAAATGATATGTGTATATACTACATAAAACAACATTTATCAATGTAGTGATCAATGAATACCATCAAAGTATTAACAAAATATCATCATTATATCAATAAAAATGAATAAATGATCATGGTATCAACGAAAAGCATCATGATATCACCGAAAATAATCATTGTATCAACGAAACAACATCATGGCATCACCGAGAATAACCATGGTATCAACGAAACATCATCATGGCATCACCGAGAATAACCATGGTATCAACGAAACATCATCATGGCATCACCGAGAATAACCATGGTATCAACGAAACAACATCATGGTATCACCGAGAATAACCATGGTATCAACAAAACATCATCATGGTATCAACAAAAATCACCATGGAATCAACGAAATATCACCATGGAATCACCGAGAATAACCATGGTATCAACGAAATATCATCATGGCACCACCGAGAATAACCATGGTATCAATGACATATCATCAGGGTATCAACGAAAATCACCATGACCAAAGTATTAACAAAACATCATCAAAAACAGGTAGGACTTCTTCCTAAGAGACAACAGGGTATGTCAGGTGCATAATATGTCAACATAGAAGAAGTGAGTGTAGATTAAGAAGACTGTGGACCTTCAGGGTGATAGATGGTGCAATGTAAACGTCTTTTCATGATAATGTATCTCACTTTTTCTCACTGTAGCTCCCTATTGAGCTATATATCTCACTTTTTTTATTTAGTAGCAACAAAGTCAAGCATTGAAGAGAATTTGCATAAACATAAGTATTGAGGACATTGCTTGGCAATCAAATAAAAAGACATGCTTGACTCTCAACAAAGTCATCAATTAGCTACTCCAAAACAAATTCATTGCCATAAACATAGAGAGAATACAATGCCTCTCAAAAAAGGACGGGATAAATTGCCATGAAAATTTTCAACTACAGTCTACAATGTCTTTAATGTTGGAATTAGGGTTGCAGAGAAACGCACGCAGCTTGGAGAAGACGAAGGAAGCTCAAGGCACACAATAGAGAGTGTGTTACTTAGTATGCAATGGAAACATAGATAGCCCTAGAGTGATGGGCGTATATACAATGCTCGGGGGAGAAAACCTCCTAAAGAGGGAAAAAATGCCCCGGCGGTCCTAGTGTGTTCACACACATCACTACCACATGTATATGGTAACAAATCCCCCTTGGAGTGATGCGGTGAACGAGAGCTGGCACATGAGTAAATGGAAGTGCCATGCCCTCATGATCAGTCCACAAAGGGGAGTAAGCCCAAAGATTTGCGGAAAGCTTCAAGCTTCTCACAAGACAATGCCTTTTGTGAAAAGATCTCCAAGGTTCTCCTGTGTTGGCACATAAGCCAAGCTGATCTCTCCTGCTGAGAGCCTCTCCCTGACATAGTGGTAATGCACCTCAATGTGCTTTGTGCGAGCATGAAAAACTGGGTTCCTCGCAACTGCCAATGCGCTCTGACTGTCAGTGTAGATAGTGCTGGCAGTGTCCAGTCCAACACCCAAATCAGCCATAAGGCGTTTGAGCCATACACACTCAACCGTAGCTGTGAAGACTGCCCTACACTCAATCTCACGACTCAAAGTGGCCACAGTAGGTTTCTTCTTGCTCAACCATGATATACATGAACTACCAAGCATGAAACAAAAACCACTTGTGGACACTTGTATGTCAAAACAGCCAGCCCAATCTGAGTCTGAAAAAGCATGTAAGTCTGGAAACAATGATCCCCCCTTGGGATAAAACAATCCAAGATGTAAAGTGCCACTAAGGTAGCGGAAAATCCTCTTGACAGCCTACCAATGCTTAGACCTTGGGCTATGCATTAATCTGCAGACCTGTGAGAGTGAAAATTGAATATCCGGCCTCGTGTTGCATACATAAATGAGGCAACCAATAGCAGTTTGGTAAAGAGTCACATTAGCAGGATTGCCAGCATCATGTAGACTCAACTTTAAACCTGTTTCCATGGGAGTGGCAATAGGTTTGCAATCCTCAAGTCCAAACATACATAGCAATGTCTCTATGTAACTTTTTTGACACAAGGCAATACCACCATCACGCTACTTAAACTGTATACCCAAGTAATGAAGCAACAACCCCAAATCTTTCATCCTGAAAGTAGCATTTAAATTAGCCTTAAATTCAGCAATATGCCTGTCATTTGGTCCACTGATCAACAAATCATCGACATAAAGAACCACAATGAGAAGTACATCACCCTCACTCTTTACATACAATGTGCTTTCTGTTGGACTGTTATGAAAGCCTCGTTTAACAAAACGAGTGTTTGCTTTCTCATACCAAGCACGAGGAGATTGCTTCAACCCATACAAAGGCTTCCTACATCTGCACACTTTGTCCTCTTGTCCTTTTATGACAAAACCGCGAGGTTGCGTTACATAAAATTCCTCAAATATGTCACCATTCAAGAAAGCAGTAACAATGTATGAAATATGTACATCCCAACCAAAATGATCTGCCAATGCACATAGAAAACGCACAGTAGTCATACGACAAGTGGGAGAAAAATTCTCTTCATAATCTATGCCTTTTTGCTGTGCATAACCCTTTTCAACAAGTCTAGCCTTATGGCAATCAATCTCACCATCCGGCTTGCGTTTCAACTTGTAAACCCACTTTGTACCAATGGCCTTTTTGCCAAGAGGCAAATCACATAAAGTCCATGTGTCATTTTCCATAAGTGCATCATATTCTGATTGCATGGCAGCTATCCAATTTTTTGAATTCTGTGCTTCATCAAAAGACAGAGGCTCCTCAACATCATGTAAGCTAGACACAAACAAAGCATAATAATCTGATGCATAAGATGCATTGCGAGAGCCTGAATGAGTACAACTAGACAAAGGTGCATCCAATTTACTGTCATGCAAAGTGTGCACCAATCATTTTGGCATACCTCTAGCCTGCTCATTTTCAGCCCATTCCTCATCAAGTACATCATGTACATCTGCATCAGTAATAGGCTGATCTGTAACATTTTCAGAAACACCCATAGGTTGTACATTTGCCTCATTGGAAATTACATTTGTATTTCCACCACTGAAAAGAGGCAACAAAGTGTCATAAATGTCCTGTGAGCTTACATTACTGTCTCTAGTACATGACAACAAGGGCTGAACAGAATCTTCCATAAACACTACATCCCCTGAAACCAGAATACTCTTTTTTTGTGGATGATATAACCTATAACTTTTTCTTTCAGCACTATAACCAACAAAAATACATTTGACAGCATTATCATCTAATTTTTGTGTTGTGTTTGTGGCACCAAAGCATATGCCAAATAGCCAAAAACACGCATGTGCTCAATAGAAGTCTTTCTATCATGCCATGCTTCATATGGAGTAATAGATTGCAAAGCTTTCTTAGGACACCTGTTAAGTACATAAGTGGCACACATGATGGCCTCAAGCCAAAAAGAATGCGTCAAAGCTTGACTTTTGACCAGACATCATGCCATTTCCGTCAGTGACCTATTTTTCCTCTCAGCAACACCATTTTGCTGAGGTTTATAAGGCATTGTACATTGGTGTTTTATCCCACGACTAGCCAGCAATGCATTAAATTCATGAGACATATACTCCCCCCTCGATCGGAACGGAGGGTGCCCATAGTACATTTTGAGATACTTTCAGCCATAGCCAGAAATCGTTTGAAGCACATAAAAACTTCGGACTTCACTTTAAGCAGAAATACCCATGCATGCCTAGAGTAATCATCAATGAAAGTCACGAAGTAAAGGTAACTGCCCAAGGACGGGGTTTGCATGGGCCCACAAACATCACTATGCACAAGCTGCAACCTACATGTGGCCCGAACTGAACCATCCTTTGGAAACTTAGAACACTGCATCTTACCCAAAATACAACCTTCACAAACATGTTTGACAGGTGCTTCAAGAGGCGGCAAAGAAGCAACCATATCAGATTTCTGTAAATGCAGCAAACTAGCAAAATTCATATGACCAAAACGTGCATGCCAAAGTTTTGCATCTGAAATAGCCCTTGAATCTGTAACAACATTTGCAAATTTTTTTCCACACTTGTCATACAAAGTGAGCTTATACATCCCACGACACAAAAGGCTATATGCAAAAATTTCATCACCAAAAATGAGATCATGAACTGTACATCTATCATCCAGAAATTCGACTACAAGTCCAAGTCTAGCAAGTGCGGATATAGACAAGAGATTCTTCTTGATCCCAAGTACATAAAGTGCATCAACAAGTGTAAAGGAACTGCCATTTGCAGACGTAAGCACAATCTTTCGAACTCCTTGAACTGGATAACAGTCATTGTTGGCACAAGTGACTGAATTCCCATGAGGGACATACTCAAAAGAGGTAAACAATTCACGATGTGAGGTAATGTGCTTTGTAGCACCACTGTCAAAATACCACACATGTGAATGTGCAGCAACTGACAATCATGCATCATGGACAGTAGCATTGTAAGTGCACTCTGCGCTAAAAGCCCATTCTGCATCAACGTCAACATCACAATCTCCTTTCATAGAAGACTCAACAATGGCTGCATTTGTAGTGGAACCAGTATTTGCAGTGGAAGCACCCTCTTTCTTCTTAGCCTCTTTGGCCTTCAACTTAGGACACGACTTGATCAAGTGATCATTAGCTTTACAATAATCGCAACACATCTTTTTTTTGCCCTTATCACCAAAATTTCCAGACGAAGTGCTTCCAGTAGAAGCATTAGGAACAGAAGTTTTGCCACTCGCAGCAGAACCATAAGAAGTGGCTGCATTGCTGTTACCACCCTTTCTTTGAGAAGCAATAAAAGCCTGTTCAATTGCACGCTGTCTAGTACTGTTTTTTCTGGAAAGTAACTCTTGCAATAGAAATGTGCATAATGCATTAAACTTGACAACTTTTGGATTTCCTTGGGTCATAAGTCTCCAAGTACTAGCAAAAGTCTGGTAAGAATATGTTAAGGCATCAAGAACAGTCTGCACAAGGGAACTGTCTGAAATAACTTCACCTACAGAAATAAGTTGCTCATTGATATCCTTGACACTAGCAAGGAAAGTGTCCATATCATCTTCCTCATTCATAATCTTCGACTCCAACTCTTTACGCAGCAAAGCAGTTTTAGCCTCATTGACTTGCATAAAGACCAGCCAATATATCCCAAGCCTGTTTTGCTGATTTTGCTGAAAGGATGTGAGGAACAATGGTGCACTTCACAAACAACGCAATTCATGCATGAGCCTCCGCATCCTTTACATCCCAACGAGCTTGTTCTGCCGTACGCAAAACAACTCTAATAGAAGCAATCCTTGTAGCAAGACTTGCAACATCCTCAACACCGCCTACATCCTTAGAACCAGGACGTACATCAATGCCCTGCACAATGTTCCAGACGCCCTTTGAAACAAGAACATGTTGCATCATATAAGCCCACATAGGGTAGTTGTCCCCATCCAACTTGTCCTCAGCAGCAAACATCTTGAACACATCTTTGTTGTTGTCGACCATGGTAAATGCTGCACCTGATGTGAAAACTGCTCGAAAATAGGTGTAATGAAGCGGAAACAACACTTGCTATATAGCACAAACCGTAGAAGACAATGAGGCACTGACAAAAATTTTGCACAAAATTAAAAAATAGCATGTGCAGTACTGCCTGTAGTGGAAACGGAGGCCGAAATGAGCCCGAATCAAAAATCTGAGCAGACTCAACTCTATGATCTTTTCCAAAATTTTTGTCGACCTACGAATGCTTGCCAAAGCTCACTGAAATCGGGGAAAGTGAGAAGGCGTGTGCTGGAGCAGCTGGCGACTAAGCCCGGGAGGACACAACTTGCTCTGATACCAATTGTTGGAACTAGGGTTGCAGAGAAATGCACACAGCTTGGAGAAGATGAAGGAAGCTCAAGGCACACAATTGAGAGTGTGTTACTTAGTATGCAATGGAAAGATAGATAGCCCTAGAGTGATGGGCGTATATACAATGCTCGGGGGAAAACACCTCCTAAAGAGGGAAAAAATGCCCCGGCGGTCCTAGTGTGTTCACACACATCACTACTACATGTATATGGTAACATTTAAGAAGTGATATGCATCACTTCTTCAAGATCTGCGTTCAATGCTGCCTCAAGTATATCCACCATTTCTTGAATATCGACCTCGTGACTTGGTCCTACCTACCGCGCTTCATATCTGGCAAGTTTTTTCTTTAAAACACCTACTTCTTCTTCTTTGGATGCCAACTTCTCTTGTAGAGAGAAAATGCTCTCTCCTTGGCTGGCTAGTGCAACCCCTTGAGACACAATATTAGCAATTTGTTCATGCTTATCTGGTAGGAGCACAACTGGCCTCTTTGTGCAGGTGGATCTACCTCCTCACGACATGCTTCTGCCCTTTCTTTAGCTCTTACAAGTCCGATACCAACGTTGAAAGGACGGACTGTCGAAAGGATGCACTTCTTCATTATATCTTGCACGAAGACTTGTTGGATGAAGTACATGGAAACTTGATTATGGTTAGGTAGACTGCACTCCTTTTGGATGAAGCGTAGGAGCAACACACACGGGAGCCCTTTGTGTTTCAAATCTGAGATTTTCAATGGTGCCGTTGCCTTGGTACGACCTGACCTCTTTGCCAATATATCTTTCACAAAAAACGAGGGACAACACTTGCGTACATCTTTGAATTTCATTGGTTTGCCCTCCAAACCTTCAGGCTCCACGGCCTTAACAAAGAATGCGGAAAGGTCTTGAGCCCCGTAACGCATGCTCTCCTCTCTGAGGATGCGTGGAGACTCTTCATTATCGAGCTCACCGGTCGACATTGGGAGGAG
The DNA here is from genome assembly GCF_014529385.1 of Adiantum capillus-veneris. NCBI lineage: Eukaryota > Viridiplantae > Streptophyta > Polypodiopsida > Polypodiales > Pteridaceae > Adiantum > Adiantum capillus-veneris. The sequence goes on along the minus strand of NC_140953.1, from coordinate 8,735,379 downwards.
CGTATGGGGCTTCCATTTCCCATCGAATCACACAATAAATAATTAGATAAAAAACATAGATACACATTGATTAAAAAACTACAATCAATGGTAACATTCACACAATAATAAAATTCACATCTCTCTCATCAATTTGACAATAGAAATGTAATAAAATAGCATGAAATTTCAAATCAATAAACATGAGACAAGACAAAACTGTATAATTGCAAAGTATAGACATGTTTTCAAATTACAAGGTATGATTTCAAATTTCAATCATTGGATGGCCTCAAGCCTACACTATCTGGGAGTGTGCGACCAACACGCTTAATGCCTTGTAACATGCTAAGGAGATCTGTGAGGACTTGCGTTGGGTGGGATTGGTAGATACACAAGTGCGCAGGACTTCCTGAAATCATTTGAGGAAAGCGATATAATTAGTGTCATCATCCTTAGGTAAATATTTAAGGAGTTCTTGAATGTATTTAAGCGAGTAGATATCTTGGCTGCACGTGAAGACTGGAGGATTTTTCGATATACAATCAGGAGCCACCCACCAGTATCGCTTACCCCAGGCTTACATTGTTGATGGGAGAAGATTTGGCAACTTTGGAAATGTGTTCTATGTGGGGAACAAGGTTGCACTACCCCAATCACATACGCATACATATACTCCAATCCATCCAAAATGCAGCAAGATATTACTCCCATGAACATCATTGTGAGTGATGTTATTCACGTACAAAAAGATGAAGGTTCGGAGAAATCCATTAATGATAGGCCATATATTCTTCTTGACGCCTCCAACGGTCCCCTCAGTGTCATTGAAACCCTTTCTGATGGCCACATTCTTCCCCTCTTTTTGGAGTCTCTCTAGCCAGTGGTCGAGGTTTCCACTATTCCACATCTTGAAGATGAGGGTGGATGCTTGCGTGGCGTGTCTCACCAATCCTAGAGGCACAATGATTCCACTATGAGTGATATTCATAATTGTGGCTTCATGTAGCACTATGTCAATGGCACTCCTCTGGCCATCACCCTTGATTAGCTTGCCAGCGTAAAATTCATCTATGAAGGTTTGATGGTTGACTTTCACCTTCGTGACCATGCCGTATCTACCTTCTCCAATGCTTTCCATTTGTGGAAACTCAATGCAAGCCATGCGCATGATGATGCGGTTGTACGGGTCTAAACTTCCCATGTTGGGCGGCATTAGATCATTGCTAGAGATTGGTACTTTCAAAGCGGCAGGCACTTCGGGTATATTCTTGGGCTCTTCTCGATCCTTGGTCTCTTTCCCTGTTGCGTCATGCTTCTGTAGAGGACCATATGAAGGAGGTAGAGGTAGAAGCATATGTAGCACTACATAACTCATCCAAAAATGATTTGTATGAGGACTCTTGCAAGACTTCCTGGAGGCGATCACTTCGTAATCCATAAAGATGAGTGCATACGAATTCTTTGACATATTTGCGCTCAACTTTTGTTATCTTGCCTATAGTACCCATGATGTGCGTAGAAGCTAAAAGTACAAAAAAAAAAATAAAAAATTCTTAGCAGTATAAGTGACATGTAATACAATACATTCTAGTCATTCTTTACAACACAACCATTGGGCAATCACCCTAAACCCTAAACCACATGTTTACATGAATGTAATTTATGATTAATATACACGAGAACATGCACACGATTATGCATGATGTTTATAATGATTTTTCATATCATAAAGAGATATGTTATGATTTTTTGAATAAAAAACCTCGCATTTATGAGACATTATCAATAGGAATGTGACGAAGTCATAGAAATACACATTATTTTACAAATTACAAAGATTAATGTAAGATATGGTGTCACGTTGTCGTGCTATGACACGTACATAGTGGGAACGCATCCTACAAGAGTTATCTTGTAACTTTTTAGATACATAATTATCTTTTCTATAATGTACATATGCATATTTAAGTATAATAATAAGCCGTCTATCTCATCCTATTATTTTTCTCAAGGGTAACCTATTCTTACTTTACCATCAGAAAATACTATGGGAAAAGCATCAATAGCTCTGCCTCTTTAACTTGGGGCAAAAAGCATTCATTCTTTATTTCTACTATCTCATTATCATCTCACACCCTAGCTAGATCCTATATTTAGGGTAAACTCCAATATATATATATTCTATGTATTTTTCATATTTTTCTTATATTTCTTTTTAAATAGCTACTAGGAGGGAATCAAATCCTAGTGGGGCACTAGGTGGCATGATTTCAAAGATACACTTATTTTAATGCATTATTGCAAGCATGATTACAAAACTTTGTCAAGGAGCAATGTCATGCTTTCATATGGCATGAGGTGTCCTTTGGAATCAAATGAAAGTCTAGGCTAAGGGGACCACAGGAAGACTTTTTCTGCCATGAATGGATCCTATTGTGATGATTTTTTTACACAATGTTCCAATCCGAATTGGAAAACGATTTTAAAAGGAAAATCATAGCTAATGACCTGAATTTTCTGCCCATATTTTTACTTTTTTATTTGGAGGCACGGTTGAGGAGATATGATCAAAATACTGGACCCCATTCTGCCCACATCATGCAGGGACAACTCATTTTCAACTTTTCCAGTTTCTGTTCACACTGGCTCCTCTCTTCTTGTTTCAACTTTTCCAGTTTTTGTTCACACTGGCTCCTCACACTGCCTATGCCTACACTTTCTCCAAGAAGAAGACTAGCCACTCTTGCAACAAGCTAACCTTGGAAGATCAACTCTAATCAAAGAAGGTCTTGCACTTGGTGTATCAATCAAAGTGGAATTATCTACTCTTCTTCTCTCTCCATCAATAATGGTGCCGAAGGGTTTCTCAAGTAAGATGTGTTCTACATTGATGTTTTCTTGATTTCTTCTTGTTTTCTTTTTCATCTCTAATCCTATATATATATATATATCTATATATATATATATATATAATCTCATCTCCTTAACCAAACTTAACTCTGTCACTCTTAGTAATTCATCCTCTTTGCTATAGGTACATCTCTCCCCGCAGTATCCTTATTACCTACGGGCAAGAATAGGGCTTGGGAGGGAAACTTCTCATTTCTTCACTTCTCTCATATCTACATTTCTCACATACTATCCTAGGTGAATAATCCACATGATGATAATTTCTATCGCTTTCACTCTGTACAATCTATTAGAATTAACATATGGATTAGCCATTAAATACACTTTCAACAACGTATAGTGTTTCTCTTTGGCCGAGAAAGGCTCAATGAAATACTTCTATCACTGGATCCCATCATACTACCTCTCATAGACTATAATTTTTCTTTTGATGTAAACGTAGTTATCTTGCTATGAACCAAGAGGATTTGTACACACAATTAATCCCAATCACTAGACAAAATATATATATTATGGTAAGCACAAAACTACGATTCCAAAAAATAATTTGTACCCTATTTGGTCAGCCAAGATTGAATGCCATTAACTCATCTATTAACCCTTTCATACTACCCATGATACAATATGACGATAGCCTTGATGTTTTCATCTTTGTGTTATTTTGACATTCTCTTTTGTGTTCTTTCTTTGTGTGTGTGAGTGCAAGAGAGAAAGTGTGGGTCTTCTTTGATTGCACTTCCGTCCAAACCCTAGTGTTCATGGCATCTATGGTTTAACTCCTTAGTTCTCTCACAAACTCTCACAGCCATAAGCCCTGTGCTTTCCCGGCAAGACCGCAAATTTCTTGACTTATTTTTGGTGAACCCGACGCGAACAAGCCAGGGTGAGAGTACATAAAGATGGCTAGAAAAGTGGAGCAGCTATATGCTGAAATGAAAGAGCTTGCAGACAGATGCAAATGACTTGAAGAAGAAGACCGGATTCAAAAAGCGATTGAAAGCACTAGGCAATCCGTATATAATGAGCTTAATATATTCGAAGGCTATGATCCAGGAGGATCTCTTGAGTGCTATGTGACAGAGATGAGGCTTCAAGCAATTCCAGAAGCTCGGATGATTGCAGCATTTGTTGAACTTGTGAGTGATGATTTCAAGCACCAAGTTCAAGACTATGCAAGTGTATATGCAAGCAACTGGGATGAGTTTTCTACAGCTATAACACAGGTATGCTTGGAACATCAATACCAAGAGATAGAGCAGAGTGGAAGTGGATGTGACCAGCTAGAGTTGGTGTCTCTTGTAAGTATTGCAAGTGTCAACACATCTATACAGGATAATTTAGAAGCAGTAATAGATGCATATCTTTTGCAAGATGAAAATTTATTGTATGCTGATGAAGCAGAGATAGTGGAAGCTATTTATGCACGTTTGGTCTTGTAACCTTCGTATCTCAAGATAATGAGTCTCATGATGCTATCCAAGAGCTTGAAACAGCTCAAAGCACTCAGAGGATGATGCAAACACGTCGGCTATGATAGATGATTTGGACGATCCTTTTGATTCGTTTGAAGATGCACATGAGTGTATATACAAGGATGAGGATGCTATGGTTTTGATAGAGGATGTGAAGGGAAAATAGGTGGAAGATGGCTATATTAGTCATGTGCTACAATCTACTTTTGAGCAAATCCAGGAACTTTTACCAAGTTTAGAAGAGCCGGATGCCTATGCTGAAGACATATACCAGGATGAAGAAGTCACTATCAATGCTTTCGTATGCGAGTTTGATGCATGTGGTACTACCCAAATGGATATACCTAGCTGCGAAAGTGCTAATTTAGAGGGGGTGACTGAAAATCTCTTCCTTTGTGAGTATAGCTCTGCTAGTAGCATTGCGGATTGTGAAGTACCTCAGCTAGACGAGGTGGAAGAGGAGTGCATTGACAGAGTAATATGTATGTATTGTATATATGGGGTAGCAGATGTGATGAAGATGACTCATGAAATTATGCCTTATTTAGAGCTAGATGCAACAAGCTTTCACCATTCCATGGTAGAGGAAGGTGTTATGCAAAGTTTGGAGTCTTCAGCAGTTGATTTTGGATTGCCTATTCGTAATGATGACGTTTTTGAAGTCGTGTTTGCAGGAATGACAGATGCAGATTCTCTGCATGAGGATTGGGGTTCTGTGGATGAAGCTATGAATCTTCAAGATTCACAAATCAAAGATAGAGAAGTGTTTGGGAATGCTATACAGGTTGAAGTGACATCAGAGGATAGAGTAGAAGAGCAAGAAACCTCTTCGGATATGGTCTGTGATTGGGGTGATATTTCTGATCTGTGTGAAGATGCAAATAAATATGCTTTCCATAAAGTGCCTACTATACAGGGTTTTAAGAATTTCAGTTGCCTGCAAGTATGCAAACAATATCTGAGGCATAAAAGGGATTTATGTCTTGTGTCACAGGGTATAAATTGCAAGCAGGTTTGCGAGCATCTATCTTCTATGGATAGGAAGGGTGTACATGGTGAAGCCTTGAAGCAAGAAGAGGATGCTAGCTCTATGCTGACACCAGAATCATGTAATGAAGAAGGGTTCTCCCTAGATGAGTGGAGACATGATTCTGTTGAAGATAATTTAGGGATGGGTCAAAAATTACGAAGGGGTGAAGATATTGTGTGAGAGGCTAACTCCAAGGAGGTTTTTGAGCAGTCGGTTACAAGTGACCAGGAGCATACCTACCAGGATGATTTGGAAAGGGAATTAGACACCATATTTGAGAGGTATGCAAAGTTTTATGATGTAAAGCTGGAGAGGTATTTGGTAAAAGGTGAGAGAATTGATGAGAGGTTTAACATGCATATTTTTGAGGTTTCTCGCGATGTTGAGAAAGGATATCTAGAGGATTCTTTTGAGAATGAAGATGCAGATTCAGACTTCTATGCGAAAGAGGTACATATGGATTTAGAGGTTGGTGAGAAGGTTGAAGTGCAGTTTCAAAAATCTTTCAAGTATATTACAGGAAGCCTGGAAGTGTTTTTTGAAGAGGAGGATGAGAAACTTATGTCTCTATATCATGAAGATTTTGTGCATAATGAAGATTTGTTACAGATGTTTTGGAGACAGATGTATATAACAATTCCTTCTGATCCGTGGGGAATTAAAAGATGCGGAGAATCTCAATGCTTAGTACAATACAAGTTTTTGAGTTACCTATACGATCCTGGAGGAGGTCATGGGATGACAGGGGATACAATTGCTTTCACAAGTTACCATGAGGTTGGCACATGCCCGAGGATGTGCAGGTTTAGAGGGGGTGGATGTCGTGCTGTGACACGTACATAGTGGAAACGCATCCTACAAGAGTTATCTTGTAACTTTTTAGATACATAATTATCTTTTCTATAATGTACATATGCATATTTAAGTATAATAATAAGCCTTCTATCTCATCCTATTATTTTTCTCAAGGGTAACCTATTCTTACTTTACAATCAGAAAATACTATGGGAAAAGCATCAATAGCTCCGCCTCTTTAACTTGGGGCAAAAAGCATTGATTCTTTATTTCTACTATCTCATTATCATCTCACACCCTAGCTAGATCCTATATTTAGGGTAAAATCCAATATATATATATTCTATGTATTTTTCTTATATTTCTTTTTAAATAGCTACTAGGAGGGAATCAAATCCTAGTGGGACACTAGGTGGCATGATTTCAAAGATACACTTATTTTAATGCATTATTGCAAGCATGATTACAAAACTTTGTCAAGGAGAAATGTCGATGTGGTCTACAACTTTGCAGAAGGAAGTTTCTTCAAATTCTGCACCGATTTTGAGTTATCGTTCGCGGACTGCGTACATACCTGAAAAACAGCTTCCGCGTTTTGTTTTTGATTTTTCTGCTAATTGGAAACGATTTTGCAGAAACTACCCATGGGGAAGACCGGAATCGATGTGGTCTACAACTTTGCAGAAGAAAGTTTTTTCAAATTCTGCACCGATTTTGAGTTATCGTTCGAGGACTGCGTACATACCTGAAAAGCAACTTCCGCTTTTTGTTTTTGATTTTTCTGCTAATTAGAAACAATTTTGCAGAAACTATTCTCGTGAGAGCCGGGAATCGATGTGGTCTACAACTTTGCAGAAGGAAGTTTCTTCAAATTCTGCACCAATTTTGAGTTATCGTTCGCGGACTGCGTACATACTTGAAAAGCAACTTCCGCTTTTTGTTTTTGATTTTTCTGCTAATTGAAAATGATTTTGCAGAAACAACCCGAAATCAATGTGGTCTACAACTTTGCAGAAGGAACTGTTTTCAAATTCTGCACCGATTTTGAGTTATCGTTCGCAGACTGCGTACATATCTGAAAAGCAATTTTCGCTTTTTGTTTATTATTTTTCTGCTTATTGAAAACGATTTTGCAGAAACTACCCGCGTGAGAGATCGGAATCGATGTGGTCTACAACTTTGCAGAGAAAGTGTTTTCAAATTATGCACCGATTTTGAGTTATCGTTCGCGGACTGCGTACATACCTAAAAAGCAATTTTCGTTTTCTGTTTTTTATTTTTCTGCCTATTGAAGACGATTTTGCAGAAACTACCCGCGTGAGAGACCGGAATCGATGTGTTCTACAACTTTGTAGAAGAAACTACCCGCGATGGGGATTGGAATCGATGTGGTCTATAACTTTGCAGAAGAAAGTTTTTATAAATTCTGCACCGATTTTGGGTTATCGTCTCGGACTGCGAATATGTTTGAAAATCAAAATTTTACTTTTTGCTTTTGATTTTTCTCATAATTGAAAACTTCTCAATTATATTTTTCTTCATCAATTATATATTTGTTACTGACGTAACTTTGCTGCAGAAGCCAGTTACACATCGTTCCGATTCAGTCGAGCTGTTGATGATCGTACAAATTCTATCGAGCTACTGTTGGTACATGATCTTTTGTTATATGATATACTCGTTCATTGATTCTCGTATAATTATTCTTTTAGAGATATAGTTTACGTCGTTTTATTGATAATTTCTCATTGATACCATAGTGATTTTGTTACATACCCTGCAAAATGGACCCATATATTGTTAGGTGGTGCTCCACATTCTTTAACATTGGGATTAGTGGCGAATAAATGTTCTTTGATACGAGTTGCATTGTGTGGCACGTTATGCCCTCCACATACGACCACTCTTTTCCTCGCACCATGCTTTCTGACTTCAACAAAATATATCCTGCAATCAATAGATACACTATGATTATAACTTTTCACCATAATAGTGCAATGAGAAAGATAAAAGGTTATAGATAGGATTTGCTAAATTAAAATGATGAATGAATAGTGTTAAGATAATATTTTAGGGAAGATCACCAATGGATATATCGTTCTTGGCTACTAGGTGGTAAAGAGCGTTTGCTCAAGTCAACCTAAATGAGAGATGGAGTCATCCTACATTGCACTATCTATGTCTCTTGGAGGTAGGAGCTCGATAACATCCTAGGGAATTCTATAGGTAATCCACCATATTCACTTAGAGGTAAGAGCATAATCTCAATAACAACCAAGTGAGTCCTACTTCATACCTTACACCTCACTTGGAAGTAAGAGAATCATCTCATAGCAACCAAGAGGCACTAAGTGGACCTATTCTATGCAACCAAGTGAATCCTACTTCATCCCTTAAACCTCACTTGGAAGTAAGATAATCATCTCACAACAACCAAGAGGCACTAAGTGGACCTATTCTATGTGTATATGGAGGTAAGAACATTTGTTCATGACAACCAAAAGACCCTATATGTATGTGTATATGTTCCAAAATGTATAAACTAACACTATTATTTGTGCATATATTATAGCTATGATAGATTTTTACCATCAAATATCACTTTTAGTATCTATTCTAAAACAAATAGAACTAAGAGTATAGCTTCTAATGTTTAGAATTGTACATTCGCACTATATATAGCTAGAAAAGTAGCCTCTAATGCGTACAATTATTTATTTATCTATTCTTAAACAAGTAGAGCTAAAAGTATAGTCTCTATCGTTTCAAGTAATTTATTTAAACTTAACAATAGATTTAAAAAATAACTTCTATTATTAAGAATTATAAATGATTCAAATCTATATAATTATTTTATTTTTTACGTTCAAAACATTAAAAATAATTTTTTCTTAAAAAATCAAAGATTTTTTAAGTTGACAACTCAACCTTTCTATGTCAGAGCTAACCTAACACTTTGGTCAAGGGAATTGTAGCTAAAACATGCAAATTGGCATTTATATACTATTACCATATTGATCGAAAACATATAGATCGATTTAACCTATCGATTGATTAAATATCGATCGATAGTCGATCGATCGATATGTAAGCAATAACACATTTTTTTCAGAAAAGCTGACATGGCAGCAAATAATACGCACAAATAAATCTTTAGAATGTATTAATCGATCATTATTCACGAATAAAACGAATGTCAAATAACGAATCATGCAACCTAGTTGATAACGTAGAACACCAAATTATCTGCACTTCTCTTTAAGTTAAATCTATCTCCTGCATCTTTTGTATTTGTATTAACTCCTATTTTGTGTGTCACAAAAAGAACTTTTATTCACAACACTGGACGTTTAGACTGCACAAGTACAACTCTAACTCGACAACATTGCAAGGTCCATTATCTACATCCAATTCCCTATGCCTATACATTTTCTTGGTGCAACACATAAATGCTACAGGGCAAGCCACAGATTCCATTTCTTATTATTTTTGGAGAGACCACAGTGCCAAATCTCCACCATACGTTTGTATGGCACTTGTGCATGACGTGCATTATATACTTAGCATTTTCAACTTGTGGTGCTTCATCCCAAGGCAAAATGGTTAACTATTCAAATTGGTTTTATGTAGCTTGATACAAACATTGTCCTCCGACTTCAACAATTGGACGACACCCGTACACGATTATTAGGTCGATAGTGCTGTTTAATTTTTATAGTATGCTAATGCTTTTTGTATTTCTTGAGTTTGTCAATGCTTCCTTAAGTTTAGTTTAGCTACATGTTTTTCTCACTAGTACATGCTCAATCTCCATCATCATATCTATACATCAAATAGATACACATGTCTTTTCTCATAGATGCTTGATATCAATCTTGGTATGTCATGTTACGTTCTCTATATATCACCGCCCACCAAGCAAGACTAGCTAGTTTTGAAGGTGATATGATAACTCACCAAAAAACAAATATCACTCCCAATATTTTAAAACTACTAAGGAAAATTCTCTTAGGAAATGAATATGTGCACACCATCACTAAATTTATATAGAAATGAAATCTTTAAAGGCATTGAGAGCCCTTGCACTATATCTCCACTATATAGAGTCTTCATGTCAAAGTCTTCTCTCAAGAATTCAAGGGATACATTAGAGAAGGAATCTTTAGAAGTTTAAGCACTCATGTATGCAAGCTCTCTGTATTTTGCACTCTCTAGCCAAAGACCCAATTTTTCACTTTTCTTGACTCTTCCTACTAGTCTTTATCCTAAGAGGTTCTATTGATGCACAGGAAACTCAATGCTATGAAATGAATAAGACCCTCATCTTCTCCAAACTTCTACCACATCTGCTTTTATTACTGCGAAATCAAAATTTTGATGATGTCATGGCCAATAACATTACCACACATGCTTGAAAATCAAATTTGCATGATCAATGGCGATATGATTACCACATGTTCAATCATGCATGCAATAAATTACTCACTAGTAAATTATCAATATTAATAAACAAATTTGCATGATGTTAATGTCGATATGAAATTTACCACACATTCAATCATGTATGCAATAAAATACTCACTAGTAAATCACACTAGTAACTATTTTATTTATAATGTCGAGCCTTCATCCACCATATGGACTAGTAAATTATCAATACTAGTAACTAATTTGTTTACAATATCTAGCCTTCACCCACAATATGGACTTCTATATCTTTTTATACAGCTATTCATAATAATCCATAGATATACCCATGTACCTTGGGCTTCAAGAAGGGATGCAACATCAAAAAAAACTTTTCAAGATCATCAAAGAACACCTTTCTCCAATATTTGGTCGTGAACATTGTCGGGGGAATATTGTTCACAAGTTGAGCTGGGTAAGCACCGGGCTGCTCGCTGTGGGGAGAAAGAAGCACATCTCAAGAGAATACAGCACAAAAGAACACCTTGTACACCTTGAATTGAATTACTTAATGAACTACAATGTGAATACAAAAAATAACTTGATCGCAATAGGCAAAAAGTGCTCTTGAGCTCGCCGAGACTATGAGCGGAAGTGCAAATGCCAAATCTGTATGGCCTCAATGCCCTTCCCTTGCTCTTCCCGACCACCTTTACATGCATTCACTTTGTCGCCGCTTGCTTTAGGTTTCTTTTAACTCAAACAAACCTCTGAAAACTGCTAAAGATCTGCTTCTCCAGGCCTTGGCAGTTCGTCGGCTCCAACCAATTTCTTTACCTATTGCAGTTGACCCTCCCTTTTTTTCCTCGCTCTCGTTCTCAACCTCCTGGACGAAGCACTTGCTTGAAAGACCTCCCGATATCTTCCCCTGGCTGGATTATCTCGTCTTTAAACCTTTGCTATGTGGTACCTCCTCATCACCCCACAAGCTCTAGCATGCCATCCAAAAGCCCCCTATGATTGAGCTTCACCTCATAGTATCCAATATTCAGCTTGTCAAGGCTCTCTGTCAACACTTTGAGTACCTCAAAATCAGATTCATACTGCCCAACAATATCAAAATCACACTGGTAGAACTCCCTTGCTTTTCCCTTGTGCTGCTCCTACTCTACCAAAATCTCGTCGGCTCCCTCCTCGTCGCACTCCCTCGCGGCTCTCTGTCTTCACTTGCCGACCCCACCGCCCGGTGCTCTAAACTCCTGCAGTTTCCGACTCAACCACCTCGCTCTCACACCTGCGCTACTCTCGCTTGTAGAATGCCCTCACGCTGCCCTTGCTACTACCGTTGATGCCACTTCCTTGATTCGCCACCAGATACACTGCTGCCTACCAACAAATGCCAAACCCAGCTTCAAAAAGCCCTCGGGCCTCTTTTCCTTGCTCGGATGGTGGCTCCCTATCTAGCACTCGATGCTGCAGTTGACGCCCCTGCTCGGCCGGCTTCTAAACCACCAGCTCGTGGACAATTCAACTCTTTCCTCTCCTGCTGGCTTCACCACAAACAGCCCCACTGTCAGCTCGTCCTCCTCTGCTCATGGGCGGCCCCCGACAGTGACGCGCTTGTCAACCTCCTACCTTTTTTGTGGCGGCTCGTCCCCATGCTCTCTGATGCGCTTTTTCTGCAATTGATTGTCCCCCGCTTTTTTATTTCTTGCATAATTCCTATTAATAGTGTGTTTTCCCCCAGTGGCCATTCACACTAAGTGGCCCTTAGGCAGCATTATAAAGCTCGACAATGCAATCAAGGTGATAGCAGAAGTGATAACATCCTGGACATTAGCTCCTAAATGTGGTCTCCAATGTGCACCACACCTAACCTAGGCATAGCACAAAAGAAAAATTAGCGTACATACGTATTAAAGCATTTTCAATCCCTGCCACCGCTATATTGGCCTTTGCTTGCTATCAATGATTTCAAGTAACACTGTCACAGATAATAAACTACCGAAGCACCTCTTCTACTTCTTGAATACTTGTCACCCACTTCCATGCCTCTTTGGTCATTCTAGTCAACATACTTCAAATGACACCATCTTGGGCAATAAAGTTCTCAAATCATGAAGCTTACTTATCGTTCATGAGTGCTTCAACCGCTCTTGCATTGGCATGAGTGATATTGTCAGTCGACGTAAAATCCCAAAGCATAATCTTCACTCCAGAAACTTCTGACATTGACGACTTCCGATTCCAAGTTACGATATAAAAAACCATTCCCATGCCACATGACAGCCATTGCAAGCTTTCCACCGTTCTGAAATGCTGTGCTCCCAACCATATTCCAAGCAGTCATAATAAACACTGAATATGTGACTTTTGATTGTCCTCTATTCTTTGTGTGTGCATGTAGGTTTAATTGGAGTGTGGAATGGATCTATGTGTGTGCACTTGTGATGTGTGTATTCCATGATAGGATTAGTGATATGTGCATCTTACAATCATTAGTGTGTGTGATTGGGTTGATTTGAGGTGAAGAGAAGTGGATGTGGTGATAACCAGGCATCGTGGCTTACCTCCTCCATAGGTCGAGAAGCCCACTTCATAGAGTTGACATACATGTTGCCCCGTGCCCTAGCCAGGTTGCTCATCCCTCCGGATTGACAATTATTGTTGGTCATTGGAGCTATGCTACGATGGAACCCCCAACAGTGTGTGTGAATGGATTCCTTTTATAGTAGAAGTTGATTAAGGTTTGACCTATACAAATCCTCATTAGCCTAGTCAAATTGGGGTATATGTGCTTATAATTGCCTACTTAGGCTCACATGGAAATGCATGGCATAGTCACATGGCTAGATGCTCTAGCTTGGCTTGCATGAACCTAACAACTAGAGGGTGGTGAACTTATACATTTCTTGGTGGTTTAAAATTATTTTTTTTATAAAACGCAATGAAAGTAAGATTGCCGGTTTGGTTGGTAGTTTTAATCATGTTGGAAGATATTAGATTTTCACTTATCAAATGGTTTCCTACAATGGTTTAAGGTTCATGAACATGAACATGCCACTAATTGGCAAGGGGATAGTATATAGTGCCCATTGCCAACCATTAAGAGACTTTGTAGATAGCTTTTGACTGTCACATGGTTGTGCACCATCATCAGTGAATTTTGGTCCACTAGTAGGTACTCCCTCGAGTAAAGATCCTTGTAGATCATTGCAAACTATAACTTCTCTTTGTGATTTCTTATGAGAGTGCATGTGTGTGTATGTGTATAGATCCACGTGTTTGCATATGTAGAGTTTTTTATGTTTTCTATGTTTTTGTGTATGGTGGTTGTGCGCATGTAGTCTTGAGAGATAATGGGTGTCTGTATGTGTGTGTGGGAGCAGGCAATGCATGTATGTATGCATAGGTGAGTTTGTTTTGATCCGAGCACATGTGTATGCATGTGTAAATGATTGTGCATGTGTAGGTATATCTATGTAGACGTGCTTGAGAGCATGTGAGTGTTTGGGTGTGTTTTGAAGTGGTAAAGAGTAAGTGTGTGCATATAGTATAGTAGAGTGAGACAAGTCCTCTAAACCCCCTAAAGCTTGTATTAACCTGTAATAAGAAGCCATGAATTCAAACTAAGCTTCTCATCGTTAGAGATATGTTTTTGAAAAAAAAATGAAATCAAATTCCTTTGGCTCAATTGTCTTTTGTATGTTTATCAATATACATCTAAATACACATTAGAATAAATTGACAGTGCAAAGCAAGATACCTTTCACATAGTTATTGAAGAATTTGCATTATACTATAAAGTTAGATGATAAAATGAATATCAAGGAGGGGTCTGTTATCAAGAAAAAATCAACCGTCCATTGAAAAGCTACAAAAGCATTGTCCATAGCTTTGTTTGCAAGTTTGAATAATTTGGAAAAGTTGAAGGTCATTTGAGAATTTCAAAAACAAATTGTCCAATTTGAGAGGGATTTAAGGATTTTTTTGCAATTTCAAGTTTCCTCCTTCCCCCTTCCTTTCACACACCCCCTCCTTCCCCCCTCTTCCTTACACAAACATGAGACCGTGCAAACCTATATAGTAAATCCTCCATGCCCGTGACTTGGCCATATATTTATTCTTCACTTCACTTACAGCACGTTTCACTGTACCAATGCTTTTCTCTTTCACTACCTGGTCATGCTTTTCTCTTCACTACCTGGTCATGCTCAGCTTTGCTCATTCACTCTTTGAGTGCATTCATATTCACAAGTGTGTGTATACATTCTTTAACTTCATCCTCATGCAAGCTACATCGAGAATGCATTTTGCATCTCAAGTGTCTGCTTAAGATTCTTATTCTATACTACAAGAACCAATATAGTTCCATTTTCCATTGTAAGTACACACAAATCTTCCTCTTACTTGTTTACAGTCTCTTTTAGGTATACTAAGTATGCCAATATTATTCTTCCAAGGTCTCTTGTAGACATACTAGTTAAGTACTTGAATTCTTTAATTTTGGAGGTCTATCATAATCTTCAATAATATTTGTGGATTTTGTTGATGAATAAGATAAAGACCCTTTATGGGTTGTTGTATCCATTGGTTGCGTAAAGAGGAAAAAACCAAACCATGAGAAATCTCTTATCTTCCATTTCTCAAAACAAAAAGTTTCTTTATATCAACAAATACAGACCATTATCTTCTTTGATGGAAGCATATTTTTTCTAAATCACAATTTGTGTGAGGAAGTTATGTTTGAAACTATGGATTACTTTGGACTAGAGAGAGAGAGAGAGAGAGAGAGAGAGAGAGATTTCATTACCATGCTCAAAGGTCAAATATGACCTATGGGACAAAAAGAACCATATCTTTTGGGATGTGTGGAGCTGACAAGTGGCTCTTGATGCTCAAGAATTGTGAGAATGATCATTACAAATTGAGAGTCCAGATCATGATTAAGAGGGAAATGTTTTAGGAAGAGCAAGGAAGATCTCTTGGACAGCTCATGGTTCAAAATGGAAAGCAAGCTTGAATGTGATCAAAAGTTGATGTAACATTTAATGGCCTAGTAACTTGTGTGTAGTGGAAAATAGCATGAACATAGTAATCATTTCATTAGAATAGATTCTTAGTGAGAATAACAAGAGTGATTGGGCGGAGAGAGCAACAAAAAGTATAACACCTAGTTAGATAGCATGAACAATACTTCAAAAGAGAGATAAATTAATCTATTGACAACAATTGAGGACCGGATTTACATGGAGCCGGGGTTCCCCCTCCAAAAGGCTTTGTATTATGGTTTCTCCCATCAAGAGAGACATTTTACAATACAATTCTTTGTCTTCCTTCAATACTAGCTAGTGCAATGAAGATGGAAGATTCAAGCACTAACAAAAACACTTATAAAACACAACATCAATTCCCTCACGGTCTCAGACCCAAGACCTCACACACTCGAAGATGGTGAGAGCTAGCGGGGTATGAGAGTAGATTGAGAGGAAGAAGGAGTAGTTTTACAATAAAGATGTACATCTCCTCACATAATCACTCACATTAGCATAGCATAGCTTAGTAATTAGCATGGTAGAGGATATGAGCATGCATTGAAGTTTGGCTCTTGGTTGGATTTGCATCATAAAGCCAAGAGTTGTTGGTGTAGGCCTCCCTTCTCACAAGCTTGGAGTAGGTGATAAGCTTTCCAATAATGCTTGAGAAGGAGATCAGAGAGAGAGTCTTCATGCTTCACACATGAGTTAGTGTGAGTGTGTATGCAATAATGCCTTGTAAAATTCAGCCCCCTCTCTCTCTTGGTCGACCCCTCTTGCTATTTTCTCTTGGTAGCACCTCATTGGACCTCTCCCAGCTTAGCCAATGAAAGTTAAGTAGCATAAGTGATAGGCTTCTTACATGTGTCCCCCTTTCCCCTTTTGTGTGAGCTTTATGTAATCAATTAATGCAACTAAACTATCATTCGACCCCTTTGTCTCTTGGCCAATAGGAATGAGGCAAGCCATTGGGCTGTTGAATGCTCATTGGACCCCTTGGGAGACTGTCCAATAGTCTTCTAGAGAGCTTAATTCTTATTATTTATTTTATTAAGTGTTTTTAAATTAATTAAACTAAATTTACCTTAGCCTAATTCTCATTGGTCCACCTCCATGGCCATCCAATAGGATTTGAGTACACCTTGTGGGCATCTGGCCTAGGGAGCTAATATGTGTCCCTCATTCCCTTTGTGTAAAGGAGGCTTGTGAGTGTGTGTGTGTGTGTGTGTGTGTGTGTGTGTTTCTCTCTCATCCCCTACTTGGAAGGTTGCCCCCTCCTTTGTAGGAGTTGTGAAGACTTTCGGCACACACACAAAGCATCCAATATTTCTAAGCTTTTGACCTTTGGACAACACCCTTTGAATTTTGGAACCTTTGCATTTTGAAAGTCTTAATGGGCTGAACCTTAGAGTCGTTAAAGCCCATTGTTTCACATTGCTCTTTTGCAGATGGCCCCCCTTTGGATCCCTATTTTTCCTCCTTTGGATCCCTACTATGGCCGGTTTGCCATCTTAACCAATATTCTAGCTATTTCTCCCCTGGCACTTCCCCATATTAAATGATCAGTTTCACATGAGAAAACCATTTAGGAGAATTAGATATTAGTTATTATGACATTGCCTCTCTCTTAAAATCATAGTCGTCTTCAACTATGGGGTAGAGAAAATAAAGCCTATTCATTAGTCCTTTTTCTAGCGGGTAGAGGATCCCTATGTTACCCTACAACATCGTTCTAGAATGGATGACTAGTCCATTTGGGGCTTGAGAGCCTAAGCTGCCGCAAGCCTGTCTACACATTAGTCCTATCAATCTTCCATAGTAGAGTGACAATCTCTACTTGGTGTTTGGGAGACATCATCTCCTCACACTTGATCTAAGCATGCATACTACTTCATTTTTGTGCACATAAAGAAAAAGAGAGTCTTATAAGACAAAAAATTTGTTCATTTTTAACATTGTACATTTGCTTACTCTAGAGAATCACTGTAAGCATTGACAAGGTTTAGGTTATCCTTTAATTGTATTTAGGTTATCCTTTAATTGACAATCTCTACTTGGTGTTTGGGAGACATCATCTCCTCACACTTGATCTAAGCATGCATACTACTTCATTTTTGTGCACATAAAGAAAAAGAGAGTCTTATAAGACAAAAAATTTGTTCATTTTTAACATTGTACATTTGCTTACTCTAGGGAATCACTGTAAGCATTGACAAGGTTTAGGTTATCCTTTAATTGTATTCCTTGCATCCATCTATCATCTTCAAAAGGATAATTCTTAAACTTAATAAGATATCGTCAGATAGTCTTACCGCCTCTTAGTAACTTGTCTTCATGTCGGAGAATGGACTCGGGTTGCAGCACCTCTTCTTGGTCGTTGATCTCCGGAGGGTCTTCAATAGTTGGTTCTTGAGGTGGATCTCCTTTGTAAGGCTTTAGTAGGATCACATGGAAAGCATTGTGTATGAGCCAATGGCTGGGCAACTTGAGTCGATAAGCCATCTAATTGATTGGCCTAAGAATCTGGAAGGGACCATAGTACCTTTTTTCTAGCTTATCATAGTACTTTTGGTGTCCCATAGGATTCTTGCCCGTCGTGTGCCTTATACAAGCCCTGGGAAATTTGAGTAAGACCCAATCATTTTCTTTAAAGGCTTGGGCTTTTTTGTGCTTGTCAGCAGCAGCCTTTTTTCTTTGTTGTGAGATAGAGATAGCATCCTTAATCTTTTGGAAAGATTCTTGTAGGTCTCGGCTATACTCATCTACAGCGAAGATCTTCCCCTGTACCTTAAGTAGCATGGGACTTGTTGATCTTCCCTTAATTACCTCAAAAGGTGCTTTTCCCATGGAAGTATGTACAGTGTTATTGTAGGCATACTCCACTAAAAGTAAGTACTTCTCCCATTGGGATCTTTGATCTACTTCCGTTACATAGGATTTTAGTAGATCAAGAATTGTTAGGTTAGCTATTTCGCTTTGGCCATCCGTTTGTGGGCGATAGGCCAAAGATAAATTTAACCTTGTTCCTAAGTTCTCAAAGAGACCCTTCCTGAAATTATTAGTCATTCTAGGATCTCTATCCAACACTATGGACATTGGCAAGCCATGGTACTTCAATATTTGTGAAATGAAGAGGGTTCCATCAATGGGCTTTGATAGTCTTTTTGACAGGTATAAAATGAGCTTGTTTACTAAACATGTCTACTATCATCCATGTAAGAAACTAGACAACTAGGCTCTACTGGATCCTCCTCCCAACCTCCCTTTATAGGTGGGCTCCTAGCCCGTTGCCCTAGACGGATCCCCTGTCCACACTGCCTAGCCCGGACCGGATCCCCTGTCCACACTACCTAGCCCGGCCCTTGCCTAGCCTAGATCTTAGGGTACATGACCCGTGTCTTGACATTACTTCCCCCTTAAGGAAGAGTTTTCGTCCTCAAAAACACAAGTAGTAACATCTTCTTAAGAATACTGGTGTTCTCTTTATTGACGTCCCATAAGTGAGCCATTTGTCTGTATAACCGATAATTGGTGCAGTGAGGAGGTTCAATGAAACCAAGATGAATATCCCGATTTTCAACATTGTTGTCCATTTGCAACCACTTGGGTCTAAATGGTAACTCCATTTATGACCCACTTGAGTGTTGTAAAAGAGTAACCACAACTAAGAGTCACTTGGGTTTAAATGGTAACTCCATTTATCACTCACTTGAGTACTGTAAAAGAGGAACCACAACTAAGAGTTTTCCAAAGGCATAACCAGTTTTCAGATCTTTTAAAGGTACTGGAATAATGCAAGGAAACCTTGCCATAACTGTCCATGCGTAACTTTCCATGTAGATCCTTTAGCACAAGATTACTCTTTGTAATCTGCCTATACCCTTGGATAAGTGACAGTAGTGAGGTGTGTTTTCCTCACGGTTTACAGACAGTCGTCCCAGATGACTGGTAAACGGAGAATCGCAGGAGTGTACAACCGTCGTGGTTAACTTGAGAAAATCTACAAACGCCCAAACCGAGCCATGACCTCTATTGGTGATTAGTAGACCAAAAAGTTATCTCATACAGATAGTGCACATAGAGTGCAAAATGCTTCATAAGCAGCAATCTTAGGAATATGCATGCCGTTCCAAAGCAGCCTTTGCTAAACACTAGGGCCCATAACACCTAGTGTGCATGCATTTAGCAAAAACTAACCGAAACTATATATCCATAATGATGCTTGCCAATACGTATGGAAAATGTGATGCGCTTAGCACGCAATAAAAGGAATGTAAATAGTTCTGAAAAGAAACTAAATACTTTTAGTTGCAATGTTTTGCAAACCTTGCTGAAATGTTTGAATCACAATAAAAGGTGAAACATTGATCACTTCTAGATAAAAACAATGAAACTTTTTCATTAACAGCATATAGCCTTGCTATATGTATAAAAAACCATCTGTAATGTTGTTTAGCAATACTTGTATCTTAACAAGTCATTCTAAGTATCCGACAATTTCTGGCTACGAAATTGCTCCTGATACATCGTGCTAAAAAATGGTCTAGAAAACAGATGTGACCAGCACCTAGGGACTTTGTCGTGACACATAATTGACATAATGGCGCCAGTGTCAGTCCAGAGACTCATATTCTCCAAATGTGGAATATATCTCATATAAGGATGTGTGAAAAGGAACATCCTTCAAGTACAAGACGTACTTGTGTGTGGAGGTAACTACAGACACTCTACGACGGGAGTGAGAGGGACCCTCATTAGCCTTGCTCCACACTAGCTAAACCGAACTCGTTGAGTTCCTAGACCATGTTGTTCCCATGTGACAACATGTGCCAAATTAAACCCTACAAGTAGGTTGTAACAGCAAAAGGCTGCAAGATAGATTGAACACTTGGCCCAAAATACATTGTGCCGACATGCCCTTGGCATGGCTCTGTAACATTCAAGAGTACTTATACGTCTTGAAAAACCAAGCACAGCATACTAAAAATGGAATAAAACCAAATCAATAGATGCGTACCTGGAGATTTGAACGTAATGTTCACTTACCCGTATTCAAATGGAGAGGAGCACATCCCCTACCTGAAAAAAAAAACATCATTGCACTGGGAACCATGGGTGTTGCCCTTGCAATCCAACCCCTTTGGTTAAAATCGACATAGTCAAACCCTTTGGTAAGACCCTTTGTAGAAACTGCTCAACTAGCAGGTAACAGTAACCAACACAGTTAACCGTGCACGTAATGATGGAAATCAACTTGAAAAGTTGAATTTGTCGGCCGCGTGGTAGATTGGAGAATTATTTCCTTAAAAGTCTAACTGGGAGAAATCAAACTGTGATCCGCAATGCAGATCAAACTATGATCCTTAATGCCTAGGGGGTGATGTAACAATCACCCGCCGGGTCTTACCCCAAAAAGTATATCCATAGACACACCGTAGTGCTATAGAGAGAGCAAGAGATCCACACAAGTGAGATGTCTAGCTCTTATGGATAGCCATGATGTCTCAACTGATTGCTGCATCTATACTTCCTTGTAGAGATCAGGTGCTGTGAGTTGAAGATTTATCAAAAACTCAACTTGAGTGTCACACTGAAAACATGTAGTGCAAAAATGACACTGTAAACATCCGTAATGACAAGACTCTTGCTTGTCCATTAACGTCGATGTGTACTTCCTTGGATAGATCTGTTCAATCTTGAAAACAATCACCCAAGGAATGCCAATAGTTGGGTCTTACCCTTGTCATGAAATCGTCTCTTAGCCTATTTGGCTCATAGGCCTTATCCAAAATAGTGTTCAATCGACGAACCGATGAAGACTAATTTGAGTAGCATCTTAGCCACGTGCTAGCTGTGAGTGAGAGCACCTTGGCCTAATCTGGCTCACAAGAAGAATATGTATCAAAAGATTCTTAGAAGAGTTTCGGTATTCGTGAAAGAAATCAGAAGAAGAGAGAAAAGAAGAGCATGCTGGGCTAAGGAACTTTCCTTAAAGTTGTAGAGTGTGTGCCCAGAATGTGTGCTCTTAGACATCTTATGCCTGAATTGCAGCTTATTCTAAAAGCATTCCACAATCTGTCTGTAGAACACTCTCATCAAGAGAGGCAACAGAAAAACATAAAACTCATTCCGACCCATCTACCTTGTAGGGGCCGTGATGGTATGAGGATGACTTGGTATTGGAACTTTGCCAAGGAATCAAGTCCAAATTTGTGGTTCGTTGTAGTGTTGTTGTGTTGACAGCAACCAAAAAACACATTAAACAATTCATTACGTAGTCTGTCCTTGACAGAGGTGCGAGTGTGATAGCGGAAGCATTGTCGTGCTGTGACACGTACATAGTGGGAACACATGCTACAAGATCTATCCTGTATTTTTTTAGATACATAATTATATTTCCTATAGTGTACATATGCATATTTAAGTATAATAATAAGCCTTCTATCTCATCCTATTATATTTCTCAAGGGTAACATATCCTTACTTTACCATCAGAAAATACTATGGGAAAAGCATCAATAGCTCCGCCTCTTTAACTTGGGGCAAAAAGCATTGATTCTTTATTTCTACTATTTCAGTATCATCTCACACCCTAGCTAGATCCTATATCTAGGGTAAAGTCCAATATATATATATTCTATGTATTTTTCATATTTTTCTTATATTTCTTTTTAAATAGCTACTAGGAGAGAATCAAATCCTAGTGGGACACTAGGTGGCATGATTTCAAAGATACACTTATTTTAATGCATTATTGCAAGCATGATTACAAAACTTTGTCAAGGAGCAATGTCATGCTTTCATATGGCATGAGGTGTCCTTTGGAATTAAATGAAAGTCTAGGCTAAGGAGACCACATGAAGACTTTTGCTGCCATAAATGGACCCTATTTTGATGAATTTTTTACACAAGGTTCCAATCCGAATTGGAAAACGATTTTAAAATGAAAATCGTATCTAATGAGCTGAAGTTTTTGCCCATATTTTTCCTTTTTTATTTGGAGCCACGGTTGAGGAGATATGATCAAAATACGATCATATCATGCAGGGGCAGCTCATTTCCAACTTTTCCAATTCCTGTTCACATTGGCTCCTCTCTTCTTGTGTAAACCCTTGGGGGTTCCCTTCACCTATAAAAGGGGGCCTCTTCTTCATTGGAAGGAACTCAAGCATTCAAGCCATTGATGAGAGGAATTCTTGAGCGAGTGAGTAGTAATGCCTAATTGTACTTAGCCCCATTAACATAAGCCCAAGCCTACACTTTCCCCTAGAGGAAAACTAGCCATTCTTGTATGCTATCCTTGGAAGATCAACTCTAATCAAAGAAGGTGTTGTACTTGGCGTATCAATCAACGTTGAATTCTCCCCTCTTCTTATCTCTCCCATCAATAATGGTGCCGAAGGGTTTCAAGTAAGATGTGTTCTACATTGATGTTTTCTTGATTTCTTGTTGTTTTCATTTTCATCTCTAAACCAACATATATATATGTATCTAATCTCATCTCCTTAACCAAACCTATCTCTCTCATTCTTAGTAATTCATCCTCTCTAGGTTCTCTTGCTACAGGTACATCTCTCCCCGCAGTATCCTTATTGCCTACGGGCAAGAATAGGGCTTGGGAGGGAAACTTCTCATCTCTTCACTTCTCTCATATCTACATTTCTCACATACTATCCTAGATGAATAACCCACATGATGATAATTTCTATCGCTTTCACTCTGTACGATCTATTAGAATTAACGTATGGATTAGCCATAAAATACACTTTCAACAACGTATAGTGTTTCTCTTTGGCCCAGAAAGGCTCAATGAAATACTTCTATCACCGGATCCCATCATACTACCTCTCATAGACTATAACTTTTCTTTTGACGTAAGCGTAGTTATCTTGCTATGAACCAAGAGGATTTGTACACACAATTAATCCCAATCACTAGACAAAATATATATATTATGGTAAGCACAAAACTACAATTCCAAAGAACAATTCGTAGCCTATTTGGCCAGCCAAGATTGAATGCCATTAACTCATCTGTTAACCCTTTCATATTACCCATGATACGATATGACCATAGCCTTGATGTTTTCATCTTTGTGTTATTTTTACATTTTCTTTTGTGTTCTTTCTTTGTGCGTGTGAGTGCAAGAGAGAATGGGTGGGCTTGTTTGATTGTACTTCTTTCCAAACCTTAGTCTTCATGGAATCTATGGTTTAACTCCTTCATATAGTTTTTATCGAGTTCTCTCACAAACTCTCACAGCCATAAGCCCGGTGCTTTCCTGGCAAGACCGCAAATTTCTCGACAGCGTAATACATGAAGCGGTGGAATTCATGCCACTTGGTTAGCATGCCGTGCATGCATAATTGTAAGCCCTTGGCTAGTATAACGGCCTCAAGCATGAGAGCCGAAACCATAAGTACCTTGCAAAATCTGCCTTGGGAGCGATGCATCATAACGTGTTGTTGCCACACATAAAATAGGAGCAAATTGCAATGTGAACAGTTTCCCAAACTGGCGTGCCAATGCCCTTGATGCCAAGTCAATGGGTAGTATCTGGCACGTGTGAGAAGCCGTGCTTCATGTGAATTTGTCAAAGAACTTTGCTTGACATAACAGACAACGTGTTCCAATGAAAACATGAAAAACAAAAAAATTTAAAATTAGGCTAACCTAGTTATCCCGTTGTAACCTGTCATCCCGAAATTTTGATGGAGAATAACTCGTTTCATAACGGCTTATAGCCTAGTCTGCTGCACAAGAGAGAGTTGTCGCGTGTATATATATATGTCCGTCTAGGGCAAGGGGCTAGGAGCCCACCTATAAAGGGAGGTTGGTAGGAGGATCTAGTAGAGCCTAGTTGCCTAGTTTCTTACACTGGTATCAGAGCTTGGGTCTCTCTTCCACCCTCTCTCTAGGCGTGGTCATCTTTGGCCCCTAAAAGCATACCCCTTTTGTGAGAACCGCTACTTTTTAAGCCCTTTTTCAATTTTAGCCGGGCTCCTTGCCAAATCGGGCAATTCTTCTCGTTTTGGAAACCACTGTGTGGTGCATGAAATCAGGGGGAGTTAAGATTGAAGGGAGCACCCCTTGGAGGAGGGGGGACATATACAAGGTCGTGGCCATAGCAGGCCTGTGCAAGCCGCCAAGTCATCATCATCATCGTCGTTGAAGCCTGCTCGCTGCCTGCACTTGAAACACTTCAGCATTCACATTTAAAAGGGCCTTGGGCCATTGAATTGATCCTTGGACACTCTCAGCGGCCCCTTCCCACAAGTCTTCCCACCAAGGGACTTATACGGTTCACGGAACCCATTTCTCTACGGCTCTCCTCTTTGATACGGTGGGCATCATCACAGTAAATTTCAGGATTTACAGTCAATCCAGCAGTTCGACCTTGCGGCACACAATTTTTTAAGTTACGACAAGCCATCAATTGGCCAATTTTCTATCAATTTGGCGATTGCATACGATGCAAACCGCATCGCACGCGTCTGCAGTTTGATTTTGAGATGTGCTTCTTTCTCTCACCGTTTCCCACAGCGAGCAGCCTGACTTGTGAACAATATTTCCCCGACAATGTTCACGACCAAATATTGGAGAAAGGTGTTGTTTGATGATCTTGAAAAGTCTTTTTTGATGTTGCATCCCTTCTTGAAGCCCAAGGTACATGGGTGTATCTATGGATTATTATGAATAGCTGTATAAAAAGATATAGAATAATCTAAGTCCATATTGTGGGTGAAGGCTAGATATTGTAAACAAAGTAGTTACTAGTATCGATAATTTACTAGTCCATATGGTGGATGAAGGCTCGACATTATAAATAAAATAGTTACTAGTATGATTTACTAGTGAGTAATTTATTGCATACATGATTGAATGTGTGGTAAATTTTATATGGACATTGACATCATGCAAATTTGGTTATTAATATTGATAATTTACTAGTGAGTAATTTATTGCATGCATGATTGAACGTGTGGTAATCATATCGCCATTGACATCATGCAAATTTGGTTTTCAAGCATATGTGGTAATCTTATTGGCTATGACATCATCAAAATTTTGATTTTCCAGTAATAAAAGAAGATGTGGTAGAAGTTTGGAGAAGATAAGGGTCTTATTCATTTCATAGCATGGAGTTTCATATGCATCAATAGAACCTCTTAGGATAAAGACTAGTAGCAAGAGTAAAGAAAAGTGAATCACTCCTGGGGAGGTCACTTAATAAAAATGTAACCTATCACGTGAGTTCAACAGAAGGGTATTTAAAGTTCTTGAAACTTACAGAAATATATATACAAAAGGGCATTATTTTTTTAAAATTCAAAAAAAAATTACAGATTTGAAAAGAAAAGGGTATATTATATTTTTTTAAAAATCCACAGATAAGGGGTATTACAAACATGTTTTGAACGCACGTGATATGGTAGTTTTACACATAGTGAACCCCCCAAGTAATCACTCTTGTTATTCTCATTAGGATCTATTCTAATGAAGTGCTCACTATGTTTATGCTATTTTCTGCTACACACAAGTTACTAGGCCATTAAATGTTACATTGGTATCAGAGCAGAAGGTTTCTCTTTTCTTGCTCAATAAGGAACATCCTCAAGCTAGCTATAAATGGTTGGTACTATTAATTTAATTTGAGTGAGTAGAATAGGGATTTTTCAGCCTTGCAGTGCACCTGCCTTCGTGCAGATAACGGGGCATCACCGTCAAGAGCTATGGTCTTAATAGTGGAGTCCTACGGGACTTGCCTACGGCTTAACTGTTGAACGTCCCTCTCTTCTATTCCTTGCAATTAATGGTATTCGAGCCACGGGTACAGTAGCTTGAGTAGCAACTAGGGATTGAAGTGCCAAAATACATCTAAAAATTGCTAGAATGGCTGAAAATAGTAAACAGAGTGAAATTAATGTTGATAACTTTGATTTTTCTAATAAGCAGGCTACTAATGATGTCCCTATGCTTGTTAACTACCTTGTTTCTAGGCTTCAACAAGCCATAGGCAATCCATACCTCCAAAGCGAAGTGCAATGGCAGCTTTGTGCTCATGGGATTATCCAAGCTCCCCACCATGACAAGAGAGTTCCTAGGAAGCCTCCTTATAAGACTCCCAAAAGAGGCCTCTCTGCGATTCGGGAAGAAGAAGAGGATTCATATGAAGGGCTCAGAAATTTGCTTCTTCATGACGCATCTCCTTCTCAAAGGAGAACTAAAGAGCCTCCACCGAAGGAACAAGAAAGAAGTGAGTCTCTTGCCACCTCGGCGGAGATGGATCCACAAAGAAGGTGGGATAAACGCTCTCCATCACCTCCAAAATGGAGAAGACCATCACACACTTCTCCACACCATACTTCAAAGAGGGATGACAAAAAGCAAGAGAAGAAAAAGGCGAGAAAGAGGACACCATCTTCTTCATCGTCTTCCTCTTATGAAAATGATGGTGCAGACAAAGAAGATCAAGGAAAGAAAAAGGCGAGAAAGACGTCACCCTTTTATCCATCTTCCTCAAATTATTCATCCTCTGAAGAAAGAGATGGTGCAACTTCTGAACCATAAAAAAGAAGAGGACATAGGAAATCCTCTGCCATGTGAAAGAGGTCTTTGAAGCTCAAGAAATTCAAAGAGGGAGGGAAGAGCATCTCTTTCCTTACCTACGATGGCACCATTGGTGCTACGGACAAAGTCTTGGCCTTTATCCAACAATTCGATGCCACGTTTGGAGATGAGGGCTTCACGGAGTCCTCTAAGCTACGCCATGTAGCTATGCACTTTCAAAAGTCCGCCAGGAAATGGTGGTATAGCCTACGGGACAATGGTGAAGCTCCACAAACATGGAAAGATGTAAGAGCTTCCATTATGAAGCACTTTTTGGCCATCGATGCCAAAGACAAAGTACTCCCCGAATGGCGAAGCTTGAAGCTCTCTCCCTACGAATCCATTCACAAATATGTAGACAAGTTTTGGGATTTACATCTGAAAGCCCCTGTCTTCCAAAAGATGGATTTTGGAGAGCAAAAGCAACAATTTTGTGCGGGCTTAACTCAAGAAATGGCGGAGTATGTTAACTCCCAAAGGCTTCTCGAATCAATATTCAAATAGGGGATAAGAGATATTCTAAGCCATGGAAAACAAGGGTTCCAATGAGCCTAAGGGGAAGGACAATGTCCAAAAGTCTCCTAAGGGAAATTCCAATAAAGCTAAGGAGAAGGGAGTTTACAAAGGCAAACACAAACTCTCTCTTGAAGAGCGTGAGTGTTATCACAAGGATAACCGTTGTTTCAAGTGCGGCGAGCAAGGGCATGCGTACCGCGCTTGTCCTCAAAAGAACACCCACCATGAGCCTCCTAGAGCTACCTTGGTCCAAGAAGAGGAAGCTCACCACAAAGGATCTCCTCTATGCCATGCTTGGGGAAAGGTAAGAGAACATGATTCTTTTATTCTCTTTGACTCTGATTCTGCTCACAATTTCATATCCATAGATTTTCCACCAAGCTAGGCATCCAAGCCTATGAGATGCGAGATGTCCTACCCGCAGACGGTTCTTTCAAGGGGCAAGAAGCTTCAGTCACTCCCTTAATCGGGAAATTGAGGCTCCATGTACAAATCTATGTGAAGAAAGAGGACTTCTTTATCTCTCCTCTCAAGCATGAGGATGTAATCCTAGGGGCACCATGGTTTGATTGCATGGCTGCCAATGTTAGCTTCCCTGAAAGAAAAATCTACGTTAGGTTCAAGGAAAAAGATATATACATAGTTGTTAAGCAAATGGGTAACACCATACCCATTTTACATACGCAAGCTTTCAATAAGTTAATAAAGAGCTCTATTTCCGTGTACATGATTTTTGTTAAAGATTCTCAAAATGAACCTAATGTTTTAGCAAAAGAAAATATACACGCTCACAAGGAATTAGAGTTATCCAATTTTCTCAAAGGCTTTCAAGATGTCTTTATTGACGACATCCCTTGTGAGCTACCTCCCAAATGAGGCAATGATGACCATGTAATTGAACTTCTTCCAGGAAGTTCACCGCCTAATAAACCTCCTTATAGAGTTTCTCAAGCTCAACAAGAGGAGATATGCGGCAAGTGTATGAGTTAGTTGAGAAGGGCATGGTTAGTCCTAGCTCATATCCATTTTGTTCTCCTATGCTATTAGTGCAAAAGAAAGACGGCACATATCGTATGTGTGTCGACTATACAGCACTAAATAGAATCACTATCAAGAATAGGTTTCCCATTCCACGGCTAGAAGACCTATTTGATAAGCTACAAGGGTCCACCTACTTCAGTAGGATTGACCTAAAAAGTGGCTATCATCAAATAAGGATAGTTGATCAAGACATTGTAAAGACCGCATTTTGCACTACATTTGGTCTTTACGAATAAATTGTCATGCCTTTTGGCTTGACCAATGCACCAGCCACATTCAACCGCTTGATGGAGAAGCTATTCAGGCCTCACCGAACGTTTACTGGAGTGTTCTTTGATGATATCATCATCTACTCTAATTCATTAGACGAACACAAGCAACACCTTCAAGTAATATTTCAAGTTCTAAGAGAGAAATAAACTTCATGTTAATCGAAAGAAAAGTGATTTTTTCTCAGAAGAGATTCAATATTTAGGTCACATTATCTCTCAAGATGGCATACAAATAGATACATCAAAATTAGATGTAATGAAAGGATGGCCTAGACCAACGAATCTTCATGAACTAAGAAGCTTTACAGGTATGTGTGCATACTATAGACGCTTCATAAAAAAGTTCTCACAAATTGCAGGACCATTACATGACCTAACAAAGAAAAACGTTAGGTATACATGGTCTGCCAAGGAGAACAATGCTTTTGAAAAGCTTATCTCTCAACCTGTGCTTATACTATCGGATCCCTCAAAGCCATTTGAGGTCCAATGTGATGCTTGTGGTGATTGCCTTGGAGCTGTTTTGCTCCAAGAAGGGCATGTCATAGCCTATGAAAGTCGAAGGCTCCATCCTATTGAGCAATCTCTAGGCATATATGAAAAGGGACTACTCACATTTCTACATGCCTTAGACTCATGGAAGCACTATTTATTGGGACTACTTTCATTCTGCGAACGGATCACCAAAGTCTTAAGTACTTCATGACGCAGATCAAGCCCTCCGACAAACAAATCATCTCAAGAGAATACAGCACAAAACAACACCTTGTACACCTTGAATTGAATTACTTAATGAACTACAATCTAAATACAAAAAATAACTTGATCGCAATAGGCAACAAGTTTTCTTGAGCTCGGGGAGACTATGAGCGGAAGTGCAAATGCCAAATATGTATGGCCTCAACACCCTTCCCTTGCTCTTCCCAACCACCTTTACATGCACTCACTTTGTCGTCGCTTTCTTTAGCCTTCTTTTAACTCAAACAAACCTCTGAAAACTGCTAAAGATCTGCTTCTCCAGGCCTTGGCAGTTCGTCGGCTCCAACCAATTTCTTTACCTACTACAGTTGACGCTCCCTTTTATTCCTCGCTCTCGTTCTCAACCTCCTCGACAACGCACTTGCTTGAAAGACCTCCCGATATCTTCCCCTGGATGGATTATCTCGTCTTTAAACCTTTGCTATGTGGTACCTCCTCATCACCCCACAAGCTCTAGCATGCCATCCAAAAGCCGCGTATGATTGAGCTTCACCTCATAGTCTCCGATATTCAGCTTGTCACTTGAGGCTCTCTATCAACACTTTGAGTACCTCAAAATCGAGAACCATTGAGTCATACTGCCCAACAATATCAAAATCACCCTTGCTTTTCCCTTTTGCTCCTCCTGCTCTTCCAAAACCTCGTCATCTCCCTCCTCGTCGCACGCGCTGGCGGCTCTCTGTCTTCACTTGTCGACCCCATCACCCGGTGCTCTCATCACCTACAGCTGCCAACTGGACCACCTGGCTCTCACACCTCCACTAGTCTCGCTTGCAGAATGCCCTCACGCTACCCTTGCTACTACAATTTGTTGGAGCTATATATGGCTCACTCTACTGAACTTGGTCTCACCTATATATTTGTATCTTGTCCTCAATATGAATCAGTCTTTGGAAGCGTATATGGTGTGTCTCTTGTCTTTTCTCTCTCTCTTTCTCTCTACATCTCAACATGGTATCAGAGCGGTAACGATCACGCGCCGATTCAATTCATGCGTGATCGATTCAATTCATGGTGACAACAGTATGTGTATGCGATTCATATGTAAGATTCAAAATTGTTACAAATTTTATTTTTGAGCCTTGATTTTTGTTAACTGTGGTTTTTGTGTTAACAAGAATATGATTAGTGTTTCATGTGGCGTTTATTTCTAATCAATCTAATCATTGATTACATTTTCTTGTTAATGACACCCTGAACTTCATCTCAATTTTTCTTGCTGTTCTGCTCAAAATTTGGAGAAACGGAAAAGCGCAATGGAGCGTAGCGCAATGGCCCTTTTCATCCAAAACTTGTTCGCCTCCTCGAGCTCTTTGATTTCAGTTCTAGGTTTGCGTCAATCGGAGTTCGCAGCAGAAAGTTATGCTGTTTTTACTACAATTGAGCTTGACGCAGCTTTCTTCGTCCTACTTCTTCGTGAAGCGTCCGCGATCGTTTTTTTTATTTTGGCGTTAACTTTTTCGAGAAGATTTAGCTTTTTGATATTCATATTGTGGCCGTCAATCTTGCGTCTCACGCCACTCTATTTTGAGGACTCGTTTATTATTAACGTCTCCTTACCCTTCTTTTTTTTTGGGTGACGTCTCTCACATCTTTGGACGTTCCTTGAGCATCCTTCTTACGTTTATCGTTGACAAAACACAGTACTCATATCTCTCTCATTCTCAATTGCGGCCTTCACCAGATATGGTGTGCAGATTCTGCGATCTTATCTTATACGTCTTCTCACAACAAGATATGGCTATGAATATTCTCGTCAATGGCTTTCCTTCTGGCCAGCGTTCTGTTCCTCCTTTCCAAGGTCAAGGATTTCCAGGCTGGAAAGCAAAGATGTTGTTAATTCTTGAAGGTGATGAACTCTCCGATGTTGTTCTTGGAAATCGTGTTTGTCCGCCTCAGCCGGTTGATACGGATAATGATAACGTGCTTATCACTAAAGGACCTATATTTGAAGATTGGAATGTTGCCTATACAGATTGGCAACGACGTGATAAAGCATGTCGTCGGTATATTCTTTCTGCTCTTACTGATTCCCTTTTGCTTGATATGTATGAACTGCCTACTTCCCACGACGTATGGAAGTACCTTATTGCAAACTTTGAGAAGAAATCTGTTACAGAAATACTTTATTTGAGAGGGTTGCTTAACAAGTTACAATATGAAGTTGGTACTGCCATGATGGGACATATTGAATCTTTCAAATCTATTATTAATCAACTTGCTACTGTCAGTGATCCTGTTCCACAAAAGCAACTGATTACACTTCTCCTTGATATGGTGAAGGACTCTTCTTATGATAAAATTGTTACTATTCTCTCTAATAAAGATGGTCTTGATTTCGACCAAGCTTGCATGTCTTTAATTGAATACTCTCAACGTCAAAACGTCCGAATTCTAGTCACGATACAACTATGATTTCACAAGAGGAGATTGAGTCACAAGAGATGGAACGTGCTTTTTATGCTCGAAGGCGTCCATTTCAATGAGGAAACCGCAGAGGTGGCCGTCGCGGTAATATTTTCTCTCGTCTCAAATTTCCTAATAAGCAATGTTCTTACTGCAACAGAAATGGCCATACTGAAGATGATTGTTGGGCACGTCAATATGATGAAGAACACAATGTTACCACAAAACAACCATGTTTATCTAGAGACTCTTCTTCTTCTTCTTGTGAATATTGTGGACGATCTGATCATCCCACTCATATGTGCTATAAGCGTCGATTCGACACAGATTGGAATAGAGCATATGCTACTGAACATCGAAACAACATTGTACCAGAAACAAGCTGCGTCCTATGTTCAGTTGCTCCAGACAGAATACTTCATGTACGTGATGGATCACTTTTTATTGTCGATTCTGGTGCTACAGAAAATATGACATATCAGTCTAAGTGGCTCCATAACTATCATCCACTACCAGTTCAACGTGTTGTTTATCTTGTTGATGATACTACTTATCAAGTAAAGGGTATTGGAGACTTATATCTTGGTACCTTATCTTCTTCCACTCGAATTTTACGAGTATTACATGTACCAGATCTTCAACGTAATCTTCTTTCAGTTGCTAGACTTGTTGATCTTGGTCTGTTTGTTGGATTTGATCATACCAAATGCCGAATTGAGAAAGATGGACAGACTATAGCCACTGCTCCTCGAAACGGTAATTTGTTTGAACTCTCTCTCAACGATGCTCTAGCAAATATTGTCACTGCTCCAGGTGATCATGATTGCAAAGTATGGCATCACCATTTTGTTCATGCTGATTTCTCAAAACTCCTTGATCTTCAACGTCGTGATCTTGTTCATGGCATGGATCTTAAAGCCCATCCCCATATGGGAATTTGTGAATTTTGTGCTCTTGGGAAACACAATCGTAAACCCTTTCGTCTTTCAAATACAACTCATTCTCATGACATATTGGATCTTGTTCATACTGATATATGTGGACCTCTACCTTCTTCGAGATCACAATATCGCTACTTCATTACTTTCATTGATGATTTCTCAAGGTATATGACTGTATTTCTACTTAGACAAAAATCTGAAGCCTTATTTGTTTTCAAACATTTCCACAAGGCTGCGAAACTTCAAACTGTTCGTCGCCTTAAGAAGCTTCGTAGTGACAATGGAGGCGAACATATTTCTCGAGAGTTTGTGAGTTACTGTGCTGACAGTGGAATTCATCATGAACACACTATTCCATATTCGCCTCAACAGAATGGTATTGCTGAACGAAAGAATCGCACTATTCTCAATGCTGTAAGATGTATGCTGATTCATTCTGGCTTATCTCGTGTTAACTGGGCTGAAGCTACTTTGACAGCAGCATTTATTCAGAATCATCTTCCTACTACTGCACCCTCTGGTAAGATACCCATCACGGCATGGACAGGTGACATTCCTTCTCTATCTCATTTTCGAACCTTTGGATGTATTGCTTATATTCATGTTCCCAAAGAAACACGAACAAAGCTTGATGCTCCTGGTCTTAAAGTTATTTTTATTGGATATTCTGACACTTCCAAAGGCTACAAATTCTATGACCCTTCCTCCAAGAAAGTAATTGTGAATCGTGATGCTACTTTTAACGAACAGCTTATGGGAGGCTCATGGTCCATGGATGATTCGGATGATACTAAATCATTGCTTCAAGCTTTTCCATTTCTTTCAGAAGATGAAACTCTTCCTATAGAGCAACTTCCCACTTCACAACCATCCATTCCAAATGTTGCCAATGATGATATTGATATTTTTGTTGATCTGCCTATTGATTTTGAACATGGCTCATGTCATGTTTATGATGACGATATTGCTGATAATGCTTTTTCTACTTCTGAAGATCCCGTTACTTATGATGAAGCTATCTCCTCACCACAAAAGGATCAATGGCAAGAGGCTATGGAAGCAGAGTACGATTCTCTTATCTCTAAAGGTACATGGATACTAACTGAATTACCTCCTGGTCGTACAGCTATTAAATGTAAGTGGGTGTATAAGACAAAAGTAAAAGCAGATGGATCTTTTGACAAGTTCAAGGCGCGTTTAGTTGCAAAAGGTTACTCCCAAGTAGCTGGTGTTGATTATCAAGAGAGTTTTTCACCAGTTGTTCGCATTACAAGTGTTCGAGTTTTATTGGCATTTGCTGTTCAATTTGATTTAGAATCTAATCAAATGGATGTGCGAACTGCTTTTCTTAATGGTGACTTGGAAGAGGAAATTTATATGGAACAACCAAAAGGGTTTGTTATTCTAGGTAAAGAAGACCTTGTTGCTCAACTCCATAAGGCACTATATGGTCTCAAACAAACTTCGCGAGCCTGGTATACAAAATTTGATCTTTTTCTCACCTCTAAAGGATTCATCTCTTGCTCGTCAGACCCCAACTTATACATAAAACGCCAAGGTAGCAGTTTTGTGATTCTTGCTCTTTATGTGGATGATACCATCCTTGTTTCCAATGATTTGGGATTTCTTCAGCAAGTGAAAAATTTATTGTCTTCTGCATTCGATATGGTGGATCTTGGAGAGATTCACCTTGTCTTGGCATTCAAATCCAACGGAACCGTACAAAAGGTATTTTATTCCTTCGACAATCAAAGTTTATTGCAGATACTATTCAAAAATTTGGTATGGAATCTGCACATTCATCCAATACACCTTGTCTTGCGAGCTCTACGAAGAATACTTCTGACAATGGCGGTCAACTTGTCACAAATCAACCTTATGCTAACTTGATTGGATGTCTTCAGTTTGTTGGCATGAACACTCGTCCTGATATTCTGTTTGCTGCTAATTATCTTGGACAACATCTTGCATGTCCTTCTCTTAAGCATTGGTCTGCTGCAAAGCGTGTATTGAAATACTTGAAAGACACTACAGATTTTGGTTTAGTCTATCGACGACAACTCACATCGGATTCTATGCAATCTCTTTCTCTTTTGGGTTACATAGATGTAGACTAGGCAAGCTCACATTTATCTATGCGATCTACTAGTGGAAATTGCTTCCTTATAAATGGTTGTCTTGTTTCTTGGACCAGTAAGAAACAACTTTGTGTTGTAGTTTCTACGACTGAGTTAGAATATGTTGCGGCATCACTTGCAGCTCGTGAGTTGATTTGGCTTCGACAAATGCTGGTTGATATTGGTCACTCTCCTCTTTCTAGCACACCCTTGCGGTGTGACAACCAAAGTGCTATTAGTATTGCAAAAGACTATGTTCAACATAATAAGTCAAAGCACATTGCTGTCCATTATCATTATGTCAGGTATGAAGTACGCAAAGGAACCATTATGGTTGAACACTGTTCAAGTGACCAGATGATTGCAGACATTTTGACCAAAGGCCTCAATGAGTCACGTTTCATCCTCTTGCGCTCGGAGCTTGGAGTTGCTTCGGACTCACTCTTTCTAGATTAGCTTCTTTGCTATTGTAATAGCTTTGTACATATGACATTGTAATCTTTTAGGTACCATGCACTATGCACACTCCACATTTTCACCTTGTGATATCTAAGTCACTTGAATATTTGTACATAGATGCACAATTTACTTTCACATCATCACCGCTGGTTCATATTTCGCATTGTATAGGGGCTTGGGTTTTTCCCTTGAACTCTCTAAGGGCTTTTTCATCCAAAGCTAGAGACCTTTGTTTGAGTGGGGGTGTTGGAGCTATATATGGCTCACTCTACTGAACTTGGTCTCACCTATATATTTTTATCTTGTCCTCAATATGAATCAGTCTTTGGGAGCGTATATGGTGTGTCTCTTGTCTCGTCTCTCTCTTTTTCTCTCTACATCTCAGCACAATTGACGCCACTTCCTTGATTCGCCACCAGATACACTGTTGTCTACCAACGAAGGCCACACCCAGCTGCAACAAGCCCTCGGGCCTCTTTTTCTTGCTCAAATGGCGACTCCCTATCGTGTGCTAGTCTCCACCCAACCGTGCTAGTATGTAATTGGTAAGGAGATGGAGGTGCTCGGTGACCTACTTACGAAGTTGTCAGATGCTTACAAAGCCAACGATGAACAACTAACAGAAGTTACCAACGAACTTCTAACTAAAACTTTGCGAGTTCAGAAGATTCAAGTATAGTTAGATGTAGCGAAAGCCTCCCTGCAATACTCAGAGCAGAGAATAAATGATCATCAAACTTTCTTGTGGCAAATACGAGAAAATCCCATAGTAGCCTCGATCAAAGGAACAGATGAAGTCTACGAAGCATTAGAGAAAAAGAACAAAGAGCTGGTGTTTAAACTGGAGCAGTCTCAACACAGACCTCGCTTTAATGCGGGTGCAACAAGAAGAAGAGCTGCTAAAAGAAATAGCTGAGCTTAAAAGAGTGAGCGCCCGGATGGGAGAGTGGGTGTTCCTACGGACTGAGCGCACAACACCAAAGGGAGAGGGGGGATGGGGTGATTGTGTGTGTGTGTGTGTGTGTGTGTGTGTGTATGGTGAGAGAGAGAGAGAGAAAGTGGTCCTATTGCTGTTGTACGTGAGAAGGAGAGAGAGAGAGGATTCTTCTGCGTGGCCTAAGCACCCAACCTTTAGAAGAAGTCCTCTATGGCTTCTACGCCAGATGTATGTTCTTACCTTCTCACAATATGGTGGCGTTTGAGAAAGCGTTCTACACACGGTTCTTCACTTGAAGAACGAAAATATTTGGGCCAGTGATCAGCAACTGAACTTTGAGATTTGTAGTCTACTCAGCAATAGAGCTTAAAAACAGAGTCACGATGCAGTTTTTGCAGGTGCCAAAAAAAGAGAGAAAAATCAGATACGAATCGAAAAAGGCCCTAAATGCGCTTAAAGACTACCTCATTAGCCGTCAATCTGAAGACTATTTCAGCCCATAAAGCTATGTCAAGGGACAACATAGGCGAGGAGGGGGGAATGCTACCAACAAGCTAACTCGGATACCATTTTTGGAGCTCTCATTGTAAAAACACTTATTATTTTTTATAAATCAAGAATATTGTAACTCCTAGATTTCGGATAAAATTTGTAATAGATGAGCCGGGCCTACAAGCTTCCAGATTTTATCAACTTGTCATTACCTATCTTTAATTAGAGCTCCAAAATTATTAGTTTTGAGTCTTGACCACCAAAAACCTTGGCTAAGGTATAAAAGACACTTTGTGTACGCTGTTACTAAGTTATTGGATAATGAAATACACTGTGTGAGCTAACGGCGCTCACTTCTCTCCTTCTCGTGCTTCCTACTCCCTCCCCGGTTGTCACATTGTAGTCGCATTGTTGTTGCATTGCAACCGCAGGTAAGAGCTCTACGCATTGACGTAAACACTTCATGGTATTTCGTAGCTTTTGGCGTCGTCGACCCGCGGACTAATTTCATCATAAGTAGAAATTTACACTTCAAAATAAAAAACTAAGCATAGGCGGGTTATTGGGGAATCATTGCTAAGAATTTAGGTGCATTCTAGGTCAAAAACGACTAGGTCAAAAGCGACTAGGTCAAAAATCCATTGCTGTTAATAATTGCGACTTTGGTACTTGATCATTTTATGTATATTTGATTATTCAAGTGCTCTTTATGAGCTTTGGCCAATTATGTCCGACCGGCCAATTTGTACTCAATTTTGGGCATCCAAGAAACCCATAAATAAATACGTGCAAGAGTGAGCATTTTCCTTTTGCACGTTGTCAGGAGTTTTTTGGAGCAAGGGATTGCGCATATGTACATACCCATGCATGGTGCATCAAATAAAGTATTGCCCATTTTCCAGAGCCAGGTGGTTACGTGGGGCCCACATGTGTACAGGTAGGACAGCATGTACATAGTGCATCGATTTTCACTATTACCAGTACCAGTGTGTTTTTTCTACAATAAGGAGGAGTTGGTAGCGCGTAAAACTTCTCGAGGAAGCTATCCGCGGGCCGACGACGTGAGGTCAGCAGGTGCGTCAGATGGCATCTAGTGGCGTCAGGAGGGCGAACGAGGTCAATATTTGCACGCAGATGAGGACGGACACAACGTGGGTGTTTGCTTGTGAGAATTATGCAGAAAGGTCATCATGAGGACCTTTTTTTGGGGCCACTTCACGTGGTGGCGAGATGCATTATTGGAAAAAAGCTGAGTGCCAGGTGTGCGAATGATGCAAAAAGGTGACAACTATGCACTGCGAGGTCAGTTTTTGGCCTGTTCGGGGTCCGTTTGAGGTCATCTAAAAGGCCAAGGGTGCCCAACTAATAAAGCTAAGTGTGGGAACTGAAAAAACTGAGAGAAGACCAGAAAAAACGTGGAGAAGAGAGGAGGAACAGCCGCAGGTGTGTTTTTTGGGTTTTTGGAGCCTGTTTTGGCCGTAAACTGCTCATCCGAGGTCGGATTTGAGCACTTTGACATTGTAGACTGGGGTTTTGGGCCGTTCCGGACGCGATGGCGCTGTCCATTTTGCCAAATTCCTCACTCTTTTTCTGCTGTTTTTCTGTGTAATCTTCTCCGGTGAGTGAAGCTTCTTCTCCAATTTGTGATTGTATCTGGTATCTTGTACCCATATTGTGTGAGCTGTTTGCCCCATTGGTGTTGGCCCAAGCTCATTTGTATCTAAACATCAGAATTTCTTCTCTTTTGAGCTGAGTTTTTGTGTGTGTGTGTGTGTGTGTGTGTGTGTGTGTGTCTCTGTGTGGAGTGGGCAAGTGGATAGTCTCTCTCCTCTCACTCCAGAGGTGTGTTCCCTGTCTCGGCCAGGTGTGTTGTGTAAGCTGAGTGGTGCCCCATAGTGTGTGTGTGTATCTTCCCAAGAGTGTGTGTCGGGTCGTTATAGAGGCGCTGTGTGTGTTTTCATCCCGCTCACATTCTTTTGGCGCCCCCACGGAGGATCTTCTTCGAGTACCTTCTGCTTCGAGCTTCAAGCTTCGAGCTTCGGGATTGCAGGTTGCAGATTACAGGTTACAGGTTACAGGTTACAGGAACAGGGACAGGGACAGGTACAGGTGATTCACACAGGTACAGGTAGCTGGAGTACAGTGATGTCACTTGCAGTTGTTGTGGGAATGCATCACTTGGCGCCTATTTGAGCGCATTGTCTGTTGGATTGTACGTTACTTGTGGAAACTGCCATTGTACGCCTTTGTGGAGCCATATATGGTTTTATTTGGCAGTCCCAGCCATTTCTGAGACTTGGTCTGGAAGATAGTCATTTCTGAGACTTGACTATACGCGATTTGCATTAGCTTTCGTGTGAGGGTCGATAGCGTGAGGTTTTTATTGAGCTGGGGGATTCTCAAATGTGGAGATCCTTTCGGTGATACAGGTAGCTGGAGCACCCTTTTCGTGACCTCGCCATAGGCTATGTACTAGTGAGTCCTACTTGATGCTCGGGTTCTATTGTTGACAGTTTATGCATACATAGACAGTCTATATTTTGGGTTCCTACTGCTCTACTTCTGGGGAAACTCTGTCGAAATTTTCCCAAGTTATGATGGCTGGTTTTTTGGTATTTTGAGCCATTTATGGTGTTATGCTGCTGAAATTTTGGCAAAATCAGAGGTTGAGTCAGGTGTGCCTTCTTGGGAGCTTCATGGTTGGCTTTAATGGATGATCAAAATGGCCCTCAGTTCACTCCTTTTCATTTAACGCAAAGAATTCAGATTAATGTTCATGTGTCCAGGAAGATCTTTTTCCAGCAGCGCATAGTCTTTATGTTTGGGCCAAGAAGATTGAGAGAGATCCTGGAATGTCCTTTGCCTGTTGTCATTCCGATGATCAACTATGAAAACTCATTTGATGTGCATGTGTTTGTCCTTATCTAAAGTTGAGCTCCATTGAAGTTTCTGGGGATTGGGAAGTGAAAAGTTTTGGGTTCTTGCACGTGTGTTCGAAGGGGTTCTCAAAGCATCATAATTTGGGTAGCCATGGCTTTCTCTTATCCCGAGTTTCATGGAAGAAGTGATGAAGATGTGGAAGAATTTTTGGAAAAGATGGAGGTTGCCTGCATTAGCAACCAGATTCATGACCCTACGCAAATGTTACGCCTTCTCCAAATTTGTTTGAAGAGTGATGCACGAGCTTGGTCCAAAGCATTTGAAGAGGAGTTGCGTATGGCTGATCCACCTATAAGATTGAGTTGGGACAATCTAAGGCATGGATTGGAAGTGGAGTTTGTGAAGATAGAAAACCCTGACAAAGTGTGGCAAGAAGTACAGGCTTTGGTGCAAAAGGAAGGTGAGCCAGTAGATGCGTACATACGTAAGTTTTCATTGGCATGGGAGAGAATGTGCAAGGCTTTAGCACCACAGGTACCCCCGCCTGACATGATGAAGAAGGACAGGTTCTTGGCTGGTCTTTGGGAGAATATACGTTGGAGAGTAGAGCTAAAGAAGCCTAGGACATATGAAGATGCACTAGAGGTAGCAAGGAACAAAGAGTGGAAGCTGAGGAAAATGAGCCAGTTAGGGGTGGAGTCTTTGTCAATGAGGTCTGAATTTCAGCCTATAGAGTCTTTACAAGGGCGCATGTCAGGGGTTCATCATGAACCAGTGGTTCCTGTTACTACTCAGGTTATGCCAGCGGTGGTCACTACAGCAGCGCAAGATGATGGCCTAAGGCAAGACATGAGGCAAGTGGTTGATTTGATGAAGAATCTCAGCCTAAACATGCTAGGTCAAGTTGGAAATAATCGAGGTCGAGGGAGGTTTGCAAATCAGCAAGGAGGTGAAGAAAGGCCTAGGAATGGTGTTGGACAAAGTAATAGTAGGTTTTGGAGGCAGACGCCCACATGTTATAATTGTGGAGAGTTGGGTCACATCAGCCCGCAATGTGATAAGCCACCAAGGATGGGGGGAGACATGTATCCATTGCCAAGACAGGTGCTAACTAGGTCAAATGATTATGGCATCGAAATTAAGGGAGACGAAGGAACCAGTGGACTGACTCAGGAGGAAAAGGGAAAGACAAAAGTGCTAAGTGTAGTCACCTTGGAGAAGGCATCAAAGCTAGAGGATACATTAGTGATGCCTATTGGGAAGAGGACCACAGAGGATAAGGAAGGAAGAAGTGCCCCAAGTCCTAGTAAGAAGAAAGGAAAGAGCCATGAAGGCGAGGATGTCAAGGCCAAGAGGAAAAGGAGAGCTCGTCGAAAGTTTCATGTTTCAGATTTTCCACTAGGGGATGGGCAATTAAGCTATGACTTAAAGGAGGATCTGACGAGTAGGAAGGCAGATGTTACTTTTGGGCAGCTTATAGAGATGGTGCCTAAGCTAAAGCGACAGTGGAAGAGGATGGTTAACCCAATGGAGAAAGAGCCAGAGAGAGGTTCAGTAAAGGTGTTGGCAATGGATGAGCTACCAGACATTTGTCCAATAGTAGATGTGTGGCATAAAAGGAAAAATTTGGGACAAGGTTATGTGGATGGCGGAGCCCAAATATGCGTCATAACACACTCATGCGTTGAGAAGATGGGTCTCACAGTGGCTGGGGTGTCAGGTTTTCGGATCAGATTGGCAAACCATCAAAAAGTAAAATGCTTGGGTGTTGTAAAGAGCTTAGAAGTGGAGGCATATGATGCAAAGGCAGTGGTTGATTTTCATGTGATGCCAGCAGGGTTGGGAGCATATCCTATTATACTGGGCAGACCATGGTTACGTGCAGTGGGAGCTGTTCAAGATTGGCGACATGGTACAATTAGCCTCTATGGAAAGACAGGTACCAAGAAGCTTTATAATATGGACACAAGGAAACGATTAGAGGAGCTTTATGAAGATGAGGATGAGTCTAGTGATGAAAACTCTTCCACGGTGACAGATGAGGACAGTGATAGCACTACCAGCAGTGATGAGGATGTTGATGTTGCATTTCTTTTGATGGATAAAGAAATCCAGGAGTGTGGTTTAGTCGCATTTGCGAATGAAGTTGAAGATGAAAGTGAAGGACCTTATGAAGTGATTGAAGGGCTGATGCAAACCAAGGTTGAGTTGTCAAAAAAGCAGGAATTAATGACGCAAATGATTAGTGGAGACCTCTCAGCTATGGAGAAGGATATATATTTGCATATGCTGGCTAGTTTTCCTGATTTGTTCATTACTTCATATGAAGAGATCAGAGGGTTCAAGGGTGAAGAGATGCATATAGAGCTGAATGAAGGTTCTAAGCCAGTGCGGCAAAGGCTAAGAAGGATGGGTCAAGAGCAAATGGAAGCCTTGCGGGTAGAGGTGGACAAGTTATTGAAGGCAGGGTTCATAGTTCCAGTGGAGACCACAGAATGGGTGAGTCCAGTAGTAGTCAGTCCAAAGAAGGATGGGAAGTGGAGAATTTGTGTAGATTTTAAACCCTTAAACGCAGCCACTAAGAAGAACCCATATCCTCTTCCATTCATCGATCAGATCTTGGATTCAGTGGCAGGTTATGAGAGGTACAGTGTGTGTGATGGTTTTTCAGGCTATTTTCAATTGAAGATTGCTCTTAAAGACCGCACAAAGACAACTTTTATTACGCCATGGGGCTGCTATTGCTACACAGTGTTGCCGTTTGGGTTGTCAAATGGACCATCTTTCTATCAAGAAAGAGCAAATTGGGTGCTGGAACCATTCATTGGTAGTTGTGTTAAGGCTTTTATGGACGACTTCTGTGTCTATAGCAGTAGGGCTGAACACCATGAGAAGCTGCAGATGGTATTCGCTCGATATGATGAATGTGGAGGACAACTAAATCCAAAGAAATGTCATCTAGCACAGCCAAGGGTGAAGTTATTGGGCCATATGGTGTCAGAAAATGGCATTGAGGCTGATCCAGATAAGGTGAAGTCTATTATTCTTCTTCCATCACCTATGAGTACGAAGCAATTGGCAACCTTTATACACAAAGTGAAGTACATGGCACGGTTTATTCCATTGTCTTCGCAGCTTCTTTATCCATTACAACAAGTGGCAAAGCATGATCCATTGCAATGGGATGACAAGTGTGAAGAAGTGTTTCAAGAGGTGAAAGAGGTGTTAGGGGGGTTGTCAGCCATGCAGGCTCCTGATTGGGAGAAAGTTTTTTATGTAAATCCATCAGTAGGGGATGATGCCATTGGAGCCATGCTATTGCAAAAGGGGAAGGGCAGCCATTATATGAGGCCAGTGTATTGTGCAAGCCGAGTGAAGTTGGTAGCGGAGAGAAAGTTATCGGAAGTAGAGCTAGTGATGGCTAGTGTAATATTTGCTTGTCGACGATTTCGTCATTACTTGCTACCACGGCCTTTTGTTTTCTTGACGAGTTATGCCTTTTTGCCACAGTTAATTAATGGTATTAACATGTCAAATGTGGTGAAGAAATGGGTAATTGAGCTGCAAGAGTTTGAGTTCTCTTTTCTAGTGGAAGATAGTACAAGGTCTACCCTAGCTGATTTGTTGACCTACAAGGAGAATCCCCTTATTGTTAAGGAAGAGGTGGTGAGAAAGGTAGTTGAAGAAGTGCCACAGATCAGCAATGCACATGTGTTGTTCTTTGATGGTTCATACAGAAAGAGCCATGATGCAGCTTCAGGGGGTATAGCACTTTATGATCCAGAGGGGAAGCTAGTATGCAAGAGAGGGTTCAAATTGGATGCTCATAGTAACAATGAGGCTGAATATGCTACATTGGAAGCCGGATTACACATTTGTTTGAAGCATGGGGTTCGAAGGTTGAGCATAAAAGGTGATGCCTTGTTAGTGGTGAAGCAAGTGTTGGGTGTGTGGAAGAGCAAGAACACCTCATTGAAGGAAATGTGCTTCAGAATTAAAGGCCTGTTAAAAAAGTTTGAAGCATGGAGTATCAGACACATTGAACGTGCTCTAAATGGAGAGGCACATGAAGCAGCTCAAGGCATGATTGGGGAGCTATTTGTGTTGAGGACCACTTTACCTCTTTATCATGGCCGAGAAAGTTTGGCTCAAGAAGAGGAGTTTTTGCTAACAGGAATCATTCCAAAGGAGATTCAGAAGTCTAAGAAGTATGGCTTTGTGCGTAGAGCATATAGGTACAAATTGATTGGTGATGTCTTATACATGAAAGGGGCTGATCTCGTGTTGAGACGTGTACCTTGGCGGGAGGAGCTTTACAGAGTGTTGGAAGAGAATCACGAAGGCGCATGTGGTGGCCATTTTGCTCTAAAGATCACCTTGCATAAGATTTTGCAAGAGGGGTATGTATGGCCTAGTTTGCACAAGGATGTTCACCATTGGTGTAGGTCTTGCAATAGGTGTCAAGCATTTG
This sequence comes from Adiantum capillus-veneris, assembly GCF_014529385.1. NCBI lineage: Eukaryota > Viridiplantae > Streptophyta > Polypodiopsida > Polypodiales > Pteridaceae > Adiantum > Adiantum capillus-veneris. The sequence goes on along the minus strand of NC_140953.1, from coordinate 8,690,846 downwards.
GGAAGAGAGTGTTGAAGCCAGAGCTACGAAAAACCATTATGGCGTTTGATGTGTTTGAAAAGTGGGGGATTGATGCAATAGGCCCGTTACCTATCACAAGCAGGGGCAAAAGCTATATCTTGACGGCAGTGGACTATCTCTCTAGATGGGCAGAGGCTATAGCAGTAAAACAGATCACTGCAAAGGATGTGGCAAAATTTGTGTATGATGAAATATGTTGCAAGTTTGGGGTGCCACTGGAGTTACTTTCAGATAAGGGGCCTGGCTTTAGAGCTAAACTGCTAGATTTTTTATGTGCAAAGATGAAGATTAGGCACCAGCATACCACTCCTTATTACCCGCAGTGTAATGGCTTGAATGAAAGATTCAATGGTGAGTTGGTACAGATTCTTTCAAAAGTGACAGAGCACCAAGGAAAGAATTGGGATTTAGAATTGCCTAGTGCATTATGGGCTTACCGTACTTCGGTGAAGACAGGTACAGGGTTTACTCCATTTCATTTGGTGTATGGAAAGGAAGCACTATTGCCTGTGGAGGTAGAGTTGCCTGCGGTCAAGATGTTAGAGAAGTTGCTTGGGCCGCCTAGTGATGCATTCAAAGAGAGGCTCTTGCAGTTACAAGAGGTCCAGTTGGATAGGATGAGCGCTTTGGAGCATTATGGGCAGAGGCAGGATAAGGCTTTGACAAAGCTAAATGAAAAGGTCAAAAGTAAGGGTATCAAGCAACATGACTTGGTTTTGCGCTACAACAGTAAGCTGGACAACACCTTCCAAAAGAAGTTTCAAATTAAGTGGGAAGGCCCTTTCAAGGTAGTAGAGTGTTTTCCAAATGGCACATATCAGCTGGCTAACCTGGATGGTGTTCTACATAAGTCAAGGGTAAATGGATTGCGTCTTAAATTGTATCATGCTAGATTGATGATGGTAGAACAAGATGAGTTGTCAGTGGAGCAAGAAATGTTGGTGAAGGATGAGGAGACTTGTGATGCGGCGAGTCTCATATCTCTCTTTGCTGCTGCTGATCATGAATGATCTAGCAGGCTAGGGGATGGGCAAATTATGTCAGGAGTTTTTTGGAGCAAGGGATTGCGCATATGTACATACCCATGCATGGTGCATCAAATAAAGTATTGCCCATTTTCCAGAGCCAGGTGGTTATGTGGGGCCCACATGTGTACAGGTAGGACAGCATGTACATAGTGCATCGATTTTCACTATTACCAGTACCAATGTGTTTTTTCTACAATAAGGAGGAGTTGGTAGCGCGTAAAACTTCTCGAGGAAGCTATCCGCGGGCCGACGACGTGAGGTCAGCAGGTGCGTCAGATGGCATCTAGTGGCGTCAGGAGGGCGAACGAGGTCAATATTTGCACGCAGATGAGGACGGACACAACGTGGGTGTTTGCTTGTGAGAATTATGCAGAAAGGTCATCATGAGGACCATTTTTTGGGGCCACTTCACGTGGTGGCGAGATGCATTATTGGAAAAAAGCTGAGTGCCAGGTGTGCGAATGATGCAAAAAGGTGACAACTATGCACTGCGAGGTCAGTTTTTGGCCTGTTCGGGGTCCGTTTGAGGTCATCTAAAAGGCCAAGGGTGCCCAACTAATAAAGCTAAGTGTGGGAACTGAAAAAACTGAGAGAAGACCAGAAAAAACGTGGAGAAGAGAGGAGGAACAGCCGCAGGTGTGTTTTTTGGGTTTTTGGAGCCTGTTTTGGCCGTAAACTGCTCATCCGAGGTCGGATTTGAGCACTTTGACATTGTAGACTGGGGTTTTGGGCCGTTCCGGACGCGATGGCGCTGTCCATTTTGCCAAATTCCTCACTCTTTTTCTGCTGTTTTTCTGTGTAATCTTCTCCGGTGAGTGAAGCTTCTTCTCCAATTTGTGATTGTATCTGGTATCTTGTACCCATATTGTGTGAGCTGTTTGCCCCATTGGTGTTGGCCCAAGCTCATTTGTATCTAAACATCAGAATTTCTTCTCTTTTGAGCTGAGTTTTTGTGTGTGTGTGTGTGTGTGTGTGTGTGTGTGTCTCTGTGTGGAGTGGGCAAGTGGATAGTCTCTCTCCTCTCACTCCAGAGGTGTGTTCCCTGTCTCGGCCAGGTGTGTTGTGTAAGCTGAGTGGTGCCCCATAGTGTGTGTGTGTATCTTCCCAAGAGTGTGTGTCGGGTCGTTATAGAGGCGCTGTGTGTGTTTTCATCCCGCTCACAACGTATTTATTTATAGATTTCTTGGATGCCCAAAAATTAGTACAAAATGGCCAGTCGGACATAATTGGCCAAAGCTCATAAAGAGCACTTGAATAATCAAATATACATAAAATGTAATATCCTTCTGCATAATCCATTATCTACTGATTCTTTTGCCACCTGTCAGCTGCAATAGATAATAAAATATCAATTCTATAACAGTTGGAGTAGAGGATGAGTGTGATGGTTGCAACCAAGGAGGGGTTGGAAAAGGGGTTCTAGAGAGAGAAAATCACTTTTTGCCTAAGGACTACTTTTGGGGGAGCTCTAGATAGTAAAAAAAGAATTTTCAAAAGTTCTTTTAAAAATTGAATTTTAGTGTTTTTGGGTACACGTTTTGACTTTTTGAGGTCAAAAAATGCTTTTTTGACCATAAAATAGATTTAGGAGGGTTTTAAAAAGATAAAATTTGAGTTTTGAAAAATTTCAATTTTTTGGGATTTTTTCAAAACCGGATCAAAAAGGAGGGAAGTTGGAGGTTCCATATGCCCCCCCCCCCCACCCCCTACCCCCCACACACCCCACCTTCTCACTAGGTAAGAGCCCATTTAAGAAGTGTAAGACTACTTTGTCCCCCTACATTTTTGAGGCCATAGATTGTGTCCACCACCTCTTCTCATTGGTTGGCCTCTAATTAACCTTAATCCCAAAGGGCCCCTAGAGGGTTCATATTTTTTCTAATGCCACCTTATGATATCACTAGAGGGCAAGCTCTATCTCAGCCTTTGAACACAAGGAAAGAATGCTTGAGTGAATTGAAACTCATAGCACTGAAAAAAGTCATCAGATTCAACAAGGGAAGCATGTTTGCAAAGTTAAAACTCAAGATACGTAAGAAGCATAAAGATTTATAGGACTCGTGAGCAACACAACAACACAACTTCCTTGCGCTTTGAAGTGTGATGACATGTAATGATAGAAAGCAACACTTTTGAACTCCATCGGCTTCAACTCATGCAAAAGGGAGGAACGATGATGAATGAGGAGACAAGAGCAGGAGGGATTCAAAGGAATGTAGCCCATGCATGATTTACGGCATGCAAAAGGGTGACAATGGGTTGAAACCTTAAGAGTACTTGTCCCTCATTTTGAAGGTTGGAATGTCTAACTATTCACATTGGTTTTATGTAGCTTAATGACAGAAACATCATCCTCTGGCTTGGATAATTGGACGATACTCATACACGATTCTCAGGGCGGTAGAGCAGTTAAATTTTTATTATATTCTATTGACGCTTTTTGTATTTTTTTATTTTCTCAATGCTTCTTTAAGTTTAGTTTAGCTACATGTTTTTCTCATTAGTACATGATCAATCTCGATCGATCATCATATCCATATAGCAAATAGATAGACACTTCTTCTATCATAGGTGCTTGTTGTCAATCTACTTATGTTTTGTTATGTTCTATAGCAATGCCTCACATACAAAAATTGTGTTGCACTCAATATTAGCCTATCACTATGTTTAAATAGTATAGTGTAGAGTCAAAACAACAAAATGAGATGTCCTCCACCTTAGTATTTGCAGCCTACTAATTGAATCATTTTTATGTAATGATTGCAATGTTGGAAGTTTTGAATTGAGAAATCATCACTACAATAAACCCTACACTGTTGATAACCTGCATTGCATTTATTCGATCGAATAATGTAATTTATATCGAATAACTCGTCATTATTCGCGTATTATCATAAAATACGAGGTATTTTTGAATAATTTTTAATCTATCAATCGATAAAGTATCGATAGATACGCTAGATTTATATTTAAAAAATGTGCATTGTACTTCGATACGTTTTCGATGGATATCGATTTTTGAGCTTTCTAGTTGCCTACAGCTCACACTCTCTACCTCTTACTCTCGAGCAGGTCAGCTTCGCATACTGCTGAATAGCTTCTCTTCAAATCCTTTTTTTATACGTGAATAATTTAAATTTTACTTTCATGTGATTATGTAATTGTATGTGTCTCTGATACACCTTCGAGCCCTCTTAGTCACATAACAGTTAAAATTTAGGATATAGAACTTACTATGGCTTGTCTAATTTTATATCTTACTTTTATAATAATAATAAAAAAACATTGACTCTTGTTCTGATATGCTTTGCAGCACTCTTACTTGAGTCAATGTTTTAGAAATTTAGATAACATCGTACATTGTTTTGATATGCTTGTCGGCACTCATACTTTGTACGGTGTTTTAGGAGACCATTAGATAGCGTGTGCATTTGTTTGATATGTCTCACGCCACTCTTACTTTGTATGATGCTTTAGGTAAAATAAGTTCCAATCAAATGTGAGCTTACCTGCGTCTGAACCTTGGTTCTTACAACGGAAGAACATACTCCTAGACACGATCTGTGCAAAAAAAAATTATCTAGTGAGTCTTTAAGTTATACACTTCTCAATATACGTAGTCATGGACCACATGATTTGCAGATCTACATTGTAGATCAGTATAATGAGAAGTGTAATCTTTAAACTACTCCCCATGTCACGATCTTCGGTTCTTACAACGGGAGGAGTTTCTCTTAGACACAATTTGTGGAAAAAAACCATTATCTGATGAGCTATTGATTTTTATAGTGTAATCATTCTCGGCGTCTGGATAGAATGTTTATCTTTTCCTCTTACAACGGGAATAAAACACGTGCGTCTGGTGCTTAGGACTTTCTTAGATCCTTACAATGACAAGGATACATACGTTGTCGAGAAATTTGCGGTCTTGCCGGGAAAGCACCGGGCTTATGGCTGTGAAAGTTTGTGAGAGAACTCCAAAAAACTATATGAAGGAGTTAAACCATAGATGCCATGAAGACTAGGGTTTGGACGGAAGTGCAATCAAAGAAGACCCACTCTTTCTCTCTTGCACTCACACACACAAAGAAAGAACACAAAAGAGAATGTCAAAATAACACAAAGATGAAAACATCAAGGCTATGGTCATATCGTATCATGGGTAGTATGAAAGGGTTAATAGATGAGTTAATGGCATTCAATCTTGGCTGACCAAATAGGCTACGAATTGTTTTTTGGAATTGTAGTTTTGTGCTTACCATAATATATATATTTTGTCTAGTGATTGGGATTAATTGTGTGTACAAATCCTCTTGGTTCATAGCAAGATAACTACGTTTACATCAAAAGAAAAATTATAGTCTATGAGAGGTAGTATGATGGGATCCGGTGATAGAAGTATTTCATTGAGCCTTTCTGGGCCAAAGAGAAACACTATACGTTGCTGAAAGTGTATTTTATGGCTAGTCCATAAGTTAATTCTAATAGATTATACAGAGTGAAAGCGATAGAAATTATCATCATGTGGATTATTCATCTAGGATAGTATGTGAGAAATGTAGATATGAGAGAAGTGAAGAGATGAGAAGTTTCCCTCCCAAGCCCTATTCTTGCCCGTAGGCAATAAGGATATTGCGGGGAGATATGTACCTGTAGCAAAGAGAACCTAGAATTTGTAGAGAGGATGAATTACTAAGAGTGAGAGAGATAGGTTTGGTTAAGGAGATGAGATTAGATATATATGTAGGATTAGAGATGAAAAAGAAACCAAGAAGAAATCAAGAAAACATCAATGTAGAACACATCTTACTTGACAAACCCTTCGGCACCATTATTGATGGAGAGAGAAGAAGAGTGGATAATTCCACTATGATTGCTACACCAAGTGCAAGACCTTCTTTGATTAGAGTTGATCTTCCAAGGTTAGCTTGTTGCAAGAGTGGCTAGTCTTCTTCTTGGAGAAAGTGTAGGCTTAGGCTTATGTTAATGACTAAGTACAATTTGGCATTACTACTCCCTCCCTCATGAATTCCTCTCATCAATGGCTTGAATGCTTGAGTTTTATTTCAAGGAAGAAGAGGTCCCCTTTTATAGGTGAAGGGTTTACACAAGAATAGAGGAGCCAGTGTGAACAGAAACTGGAAAAGTTGAAAATGAGTTGTCCCTGCATGATGTGGGCAGACTAGGGTCCAGTATTTTGATCATATCTCCTCAACCGTGCCTCCAAATAAAAAAGTAAAAATATGGGCAGAAAATGCAGCTCATTAGCTACGATTTTCCTTTTGAAATCGTTTTCGAATTAGAACTAGAAAATTGTGTTCAAAAATCATCAAAATAGGATCCATTTCTGGCAGCAAAAGTCTTCATGTGGTCCCCTTAGCCTAGACTTTCATTTGATTCCAAAGGACACCTCATGCCATATAAAAGCATGACATTGCTCCTCGACAAATTTTTGTAATCATGCTTGCAATAATGCATGAAAATAAGTGTATCTTTGAAATCATGCCACCTAGTGTCCCACTAGGATTGGATTCCCTCCTAGTAGCTATTTAAAAAGAAATATAAGAAAAATATGAAAAATACATAGAATATATATATATTGGAGTTTACCCTAAATATAGGATCTATATAGGGTGTGAGATGATAATGAGATAGTAGAAATAAAGAATCAATGCTTTTTGCCCCAAGTTAAAGAGGCGGAGCTATTGATGCTTTTCCCATAGTATTTTCTGATGGTAAAGTAAGAATAGGTTACCCTTGAGAAAAATAATAGGATGAGATAGAAGGCTTATTATTATACTTAAATATGCATATGTACATTATAGAAAAGATAATTTTGTATCTAAAAAGCTACAAGATAACTCTTGTAGGATGTGTTCCCACTATGTACGTGTCACAACACGACATCCACCCCTTCTAAACCTGCACATCCTCCGGCATGTGTCAACCTCATGGTAACTTGTGAAAGAAATTGTATCCCCTGTCATCCCATGACCTCCTCCAGGATCATATGGGTAACTCAAAAACTTGTATTGTACTAAGCATTGAGATTCTCCGCATCTTTTAATTCCTCTCGGATCAGAAGGAATTGTTATATACATCTGTGTCCAAAACATCTGTAACAAATCCTCATTATGCGTAAAATCTTCATGATATAGAGACATAATTTCCTCATCCTCCTCTTCAAAAAACACTTCCAGGCTTCCTGTAATATACTTGAAAGATTTTTGAAACTGCACTTCAACCTTCTCACCAACCTCTAAATCCATATGTACCTCTTTCGTATAGAAGTATGAATCTGCATCTTCATTATCAAAAGAATCCTCTAGATAGCCTTTCTCAACATTGAGAGAAACCTCAAAAATATGCATGGTAAACCTCTCATCAATTCTCTCACCTTTTACCAAATACCTCTCCAGCTTTACATCATAAAACTTTGCATACCTCTCAAATATGGTGTCTAATTCCTTTCCAAATCATCTTGGTAGGTATGCTCCCGGTCACTTGTAACCGACTGCTCAAAAACCTCCTTGGAGTTAGTCTCTGACACAATATCTTCACCCCTTCTTCCTTATTGACCCATCCCTAAATTATCTTCAACTGAATCATGTCTCCACTCATCTAGGGAGAACCCTTCTTCATTACATGACTCTAGTGTCAGCATAGAGCTAGCATCCTCTTCTTGCTTCAAGGCTTCACCATGTATACCCTTCCTATCCATAGCAGATAGATTCTCACAAACCTGCTTGCAATTTATACTCTGTGACACAAGACCTAAATCCATTTTATGCCTCAGATATTGTTTGCATACCTGCAGGCAACCGAAATTCTTAAAACCCTGTATAGTAGGAGCTTTATGGCAAGCATCTTTATTTGCATCTTCACACAGATCAGAAATATCACCCCAATCATAGACCATATCCGAAGAGGTTTCTTGCTCTTCTACTCTATCCTCTGATGTCACTTCAACCTGTATAGCATTTCCAAACACTTCTCTATCTTTGATTTTTGAATCTTGAAGATTCATAGCTTCACCGCAGAACCCCAATCCTCATGCAGAGAATCTGCATCTGTCATTCCTGCAAACACGACTTCAAAAACATCATCATTACAAATAGACAATCCAAAATCAACTGCTGAAGACTCCAAACTTTGCATAACACCTTCCTCTACCATGGAATTGTGAAAGCTTGCTGCATCTAGCTCTAAATAAGGCATAATTTCATGAGTCATCTGCATCACATCTGCTACCCCGTATATACAATACATACATATTACTCTGTCAATGCACTCCTCTTCCACCTCGTCTAGCTGAGGTACTTCATAATCCGCAATGCTACTAGCAGAGCTATACTCACAAAGGAAGAGATTTTCAGTCACCCCCTCTAAATTAGCACTTTCGCAGATAGGTATATTCATTTGGGTAGTACCACATGCATCAAACTCGCATAGGAAAGCATTGATAATGACTTCTTCATCCTGGTATATGCCTTCAGCATAGGCATCCGGCTCTTCTAAACTTGGTAAAAGTTCCTGGATCTGCTCAAAATTAGATTGTAGCACATCACTAATATAGCCGTCTTCCACCTGTTTTCCCTTCACATCCTCTGTCAAAACCATAGCATCCGCATCCTTGTATATACAGTCATGTTCATCTTCAAATGAATCAAAAGGAGCGTCCAAATCATCTATCATAGCCGACGTGTTTGCATCATCCTCTAAGTCGCTTTGAGACGTTTTAGGCGCTTGGATAGCATCATGAGAGTCATTATCTTGAGATACGAAGGTTACAAGACCTAAACGTGCATAAATAGCTTCCACTATGTCTGCTTCATCTGCATACAACAAATTTTCATCTTGCAAAAGATATGCATCTATTACTGCTTCTAAATTAGCGTGTATGGATGTGTTGACACTTGCATCGCTTATAGGAGACACCAACTCTAGTTGGTCACATCCACTTCCACTCTGCTCCATCTCTTGGTCTTGATGTTCCAACCATACCTGTGTTATAGCTGTAGAAAACTCACCCCAGTTGCTTGCATATACACTTGCATAGTCTTGAACTTGGTGCTTGAAATCATCACTCCAAAGTTCAACAAATGCTGCAATCATCCGAGCTTCTGGAATTGCTTGAAGCCTCATCTCTGTCACATAGCACTCAAGATATCCTTCTGGATCATAGCCTTTGAATATATTAAGCTCATTATATACGGATTGCCTAGCGCTTTCAATCACTTTTTGAATTCGGTCTTCTTCTTCAAGCCATTTGCATCTGTCTGCAAGCTTTTTCATTTCAGCATATAGCTGCTCCACTTTGCTAGCCATCTTTATGTACTCTCACCCCGGCTTGTTCGCGTCCAGTTCACCAAAAATAATTCGAGAAATTTGCGGTCTTGGCGGGAAAGCACCGGGCTTATGGTTGTGAGAGTTTGTGAGAGAACTAAGGAGTTAAACCAAAGATGCCATGAAGACTAGGGTTTGGACGGAAGTGCAATCAAAGAAGACCCACTCTTTCTCTCTTGCACTCACCCACACAAAGAAAGAACACAAAAGAGAATGTCAAAATAACACAAAGATGAAAACATCAAGGCTATGCTCATATTGTATCATGGGTAGTATAAAAGGGTTAATAGATGAGTTAATGGCATTCAATCTTGGCTGACCAAATAGGCTACGAATTGTTTTTTGGAATTGTAGTTTTGTGCTTACCATAATATATATATTTTGTCTAGTGATTGGGATTAATTGTGTGTACAAATCCTCTTGGTTCATACCAAGATAACTATGTTTACATCAAAATAAAAATTATAGTCTATGAGAGGTAGTATGATAGGATCCGGTGATAGAAGTATTTCATTGAGCCTTTCTGGGCCAAAGAGAAACACTATACGTTGTTGAAAGTGTATTTTATGGCGAATCCATACGTTTATTCTAATAGATTGTACGGAGTGAAAACGATAGAAATTATCATCATGTGGATTATTCATCTAGGATAGTATGTGAGAAATGTAGATATGGGAGAAGTGAAGAGATGAGAAGTTTCCCTCCCAAGCCCTATTCTTGCCCGTAGGCAATAAGGATACTGCGGGGAGAGATGTACCTATAGCAAAGAGAACCTAGAATTTGTAGAGAGGATGAATTACTAAGAGTGAGAGAGATAGGTTTGGTTAAGGAGATGAGATTAGATATATATGTAGGATTAGAGATGAAAAAGAAACCAAGAAGAAATCAAGAAAACATCAATGTAGAACACATCTTACTTGACAAACCCTTCGGCACCATTATTGATGGAGAGAGAAGAAGAGTGGATAATTCCACTATGATTGCTACACCAAGTGCAATACCTTCTTTGATTAGAGTTGATCTTCCAAGGTTAGCTTGTTGCAAGAGTGGCTAGTCTTCTTCTTGGAGAAAGTGTACGCTTAGGCTTATGTTAATGACTAAGTACAATTTGGCATTACTACTCCCTCCCTCATGAATTCCTCTCATCAATGGCTTGAATGCTTGAGTTTTCTTTCAAGGAAGAAGAGGTCCCCTTTTATAGGTGAAGGGAACCCCCAAGGGTTTACACAAGAAGAGAGGAGCCAGTGTGAACAGAAACTGGAAAAGTTGAAAATGAGTTGTCCCTGCATGATGTGGGCAGACTAGGGTCCAGTATTTTGATCATATCTCCTCAACCGTGGCTCCAAATAAAAAAGTAAAAATATGGGCGGAAAATTCAGCTCATTAGTTATGATTTTTCTTTTGAAATCGTTTTCCAATTCGGATTGGAACATTGTGTAAAACAATCATCAAAATAGGGTCCATTTCTTGCAGCAAAAGTCTTGATGTAGTCCCCTTAGCTTAGACTTTCATTTGATTCCAAAGCACACCTCATGCCATATGAAAGCATGACATTGCTCCTTGATAAATGTTTGTAATCATGCTTGCAATAATGCATTAAAATAAGTATATCTTTGAAATCATGCCACCTAGTGTCCCACTAGGATTGGATTCCCTCCTAGTAGCTATTTAAAAAGAAATATAAGAACAATATGAAAAATACATAGAATATATATATATTGGAGTTAACCCTAAATATAGGATCTAGCTAGGGTGTGAGATGATAATGAGATAGTAGAAATAAAGAATCAATGTTTTTTGCCCCAAGTTAAAGAGGCAGAGCTATTGATGCTTTTCTCATAGTATTTTCTGATGGTAAAGTAAGAATAGGTTACCCTTGAGAAAAATAATAGGATGAGATAGAAGGCTTATTATTATACTTAAATATGCATATGTACATTATAGAAAAGATAATTATGTATCTAAAAAGTTACAAGATAACTCTTGTAGGATGCGTTCCCACTATGTACGTGTCACAGCACGACAACGTGACACCATATTTTACATTAATCTTTGTAATTTGTAAAATAATGTGTATTTCTATGACTTCGTCACATTCCTATTGATAATGTCTCATAAATGCGAGGTTTTTTATTCAAAAAATCATAACATATTTCTTTATGATTTGAAAAATCATTATAAACATCATGCATAGTCGTGTGCATGTTCTCGTGTATATTAATCATAAATTACATTCATGTAAACATGTGGTTTAGGGTTTAGGGTGATTGCCCAATGGTTGTGTTGTAAAGAATGACTAGAATGTATTGTATTACATGTCACTAATACTACTGAGAATTTTTGATTTTTTGTTTTTTGTTATAGCTTCTACGCACATCATGGGTACTATAGGCAAGATAACAAAAGTTGAGCGCAAATATGTCGAAGAATTCGTATGCACTCATCTTTATGGATTACGAAGTGATCGCCTCCAGGAAGTCTTGCAAGAGTCCTCATACAAATCATTTTTGGATGAGTTATGTAGTGCTACATATGCTTCTACCTCTACCTCCTTCATACGGTCCTCTACCGAAGCATGACGCAACAAAGAAAGAGACCAAGGATCGAGAAGAGCCCAAGAATATACCTGAAGTGCCTACCGCTTTGAAAGTACCAATCTCTAGCAATGATCCAATGCCGCCCAACATGGGAGGTTTAGACCCATACAACCGCGTCATCATGCGCATGGCTTGCATTGAGTTTCCACAAATGGAAAGCATTGGAGAAGTTAGATACGGCATGGTCACGAAGGTGAAAGTCAACCATCAAACCTTCATAGATGAATTTTACGCTGGCAAGCTAATCAAGGGTGATGGCCAGAGGAGTGCCATTGACATAGTGCTGCATGAAGCCACAATTATGAATATCACTCATAGTGGAATCATTGTGCCTCTGGGATTGGTGAGACACGCTATGCAAGCGTCCACCCTCATCTTCAAGATGTGGAATAGTGGAAACCTTGACCACTGGCTAGAGAGACTCCAAAAGAAGGGGAAGAATGTGGCCATAAGAAAGGGTTTCAATGACACTGAGGGGACCGTTGAAGGCGTCAAGAAGAATATATGGCCTATCATTAATGGATTTCTCCGAACCTTCATCTTTTTGCACGTGAATAACATCACTCACAATGATGTTCATGGGAGTAATATCTTGCTGCATTTTGGATGGATTGGAGTATATGTATGCGTATGTGATTGGGGTAGTGCAACCTTGTTCCCCACAGAGAACACATTTCCAAAGTTGCCAAATCTTCTCCCATCAACAAGGTAAGCCTGGGGTAAGCGATATTGGTGGGTGGCTCCTGAATGTATATCGACAAATCCTCCAGTCTTCACGTGCAGCCAAGATATCTACTCCCTTAAATACATTCAAGAACTCCTTAAATATTTACCTAAGGATGATGACACTAATTATATCACTTTCCTCAAATGATTTCAGGAAGTCCTGCGCACTTGTGTATCTACCAATCCCACCCAGCGCAAGTCCTCAAAGATCTCCTTAGCATGTTACAAGGCATTAAGCGTGTTGGTCGCACAATCCCAGATAGTGTAGGCTTGAGGCCATCCAATGATTGAAATTTGAAATCATACCTTGTAATTTGAAAACATGTCTATACTTTGCAATTATACAGTTTTGTCTTGTCTCATGTCCATTGATTTGAAATTTTATGCTATTTTATTACATTGCTATTGTCAAATTGATGAGAGAGATGTGAATTTTATTATTGTGTGAATGTTACCATTGATTGTAGTTTTTTAATCAATGTGTATCTATGTTTTTTATCTAATTATTAATTGTGTGATTTGACGGGAAATGGAAGCCCCATACGCTCATCCCAATGTCGACGGTGAGCTCGATAATGAAGAGTCTCCACGCATCCTCAGAGAGGAGAGCATGCGTTACGGGCCAAGAGGTCAGGTCTTACCAAGGCAACGGCACCATTGAAAATCTCAGATTTGCAACACAAAGGGCTCCCGTGTGTGTTGCTCCTACGCTTCATCCAAAAGGAGTGCAGTCTACCTAACCATAATCAAGTTGCCATGTACTTCATCCAACAAGTCTTCCTGCAAGATATAATGAATAAGTGCATCCTTTCCACAGGCCGTCCTTTCAACGTTGGTATTGGACTTGTAAGAGCTAAAGAAAGGGCAGAAGCACGTCGTGGGGAGGCAGATCCACCTTCACAAAAGAGGCCAGTTGTGCTCCTACCAGATAAGCATGAACAAATTGCTAATACTGTGTCTCAAGGGGTTGCACTAGCCAGCCAAGGAGAGAGCATTTTCTCTCTACAAGAGAATTTGGCAGCCAAAGAAGAAGAAGTAGGTGTTTTAAAGAAAAAACTTGACAAATATGAAGTGCGGTAGACAGGACCAAGTCACGAGGCCGATATTCAAGAAACAGTGGATATACTTGAGGCAGCATTGAACCATATACATGTAGTAGTGATGTGTGTGAACACACTAGGACCGCCGGGGCGTTTTTTCCCTCTTTAGGAGGTTTTTTCCCCCGAGCATTGTATATACGCTCATCACTCTAGGGATATCTATCTTTCCATTGCATACTAAGTAACACACTCTCTATTGTGTGCCTTGAGCTTCCCTCATCTTCTCCAAGCTGTTTGCGTTCTCTGCAACCCTAGCTCCAACAATTGGTATCAGAGCAGGTAGCGTCCTCCCGGGCTTAGTCGCTAGTTGCTCCAGCACACGCCTTCTCACTTTCCCCGATTTCAGTGAGCTTTGGCAAGCATTCGCAGGTCGACAAAAATTTTGGGAAAGCTCATAGAGATGAGTCTGCTCAAATTTTTGATTCGGGCTCATTTCGGCCTCCGTTTCCACTACAGGCAATACTGCACATGCTATTTTGTTATTTTGTGCAAAATTTTTTTCAGTGCCTCATATTCTTCTACGGTTTGTGCTATATAGCACATGTTGTTTCCGCTTCATTACACCTATTTTCGAGCAGTTTTCACATCAGCTGCAACATTTACCATGGTCGACAACAACACAGATGTGTTCAAGATGCTTGCTGCTGAGGACAGGTTGGATGGGGACCACTACCCTATGTGGGCTTGTATGATGCAACATGTTCTTGTTTCGAAGGGCGTCTGGAACATTGTGAAGGGCATTGATGTGCGTCCTGGTTCTAAGGATGTAGGCTGTGTTGAGGATGTTGCAGGTCTTGCTGCAAGGATTTCATCTATATGTTTCCAGGCTACGCAATCTGCAGGAATTCATAGCACACCATCCAAAGATTTATTCTCCTCATGCCATGATGCTAGGGCGGCCATAGACTTACATTCGAAGAAATGCTTGATGCGAGGAAGCAGAGGGAAATGTCGCAAAACCTTTTGTGGAATTTTTGTCCCGTGGAGATCTACTCGATATCTTTCGGAATCACATTTAGGACACTTCTCCATGTCTATGTATTCCCCTCTGAAAAGAATGCAGTCATTAGGACAAGCGTGGATAGAATTGTAATCCATCCCCAAGTTTCGCAAAATCTTTCTTGCTTCATCTCGGGAATCTGGCATCACATTGTCAGCTGGTAGTATGTGCTCATTCAGCAATCTACACAACATAAAAATACGATACAGTCGTGTAAAATTCTATCAGATCATAATACATTTAGAGTTTTATTAAAGTAAACTAATTGTAATAGATCACCTGAAAAGCGCTGTCACGCTAGTGTCACTCCATCCAAACTTTGCCTGCATGTTGAGAAGAACCAGGAGTGCTTTCAATCTAGACATACGTGCTCCATTATACAATGGCGTATTGGCTTCACTTTTCATATCATCATAGATAAGCCTTTCTGAATCCATGATCGTCTCGATCATTTCATCAATCTCGGGCTCAAACATTGCCTCGTTGGGAATGTGCTCTGCATGATCATCCCTCGAGCTGTCAGAGGCTACATCTTGTCTTTATTGGTCAATACCTATATTTGTGGGTACAAGAAATCTACAGACCCACGTCTACATGATACTGCATGTAGTGGACAAAACCCCTTTGCCTCTTCTCTAGTTGTAGCACTTCACAGCATCTTAACATCTTTTCACAGTAGATCTTTTCACTGTTCGTCTAACTCTAAACCCTAAACCGTAAGTAATTCTTGCGTGGACTCGATCTAACATAAATAAGTGTAAATCTAAATAAACGTAAATCTAACTAAAAATAAACCTACATCTAATTTAACGTAAGTCTACATCTAACCTAATCTTTAACGTCTTTTGGGATAGTTTCCTACGACGTTAAAACTCTCTTCTTCTTGTGTGTGTGTGTGTGTGTGGGTAAACCTAAATAAACCTAAGTCTAATCTAATATAACATAAATCTAAATCTAACGTAAATTATGTTATATTAAAAACAAAGAACTAAACTAACACGGATTATAAGAACCTTAAAACTAATTTAACACATAATTTTTCACATAACTCGGCAAGAGTTGGCATTCTCATCACTAAAGATGTGAGAGTGAACTTCCGGCGGTGACGCTGCCTCATCTCCATCCACATCTGACGACAGCAATTGGCCCTTTAGACCGTTCTTGCTCTTGTTACTAACTTTGAAGTTGTTGTTGAATGACTAGAGGTTGTCTAGATGGTCATTTTGTCGGGGATGTAGTGACTCTTGCCGTCCTGAAGATCCACCTTCTTCCCTATCTTCTGAAGACATTTCACCAGTACTTTTGTATCGACGGAGCCCACCATGAGTGAAGGCAGCAATACCCTATATTCCATTGAGGGCTTTCTTCACCCGCTTCATGCAGGCATCGCAGTCTATGGAGACCTAAATCTAATCTAATATAACGTAAATCTAAATCTAGCGTAAATAAACGTAAATCTAATTAAAAATAAACCTAAATCTAATCTAATTTAACTTAAATAAACCTAAATCTAATTTAACGTAAGTCTACATCTAACCTAATCTTTAACGTCCTTTAGGATAGTTTCCTACGCCGTTATAACTCTCTTCTTCTTGTGTGTGTGCGCGTGTGTGCCAATAAAAAGAGATAAATGGTATAACCTTTCTATTACCCATGCCAAGTATGATAGATTGGTTATGCCATTTCCCTCTTGAATAATAGGTCTTAAGTTCAACTCCTCGTCGGCTAGATCTTTAGGTCTTTTAATTTTAATTAGTTTCCTACGACGTTAAATTAGTTTCTCTCTCTTTCTCTCTCAATGTGTGTGCGTTTTTTTGGATCGTATGCATTTTTTCTCTCTTTTCCTCTCTCAATGTGTGCGTTTTTTGTTTATGCATGTTCTCTCTCTCTTTTCCTCTCTCAATGCGTGCGTTTTTTGTTTATGCATGCTCTCTCTCTCTCTTTTCCTCTCTCAATGTGTGTGTGCATTCTTTGTTTATGTATGTGTGTGTGCGTTTTTGTTTATGTTTGTACTCTCTCTCTCTCTCTGTCTTTCTCGCTCTCTCTCTCTCTCTCTCTCTCTCTCTCTCTCAAAAACACTATGTGTGTGTGTATGTGTGTGTGTGTGAGAGAGAGAGAGAGAGGGAGAGAGAAAGAGGGGAAGGGAACATGAGAGTGAGGAGAGGGAAGGAGCATACCTGGCTCTCCTTCCTCTCCTTGTGTGTGTGTGTGTGTGTGTGTGTGTGTGTGTGTGTGTGTGTGTGTGTGTGTGTGTGTGTGTGTGTGTGGAGAAGAAAAAGAGAGAGAGAGAGAGAGAGAGAGGGAGAGCGTTACCTGCTCCTTGCTTGAGGGCACCGAAAAAGTCAGATCTGAGATCTGAGTTTTTGGGTGCGCTCTGTTATTTTTTTAGCCCAGTCGGCGTCGCTATGAGCATCGCTATAAGCGTGCCTATGAGCGTCGCTATAAGCGTGGCTATGAGCGTCGCAAATTTACAAAGAAATTTGCGACGCTCATAGCGACGCCGGGATTTTTTTTTTTGAGCGTCGCTAATATGAATAGCCTCTTGTAGTGAGGACGACGGAATGCTTTGATCAGAGGCATTCTAATGCGGACCATGCATGACTATCCCGGGCTAACAGAATGCTCAGGTGATCTATTGACACTCCTCATTCAGACACTGTAAATCTTGTTTTTTCCCATAGGTGATCTATTATCATGTGTATACATGCAGGGCTTCAACAAGCGGATACAGAGCATGTGTCACATGTGGACCTAGACTGAATGCACGTAGGGCACCCTCGCTGAAGAAGCAAATCTACGAAGGTCATCAAGCATATCTTCCAGAGAATCATGTGTTACGTGATGGCTTTTTGGGAAGAGAGCCACCAAGGATGTCAGCACAAGCATGGTTAGAGCAGAAGGAGATGTGCGATGACGGATTGCCTCCAGGGATGAAGAGACTATCTCTATGGTACGAGTTACCATACTGGCCCCGACTCATGATCAAGCACTTGCTCGATCCAATGCACATATTCAAGAATGTGGGTAATCTACTATGGGACCATCTGACCGGCAAGAAAGATACTTTGGGAGCCATAGTTGACCTTAGAAATGTGGATCGTATGGAGCAATATTGGCCGCAAACAGTGTCTGATGGATCGATAAAACTCCCTAAAGCACCATGGATTTTCACAGGAGCCCAAGAACGCAAAGTAAAAGAGACCATTCGATCTTTGTGGACCCCCACTGGCGTAATGCACTCGCTCCGAACGTGTTTTACTAAAGAAGGAAAGCTTACCGGTTTGAAGTCACACGATTGGCATAAAATGTGTCAGGTACGTTCATAGTGGACTTTAATATCATTGCATAAAATGTGGACTTTAATATCATTGTTGCACATACTTTACAGTTTATTTTACCGGTTGCCATTGAGGGATGTTTGTCTCTCGACATCCGTAACACAATCTACAAACTTTCAGAGCTGGTGCAATGGATCTCACAAAAGGAGATCAACGTAGACTCCATACCATTCACCAAAATAAATGCTGCGGAGCTTGTGTGCATGTTTGAGAAACATTTTCCTACTACCATGCTAACCATTCAGGTGCATCTTCTTGTTCACATAGTTGATGAGGTGGAAATAGCTGGCACAGTTCATTCCAGATGGATGTTCTTCTTAGAACGTTTCATGAAAATGCTTAAGGGATATGTGCGTCAAAAGGCACGTCCGGAGGGTAGCATGGCAGAAGGTTGGTTGGTATCAGAGTCCCTAGTGTACATTGGAGAGTGGCTAGACGGATTTGATAAAGCCCGGGACACGCTATGGCAAACCATAGATGATGAGCGCATATCTAGGATTGTTATGTGCAATCTCGGTGTTGAGAAGAAGATGATGGAAGATCTACAGGATAAAATCAACCGATTTTGCATGCTTCACAAGCCAGTGATGCAAAAGCGGATTTCACAATATGAGGATGCAAAGCAAGAGCGACAAAGGGCACGAATCGAATGGAGACGGGGAAGACGACCACCGATGCACTATCCGACGGGTCTGGAGAGCCTACCAACATTCATGAGCCTAAGATGGTTGCACAACCAATTGAAAAGCGCACAACAATGCGGTGACGAAGTGATTGAGAAAGAGTGGGAGTACTCTCGGGGTTGCGCGACCAAGGTAAGTTTGCAATGTACGACTAGCTAGTGACTTTATTTCTAAACGTTTGAACGGCAAGAAAGATACTTTGGGAGCCAGAGTTGACCATCCTACAAAGTCTACATCAAACTGGTGGTACGTCATAGAGGTAGCCCCTCGTAGTGCAAGGATGTATGAAGGCTACCATGTGCCAATCACAACGGCATCAATGGAGGAGATAAGAGAAGATGCTCAATCAGAAGCCGCTGCGGTGGTGCCAGATGAGCATCAAGATGCTACTACTCTATATGTGGTGCATGCAGAGGAGCTACAAAATGAAACAGAGGATATGTGTTTAAACGGAGAGCTCTATATAGATATAGGAAGTTATGCTGAGTTATGCGAGGATGAGAGAGAGATCTCTTAAAGCCACAAATATTGTATTTGAACAATTTTGCTCCGTGTTGTAAAAGCTTTGGCTCTCTAAGTACCTTCCATGGTGTATAACGCTCTTTTCTACTCGCGCTCACATGTTTTGATTGAAAATTCTGAGTTTTCGACTTGCCTCTTCTATCACTCAATTCATTGCGTCATTGTATTTATATGCGTCATTACGTCATTGTATTTAATGGTCTTTGTGTCGTTGTCTACTCTATTCATTCAATATTAAGTTTAAATATTCGTGTGTTTAATGCAGGTATGGATGATGAGGAGTTTCTTTCTTCTTTGTCACCGCAGCAGAGATAGTGGTACGTGGAGCGTCATCTCTCTGGAGCATCATCGCGCGTTCCTACTCCATCCGCATCTCCCTCTCTTTTGGAGCATTCGGCGCGCTCCGAAGCTTCGGCGTCGACGAGACGATCTTCACACTCGTCTAGACACCGACGCTCTAGTGGTGGCGGTGGCGGTTGTTGTGGGGATTCCGCCGCCGATGCCTCCACACCGCCTCGTGTTCGACGAGGCTCTTTACCCTCCCCTTCTTTGCCCACCCCCACACCAGCCACAGCATCGCCATCTACGCCAGGTTTTGCATGGCTGACTGTTCCTAGCAGCTACACACCTCTACATACTCCGCCAGGAGCCACCCCACTCGACACTCCTCGCTTCGGGGCCCAGACGCCGGTGGACACACCTGACGTCCGTACCCCCATCGACACGTCGCTAGAGACCCCTGCCGGGACACCCAGGTTCACGCGTCACCGGCCAGAGGGCTTGCCTTACTCCGTCGACTTCAGCGGCGGCATCATCATGGATGATGACGGCAAGAAGGTGATCTCGCGCATGCATGGTCTTTGCTCTCAGCTGTTTAGACACTACATACTAAACAAATGGAGTGAAGTACCAAGTGATTTAAAAGCCAGAGTCATCGGCATACTTCATGATGAGTTTCCCGTTCTAACACGGGATCAGCGCTTCAATGAAGACCTGATGAAGATTCGAATGCGCGAATACTGCAAACACAAGCGTTCCGAAGTGCAAAAATCAATCAAGCATGGGTGGAACAGGCCAGATTGGCTGGCCAAAGAAGGTTGGAAGAATGCAAAGAAAGCAGCGCGCGAGAATCCCGACAAGTGGAAGCAACAAAAGGATGCAGCCAGAGCGCGAGTAGAGGCAGGGAGCTCGCACCACTTGGGGAGCGGTGGATGGGCATCATTTGAGGCCGATTTTGTAAGTGTTTTCGCATTGCTCTTTATGTTCGATAGTTTAGGGTTTATGAGTTTTTTAATTCTAACATAATGAAATCTTTGTATGTTTTGACAGTGGTCAATGACAGGACGTGATCCCACACCGTACGAGCGCGAGTACGCAAGCAGGAAGGGCTTAAACTCCGTGATGGACATTCTCAGTTCTCGCGGTGGCATGGTTAGTATTAGGGTTTACTCTTTTCTATTTTTTGTATTGTTTTATAAATGTCGTTATATGTTTATACTTACTGAAAGCTGTCTTATTGTCTTTTTTTGCAGAATCCGACAGATACGCCGCTTGGACGCGATGAGACGTCTAACTAGACGACGTCAGTTTAGCCGTAGCTAGATAGCATTAGTATAGGGTTTCTCATAGCTTATGTATCATGAGACGGATTTTATACGTCTTTTTGAACCATGTATATTATTACATTTGTCACCGCAGTTCATTTTGCCAATCAATTCTTTATGCCTATGATGTTGTACAATTGCCATTATTACATTTGCCAATCAATTCATTTTGTCTATGATGTGTACAATTGTCAATTTTACGCTTGTCAATTTTGCAAACAATGCGTCTAGCTTGTGGGCGACTATTTTGGGTCTATTATCTACCCTTGCACTTTTTTTAAAAAGTGAATCAAGTACAATATGGTTGATGGGTGGCAGGGCATTCAATGCCCTGTCACCAAAAAACATTTCTCTCGGGCGTCGCTATAACGGTCGCTATTTATGGCTCTGTAGCGTCGCTATGAGCGTCCCTATAGACTTCTGTGTAAACGTCGCTATAACCGTCGCTATGAGAGTCTCTATATAGCGACGCTTATAGCAACGCATATAGCGACGCTCTCGTAGCGACGCTATTAGCGACGCTCTCGTAGCGACGCTATTAGCGACGGTTTTAGCGACGCCGGGGGTTATAAAAACCCAGTGTATTTCCGTCGCTAACAGCGTCACAAGAGCACACAACCTCTTGTAGTGACATTAGTCCTATCAATATTCCATAGTAGAGTGACAATCTCTACTTGGTGTTTGGGAGACGTCATCTCCTCACACTTGATCTAAGCATGCATACTACTTCATTTTTGTGCACAATAAAGAAAAAGAGAGTCTTATAAGACAAAAAATTTGTTCATTTTTAACATTGTACATTTGCTTACTCTAGGGAATCACTGTAAGCATTGAAAAGGTTTAGGTTATCCTTTAATTGTATTCCTTGCATCCATCTATCATCTTCAAAAGGATAATTCTTAAACTTAATAAGATATCGTCGGATAGTCTTACTGCCTCTTAGTACCTTGTCTTCATGTCGGAGAATGGACTCGGGTTGCAGAACCTCTTCTTGGTCCTTGATCTCTGGAGGGTCTTCAACAGCTGGTTCTTGAGGTGGCTCTCCTTTGTAAGGCTTTAGTAGGATCACATGGAAAGCATTGTGTATGAGCCAATGGCTGGGCAACTTGAGTCGATAGGCCATCTAATTGATTGGCCTAAGAATCTGAAAGGGACCATAGTACCTTTTTTCTAGCTTAGCATAGTACTTTTAGTGTCCCATAGGATTCTTGCCCGTCGTGTGCCTTATACGAGCCTTGGGAAATTTGAGTAAGACCCAATCATTTTCTTTAAAGGCTTGGTCTTTTTTGTGCTTGTCAGCAGCAGCCTTTTTTCTTTGTTGTGAGATAGAGATAGCATCCTTAATCTTTTGGAAAGATTCTTGTAGGTCTCGGCTATACTCATCTACAGCGAAGATCTTCCCGCGTACCTTAAGTAGCATGGGACTTGTTGATCTTCCCTCAATTACCTCAAAAGGTTCTTTTCCCATGGAAGTATGTACAGTGTTATTGTAGGCATACTCCACTAAAAGTAAGTACTTCTCCCATTGGGATCTTTGATCTACTTCCGTTACATAGGATTTTAGTAGATCAAGAATTGTTAGGTTAGCTATTTCCCTTTGGCCATCCGTTTGTGGGTGATAGGCCAAAGAGAAATTTAACCTTGTTCCTAAGTTCTCAAAGAGACCCTTCCTGAAATTATTAGTCATTCTAGGATCTCTATCCAACACTATGGACATTGGCAAGCCATGGTACTTCAATATTTGTGAAATGAAGAGGGTTCCATCAATGGGCTTTGATAGTCTTTTTGACAGGTATAAAATGAGTTTGTTTACTAAACATGTCTACTATCGTCCATGTAAGAAACTAGGCAACTAGGCTCTACTGGATCCTCCTCCCAACCTCCCTTTATAGGTGGGCTCCTAGCCCCTTGCCCTAGACGGATCCCTTGTCCACACTGCCTAGCCCAGCCCTTGGCCGTATTCTTTGCCTAGCCTAGTTCTTAGGGTACAGGACCCGTGTCCTGACATTACTTCCCCCTTAAGGAAGAGTTTTCGTCCTCGAAAACACAAGTAGTAACATCTTCTTAAGAATACTGGTGTTCTCTTTATTGACATCCCATAAGTGAGCCAGTTGTCTGTATGACCGATAATTGGTGCAGTGAGAAGGTTCAATGAAACCAAGATGAATATCCTGATTTTCAACATTGTTGTCCATTTGCAACCACTTGGGTCTAAATGGTAACTCCATTTATGACTCACTTGAGTGTTGTAAAGGAGTAACCACAACTAAGAGTCACTTGGGTTTAAATGGTAACTCCATTTATAACTCACTTGAGTATTGTAAAGGAGGAACCACAACTAAGATTTGTCCAAAGGCATAACCAGTTTTTAGATCTTCTACAGGTACTGGAATAATGCAAGGAAACCTTGGCGTAACTTTCCATACAGTTGTGAGCCAGATTTCCTACTCGCCTGAGTATCTTGAACAGTCTGTTACATGTTCATCCCTAATGAATGTTACTTGCCAACATGCTTTGTCAGCACACCTCGTAAGTCCTTGACGTATGAAAGTATTGACACAATATCCAACCCCACCACAAGAGGTGTTCAAAGTCGAAAATCGTACTTAAGAAAATTCTAGAATAGGGAGAAAATCATCTATTTAGAAATGCGTTGTGTTAACGTATGCTCTTAACAGATCCTTTAGCACAAGATTACTCTTTGTAATCTGCCTATCCCCTTGGATAACTGACAGTACTGAGGTGTGTTTTCCTCACGGTTTACAGACAGTCGTCCCAGATGACTGGTAAACGGAGAATCGCAGGAGTGTACAACCGTCGTGGTTAACCTGAGAAAATCTACAAACGCCCAAACCGAGCCATGACCTCTATTGGTGATTAGTAGACCAAAAAGTTATCTCATACAGATAGTGCACATAGAGTGCAAAATGCTTCATAAGCAGCAATCTTAGGAATATGCATGCCGTTCCAAAGCAGCCTTTGCTAAACACTAGGGCCCATAACACCTAGTGTGCATGCATTTAGCAAAAACTAACCGAAACTATATATCCATAATGATGCTTGCCAATACGTATGGAAAATGTGATGCGCTTAGCACGCAATAAAAGGAATGTAAATAGTTCTGAAAAGAAACTAAATACTTTTAGTTGCAATGTTTTGCAAACCTTGCTGAAATGTTTGAATCACAATAAAAGGTGAAACATTGATCACTTCTAGATAAAAACAATGAAACTTTTTCATTAACAGCATATAGCCTTGCTATATGTATAAAAAACCATCTGTAATGTTGTTTAGCAATACTTGTATCTTAACAAGTCATTCTAAGTATCCGACAATTTCTGGCTACGAAATTGCTCCTGATACATCGTGCTAAAAAATGGTCTAGAAAACAGATGTGACCAGCACCTAGGGACTTTGTCGTGACACATAATTGACATAATGGCGCCAGTGTCAGTCCAGAGACTCATATTCTCCAAATGTGGAATATATCTCATATAAGGATGTGTGAAAGGGAACATCCTTCAAGTACAAGACGTACTTGTGTGTGCAGGTAACTACAGACACTCTACGACGGGAGTGAGAGGGACCCTCATTAGCCTTGCTCCACACTGGCTAAACCGAACTCCTTGAGTTCCTAGACCATGTTGTTCCCATGTGACAACATGTGCCAAATTGAACCCTACAAGTAGGTTCGTAACAGCATAAGGCTGCAAGATAGATTGGACACTTGGCCCAAAATACGTTGTGCCGACATGCCCTTGGCATGGCTCTGTAACATTCAAGCGTACTTATACATCTTGAAAAACCAAGCAGAGCATACTAAAAATAGAATAAAACCAAATTAATAGATGCGTACCTGGAGATTTGAACGTAATGTTCACTTACCCATATTCAAATGGAGAGGAGCACATCCCCTCCCTGAAAAAACAAATAGCATTGCACTGGGAACCATGGGTGTTGCCCTTGCAATCCAACCCCTTTGGTTAAAATCGACATAGTCAAACCCTTTGGTAAGACCCTTTGTAGAAACTGCTCAACTAGTAGGTAACAGTAACTAACATAGTTAACCATGCACGTAATGATGGAAATCAACTTGAAAAGCTGAATTTGTCCACTACCGCGTGGTAGATTGCAGACTTCTTTCCTTGAAAGTCTAACTGGGAGAAATCAAACTGTGATCTGCAATGCAGATCAAACTGTGATCCTTAATGCCTAGGGGGTGATGTAACAATCACCCGCCGGGTCTTACCCCAAAAAGTATATCCATAGACACGCCGTAGTGCTATAGAGAGAGCAAGAGATCCACACAAGTGAGATGTCTAGCTCTTATGGACAGCCATGATGTCTCAACTGATTGCTGCACCTGTACTTCCTTGTAGAGATCAGCTGCTGTGAGTTGAAGATTTATCAAAAACTCAACTTGAGTGTCACAATGAAAACATGTAGTGCAAAAATGACACTGTAAACATCCATAATGACCAGACTCTTGCTTGTCCATTAACGTCGATGTGTACTTCCCTGGATAGATCTGTTCAATCTTGAAAACAATCACCCAAGGAATGCCAATAGTTGGATCTTACCCTTGTCATGAAATCGGCTCTTAGCTTGTTTGGCTCATAGGCCTTATCCAAAATAGTGTTCAATCGACGAACCGATGAAGACTAATTTGAGTAGCATCTTAGCTACGTGCTAGCTGTGAGTGAGAGCACCTTGGCCCAAGCTGGCTCACGAGCAGAATATGTATCAAAAGATTCTTAAAAGAGTTTTGTTATTCGTGAAAGAAATAAGAAGAAGAGAGAAAAGAACAGCATGTTGGGCTGAGGAACTTTCCTTAAATTTGTAGAGTGTGTGCCCAGAATGTGTGCTCTTAGACATCTTATGCCTGAATTGCATCTTATCCTAAAATCATTCCACAATCTGTCTGTAGAACACTCTCTTCAAGAGAGGCAACAGAAAAACATAAAACTCATTCCGACCCATCTACCTTGTAGGGGTCGTGATGGTATGAGGATGACTTGGTATTGGCACTTTGCCTGGGAATCAAGTCCAAATTTGTGGTTCGTTGTAGTGTTGTTGTGTTGAGAGCAACCAAAAAACACATTAAACAATTCATCACGTAGTCTGTCCTTGACAGAGTTGCAAGTGTGATAGCGGAAGCGTAATACATGAAGCGGTGGAATTCATGCCCCCTGGTTAGCATGCCGTGCATGCAGAATTGTAAGCCCTTGGCTATTATAACGGCCTCAAGCATGAGAGCCGAAACCATAAGTACCTTGCAGAATCTGCCTTGGGAGCGATGCATCATAACGTGTTGTTGCCACACATAAAATAGGAGCAAATTGCAATGTGAACAGTTTCCCAAACTGGCGTGCCAATGCCCTTGATCCCAAGTCAATGGGTAGTATCTGGCATGTGTGAGAAGCCGTGCTTCATGTGAATTTGTCAAAGCACTTTGCTTGACATGGCAGACAACGTGTTCCAATGAAAACATGAAAAACAAACAAATTTAAAATTAGGCTAACCTGGTTATCCCGTTGTAACATGTCATCCTGAAATTTTGATGGAGAAGAACTCGTTTCATAACGGCTCATAGCCTAGTCTGCTGCACGAGAGAGAGTTGTCGCGTGTATATATATACGTCCCTTGTATCATATACCTCCATCTGGCATGTAATGAAAGAACCTGCAACAAGCAGATTACCAAATTCCTCCCAAGTTTATATGCTCATAGCATATGCCAAACGTGGGGAGTCTCAATGCAAGATTCCTAACTTGAAGCCTTGCTTCACAGAGATTAAATCCTTGCTGATATCCAACTGAGGCGGTTGTTGACATGCAGAGAGCATGACAAAAATAATCGACCTTGTCGAGGAATTTCAACTGAAATGAGCTAAGACTGTGTGACAAACATCCTTTGGCAACGGCTAGAAATAATGACAAGGAGTCGGCCATGCCGAACAACGTGCCTCCTGCATCAAGGCAAGCAGTAGGATGTGCTAATCTCCTTGAGATTACAAAACATGGAAAATTGGCAAAAACGAATCGACCTTGTCGAACACTTTTAGCTAAATGACCTTGTCGAATATCTCAGCATCTTGAGAATTATAAAAAAGTATGCGTAACTGATGTATTCTCTGCCAATTTCTAGAAAATGTGACAGTAGGCAGTCATGCCGAGCAACTGAGCACCATACATCAAGTCGATCAGCAAGCCAGGTCAATTTCTTTGAGATTCCAGAACAATGACAACTTGCTATGCTTTTGCATCAAACTGACCCAACTGCTGTGCTCAAAGCCGTATAAGTTATCACACATACACCATGCATGATACACTTTCTAGTCTTGTCGGCCATGTTTGTTCGTGTACATGGTTGACCTTGGCAAGCGATATGCAAGGACGTAACCATTGAAAGAACTTTGCTTAGCCCCAAAAAACTTGTAAAATAGAGGCAACAATTGCCTGCTATACCAAGAGTACGAAGAGATCTGCAAGATTTCATGCATGCAGAATGTAAAACGGAAATGTGAACTTGCTTACCGATTCTTATCGCCCACTTCGAGTGGTGGAACGAAGTCATCATAATCCCGACTCCGCTGAATTTAAAAAAAACGAAATCTCCAAACTTCTTGGTCTTCGTAAGCACGCCGGTGTTGA
Organism: Adiantum capillus-veneris; assembly: GCF_014529385.1. NCBI lineage: Eukaryota > Viridiplantae > Streptophyta > Polypodiopsida > Polypodiales > Pteridaceae > Adiantum > Adiantum capillus-veneris. The sequence continues at coordinate 8,663,228 of NC_140953.1, read as the reverse complement.
ATCCAACCAAGAGCACCTTGAAAATAATGAGCAAATCCAATTGATGATTCACTCGAAAGCACGGAGCAAAGTCGAGTTGCCAATAATCTGGTTTGCGTCGTATGCCATACACCAGTTAATTTTGGCACTGGTCGACGAAGGTTTCAGCCGGCAAGAAGCTGAAATATGTGAATCAAACTGCAGACGCGTGCAATGCGGTTTGCATCGTATGCAATCGCCAAATTGGTAGAAAATTTGCCAATTGATGGCTTGTCGTAACTTAAAAAACTGTGTGCCACAAGGTCGAACAGCTAGATTGACTGTAAATCCAGAAATTTACTGTGATGATGCCCACCGTATGGAAGAGGAGAGTCGTAGAGCAACGGGTTCCGTGAACCATATAAGTCCCTTGGTGGGAAGACTCATGGGAAGGGCCGCTGAGAGTGGCCAAGGATCAATTCAATGGCCCAAGGCCCTTTTAAATGTGAATCCTCAAGTGTTTCAAGCGCAGGCAACGAGCAGGCTTCAACGACGATGATGATGATTACTTGGTGGCTTGCATAGGCCGGCTATGGACACGACCTCGTATATCTTCCCCCTCCTCCAAGGGGCGCTCCCTTCAAGATTAACTCCCCCGGATTTCATGCACCACACAGTGGTTTCCAAAACAGGAAGAACTGCCCGATTTGGCAAGGAGCCCGGCTAAAATTGCAAAAGGGCTTAAAAAGCAGCGGTTCTCACAAAAGGGGCATGCTTTTAGGGGCCAAAGATGACCACGCCTAGAGAGAGGGTGGAAGAGAGTCCCAAGATCTGATACCAGTGTAAGAAACTAGGCAACTAGGCTCTACTGGATCCTCCTCCCAACCTCCCTTTATAGGTGGGCTCCTAGCCCCTTGCCCTAGACGGATCCCCTGTCCACACTGCCTAGCTCGGCCCTTGGCCGTAGTCCTTGCCTAGCCTAGTTCTTAGGGTACAAGACCCGTGTCCTGACAGTCCATATTCCCATATTCCCATGGATAGACTTAGGCAATCCAAAAATAAAATCCATGGATATGCTCTCCCATGGTGAATTAGGGATTGGCAAAGGTTGAAGCAATCCAGGTTGCTTCTCTCTATCAAACTTCGTCTTTTGTCATACCACACATTTAGAAACATATTCTTGTATGTTTGTTTTCATGGTAGGCCCATAGAAATATGTTTCAATCCCTTTTAGGGTAGACTGAATCCCTCTATGCCCTGTGTAAGGAGGAGCATGAGATTCATACATTACTTTCTCACGTAGTGAGCTAGTAATGCATAGTCTATTGCCACAGAGAAGATAACCATCTTGTAAAGTAAATGGTTCCTCTTTCTTCCCTAATGCAAGGGCTGAAATCACATCTCTAAAATCAGGATCAATAGCATACTCATCTACCATAGAAGATAGATCATTGTGAGTTGCTATGGAAACCCATTCACTCTCGGTCTTCTTGAGAGTGCATCAACTACTTGATTATGCCTGCCAGCAATGTGAGCAATATGAAAATTAAATTGCAAAAGAAAATTTTCCCACCTCGTTTGTTTGTCAGAGGCCTTGATCTACGTCATGAAGTACGTAAGACTTTGGTGATCTGTTCGCAGAATGAAAGTAGTCCCCATGAGTCTAAGGCATGTAGAAATGTGAGGAGTCCCTTTTCATATATGCCTAGAGCTTGCTCAACAGGATCGGTCCTTCGACTTTCATAGGCTATGGCATGCCCTTCTTGGAGCAAAACAGCTCCAAGGCAATCACCACAAGCATCACATTGGACCTCAAATGGCTTTGAGAGATCCGGTAGTATAAGCACAGGTTGAGAGATAAGCTTTTCAAAAGCATTGTTCTCCTTGGAAGACCATGTATACCTAACTTTTTTCTTTGTTAGGTCATGTAATGGTCCTGCAATTTGTGAGAACTTTTTTATGAAGCGTCTATAGTATGCACACATACCTGTAAAGCTTCTTAGTTCATGAAGATTCCTTGGTTTAGGCCATCCTTTCATTACATCTAATTTTGATGGATCTATTTGTATGCCATCTTGAGAGATAATGTGACCTAAATATTGAATCTCTTCTGAGAATGTGCGCTCCTTGCCGCACTGTCGAAGCAAGGGACTTGCCGATACACCGCGTACGAGCCGCAGACGGCTCCAAGCACACAACTAGTTTAACTAGTAAGCTCAAAGAGGGCAATGGTGTGTCACTCACCGCCTTATGCTCCTGCCGTAGAGGATTCCTCACCGCGAAGAAGAGGGAGACGCCGCTACACCACGCTCAACAGCCTCGCCGTCGTCGTGCCGCCGCAACACTCGATCGCACACTCTCTCTCTCTCTCTCTCTCTCTCTCTCTCTCTCTCTCTCACACACACACACACACACACACACACACACACACGCACACACACAAGGAGATGGTGAAGGAGAAGGTGGAGATGGAGCAAGAGCAGTTTCTATTGCACAATGAGAGAATGACTCAATTTTAGGTTTAATTGGCTTTTATGTGAGCTCACCCCATTCACACTTGGGCGCCCATGCTTAGCCAACTAACCCTAGCATGTTCGTGTTAGAGTGCGCCTCTCATCGGCGATCACTCTACCTTTCCCTATTGGACCGACAAGCCCGGTGCCTGACTCTACTTAAATAAATAATACGGTTACAGTGTCCGTCGTAGGCAATAGGGTGTCCGTGAGCCACTAGGGTTAACATTGCCCCCCTTCCTGATGTAGATTCCGTCCTCAGAAGCTATTGAGTTGAAGCTTGGTATGTCCATGTTGTAGAGCATCTAGATTTGAATCTGCAAGGCAAAGTCACTGTTTTAGTAAGCGGAATTATATTGCCATAAATCATGAGGGGAATGTAAAGTACATGTGGAAATGAGTAATTGCAAGATTTATGAAATGTTAGACTGCCATTAAGGACAAATAAATTTCACTTTGAGTAAATTAATTAATCAAGAGTTTTGAGCTTATGGGTGAGTCTATCAATTAGTTAGCTATGACTAAGGTTAAAACAACTACTCTAGTACTAGCTAAGCTAAGAAGATTATCTAAATGCAAGATTCCCTAATTATGCTATTCAGCTTTGATTAGCCAATTTGCTCTCACAACTACAAACAAAAGCTTGAAATGTTAACTGTAAGCTCAATGGAAGTCTTTTAATTTTTTATTTTTTTTAATACTTTTTTACTTTGGGTCACAATCATGTGACGTGTGTGCTTATTTTGTATGTCCGGGGTTTTTTGCTTCTCAAGGAAAAGCGCCCACACTGGGAACCTCTAGGGCTCTAGTACCATAGACAATACATGTGAGTGAAGTACCAATTCAAGCCAGGATTTCTCTTCCAGCGTAAGATTTTTCATTTGTGGCACTTATGTTTTTTTTTTTTTTTGCTTCCATTTCCTTGGTATTCGCACTAGTGTTTTTTGTTGTTTGAGTGAGCAAGCCTTTCTCTGCCTAAAACATTCCTAAGGTCTCAAATACTCGGATAATTTTATTAGCTAGGCCTAATGGTCAAGTAAATGAGTTAACCTAAAGTCACGGTCTCCTAATCTCCAGGCTCATCCATAAGATTAAACTAGAGTTCAATCAACTTAAGCAAAGACAAATTTATACATCTATAATGGAAGATAACAATCATAACTATTGCACTCAAACAAAGAATGAAAAATCATTATTAGCAATTACACATATCCACCAACATGAATCATGGAAAGTAGTACACCTGGAGGTATGGAGTGGCTCATTTCGTTGAAGCAGATGTCCTCAGCCATGTGGATGGAGATCCATATAAGTCCTACCTAACACATCCAAAAACAGGCACTATACCTCTAGGAGGCATGTCAGTGTGAAAAATTAAAACTCCTAAAAAACAAACTCAAAACACAATCTAGACCCCTAACCTACCTATTTTTCACCCCTTTTAGAATCAAGGAAAGAGGATATTATATAAACCGGGTGGCCACCCTAAGGCTAGGCCTCTATCCTCATCATCTAGATAAATAAAATCGTTGTCCGTGAGGCCATAGTCTTCCTCGGTCTCTATTAGTTCCTCTTCATCATCCTCTTGTGCAAGCATGCTAATCAAGAACCTCGTGATGCGTGGATACTCATCTTGTGCAAAAGAATAAGCATGTGCCATTGAAGACACATTCGCTACTGGGTAGGGATCACTAGTTAGCCATAGACGTATCAGCCATTCTAACTCCTCAAAATTTCTCTCACATGCAAGACTCTCTATCAAATCCCATTCGCAAGAAAGTATAGGGTAGCATACGTAGAACACTTGAGGAAAAGACAAAGGGTACCTTTCATCAAAAATAGAAGTGCATGCCTCTGGTGAAGTAGCCATTTCTGACAAGACAGATAGATTTGGTTAGGCCTTTAAAACATAAGAGTTGTTTTTGTGTGTTGCTTGAATTGATACGGTGAATTTGGACTTATATGTAAGATCTGATAGGGTGCTCTCTCGTTGCTAGTCGCTCTTGCTCTTTACTATTTTTGTTTTTTGTGAGTATAAGGCTATATATATACATTCCCTAAGATTGGAATTGAGAGGTCAGGGAGGAAGGTTGAGAGGGGAGCGAGTGAATGATTGATGTTAGCAAACACTCCCCCCTTCCTTGGGTAGATCATACCTTTTGGAATGAGGTCGTCACCTTTTGAAACCAATTGTTCCAAGTTGTTATGGGTGAAGGTTTTAACCAATAGTTTTCGACCGCCCTATGCGTTTCATCTAGTTGCAAGGGTGGTAAGGTACTCTCCCATGATTATATTTGCAACGTTGTTGTAGGTGGTGAACTTACCCCGAGAGGTGCAAACTCTTTCGTGCTTGTATGGATATGTACAGTGGTAGGTGGAGGTTGTGTCGAAGCTTCTATTTGCGTATAGGAACTACATGAAGAGCAAGAAGCTTCATTTGATTTCCCTGTTCCTGATCTAGGTGGAACAAATCGTTCTTTCTTTGGTACCCAAACTAGCTCTAGATCGGGTGTGTAACATTCCATGATTTTTTCCTTTTCGCGATTTTCAATTTGTTTTGGAGCCACAGGATTGGGTTTACATGGGCCAGGTGACAGGTAAGAGTACACTTTACGTTTGGGCACCCAGATTTGATCATTTCCTTCATAGTATCCTTGGGCTTCCAATAGTCGTTTAGGAATCCAACGCAGCATTTCTTTACATTTCTTGGAGTGAGTGGTACGGTTCTTACTAGGTTTCCGTTTTTTTGCATCAACCATGCTCACTACAGAGGCTTTAGGGACCCACTTGTATGTTTTCTCTGTTATATTAGGATGGTTCTTGTGTGTCTCAAGCTTTCTTTCAACTACATCAGTTGAAGCTCTAGAGAGTTGGGCTATGGGGACGTATGGTTCAACCTCCTGGACATGCAATGTCTTGGGTTTTATTTCCTTAGGCAATATCTCAGGGACTATGGCTTGAGTGGTAGGGCTAAGAGTTGGTTTTTGCGTTGTAACACCCCCAATCCCCCAATCAATAGTGCATTTGGTGGCTATCATCCACGTGCGGCCTAGGTTTATATTACCCTCCATAGTTCCAGTAGGCATGACCAAAAAGTCTTGAGCTACAATTCCATTGTCATAACTGACACAAGTGTGTCAGATTCCAAAAACCGTAGTTTTTTTCTTGTTGACACCCTTGACTTGGATAATATTCTCAGATAGAGGTGGCTTCCCTAACTGACACCACACCCCATAGGATAGCAGATTATATTTAGCACCGGTGTCCAATAAGGCGTTATATAGCACTTTTCCATAGGCACTATTTAACTCAATAGGGTATCGTAGAGCTGTGTCAGAGTCCAACCCATCCTCTTCAATTTCCACGTGGAATGCATTTGTGACTCCAAGGTTAGCCTGTCGTTTTTGTCTTATACGTTGTTGTCGCTCCTTAGCCTCAGCTTGAGCTTGTATCTTGTTTAACTCGGTTTGTGCTTTGGCGGCCTTCTTTTGATGAATGGCCCGTAGTTCTTCTTGGCTTAAAGGATCATAATATCTTTTGAATTTACTCCCATTGAGGAATCCAATGGTTTCAACTCCATCAAGAGTTTCCCCACGAAGGGTACCTTGTGGGGTAATTTCACATACTCTATATGGTCCTTTACCAGCATATTTCAACTTTTTCTTCTCTTTACGTACTCCATACATAAGGACTTTATCACCAACTTTGATGTCCTTGTCCTTCACATGGCGATCAAACCACTTCTTTCTCCTATCCTTTTCCACAAGAGCATTTTGCACAGCCAACTGTCTCTCTTCGTCTAGTTTTTCTACGATAAACAAACGCTCGGTTAAGGGGTTACCATTCCATCCTTCTTGCGAAGCTACCCTAAGACTAGGAATGACAAACTCCCAAGGCATAACCGCTTCTTGGCCGTATACCATTTTGAATGGTGTACAATTAATAGCTACTTTATAAGCAGTACGATAAGCCCATAGAGCAGATGTCAACTTCAAATCCCAATCAGTGCGATGAGCTTCTACCGTCTTGGTTAAAATAGAGATTAGAGTCTTGTTGGTGCTCTCGGCTTGTCCATTAGCTTGCGGGTAATAAGGTGTAGACTTATGGTGGGATATCATAAAGGTCGTGGTAAGCTCTCTTATTACCTCATTTATAAAATGGGTACCATTATCACTAACAATTTCAAAAGGGCAACCAAATCTTGTGATAATGTTCTCAAAAAGAAACTTAGCTGTTGTCCTCGCGTCAGCTTTTTGTGAAGCCTTAGCTTCAGCCCACTTTGTTACATAGTCCGTAGCAACTAGAATATATCGAGATTGAGTGTTGCGAGCTGCGGGACTAATTGGACCTACAAAGTCTAAGCCCCATTTTTCAAATGGTTGGGTTACTTTAATAGGATGTAAGGGCATTCTGTCTTTGCGCTGTGTGGTCTTGTAACGTTGGCACTCATCACACCCTTTTGTAAAAAGTGATGCATCCTTAAATAAAGTTGGCCACCAATAGCCTGATTGCAGCACCTTTCTAGTAGTCAGGTCTCCTGAAAAATGACCTCCTGCTATGCCCATATGTGCTTCTTGCAAGATATACAAATATTCACCCTCGCGGGCACAACGCCTAAGAATATCATCCTTGCCTAATCTATATAGAGTTCTGGCAATCAAACAATAGGGTTCACATTCTTTTACTAGCCTTCGAGCGATATCCTTACGAAGTTCCTTGGGTGGAAAACCATTAACTAAAAAGTTAACAATGTTCTCACTCCATTCAGGCATAGTCTCAACTATGAATAGGGAAGTATCGGGTAATTCATCATCAACTCCTGTAGGGGCTTCACCATTGGGTATGCGAGACAAATGATCAGCCATGACGTGCCTTTTACCGGGTCTCACTACAATCGTGAAATCAAACTCCAGAAGAATTAACAACCATCGTGTGATTCTTCCTGTGGAGCATGGCTTGTTTACCAGATACAGCAACGCTTGATGGTCCACATAAAATACAAACTTGTTTGCCAGAAGGTAGTAGCAAAATTTCTTTACTGCATAAACCATTGCCAAACCTTCTCGCTCTGTAGTGGTGTAGTTCCTTTCAACATCGTTCAATTGGCGGCTTGCAAAGCTAATGGGATAGTCCAATTTATGTTCTCCTGGTTGAGTGAGAACACACCCAATAGCAAAGTTTGATGCATCAATATGCACATGGAAAATGACATCCCAGTTAGGTGTCCTTAAAATCGGAGCACTTGCTAGTGTTTTCTTCAATTGTTCATAGGCCTGGTCACACTCTTCAGTCCATTTAAATTCAATGAGAAGCTTGTACAAAGGACGTGCTATCTCAGCGAAAAATAAAATAAACTTTCGATAATAACCCACGTGTCCCATGAACCTTTGAACTCCCTTGTAATTAGTTGGTGGTGGTAACTCTAGAATCACTTTTAATTTTTCTCTCATCGGTTGAGATACCATTCTTGGATACTATATGCCCTAAAATAACTCCATGCTTGACCCAAAATTGGCATTTGAACGGGTTCAATGAGATACGATATAACCTACACTTTTCAAACACCTTTCGCAAACATGATAGATGTTCTTTCCAAGAAGAGTAAACACAAAGGTCGTCTAAGAAAGCTTCACAAAACTCTCTCAAATATTCTTTAAAAGCAGTGTTTATTAATCGTTGGAATGTAGCAGGGGCATTTGTTAAGCCAAAAGCCATCACACGAAATGCAAACACGCCAAATTCTGTGATGAAGGCAGTTTTAGCTTGGTCCTCTAGTGCTATCGTGATTTGGTTGTAGCCTGAGTACCCATCTAGAAAGCTATAAGCTTCCTTGCCTGCAACTCTTTCGAGTACATGTTCGGAATATGGTAGGGGCTAATGGTCTCTTCTAGTAGCTGCATTAACTTTTTTGAGGTCCACGCACACCCTCAGTTTCCCATTCTTTTTTGGAATGATAACTATTGGATACACCCATTCAGAGTGTTCAATAGGATATATGAACCCACATTTGATAAGCTTTTCTAGTTCTTCTTGAATGATCTTTGCGTACTTAGGATTCATCGGGTAGGGTCTTTGTTGTACGAGCTTCGCAGTGCTAATCATAGGGATTGTATGTTGGACCACAGAAGGTGGAACACCTTTCATATCATGGTATGTCCAAGCGAATACGTCCTTGAATTCCTTGAGAAGCTCTTTGAGGACCGCCTCTTCAACTTCTGTGAGGTCTTGGGCAATAAAAACAGGTTTTGAATCTTCACCGGGGTCAGCTAATTCTATTTCTTTGACTATTGCCGGACCATCATAGATTCCATTATTCCCATCGATAGGTATTCTTTGGGCTTTTATGTACACAACCTTTGCTTCCCCTGTGGTGTAAGATTTGAAATGTTCTGGTGCAGGATACAAGTCTGTGGATTCTGGTTGTACTTTGGTTTGTGCTTGCATTTCTGCTTTCTTGTGTTGTCGAGCTAACTCTTGGTTTTGACGCCTCCTTGCAGTGCGGCTCAACTTCGGCTTGTCTATGATCTCTAATTGGGCTATGTCATGGGGTCGTGGTCTACACCACATAACATTTTGGAGATATTCACCCCAATTGTCTACCAATTTCCGATGAGCATCACATGCCCCTATATAACTGAGCCATTCTGCTGAGGATCTCTTCTTTTTTATCCTAGCACGTACATTGGCTCGATATCGACCTGGCTCACTAAAGGAGTCCTCGTTGGTGTCCTCTTCACTCTCGGGGGAGCTATTATCGGTTGATGTGCTCGGCCCTTCCGAATGTTTTGACTCTGAACTTGCTCCACTCTCTAATTCATGAGATTCAGAATCCGTTTCACTCTGGGAGTCAGTGTCCAAGTCGTGTTGGTCAAAGTCTTCTATTGAGCTATCGGTGTCACTGTCAGATTGGTCCACAATTGCCTTGCCCTTAGAAGATGCATGTATGGCACTTATCATGTTCACAGGTGCAATTTGTGGTACCTCTTCCCCCTCTGGTGTGACCCAAGTGGTTCCTCTATTTCTCCAGGTATCTATGGTTGCAACTAGGTGTACCCAGTCTACGTTGTCTGATTCCGTCATACCCGGTAACACATCCATGTAAGGAGAATCTTGGCCAATGTCTGTATCCTTCTTACAAGTGTAACAATATTGTAGTGGGGCCGAGTGAACGGTGGTGTCAGAGCGATGATCAATAATGGTTTTACTCCCTAAGGGGTGTACCTTACCAGTCACCAAATCCACTCTAAGGACAGACTCTTGGAATTGCAAATAGACATGATTTTTAGACCAATCGTGAACCATTTGTGCTTCCCTCATGAATGGTCGTCCTAAAATCATTTCATATGACATAAGGTGTTTAGAGAAATCCATTACAATGAACGTATGTCGTACCTTGTGTCCTAGAACTTTGATCTTAAGATCCTTGAGCATCCCCATAGGTTTGGCTATGGTACCATTTGCCATCTTTACCACAATGTTAGTAACACTGAGGCGGGGTTTTCCCATGGATTCCCAACAATCTTTTGTAACGATGCTAACTCCCGCACCACCATCAAGAATTCCCTTTATAGTTAATCCCTTGGTAGTGATGGGTAGGGTCGCATTAGACTCGTCACCTTCAAAATACTGCCCTAATTCGTTAATGGGTACCTCGATCACAGACTCGTGTCCATCTAAGTCAAGTGATTGCACATGATTTTCCTCATCAATCATAATCGAGTCAAGCCTATTTGGTTGCGCAAACTGCGGTAATCCCGTTCGTAGATCTCCGTTAAGGAATGCTCGAAGTCCAAGGAATAACTCAGGATCTCCATACAGCTTTGCTATGATTGTGGTTCGGACCTCAGAAGACATGAAGTCCACTAGTTTGGCAACATTCATTGGCATTTTGTAGGGTGTAGGTCCTTGACTAGGAACTGGTGAGGATGGAATCTCATATTCCTCAATGGGATCAGGTATTCCTTCGTTAAACATCCTTTCCAACAAGAAAGGTGTATGCTCACTTTCTGATGTCCCGTCCTCACTCCCTTCTTGGATGATACTAGATATGGCTAACGGTCTATGGTTCATGTGGGGTGGATGAACTTGCGTGGGAAACACTGTGTCATGAATTTTGACATGCATGGGTTCTGGTTCTAGTTTCCTTTGAGTCTCCTCCACTAAACCTCTTAGATGTTTCACCTGCTCAATCTCGTCTACTGGTTTTACGATTCTTCCCTTTTTGCCCCTGCGGTTTATCTTGGGGGTCTTGGATTGGATTTGGAAACACTTGTGGTGTTTTCAGAGGCTCTTTATGGTTTTCTCTTATTCGGTTTTCATTTGGTTCCATGTTACGGTTTTCTTTGTTGGTCTTTCCCTTTGTGGTATTGGTTCTAGTCTCCATTGTCTCGATTGAATTTGAATCATCCTCGAGGTCATTCATATACACGGGGTCATCTCCTGTTCCTATGTTTGTTTTGGAACTTGGCTTTGAATTTCCCGTATTCTGCGACCTCTTCCTTCGTGTCTTCTTTTTCTTTGCTTGGATAACTGACGCGGTATCTCTCTCTTCGAGGATATGGCCTGGCCCTTGAAGCATGGACCGTGTAATCGCATAAGCGGGTGTGACGGGTGGTATTGGCGATGTCAAACTAGCAATTTCGACCAAATTTAGGGGTGTGATTTTAGGCGCGTTTGGGTTATAGGGGCATTGGGCAATCAAGTGATCTATGCCACAACTATTACATGTGAGTATTGGCATTGCAGACGTGCTCCCTTGATTCATTTGGATCTGTGCAGCATTCTTTTGCAGCCTAATAGGGCACTCCGCTTCCCGATGTGGTCCACCACACTCGTAGCATTGAAGAGGTGGCCTCCTAGCCTGGGTGTTGATATTTTGACCTCTGGATGCGAGAGCAGCAGCTTGATAAACCGGCTTGACTTGCCCCCAACAATCTTCCATGTAGTATATAGGACACTCTTCCAATGTATCAAGTCCGTAGGCAATACTAGTGTCTATTTCCTCCTCACAGCCATCTGCATAAGCATTAGATGGCTTGCAACCCACTTGGTTCATAGGGGCGACCCTTGGATGCGGGGGCTACTGCCCTAGCACAGGAGGTGGTAGCGGTGTAGCTTGTACAACATTTTGAGGTCTAGGGACCATGTGTTGCGGTAGTTGCTCAACAGGTGGAGCAAGCATCAATACAGGAGCTCGAGGTGCATCCGTCCAGGCTACAGGTGGTCTATTTTCCATAATGCGTTTGATCATTAAACAATCCTTAGCTTGGTGACCATACCTACCACATGCGTTGCAAGTTCCATTAAATTTTACTCTAAACATAGGGCACTCACTAGTGCTATGTGGACCTAAGCAAATGGAACACCATTGTTGCTCCCTTCTTGGATACATGTGACTATTTTGAGGGGGTCGATTATCCTTAAGAGACTCTTGGATTGCCTTGGTGAGGTCTGTCAAGAATGTCTCAAATACCTTTGGCTCATTGGCAATGGGCTTTGCAGTCATGGGTTCATACTCAATGGCTTGTGAGCTAGTGGATCTCGTGTCAGTAGACACCCTCATGCCTGCTATCATCAAGTTGTCCTCTAGTTGGGATTGCATTGGCAGTGACATCTTCCCAGGTTGTGATACCTCTAATCACTATTCCATTATAGATTCCTTCATTCCTCAACCCTCGAATGAATCGATCAAGCAGTTGGTTATTGTTCAAGCGCTCATTTACAGGGCAACGAGAGTTTAAGTGCTTTAGACGACTAATGAAGTCCCTTACTGACTCTCCTTCCTTAAGTTCGGCCTTCTGTAGCTGAGATGCTACACCCCAAAGCACACCTTCTCGTATGTACTCCTTTAGAAACAACCTTCGAAGCATAGGGTAGATTGTTTTCTCGTCCACCCTTAGGGTACTATAGCAATCTCCAGCCTTCCCACTTAATGTCAAGATTAAGGCATTGCACTTATGTAGTTCGTTGCGTTCCCCTAAGGAATCACATACTTGTTCAAACACTTCAATGTGTTTCCTAGCATCTTCGTCCCCATTGAATTTTTGCGTGAGTTTGGCAATTTGTACTGCCTTACTTCTAGGCTCTCTATCAGATGCATGACGCATATTTTCCGCGATAGATCGACCTATGGTTTGAGCAAACGCTGCCAAGTCACCTATGTGAGGAGGCAGGGCCGGTGGAGGTACTCTTGGAATCATATGTGGGAGAGGGACGGGTGCCGGTCTTGGCATATGTGTGGATGATGCAGGATATGGAACATAACCGGGCATAGGTCCACTCGGATAAGGGCTAGGGAGCGGCACTCGAGGAGCATAAACAAGTGGTACAATTGGAGGTGTGGGGGCCATGTGTGCATAAGGGGCTAGAGGCACATATGGTCGAGGCCCCATATTAGGTACTACGACACTAGGTAGTGGCACTGCGCTAACCGTAGATGTCATCGGTACATTCTCTGTCAGGCTTATCCCTGGAGTGAGCACTGGGTTTTCCTTAATAGAGGGTTGAGCCAAGTTAGGGAAGCTAAAGTTGTCGCTCGGAGGCTCAGATTGCATAGAGACCCCAGGTGAAATGACGTAAGATGGGTCCATGGGGCTCATTAGAGGAGTCTCCATTTGTGATAGAGTAGGCTGTTGAGCCTTGCTCGTATCCAGAAATCTCATGGGGCCAGTTGAGAGTATATTTACCGCTCGGTTTTGCCTTTCTGGTTGAATAATGTCATGGATAACATTACATATCATTTTCTGTTGATCTTCGATGCTCCTGGCACTAGAGGTGGATTGTACAATCTCTATCCATCCTACATGGTAGGCGTGGCCAGAGTGTAGATCCGTCAACACCTCAGTGTGTAGGTCGTATGTCCAATGATCATTAATGAACAATCCTTCTAGAGTCGACGTGTTAACGGTTTCTTGTGAGGTAGAATCAATGTTGCTCCCCGTGGTTTTGCTTGTCACCAACGGTACTCTAGAGGGAACTTCTGAAGGAGGCAGCTCAACAGGACCTTCTTGGTAAGAAGTTGGAAGGATATCTACATGGACACTCTTTGGGGGTGTGGGGTACACGTGCGATGTGAAAGGAGAGTCCACTTCCCCACCCCCTTCGTGTGCTTCATTTGCATCAAGTTCCGAGCGAGTAGCTCTACCTAATGTTTCCATGAAACGGCTAAACATACTAGTACTAGGCTGTGGAGCTTCGGGAGGTGCATGGCCTTCTCTCTCAGTGTTTTGGGTAGGGTATGCTTCCATGATTTCTGAGTCAGAGGAGGAATCACTAGCGGCTATTTTAGGGTCTTGGGTGGTGCTACCTTGTGTCCCCGCTGAGGGTCTAGATCCTATCGTGGATGGGTAATGGGTGTCCGTATGAACAGAGGCACCCTCAATATGCTCGTGTTCTAGCACCTGCCCAGAGCGTAAGTGCATGTGCTTCTGATACCCTAAGGTGTCAAAAAGCTGCTCTAGGAGGCCTTGTGACTAGTTTTTAGCGCGTTTTTTGTTTGTTTTTTTGCTAGATTTTTTAGAGCGTGTCATGGAATGGGCCATGTGATAGCTCGAAATGAGCGTATCGGTCAGAGGGTCGTGCCGTGCTTTACAGCCCTCCGTTTGGTCACTCTATGCCCTCGGAATCCCTAAAACTATCAATTTCCAGTAGGGAACTAGGTCCAAACTAGAAAGTCTAAGGGTGCAAGTGGGAAGAGAAGGGAGGAGAGTGGAGGACTTGTCCCACATGCTCTCATTCTCTCTTGAGGGAGTAGGGTATATATATAAGAGTGAGTCTAGTATATATCATAAGACTGAGGACTGAGGCCTGGGCCTGGGCTTGGGCTTGGGCTTGGGCTTGGGGAAATGATCCCGATCTATCTTTTATACAGACCAACCCGTACGTTTTTATAACTCACGTTTTTTATTTTCGAAAATTTAACCTCCCACTCACTCGCGTTTTTATTTTTCGGATTTTTTTTTTCGCAAAATTTTTTTTTCAAATTTTTTTTTTAGATATTATTTGGTACGCGTTTTTGTGCGCGTTGACCTCACCTACCTATTTACTGTCCCACCTACCTATTGACCTGCTAATCAGTGGTTCACCTAATTACTAACCTACTTAATTAACTAACTATGCGCCTAACTGTGCACAAACCAGAAAACACAGAAAATGCAGAAATTGAAACTTGACAGAACTGTGCAGTGAAAACACAAAAAATGCAAAAAACGCAAGAAATGCTAACTGTGTGACTAATGCTAACTGTGTGCAAACAGAAAAACAGAATTTTGCTAACTGTCTAACTACTACTAAATGTACGCAGCAGAAAAACAGAAAATGCTAACTTCCTCTCCCTCTTCTTTCCTACTGCAAACCACTCATACAAGAAGCACAAAGTGCCTCTTGGGCTTAGTGCAGGGCTATTCCCCGGCAGCGGCGCCAAAAATGTGCGCTCCTTGCCGCCCTGTCAAAGCAAGGGACTTGCCGATACACCGTGTACGAGCCGCAGACGGCTCCAAGTACACAACTAGTTTAACTAGTAAGCTCAAAGAGGGCAATGGTGTGTCACTCACCGCCTTATGCTCCTGCCGTAGAGGATTCCTCGCCGCGAAGAAGAGGGAGACGCCACTATGCCGCGCTCAACCGCCTCGCCGCCGTCGTGCCGCCGCAACGCTTGATCGCACACACACTCTCACTCTCTCTCTCTCTCTCTCTCTCTCTCTCTCTCTCTCTCTCTCTCTCTCTCTCTCTCTCTCTCACACACACACACACACACACACACACACACACACACAAGGAGATGGTGAAGGAGAAGGTGGAGATGGAGCAAGAGCAGTTTCTATTGCACAATGAGAGAATGACTCAATTTTAGGTTTAATTGGCTTTTATGTGAGCTCACCCCATTCACACTTGGGCGCCCATGCTTAGCCAACTAACCCTAGCATGTTCGTGTTAGAGTGCGCCTCTCATCGGCGATCACTCTACCTTTCCCTATTGGACCGACAAGCCCGGTGCCTGACTCTACTTAAATAAATAATACGGTTACAGTGTCCATCGTAGGCGATAGGGTGTCCGTGAGCCACGAGGGTTAACAGAGAAAAAATCACTTTTCTTTCAATTAACATAAAGTTTATTTCTCTCTTAGAACTTGAAATATTACCTGGAGGTGTTGCTTGTGTTCGTCTAATGAATTAGAGTAGATGATGATATCATCAAAGAACACTCCAATAAACGTTCGGTGAGGCCTGAATAGCTTCTCCATCAAGCGGTTGAATGTGGCTGGTGCATTGGTCAAGCCAAAAGGCATGACAATTTATTCATAAAGACCAAATGTAGTGCAGAATGCGGTCTTTACAATGTCTTGATCAACTATCCTTATTTGATGATAGCCACTTTTTAGGTCAATCCTACTGAAGTAGGTGGACCCTTGTAGCTTATCAAATAGGTCTTCTACCCGTGGAATGGGAAACCTATTCTTGATAGTAATCCTATTTAGTGCTCTATAGTCGACACACATAGGATATGTGCCGTCTTTCTTTTGCACTAATAGCACAGGAGAACAAAATGGAGATGAGTTAGGCCTAACCATGCCCTTCTCAACTAACTCATGCACTTGCTGCATATCTCCTCTTGTTGAGCTTGAGAAACTCTATAAGGAGGTTTATTAGGCGGGGAACTTCCTGGAAGAAGTTCAATTGCATGGTCATCATTGCCTCGTTTGGGAGGTAGCTCACAAGGGATGTCGTCAATAAAGACATCTTGAAACCCTTTGAGAAAATTGGATAACTCTAATTCCTTGTGAGCGTGTATATTTTCTTTTGCTAAAACATTAGGTTCATTTTGAGAATCTTTAACAAAAATCATGTACACGGAAATAGAGCTCTTTATTAACTTATTGAAAGCTTGCGTATGTAAAATGGGTATGGTGTTACCCATTTTCTTAGCAACTATGTATATATCTTTTTCCCTGAACCTAAAGTAGATTTTTCTTTCAGGGAAGCTAACATTGGCAGCCATGCGATCAAACCATGGTGCTCCTAGGATTACATCCTCATGCTTGAGAGGAGAGATAAAGAAGTCCTCTTTCTCCACATAGCTTTGTACATGGAGCCTCAATTTCCCGATTAAGGGAGTGACTGAAGCTTCTTGCCCCTTGAAAGCACCGTCTGCGGGTAGGACATCTCCCATCTCATAGGCTTGGATGCCTAGCTTGGTGGCAAATCTATGGATATGAAATTGTGAGCAGAATCAGAGTCAAAGAGAATAAAAGAATCATGTTCTCTTACCTTTCCCCAAGCATGGCATAGAGGAGATCCTTTGTGGTGAGCTTCCTCTTCTTGGACCAAGGTAGCTCTAGGAGGCTCATGGTGGGTGTTATTTTGAGGACAAGCACGGTACGCATGCCCTTTCTCGCCGCACTTGAAACAGCGGTTATCCTTGTGATAACACTCATGCTCTTTAGGAGAGAGTTTGTTTTTGCCTTTGTAAACTCCCTTCTCCTTAGCTTTGTTGGAATTTCCCTTAGGAGACTTTTGGACATTGTCCTTCCCCTTAGGCTCATTAGAACCCTTGTTTTCCATGGCTTAGAATATCTCTTATCCCCTATTTGAATATTGATTCCAAAAGCAACCATAGTATGGTGTATAACCGCCAATATGGTGCGTGGCCTTTGGGAGTTCACATACTCCGCCATTTCTTCAGTTAAGCCCGCACAAAATTGTTGCTTTTGCTCTCCAAAATCCATCTTTTGGAAGACAGTGGCTTTGAGATGTAAATCCCAAAACTTGTCTACATATTTGTGAATGGATTCGTAGGGAGAGAGCTTCAAGCTTCGCCATTCGGTGAGTACTTTGTCTTTGGCATCGATGGCCAAAACGTGCTTCATAATGGAAGCTCTTAAAGCTTTCCATGTTTGTGGAGCTTCACCATTGGCCCGTAGGCTATACCACCATTGCCTGGCGAACTTTTGAAAGTGCATAGCTACATGGCGTAGCTTAGAGGACTCCGTGTAGCCCTCATCTCCAAACCTGGCATCGAATTGTTGGATAAAGGCCAAGACTTTTTCCGTAGCACCAAAGGTGCCATTGTAGGTAAGGAAAGAGATGCTCTTCCCTCCCTCTTTGAACTTCTTGAGCTTGGACGACCTCTTTCACGTGGCATAGGATTTCCTATGTCCTCCTCTTTTTTATGGTTCAAAAGTTGCAACATCTCTTTCTTCAGAGGATGAAGAATTTGAGGAAGATGGAGAAAAGGGTGACCTCTTTCTCGCCTTTTTCTTGCCTTGATCTTCTTTTTCTGCACCATCATTTTCATAAGAGGAAGAGGATGAAGAAGATGGAGAAGAGGGTGTCCTCTTTCTTGCCTTTTTCTTCTCTTGCTTTTTGTCATCCCTCTTTGAAGTATGGTGTGGAGAAGTGTGTGATGGTCTTCTCCATTTTGGAGGTGATGGAGAGCGTTTATCCCACCTTCTTCGTGGAGCCATCTCCGCCGAGGTGGCAGGAGACTCACTTCTTTCTTGTTCCTTCGGTGGAGGCTCTTCAGTTCTCCTTTGAGAAGGAGATGCGTCATCAACAAGAAAATTTCTGAGCCCTTCATATGAATCCTCTTCTTCTTCCCGAATCAGAGAGAGGCCTCTTTTGGGAGTCTCATAAGGAGGCTTCCTAGGAACTCTCTTGTCATGGTGGGGATCTTGGATAATCCCATGAGTACAAAGCTGCCATTGCACTTCATTTTGGAGGGATGGATTTCCCATGGCTTGTTGAAACCTAGAAACAAGTTAGTTAACAAGCATAGGGACATCATTAGTAGCCTGCTTATTAGCAAAATCAAAGTTATCAACATTAATTTCACTCTCTTTACTATTGTCAACCATTCTAGCAATTTTTAGATGTAAACTTTTTAGGTGTACTTTGGCACTTCAAGCCCTAGTTTCTGCTCCTCTTTACCCCTTTAGAAAAAGTACTCAAGCTACTATACCCGTGGCTCGAATACCATTAATTGCAAGGAATAGAAGGGAGGGACGTTCAACAGTTAAGCCGTAGGAAAGCCCCGTAGGACTCCACTATTAAGACCATAGCTCTTGACAGTGATGCCCCATTATCTTCACGAAGGCAGGCGCACTGCAAGGCTGAAAAATCCCTATTCTACTCACTCAAATTAAATTAATAGTACCAACCATTTATAGCTAGCTTGAGGACGTCCCTTCTTGAGCAAGAAAAGAGAAACCTTCTGCTCTGATACCAATGTAACATTTAATGGCCTAGTAAGTTGTGTGTAGCAGAAAATAGCATGAACATAGTGAGCATTTCATTAGAATAGATCCTAATGAGAATAACAAGAGTGATTCCTCAGGGGGTTCACTATGTGTGAAACTACCATATCACGTGCGTTCAAAACATGTTTGTAATACCCCTTATCAGCCGATTTTTTTTAAAATATAATATACCCTTTTCTTTTAAAATCTGTAAAAAAAAATTGAATTTGAAAAAATAATACCCTTCTGTATATATATTTTTGTAAGTTTCAAGAACTTTAAATACCCTTCTGTTGAACTCACGTGATAGGTTAAATTTTTATTAGGTGACCTCCCCGGGAGTGATTCACTTTTCTTTACTCTTGCTACTAGTCTTTATCCTAAGAGGTTCTATTGATGCATAGGAAACTCCATGCTATGAAATGAATAAGACCCTCATCTTCTCCAAGCTTCTACCACATCTGCTTTTATTACTGGGAAATCAAAATTTTGATGATGTCATGGCCAATAAGATTACCACACATGCTTGAAAACCAAATTTGCATGATGTCAATGGCGATATGATTACCACACGTTCAATCATGCATGCAATAAATTACTCACTAGTAAATTATCAATATTAATAACCAAATTTGCATGATGTCAATGTCCATATAAAATTTACCACACATTCAATCATGTATGCAATAAATTACTGACTAGTAAATCATACTAGTAACTATTTTATTTATAATGTCGAGCCTTCATCCACCATATGGACTAGTAAATTATCTATACTAGTAACTACTTTGTATACAATATCTAGCCTTCACCCACGATATGGACTTAGATTATTCTATATCTTTTTATACAGTTATTCATAATAATCCATAGATATACCCATGTACCTTGGGCTTCAAGAAGGGATGCAACATCAGAAAAGACTTTTCAAGATCATCAAACAACACCTTTCTCCAATATTTGGTCGTGAACATTGTCCGGGGAATATTGTTCACAAGTTAAGCTGGGTGAGCATCAGGGTGCTTGCTATGGGAAACGGTGAGAGAAAGAAGCACATCTCAAGAGAATACAGCACAAAACAACACCTTGTACACCTTGAATTGAATTACTTAATGAACTACAATCTAAATACAAAAAATAACTTGATCGCAATAGGCAACAAGTGCTCTTGAGCTCACGGAGACTATGAGCACATCCCCTACCTGAAAAAACAAACAGCATTGCACTGGGAGCCATGGGTGTTGCCCTTGCAATCCAACCCCTTTGGTTAAAATCAACATAGTCAAACCCTTTGGTAAGACCCTTTGTAGAAACTGCTCAACTAGCAGGTAATAGTAACCAACATAGTTAATCGTGCACGTAATAATGGAAATCAACTTGAAAAGTTGAATTTGTCGGCCGTGTGGTAAATTGCAGAATTCTTTCCTTGAAAGTCTAACTGGGAGAAATCAAACTGTGATCCGCAATGCAGATCAAACTGTGATCCTTAATGCCTAGGGGGTGATGTAACAATCACCCACCGGGTCTTACCCCAAAAAGTATATCCATAGACACACCGTAGTGCTATAGAGAGAGCAAGAGATCCACACAAGTGAGATGTCTACCTCTTATGGATAGCCATGATGTCTCAACTGATTGCTGCATCTATACTTCCTTGTAGAGATCAGTTGCTATGAGTTGAAGATTTATCAAAAACTCAACTTGAGTGTCACACTGAAAACATGTAGTGCAAAAATGACACTGTAAACATCCGTAATGACAAGACTCTTGCTTGTCCATTAATGTCGATTTGTACTTCCCTGGATAGATCTGTTCAATCTTGAAAACAATCACCCAAGGAATGCCAATAGTTGGGTCTTACCCTTGTCATGAAATCGTCTCTTAGCCTATTTGGCTCATAGGCCTTATCCAAAATAGTGTTCAATCGACGAACCGATGAAGACTAATTTGAGTAGCATCTTAGCCTCATGCTAGCTGTGAGTGAGAGCACCTTGGCCCAAGGTGGCTCACGAGCAGAATATGTATCAAAAGATTCTTAGAAGAGTTTCGTTATTCGTGAAAGAAATAAGAAGAAGAGAGAAAAGAAGAGCATGTTGGGCTAAGGAACTTTCCTTAAATTTGTAGAGTGTGTGCCCAGAAGGTGTGCTCTTAGACATCTTATGCCTTAATTGCATCTTATTCTAAAAGCATTCCACAATCTGTCTGTAGAACACTCTCATCAAGAGAGGCAACAGAAAAACATAAAACTCATTCCGACCCATCTACCTTGTAGGGGTCGTGATGGTATGAGGATGACTTGGTCTTGGCACTTTGCCTGGGAATCAAGTCCAAATTTGTGGTTCGTTGTAGTGTTTTTGTGTTTTTGGTGTAGGGGTGTATTAGGTAGAGCTAAAGCAGGTGATAGTGTGCTTGAAAACGTAAATTCAGAGTTGATTTCACCTTTTCTAGTGTCCTTGAGTGCAAACATATGCTGAAATTGCCAAAAAAAAGGGTGTCCACAAGGCTCCATCTAAAATAATGATGCAAAACCAATTCCTTTGAGTTAATTTATGTTTTTTAAGTATCCTAGGGGGTAGACAAACCTACCAAGTGCCAAAAAAAGGGTGGCCACAAGGGTGCAGAAATGGGCCATCCAAAACTGATGGATGGGCCATTTGCGCGCCTTGTGGCCACCCTTTTTTTTTACCCTGTAGGATACTTAAAAAACATAAATTAATTGAAAGCAATTGGTTTTGCATCATTAATTTAGAGAAACCTCTTCTTCTCACTCAAATGTCTTTTATACTTTCCCCAGTATCATGTGCATCCAACTTCCGTTGTGTTGTTACTTCAAGCAAAAAAGACACAGCTTATTAAAACATATCACCAATTACAAGAATTTTCAAGATTGACAAATCACATTTAGAATAATTTACGAGATATAGAGACAATTCCAAATTTTTTTATTACTTTCAAAAAGGTAAGCTACATCATGTATATGAGGAGTTCATAATTTTCTTGACCATTTCCTGGCACCTATCTTGCACGTAAGGCAACTCCCCAGTCAAGAGGGACTACACTATGGCCTTTGGGTTAGTTGAACCAATGGAAGCATGTATCCCTATCTGAGCAAGCACTTTACCATGGAAGCCAATGCCAAACGTTGTGCATACAAGGGATCTACGCACTAGGAACACAAGATGTGTAGTTTGAGCAATGGTGCTCAAACACAAAAACTTGCTGAAAGCTTTCAACGACCAAGTCATAAAATGTGATTGGGGAGTAAATTCATTATGGATAATGGCCACATCGCCAGGGGGGAGTTGTCCTAGGTAATGCGCAAGGGAAGACTGAGGTCCCAAAGCCCGTCCGCTTGCGACCCGTCCTTGCAGCAAAATCATCAACCTCCACGACGTCCTGTCATAAACCAATGAATGTTGAGAAAAAAGACAATGAAGTATAAAATAATATCATGAAAATTAGGATAGAGTTTGCCTCCTTCTCCTTGTCGTCCTCCTCCCTGTTGCCCTTTGCATCCAAATCAATGCTCCCATGCACCCCAACTACGAGATTTGGATCTTTAGATGGGAGGTTTCCTAATGGAATAGGCATCCTAGAGGCCTCAACCTCGGCTTGCATGGCTTGGAATTCTTCCTCAGCCACGTGAAACTGCTCTACTGCCAGGACCTCCACACATACAACTGCAATAGTGTCAACAACAGAGTTCCAAACTGGCAAGAGATTGCTTTCTAGGGCATCTGGCGTATTGTCTAAGGGACATTTGGTGATGTTTCATAGAACTCTCAAGCATTCATCCATGCGCAGGCCAAATTCTTTCTCCATATCATGCATAAACATATACTCCTCCCCATCCACTACCACTGAGGAGAAGCGGCTGATTTCTACCTCTAGGATAGCCACATCCGTCAATGGTAGTGGCACTAGAGTGTCACTAGGGCCAGCCACAACAATGGATTTCTCAACCAATTCCTTGAGCCCCCTGGGGTACTCGAGCCGAAGTGTCTTTCCTTTCGCTACAAGGTTCATGGGGATAACCTCCTGCTCCTTGGTGTCCTTGATAAAGGACCCAACCTGAAGGTGTGGTAAGCGGAGCTCCTCCAAATCAGGTTCCTCGTTCACCAAGAAGATAAATGTTTCTAGCCGAGAAAGGTACTCCACCCCCAACTTGCGCTTCTTGAGCGCTGACACCCCTGGAGCTTGCTCATCCAAGAAATGGCCAACGTCAGTGGCAATTTCTTGGAATCGTCGCAACCGCTTGGAGAATGGGCGATCACCTTTTTGTATATAGCACAAAAGATTGCAAGGCACCCAGATCCCTACATGTGGGGATATAAATACAGAATATTTTATGATGTGGTCCTCCATGAACGCAAAAATCTCGGCAAATGCATCCATTTGAAGGGCAAGTGTGGCGTCAAGGTCAGGGAGATGAGTAAAAAAGGTGTGGAGGTCCAACTTCCCTTTGTATTTGGTGTCCTCAAGGAAGAGGATGAAGCGTGACAAAGGGGTGGATGTGGGTGTAGATACAAAGGCTGTGGAAGCGTCCATGTCTAGCCTGGGATGTAGATAGAGAGTAGAGGAGCTCAAGAGTTGCAAAAGTGAAAATAGTGAATGAGTTATGCAACCCCCTTTTATAATGGTCCCTTTTTTAAAGACTTTAAAAAAAAAAGAGGCACTTTCACCAAAAATGATCTCTCATCTCAATGCGAAAAATTATATTCAAAGACATGATTTGCCGAACCAAATCATGTTGATTACATCGGGGATCATTTTTAAAATTGCAAGAGTAACAAAGTTATAAGAGCGATAGCATAGTTCCATCCATCCCCCAGTCCTCCTCGACCTTTAATTTGTCTTCCATTCTCTTCCCAATCTGCGGACATTCATTACAATAAGCATCCAATGATCGACAAACTATGATGTATTGAAAATGTGGTGGAAGGATTCTCACCTTGTCACCTTGTAAATGAAATTGTGCTTGTTGAAGGGTCTCAAAACCCATAATAACCAAATGTTCTTGCACATTACTGAGAGTCCAATGTTTGTTCACTTGGACTGCCTCCAAAGCATCGTTGGGTATCTTCACTGCAATGTCAAAGCTTGCAATAGCGCCGTCTACACTCTGTAAGGGAGTCCATACTCCAAGCTTGCACATCCAATGATCATAGTGAAATTGTATGTACAAGTAGGTGCGGGATTTCAAATAGCACATTCCAATACCTAAAGCTCCAACCTTACAACGGTACCTGTCCCCATTGTGCATGCCCTCAACAAAACCCCAGTCCTCTTCTAAAAGCCTTCCTAATTCCTCATAATTCACATCTTTACATACAAGCATTGTGGTAGTCTCCACAAATCCAAACTCTTTAAAGATGTGCACAAAATAATGAATAGGCAAACACCAACTCAAGCCCACAGACCTAGAAGCTTTAGAGTATTTCAAAGAGTTTTGAACATCTATTATCATCTTTTGCTTGGAAGATGCTACCGACCACAAATCTGGCACCAGCCACTCCATACTTAATAAGGAAGTTACTTTGATGGGTTCAACCATTCCAAACTCTTGTGTAGAAGTAGGCACAATATAGAAGTGAGAATAGAAGAAAATCCTTCTTTGAACCAGTTTGGTTGGGCAAAGATGTACTGTGAACATTGTTGCTCCAATATCCGCATGTATAGCATTGAATGTGTTGGAAAGACTATGTAGTGGGTGCTCCTCCACCAAAGTGGATGGAAATATGACTATAAATGCATGGAAAATCTTAAGTATGAATCCATAATAACATTACACTGTGATTTCACACCTAGCTTTGTATTCTCAAAACATGTACTTACAATGTGTTGGAAATCGAGGTGGTTGTTGTAATTGCATGCTTGACATTGAGAAAACATGTTGCACAATGGCTACGGTTCCCTTGTCTTTGCGGTTCTTGAATCCAAGGAGCTTTCCTTTCCAATGATGATCCAAGTTTGCACAATTCCGCACACGATGAGGGCCAATAGCAGATGGTTGCATGTATACCCAAGCACCTTTGGTGAACTCTTGCGGCACCCACTCCCCATCTATACCTCTAGTGTTGTGGCATGCAAGTGCTATGACCTCATCCTTTGGCCGCCTTTGCGAAGTAGAGTTGGCCATGGTTGAGCAAAGAAAATTAGGAGCAGGAGCAGGACCTTGCTTGTTGCTACAATGTAGGTGGGATAAAGTGATAGGAGAAGGTGGTTAACCCTTGCTTGGTGTGGCAATGGGTGGAGAAGATGCATAACCCTTGCTTGGTGTGGCAATGGAAGGAGAAGGTGGATAACCCTTGCTTGGTGTGGCAATGAAAGGTGGTAGGGGAGGACAGAGGAGCTTCCTTGCTGCAGGAATGGAGATGGTGTAGAGAGAGAGAGAGTGTTGGTGTTATAGAATTGATATTTTATTATCTATTTGAACTGACAGGTGGCAAAAGAATCAATATTAGATAATGGATTATGAATAAGGATATTACATTTTATGTATATTTGATTATTCAAGTGCTCTTTATGAGCTTTGTCCAATTATGTCCGACCGGCCAATTTGTACTCAATTTTGGGCATCCAAGTAACCTATAAGTAAATACGTGCAAGAGTGAGCATTTTCCTTTTGCACGTATTTATTTATAGATTTCTTGGATGCCCAAAAATTAGTACAAAATGGCCGGTCGGACATAATTGGCCAAAGCTCATAAAGAGCACTTGAATAATCAAATATACATAAAATATAATATCCTTCTGCATAATCCATTATCTACTAATTCTTTTGCCACCTCTCAGCTACAATAGGTAATAAAATATCAATTCTATAACAATTGGAGTAGAGGATGAGTGTGATGGTTGCAACCAAGGAGGGGTTGGAAAAGGGGTTCTAGAGAGAGAAAATCACTTTTTGCCTAAGGACTACTTTTGGGGGAGCTCTAGATAGTAACAAAATATTTTTCAAAAGTTCTTTTAAAAATTGAATTTTAGTGTTTTTGGGTACACTGGTGAATACTGGTGAGTAGCTTCTCTTCAAATCCTTTTTTTATACGTGAATAATTTAAATTTTACTTTCATGTGATTATGTAATTGTATGTGTCTCTGATACGCCTTCGAGCCCTCTTAGTCACATAACAGTTAAAATTTAGGATATAGAACTTACTATGGCTTGTCTGATTTTATATCTTACTTTTATAATAATAAAAAAAAAACATTGACTCTTGTTCTAATATGCTTTGCAGCACTCTTACTTGAGTCAATGTTTTAAGAATTTAGATAACATCGTACATTGTTTTGATATGCTTGTCGGCACTCATACTTTGTACGGTGTTTTAGGAGACCATTAGATAGCATGTGCATTTTTTTTATATGTCTCACGACACTCTTACTTTGTATGATGCTTTAGGTAAAATAAGTTCCAATGAAATGTGAGCTTACCTGCGTCTGAACCTTGGTTCTTACAACGGAAGAAGATACTCCTAGACACGATCTGTGCAAAAAAAATTATCTAGTGAGTCTTTAAGTTATACACTTTTCAATATACGTAGTCATGGACCACATGATTTGTAGATCTACATTGTAGATCTGTATAATGAGAAGTGTAATCTTTAAACTACTCCCCGTGTCACGATCTTCGGTTCTTACTGTTAGGAAATAAGACGTAGCTAAATAGATAATTGAGTAGATTACTTAATGGAGAGAGACAGATTTATATACACGAGATTATAGAGTAGAGAGAGAGAGAGAGAGTACACACGATATACGTGGTTCACCCAATGTGGGCTACGTCCACGGAAAAGCAGCCACTCAATGGCTTTAGTACTTCAAAACAAGAAGTAGTTTACAAAGGGATTATACCCTTAATGGAGCTCCCGCCTTGCTTCACTCTCACCACCTCACACTCACCTTGTTGCATCAACTTTACACTATGAAATGTGTGTAGAAATGGCCTCCTTTTCTAGGCCAAAAGGGCTGCCCTCTCTTATGAGAGACAGCCATGTGTAGCTGCCCTTGTGCGAATAAGTCCAAATTGGACCCTCCAATCCACCCATGTGTGGCCGCCCTTGAGAAGACAAGTCCGCTTTTGAATTCGGCCACCGGCCATTGACTTCGGACCACCGGCCAACCGACCGGTTGTTTTCCGGCCGCCGTCCGGCCATAATATTCCGACGAAAAAGAATATTCCGGCGAAAAAGAATAGTCCGTCCCCCTGATTCTTGTCCGTGAAAATTTTGGTTTCCGGTGAGTGATTTTCCTTCATGCACGATGGCTTCTCCTCATAATGGGGGCCTTACAAATGTGCGCTTTTACCACAGAAAATTACAAGGGTAAATCAGGCTCCATACTTAACAATCTCCCACTTGGAGGCTGATCTCCAAACCAAACCTGTGACTGCTTTCCATTCTGGCTTCTTATCCTTGAATGCCGATTGAAGATGAGCAAAAGCTCAACTTCTCCTTGTTGACCACCTTTGTAAACATGTCTGCAGGATTTTCACTTGTATGCACCTTTCCTAGCTTTAGTTGTCCCTCTTCCAAAAGAGTGCGTATGAAGTGATATCTCACTTCAATGTGCTTTGTCCTTGAATGAAAGGCTGAGTTCTTCGCAAGATGGATAGCGCTTTGGCTATCACTATACAAGACACAATTGTCTTGTTTGAATCCAAGCTCTTCTAAGAATCTGTGAAGCCACAGAATTTCTTTGCTTGCCTCCGTCATTGCTACATACTCTGCTTCCGTGGTAGAAAGTGAAACCACTTTCTGCAGCTTTGAAGCCCAGCTTACTATTGTGCCTCCAACCGTGAACACATAGCCAATAGTGCTCCTTCGAGTATCTTTGTCACCTGCCATATCTGCATCAGCATACCCTTCTAGAAAAATATCAGTTCCTCCAAAATACAAAGCATTTGTTGTTGTCCCTTTTAGATACCTAAGTATCCACTTCACAGCTTGCCAATGCTCTTTACCTGGGTTGTCCATGAACCTACTCACAACTCCCACTGCATGTGCAATGTCTGGCCTTGTCCAGACCATAGCATACATTAGAGAACCTACCGCTGCAGCATATGGAACTTTAGACATATAGGCTATCTCCTCTTGTGTCTTTGGACACATACCCTTCGTTAGTTTAAAATGACCAGCCAAAGGTGTAGAAACTGGTTTTGCATTTTGCATTGCAAACCTTTCTAGAACCTTCTTGATGTAATCTTCTTGAGATAGCTTTATTGTCTTCTTCGTCATGTCCCTTGATATTTTCATACCAAGTATCCTCTTTGCAGCACTTAAATCTTTCATTGAAAAAGATTTGGACAGCTCCTCTTTTAGGTCTTTGATGTCCTACATGTTAGCACTTGCAACCAACATGTCATCAACATACAACATTAGGATGATGAATTTCCCATCTCCCAAATTCTCCGTGTAGACGCAGTGATCCGAGTTGCATCTTGTGAATCCATGATCCAACATCCATCGATCAAACTTCAAGTACCATTGTCTTGATGCTTGCTTTAAACCATACAAGCTCTTCTTTAATCTGCAAACCATTTTCTCCTTACCTTTTACTTCATACCCCTTTGGTTGAAGCATGTAGATTTCCTCCTCTAAGTCACCGTGAGGGAATGCCGTATTTACATCCATTTGCTCGACATTTAGATCATGAGCAGCCACAAGGCTTAAGACAAGCCTAATTGAGTTCATTTTTACAACAGGAGAAAATATTTCATTGAAGTCAATACCTTTCTTTTGAGAAAAACCTTTTACCACAAGCCTAGACTTGTACCTTTTCTTCCCACCTTCTTCTTCCTTTAGCTTGTACACCCATTTGTTTTGAAGTGCCCCCTTACCTTTAGGCAACTCAACCAACTCCCATGTTTGGTTGCGATGTAGTGAGTCCATCTCCACTTGCATGCTCTTCATCCATTCTTCTTTGGATTCATGTTGCATAGCTTCTTCATATGATTCCGGCTCTCCAGAATCTCAGATCATGAGATGGTTGAAGGAAGGAACAAACCTTTCTGGAGGTCTACTTGCTCTTGTAGATCTTCGGGGAATAGGTTGAGGCTCTTCATTTGGTTGACGTTGTTGCACATTGTCACCGTTTGCAGTCCTTGAGTCTTCACCATCCTCTGTTGAGCTTATATGTGAAGCTACTCAATATATGGCTTCTCTATATATGACACCCAGGTCCCCTCTATATATACATCATCTCATGTGTGTATTCTACACACTTTGGGGTTCTACTTCTATGCTCTCTCCTTCTCTCTCAACATGGTATCAGAGCAGTACGTTTTTGTTTTCAATTTTTCTCCTGATCAAAATCAATTTTGCAGAAACTACCCGCCAGAGAGATCGGAATCAATGTGGTCTACAACTTTGCAGAAGGAAGTTTCTTCAAATTCTACACCGATTTTGAGTTATCGTTCGCGGACTGCGTACATACCTGAAAAACACCTTCCGCGTTTTGTTTTTGATTTTTCTGCTAATTGGAAACGATTTTGCAGAAACTACCCACCAGAAAGACTGGAATCGATGTGGTCTACAACTTTGCAGAAGGAAGGTTTTTCAAATTCTGCACCGATTTTGAGTTATCGTTCGCGGACTGCGTACATACTTGAAAAGCAACTTCCGCTTTTTGATTTTGATTTTTTTGCTAATTAGAAACGATTTTGCAGAAACTACTCGCGGGAGAGACCGGAATCGATGAGGTCTACAACTTTACAGAAGGAAGTGTTTTCAAATTCTGCACCGATTTTGAGTTATCGTTCGCGGACTGCGTACATACCTGAAAAGCAACTTCCGCTTTTTGTTTTTGATTTTTCTGCTAATTGAAAACGATTTTGCAAAAACTACCTGTCAAAGAGACCGGAATCGATGTGGTCTACAACTTTGCAGAAGGAAGTGTTTTCAAATTCTGCACCGATTTTGAGTTATCATTCGCGGACTGCATACATACCTGAAAAGCAATTTTCGCTTTTTGTTTTTTATTTTTCTGCTTATTGAAAATGATTTTGCAGAAACTACCCGCGTGAGAGACCGGAATCGATGTGTTCTACAACTTTGCAGAAGAAACTACCCGCGATGGGGATTGGAATCGATGTGGTCTATAACTTTGCAGAAGAAAGTTTCTCTAAATTCTGCTTATTTTATTGATACCATGGTTATTCTCGGTGATTCCATGATGATATTTCGTTGATTCCATGGTGATTTTTGTTGATACCATGATGATGTTTTGTTGATACCATGGTTATTCTCGGTGATACCATGATGATGTTTCGTTGATACCATGGTTGTTCTCGGTGATGCCATGATGTTGTTTCGTTGATACAATGATTATTCTCGGTGATATCATGATGCTTTTCGTTGATACCATGATCATTTATTCATTTTTATTGATATAATGATGATATTTTGTTAATACTTTGATGGTATTCATTGATCACTACATTGATAAACTCTTTTGACGACATATATACGCACGACAACATATGGTACATAAAGTATAAACGTAAAAGTACAAAATGTGTGATTACGTGGTGTTGAGCTTATATGTGAAGCTACTCAATATATGGCTTCTCTATATATGACACCCAAGTCCCCTCTATATATACATCATCTCATGTGTGTATTCTACACACTTTGGGGTTCTACTTCTGTGCTCTCTCCTTCTCTCTCAACATCCTCAAGCTCCATGTACTCATCTCCTGTTTCTTTTGTTTGTTTTCTTTCCAAGTAATCTTTGTACATATTTTGTTCGTTAAAAATTACATCCCTACTCCTTAAGATTTTACCATCTTCAGGATTCCATAGGCGATACCCAAAGTCTCCTTCTCCATAGCCAATGAAGAAACACTTTTTGGACTTTGCATCTAACTTTGATCTTAGGCTTCTATCTATGTGCATGAAAGCCTCACACCCAAACACTTTGAGAAATGCATAATTCACCGGTTTACCTGTCCATGCCTCTTCTGGAACTCCCCCATCCAATGCCGTTGAGGGTGACCGATTGATTAAGTACACAGACGTACTTACAGCTTCCGCCCAAAGCTCAAGCGGTAGGCCTGCATGTAGCCGCATGCTTCGTGCTCGTTCCATGACTGTCCTGTTCATCCTTTCCAAAATCCCATTTTGTTGAGGTGTCCTTGGGGTTGTCCTTTGCCTCCGAATGCCATTGCTAGCACAAAAGCTTTCAAAAGCTTGGCTGCAATATTCGCCTCCATTGTCGGATCTGAGGCATTTAACCTTGGTACCTGTTTCATTTTCCACAAAGGCTTTCCACCTTTGAAATATGGAAAATACATCGGATTTATTCTTCATGACATAAACCCATGTTTTTCTACTCGCATCGTCTATGAATGTTACATAGTACAATGAGCCACCAAGTGATGGTGTACTTGCAGGACCCCAAACATCAGAATGAACCAACTCAAGTTTTTATTTTTTCTTTCATTTCCTGATTTTTGAAATTTTACCCTCTTTTGTTTACCATAAACACAATCTTCACAGAACTCTAAGTCCACTTCTTTCAAACCTGGTAGAAGCTTCTTTGTTTGAAGGATTTGCATTCCTTTGGCACTCATATGCCCAAGTCGGTAGTGCCACACCGCATTGTCAACTTCTATAGTTGCTGCACAAGCTGAAGGTTGCGTGCTAACAGTACACAAGTAAAGTGTACCGACTTTTTCACCCTTGGCAACCACCAAAGATCCCTTTGAGATCTTCCACCATTTGTTTCCGAATGCAATGTTGTGACTTTCATCGTCCAATTGTCCTGTAGAGATCAATTTTTTGCGAAGAGAAGGAACATGCCTAACATCTTTAAGCTTCCATTCATTTCCGTTAGCAGTTTTGACAGAAATTGTACCTTTGCCGACAATCTCACAAGCTTCATCATCTCCCAAGTATACATACCCAAAATTACCTTTGGTGTAGTCTTGGAAATGTTGCTTGTGTGGTGTCGCATAGAATGAAGCCCCGGAATCTACTATCCAGGAATTAGACACATTGTCTAATGAGAGAATTAGAGCATCTTGCTCTACTTTACCTGCCATATTGGCCTTCGATGTTGGCTTGTTGTCTTGAGACTCTGTCTCCTTCTTCTTCTTGGACCAGCAATCCTTCTTTACGTGGCCCTTCTTGCCGCAGTTCCAACATTCAAGAACTGACTTTGTGCGTGACTTGCTCCGCCTTGAGCGATCACGACCCTTTTGGTTTTTGAACCTCTCCTTAAGCCTTCTTCTTGTTTCCACTGATAGTGCAACACTTGATGATTCTCCTGTGCTTCTCCTTCGCATTTCCTCGCTTAGGAGAACACCCACAACATCATCAAACATAAGAGTATTTGTGCCAGAGATAGAATTACTTACAGCCATCACAAGGCTGTCCCAACTATCCGGTAGAGATGATAGTATAAGGAGAGATCGTACTTCGTCATCGAAATTGATTTTCACTGATCGAAGTTGACTTATGTTTGTGTTAAAGTCATTTAGGTGTTCTACAACTGAACCATTCTCTTCCATCTTTAGATTGAACAAGCGCTTCATAAGAAATACCTTATTGGATGCCAATGGTTTCTCGTAGAAGTCGTCAAGTGACTTCATCAAGTCCTCCGTGGTCTTCATCTCCGAAACATTGAACGCCACCGTTGACGCCAAGCTTAACCGGATTGTTCCCAGTGCCTTTCGATCAAGGACAATCCATGCTTCATCTGCCATTGTTGCGGGCTTCTTCGCAAGACCGCCTAGTGGCAAATAGAGGTCCTTCTGGTAGAGATAGTCTTCAATCTGCATCTTCCAATGTTGGTAGTTTTTGCCGTTGAACTTCTCAATCTTGAGCTTCCCTTCCTCCGCAATAACTCCCACTCAATTCAAGGATTCCTTTCCTTGAGATAATTTAGCTACGAGCAAACCTTGCTCTGATACCAGTTGTTAGGAAATAAGACGTAGCTAAATAGATAATTGAGTAGATTACTTTATGGAGAGAGACAGATTTATATACACAAGATTATAGAGTAGAAAGAGAGAGAGAGAGTACACACGATATACATGGTTCACCCAATGTGGGCTACGTCCACGGGAAAGCAGCCACTCAATGGCTTTAGTACTTCAAAACAAGAAGTAGTTTACAAAGGGATTATACCCTTAATGGAGCTCCCGCCTTGCTTCACTCTCACCACCTCACACTCACCTTGTTGCATCAACTTCACACTATGAAATGTGTGTAGAAATGGCCTCCTTTTATAGGGCAAAAGGGCTGCCCTCTCTTATGAGAGACAGCCATGTGTAGCCGCCCTTGTGCGAATAAGTCCAAATCGGACCCTCCAATCCGCCCATGTGTGGCCGCCCTTGAGAAGACAAGTCCGCTTTTGAATTCGGCCACCGGCCACCGGCCATTGACTTCCGACCATCGGCCAACCGACCGGTTGTTTTCCGACCACTTTCCGGCCGCCGTCCGGCCATAATATTCCGGCGAAAAAAAAGTCTCGGGGGCCTCCGCCCCCGAGGCCTTTAAAGTTGCCCCTGATTCTTGTCCATGAAAATTTTGGTTTCCGGTGAGTGATTTTCCTTCACGCACGATGGCTTCTCCTCATAATGGGGGCCTTACAAATGTGCGCTTTTACCACAGAAAATTACAAGGGTAAATCAGGCTCCATACTTAACACTTACAATAGGAGGAGTTTCTCTTAGACACAATTTGAGGAAAAAAACCATTATCTGATGAGCTACTGATTTTTATAGTGTAATCGTTCTCGGCGTCTGGATTGAATGTTTATCTTTTGCTCTTACAACGGGAATAAAACACGTGCATCTGGTGCTTAGGACTTTCTTAGATCCTTACAATGACAAGGATACATACGTTGTCAAGAAATTTGCGGTCTTTCCAGGAAAGCACCGGGCTTATGGCTGTGAGAGTTTGTGAGAGAACTCCAAAAATCTATATGAAGGAGTTAAACCATAGATGCCATGAAGACTAGGGTTTGGACGGAAGTGCAATCAAAGAAGACCCACTCTTTCTCTCTTGCACTCACACACACAAAGAAAGAACACAAAAGAGAATGTCAAAATAACACAAAGATGAAAACATCAAGGCTATGGTCATATTGTATCATGGGTAGTATGAAAGGGTTAATAGATGAGTTAATGGCATTCAATCTTGGCTGACCAAATAGGATACGAATTGTTTTTTGGAATTGTAGTTTTGTGCTTACCATATTATATATATTTTGTCTAGTGATTGGGATTAATTGTGTGTACAAATCCTCTTGGTTCATAGCAAGATAACTACGTTTACATCAAAAGACAAATTATAGTCTATGAGAGGTAGTATGATAGGATCTGGTGATAGAAGTATTTCATTGAGCCTTTCTGGGCCAAAGAGAAACACTATACGTTGTTGAAAGTGTATTTTATGGTTAATCCATACATTAATTCTAATAGATTATACAGAGTGAAAGCGATAGAAATTATCATCATGTGGATTATTCATCTAGGATAGTTTGTGAGAAATGTAGATATGAGAGAAGTTAAGAGATGAGAAGTTTCCCTCCCAAGCCCTATTCTTGCCCGTAGGCAATAAGGATACTGCGGGGAGAGATGTACCTGTAGCAAAGAGAACCTAGAATTTGTAGAGAGGATGAATTACTAAGAGTGAGAGAGATAGGTTTGGTTAAGGAGATGAGATTAGATATATATATATATATATATATATATATATATATATATATATGTAGGATTAGAGATGAAAAAGAAAACAAGAAGAAATCAAGAAAACATCAATGTAGAACACATCTTACTTGACAAACCCTTCGGCACCATTATTGATGGAGAGAGAAGAAGAGTGGATAATTCCACTTTGATTGATACACCAAGTGCAAGACCTTCTTTGATTAGACACAACAAGAGGTTGTGTGCTCTTGTAACGCTGTTAGCGACAGAAATACACTGGCTTTTTATAACCCCCGGCGTCGCTAAAACCGTCACTAATAGCGCCGCTACGAGAGCGTCGCTATAGGCGTCGCTTTATAGAGACGCTCATAGCGACGATTATAGCGACGTTTACACAGAAGTCTATAGCGACGCTACAGAGCCATAAATAGCGACGGTTATAGCGACGCCCGAGAGACATTTTTTTGGTCACAGGACATTGAATGCCCTGCCACCCATCAACCATATTGTACTTGATTCACTTTTTAAAAAAAGTGCAAGGGTATAAAATAGACCCAAAATAGTCACCCACAAGACGCATTGTTTGCAAAATTGACAAGGGTAAAATTGACAATTGTACACATCATAGGCAAAATGAATTGATTGGAAAATGTAATAATGACAATTGTACAACATCATAGACATAAAGAATTGATTGGCAAAATGAACTGCGGTGACAAATGTAATAATATACATGGTTCAAAAAGACGTATAAAATCCGTCTCATGATACATAAGCTATGAGAAACCCTAAACTAATGCTATCTAGCTATGGCTAAACTGACGTCGTCTAGTCAGACGTCTCATCGCGTCCAAGCGGCGTATCTGTCGGATCTGCAAAAAAAGACAATAAGACAGCTTTCAGTAGG
Organism: Adiantum capillus-veneris; assembly: GCF_014529385.1. Classification (NCBI taxonomy): domain Eukaryota; kingdom Viridiplantae; phylum Streptophyta; class Polypodiopsida; order Polypodiales; family Pteridaceae; genus Adiantum; species Adiantum capillus-veneris. The sequence continues at coordinate 8,627,964 of NC_140953.1, read as the reverse complement.
TATAAACATATAACGACATTTATAAAACAATACAAAAAATAGAAAAGAGTAAACCCTAATACTAACCATGCCGCCACGAGAACTGAGAATGTCCATCAGGGCATTTAAGCCCTTCCTACCTGCGTCCTCACGCTCGTACGGTGTGGGATCATGTCCTGTCATCGACCACTGTCAAAACATACAAAGATTTCATTATGTTAGAATTAAAAAACTCATAAACCCTAAACTATCTAACATAAAGAGCAATGCGAAAACACTTACAAAATCGGTCTCAAATGATGCCCATCCACCGCTCCCCAAGTGGTGCGAGCTCCTTGCCTCTACTCACGCTCTGGCTGCATCCTTTTGTTGCTTCCACTTGTCGGGATTCTCGCGCGCTGCTTTCTTCGCATTCTTCCAATCTTCTTTGGCCAGCCAATCTGGCCTGTTCCACCCATGCTTGATTTCTTTTTTCACTTCGGAATGCTTGTATTTGCAGTATTCGCGCATTCGAATCTTCATCAGGTCTTCATTGAAGCGCTGATCCCGTGTTGGAACGGGAAACTCATCATGAAGTATGCTGATGACTCTGTTTTTTAAATCACTTGGTACTTCACTCCATTTGTTTAGTATGTAGTGTCTAAACAGCTGAGAGCAAAGACCACGCATGCGCGAGATCACCTTCTTGTCGTCATCATCCATGATGATGCCGCCGCTGAAGTCGACGGAGTAAGGCAAGCCCTTCGGCCGGTGACGCGTGAACCTGGGTGTCCCGGCAGGGGTCTCTAGCGGCGTGTCGATGGGGGTACGGACGTCAGGTGTCTCCACCGGCGTCTGGGCCCCGAAGCGAGGAGTGTCGAGTGGGGTGGCTCTTGGCGGAGTAGGTAGAGGTGTGTAGCTGCTAGGAACAGTCAGCCGCGCAAAACCTGGCGTAGATGGCGATGTTGTGGCTGGTGTGGGGGCGGGCAAAGAAGGGGAGGGTAAAGAGCCTCGTCGAACACGAGGCGGTGTGGAGGCATCGGCGGCAGAATCCCCACAACAACCGCCACCGCCACCACTAGAGCGCCGGTGTCTAGACGAGTGTGAAGCTCATCTCGTCGACGCCGAAGCTTCGGAGCGCGCCGAATGCTCCGAAAGAGAGGGAGATGCGGATGGAGTAGGAACGCACGATGATGCGCCAGAGCGATGAAGCTCCACGTACCATTGTCTCTGCTGCGGTGACAAAGAAGAAAGAAACTCCTCATCATCCATACCTGCATTAAACACACGAATATTTAAAATTAATATTGAATGAATAGAGTAGACAATGACGCAAAGACCATTAAATACAATGACGTAATGACGCATATAAATACAATGACGCAATGAATTGAGTGATAGAAGAGGCAAGTCGAAAACTCAGAATTTTCAATCAAAAGATGTGAGCGCGAGTAGAAAAGAGCGTTATACACCATGGAAGGTACTTAGAGAGCCAGAGCTTTTACAACACGGAGCAAAATTTTTCAAATACAATATTTGTGGCTTTAAGAGATCTCTCTCTCATCCTCGCATAACTCAGCATAACTTCCTATATCTATATAGACCTCTCCGTTTAAACACATATCCTCTGTTTCATTTTGTAGCTCCTCTGCATGCACCCCATATAGAGTAGTAGCATCTTGATGCTCGTCTGGCACCACCGCAGCGGCTTCTGATTGAGCATCTGCTCTGATCTCCTCCATTGATGCCGTTGTGATTGGCACATGGTAGCCTTCATACGTACTTTCACTACGAGGGGCTACCTCTATGACGTACCACCAGTTTGATGTAGACTTTGTAGGATGAAATATTACCTGCCAGAGCCACATAACTTACATGAGAGCTTTCAAGCACATAACTTGTAAAAGGGGGATGTTAACTATTTACATACTTACTTGTTCACAATGCTCGGGTAGTACGATAGTGTCTCTTAGGTCAGTCCATTTCTTAGTAGAATCCACCTCAAGAAAATCAGACTCTCCTCTACGCACAGTAGCGTTGCGACCCTCCATGATTATCTTGAACCATTGCATGTCGAACAAGTCGACAAAAAATCCTCTGTAATCGATCCTCAAAATATCTTGCAGCGTGCCGAAGTAAGTGAGTTCCGCCACCACAGGATCTGCATCAGAGGAACGTCGTCGACTAGACTATTCAAATTTTGCCATGATTCCACAATCTTGAGTAAAACGCTTTTTGTCGATCCGTTCCACCCTAAAATGTCAACCTTTACACCATGCTGCTGTGTATGACTTATACTACAACGAACATAGATTATGAGTGACCGTACAAACGTTTAGAAATAAAGTCACTAGCTAGTCGTACATTGCAAACTTACCTTGGTCGCGCAACCCCGAGAGTACTCCCACTCTTCCTCAGTCACTTCGTCACCGCATTGTTGTGCGCTTTTCAATTGGTTGTGCAACCATCTTAAGCTCATGAATGTTGGTAGGCTCTCCAGAACCGTCGGATAGTGCATCGGTGGTCGTCTTCCCCGTGTCCACTCGATTCGTGCCCTTTGTCACTCTTGCTTTGCATCCTCATATTGTGAAATCCACTTTTGCATCACTGGATTGTGAAGCATGCAAAATAGGTTGATTTTAGCCTCTAGATCTTCCGTCATCTTCTTCTCAACACGGAGATTGCACATGACAATCCCAGATATGCGCTCATCATCTATGGTTCGCCATAGCGTGTCCCGAGCTTTATCAAATCCGTCTAGCCACTCTCCAATGTACACTAGGGACTCTGATACCAACCAACCTTCTGCCATGCTACCCTCCGGAAGTTGCTTTTGACGTACATATCCCTTAAGCGTTTTCATGAAACGTTCTAAGAAGAACATCCATCTGGAATGAACTGTGCCAGCTATTTCCACCTCATCAACTATGTGAACAAGAAGATGCACCTGAATGGTTAGCATGGTAGTAGGAAAATGTTTCTCAAACATGCACACAAGCTCCGCAGCATTTAGTTTGGCGAATGGTATGGAGTCTACGTTGCTCTCCTTTTGTGAGATCCCGTGCACCAGCTTTGCAAGTTTGTAGATTGTGTTACGGATGTCGAGAGACAAACATCCCTCAATGGAAACCGGTAAAATAAACTGTAAAGTATGTGCAGCAATGATATTAAAGTCCACATTTTATGCAATGATATTAAAGTCCACTATGAACGTACCTGACACATTTTATGCCAATCGTGTGACTTCAAACCGGTAAGCTTTCCTTCTTTAGTAAAACACGTTCGGAGCGAGTGCATTACGCCAGTGGGGGTCTGCAAAGATCGAATGGTCTCTTTTACTTTGCGTTCTTGGGCTCCTGTGAAAATCCATGGTGCTTTAGGGAGTTTTATTGATCCATCAGACGCTGTTTGCGGCCAATATTGCTCCATACGATCCACATTTCTAAGGTCAACTCTGGCTCCCAAACTATCTTTCTTGCCGGTCAGATGGTCCCATAGTAGATTACCCACATTCTTGAATATGTGCATTGGATCGAGCAAGTGATTGATCATGAGTCGGGGCCAGTATGGTAACTCGTACCATAGAGATAGTCTCTTCATCCCTGGAGGCAATCCGTCATCGCACATCTCCTTCTGCTCTAACCATGCTTGTGCAGACATCCTTGGTGGCTCTCTTCCCAAAAAGCCGTCGCGTAACACATGATTCTCTGGAAGATACGCTTGATGACCTTCGTAGATTTGCTTCTTCAGTGAGGGCGCCCTACGTACATTCAGTCTAGGTCCACATGTGACACATGCTCTGACGTATCCGCTTGTTTGAAGCCCTGCATGTATACACATGATAATAGATCAACTATGGGAAAAAACAAGATTTACAATGTCTGAGTGAGGAGTGTCAATAGATCACCTGAGCATTCTGTTAGCCCGGGATAGTCATGCATGGTCCACATTAGAATGCCTCTGATCAAAGCATTCCGTCGTCCTGTGTGTCGGCTCATATCCACCACCTCTATGCCAATCCACAATTGTTGTAGCTCTTCCAATAGTGGACGAAGATACACATCCATATTCTCCACTTTATATCGCCCTAGCACAATCAAGCTTAGCCATAGGTGCCCCTTCTTCGTAGTCAACCACAGGGGAATGTTGTAGTTCACGATGACAACGGGCCATACACTATAAGATGTTGATCTTTGACCAAATGGATTTACGCCATCCATAGCCAGGCCTAAGCGCAAATTTCGAGCTTCCCTGGCAAAATCCGACCATGTTCCATCTATATGTTTCCAGGCTGCGCAATCTGCAGGAATTCGTAGCACACCATCCGAAGATTTATTCTCCTCATGCCATGATGCTAGGGCGGCCATGGACTTACATTCGAAGAAATGCTTGATGCAAGGAAGCAGAGGAAAATGTCGCAAAACCTTTTGTGGAATTTTTGTCCTGTGGAGACCTACTCGATATCTTTCGGAATCACATTTCGGACACTTCTCCATGTCTATGTATTCCCCTCTGAAAAGAATGCAGTCATTAGGACAAGCGTGGATAGAATTGTAATCCATCCCCAAGTTTCGCAAAATCTTTCTTGCTTCATCTCGGGAATCTGGCATCACATTGTCAGCTGGTAGTATGTGCTCTTTAAGCAATCTACACAACATAAAAATACGATACAGTCGTGTGAAAATCTATCAGATCATTATACATTTAGAGTTTTATTAAAGTAAACTAATTGTAATAGATCACCTGAAAAGCGCTATGACGCTAGTGTCACTCCATCCAAACTTTGCCTGCATGTTGAGAAGAACCAGGAGTGCTTTCAATCTAGATATACGTGCTCCATTATACAATGGCGTATCGGCTTCACTTTTCATATCATCATAGATAAGACTTTCTGAATCCATGATCGTCTCGATCATTTCATCAATCTCGGGCTCAAACATTGCCTCGTTGGGAATGTGCTCTGCATGATCATCCCCCGAGCTGTCAGAGGCTACATCTTGTGGCCTCACATATGCTGCTTGACCAAAGCGCCTGCGAACACGTCTATTGGGTTGCAAGATTGCTGCTTGTTGGCCAACGTCAGAGTCCGACGAGTTATAATTGGCAACAACTCGATCTATAATAGATGGATCGAACTCGCCAAATTCGCGAACGTGCTGCAAAGAAACACGTCTTGTCCGTCGCACAGCATGCTTGCATTGATTACAAGGACATAAGACCCTCGTTGAGAGATAGGTGTTTCGGTTGGACAGTCCCACATCCTCGTCACTACTCATAATGAGGATAAAAATCTTATAACCTGGACAACAAATTTAATATTCTATTGGCATTCTTTGTCTTATCTCTCTCTCTCTCTCTCTCTCTCTCTCTCTCTCTCTCTCTCTCTCTCTCTCTACCTCACATTCTCTAGTCATGTCCAATCCCCGCACACCTCGGTCTAGGGGTGCACGGAGATCAGAACCACCGGGTTATAATCTCGTCTTTATTGGTCAATACCTATATTTGTGGGTACAAGAAATCTACAGACCCACGTCTACATGATACTGCATGTAGTGGACAAAACCCCTTTGCCTCTTCTCTAGCTATAGCACTTCACAGCATCTTAACATCTTTTCACAGTAGATCTTTTCACTGTTCGTCTAACTCTAAACCCTAAACCGTAAGTAATTCTTGCATGGATTTGATCTAACGTAAATAAGCGTAAATCTAAATAAACGTAAATCTAACTAAAAATAAACCTAAATCTAATTTAATGTAAGTCTACATCTAACCTAATCTTTAACGTCTTTTGGGATAGTTTCCTACGACGTTAAAACTCTCTTCTTCTTGTGTGTGTGTGTGTGTGTGTGTGTGTGTGTGTGTGTGTGTGTGTGTGTGTGTGTGTGTGTGTGTAAACCTAAATAAACCTAAGTCTAATCTAATATTATATAAATCTAAATCTAACGTAAATTATGTTATATTAAAAACAAAGAACTAAAATAACAGGGATTATAAGAACCTTAAATCTGATTTAACACATAATTTTTCACATAACTCGGCAAGAGTTGGCATTCTCATCACTAAAGATGTGAGAGTTAACTTCCGGCGGCGACGCTACCTCATCTCCATCCACATCTGACGACAGCAATTGGCCCTTTGGACCGTTCTTGCTCTTGTTACGAACTTTGAAGTTGCTGTTGAATGACTAGAGGTTGTCTAGATGGTCATTGTAGGGGATGTAGTGACTCTTGCCGCCCTGAAGATCCACCTTCTTCCCTATCTTCTGAAGACATTTCACCAGTACTTTTGGATCGACGGAGCCCACCATGAGTGAAGGCAGCAATACCCTATATTTCATTGAGGGCTTTCTTCACCCGCTTCATGCAGGCATCGCAGTCTATGGAGACCTAAATCTAATCTAATATAACGTAAATCTAAATCTAGCGTAAATAAACGTAAATCTAACTAAAAATAAACCTAAATCTAATCTAATTTAACTTAAATAAACCTAAATCTAATTTAACATAAGTCTACATCTAACCTAATATTTAACGTCTTTTAGGATAGTTTCCTACGACGTTATAACTCTGTTCTTCTTGTGTGTGTGCGCGTGTGTGGATGTGTGTGCCAATAAAAAGAGATAAATGGTATAACTTTTCTATCACCCATGCCAAGTATGATAGATTGGTTATGCCATTTCCCTCTTGAATAATAGGTCTTGAGTTCAACTCCCCGTCGGCTAGATCTTTAGGTCTTTTAATTTTAATTAGTTTCCTACGACGTTAAATTAGTTTCTCTCTCTTTCTCTCTCAATGTGTGTGCGTTTTTTTGTTTATGCATGTTTTCTCTCTCTTTTCCTCTCTCAATGTGTGCGTTTTTTGTTTATGCATGTTCTCTCTCTCTTTTCCTCTCTCAATGTGTGCGTTTTTTGTTTATGCATGCTCTCTCTCTCTTTTCCTCTCTCAATGAGTGTGTGCATTCTTTGTTTATGTATGTGTGTGTGCGTTTTTGTTTATGCTCGTACTCTTTCTCTCTCTCTCTCTCTCTCTCTCTCTCTCTCTCTCTCTCTCTCTCTCTCTCTCTCTCTCAAAAACACTATGTGTGTGTGTGTGTGTGTGTGTGTGTGAGAGAGAGAGAGAGAGAGAGGGAGAGAGAAAGAGGGGAAGGGAACATGAGAGTGAGGAGAGGGAAGGAGCATACCTGGCTCTCCTTCCTCTCCTCGTGTGTGTGTGTGTGTGTGTGTGTGTGTGTGTGTGTGTGTGTGTGTGTGTGTGTGTGTGTGTGTGTGTGTGTGTGTGTGTGTGTGTGTGTGTGTGTGTGTGTGTGTGTGTGGAGAAGAAAGAGAGAGAGAGAGAGAGAGAGAGAGAGAGGGAGGGAGAACGTTACCTGCTCCTTGCTTGAGGGCGCCGAAAAACTCAGATCTGAGATCTGAGTTTTTTAGTGCTCTCTGTTATTTTTTTAGCCCAGCCGGCGTCGCTATGAGCGTCGCAAATATACTTGTAAATTTGCGACGCTCATAGCGACGCCGGGAAAAAAATTTTGAGCGTCGCTGTGTGAGCGTCGCTAATATGAATAGCCTCTTGTAGTGAGAGTTGATCTTCCAAGGTTAGCTTGTTGCAAGAGTGGCTAGTCTTCTTCTTGGAGAAAGTGTAGGCTTAGGCTTATGTTAATGACTAAGTACAATTTGGCATTACTACTCCCTCCCTCATGAATTCCTCTCATCAATGGCTTGAATGCTTGAGTTTTCTTTCAAGGAAGAAGAGGTCCCCTTTTATAGGTGAAGGGAACCCCCAAGGATTTACACAAGAAGAGAGGAGCCAGTGTGAACAGAAACTGGAAAAGTTGAAAATGAGTTGTCCCTGCATGATGTGGGCAGACTAGGGTCCAGTATTTTGATCATATCTCCTCAACCGTGCCTCCAAATAAAAAAGTAAAAATATGGGCAGAAAATTCAGCTCATTAGTTACGATTTTTCTTTTGAAATCGTTTTCCAATTCGGATTGGAACATTGTGTAAAACAATCATCAAAATAGGGTCCATTTCTGGTAGCAAAAGTCTTCATGTGGTCCCCTTAGCCTAGACTTTCATTTGATTCCAAAGGACACCTCATGCCATATGAAAGCATGACATTGCTCCTTCACAAAGTTTTGTAATCATGCTTGCAATAATGCATTAAAATAAGTGTATCATTGAAATCATGCCACCTAGTGCCCCACTAGGATTTGATTCCCTCCTAGTAGCTATTTAAAAAGAAATATAAGAAAAATATGAAAAATACATAGAATATATATATATTTGAGTTTACCCTAAATATAGGATCTAGCTAGGGTGTGAGATGATAATGAGATAGTAGAAATAAAGACTCAATGCTTTTTGCCCCAAGTTAAAGAGGCAGACCTATTGATGCTTTTCCCATAGTATTTTTTGATGGTAAAGTAAGAATAGGTTACCCTTGAGAAAAATAATAGGATGAGATAGAAGGCTTATTATTATACTTAAATATGCATATGTACATTATAGAAAAGATAATTATGTATCTAAAAAGTTAAAAGATAACTCTTGTAGGATGCGTTCCCACTATATACGTGTCAGCATGACAACGTGACACCATATTTTACATTAATCTTTGTAATTTGTAAAATAATGTGTATTTCTATGACTTCCTCACATTCCTATTGATAATGTCTCATAAATGCAAGGTTTTTTATTCAAAAAATCATAACATATCTCTTTATGATATGAAAAATCATTATAAACATCATGCATAATCATGTGCATGTTCTCGTGTATATTAATCATAAATTACATTTATGTAAACATGTGGTTTAGGGTTTAGGGTGATTGCCCAATGTTTGTGTTGTAAAGAATGACTAGAATGTATTGTATTACATGTCACTTATACTGCTGAAAATTTTTTATTTTTTGTATTTTGTTTTAGCTTCTACGCACATCATGGGTACTATAGGCAAGATAACAAAATTTGAGTGCAAATATGTCGAAGAATTCGTATGCACTCATCTTTATGGATTACGAAGTGATCGCCTCCAGGAAGTCTTGCAAGAGTCCTCATACAAATCATTTTTGGATGAGTTATGTAGTGCTACATATGCTTCTACCTCTACCTCCTTCATACGGTCCTCTACAGAAGCATGACGCAACAGGGAAAGAGACCAAGGATCGAGAAGAGCCCAAGAATATACCCGAAGTGCTTGCCGCTTTGAAAGTACCAATCTCTAGCAATGATCCAATGCCGCCCAACATGGGAAGTTTAGACCCATACAACCTCGTCATCATGCGCATGGCTTGGATTGAGTTTCCACAAATGGAAAGCATTGGAGAAGGTAGATACGGCATGGTCACGAAGGTGAAAGTCAACCATCAAACCTTCATAGATGAATTTTACGTTGGCCAGCTAATCAAGGGTGATGGCCAGAAGAGTTCCATTGACATAGTGTTGCATGAAGCCACAATTATGAATATCACTCATAGTGGAATCATTCTGCCTCTGGGATTGGTGAGAAACACCACGCAAGCGTCCACCCTCCTCGACCACTGGCTAGAGAGACTCCAAAAGGAGGGGAAGAATGTGGCCATAAGAAAGGGTTTCAATGACACTGAGGGGACCGTTGAAGGCGTCAAGAAGAATATATGGCCTATCATTAATGGATTGCTCCGAACCTTTATCTTTTTGCACGTGAATAACATCACTCACAATGATGTTCATGGGAGTAATATCTTGCTGCATTTTGGATGGATTGGAGTATATGTATGCGTATGTGATTGGGCGTAGTGCAACCTTGTTCCCCACAGAGAACACATTTCCAAAGTTGCCAAATCTTCTCCCATCAACAAGGTAAGCCTGGGGTAAGCGATATTGGTGGGTGGCTCCTGAATATATATCGACAAATCCTCCAGTCTTCACGTGCAGCCAAGATATCTACTCACTTAAATACATTCAAGAACTCCTTAAATATTTACCTAAGGATGATGACACTAATTATATCGCTTTCCTCAAATGCTTTCAGGAAGTCCTGCGCACTTGTGTATCTACCAATCCCACCCAGCGCAAGTCCTCACAGATCTCCTTAGCATGTTACAAGGCATTAAGCATGTTGGTCGCACACTCCCAGATAGTGTAGGCTTGAGGCCATCCAATGATTGAAATTTGAAATCATACCTTGTAATTTGAAAACATGTCTATACTTTGCAATTATACAGTTTTGTCATGTCTCATGTCCATTGATTTGAAATTTCATGCTATTTTATTACATTTCTATTGTCAAATTGATGAGAGAGATGTGAATTTTATTATTGTGTGAATGTTACCATTGATTGTAGTTTTTTAATCAATGTGTATCTATGTTTTTTATCTAATTATTTATTGTGTGATTTGACGGGAAATGGAAGCCCTATACGCTCCTCCCAATGTCGACGGTGAGCTCGATAATGAAGAGTCTCCACACATCCTCAGAGAGGAGAGCATGCGTTACGGGGCTCAAGACCTTTCCGCATTCTTTGTTAAGGCCGTGGAGCCTGAAGGTTTGGAGGGCGAACCAATGAAATTGGAAGATGTACGCAAGTGTTGTCCCTCTTTTTATGTGAAAGATATACTGTCCAAGAGGTCAGGTCTTACCAAGGCAACGGCACCATTGAAAATCTCAGATTTGCAACACAAAGGGCTCCCGTGTGTGTTGCTCCTACGCTTCATCCAAAAGGAGTGCAGTCTACCTAACCATAATCAAGTTGCCATGTACTTCATCCAGCAAGTCTTCCTGCAAGATATAATGAAGAAGTGCATCCTTTCCACAGGCCGTCCTTTCAACATTGGTATCGGACTTGTAAGAGCTAAATAAAGGATAGAAGCACGTCGTGGGGAGGCAGATCCACCTGCACAAAAGAGGCCAGTTGTGCTCCTACCAGATAAGCATGAAAAAATTGCTAATATTGTGTCTCAAGGGGTTGCACTAGCCAGCCAAGGAGAGAGCATTTTCTCTCTACAAGAGAAGTTGGCAGCCAAAGAAGAATAAGTAGGTGTTTTAAAGAAAAAACTTGCCAGATATGAAATGCGGTAGGCAGGACCAAGTCACGAGGCCGATATTCAAGAAACAGTGGATATACTTGAGGTAGCATTGAACGCAGATCTTGAAGAAGTGATGCATATCACTTCTTAAATATTACCATATACATGTAGTAGTGATGTGTGTGAACACACTAGGACCGCCGGGGCGTTTTTTTCCTCTTTAGGAGGTTTTTTCCCCCGAGCATTGTATATACGCCCATCACTCTAGGGCTATCTATCTTTCCATTGCATACTAAGTAACACACTCTCTATTGTGTGCATTGAGCTTCCTTCATCTTCTCCAAGCTGTGTGCGTTTCTCTGCAACCCTAGTTCCAACAATTGGTATTAGATCAGGTTGCGTCCACCCGGGCTTAGTCGCCAGCTGCTCCAGCACACGCCTTCTCACTTTCCCCGATTTCAGTGAGCTTTCGCAAGCATTCGCAGGTCGACAAAAATTTTGGGAAATCTCATAGAGCTGAGTCTGCTCAAATTTTTTATTCGGGCTCATTTCGGCCTCCGTTTCCACTACAGGCAATACTGCACATGCTATTTTGTCATTTTGTGCAAAATTTTTGTCAGTGCCTCATAGTCTTCTACGGTTTGTGCTATATAGCACGTGTTGTTTCCGCTTCATTACACCTATTTTCGAGCAGTTTTCACATCAAGTGCAACATTTACCATGGTCGACAACAACACAGATGTGTTCAAGATGTTTGCTGTTGAGGACAGGTTGGATGGGGACCACTACGTACCCTATGTGGGCTTGTATGATGCAACATGTTCTTGTTTCAAAGGGCGTCTGGAACATTGTGCAGGGCATTGATGTACGTCCTAGTTCTAAGGATGTAGGCGGTGTTGAGGATGTTGCAGGTCTTGTTGCAAGGATTGCTTCTATTAGAGTTGTTTTGCGTACGGCAGAACAAGCTCGTTGGGATGTAAAGGATGCGGAGGCTCATGCATGAATTGCGTTGTCTGTGAAGGGCACCATTGTTCCTCACATCCTTTCAACAAAATCTGCAAAACAGGCTTGGGATATATTGGCTGGTCTTTATGCAAGTCAATGAGGCTAAAATTGCTTTGCTGCGTAAAGAGTTGGAGTCGAATATTATGCATGAGGAAGATGATATGGACACTTTCCTTGCTAGTGTCAAGGATATCAATGAGCAACTTATTTATGTAGGTGAAGTTATTTCAGACAGTTCCCTTGTGCAGACTGTTCTTGATGCCTTACCATATTCTTACCAGACTTTTTCTAGTAATTGGAGACTTATGACCCAAGGAAATCCAGAAGTTGTCAAGTTTAATGCATTATGCACATTGCTATTGCAAGAGCCACTTTCCAGAAAAAACAGGACTAGATAGCGTGCAGTTGAACAGTATTTTATTGCTTCTCAAAGAAAGGGTCGTAACAGCAATGCAGCCACTTCTTATGGTTCTGCTGCGAGTGGCAAAACTTCTGTTCCTAATGCTTTTGCTGGCAGCACTTCGCCTAGCAATTTTGGTGATAAGGGCAAAAAGAAGATGCGTTGCCATTATTTTAAAGCTAATGATCACTTGATCAAGTCATGTCCTAAGTTGAAGGCCAAAGAGGCTAAGAAGAAAGAGGGTGGTTCAACTGCAAATGCTGGTTCCACTACAAATGCAGCCATTGTTGAGTCTTCTATGAAAGGAGATTGTGATGCTGACGTTGATGCAGAATGGGCTTTTAGTGCAGAGTGCACTTACAATCCTATTGTCCATGATGCATGCTTGTCAGTTGTTTGCTGCAGATTCACATGTGTGGTATTTTGACAGTGGTGCTACAAAGCACATTACCTCACATCGTGAATTGTTTACCTCTTTTGAGTCTGTCCCTCATGGGAATTTAGTCACTTGTGCCAACAATGACTGTTATCCGGTTCAAGGAGTTGGAAAGATTGTGCTTACTACTGCAAATGGAAGTTCCTTTACACTTATTGATGCACTTTATGTACTTGGGATCAAGAAGAATCTCTTGTCTGTATCCGCACTTGCTAGACTTGGACTTGTACTCGAATTTCTGGATGATAGATGTACAATTCATGATCTCAGTTTTGGTGATGAAATTGTTGCATCTAGCCTTTTTTGTAGTGGGATGTATAAGCTCACTTTGTATGACAAGTGTGGAAAAAATTTTGCAAATGTTGTTGCAAATTCAAGGGCTATTTCAGATGCAAAACTTTGGCATGCACGTTTTGGTCATCTGAATTTTGCTAGCTTGTTGCATTTACAAAAATCTGATATGGTTGCTTCTTTGCCGCCTCTTGAAGCACCTGTCAAACATGTTTGTGAAGGATGTATTTTGGGTAAGATACAGCGTTCTAAGTCTCCAAAGGATGGTTCAGTTCGGGCCACATGTAGGTTGCAGCTTGTGCATAGTGATGTTTGTGGGCCTATGCAAACCCCGTCCTTGGGCAGTTACCTTTACTTTGTGACTTTCATTGATGATTACTCTAGGCATGCATGGGTATTTCCGCTTAAAGCGAAGTCCGAAGTTTTTATGTGCTTCAAACGATTTCTGGATATGGCTGAAAATATCTCAAAATGTACTATGGGCACCCTCCGTTCCGATCGAGGGGGAAGTATATTTCTCATGAATTTAATGCATTGCTGGCTAGTCATGGGATAAAACACCAATGTACAGTGCCTTATACACCTCAGCAAAATGGTGTTGTTGAGAGGAAAAATAGGTCACTGACGGAAATGGCACGATGTATGGTCAAAAGTCAAGCTTTGATGCATTCTTTTTGGCTTGAGGCCATCATGTGTGCCACTTATGTACTTAACAGGTGTCCTACGAAAGCTTTGCAGTCTATTACTCCATATGAAGCATGGCATGATAGAAAGCCTTCTATTGAGCACATGCGTGTTTTTGGCTGTTTGGCATATGCTTTGGTGCCACAAACACAACACAGAAAATTCGATGATAATGCTGTCAAATGTATTTTTGTTGGTTATAGTGCTGAAAGCAAAGGTTACAGGTTATATCGCCCACAAAAAAAGAGTATTCTGGTTTCACGGGATGTAGTGTTTATGGAAGATTCTGTTCAGCCCTTGCTAACATGTACTAGAGACAGTAATGTAAGCTCACAGGACATTTATGACACTTTGTTGCCTCTTTTCAGTGGTGGAAATACGAATGTAATTTCCAATGAGGCAAATGTACAACCTATGGGGGTTTCTGAAAATGTTACAGATCAGCCTATTACTGATGCAGATGTACATGATGTACTTGATGAGGAATGGGTTGAAAATGAGCAGGCTAGAGGTATGCCAAAATGGCTGGTGCACACTTTGCGTGACAGTAAATTGGATGCACCTTTGTCTAGTTGTACTCGTTCAGGCTCTCGCAATGCATCTTATGCATCAGATTGTTATGCTTTGGTTGTGTCTAGCTTACATGATGTTGAGGAGCCTCTATCTTTTGATGAAGCACAGAATTCAAAAAATTGGATGGCTACCATGCAATCAGAATATGATGCACTTATGGAAAATGACACATGGACTTTATGTGATTTGCCTCTTGGCAAAAAGGCCATTGGTACGAAGTGGGTTTACAAGTTGAAACGCAAGCTGGATAGTGAGATTGATTGCCATAAGGCTCGACTTGTTGAAAAGGGTTATGCACAGCAAAAAGGCATAGATTATGAAGAGACTTTTCTCCCACTTGTCGTATGACTACTGTGCGTTTTCAATGTGCATTTGCAGCTCATTTTGGTTGGGATGTACATCAATCATACATTGTTACTGCTTTCTTGAATGGTGACATATTTGAGGAATTATATGTAACGCAGCCTTGCGGTTTTGTCATAAAAGGACAAGAGGACAAAGTGTGCAGATTTAGGAAGCCTTTGTATGGGTTGAAGCAATCTCCTCGTGCTAGCGCTTGGTATGAGAAAGCAAACACTCTTTTGGTTAAACGAGGCTTTCGTAACAGTCCAACAGAAAGCACATTGTATGTAAAGAGTGAGGGTGATGTACTTCTCATTGTGGTTCTTTATGTCGATGATTTTCTGATCACTGGACCAAATGACAGGCATATTGCTGAATTTAAGTCTGATTTAAATGCTACTTTCAAGATGAAAGATTTGGGGATGTTGCTTCATTACTTGGGTATACAGTTTAAGCAGCGTGATGGTGGTATTACCTTGTGTCAAAAAAGTTACATAGAGACATTGCTATGTATGTTTGGACTTGAGGATTGCAAACCTATTGCCACTCCCATGGAAACAGGTTTGAAGTTGAGTCTACATGATGCTGGAAATCCTGCTAATGTCACTCTTTACCAAAATGCTATTGGCTGCCTCATTTATGTATGCAACACAAGGCCGGATATTCAATTTGCACTCTCACAGGTCAGCAGATCAATGCATAGCCCAGGGTCTAAGCATTGGCAAGCTGTCAAGAGGATTTTTCGCTACCTTAGTAGCACTTTACATCTTGGCTTGTTTTATCCCAAGGGGGGATCATTGTTTCCAGACTTACATGCTTTTTCGAACTCAGATTGGGCTGGCTATTTTGACATGCGAGTGTCCACGAGTGGTTTTTGTTTCATGCTTGGTAGTTCATGTATATCATGGTTGAGCAAGAAGCAACCTACTGTGGCCACTTCAAGTCGTGAGACTGAGTGCAAGGCAGTCTTCACAGATACGGTTGAGTGTGTATGGCTCAGACGCCTTATGGCTGATTTGGGTGTTGGACAGGACACTGCCATCACTATCTACACTGACAGTCAGAGCACATTGGCAGTTGCGAGGAACCCAGTTTTTCATGCTCGCACAAAGCACATTGAGACACTATGTCAGGGAGAGGCTCTCAGCAGGAGAGATCAGCTTGGCTTATGTGCCAACACAGGACAACCTTGCAGATCTTTTCACAAAAGGCATTATCTTGTGAGAAGCTTGAAGCTTTCCACAAAGCTTTGGGCTTACTCCCCTTTGTGGACTGATCATGAGGGCATGGCACTTCCCTTTACTCATGTGCCAGCTCTCGTTCACCGCATCACTCCAAGGGGGATTTGTTACCATATACATGTGGTAGTGATGTGTGTGAACACACTAGGACCGCCAGGGCATTTTTTCCGTCTTTAGGAGGTTTTTTCCCCCGAGCATTGTATATATGCCCATCACTCTAGGGCTATCTATCTTTCCATTGCATACTAAGTAACACACTCTCTATTGTGTGCCTTGAGCTTCCTTCGTCTTCTCCAAGCTGTGTGCGTTTCTCTGCAACCCTAATTCCAACATTAAAGACATTGTAGACTGTAGTTGAAAATTTTAATGGCAATTTATCCTGTCCTTTTTTGAGAGGCATTGTATTCTCTCTATGTTTATGGCAATGAATTTGTTTTGGAGTTGCTAATTGATGACTTTGTTCAGAGTCAAGCAATGTCTTTTTATTTGATTACCAAGCAATGTCCTCAATACTTATGTTTATGCAAATTCTCTTCAATGCTTGACTTTGTTGCTACTAAATCAAAAAGTGAGATATATAGGTCAATAGGGAGCTACAGTGAGAAAAAGTGAGATACATTATCATGAAAATATGTTTACATTTCACCATCTATCACACTGAAGGTCCACAGTCTTCTTAATCTACACTCATTTCTTCTATGTTGACAGATGACGCACCTGACATACCCTGTTGTGTCTTAGGAAGAAGTCCTACCTGTTTTCATTTCTTTGCATACCTTGCAAAATGGACCCATATATTGTTAGGTGGTGCTCCACATTCTTTAACATTGGGATTAGTGCCGAATAAATGTTCTTTGATACGAGTTGCATTGTGTGGCACGTTATGCTCACAATGTTTGCATTCCAAAAATAAAACTGTCTTGCCTCTCTCTTTTTCCTCCACATATGACCACTCTTTTCCTCGCACCATGATTTCTAACTTCAACAAAATATATCTTACAATCAATAGATACACTATGACTAAAATTTTTCACCATAATAGTGCAATGAGAAAGATAAACGGTTATAGATAGGATTTGCTAAATTAAAATGATGAATGAATAGTGTTAAGATAATATTTTAGGGAATATCACCAATGGATATATCATTCTCGGCTACTAGGTGGTAAAGAGCGTTTGCTCAAGACAACCTAAATGAGAGATGGAGTCATCTCACATTGTACTATCTATGTCACTTGGAGGTAGGAGCTCGATAACATCCTAGGGAATTCTATAGGTAATCCACCATATTCACTTAGAGGTAAGAGCATAATCTCAATAACAACCGAGTGAATCCTACTTCATACCTTACACCTCACTTGGAAGTAAGAGAATCATCTCATAACAACCAAGAGGTACTAAGTGGACCTATTCTATGCAACCAAGTGAATCCTACTTCATACCTTAAACCTCACTTGGAAGTAAGAGAATCATCTCACAACAACCAAGAGGCACTAAGTGGACCTATTCTATGTGTATATGGAGGTAAGAACATTTGTTCATGACAACCAAAAGACCCTATATGTATGTGTATATGTTCCAAAATGTATAAACTAACACTATTACTGGTGCACATATTATAGCTATGATAGATTTTAACCATCAAATATCACTTTTAGTATCTATTCTAAAACAAATAGAACTAAGAGTATAGCTTCTAATGTTTAGAATTGTACATTCGCACTATAGCTAGAAAAGTAGCCTCTAATGCATACAATTATTTATTTATCTATTCTAAACAAGTAGAGCTAAAAGTATAGTCTCTATTGTTTAAAGTAATTTATTTAAACTTAACAATAGATTTAAAAAATAACTTCTATTATTAAGGATTATAAATGATTCAAATCTATATAATTATTTTATTTTTTATGTTTAAAACATTAAAAATATTTTTTTCTTAAAAAATCAAAGATTTTTTAAGTTGACAACTCAACGTTTCTATGTCGGAGCTAACCTAACACTTTGGTGAAGGGAATTGTAGCTAAAACATGCAACTTGGCCTTTATATACTACTACCATATCGATCGAAAACATATAGATCGATTTAACGTATCAATTGATTAAATATCGATCGATATGTAAGCAATAAAACGTTTTTTTGAGAAAAGCTGACATGGCAGCAAATAATACGCACAAATAAATCTTTAGAATGTATTAATCGATCATTATTCATGAATAAAACGAATGTCGAATAACGAGTCATGCAACCTAGTTGATAACGTAGAACACCAAATTATCTGCACTTCTCTTTAAGTTAAATCTATCTCCTGCATCTTTTGTATTTGTATTAACTCCTATTTTTTGTGTCACAAAAAGAACATTTATTCACAACACTGGACGTTTAGACTGCACAAGTACAACTCTAACTCGACAACATTGCAAGGTCCATTATCTACATCCAATTCCCTATGCCCATACATTTTCTTGGTGAAACACATAAATGCTATGGGGCAAGGCACAGATTCCATTTCTTATTATTTTTGGAGAGACCACAGTGCAAAAGCTCCACCATATGTTTGTATGGCACTTGTGCATGACGTGCATTATATACTTAGCATTTTCAACTTGTGGTGCTTCATCCCAAGGCAAAATGGTTAACTATTCAAATTGGTTTTATGTAGCTTGATACAAACATTGTCCTCCGACTTCAACAATTGGACGACACCCGTACACAATTATTAGGTCGATAGTGCTGTTTAATTTTTATAGTATGCTAATGCTTTTTGTATTTCTTGAGTTTGTCAATGCTTCCTTAAGTTTAGTGTAGCTACATGTTTTCCTCACTAGTACATGCTCAATCTCCATCATCATATCTATACATCAAATAGATACACACTTCTTTTCTCATAGATGCTTGATATCAATCTTGGTATGTCATGTTATGTTCTCTATCACCGCCCACCAAGCAAGACTAGCTAGTTTTGAAGGTGATATGATAACTCACCACAAAACAAATATCACTCCCAATATTTTAAAACTACTAAGAAAATTTCTCTTAGGAAATGAATATGTGCACACCATCACTAAATTTATATAGAAATGAAATCTTTAAAGGCATTGAGAGCCCTTGCACTATATCTCCACTATATAGAGTCTTCATGTCAAAGTCTTCTCTCAAGAATTCAAGGGATACATTAGAGAACGAAGCTTTAGAAGTTTAAGCACTCATGTATGCAATCTCTCTGTAGTTTGCACTCTCTAGCCAAAGACCCAATTGTTCACTTTTCTTTACTCTTCCTACTAGTCTTTATCCTAAGAGGTTCTATTGATGCATAGGCAACTCAATGCTATGAAATGAATAAGACCCTCATCTTCCCCAAACTTCTACCACATCTGCTTTTATTACTGGGAAATCAAAATTTTGATGATGTCATGGCCAATAAGATTACCACACATGCTTGAAAACCAAATTTTCATGATGTCAATGGCGATATGATTACCACACGTTCAATCATGCATGCAATTAATTACTCACTAGTAAATTATCAATATTAATAACCAAATTTCCATGATGTTAATGTCGATATGAAATTTACCACACATTCAATTATGTATGCAATAAAATACTCACTAGTAAATCATACTAGTAACTATTTTATTTATAATGTCGAGCCTTCATCCACCATATGGACTAGTAAATTATCAATACTTGTAACTACTTTGTTTACAATATCTATCCTTCACCCACAATATGGACTTAGATTATTCTATATCTTTTTATACAGCTATTCATAATAATCCATAGATATACCCATGTACCTTGGGCTTCAAGAAGGAATGCAACATCAAAAAAAACTTTTCAAGATCATCAAAGAACACCTTTCTCCAATATTTGGTTGTGAACATTGTCGGGGGAATATTGTTCACAAGTTGAGCCGGGTAAGCACCGGCCTGCTCGCTGTGGGAAACGGTGAGAGAAAGAAGCACATCTCAAGAGAATACAGCACAACAGAACACCTTGTACACCTTGAATTGAATTACTTAATGAACTACAATCTGAATACAAAAAATAACTTGATTGCAATAGGAGCCAAGTGCTCTTGAGCTCGCCGAGACTATGAGCGGAAGTGCAATGCCAAATCTGTATGGCCTCAATGCCCTTCCCTTGCTCTTCCCGACCACCTTTACATGCATTCACTTTGTCGCAGCTTGCTTCAGGCTTCTTTTAACTCAAACAAACCTCTGAAAACTGCTAAAGATCTGCTTCTCCAGGCCTTGGCAGTTCGTCGGCTCCAACCAATTTCTTTACCTACTGCAGTTGACCCTCCCTTTTTTTCCTCGCTCTCGTTCTCAACCTCCTCGACAAAGCACTTGCTTGAAAGACCTCCCCATATCTTCCCCTGGCTGGATTATCTGGTCTTTAAACCTTTGCTATGTGGTACCTCCTCATCACCCCACAAGCTCTAGCATGCCATCCAAAAGCCGCCTATGATTGAGCTTCACCTCATAGTATCCAATATTCAGCTTGTCAAGGCTCTCTGTCAACACTTTGAGTACCTCACAATCAGATTCATACTGCCCAACAATATCAAAATCACACTGGTAGAACTCCCTTGCTTTTCCCTTGTGCTGCTCCTACTCTACCAAAATCTTGTCGGCTCCCTCCTCCTCGTCGCACTCCCTCGCGGCTCTCTGTCTTCACTTGCAGACCCCACCACCCGGTGCTCTAAACTCCTGCAGTTTCCGACTTAACCACCTAGCTCTCACACCTGCGCTACTCTCGCTTGTAGAATGCCTTCACGCTGCCATTGCTACTACCGTTGATGCCACTTCCTTGATTCGCCACCAGATACACTGCTGCCTACCAACGAATGCCAAACCCAACTGCTCGGATGGTGGCTCCCTATCTAGCACTCGATGCTGCAGTTGACGCCCCTGCTCGGCCGGCTTCTAAACCACCAGCTCGTGGACAATTCAACTCTTTCCTCTCCTGCTGGCTTCACCACAAACAACCCCACTGTCAGCTCGTCCTTCTCTGCTCATGGGCGGCCCCCGACAGTGACGCGCTTGTCAACCTCCTACCTTTCTTTTGGCGGCTCGTCCCCGGCTTTTTTCTGCAATTGATCCCCCTCTATTTTACTGGTCCCCGCTTTTTTATTTCTTGCATAATTCCTATTAATAGTGTGTTTTCCCCCAGTGGCCGTTCACACTAAGTGGCCCTTAGGCAGCATTATAAAGCTCGACAATGCAATCAAAGTGATAGCAGAAGTGATAACATCCTGGACATTAGCTCCTAAATGTGGTCTCCAATGTGCACCACACTTAACCTAGGCATAGCACAAAACAAAAATTAGCGTACATACGTATCAAAGCATTTTCAATCCTTGCCACCGCTATATTGGCCTTTGCTTGCTATCAATGATTTCAAGTAACACTATCACAGATAATAAACTACCGAAGCACCTCTTCTACTCCTTGAATACTTGTCACCCACTTCCATGCCTCTTTGGTCATTCTAGTCAATATACTTCAAATGACACCATCTTGGGCAATAAACTTCTCTAATAATGAAGCTTACTTATGGTTCATGAGTGCTTCAAAGGCTCTTGCATTGGCATGAGTGATATTGTCAATCGAGGTCAAATCCCAAATCATAATCTTCACTTCGGAAACTTCTGACATTGCCGACTTCAGATTCCAAGTTACGATATAAAAAATCGTTCCCACGCCACATGACTGCCATTGTAACCTTTCCATCGTTCGGAAATGCTGTGCTCCCAACCATATTCCAAGCAGTCATAATAAACACTGAAAATGTGACTTTTGATTGTCCTCTATTCTTTGTGTGTGCATGTAGGTTTAATTGGAGTGTGGAATGGATCTATGTGTGTGCACTTGTGATTAGTGTGTTCCATGATAGGATTAGTGATGTGTGCATCTTGCAATCATTAGTGTGTGTGATTGGGTTGATTTGAGGTGAAGAGAAGTAGATGTGGTGATAACCAGACATCGTGGCTTAGCTCCTCCATAGGTCGAGAAGCCCACTTCATAGAGTTGACATACGTGTTGCCCCATGCCCTAGCTGGGTTGCTCATCCCTCCGGATTGAAAATTATTGTTGGTCATTGGAGCTATGCTACGATGGAACCCCCAACAGTGTGTGTGAATGGCTTCCTTTTATAGTAGAAGTTGATTAAGGTTTGACCTATACAAATCCTCATTAGCCTAGTCAAATTGGGGTATATGTGCTTATAATTGCCTACTTAGGCTCACATGGAAATGCATGGCATAGTCACATGCTTGGCTTGCATGAACCTAACAACTAGAGGGTGGTGAACTTATACATTTCTTGGTGGTTTAAAATTATTTTTTTTATAAAACGCAATGAAAGTAAGATTGCCGGTTTGGTTGGTAGTTTTAATCATGTTGGAAGATATTAGATTTTCACTTATCAAATGGTTTCCTACAATGGTTTAAGGTTCATGAACATGAACATGCCACTTATTGGCAAGGGGATAGTATATAGTGCCCATTGCCAACCATTAAGAGACTTTGTAGATAGCTTTTGACTGTCACATGGTTGTGCACCATCATCAGTGAATTTTGGTCCACTAGTAGGTACTCCCTCGAGTGAAGATCCTTGTAGATCATTGCAAACTATAAATTTTCTTTGTGATTTCTTATGAGAGTGCATGTGTGTGTATGTGCATAGATCCACGTGTTTGCATATGTATGTTTTCTATTTTTTTGTGTATGGCGGTTGTGCGCATGTAGGCTTGAGAGATAATGGGTGTGTGTATGTGTGTGTGGGAGTAGGCAATGCATGTATGTATGCATAGGTGAGTTTGTTTTGATCCGAGCACCTGTGTATGCATGTGTAAATGATTGTGCATGTGTAGGTATATCTATGTAGAGGTGCTTGAGAGCATGTGAGTGTTTGGGTGTGTTTTGAAGTGGTAAAGAGTAAGTGTGTGCATATAGTATAGTAGAGTGAGACAAGTCCTCTAAACCCCCTAAAGCTTGTATTAACCTGTAAGAAGCCATGAATTCAAACTAAGCTTCTCATTGTTAGAGATATTTTTTTGAAAAAAAAATGAAATCAAATTCCTTTGGCTCAATTGTCTTTTGTATGTTTATCAATATACATCTAAATACACATTAGAATAAATTGACGGTGCAAAGCAAGATACCTTTCACATAGTTATTGAAGAATTTGCATTATACTATAAAGTTAGATGATAAAAGGAATATCAAGGAGGGGTCTGTTATCAAGAAAAAATCAACCATCCTTTGAAAAGCTGCAAAAGCATTGTCCATAGCTTTGTTTGCAAGTTTGAATAATTTGGAAAAGTTGAAGGCCATTTGAGAATTTCAAAAACAAATTGTCCAATTTGAGAGGGATTTAAGGATTTTTTGCTATTTCAAGTTTCCTCCTTCCCCCTTCCTTTCACACACCGCCTCCTTCCCCCCTCTTCCTCCACTTATTTTTGTACGGTATGGAAAACAAGTGGGGCCTACCCCTATTGTATACACTTATGTAACCTTTATTCAAAACTACTCTTCCTTACACTAACATGATACCGTGCAAACCTATATAGTAAATCCTCCATGCCATGCCCGTGACTTGGCCATATATTTATTCTTCACTTCACTTACAGCACGTTTCATTGTACCAATGCTTTTCTCTTTCACTACCTGGTCATGCTCAGCTTTGCTCATTCACTCTTTGAGTGCATTCATATTCACAAGTGTGTGTATATATTCTTTAACTTCATCCTCATGCAAGCTACATCGAGAATGCATTTTGCATCTCAAGTGTCTGCTTAAGATTCTTATTCTATACTACAAGAACCAATATAGTTCCATTTTCCATTGTAAGTACACACAAATCTTCCTCTTACTTGTTTACAATCTCTTTTAGGTATACTAAGTACGCCAATATTATTCTTTCAAGGTCTCTTGTAGACATACTAAGTACTTGAATTCTTTAATTTTGGAGGTCTAACATAATCTTCAATAACATTTGTGGATTTTGTTGATGAATAAGATAAAGACCCTTTATGGGTTGTTGTATCCATTGGTTGCGTACACTACAAGAGGCTATTCATATTAGCGATGCTCACACAGCGACGCTCAAAAAAAAAATTCCCGGCGTCGCTATGAGCGTCGCAAATTTACAAAGAAATTTGCGATGCTCATAGCGACGTTTATAGCGACGCTCATAGCGACG
Organism: Adiantum capillus-veneris; assembly: GCF_014529385.1. NCBI lineage: Eukaryota > Viridiplantae > Streptophyta > Polypodiopsida > Polypodiales > Pteridaceae > Adiantum > Adiantum capillus-veneris. The sequence goes on along the minus strand of NC_140953.1, from coordinate 8,603,828 downwards.
CCGGCTGGGCTAAAAAAATATCCGAGCGCGCCCAAATCTCAGATCTCAGATCTGAGTTTTTCGGCGCCCTCAAGCAAGGAGCAGGTAACGCTCTCCCTCTCTCTCTCTCTCTCTCTCTCTCTCTTTTTCTTCTCCACACACACACACACACACACACACGAGGAGAGGAAGGAGAGCCAGGTATGCTCCTTCCCTCTCCTCATTCTCATGTTCCCTTCCCCTCTTTCTCTCTCCCTCTCTCTCTCTCTCACACACACACATACACACACACACATAGTGTTTTTGAGAGAGAGAGAGAGAGAGAGAGAGAGTACAAACAAAAACAAAAACGCACACACACATACATAAACAAAGAATGCACACACACATTGAGAGAGGAAAAGAGAGAGAGAGCATGCATAAACAAAAAACGCACGCATTGAGAGAGGAAAAGAGAGAGAGAACATGCATAAACAAAAAATGCACACATTGAGAGAGGAAAAGAGAGAGAAAACATGCATACGATCCAAAAAAATAAACACACATTGAGAGAGAAAGAGAGAGAAACTAATTTAACGTCGTAGGAAACTAATTAAAATTAAAAGACCTAAAGATCTAGCTGACGAGGAGTTGAACCCAAGACCTATTATTCAAGAGGGAAATGGCATAATCAATCTATCATACTTGGCATGGGTGATAGAAAGGTTATACCATTTATCTCTTTTTATTGGCACACACATCCACACACGCGCACACACACAAGAAGAAGAGAGTTATAACGTCGTAGGAAACTATCTTAAAAGACGTTAAAGATTAGGTTATATGTAGACTTACATTAAATTAGATTTAGGTTTATTTTTAACTAGATTTACATTTATTTACGCTAGATTTAGATTTACGTTATATTAGATTAGATTTAGGTCTCCATAGACTGCGATGCCTGCATGAAGCGGGTGAAGAAAGCCCTCAATGGAATATAGGGTATTGATGCCTTCACTCATGGTGTGCTCCGTCGATCCAAAAGTACTGGTGAAATGTCTTCAGAAGATAGGGAAGAAGGTGGATCTTCAGGGCCGCAAGAGTCACTACATCCCCGACACACTGACCATCTAGACAACCTCTAGTCATTCAACAGCAACTTCAAAGTTAGTAACAAGAGCAAGAACGGTCTAAAGGGCCAATTGCTATCGTCAAATGTGGATAGAGATGAGGGAGCGTCACCGCCGGAAGTTAACTCTCACATCTTTAGTGATGAGAATGCCAACTCTTGCCGAGTTATGTGAAAAATTATGTGTTAAATCAGTTTTAAGGTTCTTATAATCCCTTTTAGTTTAGTTCTTTGTTTTTAATATAACATAATTTACGTTAGATTTAGATTTATGTTATATTAGATTAGACTTAGGTTTATTTAGGTTTACCCACACACACACACACACACACACAAGAAGAAGAGAGTTTTAACGTCGTAGGAAACTGTCCCAAAAGACGTTAAAGATTAGGTTAGATGTAGACTTACGTTAAATTAGATTTAGGTTTATTTTTAGTTAGATTTATGTTTATTTACATTTACGCTTATTTACGTTAGATCGAGTCCACGCAAGAATTACTTACGGTTTAGGGTTTAGAGTTAGACGAACAGTGAAAAGATCTACTGTGAAAAGATGTTAAGATGCTGTGAAGTGCTACAGCTAGAGAAGAGGCAAAGGGGTTTTGTCCACTACATGCAGTATCATGTAGACGTGGGTGTGTAGATTTCTTGTACCCACAAATATAGGTATTGACCAATAAAGATGAGATTATAACCCGGTGGTTCTGATCTCCGTGCACCTCTAGACCGAGGTGTGCGGGGATTGGACATGACTAGAGAATGTGAGGTAAAGAGAGAGAGAGAGAGAGAGAGAGAGAGAGAGAGAGAGAGAGAGAGAGATAAGACGAAGAATGCCAATAGAATATTAAATTTGTTGTCCAGGTTATAAGTTTTTTATCCTCATTATGAGTAGTGACGAGGATGTGGGACCGTCCAACCGAAACACCTATCTCTCAATGAGGGTCTTATGTCCTTGTAATCAATGCAAGCATGCTGTGCGACGGACAAGACGTGTTTCTTTGCAGCACGTTCGCGAAGTTGGCGAGTTCGATCCATCTATTATAGATCGAGTTGTTGCCAATTATAACTCGTTGGACTCTGACTCTGGCCAACAAGCAGCAATCTTGCAACCCAATAGATGTGTTCGCAGGCGCTTTGGTCAAGCAGCATATGTGAGGCCACAAGATGTAGCCTCTGACAGCTCAGGGGATGATCATGCAGAGCACATTCCCAACGAGGCAATTTTTGAGCCCGAGATTGATGAAATGATCGAGACGATCATGGATTCATAAAGGCTTATCTATGATGATATGAAAAGTGAATCCGATACGCCATTGTATAATGGAGCACGTATGTCTAGATTGAAAGCACTCCTGGTTCTTCTCAACATGCAGGCAAACTTTGGATGGAGTGACACTAGCGTCACAGCGCTTTTCAGGCGATCTATTACAATTAGTTTACTTTAATAAAACTCTAAATGTATAATGATCTGATAGATTTTTACACGACTGTATCATATTTTTATGTTGTGTAGATTGATGAAAGAGCACATACTACCAGCTGACAATGTGATGCCAGATTATCGAGATGAAGGAAGAAAGATTTTGCGAAACTTGGGGATGGATTACAATTCTATCCACGCTTGTCCTAATGACTGCATTCTTTTCAGAGGGGAATACATAGACATGGAGAAGTGTTCGAAATGTGATTCCGAAAGAGATCGAGTAGATCTCCACGGGACAAAAATTCCACAAAAGGTTTTGCGACATTTCCCTCTGCTTCCTCGCATCAAGCATTTCTTCGAATGTAAGTCCATGGCCGCCCTAGCATCATGGCATGCGAAGAATAAATCTTCGGATGGTGTGCTACGAATTCCTGCAGATTGCGTAGCCTGGAAACATATAGATGGAACATAGTCGGATTTTGCCAGGGAAGCTCGAAATTTGCGCTTAGGCCTAGCTATGGATGGCGTAAATCCATTTGGTCAAAGATCAACATCTTACAGCGTATGGCCCGTTGTCATCGTCAACTACAACATTCCCCCGTGGTTGACTACGAAGAAGTGGCACCTATGGCTAAGCTTGATTGTGCGAGGGCGATATAAAGTGGGGAATATGGATGTGTATCGTCGTCCACTATTGGAAGAGCTACAACAATTGTGGATTGGCATAGAGGTGGTGGATATGAGTCTGATGGATCGATAAAACTCCCTAAAGCACCATGGATTTTCACAGGAGCCCAAGAACGCAAAGTAAAAGAGACCATTCGATCTTTGCGGACCCCCACTGGCATAATGCACTCGCTCCGAACGTGTTTTACTAAAGAAGGAAAGCTTACCGGTTTGAAGTCACACAATTGGCATAAAATGTGTCAGGTACGTTCATAGTGGACTTTAATATCATTGCATAAAATGTGGACTTTAATATCATTGCTGCACATACTTTACAATTTATTTTACCGGTTGCCATTGAGGGATGTTTGTCTCTCGACATCCGTAACACAATCTACAAACTTGCAAAGCTGGTGCAGTGGATCTCACAAAAGGAGATCAACGTAGACTCCATACCATTCGCCAAACTAAATGCTGCGGAGCTTGTGTGCATGTTTGAGAAACATTTTCCTACTACAATGCTAACCATTCAGGTGCATCTTCTTGTTCACATAGTTGATGAGGTGGAAATAGCTGGCACAGTTCATTCTAGATGGATGTTCTTCTTAGAACGTTTCATGAAAACGCTTAAGGGATATGTGCGTCAAAAGGCACGTCTGGAGGGTAGCATGGCAGAAGGTTGGTTGGTATTAGAGTCCCTAGTGTACATTGGAGAGTGGCTAGACGAATTTGATAAAGCCCGGGACACGCTATGGCGAACCATAGATGATGAGCGCATATCTGGGATTGTCATGTGCAATCTCGGTGTTGAGAAGAAGATAACGGAAGATCTAGAGGCTAAAATCAACCGATTTTGCATGCTTCACAATCCAGTGATGCAAAAGTGGATTTCACAATATGAGGATGCAAAGCAAGAGCGACAAAGGGCACGAATCGAGTGGAGACGGGGAAGACGACCACCGATGCACTATCCAGCGGTTCTGGAGAGCCTACCAACCTTCATGAGCTTAAGATGGTTGCACAACCAATTGAAAAGCGCACAACAATGCGGTGACGAAGTGACTGAGGAAGAGTGGGAGTACTCTCGGGGTTGCGCGACCAAGGTAAGTTTGCAATGTACGACTAGCAAGTGACTTTATTTATAAACGTTTGAACGGCCACTCATAATCTTTGTTCGTTGTAGTATAAGTCATACACAGCAGCATGGTGTAAAGGTCAACATTTTAGGGTGGAACGAATCGACAAAAAGCGTTTTACTCAAGATTGTGGAATCATGGCAAAATTTGAACAGTCTAGTCGACGATGTTCCTCTGATGCAGATCGGGTGGTGCCGGAACTCACTTACTTCGGCACGCTGCAAGAGATTTTGAGGATCGATTACAGAGGATTTTTTGTCGACTTGTTCGATGTGCAATGGTTCAAGATAATCATGGAGGGTCGCAACGCTACTGTGCGTAGAGGAGAGTCTGGTTTTCTTGAGGTGGATTCTACTACGAAATGGACTGACCTAAGAGACACTATCGTACTACCCGAGCATTGTGAACAAGTAAGTATGTAATAGTTAACATCCCCCTTTTACAAGTTATGTGCTTGAAAGCTCTCATGTAAGTTATGTGGCTCTGGCAGGTAATATTTCATCCTACAAAGTCTACATCAAACTGGTGGTACGTCATAGAGGTAGCCCCTCGTAGTGCAAGGACGTATGAAGGCTACCATGTGCCAATCACAACGGCATCAATGGAGGAGATCAGAGAAGATGCTCAATCAGAAGCCGCTACGGTGGTGCCAGACGAGCATCAAGATGCTACTACTCTATATGGGGTGCATGCAGAGGAGCTACAAAATGAAACAGAGGATATGTGTTTAAACGGAGAGTTCTATATAGATATAGGAAGTTATGCTAAGTTATGCGAGGATGAGAGAGAGATCTCTTAAAGCCACAAATATTGTATTTGAACAATTTTGCTCCGTGTTGTAAAAGCTCTGGCTCTCTAAGTACCTTCCATGGTGTATAACGCTCTTTTCTACTCGCGCTCACTGTATTGCCTCTTCTATCACTCAATTCATTGTGTCATTGTATTTATATGCGTCATTACGTCATTGTATTTACTGGTCTTTGCGTCATTTTCTACTCTATTCATTCAATATTAAGTTTAAATATTCGTGTGTTTAATGCAGGTATGGATGATGAGGAGTTTCTTTCTTCTTTGTCACCGCAGCAGAGACAGTGGTACGTGGAGCGTCATCGCTCTGGCGCATCATCGCGCGTTCCTACTCCATCCGCATCTCCCTCTCTTTCGAAACATTCGGCGCGCTCCGAAGCTTCGGCGTCGACGAGACGAGCTTCACACTCGTCTAGACACCGGCGCTCTAGTGGTGGCGGTGGCGGTTGTTGTGGGGATTCCGCCACCGATGCCTCCACACCGCCTTGTGTTCGACGAGGCTCTTTACCCTCCCCTTCTTTGCCCGCCCCCACACCAGCCATAGCATCGCTATCTACGCCAGGTTTTGCACGGCTGACTGTTCCTAGAAGCTACACACCTCTACCTACTCCTCCAGGAGCCACCCCACTCGACACTCCTCGCTTCGGGGCCCAGACGCCGGTGTAGACACCTGACGTCCGTACCCCCATCGACACGCCGCTAGAGACCCCTTCCGGGACACCCAGGTTCACGCGTCACCGGCCAGAGGGCTTGTCTTACTCCATCGACTTCAGCGGCGGCATCATCATGGATGATGACGGCAAGAAGGTGATCTCACGCATGCGTGGTCTTTGCTCTTAGCTGTTTAGACACTACATACTAAACAAATGGAGTGAAGTACCAAGTGATTTAAAAAATAGAGTCATCAGCATACTTCATGATGAGTTTCCCGTTCCAACATGGGATCAGCGCTTCAATGAAGACCTGATGAAGATTCGAATGTGCGAATACTGCAAACACAAGCGTTCCGAAGTGCAAAAAGCAATCAAGAATGGGTGGAACAGGCCAGATTGGCTGGCCAAAGAAGATTGGAAGAATGCGAAGAAAGCAGCGCGCGAGAATCCCGACAAGTGGAAGCAACAAAAGGATGCAGCCAGAGCGCGAGTAGAGGTAGGGAGCTCGCACCACTTGGGGAGCGATGGATGGGCATCATTTGAGGCCGATTTTGTAAGTGTTTTCACATTGCTCTTTATGTTCGATAGTTTAGGGTTTGTGAGTTTTTTAATTCTAACATAATGAAATCTTTGTATGTTTTGACAGTGGTCGATGACAGGACGTGATCCCACACCGTACGAGCGCGAGTACGCAGGCAGGAAGGGCTTAAACGCCCTGATGGACATTCTCAGTTCTCGCGGCGGCATGGTTAGTATTAGGGTTTACTCTTTTTTATTTTTTGTATTGTTTTATAAATGTCGTTATATGTTTATACTTACTGAAAGCTGTCTTATTGTCTTTTTTTGCTGAATCCGACAGATACGCCGCTTGGGCGCGATGAGACGTCTGACTAGACGACGTCAGTTTAGCCGTAGCTAGATAGCATTAGTTTAGGGTTTCTCATAGCTTATGTATCATGAGACGGATTTTATACGTCTTTTTGAACCATGTATATTATTACATTTGTCACCGCAGTTCCTTTTGCCAATCAATTCTTTATGCCTATGATGTTGTACAATTGTCATTATTACATTTGCCAATCAATTCATTTTGCCTATGATGTGTACAATTGTCAATTTTGCAAACAATGCGTCTTGTGGGTGACTATTTTGGGTCTATTATCTACCCTTGCACTTTTTTAAAAAAGTGAATCAAGTACAATATGGTTGATGGGTGGCAGGGCATTCAATGCCCTGCCACCAAAAAAAAATTCTCTCGGGCGTCGCTATAACCGTCGCTATTTATGGCTCTGTAGCGTCGCTATGAGCGTCACTATAGTCTTCAGTGTAAACGTCACTATAACCGTCGCTATGAGCGTCGCTATATAGAGACGCTCATAGCGACGCATATAGCGATGCTCTCGTAGCGACGGTTTTAGCGACGCCGGGGGTTATAAAAACCCAGTGTATTTCCGTCGCTAACAGCGTCACAAGAGCACACAACCTCTTGTAGTGGTAAAGAGGAAAAAACCAAACCATGAGAAATTTCTTATCTTCCATTTCTCAAAACAAAAAGTTTCTTTATATCAGCAAATACATACCATTATCTTCTTTGATGGAGGCATAATTTTTCTAAATCAGAATTTGTGTGAGGAAATTATGTTTGAAACTATGGATTACTTTGGACTAGAGAGAGAGAGAGAGAGAGAGAGAGAGAGAGAGAGAGAGAGATTTCATTACCATGCTCAAAGGTCAAATATGACCTATGGGACAAAAAGAACCATATCTTTTGGGATGTGTGGAGCTAACAAGTGGCTCTTGATGCTCAAGAATTGTGAGAATGATCATTACAAATTGAGAGTCCAGATCATGATTAAGAGGGAAATGTTGTAAGAAGAGCAAGGAAGATCTCTTGGACAGCTCATGGTTGAAAATGGAAAGAAAGCTTGAATGTGATCAAAAGTTGATGTAACATTTAATGGCCTAGTAACTTGTGTGTAGCGGAAAATAAATGAACATAGTAATCATTTCATTAGAATAGATTCCTAATGAGAATAACAAGAGTGATTGGGCGGAGAGAGCAACAAAAAGTATAACACCTAGTTAGATAGCATGAACAATACTTCAAAAGAGAGAGAAATTAAGCTATTAACAACAATTGAGGACCGGATTTACATGGAGACGGGGTCCCCCCTCCAAAAGGCTTTGTATTATGGTTTCTCCCATCAAGAGAGACATTTTACAATACAATTCTTTGTCTTCCTTCAATACTAGCTAGTGCAATGAAGATGGAAGCTTCAAGCACTAAGAAAAACACTTATAAAACACAACATCGACTCCCTCACGGTCTCAGACCCAAGACCTCACACACTCGAAGATGGTGAGAGCTAGCAGGGTATGAGAGTAGATTGAGAGGAAGAAGGAGTAGTTTTACGATAAAGATGTACATCTCCTCACATAATCACTCATATTACCATAGCATAGCTTAGTAATTAGCATGGTAGAGGATATGAGCATGCATTGAAGCCTTGATCTTGGTTGGATTTGCATCATAAAGCCAAGAGTTGTTGGTTCACAAGCTTGGAGTAGGTGATAAGCTTTCCATTAAAGCTTGAGAAGGAGATCAGAGAGAGAGTCTTCTTGCTTCACACATGAGTTAGTGTGAGTGTGTATGCAATAATGCCTTGTAAAATTCAGTCCCCCTCTCTCTCTTGGTTGACCCCTCTTGCTATTTTCTCTTGGTAGCACCTCATTGGACCTCTCCCAGCTTAGCCAATGAAAGTTAAGTAGCATAAGTGATAGCCTTCTGACATGTGTACCCCTTTCCCCTTTTGTGTGAGCTTTATGTAATATATTAATGCAACTAAACTATCATTGGACCCCTTTGTCTCTTGGCCAACTAAACTATCATTGGACCCCTTTGTCTCTTGGCCAATAGGAATGAGGCAAGCCACTGGGCTGTTGAATGCTCAGTGGACCCCTTGGGAGACTGTCCAATAGTCTTCTAGAGAGCTTAATTCTTATTGTTTCTTTTATTAAGTGTTTTTAAATTAATTAAACTAACTTTACCCTGGCCTAATTCTCATTGGTCCACCTCCATGGCCATCCAATAGGATTTGATTACACCTTGTGGGCATCTGGCCTAGGGAGCTAATATGTGTCCCTCATTCCCTTTGTGTAAAGGAGGCTTGTGAGTGTGTGTGTGTGTGTGTGTGTGTGTGTGTGTGTGTGTGTGTGTGTGTGTGTGTGTGTGTGTGTGTGTGTGTGTGTGTGTGTGTGTGTGTGTGTGTGTGTGTGTGTGTGTGTGTGTGTGTGTGTGTGTGTGTGTGTCTCTCTCATCCCCTACTTGCAAGGTTGCCCCCTCCTTTGTAGGAGTTGTGAAGACTTTTGGTACACACACAAAGCATCCAATATTTCTAAGCTTTTGACCTTTGGACAACACCCTTTGAATTTTGGAACCTTTGCATTTTGAAAGTCTTAATGGGCTGAACCTGAGTCTTTAAATCCCATTGTTGCACATTGCTCTTTTACAGATGGCCCCCCTTTGGATCCCTATTTTTCCTCCTTTGGATCCCTACTGTGGCCGGTTTGCCATCTTAACCAATATTCTAGCTTTTTCTCCCCTGGCACTTCCCCATATTAAATGATCAGTTTCACATGAGAAAACCATTTAGGAGAATTAGATATTAGTTATTATGGCATTGCCTCTCTCTTAAAATCATAGTCGTCTTCAACTATGGGGTAGAGAAAATAAAGCCTATTCATTAGTCCTTTTTCTGGCGGGTAGAGGATCCCTATGTTACCCTACGACATCGTTCTAGAATGGATGACTAGTCCATTTGGGGCTTGAGAGCCTAAGCTTCCGCAAGCATGTCTACACATTAGTCCTATCAATCTTCCATAGTAGAGTGACAATCTCTACTTGGTGTTTGGGAGACGTCGTCTCCTCACACTTGATCTAAGCATGCATACTACTTCATTTTTGTGCACAATAAAGAAAAAGAGAGTCTTATAAGACAAAAAAATTGTTCATTTTTAACATTGTACATTTGCTTACTCTAGGGAATCACTGTAAGCATTGAAAAGGTTTAGGTTATCCTTTAATTGTATTCCTTGCATCCATCTATCATCTTCAAAAGGATAATTCTTAAACTTAATAAGATATCGTCGGATAGTCTTACTGCCTCTTAGTACCTTGTCTTCATATCGGAGAATGGACTCGGGTTGCAGCACCTCTTCTTGGTCCTTGATCTCCGAAGGGTCTTCAACAGTTGGTTCTTGAGGTGGCTCTCCTTTGTAAGGCTTTAGTAGGATCACATGGAAAGCATTGTGTATGAGTCAATGGCTGGGCAACTTGAGTCGATAGGCCATCTAATTGATTGGCCTAAGAATTTGAAAGGGACCATAGTACCTTTTTTCTAGCTTAGCATAGTACTTTTGGTGTCCCATAGGATTCTTGCCCGTCGTGTGCCTTATACGAGCCCTGGGAAATTTGAGTAAGACCCAATCATTTTCTTTAAAGGCTTGGTCTTTTTTGTGCTTGTCAGCAGTAGCCTTTTTTCTTTGTTGTGAGATAGAGATAGCATCCTTAATCTTTTGGAAAGATTCTTGTAGGTCTCGGCTATACTCATCTACAGCGAAGATCTTCCCGTGTACCTTAAGTAGCATGGGACTTGTTGATCTTCCCTCAATTACCTCAAAAGGTGCTTTTCCCATGGAAGTATGTACAGTGTTATTATAGGCATACTCCACTAAAAGTAAGTACTTCTCCCATTGGGATCTTTGATCTACTTCCGTTACATAGGATTTTAGTAGATCAAGAATTGTTAGGTTAGCTATTTCACTTTGGCCATCCGTTTGTGGGTGATAGGCCAAAGAGAAATTTAACCTTGTTCCTAAGTTCTCAAAGAGACCCTTCCTGAAATTATTAGTCATTCTACGATCTCTATCCAACACTATGGACATTGGCAAGCCATGGTACTTCAATATTTGTGAAATGAAGAGGGTTCCATCAATGGGCTTTGATAGTCTTTTTGACAGGTATAAAATGAGCTTGTTTACTAAACATGTCTACTATCGTCCATGTAAGAAACTAGGCAACTAGGCTCTACTAGATCCTCCTCCCAACCTCCCTTTATAGGTGGGCTCCTAGCCCCTTGCCCTAGACGGATCCCTTGTCCACATTGCCTAGCCCAGCCCTTGGCCGTATTCCTTGCCTAGCCTAATTCTTAGGGTACAGGACCCGTGTCCTGACATTACTTCCCCCTTAAGGAAGAGTTTTCGTCCTCGAAAACACAAGTAGTAACATCTTCTTAAGAATATTGGTGTTCTCTTTATTGACATCCCATAAGTGAGCAAGTTGTCTGTATGACCGATAATTGGTGCAGTTAGGAGGTTCAATGAAACCAAGATGAATATCCTGATTTTCAACATTGTTGTCCATTTGCAACCACTTGGGTCTAAAATGGTAACTCCATTTATGACTCACTTGAGTGTTGTAAAGGAGTAACCACAACTAAGAGTCACTTGGGTTTAAATGGTAACTCCATTTATAACTCACTTGAGTATTGTAAAGGAGGAACCACAACTAAGAGTTGTCCAAAGGCATAACCAGTTTTCAGATCTTCTACAGGTACTGGAATAATGCAAGGAAACCTTGGCGTAACTTTCCATGCAGTTGTGAGCCAGATTTCCTACTCGCCTGAGTATCTTGAACATTCTGTTACATGTTCATCCCTAATTAATGTTACTTGCCAACTATTGGGGTATAAAGCCCAATGTGGTCGCCCAGGTAAGTGGGCGGGCCGCCAGGTATGTACACATATTCTTTTGTAAAAACCTAATAAGAACTCACTATGCTCTACACATTACAGTAGAGCGAGTTCACCATATCGTCGTGCTCTTTTTCTCGCACTCTCTCTCGCGTCGCACTTCCGCTCGTACTCCTTCAACTAGTATCAGAGCTCAGATCGAGGCTCGGGGCAGCACTGCAGGAGGCTAGAGTCACCAGCTCAGATTGGAGTGAAATTCGACAGGCAAAGACACGGCCCCAAATCTTGTGGGAGGGCCCATAGGGCATGGTGTGCTCAGAATTTCATTCTGAGGTCATCTCGGTCACCGTTCGGCTTCGACAAAGTTCTGCGCAGGCCATTTTTGACTACGTGGTCTCAGCGGGTGCAGATCTGACTCTGCAAATTTGGGGTTTTCGGCCTACGACTGCAGGTGCTGAGGATATCGACACTCCCAGAGTGTTGATTTGTGGCTGTCTACACATCGAAGGACGGCTCACAGTTCTTGGAGGCATGTCACATACGACACGAGCGCATCTACACACAGACTGTAGGCAACATCCACTAGTTCATCAGGTAGCTTGTGTTTGTTGCTTGATATTTCAGATTTCATCCTGACATTGCAGGTACTTCCACATGGGATGTATTGTCAGAGATGATGTATGTCTGTTGAGGGTTTGCTGGCTGTGAGTCACGCAGCAAACAACCGCCGCAGTGGTTACAGTATACAGTGGGAAATTTGTGGATGTATGACTTTGTGGGAAGTCTGTGTACTGTCAGATTTACTGCAGCCTTTGTTGAGGGTCGAGTGAGGTTTTATTGAGCTGGGGGATTCTCGAATGTTGAGATCCTTTCGGTGATACAGGTCTTGGAGAGATCCCTCGAGCACCCTTAGATAGGCAGCTAGGATGTATTGACTGTGAGTTGGACAGTTGGGATTGCATCTTTGCTTTACTGCCGTTGAGGCATTGTCGCAATCTATGCTTACAGGAAAGAGACAGTACAGGTGCAGGATAGGTTTACCCACAACTTACAGTGTTATAGAGACAGTGGTTTTTTGAGCTGTTTTTTGGTCTGTTTTTTAGTACACCAGATCCAATTTACAAAGGAGACTCTGCCAAAATTTCTGCAAAATCTGAAGCTTTCTTGGTTCATTTGACAGGTTGATATTGGTTCAGAGGTCAGTTTACAGGGGAAACTCTGCCAAATTTTTCCCAGGAAAGTAAACTACTGTGAAGCGTAGCTATGGCTGGATCACAAGACACTGCTCTTTACAATATCAAGAAGCTGGATGGAACCAATTTCCCATTGTGGAAGAAGCGGATTTGGCACGTGTTGGTACAAAAGAAGCAGATAAAACCTATAAAGCTCAAGGGGATAAAACCAAAAGATATGGACGAAGATGAATGGAGCGAAATGGATGAATTGGCACTTTCTACCATTATGTTGACTTTGGCAGAAAGCGTTTACTTCAATGTAGCAGACGAGATGTCGGCTTATCAAGCATGGTTAAAGCTGAGTGATCTTTATGAGAAGCAGAGTGCAGCTTCACAGGTATACTGGCTTAAGAAGCTTGTTGACTTGAAGATGAAAGAAGGGACACCTATGTCCAATCATCTGAATGAATTCAACACAATCTATAGTCAGTTGTCAGCTCAAGGTGTCAAGTTTGATGAACCTGTTAGAGCTATGTTCCTATTGATCACATTGCCGGAAAGTTGGGACACTTTTCGCACAGCTTTGAGTAATTCTGCACCTCCAGATGGTTTGAACATAGCAGGTGTAGAAGGAAGTCTGCTTACTGAAGAAACCAATAGAAAGACAATGGACAAAGGCAAAGGAACAGCCTTAGTTGTCAGGGGAAGGACCAAAGAAAAGTACAAAGGTGGAAAGAGGAATCAGTCTCGTAGAAAGTCCTGCAGTGCTAAAGGCAAGAGTGACATAGAATGCTACCATTGTGGCAAGAAGGGTCACATGAAAAGAGACTGCAGAGAATGGAAAGCAGAAAAAGGCAAAGAGAAAGCTGAAGACCATGGTGAGAAGAACAAGTCCTCAGTGAAGATTCAAGAAATAAATGTGACAAACACTGTTGCAGAGGATGACAGTCTAGTGTCAGGAGACATCTACTTCTTGAAGAATACAATGGACTCAGCTCTTCTTACAGCATCTGATGGAAATGCACTGAGTGACTGGATTATAGACTCAGGGGCATCACTTCATGTGTCTCCAAACAAGGAGTGGTTTACCTCTTATGTGACCACTAAAGATCATGTTCGGCTAGGCAATGGGCAGACATGTGAGATCTTAGGTGTTGGAGATGTTCAATTGAAGTTTCAGAATGGCTCTTCTTTCACGCTGAAGAATTTGAGACATATTCCCGCAATTACAAAGAGCTTGATCAGCACAGGTTTACTTGATGATGCTGGCTACGTCACCACTTTTGGACAGAACATGTGGAAGATATCCAAGGGTTCTATGACAGTAGCACATGGAGTAAAGTCTGGAGGACTTTACATGATTTATGTATCAAATGTCTCTAAAAATGTAATCAATGTAACCGAGCAGCCGAACGTTTCTTTGTGGCATAGCCGGTTAGGACATATGTCCAAGAAGGGAATGGAAATCTTGTCTCGTTCTGGTTATTTGCCTGGCTTTTCATTTAATGATTTTGAATTCTGTGAACATTGTCTGTATGGTAAGCAAACACAGCAGCCACATAAGCATAGAAGCAGTAGAAGAGATACACAGTTGGCACTTGTTCATAGTGATTTGTGTGGACCTATGCCTAACATATCTCTAGGGGGAGCTTCTTACTTTATGACATTTATAGATGATTACTCGAGGAAAGTATGGGTTTACTTTCTCAAGCACAAGGATGAAGCGTTTAGTGTTTTCAAAACGTTTGTGACACTTGTGGAGAATCAGAGTGGCAAGAAGCTTAAATGCTTACGCACTGACAATGGTGGAGAGTATATTTCAAAGGCCTTTCAGGACTTTTGTGAGTCAAAAGGTATAAAACGTGAACTTACTGCTCCTTACAATCCTCCTCAAAATGGTGTTGCTGAGAGGATGAATAGGACCATACAAGAGAACGTTAGAAGTATGTTGTCTAATGCACAGCTGCCAAATGGCTTTTGGGCTGAAGCTGTATCAACAGTTGTTCATCTTGTAAATAGATCTACTAGCAAGGTTTTGCAGAAGGATACAGTGCCAGAGATGGTATGGTCAGGCAAAATGCCCTCATACAAGCATCTCAGAGTCTTTGGCTGTGAGGCATATACTCACGTTTCAAAGGAATTTAGGAACAAACCTAAGCCAAAGAGTAGAAAGTGCATCTTTCTAGGCTATGGTAATTCTGGTGATCGAGATGGGGTACAGACTTTGGGATCCCGAATCCAGAAAGGTTGTCCGCAGCAATGATGTTCACTTTAATGAATCCAAATATCATTCTAAACCAGAGAGGGTTGAGGAGATTAGAAGAGTTTTCTTCCAAGAAGATGGACCTGCACGTGTAAGACAAAATGTCAGGGCTCAAGAGGAGCAAGGACAGGATAGAGTGGAACCACAAGTTGTGGCTGAGCGTGAGCCACCTATTGTGCATAGATCTGGACGTGTCACGCAACCTCCTGATAGGTTTGTTCCATCTATGAACTATGTCATGTTGACTGATTGCAATGAGCCTTCATGTTACAAGGAAGCAGTGCAAATGAAGGACTCCGAGAATTGGCAATTGGCCATGCAGTCAGAGATGACAGCTCTGCATAAAAACCAAACATGGAAGCTAGTTAAATTACCACGGGGCAAAAAGGCTCTACCTTGTAAATGGGTTTACAGGTATAAGATCACCGCTCATGATAGTCAGCCAAAGTACAAAGCAAGGCTTGTTGCCAAGGGCTTTAAGCAAGAACAAGGCATTGACTTTGATGAAGTCTTCTCTCCGGTGGTCAAGATGACTACATTGAGATGCTTTCTTGCATTCGTTGCCATATTAGATTTGGTGTTGCACCAAATGGATGTCAAGACAACGTTCTTGCATGGTGATTTAGATGTGGAAATTTACATGCAGCAGCCAGAAGGGTTTGTTGAGAAAGGCAAGGAAGATTGGGTATGCCAGTTGTTAAAGAGTCTTTATGGCTTAACACAATCACTGAGGGCATGGTACCATAAATTCCACAAGTTTATGCTTTCTCAAGGCTACAAACGTAGTGAGTTTGATCACTGTCTATATACAAAGAAGGCTAAGGATGGTACTTGGCTGATCCTTATTTTGTATGTGGATGACATGTTGATTGCTGGCAAGCACTTGGAAGAAATTTCAGCTTTGAAGTCAAAGATGGCAAAATCGTTTGACATGAAAGACATGGGTGAGGCAAGTCATATACTTGGTATGCGCATTGAGAGAGACAGATCAAAGAAGTTGATTTGGTTATCTCAAACATAGTATATTGACAAGGTTTTGCGAATTTTCAATATGGAGAAGGGAAAGGCACCGAGTGTTCCATTGCCACCATATGTGAAACTTAGCAAACAAGATTGTCCTGTGTCTGAGGAAGAACAGGCTGAAATGGATAAGATTCCATATGTGTCTGCAGTGGGTAGTTTGATGTATGCAATGATTGCTACTCGCCCAAACATTGCATTTGCAGTGGGAGTAGTAAGTCGATACATGTCAAACCCAGGCAAGAAACATTGGGAGGCAGTGAAAGGAATATTGAGATACCTGAAAGCTACAAAGAGTATGCGTATATGCTATGGGAGTCAGGAGCTAAGTGTAAAGGGTTTTACAGACTCATATTATGAAGGTGACTTAGACAACCGAAGGTCTACGTCAGGGTATGTCTTTACATTGGCTGGTGGAGCAATATCATGGCGTTCTAGATTACAAGATTGTGTTACTCAGTCTACTACAGAGGCTGAATATGTTGCAGCATCAGAGGCAAGAAAAGAATCAATTTGTCTTAATCGACTAGTAACAGATTTGGGAATCAAATAAGAGATGCCTGTGTTATATTGTGATAGTCAAAGTGCTATACAATTGGCTCGCAATCCAGTTTATCACTCAAAGACAAAGCATGTGGATGTGAAGTATCATTTCATCAGGGAAATGCTCGAGGATAAGCAACTTCAGCTTGTCAAAGTTCACACCACAGAAAATCCTATTGATCTACTTACAAAAGGACTTCCCTCAGAGAGCTTTGCGCATTTTCGCAAGCAGTTAGGTGTAGGGTAGTACATCACTTCTCTACATCTCTTGTATATTAGCTTGTATAGTAGCTTCTCTCATACCTAAAGAACCACATTGGACTTTAAGTGGGAGGTTGTTGGGGTATAAAGCCCAATGTGGTCGCCCAGGTAAGTGGGCGGGCTGCCAGGTATGTACACATATTCTTTTGTAAAAACCTAATAAGAACTCACTATGCTCTACACATTACAGTAGAGCGAGTTCACCATATCGTCGTGATCTTCTTCTCGCACTCTCTCTCGCGTCGCCCTTCCGCTTGTACTCCTTCACCAACATGCTTTGTCAGCACACCTGGTAAGTCCTTCACGTATGAAAGTATTGACACAATCTCCAACCCCACCACAAGAGGTGTTCAAAGTCGAAAATCGTACTTAAGCAAATTCTAGAATAGGGAGAAAATCATCTATTTAGAAATGCGTTGTGTTAACGTATTCTCTTAACAGATCCTTTAGCACAAGATTACTCTTTGTAATCTGCCTATCCCCTTGGATAACTGACAGTACTGAGGTGTGTTTTCCTCACGGTTTACAGACAGTCGTCCCAGATGATTGGTAAACGGAGAATCACAGGAGTGTACAACCGTCATGGTTAACTTAAGAAAATCTACAAACGCCCAAACCGAGCCATGACCTCTATTGGTGATTAGTAGACCAAAACGTTATCTCATACAGATAGTGCACATAGAGTGCAAAATGCTTCATAAGCAGCAATCTTAGGAATATGCATGCCGTTCCAAAGCAGCCTTTGCTAAACACTAGGGCCCATAACACCTAGTGTGCATGCATTTAGCAAAAACTAACCGAAACTGTACATCCATAATGATGGTTGCCAATACGTATGGAAAATGTGATGCGCCTAGCACGCAATAAAAGGAATGTAAATAGTTCTGAAAAGAAACTAAATACTTTTAGTTGCAATCTTTTTCAAACCTTGCTGAAACGTTTGAATCACAATAAAAGGTGAAACATTGATCACTTCTAGATAAAAACAATGAAACTTTTTCATTAACAGCTTATAGCCTTGCTATATGTATAAACAACCATCTGTAATGTTTTTTAGCAGTACTTGTATCTTAACAAGTCATTCTAACTATCCGACAATTTATGATCACGAAATTGCTCCTGATACGTCGTGCTAAAAAATGGTCTAGAAAACAGATGTGACCAGCACCTAGGGACTTTGTCGTGACACATAATTGACATAATGGCGCCAGTGTCAGTCCAGAGACTCATATTCTCCACATGTGGAATATGTCTCATATAAGGATGTGTGAAAAGGAACATCCTTCAAGTACAAGACGTACTTGTGTGTGTAGGTAACTACAGACACTCTACGATGGGAGTGAGAGGGACCCTCATTAGCCTTGCTCCACACTAGCTAAACCGAACTCCTTGAGTTCCTAGACCATGTTGTTCCCATGTGACAACATGTGCCAAATTGAACCCTACAAGTAGGTTCGTAACAGCATAAGGCTGCAAGATAGATTGGACACTTGGCCCAAAATACGTTGTGCCAATATGCCCTTGGCATGGCTCTGTAACATTCAAGCGTACTTATACGTCTTGAAAAACCAAGCAGAGCATACTAAAAATGGAATAAAACCAAATCAATAGATGTGTACCTGGAGATTTGAACGTAATGTTCACTTACCCGTATTCAAATGGAGAGGAGCACATCCCCTACCTGAAAAAATAAATAGCATTGCACTGGGAACAATGGGTGTTGCCCTTGCAATCCAACCCCTTTGGTTAAAATCGACATAGTCAAACCCTTTGGTAAGACCCTTTGTAGAAACTGCTCAACTAGCAGGTAACAGTAACCAACATAGTTAACCGTGCACGTAATGATGGAAATCAACTTGAAAAGCTGAATTTTGTCCGCTACCGCGTGGTAGATTGTAGACTTCTTTCCTTGAAAGTCTAACTGGGAGAAATCAAACTGTGATCTACAATGCAGATCAAACTATGATCCTTAATGCCTAGGGGGTGATGTAACAATCACCCGCCGGGTCTTACCCCAAAAAGTATATCCATAGACACGCCGTAGTGCTATAGAGAGAGCAAGAGATCCACACAAGTGAGATGTCTAGCTCTTATGGACAGCCATGGTGTCTCAACTGATTGCTGCATCTATACTTCCTTGTAGAGATCAGTTGCTGTGAGTTGAAGATTTATCAAAAACTCAACTTGAGTGTCACACTGAAAACATGTAGTGCAAAAATGACATTGTAAACATCCATAATGACAAGACTCTTGCTTGTCCATTAACGTCGATGTGTACTTCCCTGGATAGATCTGTTCAATCTTGAAAACAATCACCCAAGAAATGCCAATAGTTGGATCTTACCCTTGTCATGAAATCGGCTCTTAGCCTGTTTGGCTCATAGGCCTTATCCAAAATAGTGTTCAATCGACGAACCGATGAAGACTAATTTGAGTAGCATCTTAGCCACATGCTATCTGTGAGTGAGAGCACCTTGGCCCAAGCTGGCTCATGAGCAGACTATGTATCAAAAGATTCTTAAAAGAGTTTCGTTATTCGTGAAAGAAATAAGAAGAAGAGAGAAAAGAAGAGCATGTTGGGCTGAGGAACTTTCCTTAAATTTGTAGAGTGTGTGCCCAGAATGTGTGCTCTTAGACATCTTATGCCTGAATTGCAGCTTATCCTCAAAGCATTCCACAATCTATCTGTAGAACACTCTCATCAAGAGAGGCAACAGAAAAACATAAAACTCATTCCGACCCATCTACCTTGTAGGGGTCGTGATGGTATGACAATGACTTGGTATTGGCACTTTGCCTGGGAATCAAGTCCAAATTTGTGGTTCGTTGTAGTGTTGTTGTGTTGACAGAAACCAAAAAACACATTAAACAATTCATCACGTAGTCTGTCCTTCACAGAGTTGCAAGTGTGATAGCGGAAGCGTAATACATGAAGCGGTGGAATTCATGCCACCTGGTTAGCATGCCGTGCATGCAGAATTGTAAGCCCTTGGCTATTATAACGGCCTCAAGCATGAGAGCCGAAACCATAAGTACCTTGCAGAATCTACCTTGGGAGCGATGCATCATAACGTGTTGTTGCCACACATAAAATAGGAGAAAATTGCAATGTGAACAGTTTCCCAAACTGGCGTGTCAATGCCCTTGATGCCAAGTCAATGGGTAGTATATGGCACGTGTGAGAAGCTGTGCTTCATGTGAATTTGTCAAAGCACTTTGCTTGACATGGCAGACAACGTGTTCCAATGAAAACATGAAAAACAAACAAATTTAAAATTAGGCTAACCTGGTTATCCCTTTGTAACATGTCATCCTGAAATTTTGATGGAGAAGAACTCGTTTCATAACGGCTCATAGCCTAGTCTGCTGCACGAGAGAGAGTTGTCGCGTGTATATATATACGTCCCTTGTATCATATACCTCCATCTGGCATGTAATGAAAGAACCTGCAACAAGCAGATTACCAAATTGCTCCCAAGTTTGTATGCTCATAGCATATGCCAAACGTGGGGAGTCTCAATGCAAAATTCCTAACTTGAAGCCTTGCTTCACAAAAATTGAAGCCTTGCTGATAGCCAATTGAGGCGGTTGTTGACATGCAGAGAGCATGACAAAAAGAATCGACCTTGTCGAGGAATTTCAACTGAAATGAGCTAAGACTGTGTGACAAGCATCCTTTGGCAACGGCTAGAAATAATGACAAGGAGTCGGCCATGCCGAACAACGTGCCTCCTGCATCAAGGCAAGCAGTAGGATGTGCTAATCTCCTTGAGATTACAAAACATGGCAAATTGGCAAAAACGAATCGACCTTGTCGAACACTTTTAGCTAAATGACCTTGTCGAATATCTCAACATCTTGAGAATTATAAAAAAGTATGCGTAACTGATGTATTCTCTGCCAATTTCTAGAAAAGGTGACAGTAGGCAGTCATGCCGAGAAACTGGGCACCGTACATCAAGTCGATTAGCAAGCCAGGTCAATCTCCTTGAGATTCCAAAACAATGACAACTTGCTATGCTTTTGCATCAAACCGACCCAGCTGCTGTGCTCAAAGTCGTACAAGTTATCACACATACACCATGCATGATACACTTTCTAGTCTTGTCGGCCATGTCTGTTCGTGTACATGGTTGACCTTGGCAAGCGATATGCAAGGACGTAACCATTGAAAGCACTTTTCTTAGCCCCAAAAAACTTGTAAAACAGAGGCAACAATTGCTTGCTATGCCAAGAGTACGAAGAGATCTGCAAGATTTCATGCATGCAGAATGTAAAACGGAAATGTGAACCTGCTTACCGATTCTTATAGCCCACTTAGAGTGGTGGAACGAAGTCATTATAATCCCGACTCCGCTGAATTCGAAGAAACAAAATCTCCAAACTTCTTGGTCTTCGTAAGCACGCCGGTGTTGAATCCAACCAAGAGCAGCTTGAAAATAATGAGCAAATCGACAGTTGATGATTCACTCGAAATCACGGAGCAAAGTCGAGTTGCCAATAATCTGGTTTGCATCGTATGCCATACACAAGTTAGTTTTGGCACTGGTCGACGAAGGTTTCAGCCGGCAAGAAGCTGAAATATGTGAATCAAACTGCAGACGCGTGCGATGCGGTTTGCATCGTATACAATCGCCAAATTGGTAGAAAATTGGCCAATTGATGGCTTGTCGTAACTTAAAAAACTGTGTGCCGCAAGGTCGAACTGCTGGATTGACTGTAAATCCAGAAATTTATTGTGATGATGCCCACCGTATGGAAGAGGAGAGCCGTAGAGCAACGGGTTCCGTGAACCATATAAGTCCCTTGGTGGGAAGACTCGTGGGAAGGGCCGCTGAGAGTGGCCAAGGATCAATTCAATGGCCCAAGGCCCTTTTAAATGTGAATCCTCAAGTGTTTCAAGCACAGGCAGCGAGCAGGCTTCAACGACAATGATGATGATGACTTGGTGGCTTGCACAGGCCGGCTATGGCCACGAACTTGTATATCTTCCCCCTCCTCCAAGGGGCGCTCCCTTCAAGCTTAACTCCCCCGAATTTCATGCACCACACAGTGGTTTCCAAAATGGGAAGAACTGCCCGATTTGGCAAGGAGCCCGGCTAAAATTGGAAAAGGGCTGAAAAAGCAGCGGTTCTCACAAAAGGGGCATGCTTTTAGGGGCCAAATATGACCACGCCTAGAGAGAGGGTGGAAGAGAGTCCCAAGCTCTGATACCAGTGTGAGACACTAGGCAACTAGGCTCTACTGGATCCTCCTCCCAACCTCCCTTTATAGGTGGGCTCCTAGCCCCTTGCCCTAGACGGATCCCCTGTCCACACTGCCTAGCCCGGCCCTTGGCCGTAGTCCTTGCCTAGCCTAGTTCTTAGGGTACAAGACCCGTGTCCTGATAGTCCATATTCCCATGGATAGACTTAGGCAATCCAAAAATAAAATCCATGGATATGCTCTCCCATGGTGAATTAGGGATTGGCAAAGGTTGAAGCAATCCAAGTTGCTTCCCTCTATCAAACTTCGTCTTTTGGCATACCACACATTTAGAAACATATTCTTGTATGTTTTCTTTCATGGTAGGCCCATAGAAATATGTTTCAATCCCTTTTAGGGTAGACTGAATCCCTCTATGCCCTGTGTAAGGAGGAGCATGAGATTCATACATTACTTTCTCACGTAGTGAGCTAGTAATGCATAGTCTATTGCCATAGAGAAGATAACCATCTTGTAAATTAAATGGTTCCTCTTTCTTCCCTAATGCAAGGGCTGAAATCACATCTCTAAAATCAGGATCAATAGCATACTCATCTACCATAGAAGATATATCATTGTGAGTTGCTATGGAAACCCATTCACTCTCGGTCTTCTTGAGAGTGCATCAACTACTTGATTATGCCTGCCAGCAATGTGAGAAATATGAAAATGAAATTGCAAAAGAAAATTTTCCCACCTCATTTGTTTGTCGGAGGGCTTGATCTACGTCATGAAGTACTTAAGACTTTGGTGATCCGTTCGCAGAATGAAAGTAGTCCCCATGAGTCTAAGGCATGTAGAAATGTGAGGAGTCCCTTTTTATATATGCCTAGAGCTTGCTCAACAGGATCGAGCCTTTGAATTTCATAGGCTATGTCATGCCCTTCTTGGAGCAAAACAGCTCCAAGGCAATCACCACAAGCATCACATTGGACCTCAAATGTCTTTGAGAGATCCGGTAGTATAAGCACAGGTTGAGAGATAAGCTTTTCAAAAGCATTGTTCTCCTTGGTAGACCATGTATACCTAACGTTTTTCTTTGTTAGGTCATGTAATGGTCCTGCAATTTGTGAGGACTTTTTTATGAAGCGTCTATAGTATGCACACATACCTATAAAGCTTCTTAGTTCATGAAGATTCCTTGGTTTAGGCCATCCTTTCATTAAATCTAATTTTGATGGATCTATTTGTATGCCATCTTGAGAGATAATGTGACCTAAATATTGAATCTCTTCTGAGAAAAAATCACTTTTCTTTCAATTAACATAAAGTTTATTCTCTCATAGAACTTGAAATATTACCTGGAGGTGTTGCTTGTGTTCGTCTAATGAATTAGAGTAGATGATGATATCATCAAAGAACACTCCAGTAAATGTTCGGTGAGGCCTGAATAGCTTCTCCATCAAGCGGTTGAATGTGGCTGGTGCATTGGTCAAGGTAAAAGGCATGACAATTTATTCATAAAGACCAAATGTAGTGCAAAATGCGGTCTTTACAATGTCTTGATCAACTATCCTTATTTGATGATAGCCACTTTTTAGGTCAATCCTACTGAAGTAGGTGGACCCTTGTAGCTTATCAAATAGGTCTTCTACCCGTGGAATAGGAAACCTATTCTTGATAGTGATCCTATTTAGTGCTGTATAGTCGACACACATAGGATATGTGCCGTCTTTCTTTTGCACTAATAGCATAGGAGAACAAAATGGAGATGAGCTAGGCCTAACCATGCCCTTCTCAACTAACTCATGCACTTGCTGCATATCTCCTCTTGTTGAGCTTGAGAAACTCTATAAGGAGGTTTATTAGGCGGGGAACTTCCTGGAAGAAGTTCAATTGCATGGTCATCATTGCCTCCTTTGGGAGGTAGCTCACAAGGGATGTCGTCAATAAAGACATCTTGAAACCCTTTGAGAAAATTGGATAACTCTAATTCCTTGTGAGCGTGTATATTTTCTTTTGCTTAAACATTAGGTTCATTTTGGGAATCTTTAACAAAAATCATGTACACGGAAATAGAGCTCTTTATTAACTTATTGAAAGCTTGCGTATGTAAAATGGGTATGGTGTTACCCATTTGCTTAGCAACTATGTATATATCTTTTTCCCTGAACCTAAAGTAGATTTTTCTTTCAGGGAAGTTAACATTGGCAGCCATGCGATCAAACCATGGTGCCCCTAGGATTACATCCTCATGCTTGAGAGGAGAGATAAAGAAGTCCTCTTTCTCCGCATAGCTTTGTACATGGAGCCTCAATTTCCCGATTAAGGGAGTAACTGAAGCTTCTTGCCCCTTGAAAGCACCGTCTGCGGGTAGTACATCTCCCATCTCATAGGCTTGGATGCCTAGCTTGGTGGCAAATCTATGGATATGAAATTGTGAGCAGAATCAGAGTCAAAGAGAATAAAAGAATCATGTTCTCTTACCTTTCCCCAAGCATGGCATAGAGGAGATCCTTTGTGGTGAGCTTCCTCTTCTTGGACCAAGGTAGCTCTAGGAGGCTCATGGTGGGTGTTCTTTTGAGGACAAGTGCGGTACAGATGCCCTTGCTCGCCGCACTTGAAAGAGCGGTTATCCTTGTGATAACACTCACGCTCTTTAGGAGAGAGTTTGTTTTTGCCTTTGTAAACTCCCTTCTCCTTAGCTTTGTTGGAATTTCCCTTGGGAGACTTTTGGAAATTTTCCTTCCCCTTAGGCTCATTGGAACCCTTGTTTTCCATGGCTTAGAATATCTCTTATCCCCTATTTGAATATTGATTCGAGAAGCAACCATAGTATGGTGTATAACCGCCAATATGGTGCGTGGCCTTTGGGAGTTCACATACTCCGCCATTTCTTCAGTTAAGCCCGCCCAAAATTGTTGCTTTTGCTCTCCAAAATCCATCTTTTGGAAGACAGTGGCTTTGAGATGTAAATCCCAAAACTTGTCTACATATTTGTGAATGGATTCGTAGGGAGAGAGCTTCAAGCTTCGCCATTCGGTGAGTACTTTGTCTTTGGCATCGATGGCCAAAACGTGCTTCATAATGGAAGCTCTTAAAGCTTTCCATGTTTGTGGAGCTTCACCATTGGCCCGTAGGCTATACCACCATTGCCTGGCAGACTTTTGAAAGTGCATAGCTACATGGCCTAGCTTAGAGGACTCCGTGTAGCCCTCATCTCCAAACGTGGCATCGAATTGTTGGATAAAGGCCAAGGCTTTGTCCGTAGCACCAAAGGTGCCATTGTAGGTAAGGAAAGAGATGCTCTTCCCTCCCTCTTTGAACTTCTTGAGCTTGGACGACCTCTTTCACGTGGCATAGGATTTCCTATGTCCTCTTCTTTTTTATGGTTCAAAAGTTGCACCATCTCTTTCTTCAGAGGATGAAGAATTTGAGGAAGATGGAGAAAAGGGTGACCTCTTTCTCGCCTTTTTCTTTCCTTGATCTTCTTTTTCTGCACCATCATTTTCATAAGAGGAAGAGGATGAAGAAGATGGAGAAGAGGGTGTCCTCTTTCTCGCCTTTTTCTTCTCTTGCTTTTTGTCATCCCTCTTTGAAGTATGGTGTGGAGAAGTGTGTGATGGTCTTCTCCATTTTGGAGGAGATGGAGAGCGTTTAGCCCACCTTCTTCGTGGAGCCATCTCCGCCGAGGTGGCAGGAGACTCACTTCTTTCTTGTTCCTTCGGTGGAGGCTCTTCAATTCTCCTTTGAGAAGGAGATGCGTCATCAAGAATAAAATTTCTGAGCCCTTCATATGAATCCTCTTCTTCTTCCCGAATCAGAGAGAGGCCTCTTTTGGGAGTATCATAAGGAGGCTTCCTAGGAACTCTCTTGTCATGGTGGGGATCTTGGATAATCCCATGAGCACAAAGCTGCCATTGCACTTCATTTTGGAGGGATGGATTGCCCATGGCTTGTTGAAACCTAGAAACAAGGTAGTTAACAAGCATAGGGACATCATCAGTAGCCTGCTTGTTAGATCAAAGTTATCAACATTAATTTCACTCTCTTTACTATTTTCAGCCATTCTAGCAATTTTTAGATGTAAACTTTTTAGGTGTACTTTGGCACTTCAAGCCCTAGTTGCTACTCCTCTTTACCCCTTTAGAAAAAGCACTCAAGCTACTATACCCGTGGCTAGAATACCATTAATTGCAAGGAATAGAAGAGAGGGACGTTCAACAGTTAAGCCGTAGGAACGCCTCGTAGGACTCCACTATTAAGACCATAGCTCTTGACGGTGATACCCCGTTATCTGCACGATGGCAGGCGCACTGCAAGGCTGAAAAATCCATATTCTACTCACTCAAATTAAATTAATAGTACCAACCATTTATAGCTAGCTTGAGGACGTCCCTTCTTGAGCAAGAAAAGAGAAACCTTCTGCTCTGATACCAATGTAACATTTAATGGCCTAGTAAGTTGTGTGTAGCAAAAAATAGCATGAACATAGTGAGCATTTCATTAGAATAGATCCTAAGGAGAATAACAAAAGTGATTCCTCGGGGGGTTCACTATGTGTAAAACTACCATATCACATGCGTTCAAAACATGTTTGTAATACCCCTTATCTGTGGATTTTTTTAAACATATAATATACCCTTTTCTTTTAAAATCTGTAAAAAATTTCGAATTTGAAAAAATAATGCCCTTCTGTATATATATTTCTGTAAGTTTCAAGAACTTTAAATACCCTTCTGTTGAACTCACGTGATAGGTTACATTTTTATTAGGTGACCTCCCCAGGAGTGATTCACTTTTCTTTACTCTTGCTACTAGTCTTTATCCTAAGAGGTTCTATTGATGCATAGGAAACTCCATGCTATGAAATGAATAAGACCCTCATCTTCTCCAAACTTCTACCACATCTGCTTTTATTACTGGGAAATCAAAATTTTGATGATGTCATGGCCAATAAGATTACCACACATGCTTGAAAACCAAATTTGCATGATGTCAATGGCGATATGATTACCACACGTTCAATCATGCATGCAATAAATTACTCACTAGTAAATTATCAATATTAATAACCAAATTTGCATGATGTCAATGTCCATATAAAATTTACCACACATTCAATCATTTATGCAATAAATTACTCACTAGTAAATCATACTAGTAACTATTTTATTTATAATGTCGAGCCTTCATCCACCATATGGACTAGTAAATTATCGATACTAGTAACTACTTTGTATACAATATCTAGCCTTCACCCACGATATGGACTTAGATTATTCTATATATTTTTATACAACTATTCATAATAATCCATAGATATACCCATGTACCTTGGGCTTCAAGAAGGGATGCAACATCAAAAAAGACTTTTCAAGATCATCAAACAACACCTTTCTCCAATATTTGGTCGTGAACATTGTCGGGGGAATATTGTTCACAAGTTAAGCTGGGTCAGCATCAGGCTGCTCGCTGTGGGAAACGGTGAGAGAAAGAAGCACATCTCAAGAGAATACAGCACAAAACAACACCTTGTACACCTTGAATTGAATTACTTAATGAACTACAATCTAAATACAAAAAATAACTTGATCGCAATAGGCAACAAGTGCTCTTGAGCTCACGGAGACTATGAGCGGAAGTGCAAATGCCAAATCTGTATGGCCTCAACGCCCTTCCCTTGCTCTTCCCGACCACCTTTACATGCACTCACTTTGTTGCCGCTTGCTTCAGTCTTCTTTTAACTCAAACAAACCTCTGAAAACTGCTAAAGATCTGCTTCTCCAAGCCTTGGCAGTTCGTCGGCTCCAACCAATTTCTTTACCTACTGCAGTTGACGCTCCCTTTTCTTCCTCGCTCTCGTTCTCAACCTCCTCGACAACGCACTTGCTTGAAAGACCTCCCGATATCTTCCCCTGGATGGATTATCTCGTCTTTAAACCTTTGCTATGTGGTACCTCCTCATCACCCCACAAGCTCTAGCATGCCATCCAAAAGCCGCCTATGATTGAGCTTCACCTCATAGTCTCCGATATTCAGCTTGTCAAGGCTCTCTGTCAACACTTTCAGTACCTCAAAATTGAGAACCATTGATTCATATTGCCCAACAATATCAAAATCACACTCGTACAACTCCCTTGCTTTTCCTTCGTGCTGCTCCTGCTCTTCCAAAATCTCGTCATCTCCCTCCTCGTCGCACGCGCTGGCGGCTCTCTGTCTTCACTTGCCTACCCCACCACCCGGTGCTCTCAACACCTGCAGCTGCCAACTGGACGACCTGGCTCTCACACCTGCACTACTCTCGCTTGCAGAATGCCCTCATGGTACCCTTGCCACTACAATTGATGCCACTTCCTTGATTCGCCACCAGATACACTGCTGTCTACCAACGAAGGCCACACCTAGCTGCAACAAGCCCTCGGGCCTCTTTTTCTTGCTGGGATGGCGGCTCCCTATCCGGAAATCGGTGCTGCAGTTGACGCCCCTGCTCGGCCGGCTTCCAAACCACCAGCGCCTCGACAATTCAACTCTTTCCTCTCCTTCTAGCTTCACCACAAGCAACCCCACTGTCAGCTCGTCCTCCTCTGCTCATGGGCGGCCTTGATAGTGATGCGCTCGTCAACCTCTTACTTTGCTTCTAGCGGCTCGTTCTCGACTCCAGATGATCTCCCTCTATTTTACTGGCCCCCGCTTTTTTATTTCTTGCATAATTCCTATTAATAGTGTTTTTTCCCCAAGTGGCCATTCACACTAAGTGGCCCTTAAGCAGCGATATCAAGCTCGACAATGCAATCAAAGTGATAGCAGAAGTGATAACATCCTGGACATTAGCCCCTAAATGTGATCTCCAATGTGCACCACACTTAACCTAGGAAGAGCAAAACAAAAAAATTAGCGTGCATACATATCAAAGCATGTTCAATCCTTGCCATCGCTATATTGGCCTTTGCTTGTTATCAATGATTTCAAGTAACGCTGTCAGAAATAATAAACTATCAAAGCACCTCTTCTACTCCTTGAATACTTGTCACCCACTTCCATGCCTCTTTGGTCATGACCGTGTAGTCAACATACTTCAAATGATGCCATCTGGGGCAATAAAGTTCTCTAATAATGAAGCTTACGTATCGTTCGTGAGTGCTTCAATCACTCTTGCATTGGCATGAGTGATACCGTCAGTCGAGGTCAAAGCCCAAAGCATAATCTTCACTCCAAAAACTTCTGACATTGACGACTTTAGATTCCAAGTTATGATTTAAACAACTGTTGCCACGCCACATGACGACCATTGCAAGCTTTCCATCATGTGAAAATGCTATGCTCCCAACCATATTCCGAGCATTCATAAAAAAACACTAAATATGTGACTCCTGCATGAAATTCTCCATTTAGATGTACGACAGCACGACATCCACCCCCTTTTAACCTGCACATCCTCGGGTATGTGTCAAACATCTTCAAAAACGATAAGTATAAAAATTGCTAGCATGCAAGCAGTGGTCGACTGTAAGCATGCTACCAATAACCATCAAAAATTTGACTTTAGGCAGTCATAAGTGTCCAAGATCAAAGGAAAAAGTCAAAAAAAATTCATCAATCAAGTAGATCCATCCAATAAAGCATAAGCATGATCCACTGAAAAATCTATAAATCTCTTGCCATAACCTGTAAGCATGATGAACACCACTAGGGTCATATGGTCTAAGAAGATCTTGCTTAAGTATTGGAGCTTCATTAAAACCACATGAGCATACACTATTGGTCTCTATCGGCATCAAACAACCTTGGTGTAACCTTGTTATACCTGGATCAATCACCAACCAATGACATAATGCACCCAAAAGAGCCATATTCAACGTGCTTCTTAAGGACCTCAAAATCTCCTGGGTCAAATACCATTGCAAGCACACGGCATCTATGAGCCTCACAATAGAGTAAAACTTTCCTAGAATCATTACGCAACACCTAGCTCTCATAAACATTTGATAGCTTTTAGGAACACTACATACCTTTAACTGGTAACCATAATAGCATTGACATAAGCATTAGTAGAAAGAGTTTATGTACCCAACGATAGCCAGTACCCCGTCAAAGAAACTGAAGAAGCATGTGCATCCTTTGCTTTATCCATTGTGATGATTCACCCCCTCTGACTTCATAGTTATCACGAACCTCTGAAAATCTTGCATCAGTGTCAGAGACATCATTACTTGAAACTCTAGCCTGGCCATGAAAAAGAGTTGCAACTTGTGCATTTGCATCCACTTTCGGATTAGTATATCAGTGAATACTCTCATCATCTATCAAAGAATTGTGGGTTGCTTCCTCTTCTAGCTCATGAGAAATAAGAGAAGAAGAAACTTTGTGTCTAGTATCCTGTACTTCAATCATGTCAGAAATGTTAGGCACACAAAGAACATCATCCAAGCAATATGGTAGCCAAAGATCCATCAATACATTGTGAAGACTCTTCATGCAGCCCCTCTAAATAGGTACTAGCAGTAGAGAAAACATCCATAATATGTTGCTCATAAATATCACAATCAGATAAAAAGACATCAATAATGGCATTCTCTTCTCTCAACCCTGACAAGGAAGCATCACTATTTGCATCTTCATCTTTGATAGGGTGGTGGTAATGCGTGTGCTAGTCTCCACCCAACCATGCTATCTTATAGCCTTCCCCTAGCATACACATTGTTTGGCCGTGCCGATGGCCTTGCCCATAGGATCCATGTCCTTACATTACCCCCCCCTGGCGAATCATTTTCTTCCTCTAAAACCAATGTAGGAAAACGTTTATTAAGTGCAGAGACATTATCCGATGTAGAAATTTCTTTAGATATATCTAGCCATTTTACCAACACCTGTCGCCTGACATGATGTTTGCTGCGAAGCTCATGAGAATCCAAAATCTTTTCGGGTTCATGAGGAATGCTTGGTGCTGTGATAAGGTCAACAAACACATCTGTGTCAATGACATTATCATTCTATCCTAGCCGTTTTTGTAAACGGCTAACATGAAAAACAGGATGAACTCGTGAGTACTCTGGAAGAGCTAACTTATAGGCCACTTGACCTATACGTTTGAGAATGGTAAACGGTCCACAATAGCGTGGTGAAAGTTTAGCAACTTTTCCCATCTCCAGACTTTCTGAATGCTCCGGAACTTGGAAAACCTTGTCTTCTTCTTCGAAAGTAGCAAGATGTTGATGCTCATCTGCATACTCCTTATATCGATCTTGAGCTTGCTTAACATTCTGTCGAGGAACTCGAAGCATGTCAAAATGGTCTTGGAGAAAATCCTTCGCTTGTTGTATCTCTCCTTAGCCAATCCCACCGTAATTGGTGATCTAGGTTGAAATCCATACAAAAGTATAAATGGACTAAACCCTGTAGTCACATGCTTTGAACTATTATAAGCAAATTCCAATATAGGTAATTAGTCTTCCCAATTGGTTTGCTTCTTGATAACGTACGCTCGTAGCATATCCTCTAGCACTTGATTAACTCTTTCTGTTTCACCATCCGTTTCTGTATGATCAGCCGTACTTAGATTAAGTTTAGTTTCCAACTTTTGAAACATAGCACTCCACAAAAGTGATTATCAAACTTTCGATCTCTATCACTAATGCTACTAGCTGGAAAATCGTAGAGTTTATATATATTCTCTAGAAATAGCCGTGCTAATTTTGGTGTCTTAACCGTAGTCTTAGTGGGAATGAATCGACCCATCTTTGTGAGACGGTCTACAATTACCCAAATGGAATCATGGCCACAATTTGTAGTAGGTAGTCCTACTACAAAATCCATAGAGATACTCTCCCACTTACCTTGTGAAATTTCTAAAGGATGTAAAAGGCCACCTACCTTGAGGCACTCTGCCTTATTAACTTGGCACTGTTGACAATTAAGTATTTACTCTTGAACATCATGATGTAAGCCCGGCCAATAAAATTGCCTTCGAACTAAGGCATACGTCTTACGAATACCCAGATGAACAGCACTTGGACTATCGTGACACCCAAATAAGATTTGGTGCCTAGTGTCTGCGTCCTTTGGCACACATACTCTACCTTTGTGGAGTAAGTAGCCATCATCAATAGAAAAATTCTTCCATCGCTTAAGCTCTTCTTGAGCAGGGGTGGAGCTCTATGTGTTGGAGTTTCTATTTGCATGTGCAGAGACATGTTGATCTGGCTGTTCAGGGACATGTGAGATGTGTGAGGGATCCCTTTTTAAAACTGCACTCTACACTTTAGCATGTGATTGATCTTGTGCACACTTGCCACGTAATGACTCCAAAAATTCACTCTTTAGTTCCGTGAAAGCAAGTGAATTAATCTAAGGCATTCGACTTAGTGCATCTGCAACTACATTACATTGCCCCTTGCGATATTGTAGCTTACAATCATAATCTTGAAGGATTTTTGTCCATCTATCTTTACGGCCCTTCAAGTCTGTTTGAGTAGTAAACCATTTGATACTCTCATGGTCAAAAACTACTTCAAACTCACCACCATATAAATAGTGTCGCCACTTTTGTAAAGCATGAATTATGGCATAGAGCTCTCTCTCATAAACAGAATAATTCTTTGAGCTCTATCTAACTTTTTACTTTCAAAGCTATAGGTCTTCCCTCCTGGAGAAGTACCACACCAATGGCTTTATCACTAGCATCAGTCATTACCACAAATGGCTTAAGTGGGTCAACGATTGCTAGGATGGGAGCAGTGTGGCTATAGCTACCTTGAGCTGTTCAAAACTGCGTTTTGGGCTTCTTCCCAAGAAAAGGTCTTACCTTTTGCTTTATGTTGATCCGTCATGTAGGAACAGTGATTTTGGCATAGTCATGGATATACTGTCGATAAAATCCAACCATGTCTAAAAATATTTGAAGCTCCTCAACCGTGTTGGGATGTGGCCATCAAAGAATGGCAATGACCTTGTCAGTGTCCATCTTGATTCCAGATTAAGAGATCACATGATCGAGGTAATGTATCTATGTTTTAAAGAAATCTCGCTTGCTGTGCTTAGCATACAACGCGTGAGCTCATAGCTGTTCGAACACTAATTGTAAGTGTGCTATGTGTTCATCTTCAGTCTTATTGTAAATGAGAATGTCATGAAGGAAAACCACAACAAAGTTTCCAATATAGGGACGTAAGACACTATCCATGAGTGTCATAAATATAGCTACAGCATTGGTTAGACCAAAAGGCATAACCAAAAATTCAAAATGCCCGAACCGTGTTCTAAAGGCAGTTTTGAAGATATCTTGTAAAAGCATACGCACCTAGTGGTATCCTGAATGAAGATTTATCTTTATATAGTATCTTGCCCCATGATGTTGATCAAACAACTCATCTACTCTTGGCAGAGGACACTTGTTCTTGATGGTTATGGCGTTTAACCCGCGATAACCTTTGTTACCAATAGAATTGGTGATACCAAAGGCGAAGTGCTAGGTCTAATGAAACCACGGGCGAGGTAGTCAGCCAACTGACTCTCAACCTCCTTGGCTTCTTTAGCACTCATACAATATGGTGGTTTACTCACCGGTTTAGTGCCTGGCAAGACATCTATGCCATGTTGCACATCACGTGTAGGGGGTAAACCAGGTGGTAAATTACTTAAGAACATATCACTATACTCCGTGAGTAAGTGAGTTAGCTTTTGCCATACAAAAGGAGAAAGTTATACTAGGATGGAGAATCTTGTAATTCCTGTAATGTTTGTTTTACAACAATTGCATGTTGCTCTATAGAATTAAAATTGAGAGCACTTTGCTCGTTAGATTTGTTAACACTTTGTTTATCAGTAGAATTCATTGCACTTTGCATACCATTACTAGAATTCACCGCACTTTGCTCTTGAGAATTCACAAGACTTAGAGACAAGCAGTAACACAAAAAGACTTCATTTATTAAATTTGCTTTCTGTAAAATAGAAAGCTCGGTTGTACATATAAGAGGTACAGATGTTATGTTTTTCTCACCAAGAAAAATCACATGTTTACCATTGGCCATAAAGGATAAGGAGTTGCATTCATAACTAGTGTACAATGTGTTTCCTAAACCATGCAGCCCACTCCCATCCTAAAGCTACATCAGCACGGTCCATGTTCATAACTTGGAAGTCAAGGGTCATCGTATGATCTTGAACAACCCTTTGAACTACCGTGTCCCATACTTCTTTATCATTCCCAAACATCTGCTCCACCATATACTTGTGAGAGCAGGGAGTCTGTGTAAGCTTCAATTTCTTGACTAGCTTATAGTTCAAGAAGTTATGAGTTGCACCATCATCCATAAAATACAAACATGTTGTCCATTAATAGTGCCATGCATGCAAATCAAATCATGGGGGCCAAAGGTGGGCTGCCACATTGAAGCAGGCACACAACACTTGTGCTTTTCTTTCGTATGAAGAACCTCTACAGCACAATATTTAGGAGATGAATCTAATGTGAGGTGTTGCACCGTGTGCATGCATGGCCTTTTCTTTGCCTTGCAAAAGAGGACAATCTTTCTTGTTATGTTGGTCCAAAAGACATCTAAAACACAAATTGTGTTTCTTTGCATGCTCAAAATCAGCAGTGTTGAGAGACCCATGTGGAGTATCTTGTGAGTGCTTAGGCTTCTTTGCCTTTTGTGGGCATGGAGAGGTCGATTGTCTCTTATTCCTCTTGGAACGTGTGGGAGATCTACCTCGCCATTGGCTCTTAGCCACATTGTTCTTAGCAAAAGTATTCTTAGAGTAGGGAATATTTCCTTTCCTCTCTTGGTCATCATCATACCTTTGTGCATGACTGATGGCTTCTTCCAAATTTTTTGGATGTTGGGTGTTGACATGAAGACAACGATTTTTGTCAAGACCCCTATTAAAACCTCGGATCTTTTGGAATTCATCTAGACCTTCTAGTTTTAATATGATTTTCTGAGAAGGTATTGTGTGAGAGAGAGACCAGACATGCAGCATGCATCCCATGCTAACCAATTCTTATCTTCTTCATTGGAGTCCAAAAACTCTTTGGACAGGGAAGCTTGAAACGTAGCCCAAGACGAAGGACAAGCATCTATTGGAAATGTCATCCAACACTTATAGGCCTTGCCTTTAAGAGATAGACTTGTTTCCACAGTCGTCTTTATATCCGGGGTGTGTCTCAATCTATGAACATCACTCCATTTCTGTAAGAATGTATTGACCGCATCCTTGTTGGGATCACGCTCTTCTCCGTGAAACTCACGAATGGTGATATTCTTAAGTAATGCATTGCTACCTTTTGCATCTTCTGCAGCACTTGTCTCTTGGACTCCTTGAGTCATGCGAGCTTGGTTCTCTTGAACCGTGCCACTTGTGGCTCCTTGAGTCGTCTGTGAATTCATAAATTTCAGAGGTAACTCCGTAAGATTGGTAACATTTGCATTGAGTGTAGAGAGGTTGCTTTCAAGTACTCTTTGGTGATGTTCCAAAGTCTTAAAAGAAGCCATATCTATAAGCCTATGATCTCCTAGATCATCATCATCATGCATATTAGTGTCAGCAGCATTCATGGTGCCCTGATTTTGATCTACGTGCTAAAAATCAAACATGTGTGTAGGTGGGATATCCTCACTGGCCATGGTAAACACACACTAATGCAAAGAGAGAAAAAAACGACAATTGTACCTTGAGAAATTGAAGTCTTTGTGTTTTGTATGCTCCGCGATTTACGTTGCATGAGAACCTCGCCTTGCAAGAATTTGAGCGCTTCACTTGTCGTTCGTTATAAGAACACCTTTGATGATTCTTCACAAAAACTCATCGTTTTTGTGAAGACTTTTCTTCACTTTGAAGCTACCTTGTTGAGGAAAAAAGAATTTTTGGAGGAAAACTTGCCTTCCTCCAAGAAGCTCTACTTCCTTGAAGTTTGAAGCTTTCCCTTTCCTTCTAGTTTTCCTTTCAGCACAAGTAGACTATCTTTCCTTGTTATACACAACAAGGTCCAATAGCTTAATGGTAAACCGTTGGCCTCTTACCCTCATGGGGTGGGTTCAACCCTCCTTCATGCAAGGGTTAAGCGGGCCTTCCTACGCGCATAGCCAACGGCGCCAACGGAAGCCTTCGGAGCCTCGGTGTTGTCAAGTTTTCCTTGGTCGCCCGCCTTAGGTCATATGGAGGTCGTAGGTCATAGGTCGCTGTCTATCCACGCACTGCGTACAGAAAAGTGTACATGTCTTCTTTTGCTGCACAACGGAGACGTCGCTGTCTGCAGAACGTGGGAGAGAAGCAGAGCGTCGAACACACATGCAACCCGCTTTTCGCCTCCTCCCAAAAATATCTCAGATACCAATGATAGGGTGGTGGTAATGCGTGTGCTAGTCTCCACCCAATCGTGCTATCTTATAGCCACCACCTAGCATACACACTGTCCAACCGTGCCGGTGGCCTTGCCCATAGGAAAAATTTCCTTACAATCTTTGTTATAGAATTGATATTTTATTATTTATTGCAGCTGACAGGTGGAAAAGACTAGACCAAGCTTGGCCTATGCGAATGGATTTGTATATCATGTACATTTTATTATTCAAGTGCTCTTTTATGAGGTTTGGCCATTTATGATCGGCCGGCCAGTTTGTAATCAATTTGACCATTCAAGAAATCTATAAATGAAATACGTGCAAGAGGGAAATGGTCACTTTTGCACGGGGGGAGATTGCACCTAGTGCTCGTGTCTATTCTTCTCTCCTCTCTTCTCTTCTTTCTCGCCGTGTCGTCGTAGCACTCTGCTCTAGGAGGTGCACCTGCACGCACTCTCTTTCCTTCTTCCGTTCTCTCTTGCATACGGCTTGGGGTATGTGCAATGATGGTTGCCAGGTATACATTTTAGTCGATTTATGGCTTGCTATGTGCTATTTCAAGTATTTAGCAGTGGTATCAGAGCACAGATTTACGTTCCAAATGATGCAAGTATATCTATGGAGAGTTCCAAGGGATTGAGCTAAGTTCCTTTTTCTTTTTGTGTGAAAATTTCACTCCTAAATGGTGCAAATGGTTTCTTATTAAAGATAAAATTAATTGGGTTTTTTAAATTAGTGTACATGTAGAGCATGATTGGTATATCTGAGAATCATCGACATTGCATATTGATTAAGGTGTATAGTAGATTTGAGATGATTGAGGTAAAAAGCCTAACTACGCATACCAAGTGTTTAGAAGCGACTCCATAGGAGAGAGTGGATACAAAACGACGATGGAGGAGGAGTTGCAAAACGCTCTTTTGAGCTAGTTTAGAATTCGAAGAAGAATTGGATGTTTAATGTCATCAGGTGAATCAAATATGTGCACAAGGAGATTGAGCACAAGTCTTTCTCATTTCTTCCTGCATTGTAGCAAGCACACCCAAGCAAACCTTGCAATGTAGATTTTTGAGATAGAAAATTGTTGAGGGCAACAACCTATGGCTCAGCCTCATGCGATCGGGAGCCTATCAATCTTCTTCTAGAAACGTGTTGTTGTGCTTGACTTCACATGCTTCCATTGTGCTGAGAGGACCATCAACACCTTGTAAAGGATCATCTTGAACTTCTTGAGAACAATCCATGCTGCAAAGATTACTAGTATGTGGAACACTGACAACAAAATTTTCACCTTCTTCACAAGAATCAATGATAGAGGTAGCTACCATGTGAGCAAGCTCTCAGAAATTTTCATCAATGGATTTAGTTTGAAACTCGTTATTTACCTGTGCTAGATGCTTGAAGCATGATCCTCTGGGACAAAATGTGGTACTTGCAAAGCTGCCTCTGCTTTAGCTTTACTTCTTGCATGAATCTGCTCCCAAAATTCATCATAGTTGATTGTCTACAATTGATCTCCTTCACCTTTACTAAAAGTAACCTGCTTTTGTTGATTCATCTACTCTATTTCCAAGGCTATGTGCCAGTCACCCACTTGTATAACTGCTTCTTCAAATTTAGCCCAGATATCTGCATACTTATTGATAAGCTCATGTATCTGATCATGTAATTCTGGAGCTACTAACCGGTCAAACTCCTTGATCATATACTTAGCTGGAATACCCATAAGCTCCATCTTCGACCTATACCATGCAAGATATCCATCACTATTGTAGCCATCAAAAATACTTCTTTCAGAACAAACTTTATCCAATGCTTCATCCGGTTGAGCAAATCCTCGCGATAAATCTTATTGGCCCAAACCAAATTTCTCATAAGTAACCTGCCGTTGTTGCTGCAAGAAAGCATCAAATAGTTGCATCATCATCTGTTGTATCATCTCTACTTGAGATGTCATCGTCGCCATCCTCTCTGCCAAAATTTCTCACCTCGTCTCGCTTCGCTTCGGGTTCACCAAAGATGTCGGGGAAATATTGTTCACAAGTTGAGCCAGGTTGTTCGCTGTGGGAAACGGTGAGAGAAAGATTCACATCTCAAGAGAATACAGCACAAAAGAACACCTTGAATTGAATTACTTAATAAACTAAAACCTGAACACAAAAAAATAACTTGATCGCATTAGACAACAAGTGCTCTTGAACTCGCCGAGACTATGAGAAGAAGTGCAAATGCCAAATATGCATGGCGTCAATGCTCTTCCCTTGCTCTTCCCAACCACCTTCACGTGCACTCACTTTGACGTCGCTTTCTTCATTCTTCTTTTAACTCAAACAAACTGCTATAGATCTTCTTCTCGAGCCCTTGTCAAATCGTCGGCTCCAACGAAGTCCTTTACCTACTGCAGTTGACGCTCGCTTTTCTTCCTCACTCTCGTTTCTAAACCTACTCAATAACGCACTTGCTTGAAAGACCTCCCGATATCTTCCCGTGGCTGGATTATCTCGTCTTTAAACCTTTGCTATGTGGTACCTCCTCATCACTCCACAAGCTCTAGCATGCCATCCAAAAGCCGCCTATGATTGAGCTTCACCTCATAGTCTCCAATATTCAGCTTGTCAAGGCTCTCTGTCAACACTTTCAGTACCTCAAAATCAGTTCATACTGCCCAACAATATCAAAATCACATTGGTAGAACTCCCTTGCTTTTCCCTCGTGCTGCTCTTGCTCTTCCAAAATCTAGTCGGCTCCCTCCTCCTCGTCGCACTCCCTGGCAGCTCTCTGCCTTCACTTGCCGACCTAACCACCTGGTGCTCTGAACTCCTGCAGTTTCCGACTCAACTACCTAGCTCTCACACCTGTGCTACTCTCGCTTGCAGAATGCCCTCACGCTGCCCTTGCTACTACCGTTGATGCCACTTCCTTGATTCGCCACCAGATACACTGCTACCTACCAACGAATGCCAGACCCAACTGCAACATGCCCTTGGGCCTCTTTCCCTTGCTCGGATGGTGGCTCCCTATCCGGCACTCGATGCTACAGTTGACGCCCCTGCCGGCTTCCAAACCACCAGCTCCTTGATAATTCAACTCTTTCCTCTTCTGCTGGCTTCACCACAAGCAACCCCACTGTCAGCTCGTCCTCCTCTGCTCATGGGCGGCCCCCGACAGTGACGCGCTTGTCAACCTCCTACTTTTCTTCTGGCGGCTCGTCCTCGGCTCTCCGATGGATTTTTTCTGCAATTGATCCCCCTCTATTTTACTGGCCCTCGCTTTTTTATTTCTTGCATAATTCCTATTAATAGTGTTTTTCCCCAAGTGGCCATTCACACTAAGTGGCCCTTGGGCAGCATTATAAAGCTCGACAATGCAATCAAAGTGATAGCAGAAGTAATAGCATCCTGGACATTAGCTCCTAAATGTGATCTCCAATGTGCACCACACTTAACCTAGGCATAGCACAAAACAAAAATTAGCGTACATACGTATCAAAGCATTTTCAATCCTTGCCACCGCTGTATTGGCCTTTGCTTGCTATCAATGATTTCAAGTAACACTATCACAGATAATAACTACCGAAGCACCTCTTCTACTCCTTGAATACTTGTCACCCACTTCCATGCCTCTTTGGTCATTCTAGTCAACATACTTCAAATGACACCATCTGGGGCAATAAAGTTTTCAAATTATGAAGCTTACTTATCGTTCATGAGTGCTTCAACCGCTCTTGCATTGGCATGAGTGATACTGTCAGTCGAGGTCAAGCCTAAAGCAGAATCTGCACTCCAGAAACTTCTCACATTGACAAGCACTACAAGAGGTTGTGTGCTCTTGTGACGCTGTTAGCGACGAAAATACACTGGGTTTTTATAACCCCCGGCGTCGCTAAAACCGTCGCTAAGAGCGTCGATACGAGAGCGTCGCTACGAGAGCGTCGCTATAAGGGTCGCTATATAGCGACGCTCATAGCGACGTTTACACAGAAGACTATAGCGCCGCTCATAGCGACGCTACAGAGCCATAAATAGCGACGGTTATAGCGACACCCGAGAGAATTTTTTTTTGGTGGCAGGGCATTGAATGCCCTGCCACCCATCAACCATATTGTACTTGATTCACTTTTTAAAAAAAGTGCAAGTGTAGATAATAGACCTAAAATAGTCACCCACAAGACGCATTGTTTGCAAAATTGACAATTGTACACATCATAGGCAAAATGAATTGATTGGCAAATGTAATAATGACAATTGTACAACATCATAGGCATAAAGAATTGATTGGCAAAAGGAACTGCGGTGACAAATGTAATAATATACATGGTTCAAAAAGACGTATAAAATCCGTCTCATGATACATAAGCTATGAGAAACCCTAAACTAATGCTATCTAGCTACGGCTAAACTGACGTCGTCTAGTCAGACGTCTCATCGCGTCCAAGTGGCGTATCTGTCGAATTCTGCAAAAAAAGACAATAAGACAGCTTTCAGTAAGTATAAACATATAACGACATTTATAAAACAATACAAAAAATAGAAAAGAGTAAACCCTAATACTAACCATGCCGCCGCGAGAACTGAGAATGTCCATCAGGGCGTTTAAGCCCTTCCTGCCTGCGTACTCGCGCTCGTACGGTGTGGGATCACATCCTGTCATCGACCACTGTCAAAACATACAAAGATTTCATTATGTTAGAATTAAAAAACTCATAAACCCTAAACTATCGAACATAAAGAGCAATGCGAAAACACTTACAAAATCGGCCTCAAATGATGCCCATCCACCGCTCCCCAAGTGGTGCGAGCTCCCTGCCTCTACTCGCGCTCTGGCTGCATCCTTTTGTTGCTTCCACTTGTCGAAATTCTCGCGCGCTGCTTTCTTCGCATTCTTCCAATCTTCTTTGGCCAGCCAATCTGGCCTGTTCCACCCATTCTTGATTGCTTTTTGCACTTCGAAACGCTTGTGTTTGCAGTATTCGCGCATTCGAATCTTCATCAGGTCTTCATTGAAGCGCTGATCCCGTGTTGGAACGGGAAACTCATCATGAAGTATGCTGATGACTCTGTTTTTTAAATCACTTGGTACTTCACTCCATTTGTTTAGTATGTAGTGTCTAAATAGCTGAGAGCAAAGACCACGCATGCGCGAGATCACCTTCTTGCCGTCATCATCCATGATGATGCCGCTGCTGAAGTCGACGGAGTAAGACAAGCCCTCTAGCCGGTGACGCGTGAACCTGGGTGTCCCGGTAGGGGTCTCTAGCGGCGTGTCGATGGGGGTACGGACGTCAGGTGTCTACACCGGCGTCTGGGCCCGAAGCGAGGAGTGTCGAGTGGGGTGGCTCCTTGCGGAGTAGGTAGAGGTGTGTAGCTTCTAGGAACAGTCAGCCGTGCAAAACCTGGCGTAGATGACGATGTTGTGGCTGGTGTGGGGGCGGGCAAAGAAGGGGAGGGTAAAGAGCCTCGTCGAACACGAGGCGGTGTGGAGGCATCGGTGGCGGAATCCCCACAACAACCGCCACCGCCACCACTAGAGCGCCAGTGTCTAGACGAGTGTGAAGCTCGTCTAGTCGACGCCGAAGCTTCGGAGCGTGCCGAATGCTCCGAAAGAGAGGGAGATGTGGATGGAGTAGGAACGTGCGATGATGCGCCAGAGCGATGACGCTCCACGTACCACTGTCTCTGCTACGGTGACAAAGAAGAAAAAAACTAAGGACCATTAAATACAATGACCTAAGTCTAATCTAATATAACATAAATCTAAATCTAACGTAAATTATGTTATATTAAAAACAAAGAACTAAACTAACAGGGATTATAAGAACCTTAAAACTAATTTAACACATAATTTTTCACATAACTCGGCAAGAGTTGGCATTCTCATCACTAAAGATGTGAGAGTTAACTTCCGGCGGTGACGCTGCCTCATCTCCATCCACATCTGACGACAGCAATTGGCCCTTTAGACCGTTCTTGCTCTTGTTACTAACTTTGAAGTTGCTGTTG
This sequence comes from Adiantum capillus-veneris, assembly GCF_014529385.1. Lineage (NCBI taxonomy): Eukaryota > Viridiplantae > Streptophyta > Polypodiopsida > Polypodiales > Pteridaceae > Adiantum > Adiantum capillus-veneris. The sequence goes on along the minus strand of NC_140953.1, from coordinate 8,561,516 downwards.
AATGACTAGAGGTTGTCTAGATGGTCATTGTGTCGGGGATGTAGTGACTCTTGCCGCCCTGAAGATCCACCTTCTTCCCTATCTTCTGAAGACATTTCACCAGTACTTTTGGATCGACGGAGCCCACCATGAGTGAAGGCAGCAATACCCTATATTCCATTGAGGGCTTTCTTCACCCGCTTCATGCAGGCATCGCAGTCTATGGAGACCTAAATCTAATTTAATATAACGTAAATCTAAATCTAGCGTAAATAAACGTAAATCTATTTAAAAATAAACCTAAATCTAATCTAATTTAACTTAAATAAACCTAAATCTAAATTAACGTAAGTCTACATCTAACCTAATCTTTAACATCTTTTAGGATAGTTTCCTACGACGTTATAACTCTCTTCTTCTTGTGTATGTGCGCATGTGTGGATGTGTGTGCCAATAAAAAGAGATAAATGGTATAACCTTTCTATCACCCATGCCAAGTATGATAGATTTATTATGCCATTTTCCTCTTGAATAATAGGTCTTGAGTTCAACTCCTCGTCGGCTAGATCTTTAGGTCTTTTAATTTTAATTAGTTTCCTACGACGTTAAATTAGTTTCTCTCTTTCTCTCTCAATGTGTGTGCGTTTTTTTGGATCGTATGCATGTTTTCTCTCTCTTTTCCTCTCTCAATGTGTGCGTTTTTTGTTTATGCATGTTCTCTCTCTCTTTTCCTCTCTCAATGCATGCGTTTTTTGTTTATGCATGCTCTCTCTCTCTTTTCCTCTCTCAATGTGTGTGTGCATTCTTTGTTTATGTATGTGTGTGTGCGTTTTTGTTTATGTTTGTACTCTCTCTCTCTCTCTCTCTCTCTCTCTCTCTCTCTCTCTCTCTCTCTCTCTCTCTCTCTCTCTCTCTCTCAAAAACACTATGTGTGTGTGTGTATGTGTGTGTGTGTGAGAGAGAGAGAGAGGGAGAGAGAAAGAGGGGAAGGGAACATGAGAATGAGGAGAGGGAAGGAGCATACCTGGCTCTCCTTCCTCTCCTCGTGTGTGTGTGTGTGTGTGTGGAGAAGAAAAAGAGAGAGAGAGAGAGAGAGAGAGAGAGAGGAAGAGCGTTACCTGCTCCTTGCTTGAGGGTGCCGAAAAACTCAGATCTGAGATCTGAGTTTTTGGGCGCGCTCGGTTATTTTTTTAGCCCAGCCGCCGTCGCTATGAGCGTCGCAAATTTCTTTGTAAATTTGCGACGCTCATAGCGACGCCGGGAATTTTTTTTTTTGAGCGTCGCTGTGTGAGCGTCGCTAATATGAATAGCCTCTTGTAGTGAAGTTCAGATTCCAAGTTATGATATAAAAAACCGTTCCCACGCCACATGACAGCCATTGAAAGCTTTCCATCATTCGGAAATGTTGTGCTCCCAACCATATTCCAAGCACTCACACTAAACACTGAATATGTGACTTTTGATTTTCCTCTATTCTTTGTGTGTGCATGTAGGTTTGACTGGAGTGTGGATACTGAATGGATCTATGTGTGTGCACTTGTGATTATTAGTGTATTGCATGATAGGATTAGTGATGAGTGCATCTTGCAATCATTAGTGTGTGTGATTGGGTTGATTTGAGGTGAAGAGAAGTGGATGTGGAGATAACTAGACATCGTGGCTTAGCTCCTCCATAGGTCGAGAAGCCCACTTCATAGAGTTGACATACATGTTGCCCCATGCCCTAGCCAGGTTGCTCATCCCTCTGGATTGACACTTATTGTTGGTCATTGGAGCTATGCTATGATGGAACCCCCAACAGTGTGTGTTAATGGCTTCCTTTTATAGTATAAGTTGATTAAGGTGTGACCTATACAAATCCTCATTAGCCTAGTCAAAGTGGGGTATATGTGCTTATAATTGCCTAATTAGGCTCACATGGAAATGCATGGCATAGTCACATGGCTAGATGCTCTAGATTGGCTTGCATGGACCTAACAACTAGAGGGTGGTGAACTTATACATTTCTTGGTGGTTTAAAATTAATTTTTTTTTAAACGCAATGAAAGTAAGATTGCCAGTTTGGTTGGTAGTTTTAATCATATTGGAAGATATTAGATTTTCACTTATCAAATGGTTTCCTACAATGGTTTAAGGTTCATGAACATGAACATGCCACTTATTGGCAAGGAGATAGTATATAGTGCCCATTGCCAACCATTAAGAGACTTTGTAGATAGCTTTTGACTGTCACATGGTTGTGCACCATCATCAATGAATTTTGATCCACTAGTAGGTTCTCCCTCGAGTGAAGATCCTTGTAGATCATTGCAAACTGTAACTTGTCTTTGTGATTTCTTATGAGAGTGCATGTGTGTGTATGTGCATAGACCCACGTGTTTGCATATGTAGAGTTTTTTATGTTTTCTATTTTTTTGTGTATGGTGGTTGTGCGCATGTAGGCTTGAGAGATAATTGAAGTCGCGGAGCGGAGCGTGGGTCGACTCTCTCTCTCTCACACACACACAGTGAGCTTACACAGTACAGTACGCAGAGAGATGTTAGAAGGGTTATCTCACAAATCCTTAGTATTCACAAAGAATATGTTAGTATATACAAAGAGTTAGAGGTAAGTGAATTAGGCGGGCGGCCGGCCATATCCGCATAAGAGGCCACTTGGGCTTTAATCCCAACAACCTCCCACTTAAAGTCCAATGTGGCACTTTAAGTAACTGTAAATCTATGAACATAAATGTACAAAGATTTACATGGCTGCCATCTATCCAATGCCCAATAACTCACGACAATGCACAAAGCCCTCTCCTGGAAGTCCCTTTGTGAGTAGATCAGCAGGATTGTCCTTGGTGTGGATCTTCAGCAGTTGTATCTGCTTGTCTTCAAGTACTTCCCTAATGAAGTGATACTTCACATCAATATGCTTAGTCTTCGAATGGAACACTGGATTCTTTGCCAATTGTATAGCACTTTGACTATCACAATATAACTCTGACATATCTGCATTGATTCCCAAGTCTGCAACCAATCTACCAAGCCAAATAGCTTCTTTGCATGCCTCATTTGCTGCAACATACTCAGCTTCTGTAGTAGACTGCGTAACACAATCTTGTAATCGAGATCGCCATGATATGGCACCTCCAGCCAATGTAAAGACATAGCCTGATGTAGATCTCCTCTTATCCAAGTCTCCTGCATAATCTGAGTCAGTGTATCCTCTGACACTCAAATCCTGACTACCATAGCATATGCGCATACTCTTTGTATGTTTTAAGTATCTCATGATACCTTTCACTGCCTCCCAATGTTTCTTGCCGGGATTTGACATATATCTGCTAACCACTCCCACTGCAAATGCAATATCCGGACGTGTAGCAATCATTGCATACATCAAACTACCCACTGCAGACGCATATGGAATCTTATCCATTTCAGCCTTTTCTTCCTCAGACACAGGACAATCTTGTTTGCTAAGTTTCACATATGGTGGCAATGGAACACTCAATGCCTTTCCCTTCTCCATATTGAAACGTTGCAAAACCTTGTCAATATACTCTGTTTGAGATAACCAAATCAACTTCTTTGATCTGTCTCTCTCAATGCGCATACCAAGTATATGACTTGCCTCACCCATGTCTTTCATGTCAAACGATTTTGCCATCTTTGACTTCAAAGCTGAAATTTCTTCCAAGTGTTTGCCAGCAATCAACATGTCATCCACATACAAAATAAGGATCAGCCAACTGCCATCCTTAGCCTTCTTTGTATATAGACAGTGATCGAACTCACTACGTTTGTAGCCTTGAGAAAGCATAAACTGGTGGAACTTATGGTACCATGCCCTCGGTGATTGTTTTAAGCCATAAAGACTCTTTAACAACTGGCATACCAAATGTTCCATGCCTTTCTCAACAAACCCTTCTGGCTGCTGCATGTAAATTTCCACATCTAAATCACCATGCAAGAACGCTGTCTTGACATCCATTTGGTGCAACACCAAATCCAATATAGCAACCAATGCAAGAAAGCATCTCAATGTAGTCATCTTGACCACTGGAGAGAAGACTTCATCAAAGTCAATGCCTTGTTCTTGCTTAAAGCCCTTGGCAACAAGCCTTGCTTTGTACTTTGGCTGACTATCATGAGCGGTGATCTTATACCTGTAAACCCATTTACAAGGTAGAGCCTTTTTGCCCTGTGGTAATTTAACCAACTTCCATGTCTGGTTTTTATGCAGAGCTGTCATCTCTGACTGCATGGCTAACTGCCATTTTTTCGAGTCAACCACTTGTAATGCTTCCTTGTAACAAGATGGTTCTCCGCAATCTGTGAGCATGACATAATTTAGAGATGGCACATAACGATCAGGTGGTTTGGAGACACGCTCAGAACGTCTCACCACAACTGATTCTGCCTCTCTAGCCACTATAGGCTGTTCCTGAGCCTGACCATGCTGTCTTGATGTGCTAGCACTAGGTCCATCTTCCCTGAAGACAACTCTTCTGATCTCCTCTGTCTTCTCTGGCTTAGCGTGAAACTTGGCTTCATTGAAATGCACATCATTGCTACGAATAAGCTTTCTGGACTCAGGATCCCAAAGTCGGTAACCCATCTCGCCCGATTCTCCGTAGCCAAGAAATATACACTTCTTGCTCTTTGGTTCTAACTTATTTCTGAACTCCTTAGGAATATGGCTATAAGCTTCACAACCAAAGACTCTGAGATGCTTATACGAAGGTGCCTTGCCTGTCCATAGCATCTCGGCCACTGCACTCTTATCCAGAACCCTACTAGGAGATCTGTTGATCAAATGGACTGCTGTAGCCACTGCTTCCGCCCAAAATCCATCAGGCAACTCAGCATTTGACAACATGCTTCTGACCTTCTCTTGTATGGTCCTATTCATACGTTCTGCAACCCCATTCTGTGAAGGATTATATGGTGCAGTAAGTTCCCGCTTAATCCCTTTTGCTTCACAAAAGTCTTGAAAAGCTTTGGAAACGTACTCTCCACCATTGTCAGTTCTCAAGCACTTCAGCTTCTGACCACTCTGATTCTCCACCAGCTGCAAGAACGTCTTAAAGACCTTGAGCACCTCATCCTTGTGCTTCAAGAAGTAAACCCATACTTTGCAAGAATAGTCATCTATGAATGTACAAAAGTACGCTGCTCCCCCTAGTGACAAACTAGGCATTGGTCCGCATAGGTCACTGTGTACAAGAGCTAACCGTTCGTCCCTACGATTCCTCTTTGATCTGTGCGGTTCCTGTGTTTGCTTACCATAAACACAATGCTCACAAAACTCGAAATCTTGAAATGAAAAGCCAGGCAAATAACCATAATGAGAAAGTATTTCCATTCCTCTTTTTGACATATGTCCCAACCTACGATGCCACAGTGACACACTTGGCTGCTCAATCACATTAATTACATGGTTTTTAACCTCTGAAACATGTAAAGTGTACAGAGTTCCTGACTTGCTGCCATGTGCTACAGTCATCGAACCTTTGGAGATCTTCCAAGCGCTGTTCCCAAAAACTGTCACATAACCCGCATCATCCAACTTCCCTGTACTAATCAAGCTCTTTCGGATTGCTGGAACATGTCTGACATTCTTGAGCCATAAAGAAGAGCCATTCTGAAACTTCAACTGCACATCTCCCACTCCAAGTATGTCACAAACCTGCTCATTGCCAAGTCTGACATAGTCTTTAGTAGCCACATATGATGTAAACCACTCTTTGTGCGGAGAAACATGTAAAGATGCCCCTGAGTCGATAATCCAATCACTCATAGCATGTCCATCCTCTGCAGTCAAGAAAACAGAATCAAGATTGCTTGTAAGGAAGATGTCACCAGCTGCTATACCAGAATCACTGTCTGAACCAGATCCTATGACATTCACCTCTTCAATCTTCACTGAACTCTTCTTTTCATCTTGCTCAAAACTCTTTGTTTTGCCTTTTTCTTGTTTCCACTTCGTACAGTCTCGCTTCATGTGACCCTTCTTGCCACAATGGTAGCATTCTATGTCATCCTTTGACTTCGAATCACGAGACTTACTTCGGTTTTGTGCCTTCTTACCCTTCTTCTCTTTAAACTGTTGTCTCCCTCGAACGACCAAAGCACTATTGCCTTTGCCTTTGTCAATGTTCTTCCTGTTCACTTCCTCTGTGAGCAAGCTGCCTTCTACATTGGCACTTGTAAGACCTTCTGGCGCGACAGAATTACTTAACGCTGTACGAAAAGTATCCCAACTGTCTGGCAAAGTGATTAAGAGAAACATAGCCTTCACTGAATCTGGAAAGACTATCTCTTGTGCTGTTAACTGGCTGAAAATTGAGTGAAATTCATTCAGATGATTTGACATGGCTGTCCCTTCCTTCATCTTCAAATCCACCAATTTCTTGAGCCAGTAAATCTGAGAAGCAGCACTTTGTTTCTCGTACATATCACATAGCTTTTGCCATACGCCATACGCTGTAGTCTCTTCTGCTACGTTGAAGTAAACATTTTCTGCCAGTGTCAGCATGATTGTGGAACAAGCTAACTCGTCAAGCTCTTCCCACTCATCTTGAGCCATAAATTCTGGTCTCTCCCCTTTGAGCTTCAGTGGCTTCACTTGTTTTTTCTGCACCAAAACCTGCCAAATCTGCTTCTTCCAGAATGGAAAGTTTGTGCCATCCAGCTTCTTTATGTTGTAAAGAGTCTCACTGTGAGAAGATGCCATATCTGCCAAACTGTTTACTCCTGAGAAAAATCTGGCAGAGTTTCCCCTGTAAACTGGCCTCTGTACACAGTAAACAAGCTGTAATCAACAAGCTGAACACCTCTCCTCAGGAACTGTCAGTATTTTGAAAATTTTTGACAGAGTCTCCCCTGTAAACTGAGCTCTAGGAACCAAAAGATAGCTCAAAAAACAATCATAAATAGCTGACCAGTGACAAATCCTGTAAGCATACACTGTCTCCTCTCTGGGCGATGACAGAACCTGTATCTGTCTCAAGACTGAACTCTGAACAATGCCTCAACGGCCTGACGCATAAGATGCAATCCAATGTCTACACAAAGTCATACATCCTAAGGGATAAAAGTCGCCGAAGAGGATGCGTGTAGAGGGGAACTCCAGCAACCTAATCCACCTCACACTGGGTAACCCAGCCCCCAGTGCTTGGCTTCAAAAAACCTCACACACGACCCTCTCAGATGGCTCAGCAAACTGCCCAGAACTAGCATACATCCTATAATAGACCAATCACTGTCCTATGACCGCTGCGGCGGTCTGTCTGCTAGCGTGACTCACAACTAGCAGACCCACAATCACAGTACATCAATCTGCAATACATGCCAGTGGTGTCAAGCCGTCGTATGGCCACACCTCCCCTGGAACCTGGCAAGCACAAGAAGTAGCAATGCAGACTGCAATATATATATCTGATGATATATATGTGTACCTGGTCTATAGATGATGCTCTGAAGACGAATAAGTGATGTATGTCGATGTCGATATTGATGTCGACCACCTCCTGCTTGCCGATCTACACAAGACGAATTTCTTTGCGGCTGAAATCTATCTTCTGCTGTAGTGCTCAGAACGAAATTCTGAGGGCATAAACGGCTTTGAAAGGGGGGTAAAACCCCAGGTCGCCTGGTGGAAACGCTCCCGGAACGCCGAGTGTGAATTTTCGAACTCCGGATCCAGAATCTGCCGAAAAAGTGCGCGCGCGCGCGATTGCGCAAATCCGCACTGAACCAAGGCTCTGATACCAATTGAAGTCGCGGAGCGGAGCGTGGGTCGACTCTCTCTCTCTCACACACACACAGTGAGCTTACACAGTACAGTACGCAGAGAGATGTTAGAAGGGTTATCTCACAAATCCTTAGTATTCACAAAGAATATGTTAGTATATACAAAGAGTTAGAGGTAAGTGAATTAGGCGGGCGGCCGGCCATATCCGCATAAGAGGCCACTTGGGCTTTAATCCCAACAATAATGGGTGTGTGTATGTGTGTGTGGGCGTAGGCAATGCATGTATGTATGCATAGGTGAGTTTGTTTTGATCCGAGCACCTGTGTATGCATGTGTAAATGATTGTGCATGTGTAGGTATATCTATGTAGAGGTGCTTGAGAGCATGTGAGTGTTTGGGTGTGTTTGGAAGAGGTAAAGAGTAAGTGTTGGCATATAGTATAGTAGAGTGAGACAAGTCCTCAAAACCCCCTAAAGCTTGCCATGAGTTCAAACTAAGCTTCTCATCGTTAGAGATATTATTTTGAAAAAAAAACGAAATCAAATTCCTTTGGCTCAATTGTCTTTTGTATGTTTATCAATATACATCTAAATACACATTAGAATAAATTGACGATGCAAAACAAGATACTTTTCACATAGTTATTGAAGAATTTGCATCATACTATAAAGTTAGATGCTAAAAGGAATATCAAGGAGGGGTCTGTTATCAAGAAAAAATCAACCATCCATTGAAAAGTTGCAAAAGAATTGTCCATAGGTATGTTTGCAAGTTTGAATAATTTGGAAAAGTTGAAGGCCATTAGAGAATTTCAAAAAATAATTGTCCAATTTGAGAGGGATTTAAGGATTTTTTGCGATTTCAAGTTTCCTCTTTCCCCCATCCTTTCACACACCCCCTCCTTCCCCCCTCTTCCTCCACTTATTTTTGTACGGTACAGAAAATAAGTGGGGGCTACCCCTATTGTATACACTTATGTAACCTTTATTCAAAACTCCCCTTCCTTACACTAACATGATACCATGCAAACCTATATAGTAAATCCCCCATGCTCGTGACTTGGCCATATATTTATTCTTCACTTCACTTACAGCATGTTTCATTGTATCAATGCTTTTCTCTTTCACTACATGGTCATGCTCAGCTTTGCTCATTCACTCTTTGAGTGCATTCATATTCACAAGTGTGTGTATACATTCTTTAACTTCATCCTAAAGTTACATCGAGAATGCATTTTGCTTCTCAAGTGTCTTCTTAAGATTCTTATTCTATACTACAAGAACCAATATAGTTCCATTTTCCATTGTAAGTACACACAAATCTTCCTCTTACTTGTTTACAGTCTCTTGTAGGTATACTAAGTACGCCAATATTGGTCTCTTGTAGATATACTAAGCACTTGAATTCTTTAATTTTGGAGGTCTATCATCATCTTCAATAGCATTTGTGGATTTTGTTGATGAAGAAGATAAAGACCCTATATGGGTTGTTGTATCCATTGCTTGCGTAAAGAGGAAAAAACCAAACCATAAGAAATCTCTTATCTTCCATTTCTCAAAAAAAAAAGTTTCTTTATATCACCAAATACAGACCATTATCTTCTTTGATGGAAGCATAATTTTTCTAAATCAGAATTTGTGTGAGGAAGCTATGTTTGAAGCTATGGATTACTTTGGACGAGAGAGAGAGAGAGAGAGAGAGAGAGAGAGAGAGAGAGAGAGAGAGAGAGAGAGAGAGAGAGAGAGAGAGAGAGAGGAGAGATTTCTTTACCATGCTCAAAGGTCAAATACGACCTATGGGACAAAAAGAACCATATCTTTTGGGATGTGTGGAGCTGACAAGTGGCTCTTGATGCTCAAGAATTGTGAGAATGAGCATTACAAATTGAGAGTCTAGATCATGATTAAGAGGGAAATGTTGTAGGAAGATCAAGGAAGATCTCTTGGACAGCTCATGGTTGAAAATGGAAAGCAAGCTTGAATGTGATAAAAAGTTGATGTAACATTTAATGGCCTAGTAACTTGTGTGTAGCAGAAAATAGCATGAACATAGTAATCATTTCATTAGAATAGATTCCTAATGAGAATAACAAGAGTGATTGGGCGGAGAGAGCAACAAAACGTATAACACCTAGTTAGATAGCTTCAAAAGAGAGACAAATTAATCTATTGACAACAATTGAGGACCGGATTTACATGGAGCCGGGGTCCCCCCTCCAAAAGGCTTTGTATTATGGTTTCTCCCATCAAGAGAGACATTTTACAATACAATTCTTTGTCTTCCTTCAATACTAGCTAGTGCAATGAAGATGAAAGCTTCAAGCACTAACAAAAACACTTATAAAACACAACATCAATTCCATCACGGTCTCAGACCCAAGACCTCACACGCTCGAAGATGGTGAGAGCTACCGGGGTATGAGAGTAGATTGGGAGGAAGAAGGAGTACTTTTACAATAAAGATGTACATCTCCTCACATAATCACTCATATTATCATAGCATAGCTTAGTAATTAGCATGGTAGAGGATATGAGCATGCATTGAAGCTTGGCTCTTGGTTGGATTTGCATCATAAAGCCAAGAGTTGTTGGTGTAGGCCTCCCTTCTCACAAGCTTGGAGTAGGTGATAAGATTTCCATTAAAGCTTGAGAAGGAGAAAGAGAGAGTCTTCTTGCTTCACACATGAGTTAGTGTGATTGTGTATACAATAATGCCTTGTAAAACTCAGCCCCCTCTCTCTCTTGGTCGACCCCACTTGCTATTTTCTCTTGCTAGCACCTCATTGGACCTCTCCCAGCTTAGCCAATGAAAGCTAAGTAGCTAAGTGATAGCCTTCTGACATGTGTCCCCCTTTCCCCTTTTGTGTGAGCTTTATGTAATTGATTGATCCAACTAAACTCTCATTGGACCCCTTTGTCTCTTGGCCAATAGGAATGAGGCAAGCCACTGGGCTGTTGAATGCTCATTGGACCCCTTGGGAGACTGTCCAATAGTCTTCTAGAGAGCTTAATTCTTATTGTTTCTTTTATTAAGTGTTTTTAAATTAAGTAAACTAACTTTATCCTAGCCTAATTCTCATTGGTCCAGCTCCATGGCCATCCAATAGGATTTGAGTACACCTTGTGGGAATCTGGCCTAGGGAGCTGACATGTGTCCCTCATTCCCTTTGTGTAAAGGAGGCTTGTGAGTGTGTGTGTGTGTGTGTGTGTGTGTGTGTGTGTGTGTGTGTGTGTGTGTGTGTGTTTCTCTCTCATCCCCTACTTGCAAGGTTGCCCCCTCCTTTGTAGGAGTTGTGAAGACCTTCCACACACAAAGCATCCAATATTCCTAAGCTTTTGACCTTTGGACACAACCTTTGAATTTTGGAACCTTTGCATTTTGAAAGTCTTAATGGGCTGAACCTTAGAGTCTTTAACGCCCATTTTTGCACATTGCTCTTTTGCAGATGGCCCCCCCTTTGGATCCCTATTTTTCCTCCTTTGGATCCCTATTTTGACCGGTTTGCCATCTTAGCCAATATTCTAGCTTTTTCTCCCCTTGCACTTCCCCATATTAAATGATCAGTTTAACATGAGGAAATCATTTAGGAGAATTAGATATTATTTATTATGACATTGCCTCTCTCTTGAAATCATAGTCGTCTTCAACTATGGGGTAAAGAAAATAAAGCCTATTCATTAGTCCTTTTTCTAACGGGTAGAGGATCCCTATGTTACCCTACGACATTGTTCTAGAATGGATGACTAGTCCATTTGGGGCTTGAGAGCCTAAGCTGCCGCAAGCATGTCTACACATTAGTCCTATCAAAGCATCCAATATTCCTAAGCTTTTGCCTTTGAAGACCTTCCACACACAAAGCATCCAATATTCCTAAGCTTTTGACCTTTGGACACAACCTTTGAATTTTGGAACCTTTGCATTTTGAAAGTCTTAATGGGCTGAACCTTAGAGTCTTTAAAGCCCATTTTTGCACATTGCTCTTTTGCAGATGGCCCCCCCTTTGGATCCCTATTTTTCCTCCTTTGGATCCCTATTTTGACCGGTTTGCCATCTTAGCCAATATTCTAGCTTTTTCTCCCCTTGCACTTCCCCATATTAAATGATCAGTTTAACATGAGGAAATCATTTAGGAGAATTAGATATTATTTATTATGACATTGCCTCTCTCTTGAAATCATAGTCGTCTTCAACTATGGGGTAAAGAAAATAAAGCCTATTCATTAGTCCTTTTTCTAACGGGTAGAGGATCCCTATGTTACCCTACGACATTGTTCTAGAATGGATGACTAGTCCATTTGGGGCTTGAGAGCCTAAGCTGCCGCAAGCATGTCTACACATTAGTCCTATCAATCTTCCTAGTAGAGTGACAAGCTCTACTTGGTGTTTGGGAGACGTCATCTTCTCACACTTGGTCTAAGCATGCATACTACTTCATTTTTGTGCACAATAAAGAAAAAGAGAGTCTTATAAGACAAAAAAATTGTTCATTTTTAACATTGTACATTTGCTTACTCTAGGGAAGCATTGTAAGCATTGACAAGGTTTAGGTTATCCTTTAATTGTATGCCTTGTATCCATCTATCATCTTCAAAAGGATAATTCTTAAACTTAATAAGATGTCGTCAGATAGTCTTACCACCTCTTAGTACCTTGTCTTCATGTCGGAGAATGGACTCGGGTTGCAGCACCTCTTCTTGTTCCTTGATCTCCGGTGGGTCTTCAATAGTTGGTTCTTGAGGTGGATCTCCTTTGTAAGGCTTTAGTAGGATGACATGGAAAGCATTGTGTATGATCCAATGGCTGGGCAACTTGAGTCGATAGGCCATCTCATTGATTGGCCTAAGAATCTGGAAGGGACAATAGTACCTTTTTTCTAGCTTAGCATAGTACTTTTGGTGTCCCGTAGGATTCTTGCCCATCGTGTGCCTTAATTGAGCCCTAGGAAATGTGAGTAAGACCCAATCATTTTCTTTAAAGGCTTGGGCTTTTTTGTGCTTGTCAAGCATCCTTTTGTCTTTGCTGTGAGATAGAGATAGCATCCTTAATCTTTTGGAAAGATTCTTGTAAGTCTCTGCTATAGTCATCTGCAACGAAGATCTTCCCGTGTACCTTAAGTAGCATGGGACTTATTGATCTTCCCTCAATCACCTCAAAAGGTGCTTTTCCCATGGAAGTATGTACAGTGTTATTGTAGGCATACTCCACTAAAAGTAAGTACTTCTCCCATTGGGATCTTTGATCTCCTTCCATTACATAGGCTTTTAGTAGATCGAGAATTGTTAGGTTAGCTATTTCACTTTGGCCATCCGTTTGCAGGTGATAGGCCAAAGAAAAATTTAACCTTGTTTCTAAATTCTCAAAGAGAACCTTCCTGAAATTATTGGTCATTCTATGATCACTATCCAACACTATGGACATTGTCAATCCATGGTACTTGAATATTTATGAAATGAAGAGGGTTGCCATTTAATGGGCTTTGATAGTCTTTTTGACAAGTATAAAATGAGATTGTTTACTAAACCTGTCTACTATCGTCCATATTCCCATATTCCCATGGATAGACTTAGGCAATCCAAAAATAAAATCCATGGATATGCTCTCCCATGGTGAATTAGGGATTTGCAAAAGTTGAAGCAATCCAGGTTGCTTCCCTCTATCAAACTTCGTCTTTTCGCATACCACACATTTAGAAACATATTCTTGTATGTTTGCTTTCATGGTAGGCCAATAGAAATATGTTTCAATCCATTTTGCGGTAGACTGAATCCCTCTATGCCCTGCATAAGGAGGAGCATGAGATTCGTACATTACTTTCTCACGTAGTGAGCTAGTAATGCATAGTCTATTGTCATAGAGAAGATAACCATCTTGTAAAGTAAATGGTTCCTCTTTCTTCCATAATGCAAGGGCTAAAATCACATCTCTAAAATCGGGATCAATAGCATACTCATCTATCATAGAAGATAGATCATTGTGAGTTGCTATGGAAACCCATTCACTCTCGGTCGTCTTGAGAGTACATCGGCTACTTGATTATGCCTGCCAGCAATGTGAGCAATATGAAAATGAAATTGCGAAAGCAAATTTGCCCACCTCATTTGTTTGTCGGAGAGCTTGATCTGCGTCATGAAGTACTTAAGACTTTGGTGATCCGTTTGCAGAATGAAAGGAGTCCACAATCAATAGTGCGTCCATGAATCTAAGCCATGTAGAAATGTGAGGAGTTCCTTTCCATATATGCCTAGAGCTTGCTCAGCAAGATCGAACCTTCGACTTTCATAGGCTATGGCGTGTCCTTCTTGGAGCAAAACAGCTCCAAGGCAATCACCACAAGCATCACATTGGACCTCAAATGGCTTTGAGAGATCCGGTAATGTAAGCACAGGTTGAGAGATAAGCTTTTCGAAAGCATTGTTCTCCTTGGCAGACCATGTATACCTAACGTTTTTCTTTGTTAGGTCATGTAATGGTCCTAGAATTTGTGAGAACTTTTTTATGAAGCGTCTATAGTATGCACACATACTATAGAGCTTCTTAGTTCATGAAGATTCCTTGGTTTAAGCTTCTTAGTTCATGAAGATTCCTTGGTTTAGTCCATCCTTTCATTACATCTAATTTTGATGGATCCATTTGTATGCCATCTAGAGAGATAATGTGACCTAAATATTAAATCTCTTCTGAGAAAAAATCACTTTTCTTTTGATTAACATAAAGTTTATTCTCTCTTAGAACTTGAAATATTACCTGGAGGTGTTGCTTGTGTTCGTCTAACGAATTAGAGTAGATGATGATATCATCAAAGAACACTCCAGTAAAGGTTCAGTGAGGCTTGAATAGCTTCTCCATCAAGCGATTGAATGTGGCTGGTGCATTGGTCAAGCCAAAAGGCATGACAATTTATTCGTAAAGACCAAACGTAGTACAAAATGTGGTCTTTACAATGTCTTGATCAACTATCCTTATTTGATGATAGCCACTTTTTAGGTCAATCCTACTGAAGTAGGTGGACCCTTGTAGCTTATCAAATAGGTCTTCTACCCGTGGAATGGGAAACCTATTCTTGATAGTGATCCTATTTAGTGCTCTATAGTCGACACACATATGATATGTAACGTCTTTCTTTTGCACTAATAGCACAGGAGAACAAAATGGATTTGAGCTAGGCCTAACCATGCCCTTCTCAACTAACTCATGCACTTGCCGCATATCTCCTCTTGTTGAGCTTGAGAAACTCTATCAGGAGGTTTATTAGGCGGTGAACTTCCTGGAAGAAGTTCAATTGCATGGTCATCATTGCCTCGTTTGGGAGGTAGCTCACAAGGGATGTCGTCAATAAAGACATCTTGAAACCCTTTGAGAAAATTGGATAACTCTTATTCCTTGTGAGTGTGTATATTTTCTTTTGCTTTAAAACATTAGGTTCATTTTGAGAATCTTTAATGAAAATCATGTACGCAGAAATAGAGCTCTTTATTGACTTATTGAAAGCTTGCGTATGTTCAATATGGTGTTACCCATTTGCTTAGCATCTATGTATATATCTTTTTCCCTAAAACCTAAAGTAGATTTTTCTTTCAGGGAAGTTAACATTGGCAGCCATGCGATCAAACCATGGTGCCCCTAGGATTACATCTTCATGCTTGAGATGAGAGATAAAGAAGTCCTCTTTGTCCACATAGCTTTGGACATGGAGCCTCAATTTCTTGATTAAGGGAGTGACTGAAGCTTCTTGCCCCTTGAAAGCAGTGTCTGCGGGTAGTACATCTCCCATCTCATAGGCTTGGATGCCTAGCTTGGTGACCAACTCTATGGATATGAAATTGTGAGCAGAACCAGGGTCAAAGAGAATAAAAGCATCATGTTCTCTTACCTTTCCCCAAGCATGGCATAGAGGAGATCCTTTGTGGTGAGCTTCCTCTTCTTGGACCAAGGTAGCTCTAGGAGGCTCATGGCGGGTGTTCTTTTGGGGACAAGCGCGATACACATTCCCTTGCTCGCCACACTTGGAACAGCGGTTATCCTTGTGATAACACTCACGCTCTTTAGGAGAGAGTTTGTTTTTGCCTTTGTAAACTCCCTTCTCCTTAGCTTTGTTGGAATTTCCCTTAGGAGACTTTTGGACATTGTCCTTCCCCTTAGGCTCATTGGAACCCTTGTTTTTCGTGGGCTTAGAATTTCTCTTATCCCCTATTTGAAAATTAATTCAAGAAGCCATCATAGTATGGTGTACAACCGATGGTGTGTGGCCTTTGGGAGTTCACATACTCCGCCATTTCTTCAGTTAAGCCCGCACAAAATTGCTGCTTTTTCTCCCCAAAATCCTTTTTTTGGAAGACAGTGGCTTTGAGATGTAAATCCCAAAACTTGTCTACATATTTATGAATGGATTCGTAGGGAGAGAGCTTCAAGCTTCGCCATTCGGTGAGTACTTTGTCTTTGGCATCTGTGGCCAAAAAGTGCTTCATAATGGAAGCGCTTAAAGCTTTCCATGTTTGTGGAGCTTCACCATTGGCCCATAGGCTAGACCACCATTGCCTTGCGGGCTTTTGAAAGTGAATAGCTACATGGCGTAGCTTAGAGGACTCCGTGAAGCCCTCATCTCCAAACGCCGCATCGAATTGTTGGATAAAGGCCAAGACTTTGTCCGTAGCACCAAAGGTGCCATCGTAGGTAAGGAAAGACATGCTCTTCCCTCCCTCTTTGAACTTCTTGAGCTTGGACGACCACTTCCATGTGGCATAGGATTTCCTATGGCCTCTTCTTTTTTATGGTTCAAAAGTTGCACCATCTCTTTCTTCAGAGGATGAATAATTTAAGGAAAATGGAGAAGAGGGTGACCTCTTTCTCGCCTTTTTCTTGCCTTGATCTTCTTTGTCTGCACCATCATTTTCATAAGAGAAAGAGGATGAAGAAGATGGAGAAGAGGGTGTCCTCTTTCTCACCTTTTACTTCTCTTACATTTTGTCATCCCTCTTTGAAGTATGGTGTGGAGAAGTGTGTGATGGTCTTCTCCATTTTGGAGGTGATGGAGAGCGTTTAGCCCGCCTTCTTTGTGGAGCCATCTCCGTCGAGGTGGCAGGAGACTCACTTCTTTCTTGTTCCTTCGGTGGAGGCTCTTCAGTTCTCCTTTGAGAAGGAGATGCGTCATCAAGAAGAAAATTTATGAGCCCTTCATATGAATCCTCTTCTTCTTCTCGAATCGGAGAGAGGCCTCTTTTGGGAGTCTCATAAGGAGGTTTCCTAGGTACTCTCTCGTCATGGTGGGGAGCTTGGAGAATCCCATGAGCACAAAGCTGCCATTGCACTTCATTTTGAAGGGATGGATTTTCCATGGCTTGTTGAAGCCTAGAAACAAGGTAGTTAACAAGCATAGGGGCATCATTAGTAGCCTGCTTATTGGCAAAATCAAAGTTATCAACATTAATTTCACTCTGTTTACTATTGTCAGCCATTCTAGCAATTTTTAGATGTAAACTTTTTAGGTGTACTTTGGCACTTCAAGCCCTAGTTGCTACTCCTCTTTACCCCTTTAGAAAAAGCACTCAAGCTACTGTACCCATGGCTCAAATAGCATTAATTGCAAGGAATAGAAGAGAGGGTGGTTCAACCGTGAAACAACATCATCTCATGTCAAGCTTCTAGTAGCTCAATAGTGGTTAAGCCGTAGGCAAGCCCCGTAGGACTCCACTATTAAGACCATAGCTCTCGACGGTGATGCCCCGTTATCTACACGAAGGCATGCGCACTGCAAGGCTGAAAAATCCCTATTCTACTTAATCAAAAACAATTAATAGTACCAACCATTTATAGTTGGCTTGAGGATGTCCCTTCTTGAGCAAGAAAAGAGAAACCTTCTGCTCTGATACCAATGTAACATTTAATGGCCTAGTAACTTGTGTGTAGCGGAAAATAGGATGAACATAGTGAGCATTTCATTAGAATAGATTCCTAATGAGAATAACAAGAGTGATTGGATGGAGAGAGCAACAAAAAGTATAACACGTAGTTAAATAGCATGAACAATACTTCAAAAGAGAGAGAAATTAAGATATTAACAACAATTGAGGACCGGATTTACATGGAGCCGGGTCCCCCCTCCAAAAGGCTTTGTATTATGGTTTCTCCCATCAAGAGATACATTTTACAATACAATTCTTTGTGTTCCTTCAGTACTAGCTAGTGCAATGAAGATGGAAGCTTCAAGCACTAACAAAAACACTTATAAAACACAACATCAATTTCCTCATGGTCTCAGACCCAAGACCTCACACACCTTTGAAGATGGTGAGAGCTAGCGGGGTATGAGAGTAGATTGAGAGGAAGGAGTAGCTTTACGAGAAAGATGTACATCTCCTCACATAATCACTCATATTAGCATAGCACAGCTTAGTAATTAGCATGGTAGAGGATATGAGCATGCATTGAAGCTTGGCTCTTGGTTGGATTTGCATCACAAAGCCAAGAGTTGTTTGCGTAGGCCTTCCTTCTCACAAGCTTGGAGTAGGTGATAAGCTTTCCATTAAAACTTGAGAAGGAGAGAGAGAGAGAGAGAGAGAGAGAGAGAGAGAGAGAGAGTCTGCTTGCTTCACACATGAGTTAGTGTGAGTGTGTATGCAATAATGCCTTGTAAAATTCAGTCCCCCTCTCTCTCTTGGTCGACCCCTCTTGCTATTTGCTCTTGCTAGCACCTAATTGGACCTCTCCCAGCTTAGCCAATGAAAGTTAAGTAGCATAAGTGATAGCCTTCTGACATGTGTCCCCTTTTGTGAGAGCTTTATGTAATTAATTAATGCAACTAAACTCTCATTGGACCCCTTTGTCTCCTGGCCAATAAGAATGAGGCAAGCCACTGGGTTGTTGAATGCTCATTGGACCCCTTGGGAGACTGTCCAATAGTCTTCTAGAGAGCTTAATTCTTATTGGTTCTTTTATTAAGTGTTTTTAAATTAATTAAACTAGATTTACTCTAGCCTAATTCTCATTGGTCCACATCCATGGCCATCCAATAGTAGTTGAGTACACCTTGTGGGCATCTGACCTAGGGAGCTGACATGTGTCCCTCATTCCCTTTGTGTAAAGGAGGCTTGTGTGTGTGTGTGTGTGTGTGTGTGTGTGTGTGTGTGTGTGTGTGTGTGTGTGTGTGTGTGTGTGTGTGTGTCATCCCCTACTTGCAAGGTTGCCCCCTCCTTTGTAGGAGTTGTGAAGACTTTTGGTACACAGACAAAGCATCCAATATTCCTAAGCTTTTCACCTTTGGACACAACCTTTGATTTTTGAAACCTTAGCATTTTGGAAGTCTTAATGGGTTGAACCTTAGGGTCTTTAAAGCCCATTGTTGCACATTTCTCTTTTGCAGATGGCCCCCCCTTTGGATCCCTATTTTTCCTCCTTTGGATCCCTATTATGGCCGGTTTGCCAGCTTAACCAATATTCTAGCTTTTTCTCCCCTGGCACTTCCCCATATTAAATGATCAGTTTAACATGAGAAAATCGTTTATTTAGGAGAATTGGATATTAATTATTATGACAATTGAGTACTCAAGTAGGGTGTGATACTCAAACTTGGAAACTTTTTGAGGGTATAGAGTGCATAACTGAAGCGATTTGCTCGAGGATACGAGGGTAGGTTCGATTTCACCTTTTGGAGAAGAACATGACTCTTGTAGTTGGGGGCAACATAGGTGTAGTGTATGAAGTGTGAAGCCCAAGATTTCTCCCAAGCTATGACATATTGATGTTGTGAAAAAGCCTCATTCAGTTTGGATTCTATCAAGCAGCAGGTGTAATGCATTGCATATTCCAAGCCACTTCTTGATGTCTTGCATCCATCCTCAACTTAAAAGTTTACTTTTGTGCGTCTTTTCAATTTTTTTACTTACTTCCATCCAATTCTCGGAAGTTGATGTAATGGGTTTTTCCGCATCTCAACCGTGTACTCCACAACTCTGTCCATACCCATACACCCCATGAGGATGAAGGGAGGCAATGTGCCCTCTATACTTTTTGTTGCCTGAGGATGAGCAATAGAGTTGGTTATGTATCAAAGAGGCACTCTTATCAATATTGAGGGACGTGCATACCACAACAGAACTGTGTTGCGGTATGCACGTCCCGGCACAATGAGTATGATCTAGGTATATGTGATGATATGCTTACAATTGGTAGCGAAGTTTATGAAAGTGAATTTGAATCAGATTTTAGTGAGGATGAGGAGAGCGTCATTAATATACATGCTACTCATCTTGGGGATCTCTATTACTTTGATGGTGCAACTATTTGCAAAGGCTTGGTGAGGGCCATGGAGATTTGGAGCATGTTTGAGTCAGATGCTTCCCTTTCGAAAAGTGACTCAGACATGTCACACCAAGAGGATGTCAAGGCCACCGATGGAGATGACTCTAGCTTCAGGGAGGAGTACAAGAAAAAAAGTAGGCCTTTCTTTGAGGATTTGCATGAGAGTTTACTGTCTTGTCGTCATGAGCTAGAGCAAGAGGGAGGGCAAGTTATGCCTTCTTGAGAGACCTTGGGTGAGTTTATGGTTGAGTCTCTACCCATACAACACGAGGGAGTGAGAGCACTACCATTGGCGTATGTTATTAAAGATGCTTCACAGGTTATTGAGTCAAGGAATCCATTGGTTAATGATGATATGTTTAAGTTTGGTTGTGAGACCAGAACATACAAAGGGATGATGCAGGTGAAGGATGCCATGGTTGAGGATTCTACTATTTCATTTTATGAGAAAGATGTGTGTGAAGATAGGACACAGAACCTTGATAGGTTAAGGTGGTATACCTCTACTCTTTTTTATGCATGCTTGGTTGAGGAGGTTACAATTGATGATTTCGAGGGAATATTGAATGAAAGTGTACCTCTTGAGAAGTTGACAAGTTACCCAAAGGTCTGTGCGCAATCTGGCACCTTAAAGTGGCCACCAATAACGACCATCATGATGAAACATGTGTTAATTGTGAAGACTTTGAGGAAGCCAACACATGCAACCTCATATGCGGCCCATTTTTTGGTGGGAACGAGTTAATGAAGTGTGCCAACTTCCGAAGGGAGGCCATGCACGTGAAGGCGATGGCGAGGCAACCAGCAAAGTACCATCCAAGAAACCATAATTCGAGAGATTGAGGCCGATAGGGGAGGCAGAGGAAAGCACTGGGGAAACAACAGAAAGGGACCGCCACCTGGAAGGGGGACGTAGTGGAGGATCCAGCAGCGCTGATAAGGTAGGTGACTTTGAGCAGCAATAAGGCTGCGTTATATGAAGGAAGGGAGCTGTGACAAAAGAGCGCTGGGAATAGGAGGCCGGGAGCGAATGATGAGGCAAAGCTTTCGAGGTGCAGGAAGGGGGAAGGAAGGTAGCTGTTTGGCAAGGTGTAGGTGAAGAGCCGCCATGAGGATAAATCTGTGAGCGCAAGAGAAGATATTGGAGAGGATGCGAGTTCGGGTAGTATTCTCAGATCAGTTCTGAAGAGAGGAATACTTAAGAGAGAGGTTGCTTTGTTTGGAGCTACATGACAGGGTTGTATACAAAAAAAAAAACAAAAAAAAAAATCCTCTTTCTTCAGAATGGTTTGTATAATGGACTTGAGTTTTGACATAATGGGTTGGAAACCAAGAGCACAAAAGACGCAAACAATCGAAGCGTCTCAGTGATAGACAAAGCCTATTGGAGAAGCTAAGTCGAATATAACGTGATGACAGCCTTGTGCAAAGGAGAGACATCAACTCTTAGTCCTCTGTCACTGAATGGAAACAAATAAGACTCCATTTTGCGAAGTAACTGCGAACATCCTCACTTCACAGTATATCGTAGGAAACTGAGTTTGGTCCTCCCCATTACCATCTGAATGAGCTAGCATGTACAGATAGTTTTCATATGAAGCAGAGGCATAAGATCATGATGCCGATTATCTTGATTACCATCATTTACTCAGCAACCACACGCTCAAAAACGGGGACCATTGTAGCAAATGAGGAGACCAGATGATTTTTTTTGCAGCCTAAAACAAGGAGCAGCTACAAAATCTTTGTTGTACAACCCCTCTGTACAACTAAGCCCGTCCTTACATAGAGAAGAGGGACGATGACATATAGAACAATTGCCGAGCTCTAAGGGAATAGGTCTCACAAACGAACCCAAAAATTGCTCGAGCTTGAAAGGAATGGGTCTTATATAAGCACCCAAAAGATAATGGTACTCTTCACGAGCAAAGAGAAATAAGCTGCCAAGCAAGTATCATGGCAGGTTATCCAGAAAATCCTCGATTTCTGCTCTCCGATGCAATGGATCTGACAGCCCCCGTAGAGTATTCTGTGCCCTGACGTCCGGTTCAAGACCTGATGAAACCACCTCCTGGAACCAATCTTTAGCTCTATCTAGACCAACATACTTCCCAAACGCCTGCAGCATTGTCGTAAACACGGTCTGATTGATTTTTATTTGCTTTCCTATCATTTCATCATACTTCTTCATCATTGCATCCAAATCCCCTCTGTCTGCATAGCCCTTGATTATTGTCCCATAGGTGACAATATTTGGCTCAATCTGTGCTCCTTTCATCCTCTCAAAAATCTTTTCAGCTTTTGCCATGTCGCACGCATTCACATATGCATTCATCAGGGTGGTGTATGAATGTACATCCGGGCTGCATCTGTGCATCCACAAGAACAGACAGAATGAGAAGCATCCCCAACTGGCGCAAAATGCTGGTAATAAGACATGACAAGGTACAATAATGGTGCCAAACTCGCTTTTAAACATGAAGAATCCACGAGGAAACTTACTTATCACGTTTCATATCTTTGAGTACAGCTTCTGCCTCAGCAGGCATCCTGCAATTGGCATACGCATCCAATAGGACATTGTATACCGTGCGGTTTGGTCTGCATAAGAACCATAAGCAGTTAAAAATGACTCAGCTTGGCCCCATAATTGTTATGGCACGAGTAGCTGGAGAGCCTTTCAAAAGACAGCACCTGATTCCAGAGTCCAACATCACTTTGAAAAAATACTGTGCCTCTTCAGCTCTCCTGGCCCTAGCAAAAGCCCCTATTCGAGCAGCATAGGTGATGACGTCTGGTTCAATATTATTGCGCTGCATCTGACATGAGCAAAGACCTGTCAGATGTCAGAAAATCTTCCATCAGAGCACCTCATTAGCGCTCAATCAATCCCATTTTGTGAAATATCCTGTAATTAATGACCCTCACACCAAATTTTCCAGGAAATGGGTATACCTGTTTAAAAACACTTTCTGCAGCATCTACAGAACGCTGACAAGAAAGCAAGGTATTGAATGTCACAATGGAGAGAGGGATTTTCACAGCCTTCATTTTTCGTGATAAATGGAGAGCTTCGTCTATCATCCCGCGCTTTCCATAGGAGTGAATCATCAAGTTACACAATTTTTGGTCAGGCTTAACAATGTTGTCCGACTCCATGTCCTTGAATATTCTGTCTGCATCTTCATACCTATGTCCCTAAAATAACAAAAAGAATCCCAACACATAAAAACCACTTGAAATTTTATTTTAGTCCAAGGAGATATGAGCAATGGGAGCCTGACTACCTTGACTAAGGCACCAATTATTGTCTGATAAGTGAGTGCCGTCGGTTTTGGACCTTCTTCAAGCATTTGGTTTAGAATGCCCTCTGCTTCATAAAAGAGACCCTTATTCCCATATGCTTCTATGAGAGATGTATAAGATGCCACATTTGGTTGAAATCCGGCCTTCTTCATGCTGTTTAGAGTTTTTTTAACTTTCCCAGGCTCACCAATCTTTGCATATGCAACCAATTGAAGATTGTAATCAAGTTCGGTAATCGTCCACCACTTTTGATGCTTGAGCCATCCAATGATCTACCAAAGTACAATTACAAAGTTAGCAAGCTTTACAATGCATGGTGTCCTGAATTTCCTACAACATATGCTTCCAAAACAAGGCGACATGTTTGAGCAAGTTTTATCACCTGCTTCCCAGCTCTCACATCCCCTCTATGATTCTTGGGCTCTAAGCTTCATTGGCAACTGTAATGGCATAGGCCTCTCTTGCTTCGGCTCAATGAAATTGTGCAATAAATGGAGCAGCCAATTTGCACAAAGCCAGAACAAAACGTGGCCAACTAGACTTTTAACCACTAGGTTTCTAATCTTCACAAATACAAATACGAACCTTCTCTGACTCTAGAAGTCATAATCACCCCTAAAAGACAGCCTTTTAGATCAGGACTCGAGACAGATTTTTCATAAGTTGCACGAAACGCCGTTTTAGACCCATTGGTAACCGCGAAACCTTTCCTGGCATTTCTGATTTTCAGGAAGCTCGTTATGGGGCATGTAATTTTTTGGGGCCTTTTCTTGAGCGAAACTTGCATGGATTATTTTGCTGCTGATTCCCGAATTCGTTTTCTGCACCGCGACTCTGCACACTGTATACTACACACTCTTTTGAGCAATTTGGTGGTTTAATTGAGTATGAGTCTGGTAAAGCTAACCCTGTTGCAGATGCGTTAAGTCGCAAAGGACAGATTCTGGCTCTTGAGTCAAGATCCACAGTTTCTATTCAGGGCAAGATCCACAGTTTCTCTTTCGACATCATGAAGAACCAGTATGCAGATTCCGAGTTTGGTAAGCACTGGTTGCAGGCTCTTGCTTCCCAAGGGCCCAGCAACTATCTCATTCTGAAGGTTTATTGTATTTTCGTCACCGTCTATGTGTGTTTCCTTCTCTCAAGACAACCATATTGCACGATGCTCATGACTCTCTCAGCGTGGGCACAGGGGAATGAACATCACTTTGGAAAAAATAGAAAGATTCTTTTATTGGCCTAAAATGCGAAAAGATGTGATTTGTTGTGTCACATAGTGCACCATTTGCCAAAATGGTAAAAGCTCCTCGGGGTAAGCAACAAGGCCTCTTGCTGCCACTGCCTATTCCCTACGGGCCTTTTCACGACATTTGTAAGGTGCAGCCGAATGAATGTTGTATTTTCTCAAGATGAGTGATCCATATTTCCTCAAGGTTCCTTTTAGTTCTTATGGAAGGGAGAGCCTTCCGTTCTTTATGGAGAGTGCTATGATCACGAACTAAGTGAGTTGATATTGTGCGTGCAAGTGTATGAGACTGAGAGAAAGAGAGAAGAGAGATACGACACCAAAGACATTGTAAAACCCTCCTCCGAAGGCCCCTCTCTCGTTGGCGAGAGTGGTCTACGATTGATTGCACAAAGTGGTACAATGATGATGCATGGAAACTGATGCACTTGGGACTAAGTCAATGACGACGACGGTGACAACGACGATGACTTAAGGGCTGAAATCGGTGATCTTCTATCTTCTGTCCACAAAGATGCTATGGCTGAAAATCTGGGACTGCTTGGGGGTGCTGAAAACGCAGATCTGGCTGCTGTTTTTGAGGCTGAAAAACACTGATTCGTCTGCTGTTTTCGGGGCTGAAAAACGCTGATGTATCTTCAGGTTTATGGCTGCGTTTTTGCTGCTGTACTGGAGGCTGGAAACGCTGCTTTGCTGTTGCGACAGAAGGCTGGAAACGCTGCCTTTCTGCATCTTTGAGGCGATCCAAAAACGCTAGGAGTTGGTGCTGTCGTGGTCCAACCAACAACGCAAGTAATTGCAGCTTGAGGGCAATCTTGGAAGCGCTAGGCTGTAGGAGATCTATGGCGGTCAAGCAATGCTGAAAAACGCCAAGTGAGGGGAGGTGTCTGGCGATGAAGAAAACGCTAGGCTTATGGGGGTGCTTGAGGGGTTCTTGCTAAGAGAGAGGGAGTACCTGTTGCTTGTGGCCTGTTGTGCTCCTTGCTCATCTGCCAAAGAGTGCTAACTTGGGTTTTCTTATATATTAACTTACCCAATTTGCCCTACTCAGTTCCCAACAAAAGTCACTTAATAAATAAGTGAAAAATGTCAAAAATAGGAAAATTAGGCTAAAGTCACTGGAAAAATCTCCAAACTGACTCTGATGGAATCTGATGTGAATGCTTATATGCTTATGCGGTGTGCAACCAGAGGATATGCATCTACACTAAGTGACTGGGCATGCACGGTCTACGAATAGACTCACAAAAGTGCCAGATCACTTCTAATCTAGACTGACTGGACTTGACGGAAACCCTGTTATGGTGTAGCTTGTCCACGGACACATAGGGTTGGATGTGTCACGTGACAACATTTCTATGGATTTTGTGGACTAACCTTCCACTTAGTTTGCATTCAAGGAACACTCAATGTTTGACAATTGTTGACCGTTTCAGCAAATTTTGCATGTTGATTCCTTGTAAGGCCACAGTAATTGCTCAGGATGTAGCACGGTTGTTCATTAAGCATTGGTACCCCCTCTGTGGTTTGCCAAAGTCAATTGTTTCAGATAGGAATGTTAGTTCACGTCCAATTTTTGGCAGTCAGATGGTCAAACAGAAATTTACTATCATTTGGCTTTTGATGTTTCGAAGTCATATGTGCATGATCGACAGTCTCATTGGGAGCTCTATCTCCCGTTGGTCCAAGTAATTTTGAATGACTGTTATTCCTTTGCCATTGGTAGAACTCCGTATGAGGTAGCTTTTGATCGTCCGTTCTAGTCACTTTTGACTCACTCGATTAGTCAAATGCTTGATGCCAATGATAAAAGTTAGTCATTGGATGAGATTTCTGAGAGTGTGAAGCTTCGGCTAAGCAAGGCTCACGAATCTTACTCACGACAAGCTAACAAGCATCATCGAGATGTTACTATCAAGGAAGGGGATTGGGTCTATTTAAGAATCATGAAGCAACGTCTTAAGCAAGTAGGAAAGAAGTGTCCTAAGTTGTCTTTCAGAATGTATGGTCCATTTCTTGTCGTTAAAAAGGTCAATAAGATTTCTATGAAATTACAATTGCCTAACTCATGGTCAATGCACAACCTTTTCCATGTTTCTTGGTTGAAAGTGTTTCAGGGTACACCTCCAAAGGACATTTCCAAAGAAGAAGAACCAAAGATCATCGACAAAGCTGAAGTCATGAAATTGGAGCAAGTGCTATTGCATCGGTTTCACCATTGCTCAAAGAAGCAAGTGCGACATTACTTTTTGAAGTTCAAGGATCGAGGAATCCACGAGGTAGTGTGGGTCGATGAAGTGTTTTTCAGAGATTATCCAGAGTTGTTGGCAGACTACAAGGAAGCCATGCAGCTCGGTACCAGTACCTCACTTTAAAAAGGAGGGGATGTCACGTGCACATCTAACCCTATGTGCATGTGGACAAGCTATCTCAGGTCTAGGGTTCAGGTTAGCCTAGGAAGTATTCTGGCAACTTTGTGAGTGCAGGCCGTGCATGTCCAGGCACTTAGCTTAGTTGCATATCCTTTGATTGCACACAGCATAATCATTAGCATGACATTCAGTACCCATCATGTCTCTTAGGTAATTAGCCTCTTGTTCATAGAACAATGTCGGTAAGGCATACCTTCAGGAAAAGGATTGGCTTTGAGGGCTCGGTCTAGAGGTCTAATAGGTATCTTCAGAGACTGTTTTCTTATTCGAATACTCATTTACTAAAAATGATATATTGTTTCACCAAACCAATGAGAAAAAGGACCCCTTTTCAATCCTCCTGGTTTTTGGGTCAAGAAATGGAGGATTTGCCGGCTTTACGCTAAAATGCATGGAAATCTGTCGGTTTTTTCGAAGACAAGAATGAAATCTAACCAAGATTTTATGATATTGGCCAATGAAAAATACACTAAAGTCGCTCTTTCAAGCACGCAAATATTTAGCATCAACCAATTCAATGGTATAACGTTGTTGTTGTCAAGCATTTCAAAGGAATGCTTCTTTTTGAAACTTATTGCAATTTACAATCGTTTAAGCCCATCATGCATGCAGCACTAGGTTCTTTTGAGAAGTTTTCCCTTGGAGGAGGGTTGGAGACCATCTGGTATCGTATTCTTCTCTCTCTCTCTCTCTTTCTCTTAGTCTTAGCACTTTCATTCACATTAGCATTCACTTTGTTTGTGATCACTGCACTCTCTCTCTAAAGGAACGGAAGGCTCTCCCTTTCATAAGTAAAAGGAACCCTTGAGCACAGTACGAAGCACTCATCTTGAGCAATAACAACATTCACTTCCGCTGCAACTTACAGCCGAGATGGTAGGGTCATCATTGATGGCAAGACCATCGCATAGGGACTCGCGGCCTATGAGACACATGAGGAGATTCACATTGTGGTTTGGAGTTGCAATGGGGATCTATGGACACATCCACAAAGGCTTGAGGAGGTGATGAGAAGACGGGACCTCATTCTCCTGACAGAGACACATGAGGGCCCAAGGCGGAGTCTACCGAGGATTCATGGCTTTCAGTGGAAGTCCTCAAGTCACGTGCACATCTAACCCTATGTGCATGTGGACAAGCTGTTACTCCTACTTCTGGGGTTTAGGACAACCTAGGCAGTGTTCTGGCACCCTTGTGAGGCATTTAGCAGCCAAGTATAAGCAATTCACTGCAGACGTGTCATGCCAAGGGTAGGACTAGACGGGCACGGCCCGGGCAATGTGCCGGACACACATGCAGTAAAGGGGTCTATATATGGAAGAGGGCCAGGGGCCTATATATAGGATGGTTGGGAGGTTATTCGCATGTCTGTCTACCCGCTGGTCTAACATTGGTATCAGAGCAAGGTGGAGAGGAGGGGACAGCAGGGAGCTATGGAGGAGGGAAGCATGGCGTTCTCTCTGGAAGCATGGCTCTCTCTCTCTCTCTCTCTCTCTCTCTCTCTCTCTCTCTCTCTCTCTCTCTCTCTCTCTCTCTCTCTCTATGGAGGAGATGAATTCGGTGAAGGAATCGGTGAAGGAAGGTCGTGGCCCTCATGCTTCTTTGCATGGATTTGCATGAGTTTGCATGCGGTGCCATGGAGAAGAGGAGGATGAAGTCGAAGCACGGGAGTCGGCTTCAAGCAAGCGGGGTTTTTGACTCAGGAGGGACCCGCAGGAAGCCACCCCTGTGTCGGGAAGGGGAGACGAGTCGAGGTCGACCATAGCATGTTTTTTTCGCCTCGTTGGGCTCGCGCTGGGCTGACAGGGTGAAGTCGACTCTGCGCCAAGCTGCATGGAACCCTTCGGCGACCTGCAAGACGGATTTTTAACTCTCCCTCGTCGCCTGTGTCTGCCGCCATCACTAAGGAATTTCTTTTTCAATTTTTTTTTACTTTATGCTTGGCCGCCCACGAGCGCCCAAGGGCAACCCTAGGATCAGGCCAAGGGCAAAGCCCCACGAGATGCATGGGAGCCATGGCTCCGGACGGCAATGAGATTCAAGTACAATCTCAGCAACAGGGGAAGATCGACCGGAATTTGCTGCACAAGAACTATGCAAAAAATCTGAAATCATAGTTACCGGGGAACGCCTATATGGGGCCTTGGAACGCCGGAACGGCGTTCTGGCCGGTCAAAAATTCAGGGAACACGTCGGAACGGACTGCCGTTCCGACAGGCAGGCCATCACCGGAACGGACCGGCTGGAATGGGGCAGAACGGCCCGGAACGGGACGGAACGGCCGGAACGGCAGCAACGGGCAGAAACGGGCAGTTTTTCAACTTTTAAAAATATAGCTGTTTGGGAGATTTGGGCAGCCAACGGCCATTTAAATTTTACAGCCCTATATAAATCCCCCCTTCACCAAAGCATCAAGGAAGTTTGAAGGGGGCCATCTCTCCCTTGCTCTCAACTCTCGAGTCTCAACTCTCAAGCCATAGGGGCCTAGCCTCTAGCTCTCAAGCCATAACCTCTCTCTCTCTTGGGCTAACCCTCAAGGCTCAAGGGTCAAACTCTCTCTCTCGGTCTCAACTTCCAAGAGGTGAACCGTGAAGCCTCTCTCTCGAGTCTCAAGCTCTCTATCTCAACTTCTCATTGCTCAAGCCTCAAGCAAGAACGGAATCAAGCCTCTCTCTCTCTCTCAAGCCCTCTCTCAAGCTATCTCTCTCTCTCTCAAATCCTCAAAGATCAAGCTCTCTCTCTTTCACGGATAATCCATGGCCTCTTCTTCTCGTTCAACCCCCTCCGTTCATGCGGGCAACACTCAAAAGGCGAAGGAATGGTCGTGGTGGGATGAAGTGACCTCGGAGGGCACCTTGTCGGCGGCGGGAGGTTCTCGTGCATGGGGATGCAAGCTATGCTCTTACACACGGAAAGGGGGGCATGACAAAGTGAGGGCACACTTTCTTCGAGTGCCGGGACATGAGGTGAAATTTTGTGCCAACGTAACCATCGAGAAGAGGAAGGAGCTCGAGGAAAAGGAGCTCGAGAGCGATATGAGGAGATCCATGCGCTTTGCAGCTCGAGGTGGAATTCATATGCCTCTCCTTTACACGGGGCAGCGTACATGGTGGATCCAGAGTTCCAAGGTGCAGGGCAAGAGACAGATAGGGAAGTCATGAACCAATTTACAAAGATCTTAAACAAGATGGTTCTAGACAGAGATGGGGGACGCATTGTCAGAGATCAGCTGAGACAGTACAGAGAGATGCGGGGGTCATTTGGCAGTCCAGATGCTCAGATTGATCGCAGGAAAATAGGTTCAGTGCTTTGGTGGGAGGACTATGGCTATGATGGCCCTAAGCTTCAGAGATTGGCGATCCGTATTCTCAGCCAGTCAGTTAGTACCTCATGCTTGGAGCAATTGTGGAGTACCTTTAGCCACATTGCTTCCAAGAAGAGGAATCGGCTTGGAGTGGAGAAGGCTAATGATCTTGTCTTCGTCAGCGCAAATTTGAAAATGCTTTGCAAGAGTACAGACAAACAGACAGAT
This sequence comes from Adiantum capillus-veneris, assembly GCF_014529385.1. Classification (NCBI taxonomy): domain Eukaryota; kingdom Viridiplantae; phylum Streptophyta; class Polypodiopsida; order Polypodiales; family Pteridaceae; genus Adiantum; species Adiantum capillus-veneris. The sequence goes on along the minus strand of NC_140953.1, from coordinate 8,530,983 downwards.
CCTTTTACACAGTGGGAGATGGAGCAAGAGGCTTCTCAGGCGGATGGAGATGCACATCCACCAACACCAGGTACTTCATCTGTGGCTGAGATCGAGCCGGACCTAGACCTTGATGATGAGGAATGGGAGGATGTGCATGATTTACAGCCGGCTACTACGGATTGGGAGGCCTCTCAGGCTAGTGGCTCTTGAGTCTTGAGTCTTTGCCATTTATCCTTACCTTTCTGTATGGCTGCTTGAGCCTTGCCCTCTTTGCCATTTGTAGCTACTAGCATCTTTATGGTATTTGTCACCTTCAGTCTTTTGGTATTGTGGTCACTGAAGTCTGGTTTGAACTTTGCCCCCCTTTGGTTTTTTTGTAGCACCTTGGCCGCTGGCGGCCCTTGAGGCTTGTTACTATGTTAGCCATAATTAATTCCAAAGTGTTATCTCTGACTACTACTCTTGCAATTATTTGAGAGCATTGTGTATGTACTATGGAAATTGTGTTTGCTCATTGTTGTTCATCTGGCTATGTACTCTGGGCGCCTCACATCCCAATCAAGTCATAATAAGGTTTAATGGTCTTCGAATCGTGTTTTTTGTGGGTATTAGAGTCAAAGGACTCTAATACTACTTGTATTCAAACACATAACGCTAAAAAAAATAATATTTGGGTGTTTTTTTAGCCTGCCGTTCCGCACCGTTCCCGTTCCGGGCCCATTCCCGTTCCCCCGTTCCGCAGGGAGGCCCGTCGCCGTTCCCGTTCCGCGTTCCGGGTAACTCTGTCTCAAATACTCCATATCTTGAATTTCAAGGCTACAGTCGCTTTGCACGGCAATCGGCAAGAACTCGGCCATCACGATCACGGCCTCCAGTTTTTCTTTTGAAGCCCCCAAGAACATGGAACTCTGAAATTCTAATGCAAATGCAACAAATCGGTACGGCTACGACATGTTTGGCCTGCATGGTCATGCACCATGCAAGATATCAACACCATGGGATGTCGATTCGGGTGATTAATGAGAACCATTGTTTGGTTGAGGGATCAACATCAAGCACGGCTTGAGTATACAATCCCTCGACACCACACGCGAGTCGGCGGGTAATTGTTGATACAAAGGTAACTCAGGCAGGGCCTGTGACATATTCGATTACGGTATTCGGCAAGGCCGACCAGTTAGTATAATTTCAAGTAACTGTTTACCATCAGATACTTTCCAAGGGCAAGGCTCCCTAGAGCGACACTCCAATAAACCGGTTTGTGTCTTACGTCGGTTGTTCAATTTTGATCTCTCCTCGTTGTGCTATCTCGAGGCGGAGAAAAGCAAGATTTCTGGGAGCACGGCTCCATGAATTGGATGCATACTCATTTCCAAGCCATTGCAGCTTGCTAAGAAGCAAGCAATATAGAAACATTGACATCCACAGCTAGGAGCTGAATGCAATGTTGACCACCATATGCAATTTCGTCAAGCAAAGGTTGCTTTGAACAAGCAGTCAGTAGCAAAATTTAGCAAGGCCGTTTCCCTCTGAAATTTTCACAAGGTCAATTTTTTGTACATGATCGACAAGGTTGATTCTCTTTGCTATGGCATCTGCCGTCCATCGCATTTGTAGGCAATGAGGCCAGATGTAGTTCTATGAAGCAAGGCTTCAATTTATTCATCTTGCATTGAGACTCCCCACGTTTGGCATATGCTATGAGCATACAAACTTGGGACGGATTTGGCAAAATGTTTGCAGATTCTTTCATTCCGTATACGACGGATGTATATGATACAAGAGGACGAATATACATATGCGACAACTCTCTCTCGCACGGCAGATTTGGCTATGAGCCACCTTTACGCGAGCTTTTCCTTTGGAATTTCATGAAGACTGGTTTCAGCAACAACTACCAGGTTAACCAAGTTTAAGTTTTTCTTGTTTTTTTTTTTCTATGTTTACACTTTACTTGGCAATTACTGTCATTGTGTAAAGCAAAGTGCTTTGGCAATTTTACATGAAGCACGGCTTCTCCCTTGTGCCGAGATACTGCCATTGATTTGGAATCAAGGGCTTTGGCACACAAGTTTGGGGAACTGGCAAAATAGGGAATGTCAGCTCACAGAATCCCTACCAGTTTATTCTGTGCAAGGCACTTATGGTTTTGGTTCTCACGCTTGAGACCGTTATAGTAGCCAAGGGCTTACGTTTTTGCATGCAAGGCATGTTAAGCAGGTGGCATGGATTCCACCACTTTATGCATTATGCTTCCGCTATCACACTCGCAACTCTGTCAAGGACAGACTAAGTGATGGATTGTTGAACCTGATGGTTGGTTGCTATCAACACCCAACAGCACTAAAAGGAACCTAAATCTAGGACTTATTTCACAGGCAAAGTGCCAATGCTAAGTCATTTTCATACAATCACGACCCTGCAAGGCAGGTAGATCAAGATGTGGTTGTGTTTATCTGTTACCTCTCTCAATGAGAGAGTCATAGCAGAAACTTGTTGCATGCTTATAGGATACGCTGCACGTTAGGCATAAGATGCACACGAGCATGGCAATCAACTATACACGTCATAGTCGTTCAAGGAAAGTTCCGCAGCCCAGCATGCTCTTCTTCTCTCTCGTTCTCTCTCTTTAAGGGAATAATGAAAATCTTCTAAGAAGCTTTTGATACGTGTTTTGCTCGTGAGTCAGCCTGAGCCAAGGTGCTCTAACTCTCAGCTAGCACGTGGCTAAGATGCTACTCAAATTAGTCTTCATCGGTACGTCCATTGAACACTAATTTGCACAAGGGCTATGAGCCACACAGGCTAAGAGCCATTGTCAGGCCAAGGGTAAGACCCAACTATTGGCATTCTTTGGGTGATTGTTTTCAAGAGTGAACAGATCTACCCAGGGAAGTATACATCGACGTTAATGGACAAGCAAGGGTCTTGTCATTCAAGATGTTTACAGTGTCATTTTTGCACTACATGTTTTCAGTGCGACACTCAAGTTGAGTTTTTGATAAATCTTCAACTCACAGCAGCTGATCTCTACAAGGAAGTATATATGCAGTAATCAGTTGAGACAGCATGGCTGTCCACAAGAGCTAGGCAGTTCACTTGTGTGGATTTCTTGCTCTCTCTATAGCACTACGGAGTGTCTATAGACATATTGTTTGGGGTACGACCCGGAGGGTGACTGCTAAATCACCCCATAGGCATCGAGGATCACAGTTTGATCTCTCCTAGTTAAACTTTCAAGGAAAGAATTCCGCAATCTACCACACGGTAGTGGACGAATTCAACTTTTCGAGTTGATTCCAATCATTATGTACACGGTTAACTATGTTGGTTACCATTGCCTACTAGTTGAGCAGTTTCTATAGAGGGTCTTACCAAGGGGTTTGACTACGTAGATGTTAACCAAAGGGATTGGATTGCGCAAGCAACACCCACGGTTTCCAGTGCAAGTCGTATAAATACACTTGAATGTTTCAAAGCCATGCCAAGGGCATGTTGGAACAGAGTATTTTGGACCGTAGCGTCCACTATACCTTATGCTGTTACGAACCTAGTTGTAGTGGTTCGATTTGGCACATGTTGTCACATGGGATACAACATGGTCTAGGAACTCAAGGAGTTCAGTTTAGCCAGTGTGGAGCATGATAATGAGAGTCCCTCTCACTCTTGTCGTGGAGTGTTTGCAGTTACCTCCACACACAAGTACCAGCTCGTACTTGATGGATGTCGCTTTTCTTGATATCCTTGTTTGAGACATATTCCACATGTGGAGAATATGAGTCTCTTGGACTGACACTGGCACCAACTTTTTACCAATGTGTCGCGACGAAGTCCCTAGGTGCTGGTCGCATCCATTGGTTCGACCATTTTAAGCACACAGTATCAGGAGCAATTTCAATGGCCAGAAATTGTCGGATACTAAGTACAAACTTGTTACGATTACAAGTGTTGCGAAACCACCTTAACGGAGGGTCGTTTCTACATATAGCTAAGTATGCTATGTACATGAGAATGTCTCATGGTTGGTACCTAGGTGTGACTGGGTTGTCACATTCTGTTGTGGTCCAAATTTTGTTGCAAAATATGCTATATTCATGAGAATGTCTCATGGTTGGTACCTAGGTGTGATCGGGTTGTCACATTCTATTATGGTCCAAATTTGTTGCAAGACTTTCACGTACGTACCGTGGAAAGTCTCGTCATGGAATTGCGGTTCGGATATGTTTGTGTTAAATGCATGCACACTAGGTGTTATGGGCCCTAGTGTTTAACACAAATTTATTCGGAGCGGCATGCAAATTCATGGACATTATTGTTTCTGCAATTTTTTGCACTGCCAGTGCAATCTCTCTTGCAGATTTAGTATGAGTTTACACCCTGCCATACAAGGTGATGGCTGAGTATGAGTGTTCGTGATTGGCTGCTTGAAACTCCAATCTGCTTTCAACCTAGTTGGTTGTCTCCATTCCATATCGAGTATATGGCTAGATACTCAATGATTGAGTCATAGTTTGTCGTCAGTCGTGGGCGACTGTCTGTAAGTGGTTGGGGGAAAGCACCTCACTCTTATTGTTGCTATTCATCCCGCGTACGATGGGCAGCTTACAAGCATTCTATTTAGTACTAAAGGATATGCAAAGTGCATACGTTAGTAAAGCACGCTAAAGGATATACTAAGTGCATACGTTAGCAAGAAGTGAAACAACTAGATCGATTACCTTTCTGGTTTGGAGTTTGCTTCATATGATGAAAGGCATGTTACGGCTAGTTCTAGTCTCTGCCTGTTATTCTCAAGTTATCAACCTTAATCATCAGTTTGGATGAGGTTGACTATTGGCAAGAAACCACCGCAAGTCAAGGACTTGGTTGCTGTTGATGAGTATGTCAGCATAGTACTTTCATGGAAAGATGAGCCGAGGTTATATTGCACATTCCAGTACCTTCAGAAAGTCTGAAACCTGGGTATGCATTTAAACACCTCTTAGTTGTGATAACTCATTTAGCATTCTCAAGTGAGTTCTAAATGGAGCCTTCACGCTCTTTTGATTATGAGTCGGTTAACCAAGACGGTTGCACAGAGACAACAATGTAGAAAATCAAGATGTTACTCTTGATTTCTTTGAACCTCCCAATGACCCGGGTTCCGCTTCAACGAACCGTTGGCTCCATGAGGGATGCCACAGTGGACAACATTAGTGTTCTTATGAAGATACCACCACTTGTGTTTTCGAGGACGAAAACGCTTCTCCAAGGGGGGAGTAATGTCATGCCAAGGGTAGGACTAGACGGACACGGCCCGGGCAATGTGCCGGACACACATGCAGTAAAGAGGTCTATATATGGAAGAGGACTAGGGGCCTATATATAGGATGGTTGGGAGGTTATTCGCATGTCTGTCTACCCGCTGGTCTAACAATACGAACCACCTCTTGTCCACGTGTGGACCCACTCTTATAGTGCACTTCAATTATAAGTGACCTTGGCTAATTTCAATAAATCGTGGGGGCTGATTTACTACTATTGCCCAACAACACTCACCTCTATATGCAGCCCTATGGGCGCTTGAGAAGCTAGGAAGCAGGAGAGAAGGACAAGTGCCAATGGAACCCGCAGCATCGGCCAAGCGGCCCTCCTCTTCCTCTAGTGTTTTTCAGCCAGCCCCTAGGCATTCCTCTCTCTCTCTCTCTCTCTCTCTCTCTCTCTCTCTCTCTCTCTCTCTCTCTCTCTCTCTCTCTCTCTCTCGTCGGATAGATCTTTAAGGTCTCTTGGGATAGTTTCCTACGACGTTAAAACTCTCTTCTTCTTCTTCTTCTTCTTCTCTGTGCACTTTCTCTCACAGTTTTCATTCTCTCTTGTTTTGGTATTTTGCACAACTCTCATGAAGTAAAGGAGGGCTCTCTCTCCCCTGCAGTAAAAGGAACCTTGGCACGAACTGAGCACTCATCCTGAGCATTCACCATCATTCACTTCCGCTACACATTACATTGGGTATCTGAGCTCTTTGGCAGTGTTCGGTATCATCACTCAAGGAAAGAATCCGAAAGAACCACATAATTTTTTTTGCTTCTTGTGATCGCACTTAACCCAAGCCCACTTGGGAGTGTCGATCCCTAATCTTTGTTTTTGAAGAGTGGTAGGTAACCCAAAAAAGAAGGGCTTGCCCAACGTCCCCTCTTCCACGAACGTTGCACTTGACGGCAGGCCAATTGACGTGCGATGGGAAAAAGCAACCTTGGTGTGAGCGCAAGGCCACCAAGGGGTGCGCCCATTAGGAAGGAGTTTAGCTTGGGTAAGAGAAAGCCTTCTTAAATGCAAATTGCAAGCAGTACCAAGTACCAAGAACCCTAAGTACCCAAGCACCTAAGTATCCCAAGTACCGAAGCACCCAAAGTACCCCAGAACCTAAGTACCCCAAGTACCCCAGACATAGTTACCCGAAACGGGAAATTGGAACGGGAAATGCGAAACGGCACCATGCATGAAATGCCATTCCGTGTTTTGGATATTCACGTCTAAAACACGAACGGGGATCCGGAACGGAATATTGGGATGGGAATGGGGAATGAAGACTTAAAAATGGTAATTCCCTGTAGCTATGACCCCAAAACCCAAGTACCCCAAGTACCAAGCACTCAGTGCATGGTCATCACCAGAAGCGGAATGGATGCTTTGCATGAAGGTGATGAGAGTAGATTGGAGAAGAAGTCCCTACACCAGGAGGACGGTTTCTCGACCCTCCCTCATCCACATCCACGCCACGGGTTGCACCAAACCCTATTGGAGACTTTGGTCAAGTCTATGATGAAGATGATGATACAACAAGAGGCTTAGTGCGCCGCCATGGACAGAGAACGTGAAGAACGGAGGGCAACTATGGAGCTCGAGCATGAGCAAGCACGTGAAGCTCAATGCATAGCGGCTGAAGAAAAGAGGGCAACTATGGAGCTCGAGCGTGAGCAAGCACATGAAGCTCAACGCATGGCGGCTAAAGAAAAGACGACAGCTATGGAGCTCGAGTGTGAGCAAGCACGCGAAGCTCAACGCATAGTGGCCGAAGAAAAGAGAGCAAATATGGAGTTAGAGCGAGAGGTGCAACGGGACCAACGCATGAAAGAGTTGGTCCTACAGGTACTCTCCCTGAAGAGCGAACCACTCAAGGAGGCTGACGAGTCATCACATAGCACAGGTAGAGACGATGACTCCAACAATCGAGTCACTGAGAAGTTGACGTTCAATAAGTATGATGGTAAGATGGATGCTTCTGTGTTTCATTCTTGGTTGCATCAATTAAATGCTTACTTTGCGACTAACAAGAAAACAAAACAAAGGGGCTTTAAAGCCTAGCAAAGAAGAAGAAATAGAAGAAATCCCAACTTATGAAGTCTTACCGAGCGGCCCAAATTATTAATGGGTTAGGATTATTAGTTAGGATTAATAATCCTAACCCCCAACAACTTACAGAGCCGGCCGAGGGCCCTAAACCATATATAAAGAAAATGCTTTTAGACTTCAGTGCTTTTCATAGGGCCTTTAACCCATCCGAAAGCTGAGAGAGGTGTTGAAGTTTCACCTCCAATCTGCTAGTAGCTCCATTACTCATGTGAGCAGATTAGAAGGTGAGGGATATTTTGTGGCTATGCCCTGCCATGTGCAAAGTAAATGTACTTTTCTAGTCGCACATGCCATGTTTGTGCCCACTCAGAGGCTGGCACGAGAGGGATTCTTGTTCCTAGGTCTTTGAGGGGTAGGAAATGGAGAAGGTAACATCTTCATATCTAGAAACACACTGAGCACCATACAAATGTTTCTGACCTAGATCCCTCCATTCCTGTGATGCCATGTACCTCTTAGAGTTCAAACATCTCTCTCGATTGATCCAGTCGGTCCCCGTTTCTCCCAAGGACAGGTGTTAGGGGGAGAGGGCTGTTTTGTGACTATGCTCGGCTAGTGTGAGGCAGTTTTCTCATGTCGTGATATCCCAGCCATGATTAGTCTTGGGTTTTGGCTTGGTGCCATGGCCATGTGGGCTCCTAGAAGCCTTGGATATCTTATCCCAGCCTCTCCTATTTTTTCCCCTGAGCCCTATGGACATATGGTGCCCTTCCCTTGGTAGTACCTCCCTACTTCCCTAATTCTGATCAGCCCCAGCGTTTTTGTTGGGCAACAGAGGCAGTGTGTGAAGACCCTCTCTATGATGCAATACCTCCTCAGGGCAGCCTTTTATAGGCTTTGTGATCATGCAATGGTAGAGTTTCTCATCCGAGATCCAAATCCAAATCTAGATCTAGCTAGGAGGAGGTGCACCAGATCTATATTCTTAGAGCATGTTGTGTTAGGTGCAGCGAATGAATGTTTGCGCTTTGCTCAAGATGAGTGCTCCGAACTGTGCTCAAGGTTCCTTTTGTTCTTATGGAAGGTAGAGCCTTCCGTTCTTAATGAGAGAATGCTATGATCACAAACAAAGTGAATGGACACTGTGCGTGCAAGTGCATGAGACTGAGAGATAGAGAGAGAAGAGAGATACGACACTAGAGATGTTGTAAAACCCTCCTCGGAAGGCCCCACTCTCGTCGGCGAGAGTGGTCTACTTATGATTGCACAATCTGGTACAAACGGTATGCATGAGACTAATGCAAGTCTAGGCTATGTCGACGATGACTGCGGTGATGACGAAGTCGACCTAAGGGCTGAAATCTGCAATCTTTCTACTGCTGTCCAAAAACGCTATGGGCTGAAATCTGCAAATCTTTATCTGCTGAATTCTGACTCTATGTCGATGACGATGTCGATGGCGACGATGCGACGACGACGCACTGAAACTGTAAACCTTGCGGAAACTGACCGTGCGGCGAGGAACTGCTGCGGGAAGGTGAGATCTGTGAGGTTCGGGACTTGATCTGCGATGTCTAACTGCTGAAAACTGAAAACGCTGGTCCTAGGGCTGATCCTGTCGCGATAGATCTGCAAAACGTTGAGGTTGCTGGCAGATGCAAAAACGCTAGGGCTGAAAATGGTGTTTCTGTTGCCGAAATTCTGCAAATGCAAAAACGCTAGGCTGATCTGTTGTGGTCTTGTCGCCAGGGATCTGCAGGGGCAAAACGCTGGCCAATCTGCTGTGTCTTGTCCAAAAACGCTAGCCAAGCTGCTGTGGAGCAAAAACGCTAGAAGCCTTTGGGGTCCTGCTGAGAAGGTGCCTGTTGAGCGGTGCTCTTGCTGCCTCTTCTGCCATTTAGTGCTAACTCTAGTTTTCTTATATGCAAACTTAGCAAAATTGCCCTACCTAATTTTGTTGGAAAGTCACTTAAAAATAATAAGTGAAAAATGTCAAAAATAGGGAAAATAGGCTAAATGCACTGGAAAATTCCCCTGACTGAATCTGATGGATTCTAATGGGAATACTGATGATCATGTTGTGTGCAACCAGAGGATATGCATCTACACTAAGTGACTGGGCATGCACGGTCTACGAATAGACTCACAAAAGTGCCAGATCACTTCTAAATCTACACTGACTTGACTGAACTGAACCCTGATCATGCTGTAGCTTGTTCACGGACACATAGGGTTGGATGTGTCACATGACATGTTGGAAGCGTTACCCATGTGGAGATCGTGTCAGTGGTCTCATGTGCAGGCGCAGTTGGGAGTGTCAGTAGCAATCACAATTGTGTGTACCTCGGGCTTGTCCATTAGGCACGTCAACTCTATGTTGGACCACCCTTGGTCACCTGTAACCTTGTTATCAACATGGAGAGCTTTTCCTAGATATCTCTCTCCATCTTTCTTAAATCATAGTAACAGGGAATGACCGTTTTCAAGTCTCCGTTTCCGTTCCCATTCTAAGTTCCCGTTCCAAATCCTCGTTCCGTGTTTCAAACGTGAGTACCCGTAACAGGGAATGGCATTTTGTGGTAGTTGCCGTTCCGCGTTCCCTGTTCCGGTTTCTCGTTCATGGTAACTATGTCTTAAATATCCTATCTCTTTCTACCTCACCGACCTCTCTTCTCTACAGGTGCCTTGTTCATGTATATGGCATTGCAGGGGTTCTAGATCGGAGTCGAGGTGTCCACCGGATCACGAGGCAATTCTTGTCTTCATTGCATCTTCCACTGCCTCCTTTGTCAGTACTCATCATCTCATAGAATCATATACCATCATATATTCTGAGTCTATGTACCATCTTACATATGCCATTATAGAAAAGACTTTAGCTTAGAATATTTTGTCTCAAATCCTTTGCTAAAAATCTCAACATAATGTTCTCTTTCGTTTCCACTCCAATTAGTACCACATGTCATACTTTACTAACTAAACCCCATCGCAAAAACGCACATTGAACATTTCGAGACTAGGATGCCCTTTAGCAAGATTAATAATAAAATTGTATTGAGTACCAAACCTAGACCATCTCTCTTCCGTTCAATACAAAACGAACCACCAACACAACCACTAAAGAGCGAGATGACCTTGATTATTTCTAGACATCATTGAGGCAGTGTAACATTTAATGGCTTAAAAACTTGTGTGTAGTGGAAATTAGCATGAACATAGTGGGTATTTCATTAGAATAGATTCCTAATGAGAATTACAAGAGTGCTTGGGTGGAGAGAGAGCAACAAAAAGCATAACACCTAGTTAGATAGCACGAACAATACTTTCAAAAGAGAGAGAAATTAAACTATTGACAACAGTTGAGGACCGGATTTACATGGAGCCGGTCCCCCCTCCAAAACGCTTTGTATTATGGTTTCTCCCATCAAGAGAGACATTGTACAATACAATTCTTTGTGTTTCTTCAAGACTAGCTAATGCAATGAAGATGAAAGCTTCATGCACTAAACAAAACACTTATCAAACACAACATCAATTCTCCCCGGTCTCAGACCCAAGACCTCGCACACCTTCGAAGATGGTGAGAGCTAGCAAGGTATGAGAGTAGATTGAGAGGAAGTAGGCGTATTCTTACGAGAAAGATGTACATCTCCTCACATAATCACTCATATTAGCATAGCTTAGCTTAGTAATTAGCATGGTAGAGGAGATGAGCATGCATTGAAGCTTGGCTCTTGGTTGGATTTGCATCACAAAGCCAAGAGTTGGTGGTGTAGACCTCCCTTCTCACAAGCTTAGAGTAGGTGGTAAGCTTTCCATTAAAGCTTGAGAAGGAGAGAGAGAGTCTTCTTTACTTCACACATGAGATTGTGTGAGTGTGTGTGTGATAATGCCTTGCAAAAATCAGCCCCCCTCCCTCTCTTGGTCGACCCCTCTTGCTATTTGCTCATGCTACCCTCTCATGGGACCTCCCTAGGGCTAGCCAATGACAATTAAGCAGCATAAGTGATAGCCTTCTGACATGTGTCCCCCTTTCCCCTTTTGTGAGAGCTTTAGGTAATTTAATAATTCAACTAAACTCTCATTGGACCCCTTTGCCTCCTGGCCAATAGGAATCAGGCAAGCCATTGGGCTGCTGAATGCTCATTGGACCCCTTGGGAGACTGTCCAATAATCTTCTAGAGGGCTTAATTCTCATTGGTTCTTTTATTAAGTGTTTTTAAATTAATTAAACTAGATTTACTCTAGCCTAATTCTGATTGGTCGACCTCCAAGGCCATCCAATAGGAATTGGGTACACCTTGTGGGCATTTGGCCTAGGGAGCTGACATGTGTCCCTCATTCCCTTTGTGTAAAGGGAGCTTGTGTGTGTGTGTGTGTGTGTGTGTGTGACTTTCTCTCTCATCCCCTACAAGCAAGGCTCGCCCCCGCCTATGTAGGGATTTGTAAAGACTTTTGGGACACACACAAAGCATCCAATTTCCCCCATGGTTGACCTTTGGACACAACCTTTGAATTTTGGAACCTTAGCATTTTGGAAGTCTTAATGGGCTGAACCTTAGGGTCTTTTTAGCCCATTGTTGCACATGGCTCTTTTGCAGATGGCCCCTCCTTCGGATCCCTATTTTCCCTCCTTTGGATCCCTACTGTGGCCGGTCTACTAGCTTAACCAATATTCTAGCTTTTTCTCCCCTCGCACTTCCCCATATTAAATGATCAGTTTAAAATGAGAAAATCATTTAGGAGAATTAGATATTGATTATTATGACATTACCTCTCTCTTGAAATCATAGTCGTCCTCGACTATGGTGTAGAGAAGATAAAGCATATTCATAAGTCCTTTTCTTAGCGGGTAGAGGATCCCTATGTTACCCTACGACATCATTCCACAATGGATGACTAGTCCATTTGGCGCTTGAGAGCCTGAGGCTGCCGCAAGCATGTCTGCACATTAGTCCTATCAATCTTCCATAGTAGAGTGACAAGCTCTACTTGGTGTTTGGGAGACGTCGTCTCCGCAAACTTAATCTAAGTATGCATACTACTTCATTTTTGTGCACAATAAAGAAAAAGAGTCTTAGAAGACAAAAACTTTGTTCATTTTTAACATTTTGTACATTTGCTTACTCTTGGGAAGCATTGTAAGCATTGACAAGGTTTAGGTTATCCTTTAATTGTATGCCTTGCATCCATCTAGCATCTCCAAAAGGATAATTCTTAAACTTAATAAAATGTCGTCAGATAGTCTTACCGCCTCTTAGTACCTTGTCTTCATGTCAGAGAATGGACTCGGGCTGTAGCACCTCCTCTTGGTCCTCGATCTCCGGTGGGTCTTCAGTAGTTGGTTCTTGAGGTGGCTCTCCTTTGTAAGGCTTTAATAGGCTCACATGGAAAGCATTGTGTATGAGCCAATGATTGGGCAACTTGAGTTAATAGGCCATCTCATTGATTGGCCTAAGAATCTGGAAGGGACCATAGTACCTTTTTGCTAGTTTAGCATAGTACTTTTCGTGTCCCGTAGGATTCTTGCTCGTCGTGTGCCTTAATCGAGCCTTGGGGAATTTTAATAAGACCCAATCATTTTCTTTAAAGGCTTGGGCTCTTCTGTGCTTGTCAGCAGCAGCCTTTTGCCTTTGTTGTGAGATAGAGATAGCATCCTTAATCTTTTGAAAAGATTCTTGTAGGTCTCGCCTATACTCATCTGCAGCGAAGATCTTTCCATGTACCTTAAGTAGCAAGGGACTTTTTTATCTTCCCTCAATTACCTCGAAAGGTGCTTTTCCCGTGGAAGTATGTACAGTGTTATTGTAAGCATACTCCACTAAGGGTAAGTACTTCTCCCATTGGGATCTTTGATCTACTTCCGTTACATAGGCTTTTAGTAGATCGAGAATCATTAGGTTGGCTATTTCACTTTGGCCATCCGTTTGTGGATGATAGACCGAAGAGAAGTTTAGCCTTGTCCCTAAATTCTCAAAGAGACCCTTCCAGAAATTACTGGTCATTCTAGGATCTCTATCCGACACTATGGACATTGGCAAGCCATGGTACTTGAAAATTTGTGAAATGAAGAGGGTTGCCATTTGATGGGCTTTGATAGTCTTCTTGACAGGTATAAAATGAGCTTGTTTACTGAACCTGTCTACTATCGTCCATATTCCCGTATTCCCATGGATAGACTTAGCCAATCCAAAGATAAAATCCATGGATATGCTCTCCCATGGTGAATTAGGGATTGGCAAGGGTTGAAGCAATCCAAGTTGCTTCCCTCTATCAAATTTTGTCTTTTGGCATACCACACATTTAGAAACATACTCTTGTATGTTCACTTTCATGGTAGGCCAATAGAAATATGTTTCAATTCCCTTTGAGGTAGACTAAATCCCTCTATGCCCCGCATAAGGTGGAGCATGAGATTCTGTCACGTGACACATCCCAACCCTATGTGTCCATGGACAAGATACACCACAGCAGGGTTCAGTCAGTTCAGTCAAGTCTAGATTAGCAGTGATCTGGCACTTTTGTGAGTCTATTCGTAGATCGTGCATGCCCAGTCACTTAGCATAGATGCATATCCTCCGGTTGCACACAGCCTGATCATCGGAATTCCCATCAGAATCCATTAACATTAGTTAGGGGAATTTTCCAGTGCATTTAGCCTATTTTCCTATTTATTGGTTATTTTCACTTATTATTTTTAAGTGACTTTCCAACAAAAGTAGGTAGGGCAATTTTACTAAGTTAATATATAAGCAAACCCAAGTTAGCACTTTCTGGCAGAAGAGGCAGCAGGAGCTTCCCGCTCAACGGGCAACTTCTCAGCAGTATCCCCCCCTCAGCACCCCCAGCAGCAGTAAGCATCGCCATCATTCCCCCATTCTTGGCGTTTTCTTTCCACAGCATCAGCCCTCGCCTTGGAGCTCCTTCTGGCGTTAGTACCCTAGCAAATCAGCCTTGCCAGCGTTTTTGCCTCAACAGGCCTAGCGTTTTTGGCAAGGGCAGGTCCTCATCAACGATTCTAGCCTCATCATAAATTCAGCCCATCAACGTTTTGCTAACGCTAGGATAAGTCAGCAGACCTCAGCTTTTGCTAGCGTTTTTGCAGCAGGTCAGCGTTTTAGATTTTAGCCGTCGGAAAACGTAGGTTTTCAGCAGTTAGCAAAGTAGCAGATTCACCCCAAGTTGGTTGCAGATGTTCCCCCATTTTCAGCCATAAAAACACAGCCAAAACAGTCATTTTCAGCCACCGAAACAGGCCCAGAATTCAGTGAATAGAAGAACTCAGATTTCAGCCATCAAGTCGTCGTCGTCATCACCGTCGTCGTCATCGGCATCAGCCCATTGCATACGCATTGTACACCTTTGTGCAATCAAGTAGACCACTCTCGCCGACGAGAGTGGGGCCTTCGGAGGAGGGTTTTACAACCTCTCGGGTGTCGTATCTCTTCTCTCTCCTTCTCTCAGTTTCATTCACTTGCACGCACAATATCCACTCACTTTGTTCGTGACCACAATACTCTCCATAAGACGGAAAGCTCTCTCTTTCCCTAAGAACTAAAAGGAAACTTGAGCAATAAAGATCACAAATCTTGAGAAAATACAACATTCATTCCGTTGCACCTTACAGATTCATACATTACTTTCTCACGTAGTGAATTAGTAACACATAGTCTATTGCCGTAGAGAAGATAACCATCTTGTAAAGTAAATGGTTCTTCTTTCTTCCCTGATGCAAGGGCTGAAATCACATCTCTAAAATCGGGATCAATAGCATACTCATCTATCATTGAAGATACATCATTGTGAGTTGCTATGGAAACCGCATTCACTCTCGGCCGTCTTGAGAGTGCATCAGCTACTTGATTATGCTTGCCAGCAATGTGAGCAATATGAAAATGAAATTGCGAAAGGAAATTTGCCCACCTCATTTGTTTGTCGGAGAGCTTGGTCTGCGTCATGAAGTACTTAAGACTTTGGTGATCCGTTCGCAGAATGAAAGGAGTCCCAAATAAATAGTGCTTCCATGAGTCTAAGGCATGTAGAACTGCAAGGAGTTCCTTTTCATATATGCCTAGAGCTTGCTCAACAGGGTCGAGCCTTCGACTTTCATAGCCTATGGCGTACCCTTCTTAAAGCAAAACAGCTCCAAGGCAATCACCGCAAGCATCACATTGGACCTCAAATGGTTTTGAGAGATCCGGTAGTGTAAGCACAGGTTGAGAGAGAAGCTTTTCGAAAGCATTGTTCTCCTTAGCAGACCATGTATACCTAACGCTTTTCTTTGTTAGGTTATGTAATGGTCCCGCAATTTGTGAGAACTTTTCTATGAAGCGTCTATAGTATGCACACATACCTATAAAGCTTCTTAGTTCATGAAGATTTTTTGGTTAGGCCATCCTTTTATTACCTCTAACTTTGATGGATCCATTTGGATGCCATCTTGAGAGATAATGTGACCTAAATACTGAATCTCTTGCAAGAAAAATTCACTTTTCTTTCAATTAACATAAAGTTTATTCTCTCTTAAAACTTGAAATATTACCTGGAGGTGTTGCTTGTGTTCATCTAATGAATTAGAGTAGATGATAATATCATCAAAGAACACTCCAGTGAAGGTTCGATGAGGCCTTAACAGCTTCTCCATCAAGCGGTTGAATGTGGCTGGTGCATTGGTCAAGCCAAAAGGCATGACAATGTATTCGTAAAGACCAAATGTGGTGCGAAATGCGGTCTTTACAATGTCTTGATCAACTATCCTTATTTGATGATAGCAACTTTTTAGGTCAATCCTAGCTTATCAAATAGGTCTTCTGCCCGTGGAACGGGAAACCTATTCTTGATAGTGATCCTATTTAGTGCTCTATAGTCGACACACATACGATATGTGCTGTCTTTCTTCTACACTAATAGCACAGGTGAGCAAAATGGAGATGAGCTCGGCCTAACCATGCCCTTCTCAACTAACTCATGCACTTGCCGCATAATCTCCTCTTGTTGAGCTTGAGAAACTCTATAAGGAGGTTTGCTAGGCGGTGAACTTCCTGGAAGAAGCTCAATTGCATGGTCATCATTACCTCGTTTAGGAGGTAGCTCACAAGGGATGTCGTCAATAAAAACATCTTGAAACCCCTTGAGAAAATCAGATAACTCTAATTCCTTTTGGTTGCTTTTATTTTCTTTTGCTAAAGCATTAGGTTCATTTTGAGAATCTTTAACAAAAATCATGTACACGGAAATAGAGCTCTTTATTGACTTGTTGAAAGCTGGTGTATGTACAATGGGGATAGTGTAACCCATTTCCTTAGCATCTATATACATGTCTTTCTCCCTGAACTTAAAGGAGATTCTCCTTTCAGGGAATTTAACATTAGCAGCCAGGCGATCAAACCATGGTGCCCCTAGGATTACATCCTCATGCTTGAGAGGAGAGATAAAGAAGTCCTCTTTGTCCACATAGCTTTGGACATGAAGCCTCAATTTCCCGATAAAGAGAGTGACTAAAGCTTCTTGCCCCTTGAAAGCACGGTCTGCGGGTAGGACATCTCCCATCTCATAGGCTTGTATGCCTAGCTTGGTGGCCAACTCTATAGATATAAAATTGTGAGTAGAACCAGGGTCAAAGAGAATAAAAGCATCATGTTCTCTTACCTTTCCCCAAGCATGGCATAGAGGAGATCCTTTGTGGTGAGTTTGGTAAATCTCCTCCTCTTGGATTTTAACCAAGGTAGCTCTAGGAGGATCTTGGCGGTTGTTCTTTTGAGGACAAGCGCGGTACGCATGCCCTTGTTCGCCGCACTTGAAACACCGGTTATCCTTGCAATAACACTCAAGCTCTTCAGGAGAGAGTTTGTTTTTACCTTTGTAAACTCCCTTCTCTTTAGCTTTGTTGGAGTTGCCCTTAGGAGACTTTTGGACATTGTCTTTCTCCTTAGGCTCGTTGGAACCCTTGTTTTCCGTGGGCTTATTATTTCTTTTAGTCCCCGTTTGGAAATTGATTCGAGAGGCCACCATAGTATGGTGTATTACCGCCGATATGGTACGTGGCCTTTGGGAGTTGACATACTCCGCCATTTCTTCGGTTAAGCCCGCACAAAATTGTTGCTTTTGCTCTCCAAAATCCAACTTTTTAAAGACAGTGGCTTTGAGTTGTAGGTCCCAAAACTTGTCTACATATTTGTGGATGGATTCATAGGGAGAGAGCTGTAAGCTTCGCCATTCGGTGAGTACTTTGTCTTTGGCATCGGTGGCCAAAAACTGCTTCATAATGGAAGCTCTTAAAGCTTTCCATGTTCGTGGAGCTTCACCGTTGGCTCGTAGGCTAGACCACCATTGCCTACGGACTTTTGAAAGTGCATAGCTACATGGCGTAGCTTAGAGGACTCCGTGAAGCCCTCATCTCCGAACGCCGCATCAAATTGTTGGATAAAGGCCAAGACTTTGTCCGTAGCACCAAAGGTGCCATCATAGGTAAGGAAAGAGATGCTCTTCCCTCCCTCTTTGAACTTCTTGAGCTTGGACGACCTCTTCCATGCGGCATAGGATTTCCTATGGCCTCTTCTTTTTTATGGTTCAAAGGTTGCACCATCACTTTCTTCAAAAGGTGAAGAATTTGAGGAAGGTGGAGAAGAGGGTGACCTCTTTCTCG
The DNA here is from genome assembly GCF_014529385.1 of Adiantum capillus-veneris. Taxonomy (NCBI): domain Eukaryota; kingdom Viridiplantae; phylum Streptophyta; class Polypodiopsida; order Polypodiales; family Pteridaceae; genus Adiantum; species Adiantum capillus-veneris. Next base: position 8,513,024 of record NC_140953.1, on the reverse strand, counting down.
CCTTTTTCTTCTCTTGATCTTCGTCGTCTTCACCATCACTTTCATAAGAGGAAGAGGATGAAGAAGATGGAGAAGAGGGTGTCCTCTTTCTCGCCTTTTCCTTCTCTTGCTTTTTATCATCCCTCTTTGAATTATGATGTGGAGAAGGGTGCGATGGTCTTCTCCGCTTTGGTGGTGATGGAGAGCGTTTAGTCCGCCGTCTTCGTGGAGCCATCTCCACCGAGGTGGAGGGAGACTCACTTCTTTCTCGTTCCTTCGGTGGAGGCTCTTGAGTTTTCCTTTGGGAAGGAGATGCATCATCAAGAAGTAAATTCTTGAGCCCTTCGTATGGATTCTCTTCTTCTTCCCGAATCAGAGAGAGACCTCTTTTGGAAGTCTCACAAGGAGGCTTCCTAGGTGTTCTCTCGTCATGGTGGTGAGCTTAAAGAATCCCATGAGAACGGAGCTGCCGTTGCACTTCACTTTGGAGAGATGGATTGCCCATGGCTTGTTGAAGCCTAGAAACAAGATAGTTAACAAGGATCGGAGTATCATTAGTAGCTTGCTCATTAACAAAATCAAAGTTATCAACATTAATTTCACTCTCTTTACTATTGTCAGCCATTCTAACAACTTTTAGGTGTAAACTTTTTAGGTGTACTTTGGCACTTCAAGCCCTAGTTGCTACTCCTCTTTACCCCTTTAGAAAAAGCACTCAAGCTACTGTACCCGTGGCTCGAATACCATTAATTGCAAGGAATGGAAGAGAGGGTCGTTCAACACCAAAACAGCACCGGCTCCTGTCAAGCTTCTAATAGCTCAATAGTGGTTAAGCCGTAAGCAAGCCCCGTAGGACTCCACTATTAAGACCATAGCTCCTGACGGTGATGCCCCCTTAGCTGCACGAAGGCAGGGGCACTGCAAGGCTGAAAAATCCCTATTCTACTTACTCACATGCAATTAATAATACCAACCATTTATAGCTAGCTTGAGGACCTCCCTTCTTGAGCAAGAAAAGAGAAACCTTGTGCTCTAATATCAATGTAACATTTAATGGCCTAAAAACTTGTGTGTAGCGGAAATTAGCATGAACATAGTGAGCATTTCATTAGAATAGATTCCTAATGAGAATTACAAGAGTGCTTGGGTGGAGAGAGAGCAACAAAAAGCATAACACCTCGTTAGATAGCATGAACAATACTTTCAAGAGAGAGAAATTAAGCTATTGACAACAGTTGAGGACCGGATTTACATGGAGCCAGTCCCCCCTCCAAAAGGCTTTGTATTATGGTTTCTCCCATCAGGAGAGACATTGTACAATACAATTATTTGTGTTCCTTCAAGACTAGCTAATGCAATGAAAATGAAAGCTTCATGCACTAAGCAAAACACTTATCAAACACAACAACAATTCTCCCCGGTCTCAGACCCAAGACCTCACACACCTTCGAAGATGGTGAGAACTAGCAGGGTATGAGAGTAGATTGAGAGGAAGCAGGAGTATTCTTACGAGAAAGATGTACATCTCCTCACGTAATCACTCATATTAGCATAGCTTAGCTTAGTAATTAGCATGGTAGAGGAGATGAGCATGCATTGAAGCTTGGCTCTTGGTTGGATTTGCATCACAAAGCCAAGAGTTGGTGGTGTAGGCCTCCCTTCTCACAAGCTTGGAGTAGGTGGTAAGCTTTCCATTAAAGCTTGACAAGGAGAGAGAGTCTTCTTGTTAGGTGCAGCGGAATGAATGTTGTATTTTCTCAAGATTAGTGATCTTTATTGCTCAAGGTTCCTTTTAGTCCTTAGGGAAAGAGAGAGCTTTCCGTCTTGTAGAGTGTTGTGGTCACGAACAAAGTGAGTGGATATTGTGCGTGCAAGTGAATGAGACTGAGAGAAGGAGAGAGAAGAGATACGACACCCGAGAGGTTGTAAAACCCTCCTCCGAAGGCCCCACTCGTCGGCGAGAGTGGTCTACTTTGATTGCACAAAGGTGTACAATGCGGATGCAATGGACTAATGCAACTTGGACTATGCCGATGACGACGACGGTGGTGACGACGACGACTTGATGGCTGAAATCTGAGATCTTCTAATCACTGAATTTCGGGACTGTTTCGGTGGCTGAAAATGACTGTTTTGGCTGCATTTTTATGGCTGAAAATGGGGGGAACATCTGCAACCGTCTAGGGGTTGATCTGCTACTGTGTCATAGGCTGAAAACTGCGAGAATCCAACTGCTGAATTCTGCGTTTTTGCTACTGCTGAGCTGGCGTTTTTGACAAGGCTGAAAAAACGTTGAATCTACAAGTGATGCTGGCGTTTTTTTCAAGGCCGAAAAAATGCTAGCTGGGATGTATCTGCTGAGGTTGGAAAACGCCAAAGGGAAGGGGTGGATGGCGAGGGTCTACTACTGAGGGGGGGTATTGCTGAGAAGTTGCCTGTTGAGTGGGAAGCTCCTGCTGCCTCTTCTGCCAGAAAGTGCTAACTTGGGTTTGCTTATATATTAACTTGGCAAAATTGCCCTACCTACTTTTGTTGGAAAGTCACTTAAAAATAATAAGTGAAAATAACCAATAAATAGGAAAATAGACTAAATGCACTGGACAATTCCCCTAGCTGATGCTAATGGATTCTGATGGGAATTCCGATGATCATGCTGTGTGCAACCGGAAAATATGCATCTAAGCTAAGTGACTGGGCATGCACGGTCTACGAATAGACTCACAAATAACCAATAAAGTGAAAATAACCAATAAATAGGAAAATAGACTAAATGCACTGGAAAATTCCCCTAACTGATGCTAATGGATTCTGATGGGAATTCCGATGATCATGTTGTGTGCAACCGGAGGATATGCATCTAAGCTAAGTGACTGGGCATGCACGGTCTACGAATAGACTCACAAAAGTGTCAGATCACTGCTAATCTAAACTGACTAAACTGACTGAACCTTGTTGTGGTGTAGCTTGTCCACGGACACATAGGGTTGGGATGTGTCACATGACATCCCCTCCTTTTCAAAGTGAGGTACTGGTACCGAACTGTATGGCGTCGAGGGAGATCGCCAACAACATCCGGAATCCTGGAAGGGACTCTTCGCTGGCCCACTCTGATGTGTGGGTCGCGCGGTACTTGAACTTCATAAAGGTCTGCAACGCTTGCTTCTTTGGGCCGGGCCAAAAGCGACACAAAGTCTTCTGAATCTCCTTTCTTGCTTCAACTTCGTGTAGAGTCCTGCTTCTTTCGTCTTCAAGAATCTCCATAGCTGAAAATTCCTGAAACCATCTCCAACACAAAACCATGAACATACCCATTCCATGTAAAGTGAAGGAAAAAAATCTTGTCTTCTCTATAGACTGTGTATGCAATGTAGATGAACATAGAGACGGAGTGACAACCCGTTCATCCAACACATGCAAACAATGCGCTCGAATCTTTTCTGTTTGATCGAAGTCAATCAACTGTGGCAAATCACAATGGAAATGCCCATGCTTGGTGCTCATACAATCATATGCTCGTTCGAATACTGTGTCATGCCAAGGAAGAGACATGGAATGCGACTTCCTTACATACAAACTTTTCAACTTTTCACGAAAAATCCGCATACATTCGTGCTCATCCATGAGAGAAACGTGCTCAACATGCAATATGTCATGCCTAGGAAAAGGGATCACATAACGATGCTCACTAAAATACAGGAAACCTTCACGAATGAAACACTCGAACAATGCGTGCATATCAATCATGCGAACACATAATACTTCCTGTGATGGTTCTTTGGACCAAGGCTCGAGAGCCAAGATCGATTCTTCTTGAATGATCAAATCGTCCTGTGGGGGTTCTTTGGACCTCGACTGAAAAGCCAAGATCGGTTCTTCGTGATTGATCGACTCTACAACGAGGTTAGTTTCGCTAGAAAAAGCATCCACTAACACATCATCCTTGTGAACAATCACGTCATCTTCATGCAACTCATCATGCTTGTGAGAAATCACATCTTGATCATGCAAATCATCATGCTCGTCTTTATCATCCAAATCATCATGCTTAGCAATATCATTCAAATCATCATGCTTATCATCATGCAAATCATTGTGCTCATCATTGTCAATCAAATCATCATCATGCTTCACACAATCATGCAAATCCTGTGTGTCATGCTTTGGAGAAGAAGAGACTGGGAGAGTCTCCTTTTCCCGAATCTCTTGCATCGTTGTCTGAACTTGAGAAAAGAGTCGCAACATCTCTTGCAATCGTGCTTTGTTCTCGCGATAAAATTCTGCTTGTCTTGCTTGGTTCTCTCGATCAAATTCTGCTTCTCTTGCTTTGGCTTCCAAGCGTGCTTGCTCGCTCTCACGCGCTATGGCTGCCATTCTTTCTTCGTACTTACGCTCGATGGCTGCGATTCTTTCTTCGCTTTCTAACTTCCTGTCCATCATCCTCTTGGCGAAAGCCTCCATAGGAGTTAGTGCATTCCTTGTCGTAGATGGGAAAGGGGGAGGGTCGGAAAAACCTCCTGGTGGGGAAAATTCTTCTTCACCTCTCTCATGCTCATCACCTCCAAGCGAAGTATCCATTCCGCTTCGAGTGATGACCATTCTGCAATTGTGGGTTCTTGTGGGTTCTTAAGTTCACGAGGAACTTGGGTTCTTGAGGGTCTTGAGGTCCTTGATTCGTGAGAATCTTGGGTTCTTGAGGTTCTTGAGTCTTGAGGGTCTTGGGTTCTTGGGGTCTTGAGGTTTTCTTTCGCTTGCAAATCGCGTTGGAGAAGGATCTTCTCTTCACCTGAGTTCTACCCTTTTCTGCGGACGCACCCCGTGGCGGCCTTGCGCTCACACCAAGGTTGCTTTTTCCCACCTCACGTCAATTGGCCGGCCGCTAAGTGCACGGTCCGCTCTCAATGAGTGAAAAGAGACACAAGGGGAGGCTGGACAAGCCCTTCTTTCTTGGGATTCCTGTCACTCGTCAACAAAACACGCTTAGGAATCGCCACGCCCAAAGTAAACTTGGGTTCGTGCGATCGCAACAAGCAAAAAAAAAATCTTGTGGTTCTTGTGGTTCTTTCCTTGAGTAATGCAGAACACTTCCAAAGTTCTGATACCAATGTTAGGTGCAGCGGAATGAATGTTGTATTTTCTCAAGATTAGTGATCTTTATTGCTCAAGGTTCCTTTTAGTCCTTAGGGAAAGAGAGAGCTTTCCGTCTTGTAGAGTGTTGTGGTCACGAACAAAGTGAGTGGATATTGTGTGTGCAAGTGAATGAGACTGAGAGAAGGAGAGAGAAGAGATACGACACCCGAGAGGTTGTAAAATCCTCCTCCGAAGGCCCCACTCTCGTCGGCGAGAGTGGTCTACTTTGATTGCACAAAGGTGTACAATGCGGATGCAATGGACTAATGCAACTTGGACTATGCCGATGACGACGACGGCATAGTTACCAGGAACGGGAAATCGGAACGGGAACGAGGAACGGCAACATGCATGAAATGCCATTCTCTATTTCAGATACTCACATTTGAAACACAGAACGGGGATTCGAAACGGGAAATTGGGATGGAAACGGGGAACGGGGACCTGAAAATGGCCATTCCCTGTTACTATGGACGACGGTGGTGACAACGACAACTTGATGGCTGAAATCTGAGATCTTCTAATCGCTGAATTTCGGGACTGTTTCGGTGGCTGAAAATGATTATTTTGGCTGCGTTTTTATGGCTGAAAATGGGGGGAACATCTGCACCCGTCTAGGGGCTGATCTGCTACTGTGTCATAGGCTGAAAACTGCGAGAATCCAACTGCTGAATTCTGCGTTTTTGCTACTGCTGAGCTGGCGTTTTTGACAAGGCTGAAAAAACGCTGAATCTGCAAGTGATGTTGGCGTTTTTTTCAAGGCTGAAAAGACGTTGGCTGGGATGTATCTGCTGAGGTTGGAAAACGCCAGGCAAGAGGACTTGTAGGCGATGGCTTGCTGGGAGGAAACGCCAAAGGGAAGGAGTGGATGGCGAGGGTCTACTGCTGAGGGGGGGTACTGTTGAGAAGTTGCCTGTTGAGCGGGAAGCTCCTACTACCTCTTTTGCCAGAAAGTGCTAACTTGGGTTTGCTTATATATTAACTTAGCAAAATTGCCCTACCTACTTTTGTTGGAAAGTCACTTAAAAATAATAAGTGAAAATAACCAATAAATAGGAAAATAGGCTAAATGCACTGGAAAATTCCTCTAACTGATACTAATGATTCTGATGGGAATTCCGATGATCATGTTGTGTGCAACCGGAGGATATGCATCTAAGCTAAGTGACTGGGCATGCACGGTCTACGAATAGACTCACAAAAGTGTCAGATCATTGCTAATCTAAACTGACTAAACTGACTGAACCCTACTGTGGTGTAGCTTGTCTACGGACACATAGGGTTGGGATGTGTCACGTGGCACTTCTTTACTTCACACATGAGATTGTGCGAGTGTGTGTGTGTGATAATGCCTTGCAAAAATCAGCCCCCCTCCCTCTCTTGGTCGACCCCTCTTGCTATTTGCTCATGTTACCCTCTCATGGGACCTCCCTAGGGCTAGCCAATGACAATTAAGCAGCATAAGTGATAGCCTTCTGACATGTGTCCCCCTTTCCCCTTTTGTGAGAGCTTTAGGTAATTTAATAATTCAACTAAACTCTCATTGGACCCCTTTGCCTCCTGGCCAATAGGAATCAGGCAAGCCATTGGGCTGCTGAATGCTCATTGGACCCCTTGGGAGACTGTCCAATAGTCTTCTAGAGGGCTTAATTCTCATTGGTTCTTTTATTAAGTGTTTTTAAATTAATTAAACTAGATTTACTCTAGCCTAATTCTCATTGGTCCACCTCCAAGGCCATCCAATAGGAATTGGGTACACCTTGTGGGCATCTAGCCTAGGGAGCTGACATGTGTCCCTCATTCCCTTTGTGTAAAGGGAGCTTGTGTGTGTGTGTGACTTTCTCTCTCATCCCCTACAAGCAAGGCTCGCCTCCTCCTATGTAGGGATTTGTAAAGACGTTTGGGACACACACAGAGCATCCAATTCCCCCCATGGTTGACCTTTGGACACAACCTTTGAATTTTGGAACCTTAGCATTTTGGAAGTCTTAATGGGCTGAACCTTAGGGTCTTTTTAGCCCATTGTTGCACATGGCTCTTTTGCAGATGGCCCCCCTTTGGATCCCTGTGGCCGGTCTGCTAGCTTAACCAATATTCTAGCTTTTTCTCCCCTGGCACTTCCCCATATTAAATGATCAATTTAACATGAGAAAATCATTTAGGAGAATTAGATATTGATTATTATGACAAGCAGTAAAGTCGTCTTTCTAGTCAACAAATTTCTTGAGATAGCCTAGTAGGTCAGATAAAGTATACCAGATGATTTTTGTGGTATGTTGGTAAAAATGAGGCCACTCTTGTGTCTCCAAGACGACCATACTCACCATCAAAATTTCAATACTGCTACCAGCAGCATGAGCCCTTGCATGCCACCAAAATTGTTGTCATGAAAGATACAATCGATGTAGTTATCCACAAGACAGCCTACCCAACAGCCCCATCACGCATAGTATCGACTATATACGGTGATATCCCTAGTAGCCTCATCAATGTCCAGTAGTGGGTGGAAAACCAGGTATCAAAATATGGTCATGCGCAACACACTCACACGCATGAGCATATGTTGACAGAAAGATCAGCATATTTATGGCTCTAGAGATTAAGGGTCAACCTAGCACTAAATAGCTAGTACATAGAAAAACTAATACCAGAAAAGGTAGCTCGTGCACTACAAAAGACGCAAAGAATCAACCCAATAAAGATAAAAAACTATCCATAAGTTGGATAAAACCTAAAAATGTAAAGTCACCATACAACCATAACAGATATCTAGATTAATCTAGGAAATGACTTAATAAAATGGCATCTCCCTAACATCATCAATGCCAAGTAGTGGAAGTCATGATGATGAGCACTGGCTTTTTGGCATGTGCCAAAAACAATTCACAATGCTTTTGAGTCTGCGGATTGAAAAACCATGGTTGTGACACCACCACCAAAGCCAAACAACTAAGTGATCTTTCATGTAGCGTATCATCAACTATGAACTGACTACAATCAAGGAAATCAAGAGCAGACCTTGATAATGTTGAGAATAATTGCCAGCTGATTGTTTGTCGATAAGAGCAAAAACAGAACTCACCTCCGTAATATGTTTCCACTCTTTCAATTGTTTCAAGCGTAAAAGTGTGCCAACCAAGCCCTCTTTAGAAAGTTTCCCTGCTTTGTGGTACCCATGAAGAACTGTCACAGGAGAGTCGACCTCTTGTATGTCCCTCATCATCTTAGCCCATGTCGAGTGAGGGTCCTGTCTAGGTCTTCTGGAGGGCAGCTTCCAAACCTTCTTTGATGGAAAATGGGCAATCTCTGCATTCTTTAGCGAGGTGGAGTGCTTTGTCTCTTTAGCGACCTCCTCTTTCTCCTCCAGGGACACAACTGCGGAGGTTTTACGGGGGCCGATGAGAATAGAATTTGATGTGCTCTTCTTGGTCCTACAAGCCCTTAACAGTCTTTTGTCTGAGCACGAGGCGGCCCGTGAGGAAAAGCTGGAAACAAAACAATCAGAGTAGAGTTTGAATTCGGAGGAAGAGAGAGAAAGAAAATGGCAAGCTGAGAGCTTCGCCTACCTGAGGTTGTGCATTTGGCTTGCGGTACCAGCTTCCATAGTGTCGCAAGCTGAACAAAACTACATCCTCTCAGTTCTCATAAGATATACCCGAATGCGATAAGACTTTGCTTATGGTCGAAAGAGAGACCATAAGTGTAAGACTAGAAACTTGGAAAGTGAAACTAGAATGTGAGAGAATCTATTTATCTCTATCTTGTAGGGGCTGCTATACCTAGATCTTGAGCACATGCATCGCATCTTAGAGAGAGAGAAGGACAAAGAGAGAGAGAGAGAGAGAGTGATATGAGTCTCTGACACGCCATTTGAGCCGATCAACAAGCCTCCCAATAAGCAATCGCTTGAATACCATCGATGGTCGTGAAGTCTTGAGCTTGTGAATCTTGATTGAGTTGTTGAGAGAGGCGGTGGATATATACAGGGTCGTGGTAAGCTAGTGGTGAAACATATGCATGTGCTCTCTTCTGGCTCCTGTATCCAAGTCCTCCCCACTATCTCTGTCTCTACATTTTCTTGTTGCAATGTTGTGATCCCCTTGTCTACAATCCTCCGATGTGAGACAAGATGTTGGGGCATTGGGGTAGAGTCTCTTAGTGAATGTACACAATTTTCATTACCAAGTTCAAGGGTCTGAGCATCATACCCTACTTGAGTGCTCAACTTTAGACCACATTCAAGCTTGCTTCCCTTACATTTTCAACTCAGATTGCTCCCTGCATACCTCTCTCTCCCAAGCACTCCATGGACTCTTAGTTGCCACTCGTATGTGAGTCTCATATCCACAGTCCGAAAGCCTTAAGAGTCATTGATCAAATCAACATAGAGCATGTGACATGTTTCATTTGGTCCCACATGTCATATTTGACCTTCGAGGATAATAATAGAAACTCTCTCTCTCTCTCTCTCTCTCTCTCTCTCTCTCTCTCTCTCTCTCTCTCTCTCTCTCTCTCTCTCTCTCTGTGTGTGTGTGTGTGTGTGTGTGTGTGTGTGTGTGTGTGTGTGTGTGTGTGTGTGTGTGTGTGTGTGTGGAATGGCACCAATGGATTTACATGTAGAAAACATGATGACATGGTGAGATTGACTATATGCTTTTTCAAAAGCCATCTTGAATTGCATATAAAGTTTACACTTAACCAATGCAATCCGGAATCGGATCACTTGACAATATGTATTGATCTCAAATGTACAAAGAGACCCAAGCATGTAAACACCTAGCATTGGGACACTTCACACATACACCTATGTATATCGATCTAGTTAAGCAAATGTTATGGAACTCAAATCTCCCAAATGATATAACACTAGAATGTAGGTGGGAAGTTTTCAATCAAGTCATATTCTCTTGTGCAATGGAATGCTTTGCTATGAAGCACATGTCTCACAAAGGCATCATTAAATGTAGCTCAAAGAAGAAATAGTTCAATATGGAATGTAAAGAAGCACAGAAGTACTTAATGAGCTTAGATGCAAACAAAGATAAAGAAGACTATCAAACGGATCTACACACACGCAACACTTCTTCAAAAAGAAAAAGGAGAAGAAGGTGGGAAGTCCAAACTCGAGAGAAGGCACATGCATGTGGTAAATTTTGGGTAAATATAACGAGAAAGTTGTCAACACAAGGGCAGGATGCCCTGAGGGTGCAACATGGTCCTACGCAGGTTGGGGATCACTATAAGAGGAGGTGGTTGAGCGGTAAAGAGCAACTCCATATTCCCAAGGGCTTTTAAATGAGTATTAGAGCAACTCAAGGTCTCAATTGGGTGTGGGAAAGCCATCCATGTGATATTTAGCATCGATGCCATACTTTTTGAGGAAATGCTACATCCACACGCTCGCTTTCTAGGGGAAGGAGGATAAGATTGACTTTGACCATTTGCTATGCAATTGGATCCAAAAGGGAGTGCCTCGACCTATTAGAAATATGTATTTCTAGGGAAACTCCGCTTAGGGCCGATAGAGGGCAGCATGACTTCTTCCTCCTCACATGCCGCCATCGTTGCCATAGCCAACTTGGGCTTGAGATTTCACATCCAAGCACCTTATTTTGGGCTTAGTGTGTTTTGGAACCCATATCCTCTATTAAGAGGAGCCTTACATGTGTACAAAAATCTCTCATCGAGGTTATGAGCTCTCATCTCGGCCATCTATTGATTCAAAGCAGCGCTTTGAGGATTTAAGGTTTGCAAATTTGATCAATTTATTGACTTTTAATCTTGTTTTAAGTTTTTTGTAGAAAAGTAAACAAACTTGACTAGTTGCAGGAACAAGAGTTTTTTTACTCGTGAGGATTTTAATTGTGTCTAATAAAGATGCAACAAAGCACTCTGGTTGATTACTTGTCATCAATTTCTCTTAAAAACCATGTCTTGTCCTACCAACACAAGGAGTTTACGAGCATTGGTTCTATACTTGGCAACATGAGTTGATGGGCATTGATTTGGTTCTTAGCAAGGCTTAAAATTGTTTATTCTTCATATTCCACTTATAATCATATAATTAAGTGGAACCTTAATTTTTTATGATTTATGGTTCCATGGCTTCACAGCCTCTCAAAGCACACACTTGTGTATTTTGCAACAATTTCCCATGCATCATCATCTTTATTATGCGTGTTGGTAATGTTTTCGCATGCGCAATATGTTCATGACTCAAAGGAATATATCAAGGAGACAAGATTCACATGAAGCCAGGGAATCAAGACATCAAATGTTTGCATAGTGCTATGAGACAACGACATGAAGAGCAATACTTAGAGAGAATCAACCATAAGTTGATATTTCCTTACAGAAAACAAATTTTTTGTTGCTTCAAAGGACTAGGATGGTATGGCAAGGCCAACAAGTTAACAAGGATGATGCCTTTTCCAAGTTTACACCGATTATGTTATATACTTCTTCTCTAATGGCAAGTCCTGTAAATGGTTTTATTAGTTTTTAGTTTTGGCAGCATTATTTCTTTTCACATGATGATTAGATATCAAACAAAATTGTAGCCAGGATAAGATTCTAGTACCAACATCAAGGATATTCTATGATATTTAACTTTGATTACATATTCCAATTCTACTCAGAGAGGGGAACATTCTTGTGAAAAAATGTTTGGATTTGGACTTCAATTGCTCCCCCCCCCCCCCCCCCCCCCCCCCCCCACACACACACACACACACAAAACGTCCCTTGATAGTTTGTGCAAATCCCGGATTTGATTTGGTTGATATTGTTTTGTGTGCTAGTGTTTTGTTCATTTGGAAGTCCATAATTGTTCTTGCACTGAAGAGGAGCATAACTGTAAAATTTGGTGAGGTGTGGGTGTTCGATGTGCGTGTAGCAAGCAAATCCCTGACAGAATTCTCTAGGTCACAAGCTCTCTCTCTCTCTCTCTCTCTCTCTCTCTCTCTCTCTCTCTCTCTCTCCCCCTCTGTGTGTGTGTGTGTTTAAGTATGAAAATATCCTCATAATTGAACCATACTTAGACAATTGTATTACATAATATATTAAATACCAATATTTTAAAACAAGATGTCATAAACCTCTATTATCATTTCATATACACCAATACAACCTTCTCTATCTAATAGGTAATACAATCATTTAGATCAAAAATTTGATCTTTGATCACTAGACTATAATATCTTAGTGTTGTATCTCTATGTGCCCATCCTTTGGGATGAGCTTCCACTATATCTACATGGAGAAGTATCCAGCTGGTACATTGGACGATCTTTTGTTACTGCTACAATTTTCGTTGTAATCCCAAGGAAAGAATCTCTTACCTGTCACCATCCAAGAAACACAAGCCTGTCAGAACTGGCATTACTTGGGAAGACAGGTGTCGACGACTCCCTCCCCTTGTTATTGGTGTCAAAAATTACAACAAAAGCTAACACCATAACATAGATCAAATATTAAGTTTAAAGAATGAGTCCTTAGTTTACTATAATGTTTTCATCTTTTAATTCCAAGAAAAAATCGGATAGCATCTCCTTTGTATTTTGAACTAATTTTGAAAAGTCCAGTTCACTGCCATCTCATCCGTAAGGCTCTATTTAAAAACATTGGAGTATGTTCAAAGTAAAGTACTAACACTAAATTCAAAAGTTATACATCTATTCAATCAAGGAGAGAATGTTTTCAACCTAGCAAGCTCAAATGTTTATGACATACATTTGTAACAAGTTTGATTAGCTCGGAGAGAGAACCATCAATATTAACCAAAAAAACTAGAATTTAATGAGTAGGTTTCTCGGCAACATAGCCAGATTAACCATCTAAGCTCAATCTTTTGAAACCATTTCGACTGTAAATGAAGAAATTCAATATGCACTAAGCCTGTATAAATGTATCCCATCAGAAAGTCTAATGTATATTATGTATCGTAGGGAATCAACCCCAATTTCATAGTTCCCCATACTATGTTCATTGTCATCATTCCCTATACTATGTTCTTTTTAGAGTTACATCGTGTATGTCTTTTCGATTTTTGTAGGAATTTCGACAGCATTTCCTTTGTACCTGCTCAATCTTTTAAAAAAAAACCAGTCCCAGCCAACATGTACGATACCCTCACATGAGGTTACTGAAAGAAAGAGTGACAAATCATTTCCAAAAACCATATCCGAACCAGATCAAGTTAATTTATGTAGACTTTTTCCTGCAAGTCAAAACGTGAGCAACCCAAATGGTATGAGACTGTTGCGGTAGGATATGAGTGTGTACAATTGCGAGGCGGGTATTAACAAAGTCAAAGAAAACACTATATCCTCATGATCAATAAATTGTTGAGATTACAACCACATAAAAGTTGTCCAAAGTGACTTTCCTATTCCCAAAGTAACAATCTCATCATTACAAGTTATCTTTAGATTCTATTCAGCAGATTAAGAACATCTGTCACAATGTATTTTTAAAAAAAAACCAGTATATACACTTTCTACTGGACTAAGTAGGTGCCAATGCACCTACTTGGATGATGTTGCTTTCCTGCTTGTTGAAGCAAGTGTTGTGTGCCAGAGCATATGCAGTAGTAGCCCGAAAATCCGCTATCGCAGGGGAGACCATCTTGCTTGCCAATATAATTTGATGTATACCCTTAGATACAGAAGAAGTTGAGAAGGCTGCTTCCAGGTACTGTTTTCCTGCTCAATAACAGATTGCAGAAGGTGCTTCGAGTATTGGAGGAGGCATAAGGATGGGGGACCACTCCAATCCCTGTGTGCATATGATAGCAGCCCTTCATACCATGCCCTCGTTGCTCGAGGGGGCGAGAGAGAGAGAGAGAGAGAGAGAGAGAGAGAGAGAGAGAGAGAGAGAGAGAGAGAGAGAGAGAGAGAGAGAGAGAGAGAGAGAGAGAGAGAGAGAGAGAGAGGACCATCACTTGTTCTAGATCAGGAATGGCGTAGGGAAAGGAGACACCGCATACGTACAACCAGCGAGGGAAAACCAACTATGCAGATGGGAATGTGTTTCCTCTACAAGGCTCAGTGTAGACCTCTGCCGCAGGAGAACTTAGAGGAGAATCGTAGCATGCCAAACTATGTATCAACACGAGTGTGCGTGCATATGTGTGTGTGTGTGAATCAATTATGCGTGCATATGTGTGTGTGTGTGTGTGTGTGTGTGTGTGTGTGTGTGAATCAATTATGCAAGGCTGTCCACTCTTTTATTATAGGAGCCTCACCACCAAAGGTAGGCATCCCCTCTTTAATTTTACCCATGTGCATGACAGGCTTCTCCTTCATAAAGTGATAGTCTGGATGTACCATAAATATCGACAAAATGTGTAGCATTACACCCATTATGTTATATTTAATTTGGAAATTAACCGTACATAGTAGGCCAGCCAACATAGGAAAACTGAGCCCACAAGTATGGTAGACATTAAGCTGGAGATTTCTACAAAGGTAAGACAACTGAATAGCCACAGTTTTTTCAAGTAAGATACAAACCAAGTATGGAACCATAATCTAGGGATGTAATAAAAAACCATTTAATTTATTGGATTGGACATCTTCAATACTATTTACCAGCTAGGTGCAGATTTGCAAAGAAGTAACAACTTCGCATGATATACCGTATCCCTGATCACGGTGATTGTCTGATTATATTTAACTGAGTTGCCTTTTATCAAACACAAATGGGTGTGTTGAAGCAGGTGTGTAGATGAGTAATTATGAGTGGCTATATATTAGCTCTCATAGCTGACATCTAGGATTAGCTTCTGAGTAAATGTGTGTGCAGGTATAAGTCTGAAAGGTGAGGCTCTTTGTCCAAAACCAGACCCATTCTCTAAACCTTGAAGGTTATGTGTATAACAGAGGCCATTCTAAAAGATGTAGGCATGAACCCATGTCCAAGACTGACATCGGCCTAAAGCACCAAAAAGGGAAGCTGTTAGCGAAGGGTTAGCCAACGAATTGTCAGCTAGATAAGTGTGTGTGTGTGTGTGTGACGATGTCTGAGTGCAATGATGCCTATTTTGCCCATTTTTCCTATATGTGCCCGGCTTACCCCAAATGCTAAGTGCATACTCACCTTATTTGCTCACTTTTCCCATGGTATACCACCTATGGTTTAGACGGCTCATCATTTGGACGCTTGGTCGTTAAATTCTCTTGATTTTGTCATTCTTGGCCCGAATTCTAATATGTACCAAATCCTTCCATACTTGACATGCTTGAATCTCTTGCTTTGTAGATTTATTGGTTGCTTTCAAAACTTGAATCCGACTTTCTTGGCTGTGTTTAATAATTTTTTAATCCTTTATGCATTACGTCCGTCGAAATTTGTCAATATGACTCATGATTATGCTTGATAAGTGTCAAATTTTGCTAAAAGGCAATAAAAAAGAAAAAATTTAAGCGATAAAACAAACTTTATACACTATATACATGATCTTATATCATCTTGCAGCTTGAGATCTTACAATATGCTACTCCAACTACTGTTACTCCCCCCTTCCCACTGTGAGTCATCCCAGACGAAGGTTTGTGCAATGTGTTGGGCGCGAACAACGTGTCTATAGAAGGCCATGGAATGTGGTCTTATGATGCTGATGGAAGAGATGCTCTGGGTAACACTATGTTGTGCAAGATGCGGGTACTGAATGGATTGTTCTGTGGTTTTTGTGATTGAGGTTCCATCTAAGCTACATTTTTCAAACAAAAGCTTTTGGAGATGGTACGCCCATCCCTGGATTGTTGGTTTAGTGAGTAATAATGGTGGGTTGTTGATTTGGATTGGCTTGGTTTTGGGTACCCATTTGTAGACTTAGTTTGAAGATTGTGGAGGTTGTTGACGGTTCGATTGTTTAGGTCTCCATTGCCATGTCTGTTTTTTGTCAGTTGTTAACCTCTCGGATATGAACTTTGGAATCCATTTAAACCATGGTGGATCTGATGAGACATGAGTCCATTGCATGTATTTCTTCGGCCAATAATAATTGCTTTTGCTTCTTGTAAGCTTGAATGGGTTGTTTGTGAAGTTTGATTTGAGATGGTTACTTTGGGTATGTTAGCAGCAAGCTAACTCGGATATCATTTTTCAAAGATTTCATTGTAAAAACACTTATTATTTTGATGAATCGGGAATATTGTAACTCCTACTTTCAGATAAACATTGTAAGGAGCTACAAGCTTCCAG
This sequence comes from Adiantum capillus-veneris, assembly GCF_014529385.1. Taxonomy (NCBI): domain Eukaryota; kingdom Viridiplantae; phylum Streptophyta; class Polypodiopsida; order Polypodiales; family Pteridaceae; genus Adiantum; species Adiantum capillus-veneris. The sequence continues at coordinate 8,496,713 of NC_140953.1, read as the reverse complement.
ATTGTATCAACTTGTCTTTAGTTACAGCTCCCAGATTATTAGTTTTGACCACCAAAAACTTTGGCTAAGGTATAAAAGGCAATTTTTGTAAGTTTTTTGTAAGTTTTTGGATAATGAAACACGACGAGAGTTAACGACGCTCACTTCTCTCCTTCTCGCACTTCCTACTCCCTCCCCGGTTGTCACATTGCAGTCGCGTCTGTTGCATTGCAGCCGCGTAGGTAAGAGCTCTACGCATTGACGTAAGCATTTCACGGTATTTTGTAGATTTTGGCGTCGCCGACCCGCGGCATCCTAAGTAGGAATTTAAGCTTAAAAATAAAAAACTAAGTATAGGCGGGGTATTGGGGCATCATTGCTAAACATTTAGATGCATTCTAGGTTGAAAACAATTAGGTCAAAAACTCACTGTTGTTAATAATCACGATTTTTGCACTTGACCTAAAGTGAAATTTGAGACTATAAGCATGTGTGCTTAGGTCTTATAAACATGTCCTAGAAGTTTCGTTAGGTTTGGATGTCGTTTGATGCTGTAACGGATGTGATTTGTTTGTCCATGAGCGACTAGCTTTTGGTGATTTCTATCATTTGAGTGTAGCTTGAGTTAGGTGCGAGTTGTTTGTTGTTTACCAAGAGACTGACAACGTCTTGTAGCCTCTATGCACTAGTCAAGTCATCTTCGTCCCATGGATTGACAATTGTATTTGTGGTTCTTGCCATGTCTGCAATAAGATAGGAGTGAGATTAGACACCCGTCCCACATTTGGCGCCGCTGCCAGGGATCGAAGAGACCTAAAATAGGGAAAACACGAGCATCTTGTGAAGTTATCCTTTAACTTCCTTTAGGATCACCTAGAGTCAAAACCTTCTTTTTAAAACCGCATAGCTTAAGATTGTCATCTTTTGCTGTGTAGAGGTAGCTTGGAAGTAAGTTGTACTTGCTAAGTACCTTTTAAGACTGTAGGATTGTAGGATTATATTAGAATGTTGAAAATGATTGATAGACGAGACAAGTATTGAGATCAAGGCTCAAAAAACCATAAAAAACAAGCAAACGAGTGTTTGTGGACACTTTCCACAACCCCATTGCAGTAGAACCTAGGAGTAGGGTAAGTAGAATCCGAGGTGGATTTTAGAACATTGCTCTCTCCAAAAGAATCAATTGTGAGTTGTTATGTGAAGTTGCAGAATTTCAGGTCTACGGCTAGAAATAGCTTCAGAAGACTATCAACCACTCAATCCGATTGAGAAGTATGCTTTAAAAGTTGTATGAACTAGTGGGTAAGCTCAAGGACACATTGAGGTTAAAATTTCAAGAGTTTGCAAAAACTCAAGTTATTTACTTTTTCTTGACAGTTTAGGCCAAATTAAGTCTTGACTTGACTCAGAGGCTTAAAATAGCTCATGAAAAGACTGTCCAGTGAAAAAGTTCAAAAAAGTGTTCATTTTAAGCTTAAAGTAAATAATCACAATTATTTACTTTCAGCTCAAAACTAACCAAGGGGGATACCACAGACTCTATGCATGTGTACAAACATCTTTTGTAAAGGCCCATAGAATTTGGATCACTAAACTGACCAAACACTTGGTAAAAACTAAATTCTGTACTGACTTTTGAGAACTTGAGTGTAAATTGGGAAACTTTTGTTCAAACCAAGTTAAACTTGACTTATAGGCTTATATTGATGTGATAAACTAGAGTACATGCTCATTTGATAAAAAAGATGCAAAAATTTGCCAGACGTAAATAATCGCGATTATTTACTTTTGTCTCATTTTTCAACTTTTCTGACCAATTTAGCATACCACTAGTTTTAGCATGTTATACTGAGCCCACAAATCAAATTTGGTAAGACTTGGATCATTGGACTGAAAAATGTGGCCAAATTTGCAAAGTCAGTCTGCAGACACAAAACTGTTGACCATTTGAGCAGAAATTATCCAAACTTGATGAAACTTGGCTAGGGAGCTTAACTGAAGCTGCTTAACAGATCTGTGTCCAAATTGTTGCAAAAAAGTGCACAAAAATAGCTGGAGTAAATAATCGCGATTATTTACATCTGCTACCAATTTAGTATTTTTGCACATTTGAGTATACCACAAGGTCAAGCATACCAAGTAGACCACACAAATCAATTTTGGTGAAATTTGGATAAAAAAAGTGAGACTTAAGCCAGATTCTTGAAAACTGAGTTTGCGGACACGAAACAGTTGATAACTTGAACAAATTTTGTTCAAACTTAGTGAAACTTGTCCAGAGACCTCAACAAGTTGCATACTTGGCAAATCAAGCCAAAAAGTGCAAAAAACTGAGAAAAGTAAATAATCGTGATTATTTACTACTGATACACAGAGACAAACTTTTTGAATTTTAAACCTGTATAGTGCTAGATCAACATAATACAAGGCCATCGGGCAATTTTGAGTTCAATCGGATCCAAATTGGTACATGTTCACTCAGTTTTCAGGTTGCATACTAGTCCTTTGGCTTTTTGCAAAAGTAGAATCTGAAAGTCTCAATTGTTGACTCACTTAGCTCAATTTGAAGTGATACACATAGACCAGTCGAAATAGCTAGCAAAAATTGTACAGTTTTTATGAAAGAATAGCTAACTTGATCAAAAGTGATACAAGAATCAAGTTGCAGACAAGGAATTGAAAGCTTGACAGAAGTTGCAAACAAGTCAATTCGACGGTAAGTACTCTATCCAGAGCTTCACAAGTCTATATGAACCTTAGATCTAGTCGTATACTAGCAAATCAAGGCATATTTGGAGAGATTGCTAGTAGAGTATCCACCAAAGAGAGAGTGAATCAGGGCGATCACTTGTACAAGTTGAAACGCAAGCAGGATGGTGAGATCGATCGCCATAAGGCTCAACTTGTTGCAAAGGGTTATGCACAGCAAAAAGGCATAGATTATGAAGAGAATTTTGCTCCCACTTGTCGTATGATGACTTGGAAGAACCACAAATACAATTGTCAATCCATGGATTGACAATTGTATTTGTGGTTCTTGGCTTGTTTTATCCCAAGGAGGGATCATTGTCGCCAGACTTACATGCTTTTTCGGACTCAGATTGGGCTGGTTGTTTTGACACACGATTGTCCACAAGTGGTTTTTGTTTCATGCTTGGGAGTTCATGTATATCATGGTTGAGCAAGAAGCAACCTACTGTGGCCACTTTGAGTTGTGAGGCTGAGTACAGGGCAGTCTTCACAACTACGGTTGAGTGTGTATGGCTCAGACGCCTTATGGATGATTTGGGTGTTGGGCAGGACATTGCCAACACTATCTACACTGATAGTCAGAGCGCATTGGCAGTTGCGAGGAACCCAATTTTTCATGCTCGCACAAAGAACATTGAGGTACATTACCATTATGTCAGGGAGAGGCTCTCAGCAAGAGAGATCAGCTTGGCTTATGTGCCAACACAAGACAACCTTGCAGATCTTTTCACAAAGGCATTGTCTCGTGAGAAGCTTGAAGCTTTCCACAAAGCTTTGGGCTTACTCCCCTTTGTGGATTGATCATGTCCTCAGGGCATGGCACTTCCCTTTACTCATGTGCTAGCTCTCGTTCACCGCATCACTCTAGGGGGGATTTGTTACCATGTGGTAGTGATGTGTGTGAACACACTAGGACTGCCGATGCATTTTCCCTCTTTAGGAGGTTTTTCCCCCTGAGCATTGTATATACGCCCATCACTCTAGGGCTATCTATCTTTCCATTGCACACTAAGTAACACACTCTCTATTGTGTGACTTGAGCTTCCTTCGTCTTCTCCAAGCTGTGTTTGTTTCTCTGCAACCCTAATTCCAACAGCCTTCTGTTGGCTTCTTTTGTGTCTGCTTTGCCACGACATCATAGATCTTTTTTGGAAGCATCTGTAGCTCTACTTGGTGTCCTTCTTCACTCCTAACCCTGCATTGAAAACTGTTATATTGTTTTTCTCAAGCTGTTCTCTGGACAAATATGTTGCTTTGGCCGTCTTCACTGAACTTGGGTCCAGTTGGAGGGTGGCAGCTCTTGCAGCTTCTCTTTTTGGGACACCCTCTTCATGGCCTTCTCTACAGCTTGCATTGCTCCTGTTAAGGGAAGTAAGTGCCAATGTTAGAAAATTTCTGCAATTTCCGTTCTGAAATGCCCTTGAGTCTGAATTGCTGACAAATTGAGTCCAATTTGCTTCAAATCAATTTTGGAGCATGTATAGATGCATAAAAACATGTAAAAATCAAATCATAAAGTCCAAGCAAAAATTTGCAACAAAAGTAAATAATCGTGATTATTTATAGCTGGGAATTTTTTCCAACTTTTTGCATTTTTGTCATGATAGGCTTGAAATAAATAGCAATCATATATTTTGAGTGAAGTGTGGGCTCATCTGAGTGCACAGGGTGGAAATGGTGTCAGATTTAGGCTTTCCGTCTCTGAAACAGTAGATATAAAGGGATTTTGAGATTTTGGAATCCAAATTTGCTCAAACTTGGTCAGTGGGCTTGGGACATCATTTGCTTTGGTCCCATAAGGTCAATGTTGCAATTTCCCCCCATCTTGGCAAAACAGAAAATAATCATGATTATTAACTTTTTCATCAAAATGAACATTTTTTTGTGCAACTTGGTTCTAGGCATGGTGTAGACCATGTCCTCTGTATGAGATATGAGGTGATTTGGATCAAAAAATGTGACTGATAACTCATAATTTGGATTGGAAGGACTTATTTGAGTTTTTTGACAATTTTTCAAGTTATCATTGATCATTGGCTCATACTTGAAATTTGGCATGTAATAAGTGTGTACAAATGATAGGTGAAGTGAAGGTACCATTTTCAAACCAAAAAATTTCAAAAGTAAATAATCGCGATTATTTACAACAGTCAACTTTTTTTGTTAAACTTGACAAGTTTTGACCTAAACATATTCAATACACCTAAAACCCTAAATTGAATATGGTAAAGTTTTGTCTTGTCGGCATCACTTCGTGCTTTGTCGACTCTGAAATCACCGATTTTTGTGACTACATTGCCTGTGGAGTTGAATAGTCACTTTTGAAGCTATGGACTTGGTCCGCTACATAGTCCTGAAGCTACCCATCCAATTTTGGCCCATGTGGCGTCAATTTGACTTCAAATGTCAAATTTGACGCTTTGTAGCCTTCGAGCTGTTTTCTGCGTTTTGAGAGCTTGCCTTGATTGTTTTTATGATACCAACCATATACATTGTGTATAGACCCAGTCTATAAGCTGTCTGTGGAGTCAGAATCCAATTTTGGCATCTGACAAAAACCTAGATTTTCTACTTGGGACCTCCCTCGACCCCTACCGAATGGTCATCTGGTGATATAGAAGTATTCTATTATATAGGGACATGCTACAGTTCAAGTCTTGTCCGATTTGGTTGAGCTGACAGGCCACTATGGTCAATTTTTTGTCGTACGACTTCGTGCACTGCTCAGATTCTAGGGTTTTTTCCTTGGGCTTAGACTAGCTACCGGCCATACGGAGTTAATCATTGATAAGTATAGAACTTACCCCTCATGTCTCGTGTGAGATGGTGCTGTAAACAGGTGACTGTGGACTCCGAAAATCACACACGAAGAAGGTCGAGAGCTCTCTCTCCAAGGGCAACTAGTGGAAATGAGGTGATTTTATACTACCTTAGATATCTATACTCGAACTTCCTGAACAATTTTTCCCAAATACCCCTGTTAGTCCTACTAGGCCGTGAAATCTATGTTAGACTCAAAAATTTTCTCAATCGGATTCCTGTAGCTCATTCTACAATAATTTGCGAAAGTTAGCCTTGGCCGCCTAATTTAAGCTTTTCGCCTCCATTTGTCGATTTGATTGAAATTTTTTGTGCCTGTCCGCCTTGTCCTTCTAAGTATTGTATCTTCAATTTTTCATATGAGCTCATTTGCTATTTATTATTAATTTTTGACATGTTTATTAAAAAATCAAAGAAAATAACAAAATGAGCTAAAAAGCAAAGTGAAACCCAATAATTATAAAAATCCATTAAAAAGATAGCTTTATTATTTTTTGTTGGATTTTTTTATTTTAAAGTCCCAATATTAAAAATAATGATGAAAAAATAACAAAAAAGGACCATTTTTTGATAATTTTCGATCACTTCATTGAGGAAATGAGTTTCTCTATCACTGATAATTTCACTTAGTCAAATAGTCTGTAGCTACAATGATATATTGAGCTTGGGTTCTATAAGCAAGTGAGTATACTGGTCCAACAAAGTCTATACCCCATTTTGCAAAAGCTCTTGTCCCTATCATTGGTCTTAAGGACATGATATCTACACGGGTTGGCATTTTTGCTCGTTGACATGCATCACATCTTCGAACATATTCCTTGGCATTTGCAAAAAGTGTTGGCCACCATATGCCTGTCGTTAAGATTGCTCTTGCGGTGGTCTCACTCGAAAAGTGACCTCCAGCTAATCCAGCATGTGCTTGTTCTATAATGGGAATATATTCATCTTCATTTGCACAAAGACGCAAATGTTGATCTTTCCCCCTTCGATATAATTGGTTCTCGATAAGAGCATAGTCTCTTGCTTCAGTTTCAATTGCTCTTTGACAGCGTTTACTCATATCCTTAGGAAAATTTTGGTTTGATAAAAGTAAGTAACTAAATAGTTACTCCACTTAGGAACAGGCACATTTGGAACAATGTTACATGAGGTATGGGTGTTTGTTTTTGAAATTGAGGACATTGTTTTACAAATGAGTGAACAGCCCTCCTCATAGTTGGCCAAAATACTCCAATTCTCAACATTTGTCGCATAGTTTGGTCTTCCGCAAAGTGAAGTCCTACTACGATAATATGTGCTTGACTTAGGTATTGGGTTTTCTCCTTAGGATTAATGCATAAAATCAATATTCTGTCTCGATTTCTTTTGTACAATCTTCCAGCTAGTAATTGATACAAAGCCGAGTGCTCAATTTTTCCAGCTGTAATAGGAAGTGATATTTGCAAATCCACTTGAGCTATGGTCATCAATGATACCATGTTTTCCGACCATCGAGGTATCATTTCCACGGAGAACAAATATGCATCTGGTAGATCGTCATCTACTCCCTTAGGTGGTTCTCCTGAAACAATCCTTAACAAATGATCCGCTCTTTGATGAGTGGTGCCATTTTTCACAACTACAGTGAAATCGAATTCCAAAAGAATGATGAACCATCTCACTATTCTTCCTGTGTTGCATGACTTGTTGACCAAGTACAATAAGGCTTGGTGGTCCACAAAGAACACAAATTTGTTTGCTATTAGGTAAAGTCTATACTTTTTTACGGCATAGATCATTCCTAATCCTTCCCTTTCGGTGGTTGTGTAGTTTTTCTCTGCCATATTCAACTGTCTACTAGGATAAGAAATAGGAAAATCAATTTTCTCGTCTCTTGGTTGAGCTAGGATACACCCACTGGCAAAATTGGAAGCATCTACATGTATGTGGAATATCTTATTCCAATCTAGTGCTTTCAATATTGGAGCTGAAGTGAGAGCTTGCTTAAGCTTCATGAAGGATTCTTCACACTCATCAGTCCATTCAAAGTGTGTAATCAAGCTATACATGGGTTTTGCAATTATAGCGTACATGTAAATGAACGTCTGTAATATCCACAATGTCCCATGAAATCTTGGACCCCTTTGACTGTTGTCGGTCTAGGCAAATCAGCAATAACATGAATTTTATCCATATCATTAGCTATTCCATTTTTAGACACTATATGTCCAAGAATTTTTCCTTGTCTTCCAATGAATGTGCACTTTTCAGGATTAAGCAAATCCTATAAAGTCTACATTTTTCGAATACCAGGTGTTCAAAATGATCAGCTCGGATTGATGAATGTACACATAAGTCATCTATATATACTTCTAAGAAATTCCAAAGATATTTTTTAAAAGCATGGCTCATCAATATATGGAAGGTGGGAGGAGCATAAGTTAACCCAAAAGGCATTACCCAATAGGCAAAAATACCCCATTCAGTTGCAAAGGCAGGCTTATGCTTATCTTTGGGGTCAGACAAAAGTTGATTGTATCATGAAAAGCCATCTAAAAATTTGTAAGCCTCTTTTCTTGCAACTCGCTCTAAAACATGCTCACTGATTGGAAGAGGAAAGTTGTCTCTAATGGTAGCTGCATTCACTTTTTTGAGATTGACACACACCCTTAATTTTCCATTTTTCTAGCGTATTACCACGATTGGAGACACCCAATTTTTGTGTTCAATTTCATAAATGAATTCGGCTTCCTTTATCTTTTCAATCTCTTCTTTGATCTTCGTGAAAAATGTCTCATTACAAGTGTATGGCCTTTGTCTACTTGGTTTAGCATCATCTCTCATCAGTATGGTACGTTGACAAAATTTGGATCAACACCCTTGAGATCCTTATAAGACCAAGAAAAGATATATCGGTATTCTTTCAGTAAGCTTAACAAAATCTCTTCTTCTTCGTCTGTCAGGTCATTTGCAATGTAGGCAGGTCTATGCTCTTCTCCTAGTTCGGCCAGATCTGTCTTTTTTGTATTGTCAGGTCCTTCGTAAGACTTGCCCTGTTTTCGTAGTTTCCTGACAGGTTGTTCTTCGACTATGATTTTTCGGTCTGGGAGAGTATATTTCTTGTAATAGGATGGAACACTCATTACATCTTTATCTTCCTCCTCAGTGGTTTCCATTTCAGCTGCATATATCTCCTTTAAAGCTTTCTTCAACCCTTGATACTTCTTTCTTCGTTCAACTCGTGTCATGGTTGAATCCTTGTCCTGGTGTTTCAGTTTTGCTTGAGTTTCCTTTCTCATTCTTCTCAAGGTTTTTGATATTTTTTGCTTTCCATTTAAAGGATATCTTCCAGTGATTTTGTCCTTGACGCAATCTTGTGCATCTATCTGCATCAGGAACTGTGTTCTACGGGAGACTGATGGCATAGGTCCAGCTTTCAAATTTCTCGTGTCTCTTTTTCTTCTATACCATTTTTGTCTTCTCAAGTTCTGGTTTGGAAAGTCAAAAAACTTTTCCTCCCCTCCTTTCATGAGTAGTTTAGCTCTCACATGTTCTTTTTCTGACCCCGAATCATCTGAGGTAGCTGAATGTTCTTCTAACTCATATGTCGCATCATAGTAGAGGTATAAAAGACTTGTTGAGCCTTCATCAAGTCCTTGGATTCTTGAATTTCTTCTTCAATATGAAGGGTTGAAATCATTTGGATAGGAATTATGTCATAGACGTCCTCATTGCAAAATTGAGTAGGCATAGACGTATTTACACATAAATCCATTGTTGCTAAGATTTACGTCCACTCAAATGGCTCAAAAAAATGCTCTGGAAAGGGTTCATGTACATAGGCTTCGTCTGCGCAATCCCTTTCTAAGATACATTCTTCTCGTTTTAAACTCCCGTTTTCTGAGGCTCCGCACATCCAAATAGGTGTGTCTTTGTTCGACCAAGATGGAAGCTTAGTTTCAGCCGAAGAGACCGAGTCAAATTCTTATATGGGCATTTTCATGACATCTCTATAAGTGTGATCTGTTAGATTAACTCTTGTTATTGATCCCACTTGCTTCAAGTACAGATAATTGTTTTCCCAATCTTGAATGAGTTGTACTTGTCGCATGAAAGGTCTTCCCAAGATGATTTCATAATTGAGTTTCTTTCCAAAGTCTACTATGGCAAAAGTGTGTTGATAGTCAATCCCACAGGGATTAACTATCACTTTTTCAAATAGTCCTAAGGGTATTTCAATATGTCCATCAACCAATTGCAATTTCATTTGAGTTTGTCTAATGGTTGGTTGTCCCCAGGATTCCCATACTACTTTCGTGGCTATGGCTATGCCTGCCCCACTATCCAATATTGCCATGGTTTCGATATCATTATATCTCACTGGAAGGGTTGTGTTTCCTTCTTTCCCTTCGTAGTATTCTCTAACTATTGGAACATATTGAATCTCTTTGTTATCCAGTTCGTGTTTCAATTTTCCCAAATTCTTTGCGATTAGCCGTGCTATCCCCACCTTCTCTAGAATTTTCTGTAGATCATTCCATAAATATGGTCTGATTTTTAACATTTCTCCTAAAGTAAGAGTGCATTGAATGGGTGTAGACATGATTGAATGAAGGTTGTCTACTTCTAGGGTCTGTTTCGCTCTTTTTACCTGAGTGGTTTTACACACTATGGATTCATCTTCGCCATCTTCCAAGTAAGAGGGTAGTCTTTTGTAAGGACATGGGTCCTATGGGCAAGGCTACCGGCACGGCCGGACAATGTGTACACTAGGGGGAGGCTATAAGATAGCACGATTGGGTGGAGACTAGCATACACATTACCACCGCCCTTTCACTGGTATCCGAGCTATTTTTGGGAAGAGGTTAAAAGCGGCTTTGCATGTGCGTGCGATGCCCTACTTCAACCCCACGTTCCGCAGACAGCGACGTCTCTGCTGCGCGGCAAAAAGAAGACATGCATAGTTTCCTGTGCAAGCAACACGTGGACAGACAGAGATAGCCGACCGTCCCACCTACGCTCTCCACAACAGGCGACCAAGGCAAACTCGACCGACAACTCGACGACACCGAGGCTCCGAAGGCTTCCATTGGGTGCCGTTGGCTGCGCGCGTAGGAAGGCACGCTTAACCCTTGCATGAAGGCGGGTTGAACCCACCCCATGTGGGTAAGAGGCCAACACTTTGCCATCAAGCTATTGGCCATTGTTGTGTATAACAAGGAAAGATAGTTTACTTGTGTTGAAAGGAAAAATAGAAGGAAAGGGAAAGCTTCAAACTTCAAGAAAGTAGCTTTACCCTTCCTTTTCACTTCTTGGAGGAAGGCAAGTTTTCCTCCAAAAATTCTTTTTTCCTCAAGGAGGTAGCTTCAAAGTGAAGAAAAGCCTTCACAAAAACGACGAGTTTTTGTGAAGAATCATCAACGGTGTTCTTACAAGGAACGACAAGTGAAGCGCTCAATTTCCCACAAGGCGAGGTTCGCATTCAACGCAAATCACGGAGCATACAAAACACAAAGACTTCAATTTCTCAAGGTACAAGTTGTTGTTTCTTTTTCTCTCTTTGCATTAGTGTGTGTTTACCATGGCCAGTGAAGATATCCCACCTACACACACTTTTGATTTTGAGCACGTAGATCAAAATCAGGGCACCACGGGTGTTGCTGACACTAATATGCATGATGATGATGATCTAGGAGATCCTGGGCTTGTAGGTATGGCTACTTTCAAGACTTTGGATTGAATTTTACTGATAAACAAAGTGTTAACAAATCTAATGAGCAAAGTGCTCTCAATTTTAATTCTATAGAGCAACGAGCAAGTGTTGTAAAACAAACATTACAAGAATTATAAGATTCTCCATCTAGCATAACTCTAGTTTACTTTCTCCTTTTGCATGGCAAAAGCTGGATCACTTACTCACGGAGTATAGTGATGTGTTCTCAAGTGATTTACCACCGGGTTTACCCCCTACACGTGATGTGCAGCATGGCATAGATGTCTTTCCAGGCACTGAACCGGTGAGTAAACCACCTTATTGTATGAGTGCTAAAGAAGCCAAGGAGGTTGAGAGTCAGTTGGCTGACTACCTCGCTCGTGGTTTCATTAGACCTAGCACTTCTCCTTGGGCATCACCAATTCTATTGGTAAAAAAGAAAGATGGTACTATGCGCATGTGCGTAGATTATCGCGGATTAAACGCGATAACCATCAAGAACAAGTATCCTTTGCCTCGAGTGGATGAGTTGTTTGATCAACTCCACGGGCCAAGATACTATACAAAGATAGATCTTCGTTCAGGATACCACCAGGTACGCATCCTTCTCCAAGATATCTCCAAAACTGCCTTTAGAACACGGTTCGGGCATTTTGAATTTTTGGTTATGCCTTTTGGTCTAACCAATGCTTCAGCTGCATTTATGACACTCATGGATAGTGTCTTACGTCCCTATCTTGGAAAATTTGTTGTTGTTTTCCTTGACGATATTCTCATTTACAGTAAGACTGAAGATGAACACATAGAACACTTACGATTAGTGTTTGAACAGCTACGAGCTCATGCGCTGTATGCTAAGCAAAGCTTCTTTAAAACAGAGATACATTACCTCGGTCATGTGATCTCTTATTCTGGCATCAAGATGGACACTGACAAGGTCACTGCCATTCTTTGATGGCCACATCCCAACACGGTTGAGGAGCTTCAAATATTTTTAGGCATGGCTGGATTTTATAGACAGTATATCCGTGACTATGCCAAAATCATTGTTCCTATGACGGATCAACTTAAAGCAAAAGGTAAGACCTTTTCTTAGGAAGAAGCCCAAAAACGCAGTTTCGAACAGCTCAAGGTAGCTATAGCCACTGCTCCCATCCTAGCAATCGTCGACCCACTTAAGCCATTCGTGGTAGAGACTGATGCTAGTGATAAAGCCATTGGTGCGGTACTTCTCCAGGAGGGAAGACATATAGCCTTTGAAAGTAAAAAGTTAGATAGAGCTCAACAGAATTATTCTGTCTATGAGAGAGAGCTCTATGCCATAATTCACGCTTTACGAAAGTGGCGACACTATTTATATGGCGCCGAGTTTGAAGTAGTTTTTGACCATGAGAGTATCAAATGGTTTACTACTCAAACACACTTGAAGGGCTGTAAAAGCTAGATGGGCAGAAATCCTTCAAGATTATGATTGTAAGCTATGATATCACAAGGGGCGATATAATGTAGTAGCAGATGTGCAGGTTTAGAGGGGGTGGATGTCATGCTGTGACATGTACATAGTGGGAACGCATGCTACAAGAGTTATCTTGTAATTCTTTAGATACATAATTATATTTCCTATAATGTACATATGCATATTAAGTATAATAATAAGCCTTCTATCTCATCCTATTATTTATCTCAAGGGTAACCTATTCTTACTTTACCATCAGAAAATACTATGGGAAAAGCGTCAATAGCTCCACCTCTTTAACTTGGGGCAAAAAACATTGATTCTTTATTTCTACTATCTCATTATCATCTCACACCCTAGCTAGATCCTATATCTAAGATAAACTCCAATATATATATATTCTATGTATTTTTCATATTTTTCTTATATTTCTTTTTAAATAGCTACTAGGGGGGAATCAAATCCTAGTGGGACACTAGGTGGCATGATTTCAAAGATACACTTATTTTAATGCATTATTGCAAGCATGATTACAAAGCTTTGTCAAGGAACAATGTCATGCTTTCATATGGCATGAGGTGTCCTTTGGAATCAAATGAAAGTCTAAGCTAAGGGGACCACAAGAAGAATTTTGCTGCCATAAATGGACCCTATTTTGATGATTTTTTAACACAAGGTTCCAATCCGAATTGGAAAACGATTTTAAAATGAAAATCGTAGCTAATGAGCTGAATTTTCTGCCCATATTTTTACTTTTTTATTTGGATCCACGGTTGAGGAGATATGATCAAAATACTGGACCCCAGTCTGCCCACATCATGGAAGGACAGCTCATTTCCAACTTTTCCAGTTTCTGTTCACACTGGCTCCTCTCTTCTTGTGTAAACCCTTGGGGATTCCCTTCACCTATAAAAGGGGACCTCTTCTTCCTTGAAAAGAACTCAAGCATTCAAGCCATTGATGAGAGGAATTCATGAGGGAGGGAGTAGTAATGCCAAATTGTACTTAGTCATTAACATAAGCCTAAGACTACACTTTCTCCAAGAAGAAGACTAGCCACTCTTGCAACAAGCTAACCTTGGAAGATCAACTCTAATCAAAGAAGGTCTTGCACTTGGTGTATCAATCAAAGTGGAATTATCCACTCTTCTTCTCTCTCCATCAATAATGGTGCCGAAGGGTTTGTCAAGTAAGATGTGTTCTACATTGATGTTTTCTAAATACACTTTCAACAACGTATAGTGTTTCTCTTTGGCCTAGAAAGCTCAATGAAATACTTCTATCACCAGATCCCATCATATTACCTCTCATAGACTATAATTTTTCTTTTGATGTAAACGTAGTTATCTTGCTATGAACCAAGAAGATTTGTACACACAATTAATCCCAATCACTAGACAAAAAATATATATTATGGTAAGCACAAAACTACAATTCCAAAGAACAATTTGTAGCCTATTTGGTCAGCCAAGATTGAATGCCATTAACTCATCTATTAACCCTTTCATACTACCCATGATACGATATGACCATAGCCTTGATGTTGACGGGAGCAAAGCGAACCCCGAACCCCGACGGCCTCTAAAACACCAGGGACCGAATGGCGCACCTCGAGCCTGTCATAGTAAAGCAAAAAGGGGGCACCACCTAGCTTCAGCGGCTAGGACGCAAACAACACACCACCATAACAAAGTTTTCATCCAAGAGAGATGGATGCTTGGGAGTAATGATGAAGAGGAAAGGGAATGAGATCAAGAGAGAGAGAGAGAGAGAGAGAGAGAGAGAGAGAGAGAGAGAGAGAGAGAGAGAGAGAGAGAGTGAGGGAGGGGGTATAACGGCTTAGTACTTAGGCACCACAAAAGGATGGCAAAACCGCACACCCTTCACACATACACAAGCTCACTCCAAACACAAGACTAGGTGGCGATTCCGCACACCTCACATGGGCAAAACATTGCAAGAAAACATACTCACAAAACCTCAAGCTTTATTTAGAGAATACGGCGATGAAATGGGAAGCATAGGGTAGGGGAATGAGAAGGGAGAGCGTGGTAGAGCACATGGCGGATAGGTGGGAGTTGATGGCGAAGACTCGCACGAGGGTTATGGCCATCATCCTTCATTTAGTTTCCCTTCATCTTCCATAGCCCAAGGGTGTAGAGGTCATGCTCAAGACGAGCATGGTGATTGCAGTGATGGTGATGGTGTGGGTGTGTGTGTGTGCACTAGGCACACACAGTGCATAGTGTACTCTTTGGTGATGGTGTGTGTGTTTAGTGTGATGGTGACCCCTCTTTATATAGGGGAGGAGGGGGGAGAAATTCTAGAATTTAGAAATGAAGAAATCATTATCTACATAGGGCATGTGACTGTGGGCCCCACTTGTCTGGCTGTGTGTATATGTGCCAGAACAGCAGTCTCATGAGAGAGAGACTAAGAGAGAGAGATGGGTGGATGAAAAAAAAGTGAGAGGTGACATGGAGAATAAAGTAATTACAAGAGGGGAGAGAGGGGAGTGTGTTCAGAGGTGAATCTGTGTGCAGATGTGTGTGAACACAAGAAAAAATCAGGTAACCACCGGGTGGGGATGGGTCTGTGGGCACCTTTTTCAATGAAACTGAGTGTGTGTGAGTGTGGGGGAGGTTATTTAGCTACAAGACAAGAGACATGACGCCCTTTAGAGAGAGAGGGGGGTATTTGGGTCATGGGATATGATAGGAGAGAGAAAGAGGGGGTGGGGTATACTATTTTGGAAGATAGGGTAAGTTGCATGTGAGTTAGGGTGCATTATTGGTGAGTTATAATGCATTATTGGTGAGAGGTGGGGTAGCTTGAGGGGAGAGAGAAAGGAGAAAGGACAAGGGGAAGAGAGAGGGGGTTGACCTTTTGAGTGGAGGAAAGGAAAAGGGACACCCGGCGGGGCAACAGTGAAGAAAAAGGAGGCAAGGTGGGGATGGGCTACCCCGCAGGCATGAGGTGGCCTATTTTACCTTTCTTATATATTTACATAATCATACTTTATTTTTTTCTTACTTTTTTCCAATGCCTTTTATCACTCCCTCCCTAAGAGGGGGTTTTCATGGGGTGGGGACGAGAGAAGAGGGGTATGGGAGCTTGGCTTGTGAAAAGCCCCCATCAATAGCCCTCCCCTTTTGGCTAGAGTTATTCATGTCTCTAGCTCATCTGTTTGATCATTATCGTCGGAGGTGGCGGCTGATGGTGTGTCTTCATCTGGAATGTCAATTGGTGGAGCCTGATCAAATCGAAGAAAATAAGGTTTAAGTCGCCAACCATTTACCCTGGTTTTATGAAGTTTTCCATCAGCCTCCATAAGCTGGTAGCTTCCATTGGCATACTTTTTCCTGACGATGAAAGGACCTTCCCATCGGAGTAGGAGTTTCTTATCCTTGCGCGTATCGAAGCGATTGTCATAGCGGAGCACCAACATTCCTTTCTTCAATTCTTTTTTCCGGAGATGCTCGTTAAAGCTAAGCCGTCTATGCTCTGCTTGTGCTGCATAATAATTTATTGCTTCTTCTCTGTCCAGCTGCAGTCTTTCCAAGTTGATGATGTGATCTCTCAAATGCATGTTGGGCTGTTGAAGCTGGCTTGCCATTACTCTGAGACTTTGTAGTTGCACTTTAATGGGCAAGATTGCTTCCTTACCAAATACTAGATGATACGGTGTGAATCCCAAGGATGTACGAAATGAAGTTCTGTAGGCCCATAAAGCTGGTAGTAGATACTTATCCCAGTCTCCAGGATGATTGTTTACCTGCTTGGTAATAATTTTAGAAACCATTCCATTTACTTTTCAACTAGGCCATTACATTGAGGGTAATATGGTGAAGAGTGCCTCCTTGTAATGCCCAGTTTCTGCATTAATTCTCCTACCAAGTTTGCTCTGAAACCTGGCCCTCTATCAGAGATGATCTCTAAAGGTGTGCCAAACCTACAGCATATGTGCTCATAGATAAATTTAGCTACCTCTACCGCTGTGATTCTAGTGGTGGCTGTAGCCTCTGCCCATCTAGTCATGTAGTCGACCCCCATGATAATGTAGAATTTTCCTGAGTTGGCCCTAGGTAATGGCCCAATGGCATCGATACCCCATTTTTCAAATGGGCCATATGAGAGAATAGGTGTCTGTGGTTCAGGCATAAGTGACCTAGTGCCGGCCTTTTGACACAACTTACATGTTTTGCACCAGTGGTGCACATCACGGTTGAGGCTAGGCCATATGAAGCCTGCCTGCAAGATTTTCCTACTTGTTATGTCTAGGGCAAAGTGACCACCACAAACCCCGTCGTGACAGCTAGCAATTACTCCCGTGATTTCCTGAGAGAGAGGGACCTTCCTGAGTATTTGTTCCTTACCCTTACAGTACAAACCGTCATTGATGAGTCGATACCTTGTGGCCTTCCGCGTCAGCCATTGCTTCTGTCCCTTTGTTAAATCTGATGGGCATTCCCCTGTTTCCAAAAAATGCATGATGTTAGGCAAGGAATCACTTCCTTGAAATAGAGGGAGCTTTAGTTTTATTGCTCCAACCACCACTTCCTGTAGTCTTTCACTTGCTAGGGCATCTGCTTCTTGGTTTTGAGCCCTTGGGATATGGTGTATTTGAACTTCTTCAAACTTACCCAACAAGGTTTTTACACCACTTAAGTGAGTCCTTAAACTAGGATTTTTGCATGTCCATGCTCCATTTACTTGCCTTACCAGAAGTAGAGCATCCCCAAATACATTAAGGCGTTGTACACCTTGCGAGACGCACCATTGTAGACCCTTGGTTAGTGCTGCATACTCAGCTTCATTGTTAGAATGTGAATCTAACAATTGGCCCAACGAAAATACCTTTGTCCCTTTGTCATCAAAGACCACTATGCCTGCAGCTGCTTTGTCGGACGCTCGCTTGTAGGCTCCATCAAAGTAGAGAGAGTATGCTCCTTCTACCATCGGTGGTACTGGAGGTAATCGGACTTCTCCTTCCTTAGATTGCTTCTCCTTCCTTTCAAAGACTTGGTAGGTCATGAGTCCCCCCAAACTTGCCCTTGTCGTGCTTTCTACCTGTACCGTGTAGTCAAACTCTTGCAGACGAACTAGCCATTTAGTAATTCTAGCAGACACATCCATGTGTTGTACAACATAGGGAAATATTTCATCCGTGGTTAGAATCACAAATTGCTTAGGCAGCAAATATGACCTAAACTTTGTAGTTGCAAATCTAAGAGCTAGGACTAAGTGTTCCACATGGGTGAAACCTTTCTCTCCTACTGTCATCATTCGACTAGAGAAGTAGATTGGCCTCATGAAAGATGTCGTCGTATCCTTTTGGAGTAGCACAACCCCCAATGAGTCATCACCAACACTTGAGGTGACATAGTATTTTTCATCCTACTTAGGTGGTGAGATAGTTGGCAGAGTGGCTAAGACCTCCTTTACCTTGTTGTAGTGATGTTCACTTTCCTCATCCCAAGTGAAAGTTGATCTTTGAGTGAGTTGTTGCAGTGGTAGAACAAGTTGTGATAGTAGATGTATGAATCTACTTAAGTACCTCACCTTCTGTAGAAAAGAGAGCAGTTGACGTGCGGTCGTTGGTGAAGGTAGGGCTATGAGTGCGGACACCTTACTTGGGTCGGCGTTGATACCTCTTGCTGAAATTTCATGGCCTAGTAGAATGACTTTACTCGGATGTTCCAAAGAACGGTTGAAAAACATATGTGACATATCTTTGGAATGTGGCATGTGCATTTGTGAGACCAAATGGCATAACCCTGTATGCAAAACAACCCCATGGCGTGATAAAAGTGGTTTTTAGCTGATCTTCCAAGGCCATGTGTATTTGAAAGTATCCAGAATAACCATCACAGACGGTATAGCATTCAAAACCCGCTACTTCATTCAGAATTTCATCCAAAAAAGGGAGAGGAAAGTGGTCTCTCTTTGTAGCTGCATTTAGTGGTTTGTAGTCAACACAGACCCTCCACTTACCATTCTTTTTAGGCGTCACCACTACGGGTGACACCCATTCTGAGTTTTCTACAGGATAGATGAATCCCGCCTCCAGCAGTTTCCTTACCTCGGCCAAGAGTGCCTTTTCTTGTATGACCCCCAATCGTCGTAGCTTTTGCACAACTGGTTTTACCCCTTCCTTCAGCTTAATATGATGTTCCACCACTGTAATGCCTGTGATTCTTTCATAGTTGTCAATGAACAGGTTAGGAAATCCCATCAACATTTGCAAAAAACCATCTTTCTCCTCAAGTGTTAATTCCGTAGACAACATACCCTTCAACCTACTTCCTCCTAGGCCAGGTGATTTTCTCTCCTCTTCATTGGGTTTCCCTTTTGGTGATGGATCACCAGTTGTGCTTACCCTTTGTGGATCCTTCATAATGATACTCATCACATCAATGGAACTGTCACTTTCGTCGGTGAATGTGGTCTCCTCCTCAGAACTGGAAGATTCGCTAGTGGTTTCATCTGCCGATGTTTCCAGATTCATTTGCTTCTGCTTGCCAATCCTCATGTCGTAGTAGATTGTCTCCCCTTTCTTACCGGTCATGCGTAGAAGGCCAGTATCCCAGTCCTGTTTTGCCTTCATGGCCATCAACCATGGCCTTCCCAAAATTAGTGGATAGCCCTCCCCCTTAGTAGGCATTACAAAAACATCTACCTCTACCTCAGTGTTGAAAGCTTTGATTTTCACGGCACTTACCACACCCACACACTTTACTTTTGCGTTGTTTGCCATCTTTGCCTTGCATGGAGAAGGCTTGTCAACCTCGAGCCCTAATCGAAGCATCATAGATTCACTCATTACACAGATTTGTGCACCTCCATCAATGTAGGTGTTTCCAACCCTCTTTCCTTTTATGTTTACGTCGACAATTGGAAGGATGTCATCCATGTTGCATCCCGAAATTGCTCCGGCTACCTTTGTTTTGGAGCGTCTTGTACTTACCATTTTAGACCATTGTCGCCTTACTTTTGGTGCAAGATGTAGCAGCTGTGGCCATGTAATCTTCGGTCCTTGCTCTGCCACATCCAATGTTAGATCATAGGGCTTAGAACTTTCCCCTAGCTGGAAGTCGGTGATGCCCAATTTCCGTCGTGGCCTGGATGGCCTCTTGCTAGTTTCTCCTCTCATGCTTCTCTCATCATCTGATTATGTAGCTTTCTCCCTCCTAGCTCTTTTCACAGTCATGGCTTCAAGTGGTTCTAAAAAGGTTACCTTCTCCTTACCCTTGTCCCTCTCCTTTGCTCTGGGTGGATCCACTACTATCGCTTTTCCTTTCTCTTTTAGCCTTATGATGTTTACAGGGCGATCAGGTGGTGGGGCTGGTGGAAGAGGTGGGATGGATGCTTGTAGTGGTGTCTGGGGTGGACGTAGAATTTGTGTTGGTGGGGGTGGTGCTCGGGGTGGGGGTGTTCTTTCTCTAGGGGGTGACAATTGGTTCCTCCTACCTCCTCTATTATAGTTTTGTTGTGGTTTGGGACAGTAGTACATACCGTGACCGTCTTCTCCGCAGTTGTAGCAATGATACTCCCTGTTTTGTCGTCGTGCTCTTCCAGGGTCTTGATCTCTTTCTTGACTCCTCCCTTGTTGTATTAAGTGGACAGACAAATTTTGCAGTTGGTCAGTAATATGGGCCAACATATCTTGTTGGTCATCTCTTACCCGAAGAGCCGGTGGTGGTGGTGGAATGGTGGTCGTCGTAGTTGCTGGTTGACGCGATGTTCCTGATTCTGTTGACTCGGTTTCTTTGGCTTTCATTCGCAGCTTCTTGTCTTTAAGGCGAGCAATCTCAACGGCTAACTCGTACGTAGCCGGGAATCTACCTTTCACCTTCTCCTTGAGAAGCGGCCATAAGCCATGTGTGAACCGATCTTTTTTTAGGAAATCGGGTGCAGCTTCCCCCCTTGCCAGTGACTCAACCCACCGTTCCCACAAATCCACAAATTTGGACTCATAGGTGGCATATTCTAAAAGACCCTCTTGCTTCAAGTCTCTCAACTTGTCCCACAACTTTTCTGAAGTGGTACCTCCCCCAAAGCGCCTCTTAAAAGCGGTTTTTAAGGGTTCCCAGTCATCCTTGGTTGCTTGTGGAAGTGCATTGTACCATGATCTAGCTTCTAGCTTCATGAGATGCTTAAAGATTCTAACCCGGGATTCATCCGTATCTTTGTTGCTCACTACACATACTACTTCAAAATCATCTAGGAAGTCTGTTACCAAATCCTCCCCCTTCTTTCCTTTAAATGTTGGAAATGCTACACTTGCCATGATTACTGAGAGAGAGCTAGAAAGACACACTGCTTAACTTGCAAAAGTTTTTTTCTTCTTTACAAGGAGGCGTGTATACCCTCTTATACTAGGACATAGATTAAAACTTCAAACGGTACATTGCCTTGTACCAAAGGTAAGACAAATGGCTGATCTGATGCCAGAACCTCAAAAAACCGCTCCCCACCCAGCATGGTGTCAATGACGTGCTAGTAGTGAACCTTCAAGTCCAGTATTACCTTGATTGAGCGTACACGTGTTGGTATGTGTGATCTGTCTTGAGGTAGGTTGTACTGATTCATGTGAAGCTTAGAGGTGCTTAGTCACTGTCCAAGCTTGTGGGAGAGGGTGGTGTTCTTTCCTGAAACAAACTCAGTAGATCCCTAGTTTCTCTAGTGAGAGTGTGAGCCAATGCTTCCGTTATCTGTGCTGCAGCATCAGGTGCGACTTAAAAACTGACTGTGATAATTACCTCGGTGACTTGAGTTACCCGATTCTCAAAGTAGAATAGTGTTGATTCTCTATTGTATAGAGCTCCTTCCATTTTGTTGTTGTGGGTTGGTTGTAGGTTGCGGACATGGTTTCGACCTTCTCCTTCTTCTTCTTGGCACTTGGCCTATGTATATCCACTGGGTTTGGCGTGTTGGTTGACTCTCCCACTGCAAATCGATTACCGTTACGCCTGGCACTCGAGCTTCGATGGAGATGCGGAGTTCGTCTAGTTGTGCTTGGAGCTCTTCTTCTTTTGTCGTCCAATTAGCAAATCCTGCTAGCCATTCATCCATTCACAATAGTTTAAGGGTTTCAGTCTTGTAAACTGAAGGGTTTCATGAAAAGATCCTCAGTGGGGGCACCAAATGACGGGAGCAAAGCGAACCCCGAACCCCGACGGCCTCTAAAACACCGGGGACCGAATGGCGCGCCTCGAGCCTGTCATAGTAAAGCAAAAAGGGGGCACCACCTAGCTTCAGCGGCTAGGACGCAAACAACACACCACCATAACAAAGTTTTCATCCAAGAGAGATGGATGCTTGGGAGTAATGATGAAGAGGAAAGGGAATGAGATCAAGTGAGAGAGAGAGAGAGAGAGAGAGAGAGAGAGAGAGAGAGAGAGAGAGAGAGAGTGAGGGAGGGGGTATAACGGCTTAGTACTTAGGCACCACAAAAGGATGGCGAAACCGCACACCCTTCACACATACACAAGCTCACTCCAAACACAAGACTAGGTGGCGATTCCGCACACCTCACATGGGCAAAACATTGCAAGAAAACATACTCACAAAACCTCAAGCTTTATTTAGAGAATAAGGCGATGAAATGGGGAGCATAGGGTAGGGGAATGAGAAGGGAGAGCGTGGTAGAGCACATGGCGGATAGGTGGGAGTTGATGACGAAGACTCGCACGAGGGTTATGGCCATCATCCTTCATTTAGTTTCCCTTCATCTTCCATAGCCCAAGGGTGTAGAGGTCATGCTCAAGACGAGCATGGTGATTGCAGTGATGGTGATGGTGTGTGTGTGTGTGTGTGCACTAGGCACACACAGTGCATAGTGTACTCTTTGGTGATGGTGTGTGTGTTTAGTGTGATGGTGACCCCTCTTTATATAGGGGAGGAGGGGGGAGAAATTCTAGAATTTAGAAATGAAGAAATCATTATCTACATAGGGCATGTGACTGTGGGCCCCACTTGTCTGGCTGTGTGTATATGTGCCAGAACAGCAGTCTCATGAGAGAGAGACTAAGAGAGAGAGATGGGTTGATGAAAAAAAAGTGAGAGGTGACATGGAGAATAAAGTAATTACAAGAGGGGAGAGAGGGGAGTGTGTTCAGAGGTGAATCTGTGTGCAGATGTGTGTGAACACAAGAAAAAATCAGGTAACCACCGGGTGGGGATGGGTCTGTGGGCACCTTTTTCCGTGAAACTGAGTGTGTGTGAGTGTGGGGGAGGTTATTTAGCTACAAGACAGGAGACATGGCGCCCTTTAGAGAGAGAGGGGGGTATTTGGGTCATGGGATATGATAGGAGAGAGAAAGAGGGGGTGGGGTATACTATTTTGGAAGATAGGGTAAGTTGCATGTGAGTTAGGGTGCATTATTGGTGAGTTATAATGCATTATTGGTGAGAGGTGGGGTAGCTTGAGGGGAGAGAGAAAGGAGAAAGGACAAGGGGAAGAGAGAGGGGGTTGACCTTTTGAGTGGAGGAAAGGAAAAGGGACACCCGGCGGGGCAACAGTGAAGAAAAAGGAGGCAAGGTGGGGATGGGCTACCCCGCAGGCATGAGGTGGCCTATTTTACCTTTCTTATATATTTACATAATCATACTTTATTTTTTTCTTACTTTTTTCCAATGCCTTTTATCACTCCCTCCCTAAGAGGGGGTTTTCATGGGGTGGGGACGAGAGAAGAGGGGTATGGGAGCTTGGCTTGTGAAAAGCCCCCATCAATGTTTTCATCTTTGTGTTATTTTGACATTCTCTTTTGTGTTCTTTCTTTGTGTGTGTGAGTGCAAGAGAGAAAGAGTGGGTCTTCTTTGATTGCACTTCCGTCCAAACCCTAGTGTTCATGGCATCTATGGTTTAACTTCTTCATATAGTTTTTTGAGTTCTCTCACAAACTCTCACAGCCATAAGCCCGGTGCTTTCCTGGCAAGATTGCAAATTTCTCGACAACATCTTACTACTTTCGACGAAGGAGACAAGGTTTTCCTCAAAGTTTTGGAGCATTCAGAAAGTCTAAAGACGGGAAAAGTTGCTAAACTTTCACCACGCTATTGTGGACCGTTTACCATTCTCAAACGTATAGGTCAAGTGGCCTATAAGTTAGCTCTTCCAGAGCACTCACGAGTTCATCATGTTTTCCATGTTAGCCGTTTACGAAAACAACTAGGACAGAATGATAATGTCATTGACACAGGTGTGCTGGTTGACCTTATCGAACCGCCAAGCATTTCTCATGAGCGCGAAAAGATTTTGGATTCTCATGAGCTTCGTACCAGACATCATGTCAGACGACAGGTGTTAGTAAAATGGCTAGATAGACCTGAAGAAGGTTCTACATGGGAGAATGTCTCCGCACTTAAGAAACGTTTTTCTACGTTCATTTTCGAGGACAAAAATGATTCTCCAAGGGGGGGGGGGGGTAATGTAAGGACATAGATCCTATGGGCAAGGCCACCGGCACGGCCGGACAGTGTGTACGCTAGGGGGAGGCTATAAGATAGCACGGTTGGGTGGAGACTAGCACACGCATTACCATTGCCCTTTCATGTTTTCAAAGTAAATGGTTTAGACATTCCTGAAGCTTCAGAACCGAAATCCCCATACAAGGATTGTACATCCATGTCCATATCAGGAGGTAGATTGTCTAACCAAACTTCCTCTATAGAAGCTGACTTCAAAGTTAGGCTCCCATCATTAATCTCTCTAACTTTTTTCCATAAGTGTCCTGACTAGTCTTCTTTTATGAATGGAATGTCGTCTAAGGCATCTTCGTTGTTCGGCACTATAAGTTCTTGCTATTTTTTTTCAAGGTGGAGTTCTACCACCACTTCGGATTTTTCTTTACTGGTTTCTACCACAAGCTCCTCACGTTTTGCCATACTCTCGAGCTTGGGTTTTTGTTTTCCAGCATCTCTTGAGTAATTCTTACCAAATTTTGATAAGCTTCAAGCTTAGCTACTTCCATGTCTGAAGAAGGATAGTTTTTTCATTTGTTTTCCATGTTTTGGCCTGCTTTAAGTCTCGCTTGGTAAGCTTCCAAGGCTGCATTAATAGGCTCAACAATTGATCCTCCAGATTTCTCTGTGGTTTCCTTGATTTCGCTTCTAGTTTCTTTCATTTTTCCTTGGAATAGTCTCTTTGCTTTCTCCTCAATTTCAGCCTTTGTTTCTGTTTTCTCATCTCATACCTCTTGCTTCTGTTTCTTTTGGTCTTTTGAGAGGAAATTTTAGCATTCTCCGAATCATCTCAGAGGAGTTATGTTTCTCTTTCTTAGCCTGGGTTCTAGTGATTACCTTGATTGGAACAATTGATTCACTCTCAGACTACTAGGTATCACTTGAACACGTTCACTATAGTTTTACCCTTGTTTAAAGGATTTTTTGGACAATCCTCAGGGAAGTGTCCTCCCTTTTTGCAACATTGTATGCAATAAGCTTCAACTGGCTTAAGGTTCTTGTCAGGCTCTGGGCATTCATTTGTCCAATGATCATCTACACCACAATTATGATAGTTTCCAGTTCTTGGCTTAATCATGGGTCTTACCACTGGAGGTCTAACACCTTGACTAGCTACATAGTACATCAGTGCAAGCTCTGGTGTAGTATAAGTCACAGGTTCTTCCATTGGTGGTGGATGTGAATGATATCAATATCCTTCTACCATTACTGTAGATGGACTAGGCTCAACATAGGGTGTAACAGGCACTAGTGCTTGTTCATCTATGACTCCCTCTGAATGCATGTACTTTACAGGCACTGCATTATGTCCAGGATATGGAGGTTGTTGACCCAACACGGGTTGAGGTCTTTCCATACCCATCGGTGGTCTTTGAGCTGGGACGATATTAGGCTGATATCTGTACATGGGTTGTCCTTGTGGCCTCATAGGCACATATTGAACATTCCCATCATACTTTGGTTGGTAATAGCACTCATTGGTCTCATGGTTGGTCCATTTACCCTCAATTGCACACCATTTCTGCGGTGGCCTGAATGATTGTCCCTGTTGAGGTATCCCTTGCCCTGGTCTCCTCATAGTTTCTTTTTGCATGTTATTCATCACTTCATTCATCCTTTTGAGCATGTCTTCTATGGCCGTAAGCGAAGCTGCAAACAGCAACCGTTCCCACTTGTGCTGGTTTGGTGGATGCTGTTTTCTCGCTTTGGTTATCCTTAGGAATATCTTCTTCATTGAAAATATCACAATTGTCTCCTAAGTTAATAGCATCTAACACACACTCTTCTAGCGTCATATGCTTCTTGCTAAAGTATAGCATGAAGTTCTTTGTTTAGCAGTCCCTCTAGAAACAATGATACTAGTCTTTCTGCTGCAGGTATCTCTAGCTCTGGGCATCTTGCAATGTATTGCTTCATTCTACTTGCACAATCCCTAACATACTCACCTTGTTTTTGTTTGAAGCTATAGATTTGAGCTATCGTATTGTGTTTGATCCCCATTTTGGAACATGCAGCTACAAATCCTTGAGCTAATGTATTCAAGTCCATGATTGACCTTGGTGGAACGTTTTGGAACCATGTCAGTGCTTTTCCTTCTAATGTCATTCCAAATCCCTCGAATTGAGTATGGAAATCAAATATGCGCTCTGCTCTTAGCACTTGTTTAAAAAGCTTGCTAAGTGGTCATTTGGATCCCCAGATCCACTGTATTTTCTGACCCATTTTTGAAAATCAGCTGGTCTGACACGTCTATTTGGTTCAACTCCCGGTCTCCTAGCAGTTGGTCCTGTTCTGAGTCCTTCAAACCACTCTGTTGGAAATAGTGACTCATGTAGCCCTAGACTAGATTTAGTGTCACCCAATTTTCTTCATGATGAGGTGGTTTCTGGCTTTTTAACATTACTCTCAAAAGATCTCTCGCGGAGTTCTTCTCTGGGAATAGTTTCTGGTCCTTGGCCCAATATCCAATCCCTTATGGAGTATCCTTGATATTTGGTATGTTCCACCTCCTCAAGAGTCATCATAACAAAGTTTTTGTTATAACAATCCCTAAACAGATAAGTTGGTAGATTTGTTGAACCAATATCTTTGATTTTGAAGATATAGATGATCTTCATGGGTGTTAGCTGTCCTGATTTGGCATGAGAAGTCCATATGAGATCTTTGACGTTTCTATCCTCCCAACAATATACTCCAATCCTAAGATTATCCGTACTAAGCCATTTCAAAGGCTTCAAATCAACTTGATCGTATCCCTCAAATTCTAAAGTCGGTGGTCCTTCTTTTGCTTCTTTATCTGGAATTATGGTATTTACTTCTAAACCCCATTTGTCTATCACGTCAGGGTTTTCAACTTGTAAATATTGAGTTCTGTTTCTACCCATGTACATTTTTTCTTGTTTGTTTGCCCTGATTTCCTCTTCAAACTCTATGCCATGGTCATCAATGCGAATAGCATACTCTTCATTAGGATCCAAGTAAACTTGAGCTCCATGGTGATTAATCTTATAAAAAGAGAGTATGTGCTTATATCGCACTGTCGTTCTGGTTTCTGAATGAGTTGAATAGGAAGACGTTTCAGATGTTGATTTTGAAAAAGTGTCTGAGACTTGTTCCAAGATAGTCGGATCACTACATCGGTATACTTGTCTGACCATCTCTATTGCTGAAATCACTTTTTGCTTTATGTTTATATGCATATTATTTTTACTTTATTATACAATTGTTAAATTAAATACTCTTTTTCAAAAACCTAATATTTTTACGATTGTATGAATGTATAGGTAGCTTGTGAACTTGTCATGGATGCCAATGCTTGCTCTCAAAACATCAATGCAGCTACTTCTAGTTTCCCATCAACTGGTGGTGAGGTATCAAACAATGGAGCTTCCAATAAAGGGAAGCGCGAGGCCATCGGTGGTAAGGTGCCAGGGCCTGAGTGGCAATTTGCTGAGAATGTAATATCATTTATAGATTGGTGTTGCAAATTATGTGGCAAAGAAAAATCAGGAGGTGCACCTCATATTAGGGAACACTTCCTTGGATCAGGGAATCGAACAACTAATAGGTCTAATGGATGCATATGTAATGGTGTAGGTCAGCAGAGTGCTACGAAACGCTTGAGAGAGTTGTTAGGAGGTATAGCCAATGCAAGGCAACCTAGAATACCAACTCCAAGCCGTTATGCTTCAGAGCATCAAGGTAGTGCTGCCTCAACACAAGGCAGACAAAGTAGTGGTGCATCCTCCATGCCGATCAACACACACACACAAAGAGCAAGCACTCAAGATAGATCGCCCGAGTACCAGTTTTAGATGAATAGAATGAGGCAAGTAAGTCTAGAGCAAAGCTTTTGATCAACTGCTCTTGCACAAGCTATCTATTTTACAGGCAGTTCTATGTTGATTGTCACACGAGAATCATGGAAGCATGCATGGAAGAAGATCGATGAGTATGGGGCTGGTTTTTCCCGTCCATCATATCATCAAATGCGGACATCATTCTTGAATAAATGCTTTATAGACACCCAAAAAGAAGTTGATAGATTGATCTTGAAATCAATCGATCAAATAGGATGCACTATAGTCAATGATGGATGGTCAAATGTCCAACGCTTTCTCACGCTCGTCCATACCTGTCACAAACACATTTACACTATCTCAATGTGCGATAGAACTTAAGTTTGCATCACAGTCTACAGATACAATTGCAAATCCACTAGTACACCTTGGTTTATATAAGGACATGGGTCCTACGGGCAAGGCCATCGGCATGGTCGGACAGTGTGTACGCTAGGGAGAGGCTATAAGATAGCACGGTTGGGTGGAGACTAGTACACGCATTACCACCACCCTTTCATTGGTATCCGAGCTATTCTTGGGAAAGAGGAAAAGCGGGTTGCATGTGCATGAGACGCGCTGCTTCTCTCCCACGATCCGCAGATGATGACATCCCCGCTGTGCAGCAAAAAGAAGACATATATAATTTTTTGTGCACTGTGCGCGGAGACAGACAGCGGCAGCCGATGCAACCACCCCACCTATGCCCTCCACAATGCACGACCAAGGCAAACTCGATCGGCAACTCTACGCCACCAAGGCTCCGAAGGCTCTCTTGGCTGCACGTGTAGGAAGGCCCACTTGACCCTTGCATGAAGGAGGGTTGAACCCACCCCATGAGGGTAAGAGGCCAACACTTTACCATCAAGCTATTGAGCCTTGTTGTGCATAACAAGGAAAGATAGCATACTTGTGTGACAAAAAAGCTAGAAGGAAAGGAAAAACTTCAAACTTTAAGGAAGTAGTTTTGCCCTTCCTTTTCACTTTTTGGAAGAAGGCAAGTTTTCCTCCAAACATTCTTTTTTCCTCAAGGAGGTAGCTTCAAAGTGAACAAAAGCCTTCACAAAAACGATGCTTTTTTGTGAAGAATCAACAAAGGTGTCTTATGAGGAACGACATGTGAAGCGCTACAATTTTCGCAAGGCGAGGTTCGCATGCAACACAAATCACCGAGCATAAAAAACACAAAGACTTTACACTTTACAAGGTACAAGCTGACGTTTTTTTCTCTCTTTACGTTAGTGTGTGTTTACCATGGCCAGTGAGGATATCCCACCTACATACACTTTTGATTTTGAGCACGTAGATCAAAATCAGGGCTCCATGGGTGCTGCTGACACTAATATGCATGACGATGATGATCTAGGAGATCATGGCCTCGTAGATATGGCTGCTTTAAGGACTTTGGAAAATCACCAAAGCGTACTTGAATGCAATCTTTCTGCACTCAATGCAAATGTTACAAATCTTACTGAGCTACTTGTGAAATTTATGAATTCACATACGGCTTAAGGAGCCACAAGTGGCACGGTTCAAGGAAACCAAGCTCTCATGACTCAAGGAGTCCAAGAGACAAGTGCTTTAGAAGATGCAGAAGGTAGCAATGCATTGCTTAAGAATATCACCATTCTTGAGTTTCAAGGGGAAGAGATTGATCCCCAACAACAAGGATGCGGTCAATACGTTCTTACACAAATGGAGTGATATTCATAGATTGAGATACACCCCGGATATAAAGACGGCTGTGGAAACAAGTCTATCTCTTAAAGGAAAGGCCTATAAGTGGTGGATGACATTTCCAATAGATGTTCGTCCTCCGTCTTGGGCTGCGTTTCAAGATTCTTTCTCCAAAGAGTTTTTGGACTCCAATGAAGAAGATAAGAATTGGTTAGCATGGGATGCATGCCGCATGTCTAGCCTCTCTCTCACACAGTACCTTTTGAAGTATCAGGAAATTGTATTAAAAACTAGAAGGTCTAGATGAATTCCAAAATATACGAGGTTTTAATAGGGGTCTTGACAAAGACTATCGTCTTCATGTCAAGACCCAACATCCAAAAACTTTGGAAGAAGCCATCAATCATGCCCAAAGATATGCTGATGAACAAGAGAGGAAGGGAAATGTTCCCTACTCTAAGAATAATTTTGCTAAGAGCAATGTGGCTAAGAGCCAATGGCGTGGTAGATCTCCCACACGTTCCAAGAGGAATAAGAGACGATCTACCTCTCCACGCCCACAAGAGGCTAAGAAGACTAAGAAATCACGAGATTCTCCACGTGAGTCTCTCAGCACTACTGATTTTGAGCATGCAAAGAAACACAATTTGTGTTTCAAATGTATTTCGGACCAACAAAAAGGATTGTCCTTTTTTGCAAGGCAAAGAAAAGGCCATGCACACGGTGCAATGCCTCACATTAGATTCATCTCCTAAATATTGTGCCATAGAGGTGCTTCATATGGAAGAAAAGCACAAGTGTTGTGTGCCTGCTTCAATGTGGCAGCCCACCTTTGGCCCCCATGATTTGATTCGCATGCATGGCACTATTAACTGACAAGGTGTTCATAATCTAGTGGATGATGGTGCAACTCATAACTTCTTGAACTATAAGCTAGTCAAGATATTGAAGCTTACATAGACTCCCTGATCTCACAAGTATGTGGTCGAACAAATGTCTGGCAATGATAAAAAAGTATGGGACACGGTAGTTCAAGGGGTTGAGCTTATTGTTCAAGATCATATGATGAACCTTGACTTTCAAGTTATGAACATGGATCGTGCTAATGTTGTTTTAGGACGGGAGTGGCTGCATGGTTTAGGAAACACATTGCACACTAGTTATGGACACAACTCCTTATCCTTTATGGCCAATGGTGTTACCATATACATGTGCTAGTGATGTGTGTGAACACACTAGGACCATCGGGGCACCTTTTCCCTCTTTAGGAGGTTTTTCCCCCCGAGCATTGTATATACGCCCATCACTCTAGGGCTATCTATCTTTCCATTTCACACTAAGTAATACACTCTCTATTGTGTGCATTGAGCTTCTTCGTCTTCTCCAAGCTGTGCGTGTTTCTCTGCAACCCTAATTCCAACAATTGATATCAGAGCAGGTTACGTCCTCCCGGGCTTAGTCTCTAGCTGCTCCAGCACACGCCTGCTCACGTTCTCCGATTGCAGTGAGGTTTGGCGAGCGTTCGCAGGTCGACAAATATTTCGGGAGAGCTCGTAGACCATAGTCTGCTCAGATTTTTGACTCGGCCTCATTTGGCCTTCGTTTCCACTACAGGGCAAGTCTGTACAAGCAGTTTCGTCATTTTGTGCAAAATTTTTGTTTGTGCCGTTTTCTGCATAACAGGTGCCTTATAGTCTTCTACGGTTTGTGCTATATACGTGTTGTTCCTACTCCGTTTCCCCTATTTTCAGGCAGTTTTCACATCAGGTGCAACATTTACCATTGCTGACAACAACATACATGGATGGGGACAATTACCCTATGTGGGCTTAAATGATGCAACATGTTCTTGTGTCAAAGGGCATCTGGAATATTGTGTAGGGCATTGATGTATGTCCTGGTTCTGAGGATGCAGGCGATGTTGAGGATGTTGCTGGTCTTGTTGCAAGGATTGTTGCTATTAGAGTTGTTTTGCCTATGGCAGAACGATCTCGTTGGGATGTAAAGGATGCGCAAGCTCATGCATTGATTGCATTATTTGTGAAGCGCACCATTGTTCCTCACATTTGTTCAGCAAAATCTGCAAAATAGGCTTGGGATATATTGGCTGGTCTTTATGCAAGTCGCAATGAGGCTAAAATTGCTTTACTGCGTAAAGAGCTGGAGTCGAAGATTATGCATAAGGAAGATGATATGGACACTTTCCTTGCTAGTGTCAAGGATATCAATGAGCAACTTATTTCTGCAGGTGAAGTCATTTCGGACAGTTCCCTTGTGCAGACTGTTCTGATGCCTTACCAAATTCTTACCAGACTTTTGCTAGTACTTGGAGACTTATGACCGAAGGAAATCCAGAAGTTTGTCAAGTTTGATGCATTATGCACATTGCTGTTGCAAGAGTCACTTTCTAGAAAAAACAGGACTAGACAACATGCAGTTGAACAAGCTTTTATTACTTCTCAAAGAAAGGGTGGTAACAGCAAAGCAACCACTTCTTATGGTTCTGTTGCGAGTGGCAAAACTTCTGTTCCCAATGCTTCTGCTGGCAGCACTTCGTCTGGCAATTCTCGTGATAAGGGAAAAAAGAAGATGCATTGCCATTATTGTAAAGCTAATGATCACTTGATCAAGTCGTGTCCTAAGTTGAAGGCCAAAGAGGCTAAGAAGAAAAAGGGTGGTTCCACTGCAAATGCTGGTTCCACTACAAATGCATCCATTGTTGAGTCTTCTGTGAAAGGAGACTGTGATGCTGATGTCGATGCAGAATGGGATTTTAGCACAGAGTGCACTTACAATCCTGCTGTCCATGATGCATGCTTGTCAGTTGCTGCAGATTCACATGTGTGGTATTTCGATAGTGGTGGTACAAAGCACATTACCTCACATCGTGAATTGTTCACCTCTCTCGAGTCTGTCCCTCATGGGAATTCAGTCACTTGTGCCAACAATGCCTCTTATCCGGTTCAGGGAGTTGGAAAGATTGTGCTTACTGCTACAAATGGCAGTTCCTTCACACTTGTTGATGCACTTTATGTACCTGGGATCAAGAAGAATCTCTTGTCTGTATCCGCACTTGCTAGACTTGGACTTGTAGTCAAAATTGTGGATGACAGATGTAAAATTCATGATCTCAGTTTTGGTGATGAAATTGTTGCATCTGGCCTTTTGTGCCGTGGGCTGTATAAGCTCACTTTGTATGACAAGTGTGGACAAAATTTTACAAATGCTGTTGCAGATTCAAGGGCTATTTCAGATGCAAAACTTTGGCATGCACGTTTTGGTCATATGAATTTTGCCAGTTTGCTACGTTTGTAGAAATTTGATATGGTTGCTTCTTTGCCACCTCCTGAAGCACCTGTCAAACATGTTTGTGAAGGCTATATTTTGGGTAAGATGCAGCGTTCTAAGTTTCCAAAGGATGGTTCAATTCGGGCCACATGCAGGTTGCAGCTTGTGCATAGTGATGTTTGTGGGCCCATGCAAACTCTGTCCTTGGGCAATTACCGGTACTTCGTGACTTTCATTGATGATTACTCCAGGCATGCATGGGTATTTTCGCTTAAAGCGAAGTCTGAAGTTCTTATGTGCTTCAAACAATTTCTGGCTATGGTTCATTAGGAGAAATATGAACCTTGCATGGGCCTTGTAAGGAATCCTAATTTTTAGGGATTAAGGCTAATGGTGTGTAGGGTTAAGGGGACAAGGGCATTCAAGAAGCTAGTTTTGAGTAGGCTTTTCTAGCCTTTTTTTTAGACACATGTAGGATGTGGACCTAAGAGGTCACCTTCTCTCTCTAGCTTTTTGAAAGTGAAGGGAGTAAAGAGGTGTGGCCACATCATCAAAAACGTGGATCACTAAGAGCCAAAATTTTACTTTTAAAAGAAAAAGTTATTTTTACTTATTTTTGACTTAAAACTCCCCCCCAACATATATCCATATCAAAAAAGTATTTTTTGACATTTTTTGAAACTTACAAGCACTAAAAGTCTAATTTTTCAAAAAAAAACTCCCTCCCAAAAAAAAAACCTTTCTTCTCTCTTCCTCCTCCCTCCTTTCTCCCTCTCCTCTCCATCCCTACCCCTTCTCTCCTCCTCCTCCCCTCTCTCCCTCTCCCCCACTGTCCCCTTCTCTCCTCCTGTTCCTCCCTCTCCCTGTTCCTCCCTCTCCCTCCCTGCCCCCTTCTCTCCTCCTTCTCCACTCTCTCTCTCTCTCTCTCTCTCTCTCTCTCTCTCCCCCCCCCCCCCCCCCCAGTACCCCCTTGTCTTCTCCCATGTTTCTCTCTCTCCCTCCCCCCTCTCTCTTTTCATCCTTTGCTTCCTCATGCAACAACTACCATGGTGCTCAAGGACATCACAAATCGTATGCATACATATTTGCTTGTTCACATCGTTTGCACCGAAGGCCGCACGTGATGGTGAGCAGAGGTCATCCCAGGAACGTCGTACCACCGGTGAGATGAATGTTGATGATTCTTCAATATCTTGCCAATACCATCACATATTTGAATAAAACACCCCTTTATGCAAGGTAACAATATACTTCTTACTTTTGATTGTGTTCTTCTTATCATAAACTTTGAAGTCTAAGGTGTTGCCTCTACTTGTTTTGTAGTGCTTGGCACAAAGGTTGCTTTTATGCACAAATAATGAAAGGCTGCAGGTTAGAGAGGCCAAGTGTCACCACTTTTCCTCTAAAACAGTCTTCTTTGTTACATCTTGCAGGTAGGTGCTTCAAATCCATGCTTATTAGGGGTGGTAGTCTCATCCTAATGTATATTTTTGTATTGTTTATTCCCAGCTAGATAGAAATACTTGCAAATTTGTACAACATATACTTAACAAGTGTCTTCATTATATAGCTTGCAAATGTTGAATTCATACATGTTTTTGTTACAAGGTGACCTCTTGCTATGCTAGTTGAATGGCGTTGTTTGCAAGAATGGCTCAAGGAAGTGGCATAACATGAAGCTTTTACGGTGGCACAAAGCTCTCCTCAGCGGCAATGTGGCTCCCACTACACCAAAAATCATTATGCTGACATGAAGAGATCCCTAGTAGGACAATGCAAAAACTTTTCATCAGCAGCAACACACTCTTTCCTAACATGGGGGCACTCCTACCAAAGATATTTTTATGTGATTGGTCACCCCAGGAGCATACCATGTCATGGAATGGATGTAAGAACTATGATCGCACTACTCCTTGGAAAGTGTTCACAGATGTATGTTTATCAAAGTTAATGAGAAGAAATTTGGACTTTTTTGTTTGTTGATGTGTAAGAGCACTCTAGGTCTACCATATTTTAGATTGTTTGATAAGTTAAATAAAATTTGTAGTCATTTAAAGTGTAAGTTTGTTTTTCTTTGGTAAGATTGTACATGAGAAGACATAATAAAGTATAAGAGATCGTGACGGAATAAGCCTCGATTAGATTCCTACCATGCACTTGTGACACCAGACCTCTCCTTGAACCTTTTGATTTCTATCATTGTGGGAAGTCTAAGGGTGGTCTATTTTCAAATTTTTAGCAATAACTTTTTTTAAAAGGAAATTTTGGTTATTTTAAAGTTTGTACACAGTCTAGGAGTTCATTCTGATTGTTTTCCTTCAGTTTCAATTTTTGATCGAGGGCACTCCTTGAAAGCCACTTTTGAAGGTGTTAGTGTGAGATTTTGAGAAAGTTTTGTATGTAGGAAATGCAGTCCTTAACATAATAAAAAACATTGGTTCTCTGAGTATTTTCAGATTCCATGGTTTTAATGCCCGTTCGAGCCCGTAGATTAAGGAAAAAGTAAGAAATGTCTGTTTTACATCATTTTTTAAGAAATTGCCAACTTGCACGTTGATTTTTGGAAAATCCGAGTAGGATATGATTTTTTTGCATCACACGATGGTCAAAGAGCGCGACAAAATGAACAAATTTATGTGAGACAAGCCCAGACAGATTCGGAGCCAATTGAACA
Organism: Adiantum capillus-veneris; assembly: GCF_014529385.1. NCBI lineage: Eukaryota > Viridiplantae > Streptophyta > Polypodiopsida > Polypodiales > Pteridaceae > Adiantum > Adiantum capillus-veneris. The sequence goes on along the minus strand of NC_140953.1, from coordinate 8,461,071 downwards.
CTAGAAGCTCTTGAAAACAGCCTAAAAGTTCAACACTTAAAAAAAAAAACAAAAAAAAAAACTTGCCACTTGAATTATGACCATGCATAAAAATAAATCTTGTACTTGTCATTTTAGGGCCCCAGGGACCCTCAACATGAGGGGCCACAAGGGCGCGCAAATCAGCCATCCAAAATTTTTGGATGGCTGATTTGCGCGCCCTTGTGGCCCCTCATGTTGAGGGTCCCTAGGGCCCTAAAATGACTTTTTTTTTTTATGCATAGCCATGAGATAAAATTGGGCAAATTAATGTATTCATAGCAAACTCCCCCCCCCCAATGGCAAATAGCTAAACATTGTATCATGCCATGCATTAAAAAAAGCTTGTACTTGTCATTTTAGGGGCCCAGGGACCCTCAACAAGAGGGGCCACAAGGGCGCGCAAACTGGCCATCCAAAAATTTTGGATTTGAGGGTCCGGGGGTCCCTAAAATGACAAGTACAAGCTTTTTTAAATGCATGGCCATGAGATAGAACTGGGCAGTTTAATGTGTTCATAGCAACCCCTCCCCGCCCCCCCCCCCCCCCAAATGGCAGATACCTAAACCTTGTATTATGCTTATCAACCATTTTTTACTTCCTTGTGTCCATCCCCTGTTCTTGGAAATATCTTGGTCCCTATTTGTGCCTGGATGGGCATTCTACGCGCCGTTGAGGGTCCCTGGGGCTTCAAAATGACAAATAGGAGCTTTGTTTTAATGTATGGCAATGAGATAGAGTTGTAGTGTTTGATGTCCGGAGTATTCACTATGTCAAATTTTCCTATATCATGTGCGTTTACCACAATGGATTGAAAGTAGCCCTTATAGGCCTTACCTACACATGTTTCTGTAACTTTACAAGAATATAAATTCCCTTCTGTTGAACACATGTGCTATGTTACATATACTTTAGTGAACTCCCAAGGTCAAAGGCCTCACAAATTTTGTGCACTCAGAACATTTAGCACTAGAAATCAACCAAACAAGGAGCCAATTTTTACTTCCTTGTGTTCACCTCGTGTTCTTGGGAATGTTTTGGTTAAACCATTTCTTTGGTATTTAAAACCACATGTGACCCCTATTGTTATAGTATCCGACCAAAGGTTTCTTGCTTAGCAATTATATAGGTTCGAGTGATACATATCTTATATGTTAACAATGCATGTATCTATAATTTATGTTTACACTTTCTCTATCCAAATGAGCTACATAGTAAAAATCAAATCCGCAATTCAACAATTAAGTTCACAAGGTGATAGCTATTGGTATTATCTTTAGCAATACCAAATAAATAGCTACCAATAGCGAATGAATAGGGATATTTAAGAAGGTTTGATACCAAAAACTTGTCAACACTACTCAAAAAGGTGGAAACTCAAAGGCTTTATAATATATATGATGAAACAAGAATCAATAATAAGTCACCCCTATATATCTACACCTCCATCTCAAGTTGTCATTTCTCTAAGTCAAGCTTGGCATAGGCATAGTATGGAAACAATAACATTTTGGAAAGCAAGAATTTAGCTTTCTCAACTTTTGAAATGTTGCTATTGATATATATTCAACATCCCCAAATGAGGACATCTTGACAAAGGTTATGATCCACTTAATAAGAATAACCATTAGTGATTAAACTGAAATCAAAATATTGCATGAATTTCTTCATGGTGGAATGATTAAGACTTGAAACTTCAAACATCTTACAGGCAAATCAGAATATCCAAAAAAATCAACAATATTTCTCAAATCTGTATGAAACTCCAGTAATCTAAATAAAATACTCTCACTTAGTGCGTCACCATTTAACAAAAGAAATATTTATATTGCATTTATAGAGGAATCCAGCCTCATAAAAATAATTACAAATGGAGACAATGTTGTTGCTGTTAGGCTTCTCTTACAAGTATTTGTCTTTCTCATCTAGAGATTCATATACACGAGTATTTGTGTGTCTATGACACTAGGGAAGATAGTAGTACTATAGGGATGGCTTTTCTAAGAGCTCCTAGAGAGTACCTATTGGTTCAAGATTCTACAAAAATCCTACTATTCTTATCAAAATCTTTTAACATGGTAGTGAAAGGTTCCTCACGGAACAAAAATAGGGCGATTTCCATCTCTGCACATGGTTGCTTGCTCATGTCCTCTCAAAACAAGTTGACTCTGTAAGTAAACAACAGATTATGTGAGCACAAAGTTATAAAGTACAAAATGATATCATTCTAATAATCTAATGACAACTATACAAAGAATAAATTATAAGAAAAATCTTTGATGACTCTCCATAGATAACACAACTTACTTACACTGTGAGACTCAATCACATGCTACAAAACTATAGATGGTGCACCAAAGCCATCAACAAAATAGCACCACCCAATGTTATGAGGTGTGAAGCCTAAACATTGAAAGCCATAAAGAGGTTAATTCCCTCCAGCATGATAAACTTAAATATGGAGATGATCTTAAGCTCTGAATGTAAGCTACAAGGGTAGTTTTCTCACCATTCTATCTTTATGTTGGAGATGAATCCTTGCAATGCCCATGCACTATTCACACCTCCTGTTCTTGTGGTATGCAAGTTATGTGAGTTGATGCTTTTTCCACCTTCGGGAGTAGAGGTTTCCATGTAGTGCGAGTGAATGAAAGTAGAAGGAGGAGAATCTTGTTTCATGCTGTAATGGAGGTGAGAGAAGGGAGAGGAGCTAGCTTGGTGTGGAACTATGTGGTGGGCAAGGGAAGAGATGGGGGAGAAGCTTGCTTGGTGCTACAATGGAGATGGGAGAAAGATAGTAGAGAGATAATGTTGGACTATAGGGGGTGCATGTGGTTGTTGCAGCATAGGAGAGCTTGGAAAAGGGTTTGTAGAGAGAGAAAATCACTTTTAGCTATAGAATATGTTTGGAAAGACTTTGGAGGGTGGAAAATGATGTTTTGAATATTTTTGAAAAAAATTAATTTTTTGGAATTTTTTAGTGCACGTTTTTGACTTTTGGAGGTCAAAAATACTTTTTTGACCATGAAATAAGTTAGGGGACCTTTTAAGGAGGGAAAACTTGAAATTTGATTTTTTTTGAAAATTTGAAATTTTTAGTGTATTTTTAAATCCGGGCCAAAAAGTGGGTGAAAAAAGGTCAAAGTGGTCGCCCCCTCCCCTCCCCCCCCCCCCCCCCCCTCCCTTTCCCCTAGCCACCTCCCTTACCTTCTCACTAGGTAAGAGGCCATTAAGAGGTGTAAAGCTACCTTGTCCCCCTACTTTTTTGAGGGTATAGACTGTGTCCACCACCCTCTTCCTATTGGCTAGCCTCTAATTAACCTTAATCCCAAAGGGCCCCTAGAGGGTTCATATTTTTCCTAATGTGAAAATGTCTCAAAATGTACTATGGGCACCCTTCGTTCCGATCGAGGCGGGAAGTATATGTCTCATGAATTTAATGCATTTCTGGCTAGTTGTGGGATAAAACACCAATGTAAGTGCCTTACACACCTCAGCACAATGGTGTTGCTGAGAGAAAAAACAGGTCACTGACGGAAATGGTACGATGTATGGTCAAAAGTCAAGCTTTGCCGCATTCTTTTTGGCTTGAGGCCATCATGTGTGCCACTTATGTACTTAATAGGTGTCCTACGAAATCTTTGCAGTCTATTAATCTATATGAAGCATGGCATGATAGAAAGCCTTCTATTGAGCAATGCGTGTTTTTGGCTGTTTGGCATATGCTTTGGTGCCACAAACACAGCGCAGAAAACTGGATGATAAGGCTGTCAAATGTATTTTTGCTGGTTATAGTACTGAAAGCAAAGGTTACAGGTTATATCATCCGCAAACAAAGCGTATTCTGGTTTCAAGGGATGTAGTGTTTGTGGAAGATTCTGTTCAGCCCTTGCTGTCATGTACTAGAGACAGTAATGTAAGCTCACAGGACATTTATGACACTTTGTTGCCTCTTTTCAGTGGTGGAAATACGAATGTAAGTTCCAATGAGGTAAATGTACAGCCTATGGGGGTTTCTAAAAATGTTACAGATCAGCCTATTACTGATGCAGATGTACATGATGTACTTGATGAGGAAAGGGATGAAAATGAGCAGGTTAGAGGTATGCCAAAATGTTTGGTGCATACTTTGCGTGACAGTAAATTGGATGCATCTTTGTCTAGTCGTACTCGTTCAGCCTCTCGCCATGCATCTTATGCATTAGATTGTTATGCTTTGGCTGTGTCTAGCTTACATGATGTTGAGGAACCTCTGTCTTTTGATGAAGCACAAAATTGTGAAAATTGGATGGCTGCCATGCAATCAGAATATGATGCACTTATAGAAAATGACACATGGACTTTATGTGATTTGCCTCCTGGCAAAAAGCCCATTGGTACGAAGTGGGTTTACAAGTTGAAAGGCAAGCCGGATGGTGAGATCGTTTGCCATAAGGCTCGACTTGTTGCAAAGGGTTATGCATAGCAAAAAGGCATAGATTATGAAGAGACTTTTGCTCCCACTTGTCGTATGACTACTGTGCGTTTTCTATGTGCATTGGCAGCTCATTTTGGTTGGGATGTACATCAATCAAACATTGTTACTACTTTCTTGAATGGTGACATATTTGAGGAAGTTTATGTAACGCAGCCTTGTGGTTTTGTCATAAAAGGACAAATGCACAAAGTGTGCAGATGTAAGAAGGATTTGTATGGGTTGAAGCAATCTCCTCGTGCTTGGTATGAGAAAGTTGACAGTCATTTGGTTAAACGAGGCTTTCATAACAGTCCAACCGAAAGCACATTGTATGTAAAGCGTGAGGGTGATGTACTTCTCATTGTGGTTCTTTATGTCGATCATTTGCTGATCACTAGACCAAATGAGAGACATTGCTGAATTTAAGGCTGATTTGAATGCTACTTTCAAGATGAAAGATTTGGGGCTGTTGCATCATTACTTGGGTATACAGTTTAAGCAGTGTGATGGTGGTATTGCCTTGTGTCAGATAAGTTACATAAAGACATTGCCACTACAACACGACGCGCAAAAATCGGCGCAAATACCGACAAAATAAAGTTAGTTTTAAAACTAAAAAGTGCTGAAATAGGCCTTGGAAGAGACGTCTATATCGTAACGTCGGTATAAGTACCGGTATTATAAGCGTCAAAATAAACCATGAAATGAGCGTTGGAATACGCAATGAAATAACCGTCAATAGTACTATTGCATATTCCGATGGTGCTATCGAGGTCTATACCGATGCCGGTACCGTACTCTGTACCGACGACCAAACCTGCAATTTGTTTTTAGGTAGAGAGGGTTGGGAACTGATGCTGCATGTACTGCAGCAAAAGAAAACATCTGTATCTGCCCAAAGGAAGAGTGCATAAGTTGTTACCATATACATGTGGTAGTGATGTGTGTGAACACACTAGGACCGCCGGGGCATTTTTTCCCTCTTTAGGAGGTTTTTTCCCCCGTGCATTGTATATACGCCCATCACTCCAGGGCTATCTATCTTTCCATTGCACACTAAGAAACACACTCTCTATTGTGTGCCTTGAGCTTCCTTCGTCTTCTCCAAGCTGTGTGTGTTTCTCTTCAACCCTAATTCCAACAATTGGTATCAGAGCAGGTCACGTCCTCCCGGGCTTAGTCGCCAGCTGCTCCAGCACACGCCTGCTCACTTTCTCCGATTTCAGTGAGCTTTGGCGAGCGTTCGCAGGTCGACAAATATTTTGGGAGAGATTGAAGAGCTCGGTCTGCTCAGAATTTTGATTTGGGCTCATTTCGGCCTCCGTTTCCACTACGGGCAGTACTGCACAAGCTATTTCGTCATTTTGTGCAGATTTTCTGTCAGGGCCGTTTTCTGCATAACAGGTGCCTTATAGTCTTCTACGGTTTGTGCTATATACCACAAGTTGTTCCCGCTCCATTTCTCCTATTTTCGGACAGTTTTCACAACAGGTGCAGCATTTACCATGGCTGACAACAACAACACAGATGTGTTCAAGATGTTTGCTGCTGAGGACAGGTTGGATGGGGACAACTACCCTATGTGGGCTTATATGATGCAACATGTTCTTGTGTCAAAAGGTGTCTGGAACATTGTGCAAGGCATTGATGTACGTCCTGGTTCTGAAGATGTAGGTGATGTTGAGGATGTTGCAGGTCTTGCTGCAAGGATTGCAGCTGTTAGAGTTGTTTTGCCTACAGCAGAACAAGCTCGTTGGGATGTTAAGGATGCACAGGCTCATGCATTGATTGCGTTGTCTGTGAAGCGCACCATTATTCCTCACATCCGTTCAGCAAAATCTGCAAAACAGGCTTGGGATATTCTAGCAGGTCTTTATGCAAGCCGCAATGAGGCTAAAATTGCTTTGTTGCGTAAAGAGCTAGAGTCGAAGATTATGCATGAGGAAGATGATATGGACACTTTCCTTGCTAGTGTCAAGGATATCAATGAGCAACTCATTTCTGCAGGTGAAGTCATTTCGGACAGTTCCCTTGTGCAGACTGTTGTTGATGCCTTACCAGATTCCTACCAGACTTTTACTAGTACTTGGAGACTCATGACCCAAGGAAATCCTGAAGTTGTCACGTTTGATGCATTATGCACATTGCTGTTGCAAGAGTCACTTTCTAGAAAAAACAGGACTAGGCAGCGTGCAGTTGAACAGGCTTTTATTGCTTCTCAAAGAAAGGGTGGTAACAGTAATGCAGCCACTTCTTATGGTTTTGCTGCAAGTGGCAAAAATTCTGTTCCTAATGCTTCTGCTGGCAGCACTTCGTCTGGCAATTCTGGTGATAAGGGCAAAAAGAAGATGCGTTGCCATTATTGTAAAGCCAATGATCACTTGATCAAGTCGTGTCCTAAGTTGAAGGCCAAAGAGGCTAAGAAGAAAGAGGGTGGTTCCACTGCAAATGCTGGTTCCACTACAAATGCAGCCATTGTTGAGTCTTCTGTGAAAGGAGATTGTGACGCTGATGTTGATGCAGAATGGGCTTTTAGCGTAGAGTGCACTTACAATCCTGCTGTCCATGATGCATGCTTGTCAGTTGCTGCAGATTCACATGTGTGGTATTTTGACAGTGGTGCTACAAAGCACATTACCTCACATCGTGAATTGTTTACCTCTCTCGAGTCTGTCCCTCATGGGAATTCAGTCACTTGTGCCAACAACGCCTCTTATCCAGTTCAGGGAGTTGGAAAGATTGTGCTCACTGCTGCTAATGGCAGTTCCTTCACACTTGTTGATGCACTTTATGTACCTGGGATCAAGAAGAATCTCTTGTCTGTATCCGCACTTGCTAGACTTGGACTTGTAGTCAAATTTGTGGATGACAGATGTACAGTTCATGATCTCAGTTTTGGTGATGAAATTGTTGCATCTGGGCTTTTGTGCCATGGGCTGTATAAGCTCACTTTGTATGACATGTGTGGACAAAATTTTGCAAATGCTGTTGCGGATTCAAGGGCTATTTCAGATGCAAAACTTTGGCATGCACGTTTTGGTCATCTGAATTTTGCCAGTTTGCTGCGTTTACAGAAATCTGATATGGTTGCTTCTTTGCCGCCTCTTGAAGCACCTGTCAAACATGTTTGTGAAGGCTGTATTCTGGGTAAAATGCAGCGTTCTAAGTTTCCAAAGGATGGTTCACTTAGGGCCACATGGAGGTTGCAGCTTGTGCATAGTGATGTTTGTGGGCCCATGCAAACTCCGTCCTTGGGCAATTACCTGTACTTCGTGACTTTCATTGATGATTACTCCAGGCATGCATGGGTATTTCCGCTTAAAGCGAAGTCCGAAGTTTTTATGTGCTTAAAACAATTTTTGGCTATGGCTGAAAATGTCTCAAAATGTACTATGGGCACCCTCCGTTCCGATCGAGGGGGGGAGTATATGTCTCATGAATTTAATGCATTTCTGGCTAGTCGTGGGATAAAACACCAATGTACAGTGCCTTATACACCTCAGCAAAATGGTGTTGCTGAGAGGAAAAACAGGTCACTAACGGAAATGGCATGATGTATGGTCAAAAGTCAAGCTTTGCCGCATTCTTTTTGGCTTGAGGCCATCATGTGTGCCACTTATGTACTTAACAGGTGTCCTACGAAAGCTTTGCAGTCTATTACTCCATATGAAGCATGGCATGATAGAAAGCCTTCTATTGAGCACATGCGTGTTTTTGGCTGTTTGGCATATGCTTTGGTGCCACAAGTGCAGCGCAGAAAACTGGATGATAAGGCTGTCAAATGTATTTTTGTTGGTTATAGTGCTGAAAGCAAATGTTACAGGTTGTATCATCCGCAAACAAAACGTATTCTGGTTTCACGGGATGTAGTGTTTGTGGAAGATTCTGTTCAGCCCTTGCTGTCATGTACTAGAGACAGTAATGTAAGCTCACAGGACATTTATGACACTTTGTTGCCTCTTTTCAGTGGTGGAAATACGAATGTAAGTTCCAATGAGGCAAATGTACAGCCTATGGGGGTTTCTGAAAATGTTTTAGAACAGCCTATTACTGATGCAGATGTACATGATGTACTTGATGAGGAAAGGGCTGAAAATGAGCAGGCTAGAGGTATGCCAAAATGGCTGGTGCACACTTTGAGTGACAGTAAATTGGATGCACCTTTATCTAGTCGTACTCGTTCAGCCTCTCGCCATGCATCTTATGCATCAGATTGTTATGCTTTGGCTGTGTCTAGTTACATGATGTTGAGGAGCCTCTGTCTTTTGATGAAGCACAGAATTGTGAAAATTGGATTGCTGCCATGAAATCAGAATATGATGCACTTATAGAGAATGACACATGGACTTTATGTGATTTGCCTCCTGGCAAAAAGGCCATTGGTACGAAGTGGGTTTACAAGTTGAAACGCAAGCCGGATGGTGAGATCGATCGCCATAAGGCTCGACTTGTTGCAAAGGGTTATGCACAACAAAAAGGCATAGATTATGAAGAGACTTTTGCTCCCACTTGTCGTATGACTACTGTGCGTTTTCTATGTGCATTGGCAGCTCATTTTGGTTGGGATGTACATCAATCAGACATTGTTACTGCTTTCTTGAATGGTGACATATTTGAGGAAGTTTATGTAACGCAGCCTCGCGGTTTTGTCATAAAAGGACAAGAGGACAAAGTGTGCAAATGTAAGAAGGCTTTGTATGGGTTGAAGCAATCTCCTCGTGTTTGGTATGAGAAAGCTGACACTCATTTGGTTAAACGAGGCTTTCGTAACAGTCCAACAGAAAGCACATTGTATGTAAAGCGTGAGGATGATGTATTTCTCATTGTGGTTCTTTATGTTGATGATTTGCTGATCACTGGACCAAATGAGAGACATATTGCTGAATTTAAGGCTGATTTGAATGCTACTTTCAAGATGAAAGATTTGGGGCTGTTGCATCATTACTTGGGTATACAGTTTAAGCAGTGTGATGGTGGTATTGCCTTGTGTCAGAAAAGTTACATAGAGACATTGCTATGTAAGTTTGGACTTGAGGATTGCAAACCTATTGCCACTCCCATGGAAACAGGTTTGAAGTTGAGTCTACATGATGCTGGCGATCCTGCTGATGTCACTCTTTACCAAACTGCTGTTGGCTGCCTCATTTATGTATGCAACACCAGGCCAGATATTCAGTTTGCAGTCTCGCAGGTCAGCAGATTTATGCATAGCCCAGGGTCTAAGCATTGGCAGGCTGTCAAGAGGATTTTCCGCTACCTTAGTGGCACTTTACATCTTGGCTTGTTTCATCCCAAGGGGGGATCATTTCCGCCAGACTTACATGCTTTTTCGGACTCAGATTGGGCTGGTTGTTTTGACACGAGAGTGTCCACAAGTGGTTTTTGTTTCATGCTTGGCAGTTCATGTATATCATGGTTGAGCAAGAAGCAACCTACTGTGGCCACTTCGAGTTGTGAGGCTGAGTACAGGGCAGTTTTCACAGCTACGGTTGAGTGTGTATGGCTCAGACGCCTTATGGCTGACTTGGGTGTTGGACAGGACACTGCCAACACTATCTACACTGATAGTCAGAGCGCATTGGCAGTTGCGAGGAACCCAGTTTTTCATGCTCGCACAAAGCACATTGAGGTGCATTACCACTATGTCAGGGAGAGGCTCTCAGCAGGAGAGATCAGCTTGGCTTATGTGCCAACACAGGACAACCTTGCAGATCTTTTCACAAAGGCATTGTCTCGTGAGAAGCTTGAAGCTTTCCGCAAAGCTTTGGGCTTACTCCCCTTTGTGGACTGATCCTGTCCTCAGGGCATGGCACTTCCCTTTACTCATGTGCCAGCTCTCGTTCACCGCATCACTCTAGGGGGGATTTGTTACCATATACATGTGGTAGTGATGTGTGTGAACACACTAGGACCGCCGGGGCATTTTTTCCCTCTTTAGGAGGTTTTTTCCCCCGTGCATTGTATATACGCCCATCACTCCAGGGCTATCTATCTTTCCATTGCACACTAAGAAACACACTCTCTATTGTGTGCCTTGAGCTTCCTTCGTCTTCTCCAAGCTGTGTGTGTTTCTCTGCAACCCTAATTACAACATAAGCAACCATACTCCACCTACAAGCTGACACTAAAGAGCGAGTGTATGGCAATTAACAAAATTGTAAGAAAAACATAACCACAAAATCAAAATTAAGCTTGATCATGGCATAACGGCATAAAGATCTTATAACCATAATTAAAACGTGAGTCGAAAACAACAAAACCATAAACATAACCTGTTTTCCATACCATAAGCATTACCATAACTTGCTTGTGCAACCCCTTGACATCTCCTCTTCCTCCTCAGTAATCAACACTCCATTCCTCTTTGCCTCTGAGATTGTCGCATCTAACCACCACCCAGTTGAAAAGTCAGGCAATTTTTGAAGATGATATGGAAAAGGAAGGTTTCTAGTGGCACGATTGCGCTTGAATTGAAGGTGATCTATCAAGCGTTGTTGCTTTTCCCCTTCGTACCTCTCTAGCCACTTTTGCATGATATCTAAGTTGAGAAGGCAAAATTTCATAACCTTTTCTAGCATTGTGATGTCCATCTTCCTAACGATGCCTTGTCCCTGCAGCTCGTCCCCTGTCACCTTGACGTTGACCTCAGTAGTCCACATTCGGGGCATCTCTAGATCAATTGAGACCAAAAATACACTGACGAGGACATGAGATTGATAACGCAGGTCTTGTAGTTGCTCTATCAGAAAGAGACCATGATTGCGTATGTTTGGTAAGATTTTTTGTTTTTGAAAGATCTGATGCTTGCAATGCGCACAAGGACATGCCATCCTATCATCCATATTTTATCTATCAATGGTGCAATAAATACTTAAAACACTCTAGTTGTTATAGCTACACACTACTAAGTACATGACAATACATGACAACCTCACATTCTCTAGCCAGGGCCGATCCCCGCACACCTCTAGAGGTGCACGGAGATTAGGACCACATGGTAATAATCTCATCTTTATTGGTCAATGAGTATAATTTGAAGTTCTTGAAGTTTGTGTGCACTTTTGAAGTCCGATTGCGTTTTTTCAACTAGTTGCTGCTAGCTCTAACAACCTCACATTCTCTAGCTAGGCCCACTCTTGGCACACCTGGGTCTAGAGGTGCATGGAGATTAGGACCACAGGGTAATAATCTCGTCTTTAGATGACATTCTCATTTACAGTAAGACTGCAGATGAACACATAGAACTCTTACAATTAATGTTTGAAAAGCTACGAGCTCATGCTCTGTATGCTAAGCATAAAATAAATAGAGATACATTACCTCGGTCCTGTGATCTCTTATTCTGGTATCAAGACGGACATTGACAAGGTCGTTGCCATTCTTTGATGGCTACATCCCAATACGGTTGAGGAGCTTCAAATATTCTTAGGCATGGCTGGATTTTATCGACAATATATCCATGATTATGCCAAAATCGATGTTCCTATGACGGATCAACTTAAAGCAAAAGGTAAGACCTTTTCTTGGAAAGAAGCCCAAAAACGTAGTTTTGAATAGCTCAAGGTAGTTATAGCTACTGCGCCCATCCTAGCAATTGTTGACCCACTTAAGCCGTTTGTGGTAGAGACTAATGCTAGTGATAAAGCAATTGATTAGCATGGGACCTCTGTCTCGAGTGGATGAGTGGTTTGATCAACTTCATGGAGCAAGATACTATACAAAAATAGATCTTTGTTCAGGATACCTCCAGGTGCGTATCCTTTTGCAAGATATCTCTAAAACTGCATTTAGAACACGGTTCGAGCATTTTGAATTTTTAGTTATGCCTTTTGGTTTAACCAATGCTCCATCTACATTTATGACACTCATGGATAATGTCTTACGTCCCTATCTTGGAAAATTTGTTGCGGTTTTCCTTGATGGCATTCTCATTTACAGTAAAACTGAAGATGAACACATAGAACTCTTACGATTAGTGTTCGAGCAGCCAAGAGCTCACGCTCTGTATGCTAAGCAAAGCAAGTACGATCTCTTTAAAAAAGAGATACATTAACTCGGTCATGTGATCTCTTATTCTATCTTTTTGGGCTTATGAGGGATGCTTGACGGTTTGATAAGGTAAACTAACACACCTGTGTCAATGATATTATCATTCTATCCTAGTTGTTTTCCTAAATGGCTAACATGAAAAACAGGATGGACTCGTGAGTTCTTTGGAAGGGCTAATTTATAGGCCCCTTGACCTATACATTTGAGAATGGTAAACGGTGCACAATAGCGTGGTGAAATTTTAGCAACTTTTCTTGTCTTCAGAATTTTTGAATGCTTGGAACCTTGAGAAAAACCTTGTCTCCTTCTTCGAAAGTAGCAAGACCATGATGCTCTTCTGCGTACTTCTTATACTGATCTTGAGCTTGCTTAACATTGTGTCTAGCAGCTCGAAGCATGTGAAAATGGTCTTGGAGAAAATCCTTCGCTTGTTCTATCTTCTCCTTAGCCAACCCCACCGTAACGCCGGTGATCTAGGTTGAAATCCATATAAAAGAACAAATAGACTAAACCCTGTAGTCACATAATTTGAGCTATTATAAGAAAATTCCAATATAGGTAAGTAGTCTTCCCAATTGGTTTGCTTCTTGCTAACGTACGCTCGTAGCATATCCTCTAGCACTTGATTAACTCTTTCGGTTTGACCATCTGTTTCCGGATGATCAGCCGTACTTAGATTAAGTTTAGTTTCCAACTTTTGAAACACAGCTCTCTAAAAGTGATTATCAAACTTTCGATCTCTGTCACTAATGATACTAGCTGGAAGATCGTAGATTCTCTATATATGCTCTACAAATAGCCGTGCTAATTTCGATGTCTTAACCGTAGTCTTAGTGGGAATGAATTGACCCATGTTTGTGAGACAGTCTACAATTACCCATATGGCATCATGGCCACAATTTGTAGTAGGTAGTCGTACTATAAAATCCATAGAGATACTCTCCCACTTACCTTGTGGAATCTCTAAAGGATGTAAAAGGCCACCTACCTTGAGACACTCTATCTTATTAACTTGGCACTGTTGGCAGTTTAGTACGTACTCTTGAACATCATGATGTAAGCTTGGCCAATAAAATTATCGTCAAACTAAGGCATACGTCTTATGAATACCTGGATGACCAACACTTGGACTATCGTGACACTCAGATAAGATTTGACGCCTAGTGTCCGAGTCCTTTGGCACACATACTCTATCCTTGTGGAGTAAGTAGCCATCATCAATGGAAAAATTCATCCATCACTTAAGTTCTTTCTGAGTAGGGGTGGAGCTCTGTGTGGTGGAGTCTTTATGTGTGCGTGCAGAGACATGTTGATCTGGCTATACAGAGACATGCAAGTGTGAGGGATCCTTTTTTAAAACTGCACTCTGTACTTTAGCATATATTTGATCTTGTGCATGCTTGCCACGTAATGACTCCAAAAATCCACTCTTATTTTCGTGAAAGCAAGTGAATTAATCTGAGGCATCCGCCTTAGTGCATCCAACTACTACATTATATCACCCGTTATGATATCGTAGCTTACAATCATAATCTTGAAGGATATCTGTCCATCTAGGTTCACGGCCCTTCAAGTCCGTTTGAGTAGTAAACCATTTGATACTCTCATGGTCAAAAACTACTTCAAACTGGGCACCATATAAATAGTGTCGCCACTTTCATAAAGCGTAAATTATGGCATAGAGCTCTCTCTCATAGACAAAATAATTCTGTTGAGCTCTATCTACTTTTTTTTTTTTCAAAGGCTATAGGTCTTCCCTACCGGAGAAGTACTGCACCAATTGCTAAAACACTAGTATCAGTCTCTACCACAAACGGCTTAAGTGGGTCAACGATTGTTAGGATGGGAGCAGTGGCTATAGCTACCTTGAGCTGTTCAAAACTGTGTTTTTGGGCTTCTTCCCAATAAAAGGTCTTACCTTTTTCTTTAAGTTGATTCTTCATAGGAACATCAATTTTTGCATAGTCATGGATATACTGTTGATAAAATCCAGCCATGCCTAAAAATATATGAAGCTCCTCAACCGTGTTGGGATGTGGCCATCGAAGAATGGCAACGACCTTGTCAGTGTCCGTCTTGATGCCATAATAAAAGTTCACATGACCGAGGTAATGTATCTCTGTTTTAAAGAAATCGCACTTGCTTTGCTTAGCATACAGAGCGTGAGCTTGTAGCTATTCGAACACTAATCTTAAGTGTTCTATGTGTTCATCTTCAATCTTACTTTAAATGAGAATGTCATCAAGGAAAACCACAAAAATTTTTCCAAGATAGGGATGTAACACACTATCCATGAGTGTCATAAATGTAGCTAGAGCATTGGTTAAACCAAAAGGCATAACCAAAAATTCAAAATGCCCGAACTGTGTTCTAAAGGCAGTTTTAGAGATATCATGCAAAAGAATACGCACCTGGTGGTATCCTGAACGAAGGTCTAACTTTGTATAGTATCTTGCCCTATGAACTTGATCAAACAAATCGTCCACTCGAGGTAGAGGATACTTGTTCTTGATGGTTATGGCATTTAATCTGCGATAATCTACGCACATGCGCATATAGTACCATCTTTATTTTTCACCAATAGAATTGGTGATGCCCAAGGCAAAGTGCTAGGTCTAATGAAACCATGGGCGAGGTAGTCAGCCAGCTGTCTCTCAACCTCCTTGGCTTCTTTAGCACTCATATGATAAGGTGGTTTACTCACCGGTTTAGTGCCTGGCAGGACATCTATGCCATGCTGCACATCACGTGTAGGGGGTAAACCCGGTGGTAAATCACTTGAGAATACATCACTATAATCCGTGAGTAAGTGAGTCAGCTTTTTTCGAGCAAAAGGAGAAAGTAAACTAGAGTTATGCTGGGATGGAGAATCTTGTAATTCTTGTAATGTTTGTTTTACAACAGTTGCACGTTGCTCAATAGAATTAAAATTGAGAGCACTTTGCTCATTAGATTTATTAATACTTTGCTTATCATTAGAAGTCATTGCACTTTGCATACCATTACTAGAATTCACAGTACTTTGCTCTTGAGAATTCACAAGACTTGGAGACAAGCAGTAACATAGAAAGACTTCATCTATTAAATATGCTTTCTGCAAAATAGAAAGCTCGACTGTACATATAAGAGGTACAGATGGTTTATTTTTCTCACCAAGCAAAAGTACATGTTTACCATTGGCCATAAAGGATAAGGAGTCGTGTTCATAACTAGTGTGAAATGTGTTTCCTAAACCATGAAGCCACTCCAGTCCTAAAACTGCATCAACATGGTCCATGTTCATAACTTGAAAGTCAAGGGTCATCGCCCAGGGAGGTCACCTAATAAAAATGTAACCTATCAACAAAAGGGTATTTAAAGTTCTTGAAACTTACAGAAATATATATACAGAAGGTCATTATTTTTTCAAATCTGAAAAAAATATTTCAAAAGAAAAGGCTATATTATATTTCTAAAAACTTTCACAGATAAGGGGTTTTACAAACATGTTTTGAACGCACGTGATATGGTAGTTTTACACATAGTGAACCCCCTGAGGGTCATCGTATGATCTTGAAGAATAAGCTCAACCCCTTGAACTACCGTGTTCCATACTTCTTTATCATTGCCAGACAGCTTCAATTTCTTGACTAGCTTATAGTTCATGAAGACCATCATCCACTAAAATACTTACACATTGTCCGTTAATAGTGCCATGCATGCGAATCAAATCATGGGGGCCAAAGGTGGGCTGCCACATTGAAGCAGGCACACAACACTTGTGCTTTTCTTCCATATGAAGAACCTCTACAACACAATATTTAGGAGATGAATCTAATGTGAAGTGTTGAACCGTGTGCATGGCCTTTTCTTTGCCTTGAAAAAGAGGACAATCATTGTTGTTGTTCTGAATGACAGCTGAAACACAAATTGTGTTTCTTGGCATGCTCAAAATGAGCAGTGTTGAGAGACACATGTGGAGTATCTCATGATTGCTTAGGCTTCTTAGCCTCTTGTGGGCAGCATGGAGAGGTAGATTGTCTCTTATTCCTCTTGGAATGTGTGGGAGATCTACCTCACCATTGGCTCTTAGCCACATTGCTCTTATAAAAATTAATCTTAGAGTAGGTAACATTTCCCTTCCTCTCTTGGTCATCAACATATCTTTGGGCACGACTGATGGCTTCTTCCAAAGTTTTTGGATGTTGGGTATTGACATGAAGATGATAGTCTTTGTCAAGACCCCTATTAAAACTGTGTATCTTTTGGAATTCATCTAGGCCTTCTAGTTTTAATATTATTTCCCGATACTTCGAAAGGTACTATGTGAGAGAGAGGCCAAACATGCGGCATGCATCCCATGCTAACCAATCCTTATCTTCTTCATTGGAGTCCAAAAACTCTTTTGGAGAAAGAAGCTTGAAATGCAGTCCAACTTTGAAGCTACCTCCTTGAGGAAAGAAGAATTTTTGGAGGAAAACTCACCTTCCTCCAAGAAGTGAAAAGGAAGGGTGAAACTACTTCCCCTTGAAGTTTGAAGCTTTCCCTCTCCTTCTAGATTTCTTGTCAACAAAAGTATGCCATCTTTTCTTGTTATACACAACAAGGCTCAATAGATTGATGGTAAAGTGTTGGCCTCTTACCCTCATGGGGTGGGTTCAACCCTCCTTTATGCAAGGGTTAAGTGGGCCTTCCTACACGCGCAGCCAATGGAGCCTTCGGAGCTGTAGAGTTGTCGGTCGAGTTTGCCTTGGTCATGCACTGTGGAGGGCATAGGTGGGGTGGTTGCGATCGACTGTTCGCTGTCTGCCTTCGATTACTTCACTTGCTTTCACAGAAATAAAGAGTGGATTTTTGGAGTCATTACTGTAGACATGTAGTAGTGTTAGTGTGTGTACGTGCTTCACCAGGGGCACTTTTCTCCCACTGGGTTTTCCCCCCTGGACATCTGGTGTGAAAGGACACCTTATCTCTTAGGGTCTCATATAAGCTTTGTAGCTCTGAGTTTGTATATACTCTATTATTCTAATACAGAGAGATAGACTACAGAGATCTCGTACGCAAGCTCTGTGTCTTCTCCTTCTCCATCTTCTTCCTACTCTGAGTTGCTATCTTCCTTCTGTTTCCTATTTCATCATCTTTAACAAATGGTATCAGAGCAAGGTGATTTCCAGAGCCTCTACTTGCGTTTTCGCATCCGCGCTCGCAATCGCTGTTTTCAGGTAGTTTTCGGAAAATTTGCTCGTGGGAGCATCCTCGACGTTCGGGGAGTATTCTTAGTAGGTGACCTGTGTTTTACCCCCCTTTTGAAGCCGTTCGAGCCCTCAGAATTTTGTTTTGAGTAGCGTAGCAGAAGTTACTTTTCGGAGGCGTTTAGATCAAGAGGGTGTGCTTTTTTGACAGATTTTCTTCAGGTAAACAGTTCTTTTGGGAAGCAGCTTGTCTTAGCTTTGTGCTGAGATTTTGTGTAGAGTTTTGCTTGCATTGGAGAGGAGATTTTTGAATCTCTTGGAGGTTCTTTTTCTCTCTTGTGTGCATCCACAGTATGGCTCAATCTATGGAGAAAGAGATTTTTGGTGCGTATACATCCGAAGACAAATTGGATGGTACCAACTATTCTCTTTGGTCTTTTATGGCCAAAAATGTTTTGGTTGGTAAAGGATTGTGGGATTATGTATCTGGAGATGAAGTTCGTCCAGGTAGCATTGCACCTGCCACGCTTGGTCGTGGTGCAGCTGTTGGTGCAGGACCCTCACAAGTCACTCCAGAGCAAAAGAAATGGGATACTAAAGATGCACAAGCTATGGCTGTGATTGTCTTAACCATAAAGAGGACAATCACACAACATATCAGATCTTGCAGAACTTCTAAGGATGCTTGGGAAACTCTGCAAGCTATGTTTGGAGGAAGAAACACTGCCAGAATAGAGTTTTTGAAGAAACAACTTGACAAAATACAGATGGACGAAGGTGACGATATCGTTGAGCATCTTACAAAAATCAGGGATCTTAAAGAGCAATTGATTAGCATTGATGAAGTGATTCCAGAGAAGGACTTGGTTTCCAAAACACTCAATTCACTACCACCATCTTATTTGACTTTTCAGACTTCTTTGACTCTGTCTTTGCGAGCTAATCATGAGCCTCTTCGTTTTGAAGAGTTAGTGGCTTTGCTATTGTAGGAGGATCAATCACGTAAGAACAAGTCTTTACAGGTGGATGGTATGGATCATGCTCTTGTTGTACAGAACAAAAACAAGGGTAAAGAGAGTGCTCATCACTCCGAGACTGGTGTAGGACAGTCTTCAGAGAAGTCTAAAGGTGATTCCGACAAGTCCAAGAAGAAAGGTAAATGTCACTACTGCAAGAAACCTGGTCACTACATTAGTGAGTGTAAAAAGCGAATTGCTAAAGAAAAGAAGAAAGAGTCAAGTTTGGTTGTTTCAGCTTCTGGTGATTCTTCTACAGCTAAAGAAGAGTCTGGAAACTTTGTGCAGGATTCTTATGCTTTCGTAGTATGTTCAGATTTTTCTGCTTACAGTGTTGATGAGAAACAAATGATTTGCTACTTTGATAGTGGTGCATCCAGGCATATTACTTCAAGGAAGGATTTGTTTTGTTCATTGGATGTAGCTCCAGCAGGAAAGAAGGTGACATGTGCAAATAGTGCTTCTTATCCAATCAAAGGCGTTGGTAAGATTTTGATTACCATTTCAGATGGTTCAGATTTATGCTTGCCAGCTGTCTTATATGTTCCAGGGATTAAGAAGAATTTGTTGTCTGTATCCTCTCTTGCAAAAAATGGTCTTCGGGTCATTTTTGAGGATGACAGATGTGTTGTACGAGATCAAGAGAATGATTATTCTCTTATCACTACAGGTATGCTGGAAAATGGACTATTTGTGCTAGATCGTTATGAAAAGCAGATTCAGGTATGTATTGCAGAAACAAAGACTCAGGCCATGCAAGATGCTGAGTTGTGGCATGCTAGATTTGGGCATGTTGGTTATGGCAGTTTGATGACTTTACAACGTCATAATATGGTGCATGATTTGTCTTTATTGGAGATGCCACCAAGACATGTATGTGAAGGTTGCGTTCTTGGAAAGATGCATAGATTTGCATTTTTCAAGATGGTTCAGTTAGAGGGACACGAAAGTTGCAGCTTGTACACAGTGATGTATGTGGTCCTATGAGGACGCCATCTATGGGAAACAGCCTTTATTTTGTGACCTTCATTGATGACTTTTCCAGGTTTTGTTGGGTGTATCCACTCAAAGCAAAGTCAGAAGTGTTTGCAATTTTTCAACATTATGTCACCATGGTTGAAAATGAAACAGGTTGCAAAGTACAGACTCTTCGTACCGATCGAGGAGGTGAATACATGTCAGGTGCATTTAAGGATTTTTTGGGAAAGAAAGGCATTAAACACCAATGCACTATGCCATACAAACCACAACAAAATGGTGTTGCAGAAAGGAAGAACAGGTCTTTAATGGAGACGGCTAGATGTATGCTCAAGGCTAAGAGTTTGCCTCATAAGCTATGGATGGAGGCAGTTGCTTGTGTAGCACATGTTTTGAACAGGTGTCCTACTCGTGCCTTGAAGACCATTACTCCATATGAAGCTTGGTATGACAGAAAACCTTCAGTCAGTTATCTTCGTGTTTTTGGTTGTCTTGCTTATGCTCACATCCCTTAGCAGTTACGTGGGAAGCTTGATGATAAGGCAATCAAATGTATATTTGTGGGGTACAGTAGTGGAAGTAAAGGTTATAGACTTTACAATCCTGCTACAAACAAGAATTTTGAAATTCGTGATGTAATTTTTGCAGAAACTACTGCTCAACCTATGGTTGCTTTTGATGTACCTCATATGCAGACACATGATGTATTTGAAGGTTTGCTTCCTTCTTTTGTGGAGAATCAAGAATCACAACAGGTTGATAATCTTGATCAATCTTTTGATCAGCATGTGACACCTCATGATGTAGAGGAAATTGTGCGTGAAGAGCAAGAAGTTCTCAGGGAAGAAAGAACCTTGCCTAAATGGGTTCAAAAAACTTTGCAGGATAGCAAGTTGGATGCACCGTTGCCATGAAAAACACGTGTTGGTACTACTTTTGGCAGAGAGCAAGTAGATTTGGCTTGCTTTAACACTCTTCGTGATGCAGATGAGCCTGATTCATTTGAACAAGCTTTAGAGTGTGTTCAGTGGAAAGATGCTATGCAGCAAGAAATTGATTCTATTCATAAGAATCATACATGGGATCTAGTGGACTTGCCTAAAGGTAAAAAGCCTATTGGTACAAAGTGGGTTTTTAAGGTAAAAAGGAAACAAGATGGTACTGTTGATAGGTACAAAGCAAGGCTTGTGGCAAAAGGCTATGTGCAACAGAAAGGCATAGATTATGATGAAACCTTTGCTCCTACTTCTCGTGCGTCCACAGTTAGATCACTAGTTGCAATTGCTGCTCATCATGGTTGGAAAGTGCATCAGCTGGATATCAAAACTGCTTTTTTGAATGGTGATTTGCAGGAAGAAGTTTATGTAAGTCAACCAAGTGGTTTTGTTGTAAAAGGTCAAGAGCAAAAGGTATGTAGATTGCGTAAAGCTTTGTATGGTCTCAAACAGGCTCCAAGAGCATGGTATGAGAAGATACATACTTATTTGATTGGCCAGGGATTTCAGAATAGTCCAACAGAAAGTACTTTGTGTGTAAAAAAGAGAGATAGAGTTCTCATTATGCTAACACTTTATGTGGATGATATGCTTCTTACAGGCAATACTGCAGATGAAATTAAAGCGTTTAAAGATGCTTTGAGAAAAACCTTTGAGATGTCTGATCTTGGTTTGCTACATTATTACTTGGGTATTCAGTTTGTGCAATCAGAGGATGGCATATACATGTTGCATGCAAAACATTTGCATAAAATTTTGGACAAGTTTGGTATGCAAAATTGTAAACCAATCTCTACACCCGTAGAAACTGGATCAAAGTTGAGCATGCACGATGCTGGAGAACCTTTTGATGTACATACTTATGCAACAGTGGTTGGTTGATTGATATATTTGGCAGGCAACACTCATCCAGACATTCAATTTGGGGTTTCACAAGCAAGAAGATTTATGCATAGCCCAGGTATACATCATTGGCAGGCTGTGAAGCGCATACTTCGTTACCTTTCAGGTACGCCTAATCTTTCCATGTTCTTTCCAAGGGGGGATATGTATGGAAAGCACAGTTCTATGCAGCTTCTTGGTTACAGCAATTCAGATTGGGTTGGTGATTTTGACACACGACATTCCACAGGTGGGAATTGTTTTTTCTTGGGAAATGCATGTATATCGTGGCTAAGCAAGAAGCAACCCACAGTGGCTACATCAACTTGTGAAGCTGAGTACAGGGCAGCTTTCACCGCAACAGTTGATTGTGTATGGATACGCAGGTTATTGGCAGATCTTTGTGAGTGTCAACAGGCACCCACTACCATTTTCACTAACAGTCAGAGTGCTATGGCAGTTGCAAGGAATCCAGTATTTCATGCAAGAACAAAGCACATAGAGGTTCACTACCACTATGTCAGGGGAAGGCTACATGTAGGGGAGATCACACTAACTTACTGTCCTACACAGGATAACATTGCAGATCTATTTATGAAGGCATTATCACGAGAAAAGTTTGAAGGTTTCCGAAAAGCTTTGGGCTTACTCTCATACACATGATGATCTGCTACCTTGTACGGATTCACACTATCACTACAGGGGGGATTTGTAGACATGTAGTAGTGTTAGTGTGTATACACGCTTCACCAGGGGCACTTTTCTCCCACTGGGTTTTTCCCCCTGGACATCTGGTGTGAAAGGACACCTTATCTCTTAGGGTCTCATATAAGCTTTGTAGCTCTGAGTTTGTATATACTCTATTATTCTAATACAGAGAGATAGACTACAGAGATCTCGTACGCAAGCTCTGTGTCTTCTCCTTCTCCATCTTCTTCCTACTCTGAGTTGCTATCTTCCTTCTGTTTCCTGTTTCATCATCTTTAACAATTACGTAGCAAGTGTGCACAAGATCAATCATATGCTCTCACATGTCTCTGTATAGTCAGATCAACATGTCTCTACACGTGCAGATAAAAAATCCAACACACAGAGCTCCATCCCTACTCAGGAAGAGCTTAAGCGATGAAAGAATTTTTCCATTTATGATGGCTACTTACTCCACAAGGGTAGAGTATGTGTGCCAAAGGACTCAGACATTAGGCGTCAAATCTTACCTGAGTGTCACGATGGTCCAAGTGCTGGTCATCCTGGTATTTGTAAGACGTATGTCTTAGTTTGACGGAAATTTTATTGGCTAGGCTTACATCATGATGTTCAAGAGTACGTACTAAACTGCCAACAGTGCCAAGGTAATAAAATAGAGTGCCTCAAGTTAGGTGGCCTTTTACATCCTTTAGAGATTCCATAAGGTAAGTGGGAGAGTATCTCTATGAATTTTGTAGTAGGACTACCTACTACAAATCATGGCCATGATGCCATATGGGTAATTGTAGACCGTTTCACAAAGATGGGTCAATTCATTCCCTCTAAGACTATAGTTAAGACACATGAATTGGCACGGCTATTTGTAGAGCATATATATAGACTCTACACGCTTCCAGCTAGTATCATTAGTGGCAGAGATCAAAAGTTCGATAATCACTTTTGGAGAGCTGTGTTTCAAAAGTTGAAACTAAACTTAATCTAAGTACGATTGATTATCTAGAAACACATGCTCAAACCGAAAGATTTAATCAAGTGCTAGAGGATTTGCTACGAGCGTATGTTAGCAAGAAGAAAACCAATTGGGAAGACTACTTAACTATATTCGAATTTTTGTATAATAGCTCAAAGCATGTGACTACAAGGTTAGTCCATTTATGCTTTTATATGGATTTCAACCTAGATCACCCGTTGTGGTGGGGTTGGCTAAGGAGAAGATACAACAAGCAAAGGATTTTCTCCAAGACCATTTTGACACTCTTCGAGTTTCTAGACAAAATGTTAAGCAAGCTCAAAATCAATATAAGAAGTACACAGATGAGCATCATCATCTTGCTACTTTCGAAGAAGGTTCCGGAGCATTCAAAAAGTTTGAAGACGCGAAAAGTTGCTAAACTTTCACCACGCTATTGTGGACCGTTTACCATTCTCAAACGTATAGGTCAAGTGGCCTATAAGTTAGCTCTTCCAGAGAACTCACGAGTTCATCCTGCTTTTCATGTTAGCCATTTACGAAAACAGCTAGGACAGAATGATAATGTCATTAACACAGGTGTGTAAGTTGACCTTATCAAACAATCAAGGAGTCCTTGTTGCGGGAGCGACTCACACACCCATGAAGTGCATGCAAACACTACCTAGATCAACATAATTTCAATTGAGGACACAGATGACACGATAGGCACACGGAGGAAATCTCTTTATCTTGTCAGGCTGAGACCATCCTACACATACAACACTCTGGAAGGCCAACTAAACCACAATCAAGAACCTCACTGCTCTCAACTACACCACCTAGACACATACACACATACGGAAGGTAACTCACATAATCATGTCAGATTCGTACGAAACTTAAGGAACACCATCCCCGCAGTAGGATACACCTGTTCCTAATCCTCTACACTCAAAACCCTCACTCTAAACCCATCTGTGGAAAACGTGTAGGATGACAAAGAAGAATTTTGAAAGTTCCCGAAACTGAAATTTATGAGTACCTATGCGTAGCTTATGTCGCCACGATTCTATAGACTACTAGCACGCAAAAAACAGACATCGTTTGATACACTTACGACCACTAATAGCTTGTAGAAATTTATGAGTACCTATGCGTAGCTTATGTCGCCACGATTCTATAGACTACTAGCACGCAGAAAACAGACATCGTTTGATACACTTACGGCCACAAATAGCTCGTAGATGCATCGGCGTGTGCGCTTCGTCTCGCGTGGAATGCTTGGCGTTGTCGCGTAGCTCTTCTCGAGCCTACAGCAATGGTGCAGTCGGATCTTCAATGTGTTGAGCGAGCCGGGCGTAGCTAGAGGATAAAGCTCACACTCACTCTCTTTCTCTCTCACACACAGTAGATGGCAGCGCTAAAATTTTGATTATGATTAAAAGTCTCCCTTTACAAAATGACCTAGGTACCTTATATACTAAGTCTACCTTAGGTTTAACCAAAAATGGGGTTGAAAGGGTCAAATGGCTTTGTATTTACAATCTGGAAGTGCCATTGCACCCCAGCTTCTGAAACTAGAATAACTACTCATTACAAATGACGTTTATAGCCATAATCCGCAGCATTTCATAACTCGCAAAAGATAAGACTTTGGTACGAAACTTGAGTTATGTTGTGTTGTTGACCCAGCGGTCAACACTCCCCCCTTCCGCGTTCATGTCGTCCCCGACATGACCTGATTGTCGATGGCGATGTGGTCTTTGCTGTCGTTTTGGCTTCATCTGTTGCACTGCTTGTAACTTTGTCGAACCACATCAAGAACTATGATCCATTAGAGCGGACATCTATCATCATAACCATTCATCTTTTGAGATCCTCTGATTACTTTTATGTCTACTCTTCTTCATTGGGGACTTCTTTGTTCCTATGCAATCATGTTGTTAGTGTTGTCTGCAACTTTGTCATTGTAGGCCATTCTTCGACTCGCCATTGAGGAGAAGTATGCTATGATTTGAAATTGGTGCTCCAATTCATTTGTCAATCATTTGAGTAGCATTTCCTTATTGTTGATGTAGAAGGAATGTGTACAAGAGGATGGTGATAGGTGTCTTTAGATTAGGGTCTATAACCTGGATGACCGAAGGGAAAAAACCCGGTGGGAAAAAAAATGCCTTTGGTATACGCTCTTATTGGAGTTGAGCAGTTGAACGTGAAGTACATGTTCATGAAAGGTGAGTGCTTGGGTGAAACACGAAAAGAGTGCCTGATGCAAGTGCCAATTATGGGACACTCTATATGCATATGAGAAATTTGTCACCAAAAGCATGCAATGTGAAAGAAGGAGATGATGGGTGTTTCGAGGAATAAATGTAGCACATGTGACATCAAAAGATATCTCAATAGCTTCCACCTTTCCAAGAAGGGTTGTCGATGTAGAAGTTTCTCCACTCGTGTCTCACCGTGCTCAGTACGCGAGTGTCTTTTGGACCTTCTCCTTCACTTCACCAGACTTAAGTACTTAGACTTCGACTCTTTTGCTCACCTATACTAGCATGAGCGACACAATGTAAATATGCTCAACTCTTCCAGCTTGAGCAGTACCTAGAATAGCTAAGATGCTTAGACCACAAAGAATATTACTTGAAGCTTTGGGACTAACACCTCACTCATTTTGTGGCTTAGTTACTTGACTCTGACTTTTACGACTTGTCGGTTGCCTATTGACACTGCTTTGTGACAAGTTCTTCGGCTGTTGTAGTGGCTGCTGAGACACACTTCGTGAAGTTTCATCGTTTCCCTGTACCTTCTTCTCTTTGTAGTGCTCAGGCCTCTCGTCGGTCTTTTCTCCATGTGGATTATGGATTTTTTTATTTTTTTCTTAATAATAAACAAAAAAAACTTAACAAAAGAAAAATCATTCAATAGAAATCTAAATGCTATGTACACTATACACATGTCCCCAGGGGCTCATATATGGATTTTGTCCCCATACTCCTCTGTAACACTACTATGAGGGCATATACTCTAAATTTCGTCAAAAAATTATCACAATAAAACGCAAAAATTCAATGCATCTCACAAAACATTGCCCTCTAATAGTCATAATTTTAGGTCCGCATTCAGAATGCCTCCCCCCTTCCTATTTGGAGTCATCCTTTATGACAGGGTATCGCAAAGGGTATGTGTTGTGCTTGGGCAATTAAAAGTTGTGCCTATGCAGGCCTTGTAATGTAGCCCTATTATGCATACACAGTCAATGCATGGAAAAGATTTATGTTGTGCAAGATGTGGGTATAAGCAATTTGCTTATTGGAATTTGTTGGCGAGGCTTCCTATTCTAAGCAATGTAATGGTCTTTGAAGCTCCTGTATCATTGCTTGATTGAAGCGACTTGCTCTCTTCTAACTGTACTGTAACCGTAGGAAGAATTGTAAGAATTCAAGCGGCGATGCACTGCCAAAAGTTTTGTTGTTCTTCTTTGGGACCCATTTCTTTGCGATTATTGATTGTTTTGTTGCTGGCTCTCGTTTGGGAACCCATACTTGCCCGTGCTTCGTTTGTGTTTGAAGAGACTTCTTTGGGATCCACCTTTTTGTTGTGTGAGTCGACAGTGGTCTTTGCTTCAGCCCTTGTACGCTTGGTTGGGGATAGGATTTAGGCTTTGAAAGTTGATACTGTGGTTGTTTTGGAATCCAGATGAATTCTTGACTTTTTTGTGCCTGAATCAACTTCTTTGGAGCCCAAACCTGAGTTGTGAAAGCTTGCAACTTTGTGATATTCTTACCCGTTCGTGCACGCTTTCCTTGTTTTTGTTTTGGTGTTGGATCTTGTGATTTGTCATTAGAGATCTTTGTCTTCTTGATTCATATCTGTTTTTGGCCGATCTGGCTTTTTGGTATCCAGATTTGTCGAGCTTTTTGGCTTTGACTTGTTGTCCTGTTCTTTTGACCTGTCATGGTTGTTGCTGAAGGGGCCGGTGATAGTGATGGCCTGAGTTGATGATAGGGGATGTCGTAAGATTCATCACTATCGCTACTATCCTCAACAAGGTTGACTTCTTGTACTTTCCCTTGATTTTTTGGCTGGTAGTGGAAAGTTACTGTCTGTTTGCTGGTGGGTGGTAGTTTCTTGGAGGACTTTTCTAGCCCATTGATTAGAGCATTGTTAGCTCGTTGCTCTGGTCGTATTCCTCCTAGCTGAGTCTTTGCATCCTTATTAGGAGCCATGTATGAGGATGCTTGTGGTGGCTGTGTCCTCACCGAGGACTTTGGAATCCACTTTTGATGCACTCTATTCGTGTAGCGATGACATTGATTCCTGGGTCGTTGATCTTCTTGAAGGTCGAAGTGTTCTACAGAGTCATAGAACTCGTCGTCTTCTTCATCTTTTGATTCTCCACATTTCTTTGTTTGCTCCTTATGTCGAGAGCTTGTTGATGTTTGGTTCTCTTCGTTTTCCTGGATTACACTCACTGCAAAATAAGGAACGACATCATAGCCATTTTCATCACAAAACTTTGTTGTGGGAGCATCCTCCACGGCGCACATGTCCAGAGTAGCCAAGATGTGTTCCCATCCAAAAGGCTCTAACTCTTCTTTAGGAAATGGTTCTGGGATATAGTCCCTATTCTCTATAACCCGCTCTAGGATACATTCCTCACGTTAAAGCTACCACATTGTGAAGCTCCACACATCCACAGTTCTTTAGGCTTACCTAACCAAGCTGGAAGTTCTGATCCTACTGTGGCGGAATCAAACTCCTCAACTGGTGTTCTCGTCACATCCCTATAGCTATGGTCCCTCAAGTTTATCTTTGTTATGGTTTCCATATGTCTCAGGTATATATGGTCATAACCCCAATCTTGGACCATTTTCAATTGTCGCATGAATGGTCTTCCCAGAATGATGTCATAGTTGTTCTTCTTGCCAAAGTCAACAACAGCAAAAGTGTGTTCATATTCAATGCCACAAGAAGTAACAAGTACTTTTTCTAGAAGTCCTAGGGGCTTTTCCTTGTGTCCGTCTGCAAGCTGCAGGGTCATTCGTGTGGATATCAAGGCAGGTTTTTCCCATTTTTTCCAAACCTCTTTGGTTGCAATGGCCACACTAGCTCCAGTGTCAAGGATTGCCATGGTTTTTACATTATTGAATTCCACAGGAAGGGTGCTGTTTCCCTCTTCTCCCTCATAATACTCGCCTACCTTGTTTAATGGCATTGGCCTAGTATTTAGTTGATGCATTTCAAGCTCTTTGATGCCTTCCTCGATTTGAGTCATTGGGGTTTTTACACCAAATTTCTCTAGACATTTACCCACATTAGCCCACATGTTTGGTCTTATTCTGAGCAACTCGGCTAACATGATTGTACAGGTGACTGGGGTAGATAGAATATCTACTAGGCCCTTTGAATCGATGGCCTTGTTGGGAGACAGTCTCTGTGATGGGACAACAACCACATATGACTTGGTCTCGTACTCTCCCATGTAGGACGGTAGTGTTCTTAGTGAATGGGGCTGACTATCCATAGATTGTACAGATCCTGTCGCCCCAATACGATCGCACGTCTAGATTCATTTGAGCTCTAGTCTCAAATTCCTCTATTGGTGGTAGAAACACCCCTCGTTCATCACCAGTCTTGTCTACTCATCTTCTTAGGTCATCAACTTCATTGGCCTCTCTGACTTGTTTCCACAATTTGTCAAGACCATCTATCTCTTTACAATCCTCAGGTATAGCTTGGTGAAATCCCTCGGAAGAGTTATCCGTGGTATTCAGTACTATCCTTGGTTCTAATGCTGGGTCTTTGAGGTTTGGTCTATGCTCATCACTAGAATCTGGCTCTTTTAGTTCCTGGTTTGGTGAGATTACTTGTGTAGGCATGACATGGATCACATCCTCAGGTTTTGCAACTGGTGGTTCTAGTAAAGCTTGGGCTGTTTGAATCATTTTCTGGCACATTTCAAACCTTTGATTTTCTAGTTCCACATAGGGATATGTCATCCACCTGTGTTCTTGGGTTTGGTTGTTTTTGAGCCTCACATCATAGGCTTTGAAGAGGGCATCTAATGTCTCATTAACCTTCTCCGCCAACACAGATCCTCTTGAGCTAGCACTTCTCGGATTCTCATCCGTGGATGGTTCTTCTGGAGGTTTAACCATCTGTGTAAGAGAAGGTGCCTCCTTTTCCTCATGTTGTTTTATCTTCTTTTCAGCTTCGGTAAGCTTCTCAGCTAGGGATTTTTGCTCTCGTTCCCTGCGTGCTTTCATCCTAGTCTTTCTAGCTTTCCAACTATTTCGTTTGCTCTTGGTTTTCTGACTAGGTGCGTCTGTCTTTGGTCCATCATCTATCTTTGGACTCGTGTCACTTTCCATGTTCTTTGTCTTTGGATTCTCATCAGCTTTCTTTTGACCTTGTGCTCTAGTAACCACTTGAACTGGTACGACATTTTCATTTTCTGAGCTACTAGGTAGCTGAACAATCCCTAATACATTTGTCGTGATTTTCCTGATTTGGTTTGGGTTTTTCGGGCAATCGGGGATCAAGTGAGTGATGCCACACTCAAGACAATAGGCATTTACTTCAGTGATCTCCATATGAGGACATTGTTTGACCAAGTGGTTGTCACAACTTTTGTGACAATCTGTCTCTGGTTGGGGAGATTCTTTTTGCATTTCCTCTTGGCTATAAGCAAGCTTTGACCTAGATAAGACGCTATTTGCAATGAATCTCAATGTCCTTTCGTCCATTTCATACCTTATTTCTTTTGACTGAAACCCAGGAGGTGGAGGTTGTACCGGCCTCACCACTCCATGTGTTTCTCTCACATTTTGTTGCTCCGAAGGGTAGTACTCACTTTGGTTGCTATACCACATTGTAGCTAGTACTGGCATTGGTTTATTTGATGCTTCCATCATTGGCATGTATCTCATGTCTACCTGCATTCTAACACCTGGTAGCGGAGGTTGTTGTCCTAAGACAAGCTGTGGACTTAAAACTCCTACTGGTCCTGGCGCATTCCCCGTAATGTATCTAGGTGGAGTAGGTGCTTTTGGAACAAGTTGTACATACCTCTCCCTAGCATTTTCCATGCTATAATAGCACTCTTCCCCCGTATGGTTCGTCCATTTTCTCTCAATTTCACACCACTTCGGCTCTCCCGAATCAGACCTTACAAGAGGAATCAACCTCTTGACCAAGTCGTCGATAAGCTTTTCTTGATCAATAGGTGCCGTTGGCTTGGCAATGGACTCACTTATCTGTGAAACACTGTGCTGAGAGGATGTGTCATCTCCTTGACTCTTTAAGTCCTTTTCTTTGTATGCCTCACAGTTATCCACTAGATAAAGAGCTTCTTTGATCAACTCGTTTAGCGTCATCCTCCTTATCATATGTAGATCCTTCTGAAGGCCCGCATGTCTCATTCCCTGGATAAAGATCAGCATCAGTCGTGATTGCGTAGGTAATTCTTCTCTCGGACAGAGCTTAACATATCTCTTGAGCCGTAATGATGCTTTGCGTACTGATTCATCCTCTTTTTGCTTGAATTATGGATTTGCAAGACCGTGTTGTGAGCAATGCCTTTTGGCGAGAATTCTTCAATAAACTCCTCAAACAGCTCATCTAGGGTCTCAAAATCCCATTTTTTCCACCGAGTCGAACCACGTAGCTGCATCATCTTCTAGAGTCAATCCAAATCCCGCAAATTGTGTTGCAAAATCTGAAACTTCCTCTGCTCTAATCACTCTTCTAAAAGCCGTTACGTGATCTCTCGGATCTTCATCTCCGGAGTATTTTATGTTTACCCATTTCTGGACTTGGGATGGTCTAACTCGTCGATTGTCTACAAGTCTAACCAGAGACTCTCCGAATCCTTCTCTCGTTATCGCTCTTGAAGGGAATCCTGGTGGCTCTCTTCTTGGAATTCCTATAGAAATTCTCGTGTTTGGTGGAGGCATTTGTGGTCCTTCATTGACCAAATATCCACCTCTTTCTAGTATAGTCTGTGGATTTGTGCTTTCTACAACTCTGTATTCTCGTCCATACTTGTTGACAAATATAGATCTCCATTGACAGTCGACTCCGTATGTGTAGACATATAAGAGCTTGTAATCTGTTATCTCTTCTAGGTATGGATCTGAGCACCTATAAAGATTGACCTCATTGTCGTCAATGTATCTATATAGTCCTTCACTCTCATGACCTATCATCCAAACTCTCTCAACAAGATGGATCTTTATCAATTGCAAGTTTGGAAGATCCATTGTTGGAGGATATTCCTCTATCGTCGGGATCTCCAAGCTTGTGTAAGCTGCATTTGAATCTAGGGTAGACATGATTTCTGGGCTTAAGAGCTTTTGCTTGGTTCAAGTAGACTTAGTCCACTGTGTTCAAGTTCTTTGGTTAGGGAAAAGTCGAAACGATGTCCAAAATTGCAACCGTTTCGTCACAATTCTCGCAAATTGTCGCTTTTAGACACCCCTAACTTGCGGATGTATTTTGAGGCCTCAAACGACGTTTTTTTTCAAAATTGAACTAAATGGTTTTCGATTACATAGATTTAGTTCAAGTTTTGCTCTAAGATCTGTAGAGCCGCTCTCAGGCTACGTTTTGATATAAAAACTTTTCCAATCCGATACCGTTTGTGAAAGTTATGGCCAAAACAGTGAAATGCAGTTTAGAATGGTCAAAATGAGTCCAAATTCAATTTTGAAAAAAGATTTGGGATCTCTGTGACACTGTGAACACTCTTGTATGGTCAAAATTACAGTTGGACCCTAAAACTGGCCTAGAGACATCCTACGCGTAGGATGTCTATATGCTCAGAATTTAACAAAATTTGGTCCAGAGACTCCCCTTAAGTCCAACAGCACAATGGTATGCTCATAATTTCATTTGGACCTAAAAATGGCCTTGAGACATCCTACACGTAGGATGTCTTTTTGCTCAGAATGACTTGAAATTTTTGCCCTAGCTTCTCCTTGATGTGCTGATCACAATGGTGTGCTGATAAGTTGGTTTGGAGTCCTGAATCAAGCTGGAGACATCCTACGCGTAGGATGTCTTACTGCTGAGATTTTGTCCAAACTTGATCTCAAGATTCTCCTAGTGCTCAACAACCCAATGGTATGCTCAAAATTGAATTTGGATGCCAATAGGTCAAGATTTGGGCTGCATAAGCTTCTAGTGCACTCCCAGAGTAGGATGTCTGACAATTCTTGTCTTTGCTTGGTAAATAGGCCAAACAAGGTCCAAATTCACTTTTGAAAAAAGTTCTGGAATCCTTGAGACACTTAGAACCTCCCTATATGGCCAAAGTATAATTTTGACCACTTTATGATCCTGGAGACATCCTACGCGTAGGATGTCTTTTTGCTCTGTTTCAGCTCAAACTTGCACTGTAGCTTCCCCTTGTTGTGCTAAACTCACAGCTATTTTTACTTTTTGATTCTAACACCTATAGGTTGGTCAAATGATCAAGAATCTGTTCCAAAAGCCCGATGTCTGTTCTGATGAATTCCTGAGTCAAATAAACTCCAAATTGGACCAAATTTGCCTAGGAGGCTTATCTAAGGCTATATGACAGCATGGTATGGTCACAATAGAATTTTGGTCTCAAAATCATGCAGGAGACATCCTACGCGTAGGATGTCTTTTTGCTCAGAATGAAACCAAACTTGGACCAAAGATTCCCCTAGTCTTGAGCAACCCATTGGTATGCTTAGAATTGAGTTTGGATCTCAAAAGACCCCAAAACTAGCTATTCTTGCCTTTTTCAGTCAAAAATACTAAAGTCTGTTCAATCTTCCTTTCACTGACCCAAATGAGATGAAATTGATCACATGCAC
This sequence comes from Adiantum capillus-veneris, assembly GCF_014529385.1. Lineage (NCBI taxonomy): Eukaryota > Viridiplantae > Streptophyta > Polypodiopsida > Polypodiales > Pteridaceae > Adiantum > Adiantum capillus-veneris. The sequence goes on along the minus strand of NC_140953.1, from coordinate 8,427,998 downwards.
TCAATACAACATTTAGAACATGCCTATGGAGTCATTCTATGGTTTGGTCTCAAAATTAGGCCTTGGACACAATTTGGGTAGGATGTCTGGCAATTTTCGTCTTTTGGTCTTATCCTGTCAAGATATGGTCAAGTTCCCCTTTCCAGGTGAAAAGAGGGTAAAACCTACCTTCTGAACATACTGGTAACCTCAGATTTTCAAAAAAATGCTCAGATCACCCTGTAGACATCCTACGCGTAGGATGTCTACTGCTTATTTTTTCAGACTGAAGTGTCCCTGATGCTTCCTTATGCTTTCAGCAAGTGCAAGTATGCTTCACAATTGCAAAAACATGCAAGAATCACTCAATTTAAGCCTTTTCTGAAATTTTACGTTTTCTGACTCAGCCTTTTGGCTTTTGGTCAACAAAAATAGGAAAAAACACTCAAGTCAATATGTTACTAGGGTAAAACCTACCCTCTGAACCCACTGGTGCAATCACAATTTTCAAATTTGGTCTCCAGAACCCCCTTGAGACATCCTACGCGTAGGATGTCTATGTTTACATAATTGCAGGTTTTCTTCACAGAACCCTTGCAAATTCTCTTTTATATGCACAACATCAGTCAGTCATACAAAAATATCCACAAAAGCTTGTTTAATGCATTTTTACCCTCAAAAGCACACTTTTCCATGATTTCAAATGCAATCAAGCACTTTAGCAAATAATTCAGTGCTGAATAGCTCTAGATTAGAATCGGATCAATTACCTAAAGCTACTCCTACAAATCATATGGGGTTTTGCATCTATGAGTAGAAAAACGCTTCACTGCCACACACGGACTAGTAAACGCTTTTATCACCTCACAAATCATTCGACCACCAACAACTACTCTAATCCACAGATCCTAACTAAACCTATCTAGTCACAGACCCACGGCAAGACACAGACTTCCTGGCTATCCACTTGATCACGGAATATCCTCTTCCGGATCCAATTAAGAAAAACGCTTTCTTTAGCCGAAACTAAATCAAGCAACCATCACACGAGTGTTAGTAGGAAACCTACTTAAACGGCACCAATGTTGCGGGAGCGACTCACACACCCATGAAGTGCATGCAAACACTACCTAGATCAACATAATGTCAATCGAGGAAACAGATGACACGATAGGCACACAGAGGAAATCTCTTTAGCTTGTCAGACTGAGACCATCCTACACATACAACACTCTGTAAGGCCAACTAAACCACAATCAAGAACCTCACTACTCTCAACTACACCACCTAGCCACATACACACATACGAAAGGTAACTCACCTAATCATGTCAGATTCGTACGAAACTTAAGGAACACCATCACCGCACTAGGATACACCTGTCTCTAATCTTTTACACTCAAAACCCTCACTCTAAACCCATCTGCAGAAAATGCATAGGATGACAGAGCAGAATTTTGAAAGTGCCCGAAACTGAAATTTATGAGTACCTATGCGTAGCTTATGTCGCCACAATTCTATAGACTACTAGCACGCAGAAAACAGACATCGTTTGATACACTTACGGCCACAAATAGCTCATAGATGTGTTAGCGTGTGCGCTTCGTCTCACGTGGAATGCTTGGCATTGTCGCGTAGCTCTCCTCGAGCCTACAACAATGGTGCAGTCGGATCTTCAATGTGTTGAGCCATCCGGGCGTAGCTAGAGGATAAAGCTCATGCTCACTCTCTTTCTCTGTCACACATAGTAGACGGCAGCGCTAAAATTTTGATTATGATTAAAAGTCTCTCTTTACAAAATGACCTAGGTACCTTATATACTAAGGCTACCTTAGGTTTAACCAAAAATGGGGTTGAAAGGGTCAAATGGCTTTGTATTTACAATCTGGAAGTGCCATTGCACCCCGGCTTCTGAAACTAGAATAACTACTCATTACAAATGACGTTTATAGCCATAATCCGCAGCATTTCATAACTCGCAAAAGATAAGACTTTGGTACGAAACTTGAGTTATGTTGTGTTGTTGACCCAACGGTCAACAGCATTATCCCCTACCTTCATCACAAAAAAAATAATCAGGCACTCTATGCCCATCACCTTGACCTTCACATCCTACGCCACACCCAAACACCTGGCTTTAGTATGGTTGGCCATCTTTATGCGCACATTTGACCTGACTACTGCCTTGACTCCCGTTTATTTCATGGCTGCTTCCGTCACGACACAAACCCAGGGATTTTAATTACGCGATGACGCATTTTGTTAAATGTTAATTATTGTTGTTATTATCACTATTTTTTTCATGTTAATAACATATCTAATGTCATGACTTACGAAAACCGGTAGAAAACGTAGAACCGGCGGGGCAACCAATAAACCTGGCAGGCCCGGCGGGCACTTTATAAACCCCGGCGGGCCCGACGGGCAAAGCAAGAATCCCGCCGGCCCCGTCATGTTCCCTCTCCATATTTGGAGGCTCTATATAACCCTGTAGTAGACATCACATCACATCACTGCTTCCTCTAAATTTGGTCATCCTTTAAAATTTAGAAGAAAACTAAAGGTAAAAAAATGAATAGTCTTTAAAAAAAATTAAAACTTAATGAAACTCTGATCATGGATCATTAGTTCTTTTTTGGACTGAACTGATTCTTGAAAGGAAGGTAGAAAGGTGAATCTTTGGGTCGGTATCTCTACATTTGGGATGGACTAATCTCATGTTTGGTTCACCGTTATATTTGCTAAATTGATTGCTATATTGATTAGAACTTCTATCATGGGTCATTAGTTCTTTTTTGGACTGAACTGATTCTTGAAAAGAGATAGAAAGGTGAATCTTTGGGTTGATATCTCTACTTTTGGGATGGACTGATCACATGTTTGATTCACCGTTGTATTTGCTTGCTATTTTGATTAGAGCTCCAATCATGGGTCATTAGTTCTTTTTTGGACTGGACTGATTCATGAAAGGAGGTAGGAAGGTGAATCTTTGGGTCGATATCTCTACTTTTGGGATGGACTGATCACATGTTTGATTCACCACTGTATTTGCTTGCTATTTCGATTAGAGCTCCAATCATGGGTCATTAGTTCTTTTTTGGACTGGACTGATTCATGAAAGGGGTAGGAAGGTGAATCTTTGGGTCGACATCTCTACTTTTGGGATGGACTGATCACATATTTGATTCACCGTTGTATTTTCTTGCTCATGTTTGAGTACATTGAGGTTTATTCCCTTCAGGCTTCACTACTACGCTTGTGTGTGATATTGATTATAACACTAATGTTTGGTTTGAATAATACTTGAAAGAAGAGATAGCATACTGAGCTATGTTTATTGGTATTGCAGGCATCCAATAAGTATGTCTTCCACCGGGAATGTGAGTGGTGATGTTGGTGTCTCAAGCCTGGCTTCCTTGAGGAGACCTCCTACCTCGATGCAGGTCCTGCTTCGCAGGGCACCACTTCGAAGGGCAAGCGAAAGGCAGGTGGAAAAAGTCCAGGACCCGAGTGGAATTTTGCCACAAATTTAAATAAGTATCAAGATTGGAAATGTAACTTTTGTGGCGAAGAGAAATCTGGAGAAGCACCAAGAATAAGGGATCATTTGCTAGGTGGCAATACCAGAATCCAAGGAGAAAAGTGCAAGGGCTTAGGTGCAGAAGAAGCAGCTATGCGCTTAAAAGCTTTAATTGGTAAGCTAATTTCCACGAGCAAAAGATCAAAACTCTCTACTTTCGACCATCACACCCCCGTATCGATAAGATCAAACCAGTATGAGGGATCATTGGGTGTAACGCCCACCAATGGAAGCACTCAAAGTAGGGAACCAACTTCTCATATCGATGGAAGTACACCTCCAAACCATGGATCTCCTGACTTTCAGGTAGGATCGTCAAAAAGTAGACAGGTTAGCTTACAGAAGAGCTTCAAAACACTTGCCTTAGAAGAAGCACAACTTGCACTAGCTAAAGCCGTCTATTTCACTGGGGGATCATTGGCCATTTTCACCCGTGATGCATGGAAGTCAGCTTGGAAACGCATTGGGAAGTATGGTGCTAGATTTACCCCTCCAACATATCACCATATGAGAAACCAACTGTTGGATAAATGTTACACAAGCACACAACAGGATATTCAAAGGGTAATATTAAATGCAACAGAACAATCTGGATACACCATAGTTAGTGATGGTTGGTCCAACGTTCAAAGGCGGCCATTGATCAACATCATGCTTGTATGTCCTCGTGGTGAATGTTTTATCAAAGCTGTGGATAGCTCTAGTCAAATAAAGTCTGGCAGTTTTATAGCTGACATCATTGGCGACGCAGTTGAGGAACTTGGAAAAGAAAATGTTGTCCAAGTAATCATGGACAATGCCAAAAATTGCAGGGCTGCAGGTAGAATACTTGAAAGTCGCTTCTCTCACCTATATAGTGCTGGTTGCAGTACACACAGCTTGAACTTGGTATTGCAAGATTGGTACAAGAGGGAGGACACAAAGTGGTTCAAATGGATAGTAGACAATGCTCGCTTAATAGTCAAGTTTGTTTTGAAGCGTCAGAGGGTTCTTGACATGTACCGTTAGAGGATGTCTACTATGTTAAAACTGCCGTGCGAAACTAGATTTTGCACCAACGACTATACGGTAGAATCACTAATAAAAAATAAGAATGCTGCGATGGAGATATTTGTTTGTGCCACTTTTTCGGAATGGGAGGCTGGTCACAGGGAGAAGATAAAAAGAAAAATAGGGGTGATCAGAGATCTACTAGCTGATCGCCACTTCTGGGATGATGTGGTGGATGTGCACAATGTCATGATGCCAATTATGCTCGCATTACGCCAACCGGATTCTGCCTTGCCTAACATAGGTAAGGTGTGGATGGATTGGTGGACTGTTCAAGAAAGCCTTGCAAATCCAGAGGAGCCCCAGGAGCCAATTGTGAAGCCTTGGAAGACACCATTCACTCAAAAGAGGAGATAAATTTTGAGAAAGTATGTGCATGGTCGATGGGTTGGAGCACATAGTCCACTACACAACGTAGCTTTCTTATTGGATCCAGAGTATTGGGCAATGGAAATAGACAAACTTGATGAGGAGGTGCTGGAAGACTTTTATGATGTGATAGGCAGGTTTTATGATGATCCTGATGAGCATGCATCAGCTGTTACTGATCTTACAAAGTTTAAACTCAAAGAGGGTAAGTTTGGTACAGAATTTGTGCAGAAACTTGCCACGGAGCAACCAGCGTGGAAGTGGTGGATGATGAATGGTGGTAGTGCACCCACCCTTAAACGCCTAGCTGTTAGAATCCTAGCCCAATGTGCATCCAATTCAAGTTCTGAGAGAAATTGGAGTACATATAAATATGTACATTCCACCATCAGAAACCGCCTTCTAAATTCAAGAGCTGAAAAATTGGTGTATATGTACTGCAACCATCGGCTATTGGCAAGAGTGCAAGCTGAGAACTACAAAGAGGAGATGCCGCGCTGGACTTATGATGTAACCAATGATGAGGTGGATGAAGACAGTGAGCTGCAAGGGTAATCTCATGAAGTAGAAACTACATGTACTTTAGAAGAGATTGAAGAGAATTTGGAAATTGAACCAACTTTGACCCGTCGCAGCAAGTGACGGTGGTTTAATTAATAGATTATCGAATCCATTGAGTGACTTCTGGTTAAGTTCAGAAACTGTTTATCTTATAAGTTTTTATATATATTTATTTTAAGGTTTAGACATTTGCTTAATAATAAACGAAGCCCTTAAAAACCTTTACAAGGCCACAAATCACTATTAAAGCTTCATAATATACAAAGCCCTAACAAATCGTTGCATTATCACATATCATAATTGAAGCTGAAGTGAAGACAATTCACAATTCACGAATAAATTCTCGCAAGACAATGAGTAAATGTTTTCAAATGTTACAAAAACTATCCAAGTGATAGTGAAATATTTGTGAGAATATCTTCATTCTTCTGTTCACGCTGACCTTTAAGCTTATTCTAGTCTTCAGACATTTTGAACATTGCATATAGCTTTTTGGATATCTCAAACTCACATATAGCACAATGAAAGTTATTCATCATGCTTTGCATCAAGCATGATATATGATACATATGTCCGCATGGCAAGCTGAAGTGACCACACCACTCATGAAAGAATGATCTACATATGGGGCAAGGACCACCGTGCTCACCAGAAGCTGGAGGCGCGTCAATAGATGTTGGGTGCTCAATCAATGTGGCAGCATTTTGTTTTTTTATAGCCGCCTCTAACTCTTTTACGTGGTGAGATAGCACCTTCACCTCCCTTTGCAAGTCTCTATTTAGGGTTTCTTCTGCATGAGAGCCTTGTGTAGCTTGTGATCCTTGCCTGAGTTGAGTTTGAAGCTCCTCCTTAACTTGGTGCACTTCCATTGATGCACCTTCTAGTGCTAATGACATCTCCTGCCGTGTGACGGTGATTGCAGTACTGCGAATGTCCTCAACCGTCATGTGAGGTGTCCTTGAGCTAAAGTCCACTACTTCACCCAAGACATAATGCATGTATAACATCTTGGCAAACCACAATGGAAAATCCATATAATGCATAGGATGACCCATAACATCGAGATATATGTTCTCTCTATTGTCTCGTATGTCTGCATTAATGCATTGTGATAGCTTGTGTCGGCCTTTCTTGATGTTGTCATCTGCAACGCCTGGCCATATGGATTTGACCATTTCTCGGTCAATCCTAGTGTTCACCTCTTTCCATTGTGTACCCACTGGGTTGGCCCACTGGGAGCAACGAGCAGCAATTCGAGCGGTGTCGTTCACTCCACCACCTTGACACATGGATCTGAGACGCTCAAAAGTGCACTTAGCCCGTTGATTATCATTATCCATATCCTGATTAAACACTATACTTCAGTTACGGCATACAAACTTAATGATAATCAATTGCTATAAGAGTAACCACCATTTTACGACAATCAATTGCTATAATTTTAACCACCATTTTACGACAATCAATTGATATTAGAATAACCACCATCTTACGACAATCAATTGATATAAGAGTAACCACCATTTTTTAAATCAATGAAAGACAATCATTGACTCCACGTGGCTTATTGCTTGAAACTTAAGAGAAAAAACAAAACTCATAGAAAATTTGTTGTCTATTGAGATATAACAAAGTGTTTTTATTACTCATACATCATCCATGGCGCATAAAACCCAATTTTAAAAAGTGCTTTTATAAGTCATAAGTCTCAGAAAACCCTGCTTCATAAAGTACATCATATATCCATCAAAAAAAGGCTACACTCATTTCAGAGGGAGGGCGTAAGCATCGTTCTGGATGGGCTTCAAATCTTTCTAATTCTTCGTCCAAAAGTGCCAAGGTCTTTCTGTTTGTGGATTTCTTCCTCACCCAACCTTCCACAACAATCCTAGATATGGCTTGTACCTCCACTGAAACCTTATGTTTGAATCAATCTGTGCTGTAGTAGTCAGAGAATTCTCCACAAAACTTACAAAATTGCCATATCACCCATCCTATGGCGTACACATCTGTGGCCTTGGTCCATGGGCATAAATTCTTGCCATCTAGTAACTCAGGAGCTCGCCAAGGATGAAGCTTTTACCAGTTTTCATCGGTATTGTTGGTCTTTTGTGTCTCTAAGACAACACGCAGAGCCAATCCCCAATCAATTATTCCAATACGGGGAGTGAGATCCTTGGTAAAGTCCAACATGATGTTCCATGGATGGAGATAATTGTGGATCACTCCCTCGTCATGTGCGAATCGCAATGCCTTCACCAAGGCATGGATCAACAAGGGAGCATGATTGCAGAGGCTCTTGATACGTGTTTTCTTGTCTTCAGAGGGATGCTCCCATTTAAAGTCTTCAGGGATCTTTTCTTTCCCCTCTTGATGAGCTACAAGCGTCGTGAAAGAGCCATGTGGAAGGGGCACTGTCTCCATAAGATCAACTAAAGTTCCCCCATTGAAGTAGGGGAATATCAGAAACCATGGCAACGTTACAGAGTGGGCAATACTCCTCACAATCCCTCTATGGTTGAGATCTACTCCACTTTCTGATGCAAAGCTTTTCCACTGATGCTTGGCCTGTCCTTTGAACTCCTTGGCACAATAAGTATTCGTTGCAGGAAGGAAACTGATCCCTTTGATTTGAACTTGCCACCCTGTGCCATAAGCCCCTGACCCAAGTTTCTTGATCTTCTTAATGGACTTATTTGGAATGCCCAAAGTCATACTACATTCAGAATTGTATATACTGCTCTCCAAGTGACTGGCAGAAGCAGTAGAACCCGATGTTCCCTCAATGGCAGCCTCCTCAATAAACGGTTCTCCAACTTGGTTGTTCCCCATAACTCTGGTGATAGCCATTCGCATTTTCTTGCTTAGGCCAAACTGTGTGTCTATGTGGGATGCTCGCCTTGACCTCTCCTTCTCAGCTCTCCATCTCGTGTTCCAATGCTCTAGCTTACCCTTGTCTACTTCTTGAGGGCATTCCTCTTTCAAATCAGAGGCCACCTTGGGAAAATTGCCCACCCAACTGCTCAGTAATGAGATTATTGATTCAGTTGTTTTGTCTGGATATAACAACAAAATTTTGCGGGCAATCTCACTGTATAATGATTGCAATCTAGACTCATCTGCAACAATCTGCGCTATATCGTCGGGATCTAGTGCACTGACGACTGTAATCAACAATTGTCTAATTTTCTTTTCGAACTCTATCATTGAAGTAGCAGAAGGATCCATTTTGCCTGCAATGGTATTATTGCAAACAACACATTGTGAAATATAACTATGTGCCACTCCATTTGGATCTTTTCTAAATTCTACGTGAAAGAAAAAGTGCAGTATAGACCATAGATCTCGTACGCTTTTGCAGTGACACATCTAATCGCAATTGCAACCATGTGCCAATGCCTCACCGTACAACAACTTACAAACAGATGCTCCTGTCATTCTACCAGCAACACACATAGTCGCAATTGCAACCATGTGCCGAAGCATGAATGAATGGGAGCAACATAAAACATAGTCACCCTACGCTTTTGCAATGACACACCTAGCCGCAATTGCAACCATGTGCTAGTGCATCCACGCACGGTGACTTCTTTCAAACAGATGCTCCTGTCATTCTAGCAGCAACACACCTAGTAGCAATTGCAACCATGTGCCGAAGCATGAATGACTGGGAGCAACATAAAACATAGTCACCCTACGCTTTTGCAATGACACACCTAGCCGCAATTGCAACCATGTGCCAGTGCATCCACGCACGGTGACTTATTTCAAACAGATGCTACCGTCAATCTAGCAGCAATACACCTAGTCGCAATTGCAACCATGTGCCGAAGCATGAATGACTGGGAGCAACATAAAACATAGTCATCCTACGCTTTTGCAAGGACACACCTAGTTGCAATTGCAACCATGTGCCAGTGCATCCACGCACGATGTCTTCTTTCAAGATTCAAGCATATGAAACATTATGAAATTATTTGAGCACACATTCATGCATTAGATGCTACCGTCAATCTAGCAGCAACACACCTAGTCGCAATTGCAACCATGTGCCGAAGCATGAATGACGGGAAGCAACATAAAACATAGTCATCTTGCGTTTTTGCAATGACACACCTAGCCGCAATTGCAACCATGTGCCAGTGCATCCACGCACGGTGACTTCATTCAAACAGATGCTCCTGTCATTCTAGCAGCAACACACCTAGTCGCAATTGCAACCATGTGCCGAAGCATGAATGACTGGGAGCAACATAAAACATAGTCACCCTACGCTTTTGCAATGACACACCTAGCCACGATTGCAACCATGTGCCAGTGCATCCACGCACGGTGACTTCTTTCAAACAGATGCTGTTGTTATTCTAGCAGCAACACACCTAGTCGCAATTGCAACCATGTGCCGAAGCATGAATGACTGGGAGAAATATAAAACATAATCATCGTACGCTTTTGCAATGACACACCTAGCCGCAATTGCAACCATATGCCAGTGCATCCACGTACGATGATTTGATAAAAGAAATTTTATACCTTTAAGTTTTAACGCAAAAAACTCAAAAAAACATCAATAAAATAAGGAAGGGATTAAAAAATTACTGCTACACTGCTTTGAGAATGTGGAAAGATGCCATAAAGTTTGGTGAAGAAGACTTTTCAATGTACCTCTCTTGTGAAAAAGACAAGCACCGACGTCGTCTTTATATAGCCACGGCGGGCCTGGCGGGAAAGTTGATTTACCCGGCGGGCCCGGCGGGCCATTTACTTAACCCGGCGAGCCTCGAGCCGGTCTCCAAGTCTCCTTGCAGGTCAAAAAAGATGAATGTCAATTAACATAATATTTGTTATTTTGCATTTCTATTGTTATTAACCTGAAATTATAGTGTGATCACGTCATTTTGAAATCCCTGCACAAACCTATGCTCCACCGTCTATGTAAGCTTGTACCTGCATCCTCTTCTCTATAATTGCATCTACCAACGGAAGAACATCAGTGGGGCTACCTACCCTCAAAGCCATGTTTTACACTGCTTGCACATTACCCTTAGTTCTTGGTAGCCTGGTGCTAACACTTGTGGACCACTGCCTTCTTAACTTTGGATTTAAAGCTAGCAGCTGACCAAACGTAATATTTGGTTTTTGATTTTGAACATCACTCACCAGATTGTACTCGGGATAGCCACGTCCTAGCTCGAAATCCGCTTGTTTGATCTTGCGATGCCTCCTTGTTTTGCTAGCTCCGGCTCTTCTCTGCCACCTTCTCCTTGCTTTTGCGAGCTCTAGTTTCCCGCTCTGTCTCTGTCTCCCTCTCAGCTCTTGCCCTCTTATTGGCCAAAACTTCAACATCCTTCTTATCCACCCCAATGATGTTTACTCTTGGGACCTCACCTCTGTTTTGCGGACCTGGTTGCACAGGATTCTCCACCACTTGCTCTCTTGGACCATTGTATTGTCCTTGACCTCGACGTCTACCAAAAACCGGGTACATACCTCCTCGTTCTCTCTGCGGTTGAGGACAATCGAGTACATAGTGCCCTTCTTCTCCAAAATTATAACATCTACCAAGTAGTGGCCGTGCCCTGCCCCTTGCTCCTCTTAGCTGTCCCCTATCCATGACGCTGAGCCGCAACTCCTGCATCTGCTCGGATAAATATGCTCGGATAAATCTTGCACTGTGCGCACCCAATTTTGCGGTACAACAGCTACACCTCGGTTTCCATGATTTTCTTCGTGTACAGCTTCTCTCGGACTCTGCGGTTGAACATGGCCATCGTCTCATAGCCTGCCACGCCCTGCTCTATCTTCTTCTTTATCTTTCTGCTCTTCGACCATGCAATGGCTACCGCACCATTGTAATTCTCTGGGCTCTTGAAATCAACTTTCTCTCTCACCTTGGGATGCAGACACACCATGAATTTGTCCAGCTTGAAGTAATCTCCATTAGCCAATTGCATGGCTGCCGCTAGCTATGCCCAACACTCTTCAAAATGACCCAAAAACAAATTGAACTCTTCACTTACATCTTGCTTAAGCGCCTTCAACTTTGCATCCATTTTGACTGGGGAAGTCTCATTGCGAAAGTCGTGAAGAAACCTCACCCAGTCGGCCATGCTTGCTTCGACTCACCTTCCAATGCATCGTACTATGCTTTAGCTCTACCACGCATCACCAAAGGAAAAGTCTACATTTTGCTATCCTCGTTCGGCATACGCAACGATAGCATGTAAAACTCAAAATCTGACATCCACTCGTCAGGGCTCTCTTCTCCTGTGAAAATTGGTCCATAGCTTCTAGCTGCCATGACTTCCAATGCGAAAAACCGCTTCTTTCCGACTAACTAGGAGCAATCAGTGTGCTCCTCAGTGGGGGCACCAGAACATGGAGAGGGGGAATGGGGGAACACGCCCAACACAAACAAAAGGGCCTCTCTATAGCTCACGGTATTCACAGCACCCCTATCCTCTCTGGAAAAACACCTTCAAACACACAACTCACACTAGCAGAATACCTCCTGCTCGATTTCTATTGCTCACACACTCCACAAAACCACCACACAAGGTACACCTACTACCACTGCATGTCGCCATCCTTACACACGCACACAGCCACTCAATCTCACTCTCTGACTCAAAACACCGTCGGTCCGGGGGGGCACACACTTTCACACAGTCGGCACCGAGGAGAAACATGAAAGTGGGAGAAAGAGAAGGGAGGAAGGGGAAACAACAGCACGGGAGGCAACTGTGGCTTGATTGCACTTCAAAAAACATATACACTGGCTTACACTGCCATCACCATGGCCATTTTCAAGAAAAGTTACAAAGGGGCTAGCTTGCTAGAGAACTCCACTTTGCAGGCTTCAAACGGCACACCCAAAGGCCAAGAAAAAGCCCCTAATTTGATCCATTTTTGACTTTTATAGGGGGGGCCTTTAATTTGGGAATTTACAATTTAATTGGTCCACCTGGCACCTTGAATTGGCATTTTTGGGAAAGTAGGCACCGCTTTGCTCTATCTCTCTCTTCTTCACTCTTTGCACTTGGGGGGGGGGGGGGGGGGGCATTAGCGATGTCGCTATTGCCCCCTAGGCTCTTCATTTTTTCATTTTTTTATTTTTTATCTTTCATTTTTACCCTTTGTGGCTTCAACCTTGCATTGCTCCACATGCTTGACTTTGACTCTCACTTTCTCTATCCAACTCCTCTTTTGCCCTCTTTGGCCTTGGTCTCCATTTTGGTCCAACTTCAACCTTCACTTTGCCCTTTTTCTCTGCTTGGCCGGCGTGGAAATGGCCCTCTTGCCCTTGCATTTTCTTTGTCCACTTGGCTTTTGTAATGCCCACTTGGCTGCCGACGGGCTTGTCTCCTATAGGGCTCGCCCCTTAGCATTCGACCGGGCTCGGCTACTTTACTCCATCGCGGGACCCCTCCCCTCGGCTAGCAATAGCGAGGTCGCTATTGGGGGGGGTCTCCCTTCAAAAAATGGGGGCCAAGGGCCGCGGGGTTGGATTCCCCACGAATACGCTATGTCACCAACCTGCCAGCGCGCCACCACGCCTCACTGGCCACCGCCAAAACCTCCGGCATCTCCGCCTGCGTAGCGCCAGAGGCGCTCGCCACCATAGCTCACGAGGAGGGAGCTCCCCTCTCTCTTACTCTTGCATACCTTCAATAGGGCCACACCCCAGTACATAAGCCACAACATGTTGGCCCCGTTTTGCACATACGAGATTACCTTCTTTCCACGTGGCAATACTCTAAAGCTCTAGCCTTTGAAGGCCTTGGAACAAGCAAAAAAACTCCTTTGTGAGAGAGAGACCCCCTCTTGGGGTGCCTACTTGGCCCCACTCCCATTCTCTGCTTACAGATCCCATTCTAGAGTTGTTAAGCCATGTCACAAGCCCGTATCCCTTGCTTCGTTCTACGCAACTTCCCTCAACTTTTGACCTTTGTGAGCCTGCTATCGGAGGCCATAAAAAACTTAAAAAATCATCTGCAATTGTTCACTACCCACGGCTCCCAACTCCATCTTTCTGCATCTGGTCGACCAAGCATCCGATTGACGTGCCGTTGACTCGTGCCAACTCCACATGGTACATACTATGACCAAGAACCTTGGCGAGGCCAAAATGACGCCAGATGGCACATCTTTCAATGCGGTCAAGTGGGCTCAGACCCGACCCCCGGAAAATCTTATAGTGGCCATAACTTGCTATCCAGAGCTCCGATTTGCAATCCGAGAAGACACGCATGCTCCACAACTTGATCACTACACATCTATGCACTACCACTAGCCCGGGCCACCTATCCCCAGGTGCCCTGTCCGTCGGGGATCTGCAACATACTTTTCCTTTAAACTGCAATATCTTGAGCATCGGGGCTCCGTTTGACGAGCCATCTGGACCGGCTTCTAGAGCACACTAAGATCTACATTCTAGGATGTTGACTTGGCATTTTGGACACCTTGACCCGCCATCCCATCTGGACCATTGCATAACAATTTTTGGCCTAAAAAGCCGCTTTAAGCATACATTCCCGCTACCCTTTGGCTGCCTAGGGCATTGGCACCTGCCCTAGCTTTCTGCACTGCACTCGACTGCACCCTTTGCCTGGCATAGACCACCTGCTAGCTTCGACCAATTTTGGCTGCACCAACGTTATTGTTGTTTCCATCGACTAGTAGCACTTGCAGGTAGACTACACAACTGCTTGCACTAATACAGCCCTAGTGCAGCCCCAGTGCATGGAATTTGTACTATTCATAACTGTTGCCTCACGATTCTATGCATGAATGTAGTTCCTGCTGCAATGTCTAAGAGATAGGGTTGTGCGCGGAGAGAGAGAGAGAGAGAGAGAGAGAGAGAGAGAGAGAGAGAGAGAGAGAGAGAGAGAGAGAGAGAGAGAGAGAGAGAGAGAGAGAGAGAGAGAGAGATGTCAAATCTACGTATCTTAAAGAAGGTGTGACTTCGATTCTTGTTCATATGAAAGTTAGGAGAGAAAGGAGATTTTTTTTTACGGTTAGTGTTAGTAGGCTGATCAATGTGGGATTGATATCTACCTTTCTTCTTTTCTGCATTTAAGAACAAGTTGACAGCGGTAGATAATAAATCTAGCTCAAATATATCTACCTCATCACCAATCTAAAGTGCTAACCCTAATATGTATTTACATTTTAGTTTCTTGCGATTGACATGCTTAAAGGCTTGTAGTTGAATGAGATAGTTCCAAAAATGATGTCCAAGGATAACATATGCAAGCATGTCTTTTGAACTCTTTACTTGAAACTTTACCTGCTCTTCATGCTTTTCGATGCTAACCATTTCTTCTTGACTTGTAGCCATACCTTGCATTGCTTTGCTATCCTGTTTGCCTTGAGTAATCTCTATAATGCTTTGGACGTTCTCTAAAACCATATTGCACTTTGATTCTTGATCCAATAGAGCATTGCATTTGACACTTGCTCCATTTGTACTATTGAGTACTATAGATATTCTCCTTGGTGGTTCTCTTTAAGATCTATGTTGTCGTGCCGCTCCTCTTCCACGATGGAAAAAAGAGTAAAGAGAAGCATAAAAAGTCTATTTGAAGCTCACATGTTTATTGAGCAATGACTAGGGCTCGAAAACAAGCAAGGAGATCCAGAAAGTGTATGCTTTATGTAGTTATGAAGGCTTAAGCGTAGAGATTTTATGCTTGAAGAAAAGGTTTTACACGTGAAAGGGCTCTTAGGACATATAAGGAAACTTGGGTAGAGGAAGACACGTGGTCAGTGGTAAAAAGGAAAGTGTGTGAGAGACTTCACATCTGTGCATGAGGGAGGCCGAAAAAGTCCTATTTTGGAATTTTTTTGTAAAACAGGTTTCTGGACAAAACGGGCTACTTTGGGAGAAGGAAAAGGGTGTTCTAAACATTTTTGCGTCTTATGCACAGAGGCTAATTCTCCACCGATTAGGAGATATTCAAGTTTTAGTATTCTGGTGTATTAGCAGGCAGGAAGCCAGAAGCTTTGAGCACTCTAATCCAAAGCAAAGCTTCCATAGCCACTCTAATCCAAGCTTCCCTAGCCCACTCTAATCCAAGCTTCCACAGCCAATCTAATCAAAGCTTCCCTAGCCCACTCTAATCCAAGGTTCCATAGCCAATCTAATCAAAGCCACCATAGCCCGCTCTAATCCTACCATCTCTCTCTCTCTTGAAGCAGCACGAGAAGAACGAAGGAGAGAAATATTATCAAGGCAATCTTGGCAGGCCAATTAAGGTAAAGGGGAAAGCATAACAATATCATCATCATCGATCTCAACACTATCATCATTGAGATAGTTGAAGTGTTATTTTCTCTATTATAATATGAATTAAGGCAGGTTAAACAGATGTATGGAGCTTAAACTCCTGAATTAACATTTAATTAAAGCAGCGGTACTGTTAATGATAATCAAGCTTTAGGATCTTGTTCAAGCTGTTAATTTGAAGCTTTGTTTACATTCGTTGTGTCTACTACAACTGTCTTCCACACACCTCTCACAGCCAGAGGCCCTACGCCTTCCTGGATCACCTTTCTAACACAAATCCCCGGACATTCTTGGTGAACCCGACGCGAAATGAGCCGGGATGGGAGGTAAAGATGGAGATGCCAAAACAGTTGATGCAGTTTATTGAAGATTACAATTCCAATGGATTTGATAAAACTCTAGCAGTTGTAGACCTGCCAAAAATGTTGCAAAGGGATGTTTACAACAAGTGAAAGCCATGACGATGAAAGAGCAGATTGAAGATGCAGTGGAGATGACACTTGATGCCGTACATGAAGAGTGTGTTATTTTTCAAGGACATGATCCAGATGGACTCCTTGCATGCTATAAAGCGGAGATGAAGAGCCGAGGAATTTCAGAAGATCGGATGATTTCGAGTTTTTAAGAAGTGGTAACCTCCGAATTTAAAGGTAAGGTTCGAGAGCTTGCAGAAACATATCCCACACAGTGGGACTATTTTGCAGATGGGTTTGTTCATGAAAGCTCAAGGATTATTGAGTTGGCAATGAAGGAGAATACCGAACAAAGCCAGATTGTTTTCTATAAAAGTGAAGGGGATCAGATGCAGTTTCTCAACTATGATGAATTATGGGAGCATATTTCTGCAAGAAGCAAAGCCAAAGAAAATGCTGAGCTCGAAGTAGCAGATTCAGTTTCAGAAGAACTTATTTTGAGCAACGAAGAAAAGGTAAACGATGAATTTAATGTTAAAAAAAAATTATATGAAATTTTTTCAAAGACTGCTTGCATGGATGCTACCTCCAATAATGGTTTCGATGAAGACATAGACTATACGGCAAGTGGTTTACAAGTTGCTAACCTTGATATAGGTTATTCTGAAGGAGTTTGTCAAGCAGATGAGCTTCTACAGGATATTACTAAAACTATTTGCACTATAGCCAAGCAGGACAACATGTTTGTTGCAGATGAGTGCATAAACAAAGCTATTATATACACAGTAGCTGATGAAGTGACCAAGATTGTGGACCCAGCACAGGATGAGCTTGAGGATGTCAATGAACCTATGATTGCTACTAACCATATGTTTGCAGATGCTATTATCATGGAAGAAGATGCCATAATCGATCATTTCTTGTCTAGATCTGAAGGAGATGATTATGATAGTATAGAAGAGATTTCTGATGTGTGTACCTCTTCAGAAGGGGTGCCAGATGAGCCTTTGTAGTGCTATGATGTATCGCTAAGTAACATAGATGCAGATGAGGAAGCAGAGAATTATATGGATGAGTATGAAGATTGCTTAGATTATGATGATTATGAACAGGATATTGACATGGATTTTACATCTATGCTTATATACGGGCTGCAAGAGGAGCCAACTCCTAAAGCTTTGTTGAATGTTGAGACTTCCAAGGGTGATTTTCCCAAGGATGTTATGGATGAAGATCTTCAGGATAAAGTTATTATTCATTATCAACCTCAAAAACTAGGTAAAAATCTCTCTAATGATACAAGTCCAGGAAGTCCTAAGGTTTTTCGTGATGGCTATAAAGCTAGAGGGGGTGACGCTGCTAAATCATCCCTGATACAACATAAAGTGTACATGATTTTTTGTTTTCTTGGGCAATGTGCCAAATGTGGCTGGATTTGGATACTATTCCTAGTAATTCTTATGCCAATGATGTCCTGGATACCAGTAAAAGGGAGTCAGAATTCTTTAATTCTTGCTGATAATGACCTTAAAGGTATCAAAAGTTTGTGAGATGTGGCTGCTGCACTATGCTTCAGGAGAAGCTCTAGTATATTGCGGAGGCCAACAATGCTATGTGATCTTAATGGTATGTGATCCAGGAGATTCGACAGATCTTCAAAGGCAGGTTCATTATGGATGGGAAATTTTGAGTATATATTGTGGTTTCTTTCTGCTAGTTCCTGGAATAGTATATTTGGAGCAGAAATTCTTGAAGTTGATTGATACAGGATGTGTGCGCTTATGTGGATATTATGCTGCTCCACTATTGGGGCAATTTCTTACTATCCCATTTGATCCTGGGAGCTATTGAAGAGCAACTTGCAGATTCAGAGATATCATTTATTTTCCTGTAGCAGGTTACCTGGCACTAGGTTTTGTTTTTGGATTTATGCTATCAAGAAGAGAGTATTGGATTTTGTGGTCAGTAATCTTATATGGGTAGCTTCTAGTTGACATCTTTGGACAATTGATAAAGTATCTTCACATCTTTTGAGTTGGTTCTGCTACCAGAACTTGAAGTAATGGACTTGACGGCTATTCCATGTGCAGACAAAGTAAGGCATACTTGAGCTTGACGGGGTTCCCTAAAGTGAGCCTGATGGTCAAGTCGTGTGCATCATTAACTGGAGCACTTGAGTCTGGCGACGTTTACTAAACAAGTTTTTCATAATTGAATGCTTTGGAGACACGACATACATGGTTCAAAAATTTGCGATGGACACCTACCAAATAATTGAGCTAGACCATTGATGATATGGTTTAAGCCTTATTTTGTTTTACATATACTTACCAGTTATGTGATCTTGATGGCAAGCTGCTTAAGGTGATTATAGCAGATATAGATTGAAGACCGGTTGGCACAAACCGGAGGCTATGCAAGTTCATAGGGGGTGGATGTCATGCCGCTCTGCTTCCACGATGGAAAAAAGAGTAAAGAGAAGCATAAAAAGTCTATTTGAAGCTCACATATTTATTGAGCAATGACTAGGGCTCGAAAACAAGCAAGGAGATCCAGAAAGTGTATGCTTTATGTGGTTATGAAGGCCTAAGCGTAGAGATTTTATGCTTGAAGAAAAGGTTTTACATGTGAAAGGGCTCTTAGGACATATAAGGCAACTTGGGTAGAGGAAGACATGTGGTCAGTGGTAAAAAGGAAAGTGTGTGAGAGACTTCACATCTGTGCATGAGGGAGGCCGAAAAAGTCCTATTTTGGAATTTTTTTGTAAAACAGGTTTCTGGACAAAACGGGCTACTTTGAGAGAAGGAAAAGGGTGTTCTAAACATTTTTGCGTCTTATGCACAGAGGCTAATTCTCCACCGATTAGGAGATATTCAAGTTTTAGTATTCTGGTGTATTAGCAGGCAGGAAGCCAGAAGCTTTGAGCACTCTAATCCTAAGCAAAGCTTCCATAGCCACTCTAATCCAAGCTTCCCTAGCCCACTCTAATCCAAGCTTCCACAGCCAATCTAATCAAAGCTTCCCTAGCCCACTCTAATCCAAGGTTCCATAGCCAATCTAATCAAAGCCACCATAGCCCGCTCTAATCCTACCATCTCTCTCTCTCTCTTGAAGCAGCACGAGAAGAACGAAGGAGAGAAATATTATCAAGGCAAGCTTGGCAGGCCAATTAAGGTAAAGGGGAAAGCATAACAATATCATCATCATCGATCTCAACACTATCATCATCGAGATAGTTGAAGTGTTATTTTCTCTATTATAATATGAATTAAGGCAGGTTAAACGGATGTATGGAGCTTAAACTCTTGAATTAACATTTAATTAAAACAATGGTACTGTTAATGATAATCAAGCTTCAGGATCTTGTTCAAGCTTTTAATTTCAAGCTTTGTCTACATTCATGGTGTCTGCTACAACTGTCTTCCATACACCTCTCACAGACAGAGGCCCCACGCCTTCCCGGCTCACCTTTCAAACACAAATCCCCCGACACTATTTTGATTTTGCCATAGTCTTATCTGGATCTAGCTTGGTTTCAATGGAAGGTGACTTTAGACTTTGAGTTCCATTCATGAGAAAGCATGTAGATCGGTGATGACTAGAATCCAATGCCGACTTTTGCCGCTAGACAAAAGTGTCAAAAAATAACCAATGCTCGAAGCGAAAACTAAGACGAAAATAGGGCCCGATGTTGCAAATCCACCACCTAAAATGAATGGAATGTTGGAAAAATGCTGATGATGTCGAGTATGGGCTTACCAATTTTGGGAGATGAGCCAAAAGCCGTACCATTCTCTATCTCTTTGTTGTCTTGTAGTGATGGGCGACGCGGTAGCTCCGATCTGCTTCACCCACTCATAGACAACCGGCCTCCTAGCCAATTTTGTATTGTTGTGACATTGGCACACAAGTCCGGGTGCATGTGTGTGTGTGTGTGTGAGAGAGAGAGAGAGAGAGAGAGAGAGGAGTTTTGATTTCGATGTCATCCCTATGTGGTCTCACACACACACACACACACACACACACACACACACACACACAGGGGGGAAGGTAGAGAGAGAGAGAGAGAGAGAGAGAGAGAGAGAGAGAGAGAGAGAGAGAGTCTCCACATGGAAACATCTTCTTTGCTTACATTTGCAAGAGTGAACCAATGGGATAACGCCTGTAGTGTGTGTGTGTCACGGGAACCGAATAATAGAGATAGACAGCAAAATAGAGGAAGAAATCTTTGTATTGATAGTGTTTGATACAACAGAGGAGCAATTGAATATATATATGGGCGCACTCCGTTGTACGGAGCTCGAACCTCCCGACAACCCCCGAGCTTCAATTCGCTTGCATGCAGCGTCTCACTCGCACTCGCACTCGCACTCGGTGTTTTGCAAAGCGAATTTCCCTCCTTCCAACTCTGAGGACAGAGTTAATTTTGAAAAGGGGAGATTGTAACAAGACTTGATTTCGAGGTGTTTTAGTAATAAATTTTGTTTTCTAGGAAGTTTTTGTCATTTTAAACATAGTCCACTGTGTAGAAGGATGTGTGGATTGTTTTCGTCCGATAAAATTTTTTGATCCGGAAGGCACTTTCTGGGGCATTTTTGAAGGCGTTAACGTGGGATTTTGAAAAAGTGATGTATGAAGCGATTGAAGCGTGCGTTATAAGGAACAACTTTGGTTCTTTGAGTCTTTAGAGATTTTGATGTTTTGATGCTCGTTGAAGGCCAAAGATTGAGAAAAAAGTTGGATTTGTTGTTTTTGCATCGTTTTTGTAGAAAATGCTGTTTTGCAAGTTGATTTTCAGCAAATCGGAGCAGGCTATGGAAATTTTCCATCACATAGCCGTCGAAGAGCGCAGCGAGGGCAACAAGATTGTATGAGACGGACTTGGGCTGTTTTGGCTTTGTTTGGGAGTTATGTTCAGTTGAAGACAGCTGAAAAATTGTGGACTTTTAAAAAAAAAAAAAAAAAAAAACAAACCTCTACGGATCGCTTCGCGATCACGTTTTTTTACCTTGTTCTCGCAGGTATATTGGCGCGCAAGTCGAGTCGACCGAACGCCAAAAATAGAAAAGCGGCTATTTTAAGAGGTCGCAAGCTTTTGGAGGAGAATAAAAGGACGGGTGGTGCGTTTTGGGGGGATTCACCATTCTCTCTTCGGCGAGTGCGAGTGCGAGTGCGAGTGTGAGTGAGACGCTGCATGCAAGCGAATTGAAGCTCGGGGGTGGTCGAGAGGTTCGAGCTCCGTACAACGGAGTGCGCCCATATATATATTCAATTGCTCCTCTGTTGTATCAAACACTATCAATACAAAGATTTCTTCCTCTGTTTTGCTGTCTATCTCTATTATTCGGTTCCCGTGACAGTGTGTGTGTGTGTGTGTGTGTGAGAGAGAGAGAGAGAGAGAGAGAGAGAGAGAGATGGTATGTATACAATATGGCTTGAACGTTGTGATTAACATAGTAGGATTAGTGTACATGAAAGGACTCGAGAGACAGACAACTTGCTCATCCCGTTGAAGAAAAATGTGAGCATACCATGGTATACATTCCTTATCTTTGTCTCATACCAACACCGGCCTCATCATCGAAATGACAATTGGACACAACCACATTTGACAACAATGGTCGTGGCATGGATTCTATGATCCCACCTCCTGAATCCAACATTTTTACTTTTTTCTTGTTAGACTTTTTTTTAGTAGACACTCCTATTCAATTTTAGATGTGCTGCCAGCTTTCTCCTCATCGCTACTGACATCATATTCGGTGGCCAATATATTGCCACCTGCTGTTGTCCATTTTCCTTCAATTTCTCCCTCTTTCTTTCTTTGCCCCCATTCATTGGCATCGTTGTAAGCTTCGTTGCTGTTGACCACTCAGCCCATGATGCGGAGCTCGCCATCGAGAAATTCTCTCCTTCCTCTCTCTTTATGGACTTTCTTTGCACATGTCCAATGGTCCCTAGTTCTTCAGGCAAGGCCATAGCTGATCTGGATGAAGGCAAATTAAGGTGAAGGACATCCTCATGCTCAACATTAATATCTCCAGGGCTGATTTGGTGATGACATCGCTGAAGACACTCGATGAGCTTGTACTTGCCACCGTTGCATGGTGGATTGAAAAGCATGGCTTTTGCAAAGTGGCAAGAGTAGAGCCAAATTCTGCACCACTTGACAATGGTGAAGAAGTTGTACTCACGTCTATTTGTTTTTCAACAAATGCAACTTTGCAAACAAATGCATGACTTTGCGGGCCTATTTCCACTTGTCTTTCATGAAGAAGAGCATTGAACATCAATGTTGCTTTCAATTTAGTGAAATTTATGACAGAAAACCCTTTATGGGCTCCTTTCCTGCAGTTTTGATACTTTTGATAATTAGGACTTCTATCAAAGGAAAATGTTAATCATTTTAGATTTTAGCAGTAAAATCATTATACTTACTTGCTCAATGGTATGTGGACATAATCGACTTCCACATCGCTACTCTGTACCCGCACAAGCAGATTCTGCATGAAATGGAATTTTGCAGCAAGTAGGCACTGGCCTCCCCCTTGCATCAAATTGTTCTCAGCACAAAATGAATCTAACTTAAGCAGGTCTTGTTGCCTGCATTAATTAGACTTAGAAAATTTCTTTCAAAAAGCTCGATAGGGATACATTGAGAAAAACATTCATAAACATATGCCTATTGAGTGCGTGTGAAGGGGTTAATCTAGTACACACCTCACAGATGCTGGAATCTTGTGGATGACCACAGTCGTCGGCAGCGGTTTTATGGCACTGTTGTCATTTAATGTTGCCGGCAAAGACTGACACATGCAACACCCAATCAATTAGATGGCATTAACGACCATATGTTAATTGAAAACGCACTAGAAAACCAGGTATAATAGAGTATAATTAACTAACTCCTGCTCATGAAGAATTTGATTAGCTCTAGTTATCTACATACCACCTGCTTAGCTTAGGTCATAGTTCATAAGATGCCCACCTGCATTAACACGGATCTAGTGCTAGAGGCACTAGCAGGCAGTATCATTAACGCACTTAATGAGTTTAGGTCATAGGTCATAAGCTGCATACCTGCATTATCGTATGCAGTGGCGGCTGCGGTGCTAGCAAGGAGTACACTGACATCTTCACGTTATTGTCGTTTCCATCCACTACTGGCACTTGCAAGGAGACTTCGCAGCCGCTTGCACCAGTGCGGCCCCAGCGCATGGAATTTGCACTATTCATGGTCATAACTGCTGCCGCACGATTCTGTGCCTGAATGCAGTTCCTGCTGCAATGTCTAAGAGACAGGGTTGCGCGCGCGCGCGCGCGAGAGAGAGAGAGAGAGAGAGAGAGGGGCGTATGTTTACTTGGTGATCCTTAATGGGCTTTTATACTCATTTGAGCCTAGAGCTGGCCACTTGGCATGATCTAGGCCCTTGCCCTATACCCGGATCATACGGCCATGACAAATAAAGCACGCTGCAACAATATTATCGATGCGAACGCAGGCTGCAGGAAGCCAGGGAATGAGGCAAGAGAGCGACAAGTTTGGAAACTCAAGGACAACAGGACAGCGAGCATTTCTTTCACAAGAATTCTCCTAATCATTCATCAAAGGCATGCAACTATATGCAACAAGGAAAACTAGCACACAATGGTTCTGCCCAACGAGACTTATACAAGACAGATGGGAGTTTCTTGAAAGTTCTGCTTTTGTGCAGGATGGGCATCTCGACAAACAAATTACTTGTATTTATGAATTGCAATGCCATGGTCTGTTGTCTCTAAGTGCAGGCACTTTTACTTGCATATCAAAGCTATGTGCCGGTAGAGGTGTAATGGACAAGGGACAACTCATACATGCTCAACTTCGCAAGAGCGGCTTGTTGGAACAGGATGTTGTTGTGGGTACTGTGTTGCTTGATATATAGGCTAGGTGTGGCGCGCTGAAAAAGCGTAAGAAGTATTTGCAAACTTGTTGTTCAGGATATTTTCACCTTGAATGTGCTTATTGGACATGGTCTTTGCTAGGAAGCATTTGAGTATATGAAGGAGATGGAAAACAAGGGTCTCTATCCAAATTTTGTTACTTTTGCTTGTACCTTGAAATCTTGTGGTATCAATGGGGTAGCAATAATAACGGGTCACGAACTGCATGCTCAGATTATTGAAGAGAATTTGTAAGGAAAAAGCATTCTTGTCTCCAATGCATAGATGGATATGTATGCTAATTGTAATGTACTTGGTAGTGCTCAAAAGGTGTTCCAGTATATGGAAATACGAGATGTGATTTTATGGAATACGCTTATGATAGCGTATACTCACTATGAGATGTGGAACAAGGCTATCATATGCTTTGAAAGATGTAGTTTGTAAGATGTTCTCCATACAAGGGCCAACAGATACATGCTAAGATTTTGAATGTTCGATTTTTAGAAAGAGACATTGTTACTGCCAACTCCTTGCTTGATATGTTTGCAAAGTGTGAAAGAAGCACGAGAGATATTCAACAGGCTTCCATTCAGGGATCCATGCAGTCTCTTGGAATTCACTGATTGCAAGATACACCCAACATAAGCTTTTTTATGACGCTCTTAGATGTTTTGATAGATGTCCAACATTGGTATGACACGAGATGTGTTCACTTTGTTTCCATATCCTGCATGCATTGATTGCAGGATACACACAACACAGGGCTAGGGCTGTTTTCAGCGAATGCAAATTGAGGGTCTTTGACCATATGCAATTACCTATACATACATGTTGAAGGCATGTAGCTCTACCCAAGATGTTGATACGGGCTTAAATATTTGCGAGTTGAAGTGTATGTCCAACTTCCACTACCTTACTCAGCTTATTTTTGCAAGTGCAACTAGTTATGGCAAGCATTATGCGGCTCAAAGTATAGCTCATGCAGATTCAACAACCCTGTTCCCTCGGCCATCCTTCAATGTTGATGGGAATGATATGCAGTAGGTCCCCATGCCTAATCCTCAAGATTCACACCAACTCGTTTTTGTGCATTTTTCTCGTGTAGCAACAAGCCGGGTAGAACTAGAAAGGAGTATCGGAGACCTTTCAAACCCTTGCTGTATTTCACAGAGCATCAAGCTGGAGGGTACTTTGGATGCTTGTCAAAGTGATGAACACTCTCAAAGATCATATATTTTGTGCAATCCACCCATGGTAGGGGTCTGTTCTAGTGCTACTGAAACCAAAGATATCAGATTTCAATTGATGTTCAGTTGGCCTAATCTGGAGTTGAATCACCAAAACTCATTGCCTTTGCAGCCCGTTCGTCACATTTTTTGTTGATGCTATCAGGTTGTTGGCGATGCAGACGACAGAGGCTGAAGAAATGGAAAGAGTAAACGTCAAAGTGGACATGAGGGAGAAAAGCTAGCGGCTTCAGTGCTAGCTGCTTGCACTTTTAGCAGAGAGTGTGAGGGTTTAGTGGTAGACAACTCAATGTTGGCAGAAAGGCATTCGAAAATATTTCCACTTATAGTGCAAGTCATGGTCTGATAAGCCATCGGCTTCAGTCGCACGCCTCGTCTAGCTTTGTTGATAGCCTATCTAAAAATTTAATGTCAAAATAATCTGACTTCTGAATCTTTTGGAGGGATCACACCTTGACAGCTTTCAAGTTGCATCTTTTGACTAGAGATATTAGTTTCTAATGGATGGCTGTTGCGCCCTCTCCAAGCGAAAAGTGGTTATTGGAGGCCCAAAATCGATGGATATTTACAGTTGTTTTTTGCTCATTACTGCTCAAAGCATGGGACTCATGGAAGTTCAGAAGCGGACTCTTAATGCAAGAAACAAATCTACTACTCTTGAAAGTGAGATCGTTGTCAAAGGCATCAACAGATCTTTTCCAATTGTTGGTGATGAGCTTGAGTATATCGTCTCTATGGCCACAAAAACACACTCATTACACCCTCACCTTCGAGCGGTGTTGAAGAGAATTGATACTTGATTGAAACCCCTTGGAAATACCATACCTCAAACGGACTAACAAATTCTGCGTCGTGTTGCCTTGAACTATAGGTTGATATGTCAAGAAGTATAACGTGGGGCATTTGCAAGTTCTAGTTGGTCATAACTTGCCACAATATTGCCTAGTAGACAGCTGAATGCAAGGTAGGATGGACCTCATAAATCCTAAATATGACATCCCCACTTTTTGGCTCTATTTTGAAGGTGAATGACATTGAGCGGAACGCCACCCGTACTAATGCCCATGAGCGTCACGTAATAGTAGTGATTATTGATGATCAGATTGACTATGGTGCCTTTTGCTATGGGGATGTCCACCTCAAGATTCCCATTATCATGTGCAGTTAGGAATCTTGATACATAATGCGGGTTAGTCAGTAAGGAGGCAAAGAAGACATTATTGCTGATCGAAGTAGCTTACAACACACAGAGAGAGAGAGAGAGAGAGAGAGAGAGAGAGAGGGAGAGAGAGAAGGTAACAGTGATCAAAGGACATAGAACACAAAGTTGCAAGGAGGACATTTATTCATAACACTGCACATTCCAATTGCAGAAGGACGGAATATATTCATAACACTGCACATACCAACTGCACAAGTGCAACTCCAGCTCGATAACACTGCAAGGTCCATTATCGGTATTCAATTTCCCATGCGCATGTGTTTTCTTGGCTGAGGGATCCACACATAAACGGTACGGGGCAACACACGGCTTCCGTTTCTTATAATTTTTTGGAGAGATATGCATTGCATACTTTGCACTTTCAATCTGTCGCATTTCATTGCAAGAGGATATGTTTAACTAGTCACATTGATTTTTTGTAGTTAGACTCAAATACTGGCCTGTAAATTAGACAATTAAAAAGCAGTAGTACAATATTGCAGGTTTGTAAAGCACCTCATTTATTGTTGCAGTTCATTCATGCTTTATCTTTTTTCTTGTTTTAGAATTTTTTGCATTATGCTTGACTGTAATCTTGTAGGTCTTGAGAACTTCATACTGACACCTGATATAGGAGAGACGAAGACATGTATAGTATGGCATCAATTATTAGACACCTAGTATAATATCAATTATATAGAGCTAAAGTAAAGATGCACAAGGTGAATTCACTACTGTGATACACCACATGCATTCACTACTTGTGTAGTCGGTACAATAATACATCACATGCATTGGCTAGCAACCGTATGCAAAGAGTTACGTGTGTACTTAACATGTGTAGATGTTGATCGATATCAAGCGTATAGTTCTAAAATTGAGATCCCAATAAACTGAAGCAAAGGAAGTTAATAAGCTAGAAGGCAAAGTGCAGCCAACTTGAAACTAGCTTATAGTCCATATGCTAGGTCATGGTTTGAATTACTACATTGTATAAAAATTGGAGCATGCAATGTGACATCTGTGCTCACAAGTCTAGAAATATGTCCCTCCTGTGCGGTGGCATACACCACTTATATAGTGATAAACAAGGTCGACAAACAAATGACCCACTATCCTCACTTATGTATTATTGTTGGGCGCTTTGTCATCGGAGCGACAACAACAAGACTTAGTAGCATTGCATCTACACGATAACAACCATTCCTTGAATAAATTGTACAATCAAACTGACATTACAAAATTTGAAATAAAGAAAAACACGAATAATATAAATGTCCTTCAGTAGTGGCTCGTAGACCCTAAGTTCAACTTGCTAGATTTGATCACAATTGGCATGCGCTGCATGATAAATTGAAAACATCGACTTGACAATCAGTGTGGCAAATAGTGCAACATGCATTGTCATGCCATAACACAAAACACAAAAGGTGAAGTTACATGTATCATTGTCCACATGCACTTTACTAGGAATAACTACAAAAGAATAAAGGCAAGACACACTTGACTTCCACCGTCAAAAACGCGAGTCGTAATCTATGCTACCAACCAGTTGATGAAAAAAATAAATTTGAAATACTTTTTGGCTGCAAGAATTTATATGTAGCACGTATACCAAAGAAAACATTCATCAGAAGACATAGTAGTACAACCTCGCTTTAATATAATCTCAACTGTAACCATCCCCATGATCTCTAATAATTGACGCACTTAACTTTGTCTCCTCTGATAAAAATTATAGCATTTTTAAAATGTATACCCATTTCACGCAGTGCCACCCTTGCCAAATTAGTCATGCTCTTGTTCCCTTCAACGCGAGATGATAAATGAAAATTTGCATATGTCTTGCTATATTCTATAGATGTTATATAGCAAGGCTCACCAAGAAAGACAAAGAAGAGGTGTCAGAAGAACAAATGCATGTAGGCGCAACAATATTATTCTTGTCCAGCCCTTCTTATATATGTCCATGCATTAGAATCATATATGTCCATGCATTAGAGGCTTTAAATTCTTTGTATATTGCTTAAAAGTACATTGCAACACAAAACAATTTTCCCCTTGATGATTTTGTTCTTGTTCTAATTGATGTTTATGATTTTTGTTTTAAATAGTAATAACTTAGAAAAAATAAAATAAGAGAAGGGTGAGCCAAAATGGAAACCCATGTAATACAAAGAGCTACGACCCGATAAACACAACACATTTGTTGTCATGTTCTCTTTCTACACCGTCTCCTCTATTCTCCTATCTTGCATAGAGTATGCGCAAAGCACTTTTCTACATGGTATTGAGGCGGTCCGGGGCGGGCAACAAGAGAGGTGACCTCTAAACACCCTTCAAGGCTCTCGTGCTACTCAATTGGGACTGGGGCGACCACAAACAAAAGAAATCACAACAAACCTAGAGCCAATGACAAGTGAAGGGGAGCCACCTACTTATAGAGAAAACTAGGACTTCAAAGAGGAGAATCCCTGAGCAATACGAGGGACAAGGAAGGGTGCACTAACACTAATATCAATGCTACAAATATACACACCAAACACCCACAGAGAGAGAGAGAGAGAGAGAGAGAGAGAGAGAGAGAGAGAGAGAGAGAGAGAGAGAGAGAGAGAGAGAGAGAGAGATTTGTGCAAGAATTAATCTCCAATTTAAATGATTGACGTGAATGCATAAACAACTTGGAGGAGAGTCAAGAGACACAATTAAGTTTGATGATGTTGCGATCTACACATTATCTTAGATTTATGGGAACCCTATCACTATACAACCCTCTTGTAACGTTTTCCCAGCAACAAAACAAACACAAGATCTCTTGAGTCACATACAAGAAATTACTAAAAAAGAATCTCAAAATGAAAACACGTCACCTTAAACCAAATGAGATGAACTTGCCAAGCGTGAATTGGACAGACTCAAGAGAGATTTGAACCGCGGTTACACCCAACTTATTGATTCAATTGCTGTGCAGGAGTAGAGACAACTTTGATTGGAAGTTAACAATCACTCACTCCCTTGCAATGCTACAACTAGCTCAAAGAAGCTTTCATATACACCACAAGTAATGGTGTATAGAGATCTTACTCTTTTTCCCTACAACTAAGATGGACAATGGTATGCTCAAAGCAGTGAGCAACAATGTAGAGATCCCTGCTTACAAAGAGGAATGGGCTCTATTTATAGGTTTTTGATAGCTTTGATTAGGATTAGACCTAATCAATTTTATTGTCAATACAAAAGATTATGAAATATTTTTATTTTTCAAAATGGGAGTTGGTGTTCCTTATCCCTTGAGTAACATGGATGTGGGATCAAGGGGAAGAATTATTGAGAGTCAAAGTATAGAGAGGTGAGTAACTTAGAGGTGCCTACTCTAGTAGATAGTAGAGGGTGCAATTTACAAGAAGGGTTAGTCATTAGTGTTAGTAGTTTGTAGTTAGTAGGATGGAGTAAAATTACATGGCATATGCACTCAAGGTGCATTTCATGATTTATACAATGATAAAATTTAGGAGAACGATGAGAATATAAACAATTTGATAGAAACCACAAGATGAAAAGGAAAATTTTCACCTTTCTGCTCCAGTGAATGAAGCGGTTGTAGAACTCTGTCGGTGTACTTCTTGTGACCATGGAAAAGTTGAATTTTCCATGATCAAACTCCTCCTTTTGTAGAGCTTGAGCTTGATTATTTTCTAATTTTTTCTTTTTTGTGACCGGATGAGGAGGTTATGATATTATGAATTTGATTCTAGAGAGAGAAATGGAGCTGTATGTGTGTAGAGATTGTAATTTTTGAGCTGTGGAGTAAGGGAGAGATGGAAATGGTAAAGAAGATAAAAGGAGACATGAAAGGTGCAGGTTTTGGTGATGGAGGAGGAGGGTGAGTGTGTGTGTGTGTGTGTGTATAGAAGTGTGAAGAGCAGTGAGAGAAGACTAGGGGTGACTTGTGAGAGAAAGTGGACAGACAGGGGTCCACCATAAAATTCATATCCCACCAATGGTAGCTCTAAAAGTATGCACAAAATTGAGTTGATTAATCAACTTTGGGCTATATTTTGTTTGTTGGTAATTTCTTTAAATTCCAAGCGGAGATAGGCACTAAAAATCCCACCGAAAAGCCTGCTTTTTATGCCTGCAAAAGTCTTTTAGTGGCCCCCTCATTTGTTGAATTTGCACAATGCATCCAAGAGTGAGCCCCTCCTTTTTCGTATCATGATACAAAGCATCCAAGTTATCTTTACACATGCATGGAGGAGGATTATTCGTGAATAAAGAGATATATACATGGTGGGACTAGCCTGTATGGAATATTCATTGATTTTAGCTCAACGAGCACACGATGTTAGAATAATGAGTACGTAATAAAAAAAATATGAAATAATTATGGATATAGAATAAGATATTGAGATCATAGGATATGATCCCTCTTTTGTAGTATTTTGGGTGAAAGAGGAAAAGTATGCAAGTAAATGAGAATTATATAATAAAAGTCACTAAGGGAGTAGGAGCCTATTTTTTTGGTTTTCACAAGGGTGAGGATAAAAATGAGGAGGTGATTGGTATAAAAGAGAAAAATATTTATGAGATTAGAGAGTGTACACATTGGCAAAAAAAGTATACTTATGGTTCAAGAGGATAAAAGAAGGCATACATAGCCTAATAAAACACACAACTAGGTATAAATATTTAAATAAAATACCAAAATAATTATAAAAAATCCCTATATTTAGGGCCTATATACAATAAAATATTTACACTCAAAGAGGCCATAATATACTTTTCTTTTTTATTCTATTTATTTTTTTGTCTCAACTAGCCTAGTGCCTAGCTAATTGAGGATTTTTAGGAGATATGGAGAAAGTCTCGTAACTCACACACGCCTATGTACAATGAAAGGCTGAGGATAACCACAGTGTTTGAGTGATTTGATAGGGTGAGGTAGCTCACTATGGAAATTTTGAATAGCCAAAAAACGGATATCATTAGCCCACTCAAATAGGGCTTTAGGCGATATCCGTTTACCTTCCTATAGTGATATTTACCATTCAAGTCCATAAGCTGAATAGTAACTTGAATTGAAATCCTTGTTGGATATGTATGGCCCTTGCCATCTAGTTTCAAACCAAGCATCAAAACGATTGTCAAGTCAACTATGATACCTTAGCTTCCCACTTTCCCAATCTTGCAAAGCTCCCATTTTCATTAGCCATGGTCTTCCTAAGATAAATGGATAGCCACTTCCCTTGGTCGACATAACATAAAAACTCAGAGCATTGTTAATGCCAAAGGCTTCCACAAATACATTTTTACAATTTGCTATGCGCCTAGCCTTGCTATTGTTTGCCATTTTCACTGGTTTTAGGTGTCTCATGGATGTGCATGTCTAGTCTTTGCATAAGTCCTTATGTCATGATGCAAATTTGTGCACCCCCATCCACTAGATCTTTCCTAACCAACCTTCCTTTGATGTAACAATCTAGCACATGTGTAATATCCTATTCATTTCAGCTTGTGCAATCTTTACAACAAGCACACTCTCTTGTACCTTTCTCCTAGTGCTAACTGTCTTTGTTAAATCCCTCCTAACTTGTGGGCATAATGCAAGAAATTGAGGCCATGAGATATTACGACCCTTACCTCTCATGTCTTCCAACAAGTTTTATGGATCCATACCATGTCCAAGGAGGAACTCTTGGAGGTTGATACAACGTCAACTCCTCTTGGATTCCTTGGTCTCCTTTGCCTTCTTCTCTTGACCTCCATGGTTACTTTGGGACATGACTCCTTATTTCTCCTAACCTTTTTCATGGCCATGCTTGATTCCATTTGCTTCCATGTCAACCTCATTTGAATTTGTCACCTCTACCACATGCACATTTGTACTGATAAATGTGAAAGTCCTTCCACTCCTCATGGAGGTGGTCTTGCTCCATTTGTCCTTTGTAGAAGCTGTGGTTGTTGGCTAGTTCCTTCACCTGCATTCATCACTGGGTAAGTCAAGTTAGGTCTCCGTGGATCCCCACGGGTCCAAGGACAACTATACATCCATGTCTAGACTCTATGCAATTCCAACATTGCAAAAGTCACCTAGGTCATGGCTCTTGCTCTTCTGCTTTCTTTGCTTGTCCCTTGGGTTCTACAACTTGTGCAAGGTGAATTGACAAGTTGCTAAAGGACTCATTTATCTTCTCAATCACCTTAGTTGTTACCTCAGGAATCTCTCTAGATGTTGATGCTTGTAATTTTTTCCTTAGGTATAGGAACCTCTATTGGTACATCTCCCCTTAGGCACTTGAGTTTTCTATACTTCTCAATAGTCCTAGTTTCAGCTGCATCGAAGGTAGCAAGTGCAGACGCCTCAAATTTTATCTTCAATGTGGGAAAGAGACCAACTATGCACAATCACCATGGTTAGCAACCTTTCTCACCCATACAACCCAAACATAGAAACTCTGTTTTATACATATAATAGTCATCTAAGTCTTTTTGTTTGTGAGAAAGGGTGTCTTGCCATAGCTTTTGGGTGTTTTGGGGGTCCAATTTTTTTTTCTTGAAATGATAAACAATTTCCTTCTTGTTTTTCTTCATATCCTGAGATAGAGATCTAGTCAAACCAAGTGCTAGCATCTCACTTCAAGAGGTACTTAATATTAGCAACGCTCAAATGTGAAAACCCACGGCGTCGCTAAGTTACAAGTAACTTAGCGACGCTCATAGCGACGCCTATAGCGATGCCGACAGGGGTAAAAAAATAACCGAGAGCATCCGAAAACTCAAGCAAGCAAAGGTAACCCGCGCTCTCCCTCTCTCTCTCTTTCTTCTCCACACACACACACACACACACACAGACACACAAGGAGAGGAAGAAGAGCCAGGTATGCTCCTTCCCTCTCCTCACTCTCATGTTCCCTTCCCCTCTTTCTCTCCCCCCCTCTCTCTCTCTCTCTCACACACACACACACACACACACACACACACACACACACACACACACACACACACACACACACACACATTGTGTTTTTGTGTGTGTGTGTGTGAGAGAGAGAGAGAGAGAGAGAGAGAGAGAGAGAGAGAGAGAGAGAGAGCACATGCATAAACAAAAAACGCACACACACATGCATAAACAAAGAATGCATACACACACATTGAGAGAGGAAAAGAAAGAGAGAGAGAGAGAGAGAGAGAGAGAGAGAGAGAGAGAGAGAGAGAGAGAGAGAGAGAGAGAGAAAAGACGAAGAAGAAGAGAGTCTTAACGTCGTAGGAAACTATCCGAAGAGACCTTAAAGATCTAGTCGACGAGGAGTTGAACTCAAGACCTGTTATTCAAGAGGGAAATGGCATAACCAATCTATCACACTTGGGTGATAGAAAGGTTATACCATTTTCCTCCTTTTATTGGCACACACACACACACCTACACACACACACACCTGAGAAGAAGAGAGTTTAATTTAACATTGTAGGAAACTAATTCAAGAGACCTTAAAGATCTAGCCGACGAGGAGTTGAACTCAAGACCTGTTATTCAAGAGGGAAATGGCATAACCAATCTACCACACTTGGGTGATAGAAAGGTTATACCATTTTTCTCTTTTTATTGGCACACACACACACCCACACACACATACACGAGAAGAAGAGAGTTTTTAATGCAATAGGAAACTAGATTAGGTTAGATGTAGACTTACGTTAGATTACATCTAGGTTTATTTAAGTTAGATTAGATTCGATTTAGGTCTATTTACGTTAGATTTAGATTTACGTTAAATTAAATTAGATTTAGGTTTATTTAGAGTTTAAGATTAAATTAGATCTAGATTTATGTTCAATGGACTAGCTTTTTTTAGATTTATGTTAGATTTTAGTGCATGTCAATGAAGGTGCGCTCATGATGGTAAGAATTGTATGAAAAACACTTGCTCATATGAAAAACAATGAAAAAGACTTCGTTTTCCTACATGAGAAAATTTCCCACACTCACAGCCTTGATAGTCCTTGCAGACCAGCAATTCCACCTGCATGTTCGACTGCTGTTACCATATAATAAGCCATCATGATCAGCCAATGGAAGAGAAAATTGAGCCTACACAGAAATTAGTGATGCAAGATGACGATTCCAAGGGTCACACACACACACACACACATACACACACACCACACATACCACACACACACACACACACACACACACACACACACACACACACACACACACACACACACACACACACACACACACACACACACACACACACACACACACACACACACACACACATACCACAACCCGTCAAATCTAGAGTAAGAAATAAGTGCTTTGAGCAGGCATTAGCAACATTGCAAGAATGGCGTACCTCCATGCTACAGACAAAGATCTACTGTGAAAAGATGTTAAGATGCTGTGAAATGCTACAACTAGAGAAGAGGCAAAAGGGTTTTTTCCACTACATGCACTATTATGTAGTCGTGCGTGTGTAGATTTCTTGTACCCACAAATATAGGCATTGACCAATAAAGACAAGATTATAACCTGGTGGTGATCTCCATGCACCTCTAGACCGAGGTGTGCGGGGATTGGACATGACTAGAGAATGTGAGGTAGTTTACAGCGTGAACAAAGAGAGAGAGAGAGAGAGAGAGAGAGAGAGAGAGAGAGAGAGAGAGAGAGAGAGAGAGAGAGAGAGCGAGAGAGAGAGAGAGAGAGAGAGAGAGAGAGAGAGAGAGAGAGATAAAAGAAGAAGAATGCCTGTTGGAGTTAGGGTTGCAAAGAAACACACACAGCTTGGAGAAGACGAAGGAAGCTCAAGGCACACAATAGAGAGTGTATTACTTAGTGTGCAATGGAAAGATAGATAGCCCTAGAGTGATGGGCGTATATACAATGCACGGGGGAAAAAACCTCCTAAAGAGGGAAAAAATGCCCCGGTGGTCCTAGTGTGTTCACACACATCACTACCACATGTATATGGTAACAAATCCCCCCTGGAGTGATGCGGTGAATGAGAGCTGGCACATGAGTAAAGGGAAGTGCCATGCCCTGAGGACATGATCAGTCCACAAAGGGGAGTAAGCCCAAAGCTTTGCGGAAAGCTTCAAGCTTCTCATGAGACAATGCCTTTGTGAAAAGATTTTCAAGGTTGTCTTGTGTTGGCACATAAGCCAAGCTGATCTCTCCTGCTGAGAGCCTCTCCCTGACATAGTGGTAATGCACCTCAATGTGCTTTGTACTAGCATGAAAAACTGGGTTCCTCGCAACTGCCAATGCGCTCTGACTGTCAGTGTAGATAGTGTTGGCGTCTGAGCCATGCACACTCAACCGTAGCTGTGAAGACTGCCCTGTACTCTGCCTCACAACTCGAAGTGGCCACAGTAGGTTGCTTCTTGCTCAACCATGATATACATGAACTGCCAAGCATGTAACAAAAACCACTTGTGGACAATCGCGTGTCAAAACAACCAGCCCCAAATCTTTCATTTTTAAAGGAGCATTCAAATCAGCCTTAAATTCAGCAATATGTCTCTCATTTGGTCCAGTGATCAGTAAATCATCGCCATAAAGAACCACAATGAGAAGTACATTACCCTCACGCTTTACATAAAATGTGCTTTCTGTTGGACTGTTACGAAAGCCTTGCTTAACCAAATGAGTGTCAGATTTCTCATACCAAGCACGAGGAAATTGATTCAACCCATACAAAGCCTTGTTACATTTGCACACTTTGTCCTCTTGTCCTTTTATGACAAAACTGCGAGACTGCGTTACATAAACTTCCTCAAATATGTCACCATTCAAGAAAGCAGTAACAATGTCTGATTGATGTACATCTCAACCAAAATGAGCTACCAATGCACATAGAAAACGCACAGTTGTCATACGACAAGTGGGAGAAAAATTGTCTTCATAATCTATGCCTTTTTGCTGTGCATAACCCTTTGCAACAAGTCGAGCCTTATGGCGATCAATCTCACCATCCGGCTTGCGTTTCAACTTGTAAACCCACTTCGTACCAATGGCCTTTTTGCCAGGAGGCAAATCACATAAAGTCCACCTGTCATTTTCTATGAGTGCATCATATTCTGATTGCATGGCAGCCATCCAATTTTTTGAATTCTGTGCTTCATCAAAAGACAACGGCTCCTCAACATCATGTAAGCTAGACACAGCCAAAGCATAACAATCTGATCCATAACATGCATGGCGAGAGCCTGAACGAGTATGACTAGACAAAGGTGCATCCAATTTACTGTCACGCAAAGTGTGCACAAGCCATTTTGGCATACCTCTAGCCTGCTCATTTTCAGCCCTTTCCTCATCAAGTACATCATGTACATCTGCATGAGTAATAGGCTGATCTAGAACATTTTCAGAAACCCCCATAGGCTGTACATTTGCCTCATTGGAACTTACCTTCGTATTTCCCCCACTGAAAGGAGGCAACAAAGTGTCATAAACGTCCTGTGAGCTTACATTACTGTCTCTAGTACATGACAGCAAGGGATGAATAGAATCTTCCACAAACACTATATCCCGAGAAACCAGAATACATGTTGTTTGCGGATGATACAACCTGTAACCTTTGCTTTCAACACTATAACCAACAAAAATACATTTGATAGCCTTATCATCCAATTTTCTGCGCTGCATTGTGGCACCAAAGCATATGCCAAACAGCCAAAAACACGCATGCTGTCAATAGAAGGCTTTCTATCATGCCATGCTTCATATGGAGTAATAGACTGAAAAGCTTTTGTAGGACAATTGTTAGGTACATAAGTGGCACACATGATGGCCTCAAGCCAAAAAGAATGTGGCAAATCTTGACTTTTGACCATACATCGTGCCATTTCCGTCAGTGACCTGTTTTTCCTCTCAGCAACACCATTTTGCTGAGGTGTATAAGGCACTGTACATTGGTGTTTTATCCCACAAATAGCCAGAAATGCATTAAATTCATGAGACATATACTCCCCCCCTCGATCGGAACAGAGGGTGCCCATAGTACATTTTGAGACATTTTCAACGATAGCCCGAAATTGTTTGCAGCACATAAAAACTTCGGAATTCTCTTTAAGAGGAAATACCCATGCATGCCTAGAGTAATCATCAATGAAAGGCACGAAGTACAGATAATTGCCCAAGGACGGAGTTTGCATGGGCCCACAAACATCACTATGCACAAGCTGCAACCTGCATGTGGCCCGAATTGAACAATCCTTTGGAAACTTAGGATGCTGCATCTTACCCAAAATACAGCCTTCACAAACAGGTTTGACAGGTGCTTCAAGAGGCGGCAAAGAAGCAACCATATCAGATTTCTGCAAACGCAGCAAATTGGCAAAATTTAGATGACCAAAACGTGCATGCCAAAGTTTTGCATCTGAAATAGCCCTTGAATCTGAAACAACATTTGCAAAATTTTGTCCACACTTGTCATACAAAGTGAGCTTATACAGCCCACGGCACAAAAGGCCAGATGCAACAATTTCATCACCAAAACTGAGATCATGAACTGTACATCTGTCATCCACAAATTTGACTACAAGTCCAAGTCTAACAAGTGCGGATACAGACAAGAGATTCTTCTTGATCCCAGGTACATAAAGTGCATCAACAAGTGTGAAAGAACTGCCATTAGCAACAGTAAGCACAATCTTTCCAACTCCCTGAACTGGATAAGAGGCATTGTTGGCACAAGTGACAGAATTCCCATGAGGGACAGACTCGAGAGAGGTAAACAATTCACGATGTGAGGTAATGTGCTTTGTAGCACCACTATCAAAATACCACACATGTGAATCTACAGCAACTGACAAGCATGCATCATGGACATCAGGATTGTAAGTGCACTCTGCACTAAAAGCCCATTGTGCATCAACATCAACATTATAGTCTCCTTTTACAGAAGACTCAACAATGGCTGCATTTGTAGTGAAACCAGCATTTGCAGTGGAACCACCCTCTTTCTTCTTAGCCTCTTTGGCCTTCAACTTAGGACACGACTTGATCAAGTGATCATTAGCTTTACAATAATGGCAACACATCTTCTTTTTGCCCTTATCACTAGATTTCCAGAAGAATTGCTGCCAACAGAAGCATTAGGAAGAGAATTTTGCCACTCGCAGCAGAACCATAAGAAGTGGCTGCATTGCTGTTACCACCCTTTCTTTGAGAAGCAATAAAAGCTTGTTCAACTACATGCTGCCTAGTCCTGTTTTTTCTAGAAAGTGACTCTTGCAACAGCAATGTGCATAATGCATCAAACTTGACAACTTCTGGATGTCCTTGGGTCATAAGTCTCCAAGTACTAGCAAAAGTCTGGTAAGAATCTGGTAAGGCATCAAGAACAGTCTGCACAAGTGAACTGTCTGAAATGACTTCACCTGCAGAAATAAGTTTCTCATTGATATCCTTGACACTAGCAAGGAAAGTGTCCATATCATCTTCCTCATGCATAATCTTTGACTCCAGCTCTTTACGCAGCAAAGCAATTTTAGCCTCATTTGACTTGCATAAAGACCTGCTAGAATATCCCAAGCCTATTTTGCAGATTTTGTTGAACGGATGTGAGGAACAATGGTGCACTTCACAAACAACGCAATCAATGCATGAGCTGCGCATGCTTAATATCCCAACGAGCTTGTTCTTCTGTAGGCAAAACAACTCTAACAGCAGCAATCCTTGCGGCAAGATCTGCAACATCCTCAACATCGCCTACATCCTCAGAACCTGGACGTACATCAATGCCGTGCACAGTGTTCCAGATGCCTTTTGACACAAGAACATGTTGCATCATATAAGCCCACATAGGGTAGTTGTCCCCATCCAGCCTGTCCTCAGCAGCAAACATCTTGAACACATGTGTGTTGTTGTTGTCAGCCATGGTTAATGCTGCACCTGATGTGGAAACTGCCGGAAAATAGGAGAAACGGAGCGGGAACAACACGTGCTATATAGCACAAACCGTAGAAGACTGTAAGGCACCTGTTATGCAGAAAAAAACACTGACATAAATTCTGCACAAAATGACGAAATTGCATGTGCACACCTGCCTGTAGTGGAAACAGAGGCCGAAATGAGCCCAAATCGAAAATTTGAGCAGACTATGCTCTATGAGCTACCCCGAAGTATTTTTCGACCTAAGAATGCTCGCCAAAGCTCATTGAAATCGGAGAAAGTGAGCAGGTGTGTGCTGGAGCAGCTTGCGACTAAGCCCGGGAGGACGCAACCTGCTCTAATACCAATTGTTGGAATTAGGGTTGCAGAGAAACACACACAGCTTGGAGAAGACGAAGGAAGCTCAAGACACACAATCGAGAGTGTATTACTTAGTGTGAAATGGAAAGATAGATATCCGTAGAGTGATGGGCGTATATACAATGCACGAGGGAAAAAACCTCCTAAAGAGGGAAAAAATGCCCCGGCGGCACTAGTGTGTTCACACACATCACTACCACATGTATACGGTAACAATGCCAATAGAATATTAAATTTATTCTCCAGGTTATAAGGTTTTTACCCTCATTATGAGTAGTGACGAGGATGTGGGGCCGTCCAACCGAAACACCTATCTCTCAATGAGGATCTTATGTCCTTGTAATCAATGCAAGCATGTTGTGCAACGGACAAGACGCGTTTCTTTGCAACACGTTGACGGATTTGGCAAGTTTGATCCATCTATTATAGATCGAGTTGTTGCCAACTATAACTCGTCGGACTCCGATGCTGTCCAACAGGAAGTAATCTTGCAACCCAATAGACGTGTTCGTAGGTGCTTTGGTCAAGCAATATATGTGAGGCTACAAGATGTAGCCTCTGACAACTCGGGGGATGATGATGCAGACCACATTTCCAATGAGGCAATGTTTGAGCCCGAGATCAATGAAATGATCGAGACGATCATGGATTCAGAAAGGCTTATCTATGATGATATGAAAAGTGAAGCGGATATGTCATTGTATAATGGAGCACGTGTGTATAGATTGAAGGCGCTCCTGGTTCTTCTCAACATGCAGGCAAAGTTTGGATGGAGTGAAACTAGCGTCACAACTATTTTCAAGTGATCTATTACAATTAGTTTACTTTAATAAAAAACTCTAGATGTATAATGATTTGATAGATTTTTACACAATTGTATCGTATTTTTTTCATTGTGTAGATTGCTCAAAGAGCACATACTGTCAGCTGCGATAATGTGATGCCAGATTCCCGAGAGGAAGCAAGAAAGATTTTGCAAAGCTTGGGGATGGATTACAATTCAATCCACTCTTGTCCTAACGAGTGCATTCTTTTCAGAGGGGGAATACATAGACATGGAGAAGTTTTGAAATGTGATTCCGAGAGATATCGAGTAGATCTCCACGGAACAAAAATTCCTCAAAAAGTTTTGCGACATTTTCCTTTGCTTCCTCGCATCAAGAATTTCTTTGAATGTAAGTCCATGGCTGCCCTAGCATCATTGCATGAGGAGAATAAATCTTCGGATGGTGTGCTACGGATTCCTGCAGATTGCGCAGCTTGGAAACATATAGATGAAACATGGTTGGATTTTGCCAGGGAAGCTCGATTTTTTCTCTTAGGCCTGGCTATGGATGGCATAAATCCATTCGTTCAAAGATCAACATCTTACAGTGTATGGCCCATTGTCATCGTCAACTACAACATTCCCCCGTGGTTGACTACGAAGAAGGGGCACCTATGGCTAAGCTTGATTGTGCCGGGGCAATATAAAGTGAAGAATATGGATGTGTATCTTTGTCCACTATTGGAAGAGCTACAACAGGTGTGGATTGGCATAGAAGTGGTGGATATGAGACGACACACAGGTCGACGGAATG
Source organism: Adiantum capillus-veneris (assembly GCF_014529385.1). Taxonomy (NCBI): domain Eukaryota; kingdom Viridiplantae; phylum Streptophyta; class Polypodiopsida; order Polypodiales; family Pteridaceae; genus Adiantum; species Adiantum capillus-veneris. Next base: position 8,386,543 of record NC_140953.1, on the reverse strand, counting down.
CTTTGATCAAAGGAATTCTAATGTGGACCATGCATGACTATCCCGGACTAACAAAATGCTCAGGTGATTTACACTCCTCACTCAAACACTGTAAATCCTGGTTTTTCTCAGGCTTATCTATTATCATGTGTATACATGCAGGGCTTCAAACAAGTGGATACACAGCATGTGTCACATGTGGATCTAGACTGAATGGACGTAGGGATCCCTCAGTGAAGAAGCAAATCTACGAAGGTCATCAAGAGTATCTTCCAAAGAATCATGTGTTACGTGACAGATTTTTGGAAAGACAGCCACCGAGTATGTCTGCACAAGAATGGTTAAAGAAGATGGAGATGTGTGATGATGGTTTTCCACTAGGGATGAAGAGACTATCTCTATGGTACAAGTTACCATACTAGCCTCGACTCATGATCAATCACTTGCTCGATACAATGCACACATTCAAGAATGTGGGTAATCTACTATGGGACCATCTGACCAGCAAGAAATATACTTTGGGAGCCAGGGTTGACCTTAGAAATGTGGATCGTATGGAGAAATATTGGCCAAAAACAGCGTCTGATGGATCAATAAAACTCCCAAAAGCACCATGGATTTTCATAGGAGCCCAAGAATGCAAAGTAAAAGAGACCATTCGATCTTTGCAGACCCCCACTGGCGTAATGCACTCGCTCCAAACGTGTTTTACTAAAGAAGGAAAGCTTACTGGTTTAAAGTCACACGACTGGCATAAAATGTGTCAGGTATGTTCATAGTGGAATATATCATAGTGGGAATTGTGTAACAAATTTGTGTGTGGAATTTAATATCATTGTCGCACGTGTTTCTCAGTTTATTTTACCGGTGGCCATTGAGGGATGTTTGTCTCTTGACGTCCGTAACATAATCTACAAACTTGCGAAGTTGGTGCAATGGATCTCACAAAAGGAGATCAATGTAGACTCCATATCATTTGCCAAACTAAACATTGCGGAGGTTGTGTACATGTTTGAGAAACACTTTCCTACTACCATGTTAACCATTCAGGTGCATCTTCTTGTTTACATAGTTGATGAGGTGAAAATAGTTGGCACAGTACATTCCAGATGGATGTTCTTTTTAGAACGTTTCATAAAAATGCTCAAGGGATAAGTGCGTTAGAAGGCACGTTCAGAGGGTAGCATGGCAGAAGGTTGGCTGGTATCAGAGTCCCTAGTGTACATTGGAGAGTGGCTAGACGGATTTGATAAAGGTCGGGACATACTATGGCGAACCATAGATGATGAGCACATATCTGGGATTGTCATGTGCAATCTCGGTGTTGAGAAGAAGATAACGGAAGATCTAGAGGCTAAAATCAACCGATCTTGCATGCTTCACAATCTAGTGATGCAAAAGTGGATTTCACAATGTGAGGATGCAAAGCAAGAGCAACAAAGGTACGAATCGAGTGGAGACGGGGAAGACGACCACTAATGCACTATCTGACGGGTCTGGAGAGCCTACCAACATTCATGAGCTTAAGATGGTTGCACAACCAATTGAAAAGCGCACAAGAGCGCGGTGAAGAAGTGACCGAGGAGGAGTGGGAGTAATCTCGCGGTTATGCGACCAAGGTAAGTTTGCAATGTGCGACTAGTGACTTTCTAGATGTTTGAATGGCCACTCATAATATTTGTTCGTTGTAGTATAAGTCATACACAGTAGCATGGTGTAAAGGTCGACATTTTAGGGTGGAATGGATCGACAAAAAGCATTTTACTCAAGATTGTGGAATCATGGAAAAATTTGAATAGTCTAGTCGACGACGGTCCTCTGATGCGGATCATGTGGTGGCGGAACTCACTTACTTCGGCATGCTACAAGAGATTTTGAGGATCGATTATAGAGTATTTTTTGTTGACTTGTTTGATGCGCAATGGTTCAAGATAATCATGGAGGGTCGCAACGCTACTGTGCGTAGAGGAGAGTCTGGTTTTCTTGAGGTGGATTCAACTAATAAACGGATTGACCTAAGAGACACTTTCATACTACCCGAGCATTGTGAACAAGTAAGTATGTAAATAATTTACATCCCATTTTAGAAGTTATGTGCTTGGAAGCTCTCATGTAAGTTATGTGGCTGTGACAAGTGATATTTCATCCTACAAAGTCTGCATCAAACTGATGGTATGTCATAGAGGTCGCCCCTCGTAGTGCACGCACGTATGAAGGCTACCATGTGCCAATCACAACGGCATCATTGGAGGAGATCGGAGAAGATGCTTAGTCAGAAGCCGCTGAGGTGGTGCCAGATGAGCATCAAGCTGCTATCTCTATGGGGTGCATGCAGAGGATCTAAAAAATGAAACGGAGGACATCTGTTTAAACGGAGAGCTCTATATAGATATACGAAGTTATGCTGAGCTTTGCGAGGATGAGAGAGAGACCTCTTAAATCCATAAATATTGTATTTGAACAATTTTGCTCCGTTTTATAATGTATTTTGTACACGTGGCTTTTTGTCCATTCATGTCTATATGCGTCATTGCGCCATTGTATTTAATGGTCTTTGCGTCCACTCCAAGTACGTATGCTCTAGGTATGTTCTCACAAGTAGGGTCGACGAGCACTGCGCTCCGAGTGCAATGGAGACTGAAGCTGCAATCGCGAAGGGAGTGATCTGTCTCTGCTCATAGATGCTTCTCGTCCCACCGCTAGATCTAATTGATTGGGTGAAAGAGACGCTAAGAAGCACTACTACTGCTTCTTAGCGTCTCTTTTACCCGATCAACTAGATTTAGTGGTGGGGCAAGCAACATCTATGAGCAGAAACGAACTTCCTTCACGATTGCAGCTTCAGTCTCCATCGCACTCAAAAATTCAATAAAATATCTCAACATAGGAATCCCTCCCTCTTTATGAGTCCAGGTACGTATGCTCTAAGTATGTTCTCACAAGCAGAGACGACGAGCTCCGAGTGGGATGGAGACTAAGCTGCAATGGAGAAGCTGGTTTGCTCAATATAGATGCTTCTCGTCCCACCACTAGATCTAGCTGATCGAGTGAAAGAGACACTAAGAAGCACTACTACTGCTTCTCAGCGTCTCTTTTACCCGATCAATTAGATTTAGTGGTGGAGCAAGCAACTTCTATGAGCAGACCTTCGTGATGCAGCTTCAGTCTCCATCGCACCCGAAGCGTAGTGCTTTTACAAATTCACAAAAATTCAACGAAATCTCTCTACATAGGAATCCCTCCCCCTTTATGAGTCCCCTCTCTCGATCTCTCTCTCTATCTACTTGTCCATGTTTTCTTCTATTAAGTTTAAATGTTCGTGTGTTTAATGCAGGTATGGATGATGAGTAGTTTCTTTAATCTTTGTCACCCGAGCAGAGACATTGGTACGTGGAGTGTCATCGCTCTGGCGCACCATTGCGCATTCGTAATCCGGCCGCATCTCCCTCAGTTTCGAATCATTCAGCATGCTCCGAAGCTTTGGTGTCGACGAGACGATCTTCACACTTGTCTAGGCACCGGCACTGTAGTGATGGCGGTGGCGGTTGTTGTGGGAATGCCACCGCCAATGCTTCGACACCGCCTCGTGTTCGATGAGGCTCTTTACCCTCCTCTTCTTTGCCTGCCCCGACACCATCTATTGCATCACCATCAACACCAGGTTTTGCACGGCTGACAGCCATTCCTAGCGACTACACACCACTAGCTACTCCTCCAGGAGTCACTCCAGTGGACACTCCTCGCTTCAGGGCCCAGACTCTAGTGGAGACACCTGACGTCCGTACCCCTGTTTGACACGCTGCTAGAGACCCGTGCTGGGACACCCAGGTTCACGCGTCACCGGCGAGAGGGCTTGCCTTACTCCGTCGACTTCAGCGGCGGCATAATCTTGGATGATGAAGGCAAGAAGGTGATTTTGTGCATGCGTGGTCTTTGCTCTCAGGTGTTTAGACACTACATACTAAACACCTGGAGTGAAGTACCGAGTGATTTAAAAGACAGAGTCATCAGCATGCTTCATGAAGAGTTTCTTGTTCCAACGCGGGATGACCACTTCAATGAAGACTTGATGAAGGTTCGAATGCGCAAATACTACAAGCACAAGCATTCCGAAGTGCAAAAATCAATCAAGCATGGGTGGAACAGACCAGATTGGCTGGCCAAAGAAGATTGGAAGAATGCAAAGAAAGCAGTGAGTGAGAATCCCAACAAGTGGAAGCAATAAAAGGAGGCAGCCAGAGCGCGAGTAGAGGCAGGGAGCTCGCACCACTTGGGGAGCGAGGGGTGGGCATCATTTGAGGCCGATTTTGTAAGTGTTTTTGCACTGCTCTTTATGTTTGATAGTTTAGGGTTTAGGGGTTTTTAAATTCTAACATAATGGATTCTTTGTATCTTTTAACAGTGGTCAATGACAAGACGTGACCCCACATTGTACGAGCGCGAGTAAGCAGGCAGGAAGGGATTAAACGCCCTGATGGACATTCTGAGTTCTCGCGGCGGCATGGTTAGCATTAGGGTCTACTCTTTTCTATTTTTTGTATTGTTTTATAAACGTCGCTATATGTTTATACTTACAGAAAGCTGTCTTATTGTTTTTTTTTTTGCAGAATCCGACAGATACGCCGCTTGGACGCGATGAGACATCTGATTAGACGATGTCAGTCTAGCCGTAGCTAGATAGCATTAGTTTCTTTTTGTCATAGCATATGTATCATGAGATGACTTTTATACGTCTTTTTGAAAACCATGTATATTTTTTCAATAATGACAATGGTGTTGTAACTATTACATTTGCAAAGTTTAACAATCAAGTGATTTTTCCTATGATGTGTACAATTGTCATTGAAATTTCATCAATTTACGCTCGTCAGTTTTCTATCTTTATTCTGCAAACAATACTATGGATGATGGAGTTAATGGTTATATTGTCTTGTGGGTGACTACTTTGGGTCTATATCTACCCTTGCACTTTTTTCCAAAGGTGAATCAATTAATGAAACATTCAATATGGTTGATGGGTGGCAAGGGATTCAATGCCCTGCCACCAAAAAACGTTTCTCTCGGGCGTCGGTATGATCGTTGCTATATAAGGCTCTACAACATCACTATAAACGTTGCTATAGATGGCCTGTCTCAACGTCGCTATATAGCGATGGTTATAGCGACGCATATAGCAATCATTATAGTGATGCTTATAGTGACGTTCCCGTATCGACGGTCTTAGCAACACCGAGGGTTATAAAAACCCAATGTATTTCCTTGCTAACAGCGTCACAAGAGCACACAACCTCTTGTAGTGTCTTTTCAAGGACCATTTCAAATATTTCTGAGAATTCAATATCTCCTATCACTCTCTTTATGCGACACGCCATTTTGAAATTAGTTATCAAATTTCTAGGCATCCTCGCCAGGCTCTCCAAAAAAGAGAGGACATCCTCACGTTTGGCATTGGGCCTCCATTGAATCAATTTCAAAGTGACAACACGTTTTTGTTTTTCTTTCTTAAAAAGACTTACACGATAATGCTTTCTAAATTTTAATCTATTCTACAACAAATTTTTTTTTATGAACATCAAATGATCTATATATGATAATCAATAAGAGGCAAGATGATAGGGTTTGGTGACGCGAGAATTTCTCCTACTCTTTGGGCACCAAACATGAAGACCATACGTTGTTGAAAATGGATTTTCCTACTAATTGTAATGTTTATTCTAATGTGTGGAGTGAAATGAAAGGGGAAAACCTCTCTTCCCGAGTCATTATCCATGGCTTATTCATGTCCTAATGCTTAAAATCACACAAAATATAAACATCTAAGCTAATATCGAACCTAATGAGAGGCAAAATGAAAGGATTTACCAAAGCGTTTATCTTAGCCAACCTAAGAGGACCTAAAATCCTATAAATTACACGTTGAAATTGCAACTTAGTACTAGCAATTATGTGTAATTTTTTGACTTGCAATGGGACTAAAAGGATCATAAAAACTCTCTTGATTCATGCAAACTACTTGACTATTCTAACGTTGAACCTACACGAAAACATACACAAGCCCTCCTCAGCGGGGGACACCAAAATTGAGGTGGTCCGGGACGGGCAACAAGAGAGGCAACCTCTAAACACCATCAAGACTCCTGTGCTGCTCAATTGGGGCTGGGACAACCACAAACAAGAGAAACCATGACAAACCCACAACCAACATCAAGTGAAGGGGCACCACCTAGTTATAGAGCGAACTAGGATGCCAAAGAGGAGAATCCATAAGCAATACAAGCGAGAAGGAAGGGTACACTAAGACTAATATCAATGCTACAAATATACACACCAAACACCTAGGGAGGGAGAGAGGGAGAGGGAGAGATAGAGAGAGAGAGAGAAAGATTTATGCAAGAATTAAGCTCCAATTTAAATGATTGACATGGATGTATAAACAGCTTGGAGGAGAGTCAACAAACACAATTAAGGTTGATGATGTTGTGATCTACACATTATCTTAGAGTTATGAAAACCCTCTCACCATATAACCCTCTTATAATGTTTTCCCAAGCAACAAAACAAACACAAGAGCTCGAAACGTCACATACAAGCAATTACTATAAAAGAATCTCAAAATGAAAACACATCATCCTAAACCAAACAAGATGAGCTGGCCAAGCATGAATTGGAGAGACTCAAGAGAGATTTGAACTGCGGTTGCACCCAACTTACTGATTCAATTGTTGTGTAAGAGTAGGTACAACTTTAATTGGAAGTTAGGAATCACTCACTCCCTTGCAATGCTACAACTAGCTCAAAGAGGCTTTCCTATACATCACAAGTAATGGTGTATAGAGAGCTCACTCTCTCTCCCTACATCTAAGATGGAGAAAGGTCCGCTCAAAGTAGTGAGGAATAGTGTAGAGATCCCTGCTTACAAAGAGGAATGGGCTCTATTTATAGGTTTTTGGGAGCCATGATTGGGATTAGAACTAATCAATTTTATTGTCAGTACAAAAGATTATAAAATATTTTTTTAAATGGAAGCTGGTCTTCCTTATCCCTTGAGTCACATGGATGTGGGCTCAAGGGGAAGAATTATTGAGAGTCAAAGTAGAGAGAGGTGACGAGCTTGGAGGTGCCTACTCTAGTAGATAGTAGAGGGTGAAATTTACAAGAAGTGTTAATCATTATTGTTAATAGTTTGTAGTTAGTAGGATGGGATAAAATTACATTTCATATGCACTCAAGGTACATTACATGATATATAAAATGATAAAAATCAAGAGAAGGATGAGAATATACACAATTTGATGGAAACCACAAGATGAAAAGGGATTTTGCCACCTATCTCGTCCAGTGAATGAAGCAGTTGTAGAACTCTATCGGTGTAGTTCTTGTGACCATGGAAAAGCTGAATTTTTAATGATCAAAATCCTCCTTTTGTGGAGCTTGAGCTTGGTTATTTGCTGCTCTTTTTTGCTTTTTGTGAAATGATAAGGAGTTTATCGTATTATGAATTTGATTCTAGAGAGAGAAATGGAGCTATATGTGTGTAGAGATGATAATATTTGAGCTATGGAGTAAGGGAGAGATGGAAATGATAAAGAAGATGAAAGGTGAAGGTTTTGGTGATGGAGGAGGAGGATGAGTGTGTGTGTGTCTATGTAGAAGGGTGAAGAGAAGTGAGAGAAGACTAGGGGTGACTTGTGAACTTTGACCATTGTCCGTGACATGTGGCTCTGTCTTGAGAAAACTTTTGATCATAAGGATGTTGCTAGCAAAATCCCAATCTTTAAAATCTGGTAAATAATTATTTTACAGATGACCAAGACATTCTCAAATCAATAGGTTCTTCGCTTCTTCTATTGGTTGAGATCCTTCTTTCTGGAGTGCTTCTCTCCATGAGTGTCTAAGCGATTCTCTTATTGGCTGCACAGGCGTTTCATTACCACAAAGTCTACCACGCATCTCCCCATCCCAACACTTCTCCCTGCAATCCTTTGAGAAAACACACTCTACACCATTCTAACAACATGGACATGTTTGATCGGACATCTCAAAAACAAACTTACCAATCCCATACTGGCTCACAAAGAAAAGTCTCTCGTCGGTCAAATTATCTTCAATCATTTACCAGCAGCAATTGTGATAGGAAACCAATTGCTGGCACAAGGGAATGGAAGCCATGGAAATTATTATTAGAACTGACGTTGGATCTAATTGACCCCATTCTAATAGCCCAAGAAACTCCACAATTAGTTCTTAATATGACCTGACAATGCTGCCAATTTGGCTTTTGTATAGGGTGCATATAAGATTCTTATACGAATAGAGATACAATGGTGAATCATCTACCCCCATCATTTGTGTTTGTAGAAATTAAAAAGCTACTATAGTGCATCATATGCTTTGCGTGCACGCGCGCGCGCACACACACACACACACACACACACACACACACACACACACACACACACACACACACACACACACACACACACACACACACACACACACACACACACACATGTCTCGATGTAGGAGATGATTAAGATGGATTAGGAGAGAGACACAACCGCTCACTTTGCATTCATTTGTTATCTCCATAATTAAATAGAGCTTTCCAAAAGATTCATAGAGATGTGATAATGTGTCATAATCACTTGAAAAAGCCTTGCCGATTACAACCTTACAACACTCCCCCTTAAGAGAAACGCTTTGTAGAGGGTTATTAATGACATGACATGTAGAAGAGATGTATTGGTACTCCTCTCTAGTACTTCAATTTGAATACCTAGTTGCCTCTTACACATTGTATATTTATAAAACTCAAGCATTGTATCCATCTTAGCATCGTAAGGCACCATATCCTCATCAACAAAGTGTATCTTGTCATCACACACCCCTGTTTCTACTCTCCATTTTTGTATAAATTTGGAAAAATAGATAGCATGTGCATGCACATCAATATAAATCACATTGTACTTTATATCTCATAACTACATTCTCGCATTATCTTGTTGTGTGTTTGGAGTTTTTGATGGCATTTTTCATCATTTGGTGAGTTTTTTGTGTTTTTCTTTGTTATTTTAAAGTGCTATGCATACCATGTTTTCATTGTGATCATATCAACTTACACTGCAACCACATTCCTTGTTAGAAAACACTGGTTGCATACCTCATACTACTAGAGTAGGGGCCTGGGTCTTTCTTTTACTTCTAAAGGTGTCCGAGGTTGAGCGGTTCTACCTTTTTATCTCTTTCTAGACATTTTTTAGACACTCATTTTGCTTCCTATTGTTGTTTATCTCTCTCTTTGTTCTCCTCTATCACGTCTCTCACTAGAACTGACCCACTACTGTCTCGCCTCAACTCTCAAACAAATTATCCCTTGAGAATGAATAAATTGATCTTGCCACTCCACAAGGATTGTAGCACACCATGGTATAGGTTTTGTATCTTCTTCATAAATGCAACAATCTCATCATCTTCCACCAAATTATAAGGAGAGTAGGCAGCCACATTGACAACATTGGTCATACCATCACCACTGTGGAGCTTCAAAATCAAATTTGAAGATTATGAAAAGAAATTGTAACGGATTTCAATCTCATGCAATAATTAATGTGCCCAAGTCAACGTCACAATTCTATTAAGTGTCTCATTATACCTTCATGTAATTATTTTCCTTTCTATAACATCCACTACATGATGCCAGTAAACATTGAAGACACTCATCACTTTGACTTCAAGCATGGATTAGCCTTCTCTCAGCCATGTGAATCCTAAGTCTAATGTTCGCATGGTAGATATTTCCAAGGATATAGTTAATCTAGCAGATTATGATTCATGCAAATGAAAAGAATTTAAATTTGAAAAAGCACGCACAATTGCACTAGAAACTAGATTGCTACATTAAATAATCACTACTAGCACGCTTTGTCACTAGGGATGCTTTTTTTTGTCGCATAAGCGACGAAAACATCTTCGCTATCAACATTGCTATAGAACCGTCACCGTCGTGATGCAAAATGTCGTATAAGTGACAGAAATTGGCATCACTTATGCCACACCCACCATTGCTTATGCGACACAAATAAAACCCATTTTTTTGCATCGTTTAAGTGAAATATGTCACTTAAGCAACACTATTTTTTTTTCTAGCACATAATTGTCAGGATCTTGGGAGTCCGACCATATATGTTCTTAGTTACCGAGGGTCTCTCACTCTCTCTCCCCCCTCCCTCTCTCTCTCACACACACACACACAAGTCTCTCTCTCTCTCTCTCTCTCCCTCCCTCCCTCTCTCTCTCTCACACACACACACACATACACACACAAGTCTCTCTCTCTCTCTCTCTCTCTCTCTCTCTCTCTCTCTCTCTGTCACTCACTCACTCACTCACTCACTCTCTCTCTCTCACACACACACACACACACACACACACACACACACACACACACACACACAATGCTCTCATTGGATAGATCTTTAAGGTCTCTTGGGATAGTTTCCTACAACATTAAAATTCTATTCTTCTTGTTATTCCCCCCCCCCCCCCCCCCCCCCTCTCTCTCTCTCTCTCTCTCCTCTCTCTCTCTCTCTCTCTCTCTCTCTCTCTCTCTCTCTCTCTCTCTCTCTCTCTCTCTCTCTCTCTCTCTCTCTCTCGGGAGTACACACTCGGGAGCGTTGTGCATGCACTATAATAGAAAGATAAGTAGTGAATTTATGTGAACACAAAATCCAAAGTATGAATGATAACAGTATTGTCTTTTCTTCCTTGACTCTATGCGATTACACAAAAAATGATTGAAATAAATTTAAAATGAATGAAAAAACTTGACAGTATAAACAAAAACGATTGAAACAAAGCGAATGTTAATGAACAAACTTAACACTAGGTTGGTAATGGGACACTTTTATGTCCTGGGACACTTTTATGTCCTGTTAAGTGACCATTTTCCTTGAATTATGTCAAGAGTTCAAAATGGATTTTGAGGTGCTATCTGTCTAAAAAGTTGTCTCATGAGCTGAAAAAAACTCGACATTTTTTTGGAATATCAATTCCATCTTTAACCTTGTCCTTGCACAACATTTCACAACCTAAACTGTGTGAAAAAACGGGTCTTGTTTTTGGCTTTTTTCAACTTTTTGGAACTATACCACTCTAGAATTCATGTTTGTGAGGTCTATAATGCTAGAGAACTATCTTTAGTAGTCCTCAACATGTCGTGATGCTTCTAGGGAGAAATAAATGTTAAAGTTGTAAGTTATGACCAAATTACAAAAATTGTCAAATCCTGTTTTTTAGCCAATTTTAGCTCTTCTATGATTTTTTTGGTGGCTTTCATGATATCCAAATGCAGTTTTGATTTTCGATTCTATGTTGCATATTGTAACATAAAGCTACTATTCCTTGAGTTTTGGGACACCTAATACCCTATTTTGCATAGTAGACAACTATTGTTGATTTTTTCAATTATAGAAGAAAACGAAACATTCTAGTATATCAAGTATAGATTTTTCAATATTGTTAGTTTCTTATGTAGTTAGGTAGTAACCATATCTAGTCATAAGGATCAAATTTGGCTAGATATTGAATAGTTTCTATGGGATTCTACAACTCATAATGTTGAGCCCAGTTTTTCATGTTTGTTGTATTTAGCACTTCATCTTTGTCCCCAAGATTCCCCTTGGTAAGAGATGTATTATTCTTTTGACATGCTCCATGGCTCCTTATGAACCTAAAGGACAATAGGGAACTAAGAAAACATGCATATATTATTTGCATTGAGCGTGGCTATAGAAATTTTGATGGATGATAGGTTTGCAGAATGGTAAAAATTCAACTTTTTTGTACCTATTGCTTTTGGCAAAACAAAAATTAGTGAGCGAGAAGCAATCATATGTTCTGATCACCAACCCATTGAAGTTAACTATGGAATTTATGTAAAGTCCTACAAAAATCCCTAATCTTATTTTTATGCAACAAAACATAAGAAATGACTGTTTTGATGACAAATGTTACAAGTTTCTTATTTTTTCCATGTGTAGTAGGCCTTGAACTATAACCTCATGAAAGGATTTTACAAAATGAGTGGATCTACTTTGGTTTTTGAGGTTTTTTTCAAAACCCTGAAAGGACACTTTTATGTCCTATTAGGTTACCAACCTAGTGTTAATAGTCTTATACTGCAAGTAGACTGAACTCACTGAAGCTGACTGAATATATATATCATCAATGTATATATATATACAGTGTCAACACCTAGACATGATCATCAATCTAAATGCCGATACGGCTATGTAATAGTATCACACTCGTCTAAATGATCCTCCTATCGTTGAACACATGAATTTTGTCCCTTGGCATGTGAAGACGTTGTAGTGCATGTATGTTCCTCTTCTATCCTCCTACTCTCCTTCTCCTTTCCCGCAACCAAGGTTTTTACTGACGTGATCACCATCGTGTGATCAGGTTACTAACACAAGTACACATAAAAAAGACGTGATCATGTTAATTGCTAACATGATCTTGATGGTGACCTACAAAAACCAATAGAGATGGTAGGCCCGTCGGGCTTTTTCATTTTCCTGGCGGGCCCGCCGAGCTTTAGGGTTTTCCCGGCGGGCCTGCCAAGAAAATGAAAATGCCCGCCGGGCCTAAACTATATATAGTACACCTCTTCTTACTTTGGCATTTTAACTAGGCAAATCCCTGGGGAGTGTATTCGAGCACCGAGTATAATTATATCCTTGTGCATTGACCTAAGGTTACAGAGTCACACATCCCTTTTGGGGCTGACCGTGATTCTTAATATGGTAACCACTTCTAAAAATATTTTAATGCTTTACCAAAAATAAACGTATGAAGCCAAAAAAATTGAAACTTAAAAGGGTCGTGCTTATTGTTACAAAGCCATTGGTCCATAAAAGGGCCGAAGTTGGTTTAATAAGATGAGCATAACGAGTTGATATTAGTCCAGGGCCGGATGCTGTGTACTAGTGTATGGGGTATATAGAGATCCTTGAAGTCTTGCATTTTTCACAATCATAGATTTGAATTGATATACATTGTAAGTGCAAAATATGAGATCTATAATCCTTAATTGGGTGAAATTAGATTTTGTATTGAGGCGGTCCGGGGCGGGCAACAAGAAGAGCGACCTCTAAACACCCTTCGAGGCTCCCATGCTGCTCAATTGGGGCTGGGGCAAGCACAATCAGAGACAACAACAACCCATAGCCAGAAACCAAACAAGAAAAGGGGCACCACCTAGTTGTAGATGCGAACTAGGACGCACGTGATATCTCCTTGTACTCAAACGCACAAAGAGAGGGGTATGCAAGATAGCCACACACACCAAACACAAACATTCACCACGCTAGAGAGAGGTAAAGAGCACAAATCAACTTGAGCAACTTAGTCTTAGCCTTAAAGACTAGATGCACACAAAGCTTGATGAGAAATAGAGGAACAACACAAAACTTGACCTTGTTGCCAATACACAAATTGTCTTAGGGTCACGGGAGTCCTCTCACCGAGCACCCTCTTACAATTTACCTTTTAGGCAAACAATTCAACAAGCCCTCAAACCACCAAGCATGAAATGGCACAACAAACTTCAAGGACAATATACCTTCAACCACCTGATGAGCCAACTTATCAAGTCAATTTGGAGAGAAGAGTCATAGTTGCAGCATACAATTGCACCCAAAACTATAAATCTTATTTATGCACAAGAGTAGGCTACAAGTGTGGTGAAGAGTATGGCATACACTCCACTCCTCTAGATGGAGTAACTAATTGCAAGCTTCTGCATGCACCTATGTGTAATGATGGAATAGAGCACTCACGATGCACACACTCTACACAACTAGGCTTGAAGTGTAGTGTGTTATGTGTTGAGAATGGTGTGGTGTAGTGTGATCATGGGATGATTTACAAGGGAGAGAAGGGCTCTATTTATAGGTTTTAGAAGCCCCGATTAGGATTAGGCCTAGTCAAGTTTATTTGAAGGAATAAAAGATTATGCATATTTTTATTTTTATTTTAATGAGGGTGGGTATCTCTTGTCCTTTGAGTCACATGGATGTGGGCTCAAGGGAAGAGAATTCTTGAGGATGATAGGAGAGAGGATTGAGTGAATAATTTGGGAGTGCCTACTCTAGTAGAGGGTGCATTTTACAATAAGGTTAGTGGTTAGTAGTTAGTAATTATCACTAAAAAATATTTACAAAATCATTCACCAAATGGTGAGATATATGATGAGAAAAGTTAGAGAAGGGATGAGCTTGTAAAGAGAGGTTGAAGCTTTGGAGAAGTTGACATTCACCTCTTTACATCATCGGAAGAAGAAGCAGTCAGCCTGGCGAAGCAGCGCGTGTCGATAAATCTATGTTATTTCAAACCTTGGAAAATTCATGATAAAAGCCTTCATTTGCAGACGTTATCCTTGGATTTTTTCTAATTTTTTGAAGTTCTTTACAAAGCTGAAGAGAGTATGGTAATATGGACATATATGTAGAGAGAAAGGGGGACACATAGGGTGTAGAAATGGAGGATGAAGGCTATGGAGGTGTGAGAGATGTGGCAATGGTGAAGAGGGTGAATTAGGACATGGGAGTTGCAGGTTTGGGAGTGGGAAGGAGAGGGAGGAGTGTGTGTGAAAGAGGAAAATGATAAAGTGGAAGAGGGAGTGTGGCTGGATAGCATGGGCAAACTGGGGTCCACCAATAAAATCATAGCTCACAGCTCGTAGCTCAAAAAAAAAAGAAAAAATTTGAGGTGAAAGTTCAGCTCACGAGCTACAACTTTTATTTGTATCACCTTTTCAAATTTGGGGAGCATGTGATCTTTAAAAATTCAGCAAAACCGACTGTTTTTTCCACTGCACAAGGTCCTTGTGAGGCTTCTTTGGATGATTCTTTTGAATACCTCCAAGAGTGAGCTCCCCATGGTGCATGCATGCATTCCACATACCCTTGACCTTATTTGGTAGGTCTATAATTGAAGATATTGTTGAGATCATGATATAAGTGAATAGTATAACTAAGAAAATCAAATATTGAGGGGTCTAAAAAAATATGTACATGTCAAATATAAATAATATAGGTGGAAAAAATATAAAGGGGTCAAAATAAATCTCTCTCATTATAATTCTACCATAAAAAGATGAATATTTTTGGTGTTCTAATTTATGAGAGTAAAAGAGAATAGATGTAGGAAGGAAAAATCACAATAGTGAAAAAATATACACATAAATAAAACTAGTTTTTTTGGATTTTTGTTGGGATAGAGTTACACCAAAAATAAGAGAGGCTTGCATGAAATTATTTTTATATGAAACAAAGAGTATGCGAAATGGTAAGAAAAAATATGGTAATGGTGAGTCAATGTACATAGCATAAATAACACACCATAGGTAGAAATATTTAAATAATTACCAAAATAATTATGAAAAATCCTTTTATTTAGGCCCTATATACAATGAAATATTTACACACAAATGGGCCATAATATACTTATATTTTTATATATTTTTTATTTTTTTGGCTCAACTAGCACAGTGACTAGCTAATTAAGGGTTTTTAAGAAGATATGAGAAAAGTCCCCTAACTCACACACACCTATATACAGTGAAATGGTAGGGATAGCCACAGTGTTTGGATGATTTTGGTAGGGTGGGTTAACTCACTATGGCAATTACGGAGAGCCGAAAAACGGCTATCAGTATATTGAATTGGATGTATAAGGGGGCTACAATCCTTGATTGGGTACAAGTAGTCCTCAATTATGAAATTGTATTAAAGATTTCATTGCCTGGTTTTATGCATTGGGTTATATAGGGAATTCATTATTTATTATAGAATATTGTTAGTGCATGAGATGGCCAATCATCGACATTATTGCTTTCATGTGTGTTTTGCAAATATTTATCACCGTTTCAATGTAAATGTTGATGATTCTTTGTAGCATGTGAAAATAGTTGTGTCTTATTGTTTTCAAATTGCAGAGGATGTATAGCTAAACATCATATTTATAGTTGCATTGACAATTCCATGTAGAGAGTGCATTGCAATGTGTATGTTCCCTCAGAACATATGTGGTTGATATATGGAATTGACTAGAGTGAATTGCAAATCTCATATTGTGTAGATTTGAGTGCTTTTGTTCTTTCTAATATATATTGAAAAAAAAGAAAAAAATTTAAAACTGAACATCTAGTTCTTATGTCTTCAGTATTAAATTGAAAGCAATCAAGAAAAATGTTGGCAAAAGTGATTCAAATAAGGCAAAGAATAGAAAATCCCCTAGCAAACATGGATTTTTAATCTCAAACCGAAAAAATTATCTCCCAGATTTGGCATGACAGACGGACTTAGTATTGGAGTGTAACTTGGCCTAAACAAGTTGAAGGTTTAGCCAGACAATTTCTACAGAATCCTTAGAAAGTTGTCATTGGTTCATAAGCTCTGAAAGCCAATCATTCAATTCTACACATTGTAGAAGTTAATTTTGAGAATGAGAAATACTCAAAATTGGCAGATTTGCTGAAGTGAATGATGGATGGAAGTAAAGTGATCATGTTTATGTTTATGGAAACAAAAAGAGGTTGTGATCAAGTTACTAGACAACTTCAAATGGATGAATTTGCACCTTTATCTATCCATGATGATAAGAGTCAAGCTGAATGAGATTGGCTTCTTTCTGAATTTAGATCTGGCAATAGCCCTATAATGACAACAACAGATGTTGCAGCTTGGGGTTTGGATGTGAAGGACATAAAGCACAAGAAAGAAAAAAGACAAGAAAGACCACATCGACATTGACAATGTGGTCATGTCAGAGACGAAATGAATTTGGAGGAGGGAGTGTTGACACATGGGTCAACAACACGACATAACTCAATTTCCATTCCAAAGTCTTATTTTTTGAGAGTTACAAAATGATGCGGATTATGGTTAAAAACATCATTTATAATGAGTAGTTATTCTAGCTGTAGAAGATGGGGTGCAATGGAACTTTCAGAATGTAAATACATAGCCATTTGACCGCTTGAATTCTATTTTGATTTAACCTATGGTAGCCTTAGTAGACAAGGTACCTAGGTCATTTTGTAAAGAGAACTTAATCAGAATCAAAGTTTTAAGTTGTCATTGACCGTGTGTGAGAGAGAAAGAGAGAGGGTGTGAGCTTCATCCTGATGCTAATTCCTACTCGCTCATCGCATTGGAGATTCAACTGCACCATCACAATTGTCTTGAAGAGAGCTACACAACAATGCAAATCATTCCTCACAAACCGGAGCACGTATGCTAACACATCTACGAGCTATTTGTGGTTGTAAGTGTATCAAATGATGTCTGTTTTTTTGCATGCAAGTAGTCATTATAATCATGGCAACGCTAGGTAGCTCCACCAACAAAGGAAATTCTCTCTCTCTCTCTCTCTCTCTCTCTGGGCTCCCATATATTTTAGACATGATAGTGGTTCTAACTTTTGAATCCATGATCAAATCCATCAATTTGACAATATTTAATGTCACTTTTTGGGCTTCGATCTATTGACGTAGGGAATATTGAATCTTCATTTCTTTAATAGGGTGAAGAAATCCCTCCTTGAACATTCTCTACAATAAGAAAGGAATATGTACACTTTCCAATGACTTAAAGTTACTTTCTTCTTGGATGACACTAGGTATGGCTAGTGGTTTAGGCCCTTATGAGGGTAATGTCGTGCAGGGAAACTATGTTTGTACTTTGGATCTTCCTAGGTGCTGGTGCTTGTTTCTTTGGGTCTCTTCTACCAAACTCCTTAATTGCTTGACTCGCTCAATCTCCTCTTTAGGGTTTGGGTAAGTTTTTATCTTCTTCTTGGGTTCCTTGGCTTCTCATGATTGTGGCTCATGACGACCCTCCTTATTTTCTTCTTTCTTAGTGGTTGTTTTAGACTCCATGGTCTCATCTCAATCGGAATCATCTTTAGTATTGCTCATATACCACTACAAGTGGTTCTTCATATAAGCGACGCTAGCACTGTGACATTCAAATGTAAATATCCATGGTGTCGCTATACTATTTGATAGCTGTTTTTTGGCTATTCGAAATTGCCATATTGAGCTACCTCACTCTATAAAATCACTCAAACATTGTGGTTATCCTCACCCTTTCACTTTACATAGGCGTGTGTGAGTTAGGGGGCTTTTCGCATATCTCCTTAAAAACCCTCAATTAGCTAGTCACTAGGCTAGTTGAGCCAAAAAAATAAAAGAATAAAAATTTTTTTAAAAATATTATGGCCTTTGGCCTATGTATGCTATGTACATGGACTCACCATTACCATAATTTTTCTTACCATCTTGCATACTCTTTATTCTATATAGAAATATTTTGATGCAAGATTCTCTTATTTTTGGTGTAACTCCACCCCAACAGAAATCCAAGAAAACTAGTTTTATTTGTGTGTGTATATTTTGACTATTTTGATTTTTCCCTTCCTATAATTATTCTACTTTACTCTCATAAATTAGAACACCAAAAATATTCATCTTTTTATGGTACCCTCATAATAAAAGAGATTTATTTTTAAGTTGACCCCTTTATATTATTTACACCTATAATATTTATATTTTGACATGTACATATTTTTTAGACCCCTCAATATTTGATTTCCTTAGTAGTATTATTCACTTATATCATGATCTCAATAATATCTTCAATTATAGACCCACAAAATAAGGTCAAGGACATGTGGCATGTATGCATGCATTATGGAGGGCTCACTCTTGGAGGCATTCAAAAGAATCATCCAAAAAGGGAGGGACTTTGTGTAGTGGAAAAAGACAGTCGGTTTTGAACAATTTTTAAAGGCCACGTCCTCTCCAAATTTAAAAAGGCAATAAAAACAAGAATTGTAGCTCGTGAGTGGAACTTTTGCCTCAATGTTTTCCATATTTTTTTGAGCTACAAACTGTGAGCTATGATTTTATTGGTGGACCCCAGTTTGCCCATGCCATGCAGCCACACTCCCTCTTCCACTTCATCATTTTCCTCTTTCACACACACTTCTCCACTCATCATCCCCATCCCTCTCACCTCTTCTCTCTGCACCCTACTCACCTTCTACTCAACCTGCAAGACTAAGAGAAACCATGGTGAACTAATGCCTCCTACACACCCTTCCATTCCAAAATTGACCACCTAGTCTCATTTTTCCTCCTCCAAATTACCCATATCTATAAAAAAAACCACAAAACTCAGCCTCTTCTCTTGAAACACAACATCATCGTGATTGACTACTCATCTTCAATTACCCTGTCTCCCAAGGAAGATCAAAAGTGGAGAAAAAATGTACCATCAAAGCTAGTGGACCATCAACAAGCATCAAGATTGGCCTTACTCCAGACACTTGGAGCATCAACATGGTAAGAAATCCATCTTTTCTCACCTCTTAAGAATTTGTCTTCATTACTTGTATCCTACATGGATACTCCCATTGTGAATATCCAATTTTATTTATAAATTAAAAAAAATACTAACTCTACTAATCTACTAACACTAACCCACTATGAAAAGTCTTATCACCTCCATTTCTCTCCTCTCTCTTTTCTTCATATATCCCCACAAACTTCTTGACAATTTCAAGCAAAAAATAGATAAATGCTAAAAATCTAACCCAACCATGGTTAGAGGAGTAACCCTAGTCTTCAAAAACGATTTAAAAGGAGGGTGTAGCTAGCACAAAAAGGGGGGGAAGCCATAAGCAGAAGCACTATGCTATAGCTTAGAAGCCAAGATCAATATCTTAAGAAGGAGCTCTTGAGTATAATATCATTGGCTTATACACATGCATGTGTTGTATTTGGGGCGATTAGCAAGGGAGCTCTATGCAATTGAAGAGAGAGTGATCATTTTAATTGAGAGTAGGAAGCCTATATTTCTCCTACAAGTGTAAGCCCAACATTTGTTGAATCAAGGAGGGTGGATTTGGACTAAGCATGGCTACTTTGTCTCTTTATCCAACCTGAAGTCATGGACAACAATGATGTGTAAGTGTCTTGATGTTTATTTAAGTTCTTGATAGCTTGTCTCCGTGTGTTGTTTAGCAATTTATCCCTAAATCCCACATGCTGTAAGAGGGCAAGAGGGTGGAGAGGACTCCCTCGTCCTTAAGACAGTGATTGAGGTGGCTTGTTTTGTGAGGTGTTGTGGTGTAATTTACTCAAGCCATGTTGAACAAATGATAATCTCCCTTTGATTGGTCATGACAGATTTGTAAGAAGGTATTAGTACAACAAGCACCCCCACCCCCCTTCTCTCTCTTTCTTACATATATATTTGTGTTTGCTGGATCACTATCGATACGTTTCAAAGCAGCCCGAGCATTCTCTCTCTCTCTCTCTCTCTCTCTCTCTCTCTCTCTCTCTCTCTCTCTCTCTCTCTCTCTCTCTCTCTCTCTCTCTCTCTCTCTCTCTCTCTCTCTCTCTGTCTCCTCTCTACGCGTCCTAGTTCGCATCCAAAACTAGGTGGTGCCCCAACTTTGTGCAGGGTCAGGTTGCAATTTTGTGTGTGTTTTTGCTATTTTTTTCCAACCCCCACCCAATTGAGCAGCACGGGATCCTAGAAGGGTGCTTAGATTCCATTCTTCTTGTTGCCTACCCTAGACCGCCTCAAATTTGTGCCCCCACAGATCAACAACTTGTGTATGTTTTTCTGTAGGATAAACTTTTAGCATAGTCAAGTAGTTTGCATGAATCACGAGAAATTGTATGATCCTTTCATTCCCATTGCAAGGAAAAAGATACACATAATTGTTAGTACTAAGTTGCAATTTCAACGAGTAATTCATAGGATTCTAGGTCCTCTTAGATTAGCCAAGATAAACACTTTGGTAAATCCTTTTATTTTGCCTCTCATTAGATACGATATTATCTTGGAAGTCTATATTTTTGTGTTATTTTAAGCATTAGGACATGCATAGGCCATGGATAATGGCCCGTGGAGGTGGATGCACCTGACACCTATGATGCAGTTGAAATTAGAGCTTCCAAGAAGTATAGAAAACTCAAGCGCCTAAGGGGAGAGGTTCCAATAGAAGGTCTTAGACTCAAAAGTAAGTCACAAGCATCGCCATCTAGGGAGCTTCCCGAGGTAATGACTGAAATGGTTGAGAAGTTAAATGAATCTTTAAGCAGCCTGTCAGTTCACCTTGCACAAACTATAGGTCCAAAGGGACAAACAGAGAAGTAAGAAGAGCGAGAGCCATGACCTAGGATAGTCTTGCAATGTTGGGATTGCGGAGAGTCTGGACATGGCATGTATAATTGTCCTTGGCCCCATGGGGAGCCAGGGAGACCTAACTTGAAT
The DNA here is from genome assembly GCF_014529385.1 of Adiantum capillus-veneris. Lineage (NCBI taxonomy): Eukaryota > Viridiplantae > Streptophyta > Polypodiopsida > Polypodiales > Pteridaceae > Adiantum > Adiantum capillus-veneris. The sequence goes on along the minus strand of NC_140953.1, from coordinate 8,365,211 downwards.
TACCCAATGATGAATGTAGGTGAAGGAATGGGTCAAAAACCAAGGCTTCTACAAAGGCCAAATGGAGCAAGACCATCTCTACAAGGGGTAGAAGGTGTTCCACCTTTGCCAAATCCAAATGTGCATGTGGTAGAGGTGACAAATTCAAATGAGATTGACATGGAAGAAAACTTAGCATCAATTGTGGCCGTGGAAAAGCTAAAGAGAAATTGAAGGACTCACATCACACAGTGACCATGGGCAAGGCAAGAAGGCAAAGGAGACCAAGGGACCCAAGAGGACTTGATGTCCTATCAACCTCCAAGACATCCCTTTTGGACATGGTATGGCTCCATACAAGCTATTGGAAGACATGAGAGGTAAGGGTCCTGATATCTCATGGCCTCAATTTCTTGCATTATGTCCACAAGCTAGGAGAGATTTAACAAAGGTAGTTAGCACTAGGAGAAAGTTAAAAGAGAGTGTGCATGTTGTAAAAACTGTACATGCTGAAATGAATGAGGATATTACACCTATGCTAGATTGATACATTAAAGGAAGGTTGGTTAGGAAAGGTCTAGTGGATGGGGGGTGCACAAATTTGTATCATGACAGAGGGACTCATGCAAAGACTAGGCATGCACATCCATAAGACGCCTAAAATCAAAGTGAAAATGGAAAACAATAGCAAGGTTAGGTGCGTAGGCATTTGTAAAAATGTTTTTGCGGAGACCTTTGGCATTAAGAAGGTAGTGTATTTCTATGTTATGTCGACCAAAGTAAATGGTTACCCATTTATCCTGGGAAGACCATGGCTAATGAAAATTCGAGCCTTGCAAGATTGGGAGAATAGAAAGCTAATTTGCAGGAATGACAATCATAAGAAGGTTGTCTTTGACATGAAGGAGCAAAGCCAAGAGGAGCGACATGACGAATAATGTCAAAGTGAGATAGAAGAAGATTGGACCGATAGCACTTTAGAAGAAGAAAGTAGCGGCATGATTACTAAAGAGGAGTCTTCCACCAAAGTCATGGGGGCAAGGTTTAAGCCAAACAACCAAGAGACCTCTTGTCAAGGTTTGGAGGTGGTAGGTTTCCAAGAGAATCAAAATGTGCAAGATGAAGGGATGATAGAAGGCATACTATAAACAACACTTATAAAGGAAGAAAGAGAGGATTTCAAATGTGTGCTAAGGAAGTTTCCTAGGTTTTTGCTAAAGACTATACCGACGTGCGTGGAGTAGATGCTGTTCAACACAAGATTGAGTTAAAGTATGAGGCCACACCTAAAGCTCAAAAGTTACAAAGGCTAGGAGTTATCAAGGATCAAGCTCTACTCAAGGAGGTAAGAAAGATTCTAGCAGCAGGTTTCATTTATCATGTGGAGAATTTAGAGTGGGTCTCTCCCATTGTTGTCACTCCCAAGAAGAACAACAAGCATTAGGAAAAATTTGGACTCACAAAGGGGCCCTTTAAGGAGTTTGACTTTACCTCTCTCTACCAAAACGGGCGCAGGGATAACTTTTTGCAAAAAAACTCCAAAGTTGGCGGAGGTTTGATAGTTAGAATGTCCTCTTCAAGCTCTATCTACTGATATATAGCACGCCATGAGATTCCTCATATTTTAGAAGATTCTTTTTTTGATTCATTTAGATTCCGACAAAGTTGTCACATCATAGGTGAATAAAAAAAAGAATCTTCTAAAATATGAGGAATCTCATGGCGTGCTATATATCAGTAGATAGAGCTTGAAGAGGACATTCTAACTGTCAAACCTCCGCCAACTTTGGAGTTTGTTTGCAAAAATTTATCCATGTGCCCGTTTTGGTAGAGAGAGGCAAAGTCAAACTCTTTAAAGGGCCCCTTTGTGAGTCCAAATTTTGCCTAATGTGGAGGGCGTGTGTGGAATACCGTCCATTGAATGAGGCAATGAAAAGAGATCACTTTCCCCTCCCATTTCAGGATGAGATACTAAATGAGGTGGCTGGTCATGAGAACTACACTGTGTGTGCTGGCTACTCAGGTTACTTTCAAATAGGTATCGCATTGGAGGATTAGTTGATAACAACCTTCATCACTCCTTGGGGTTGTTATGCTTTCAGAGTCATGCCATTTGGCTTGACAAAAATCTCCTGCAACTTTCCAATGCTTCATGAAACATGGTGTTTCAAGCATTCTTTGGAAAGTCCATTAGGGTTTTTATTGATGATTTTTGCATTTATAACTCAAAATCATTGCACCTACAAAAGATAGAAGGTCTAAAAAAACTTTACGACGTGGGAGGTCAGCTCAATCCCAACAAATGTCACATAAGTGAGGATGACGTGATCTTGCTCGGTCACAAAGTTTCCTATAAAGGCATTGAGGTGGATCCCTCAAAGGCAAAGGCTCTTAATGAGAAGTCAATGTGAAGTATATGTCACGCTTCATTCACTTAGCTTTGGAGTTGCTTCATCGCTACCCTTCTAGAGATTAGGACGAACATACGAAAGGTAAAAATAAGGAAAATAATGAGGTTCTCAACCACGAGATCAGTAGGCGTGCAACATCAAAAAGTCAACCCAAATTCACTTTGAATTTTCCCCTATGGCCACCCCATCCATCCCTTTGGGAAGTTCTATCCCGTGATCACTTATTACAGACACTAGGTCGTACGACATTGGCAGATTCATATTTACCTATTGATGTTTCTATGGATATGGTCCATGAGATTTGGAAGATTTCTCAAAGGTACGGGGTCACATGATTACCACTACATGCATTGGTCAGGCCTTGGGAATGATAAGCTTTCCATCCTTGAAATTGACTACACGAACGTTCCCGGAATGTGTGCGGTCTAGTTGGGAAGGTGCGAAACCTCTCTCTTTGAGAGTTCGTGATGAGAATCAAAAACACTTTGTGGAAAAGCGTTTATGTAAAATCACCAACCCTCTTTTTAACACTAGGTTGGTAATGGGACACTTTTATGTCCTGGTAAGTGACCATTTTCCTTGAATTATGTCAAGAGTTTCAAAATGGATTTTGAGGTTCTATCTGTCTAGAAATTTGTCTCATGAGCTGAAAAAAACTCGACATTTTTTGGAATATCAATTCCATCTTTAACCTTGTCCTTGAACAACATTTCACAACCTAAACTGTGTGAAAAAATGGGTCTTGTTTTTGACTTTTTTCAACTTTTTACAACTATACCACTCTAGAATTCATGTTTGTGAGGTCTATAATTCTAGAGAACTATATTTAGTAGTCCTCAACATGTCCTGATGCTTCTAGGGAGAAATAAATGTTAAAGTTGTAAGCTATGACCAAATTACAAAAATTGTCAAATCCTGTTTTTTAGCCAATTTTACCTCTTCTATGATTGTTTTGGTAGCTTTCATGATATCCAAATGCAGTTTTGATTTTATATGTCGCATATTGTAACATAAAGCTAATATCCCTTGAGTTTTGGGGCACCTAATACCCTATTTTGCATAGTAGACAACGATGGTTGATTTTTTCAATTATAGAAGAAAAAGAAACATTCTAGTATATCAAGTATAGCTTTTTCAATATTGTTAGTTTCTTGTGACAACTACATGCATTTTGTACGTAGTAACCATATCTAGTCATAAGGATCAAATTTGGCTAGATATTGAATAGTTTCTATGGGATACTACAACTCATAATATTGAACCCAGTTTTTTCATGTTTGTTGTATTTAGCACTTCATATTTGTCCCCAAGATTCCCCTTGGTAAGAGATGTATTATTCTTTTGACATGCTCCATGGCTCCTTATGAACCTAAAGGACAATAGGGAACTAAGAAAACATGCATATATAATTTGTATTGAGCGTGGCTATAGAAACTTTGATGATAGGTTTGCAGAATGGTAAAAATTCAACTTTTTTGTACCTATTTCTTTTGGTAAAACAAAAAATAGTGAGTGAGAAGCAATCATATGTTCTGATCACCAACCCATTGAAGTTAACTAGGGAATCTATCTCATGTCCTACAAAAATCCCTAATCTTATTTTTATGCAACAAAACGTAAGAAATGACTGTTTTGATGAAAATAGACTGGTCCATCAACTTTGGAGGCTTGGTGTGACCAAAAGATGAGAAATTTTACAAGTTTCCTATTTTTTCCACGTGTAGTAGGCCTTGAACTATAACCTTATGAAAGGATTTTACAAAATGAGTGGATCTACTGTGGTTTTGGAGGTTTTTTTCAAAACCATGAAAGGACACTTTTATGTCCTGTTAGGTTATCAACCTAGTGTTAAGGGTGAGTGAAAATCTAAGAGTGTTCATGATAGCAAAGTCACAAACCCTCTTTCCTATCGTGCTTGGAATCTGCTTGTTTTCATAGTTGAGATATGATGATAGGATCACCAAGTCACACTGAATCTCACTTAAAAGACCATTTTAAAAGCAGTAAAATTTCAGCCATGAAACCTCAATGCTCATACAAGCACAAATATCAATCAAAACCCAAACCTCTTTCATGGTATCATGTAGCCTCGTCCCCAATTACATATAGTTGTAACATCAAACAGTTGAAAGGAATATGCGAGCTTCCACCTTCATGGCAACCATTATCTTATTTTTCAGAGATTTAAGAGCTTATATATTTAAGCTCACACACCATTTTGATAAGGGGAAACCCTAATTCACTCCCTCACAAGCTCAGATACAAGATTGCGAAGAGGCGGGACTGCAGCACACATAGATTGGGCAACCATGGAAATAATTGCACAATTGAAGGATACTAGAAGAGTCCATCAATGCTATTGCTACCATTTTTTAATTGAGCCAACATCAGTTAACAAAAGATGCTAAAGGCCCAAGCCTTATGAGTGCACATCAAGGACAGACACAAAGAAGTAGTGAATATTGGAGCCACACATTTTTTACATTCTCCCAAAATGGCCATGTATTGTAATTTGCCAATTTATTTCAAGCCATTTCTCAATGGGAGTTTCAAGTTGTAAATAATAGGTCAGTTATTTGGTGGAAGATTCAATACGTGGTGGAGCCCTAAAGGCTTTGGGAACCCAAACATTGCATATTTTTACCCTAGGTATATAAGATAGTGTGTAAATGAAATTAGGGTTTCTTAGTCTCATTGGTTGAGACCACTCTTTGGTGAGAGCTCATAAGGTGTGTGGCTATGGATTCCTTGAGATTCTCCTTGCTCATGTGACTTTGTTAACACTAATCAATGATTAATTATCTTTCACTATGCCTCTCTCATACTCTCTTGTGATTGCTAATGATGCTTTGATTAGCTAGATCATAACTAATTAGTGGTTAATCCTTCACAAATATTGTGTGATTCCCTCTATTCTTTGTGCATGTATGAAGGTTTGATTGGAGTATGGATGCTCAAAAGATCTATGTGTGTGCGCTTGTGATTAGTGTGTTTCATGATGGGATCAGTGATGTGTGCATTGTTTCAATCATTAGTGTGTGTGACTGGCATGGGTTGATTTGAGGTGAAGAGAAGTGCATGTCGAGATTGCCAGACATCGTGGCTTAGCTCCTTCGTAGGCCAAGAAGCTCACTTCATAGAGTCGCCATTCGTCTTTCCATGATTAGATCACTACTTGGTGAGTGTTTACATGCCCTTTCTAGGTAGGTCATCACTCCCCATTGACAATTATTGTTGTTCATTGGAGCTATGCTACGATGGTACCCTCAACATTTGGCATCATTGTCGGGGAACGATGGCTTACTCTTTTGTAATTGTGGTATAATCGAATAGGTTTCCTCAATAATTTCACTTATGTGCTTGTTGTTTTGTGCATTTTGGATGTGTGTGCATATGGCATTGTGTTCAATTTCCCATAATTTGCTACCAAATCTTGCTAATTGTGCATCTACACACTCTAATTTCACACTAACTCCTTGCTAATTTTTCTAATTTTTTCTAGCTTACACACTATTTTTTTACTAATTGGACTAACATTTTGTGCTTATGCTTTGGAATTTGCCTAATTTGAGGCTTGGATTGCATTCTAACAATGTTGATTTGTGCTAATCACTTCACAATTTGCTAATTTTGGAATGCAAGATTAGGCTTTGGAGTATCGACGAAATAGGCCTACACATCATGTAATCGCCAATTGGATGGTGCCATTGGATTCAACATTTCTGCGATATGCCTAGCCATTGTCAAGATTGTGATGTTGAGCTTTTGATTTTGTGCATTTGCATGCCGTTGTAATGCCAAATTTTTCCTAGAATCAAATTTGTAAGTTGGTGGTTTCATGTGCTAATGTGCATTGTTGATTTGCTTAATTGTATGCTTGAATGGTCAATTGCAATTGTGTGCACTAAAATCAAGTGTGTGTGCACTATTTTGCCCTTGTCCGTGCACTTAAAAATCAATGTGTGGATAACGGTTTGGTTAATGTGATGATTGATTTCTATTGTGTTCATTCCCAATTAGAGATTTTTGTGCATAATTTGCAATTTCGACATGATTAGCACTTGTGTGTGCCCACCTAAAGTTGTTAAAAACTGCCAATTATTAGTGTGTGTGCCTAAAAAGTGATTAATATGTAAGATCAAATCAATGTTTGATTGATGTGCGCAAAGTTTAAGTGGTGCATTTTTAAGATCAAAACAAGGATCTACACACTCCAAATGCGCCATTTTTTGACCTAAAATTGTCGATTTAACTGCCTAGTTTTGGTTTTTATCGGCAAAATTAACTGGCAATTGAATCGATGTGATTATTGAGTTTTAATTTGGCTTCACAATTCCTCTTATCTTTGGGAATTTTTTGAAAAAAAATTTGGTATTTTTTTGGATATTTTTAAATTTTTTGGCTAATTTTTGCATTAATTTTGAATTATTTCCATAAAAATATCATAATTTGTGATCTTGATGAGATATTTTGTGTGTGTAATTATGGCATGATTTGAGTGTTTTTCTTTCCTCATTTGTTGAGTTTTCAGCGTTACACCATTTTTGAAGATCAAGTTGTTGATTTTATCATAATTGGCATTTTTGACAACAACTGATGTTTTTGGCTTGCTTGTGCATATTGAAAGTGTTTGAATGTAATTGTCGATGATTTTTCTGAGGTTTGTAGAATTTCTTAGGAATTGTTTTTTTTGGGCAATTTTTGGGTTTTCGGGTGATTTTTAGCGTTTTCGATTAGTTTTCGGGCTAATTTTGGCAGTTTCGAGCACTTTGACATGAAGTTCAACGAGTTGGTGTGGGGTCTAGTAAGGTCACAATGGTAACAAGCAAGCTTGATGGTGAGAACTCACTCTTATTGCTAGTAAGGGTTAATCAAGGAAAAATAAACCCTCCCCCATCCAAAAATTACAATTAATAGCTCTCTCTCTCTCTCCCCTCCCCACTCCCTCACCCTCTCCTTTTCTCTCCGATTCATAACCCCCTCTCTCTACCCCCCCTTTTCTCTCTCTCCCTCTTGGGCAGAAAGTGCGATTACGTCACACACACACACACACACACACACACACACACACACACACACACACACACACACACACACACACACACACACACACACAAAAGTCCTTTCAGTGCATAAAGACTTCCCCTCTCTCTCTCTCTCTCGCTGTGTTTGTCGTCCGAGACTCTCTCTCTCTCTCTCTCTCTCTCTCTCTCTCTCTCTCTCTCTCTCTCTCTCTCTCTCTCTCTCTCTCTCTCTCTCTCTCTCTCTCTACCCACAAGTCCGCTCTCCCCCCCGACTGCTTCCTGCCATCCTTGCGCCTTCCTTCTCTTTCTGCTCTCTTTACGGCCCCACACGCACCCTGCCATCACTGCCCTCGTCGGCGCTGTAGGTCATGCGCAAGTCAACGCTGCTAAGATAAGGTTAGAGGTTTTTTATTATTATTTATTTAAGTAGTGTTTAGTTATTTAGTTAATTTTTTTGTTTTTAGTAAATTTTAAAAAAACATCAATAAAAAAGAAAAAAATGAGAAAATTCATTTATTGAAAGAATTTAATTTAAAAAAATCCAAAAAATAAAAAATCACTCAAAAACCAAAAAAATATAAAAAAGGAAAAAACAATCACACAATAAAATAAAAAAATACTTTAAAACTCGCAAAAATTAGAAAAGTCACAAAAATTTTAAAAAATTAGGAAACTCCTAGAAACACTCCAAACTATCCATAAAAATAAAAGTTTAAAAAATTTAGATTTTGTTGAAAAAAGAGTAAACCAACTTGAAAGTGCCTACATACCAGCTCATAGAATTATTCCCAGTGATATATCTGAGAGGAAATAATTCATCATAGTCCATCCTCTCTAGAGCTGAATGACATTACCCGAGTGAACTCAGAAATCTTTCCAAAGAAAAATTCACATTTATCAGAAGTCACGCTTCAACATTGTGACCAGATGAGTATCGATTATAACCAAAATGCACGTGGATATAATCAAGATAGACAATATCAGGGTGAAGATAATGATATCTACAGCTTGACTTGGGGAATTATTTGCCATGTTTCACGAAGGTACATAGGAAACTATGTAGGAGATTTGTAGATGCCAAACACCGACAGTGTTACCCACAGTATGTCTTTACGTCACAAAAGATGAGACCAAACTAGAGCCAAATAGTTTTGAACTCTCACAATGGAGAAAGCTTTAGTGATTAACCGAAGAAGGGGGAACTGTAAATTCATCACACTCAGCTCTTGTACCAAGAACTGCAACGTCAATTAGAAGCCTTGGAACTTCTAGCCAACAGACCCCTTCAAAGCAGAAGCCACTAAAAGACCATATGGTTGTTGGACCTTTCCAATTGACCCAGATTCTTGAAGAATCTGCAAACGTGCCAGTATGAAGATCATCAAGGACAAAGATTTTAGCTTACTTCCACAAGTCAAATTCAAAAGACGATGAATCCAATAGTGTTCAAGAAATTGCCTGTGACCAAGCTCACATATGCATATCAAGATGCAGATGGCAATGAATATCAGTATGTTCATGACCTTGTAAAAACCCCTACGGATGGACAGTCGAAAGTCAAAGACTATTTCAAGATGGGGCGTGCAAAACCTCAAGCTGCCAAAATAGGTGATAGATAGGTCAAAATCAACAAAAGCTAGAGCTTAAAAAGCTATACAAGGTCATATTAACCCTCACGTACACCTTATCACCTTCAATAGACGCCTTACTATTTATTTGATTGAGTTATGGTAGGTGATCACCAATGAGAGGCGTACCACTTATTTTATTTTTACAGTAGTTTTGCAACGATCGGCCACTGTTGGCACCCATGTGTGAATGGGTCAAACTCTTATAAAAGGTCTATTTGACCTAAAAATCCTCATTCTTGAGGTGCAAGCTAAGAAGTGCTCTTGCTCAACCTCTATCTTCTCCTCCTTCATGTGCTCACATGTGTATGTGTGTGCGTATGCTTGAGAGAGAGAGAGAGAGAGAGAGAGAGAGAGAGAGAGAGAGAGAGAGAGAGAGAGAGAGGGAGAGAGAGAGAGACGATGCATTGCAGAGGCATCGACGATGGCAAGGTGGTTGAACGCGGTGGTGATGGCCAACGGCGGCCCCTTCTTCTTTGCGGCATAGGATCCTTCACGACGGAAGCATTGAGCGGTCAGTGACACACCCCTACCCCTTTGAGCCTGCTAGGACTGTCTAGTTGTGTGCTTGCAGCCTTTTGAGGCTCGCACACAGTGCACAGGCAAGTTACTAGCCTCCAACACCTCGACAAAGCACAAAATTTTTGCACCGCTGCTAGGGAGTGCCTTGCACTAAGCTTGAGGAGCAGTCATGTCTACCTCTAGAAGCCTTTCTTTCATCTGCTTTCTGTTTTTTACTGAGTTATGTTAGATCTGTCACGTGGCTGCAATGGGCAGGTTTTAGCAAGTTTTTGCTAGCCTGTCAAAAATTGGACGGGGGCATTGCCAAGGTTTAGGAAGGTGGAGGACATCATGGGAGGATAGTGCAAATCGATGGCACGTCAATCTGGTTCTTGGTTAGCAAGATACGACGAGTCGAATGTAGGGGCAGTTGCTCAAGAAAGCAGTGCTAGTTGTTTTTCTTGTTTTTTGCGGCTTTGTTGGGCGGGCCTGGAAAAGTCGAGAGGTGATGGGGATTACATTGAACCAAGACCGCAATGCAGGCTTTCATCCAGGTCTAACAACTCTCGTATTAGGCCTTAGGGCAGCAAGTTACACTTGCTTGAAGATGGAAAAAGAAGGAAGGTTTCTTTGAGATTTTTAGGGGGGTTCAAGGGAGTTCAAAAGCGGGAGTCCTCAGTGCGTTCCACAAGGCACCCAGTGAACCCAAATGCACAAAGGAAGGCAGAACGCTTGAGATTTATATCCTGGGCCATGAGCCTTAGTAGGTACACAAACGGGAGAGAGCGGAGCTCCCTCACCCTGTGGCGGTGACGCGAGTTGTGAGTGCTGCGTTGGCAAGCTTGGTGGCATGTGGCAGCCCTGCAGGGTGGGAATGTGGCAGTTTTGGCCAGCACGGTGCGGTGCCAGAGGCGTGCATGCCCGTCGGTGATGATTCATCAGCAAGTGGCAATGGTGACATGGTGAGGACGTAAGGGATAGTGCCCGCGCCCATGAGGAAAACCTTTTTTGAGGGAACAAGCCCCCCCAATAACAACATTGCTATCTCCTAGGAGAGGGGTTCCCACAGCAGGTGACTGTGAGTCAGTGAGAGAGATAAAGAGCGCGAGGTCCGCCAAGTGTACAAGGGGAAAATCAAGAGCGAGCTCGTATCAAGGTCGGCCAAGAAAAGGTGAAAGCAAGAAGACAAGCCGGCACAAGAAGGGAAGAAATGAAGAGAGAGAAATAAAGAGAAGAATGATGGGGGGAGGCGGACAGAGGTGATCAAAGGGATAAATCAAAGGATACAGTGCAAAGCTAAGCTCCCCAAGAAGGGGTAATAAATTAAGAAAAGAAGGAAAAATAAAAAAATGTCAAGGGGCAATAGCGACATCGCTAATGCCCCCTCCCCCCAAGTGCAAAAGAAAGAGAAAGAGAGTAGAGGCGGCTACCTCCTCCCAAGGTTACCAAATGTGGATGCAAAGTGGACCAATCAGAGCCCAGATGCCCAAATTGAAAAGGGCACCTCTATATAAACCATGTTTTAGACATTTTTCATGCTTTCTGCCAGAGTAGGCTTCTTGAGGAGGGCTTGCAGAGAACCAAGATTGAGAGTGTGTGTGAGTTCTTGAGTTGGTTTTTTTGGCAGAGGAGTGTGCCTGCCAAATCGCTTTGTAGTTTCTCATGAAAATGGCCATGATGATGGCAGTGCAAGTCTTTGTACATGCTTTTTTAAGTGCAAGGTTTGAGTATCCCAAAGGGGTAAAAAATAAAGGAAAAAAAATATTTGAAAAATGTCAAGGGGGAATAGCGATGTCGCTAATGCCCCCCCCTCAAGTGCAACGAGACCAAGAGAGAACAGAGGAAAGCAAGGTGGCTACCTCCCCAAAGTTTCCAAATGTGGATGCAAAGTGGACCAATCAGAGGCCAGATGCCCAAATTGAAAGTGGCCCCACTATATAAACCATTTTTAATCCATTTTTCATGCTTTTTGGTCATTATGATTTTTGCCAGAGTAGGCTTCTTGCCAAGGCCTTGAGTTGGTGAGCCTGCAGAGAGCCAAGATTGAGAGTGTGTGAGTTCTTGAGTTGGTTTCTTTGGCAGAGGAGTGTGCCTGCCAAATTCCTTTATAGTCTCTCGTGAAAATGGACATGGTGATGGCAGTGAAAGTCATTGTAAATCTTTTTGAAGTGCAATCAAGCCACTATTGCCCCATCTTGTTGTTGTTTCCCCTTCCCCCCTTCTCTTTCTTTTGCACTAGTGTTTCCCCTCGATGTCGGCAGTGTGGATGTGTGTGCCTCCCCAGACAGACAATGTTTTGAGGTAGAGAGTGAGATTGAGCGGTTGTGTGCATGTGTAAGGGTGGAGATAGACTATGGCAGTAGGTGTGATTTGTGTGGAGGATTTGTGGAGGGTGTAAACGATGGAAGTTGGGTAGGCGGTGGTCTCCTAGTGTGAAGTGTGTTCTTGAAGGTGTTTTTCGAGAGGATAGGGGTGATGTGGATACCCTGATCTATACAGAGGCTGTTGTGTCGATGCCGGGTGTGCTCCTGCATTCCTCCTCTCCAACGCCATATTCTGTGGCTTGGTTAGAAAAAAGGACCTAAAAAATAAACAAAAAATGAGATTTAGTTTGGGTTGCAAATGCCCAAAAACAAGGTGAGTGGCCTTTACGGGAACTCACCAATGTTTCTAGAGTTTTGAGGTCACATGGACCTACACTTTGGTCATGTGCTGAAGGACAATCACATAGAGAGTGTCTCCGTTTACGTGGACACTCATTATTCCTCCACCTTAGACTCTAGACCCTCAGCGGGGACCCAAGGTAGTACCACTCAAGACCCACATATTATGTCTAGTGACTTATCCTCTGACTACGACGTCATGAAATATTACCCAATGCCTTATTTCGATAGTTCAAGACAATACATGCATACCATGTGTCCACATTCTGGGCCGAACGTGCTTAGCTGCTTGAAAAAGACTTTGAGTAGAGCCACTCTCTTCGAACATGGAGCTAACGATGTAAATGAAGGGGGTGGGGAAGTAAATTTTCCATTCATTACCAATGTAGACCCTATGCTCCTAGAGAGTGTGCACGTGAATGCTCCATTCACTACACCCCCTGACTCTTCAGAGCTATTTTCCTCTAAGGTTATATTACCTGATGGTAGAAGCCTTGCCGAAGTGCAAGAGGTTGAGAGATATATCATTGCGGCTAGGGAAAAGGAAATCGATAGCCTATGTAAGGCAGAGCAAAGAAGAGAGTTAAAAGCAAAAGCCCCTATGTCAACATCCATGCTAGGCAAAAAATCAAGTGCTCCTGAATTAGCCACCACTAAGGGTCACAACCCATAGAGAGCCACATTGTATCTAGTTCAAAGGACACCCCTAGCACCTCAATCCTAGATGGAGCATTTCTAAATAAAAACTAGGAGTATGAACTACAAACGGAGACTTTAACCGACCTATACTCAAGTCACATCTATCACATGAGTTGGTTAGATATCCTACAATCCACAATGGGAGCTACTAGCGTAAAGGAGCAACAAAAAAGAGTTTGTGATGTCATCCATAGGGTTATTGAGCTAGAGAGGCAGAACAAGGGGATCTGGTCTCATGAGATTCTTGGATACAGGGACATCTAGGCAACCAACTTTATCGCAAATGGAGACTCCCTTGGTAAGCCCAATGGATCCTCCATATGTTGTTTTGCCAGGCGTCTCAGTAAAATCTGAGCTCACAAGTGATAGCTTTACCTTTTCAAGTTTAGCTCATATTTCTCTAGATGCCACCATGCCTACCATGCCTACCCAGTGATGGGCATGACAGAAAACATGCCATGGAACTTATTTGTTAGTAAAGCACCGTTACATGGTAGCTCAATGCCTAGAGAAGTACCTACAAGTGTGTATCAATCATGTGCACCTATGGGTCATCATGCTCATGTAGCTCCTACCCCTCCCATTGTTTCAACAACTTATGCTCCACGACCACAACACCCAAGCTCTTACTTCAATGGGACCATACCGGTTAGCATTAGCATGTCACATTCGACATCTACTATGCCTAGGGCCACACATATGAACTTTGGGCCACTGCATGGCACAACATGGTACCCAACTTGAACCCAAGGGTTGACTATACGCCAAGCCCGATGCCAATTCCCATTCCACATGCAGTCTTGAGAGCACATGTCCCCACTATACCTACTCACTTAGGTGACTTGGCAACATTTTCTCAAGCTATTGGTCAATCCATTGCTAAAAATATGCGTAACACGTTGGATAGAGAGCCTAGAAGTAAGGCAATACAAATAGACAAACTCACACAAAACTTTAGTGGAGACGGGGATGTAAGAAAGCATATCAAAGTGTTTGAAAAAATATGTGATTCCCTAGGAGAACACAATGGCCTACATAAGAGTAATGCTTTAAGCCTGACCTTAAGTGGAAATGTTGGGGATTGGCGCATAGTACGAGTGAATGCCCTTCTTTTAGAGTAAAATTTAATGGGAATTGCAATTCCTATGGGAGGTATGGTCATCAAGCCAAGAAGTTCATAGTATTTAAACGTGCGATGGCCAATAGACCAACCTTAGCATGGACGGGTACACCTCGAGTGCCTACATTCAAGAAATCTATATAACAAATACGTGCAAGAGGGAAATGGTCACTCTTGCATGGGGGGAGATTGCACCGAGTGTCTGCGTTGCTCTTCTCACCTCTCCTCTCTTCTCTCTCGCCGTGCCGGCGTAGCACTCCGCTCTAGGAGGTGCGCCTGCACGTGCTCTCTCAATCTCTCTCGCTCTCAGTCTCTCTGTTCGTGTATCTTGCGATCATGCGACCACGCGATTGTGCCAGGTATGCCGATTAGTCTGTTTTATGCTGTTTATTGTGTTATTTCAGGTATTTTGCAGGGAACTCCACGCTCCCGTTTGTAGCAGTGGTATCAGAGCCCAGGTTACGCTCCAAAGATTGAGGATCTTGATAATCAAAAGCTAAGTATTTCATTCCTTTTAATTTTAATTTTATTTTTTTTGCTTACACATGCGTTTAATTGATTGAACTTGTTAAAAAATAAAATTAGTGTTAAACACATTGGATAGTTAGTGGCTTTTGGATTTGGTTAACCCCTGAACATAACGCAACTATTTTAGTGAACTATAAGCGGATCAATTTTAATATTTAAGGATATTTATACTCCCATGATGAGAGATTATAACGTGGATTAGACTGTGAATATAGACACAAAAATAGCAACAGAAAATGTATTTACCTATGATGGAACTCTGTAAATAGGAAGTATAATCGAATTCTGTAACAGAGTAAGTACAGAAAGAGAAGAAGAAGAAGTGGTCATAGTAGTAGAGAAGATTTAAGGCCGTAAGAGTACTCCCGTCAAGATTTTAGAGATATTGTTGATCGAGCCTTGGCCTTACAATCAATAGCTGGAGATGAAGAACAAGATATACACCCAAAAAAAAGAAAAAAACCATTGTGACCAATCAATGAAACCTGAAAACGTCTATCGGAGGGATTTAAACCATACTGATTCTAGTCGACAGGAAACCAAACTAATCTCTCAAGCTAGTGGGACAGTTTGCTAAACATAATTATTCAAAATATTAAAGTTTAGAAAGACTATGAAGCAGCAAGAGTAGGCGGGCACACTAGGGGCATTGCCATAACCATAATGTCAACCAGCGTGCTCATCAGCAGCATCCGGAAGACCACCTATGCCAGCCATGATGGGTGAAATTCTGAGCACGACCAGATCAGTGCATTATTGATCCGTGATGGTTGCATGCGTTAGGTGTGCAGTGGACGATAGCCGCCATGCAACCTAACACCATCTTCACGGCGGTGGTCACAAGCTCACCCAGCTACGTCAGGTGGAGAAAAAATCTCTCTCTCACTCAGCTCTCGGCCGCCAGCAGCCATCCACTCACTCTTTATCTCTCATTGGCTACACCAACCACGCCAGCAGAGTCTCTTGACTCTCTTTCTCTTTCTTTGGCCAACTAGCCGTGGCACACCACATAGACGGTTGTCTGTTGTCTTGACTCCTGCTTACAAAAACCACACACAAAAAAAAAAACGGGCACCGCAAAGACCATGCACACTCTGATCAAAGCAGAGGCCCTCGGCATTTTGCGAGTTTGTCTGCGTTCGTTGGATTCCCCATGCAGTAGGTGCCGCCCTTTGCATTTCGACCACCCAACTGCCCCTTTCGCATGCAAAGGCACCCAAAATTGCTAACCCAAAATTCACTACTGAATTATTTCTCTCTCTCCCTCCCCTGTCTACTTGTGGCGCCCCATGCAGAGTTCAGTCGCTTTCTAGCAACCCTCTTTCAGGCTCTCTGTCAACAACCTGTAGCGCCCATCTTCAGTGTGGTTTGCCAACCCACACACACACACACACAACTGGAGGTCGCCGTTACTCTGCAGCTACAGGTGGACGCATTTTTCTTTTTTTTTCTCTACCGCACATCAGGTGCATGCAACTCTCTCTCTCTCTCTCTCTCTCTCTCTCTCTCTCTCTCTCTCTCTCTGCCCCTCGTTTACTACACAAGGCGCACACACGCCCATGACTCCAACCACCCTCATGCAGAGGAGTTGTTTCTCTTTCTCTCTTTCTCTCTCTCTCTCTCTCTCTCTCTCCAACACCCTCAACTGCAGCAGCCATACAATCTTCCTCTCTCTCTGACCTCCTGACGGGCAGACTGCAGTACCAATTTCTCTCTCTCTCTCTCTCTCTCTCTCTCTCTCTCTCTCTCTCTCTCTCTCTCTCTCTCTCTCTCTCTCTCTCTCTCTCTCTCTCTCTCTCTCTCTCGTGTGGGAGTTCTCTGGTCAGTGCAGGTGGCCAGCTCTCCAGCAAGGGTGGGCCCTATAACATACTGTGACGCCACAGTGATTAGGTTCTCAGCAGATCCATGGAAACTCTCACCACCGATGCTCACTACTCGGACTGCGTCCTCTTCAAACTAGGCCTTTCAAGTTCCACAAATGACTTTCTCAATGAGAGGGAGTATGGAGACCTTTGAAATCAAGCAAGCAGGTCTGGGAACAGACGTTGGAGCTGACAGCCCCTGAGGGTGGCACTATAATTGCAAGCCCCTGGCTAATTCGCATCCGACGCTCTGCTGCCCTCTACCCCCGCCTCACCTCGGCCTTGGACGTCCCAACAGATGCGCGTGCTGCAGCCCAAGCACGAGCATGGGATGTCATTAGCGGCACTGACTTGCACCATTCGTTGGTGCACGCAAACCGGAGATGAACTCCCACCATGCAGCACTTCAGCCCCAACCTAGATCGACAACCCTTAGATCCGCAGCAGTTCTCTATGCCAAACAGTGGTGCACAACAGGGATACTTTCCTACGACTTTAAAAATCTTCATTCTATTTTGTATCCAGGCGTTGCAATAGATCCACCAAGATTGTATCATTGATCTCATAGTCATTTTGGCCTTTTGAAGATCGAACTTTGAAGAATCTTTGATCCTGATATCTCATGACTCTAGTCCGTGGTCCGAAACCATCTTTGAATAGACAATGAAAGTGGACTCATATCTCATAGTATACTGAACAATGAACAATGCCATATGTAATGTAACTCTATGTTTGGCTCTATATGGCATAGCTGGCAAATCCTAGCCTCTGGTAATATTCCACCCCTCCCCTTGTGTTATTGATTATCGCAATTGTCGCGACAAGACATTTAACCTCATAATGGTTGACTACCCATCGTGACGTTGTTTTCTACATCAAACACTTACTCTATGCTCCATCATCACGGATATACAGATCCTAACCTCACGCAAGCTCCTTCATCACCACCCACGGCGTATTTGTATTGTTTGGCCTCTTCCTAAGAGAACAGGCCGCCACATCCAACTTCGCTACTAGAGATGCTTGCAAGTATACGCATTAGTCAGTGCTTATAGCACTTGCAACTCGCCTTGCGAATACGGCTCCTGTCCAAAGAATAAGCAGCTTGATCTAATATGCTTGCCTTTCAATCACTAGTTAATGAAATTTCCAAATTTCTAGAGAAATTTTGAGCAGCAAAACAATTTCTTGTTAAATTTAAGAACAGTTTAATCACATACTCAATGTATTAACATTTTAAAATCCATCAATGATAAAATTGATGCAAAGTTAGGATTGTTTACCAATAAAAGGGGGCTCAAATTGACTCTGCAATTTGTACTATAGATAATTGATGTAAACTATCACCCACTTTTGGCATTAACACCTATCTTTATAGGCCATTACCGAAAGATCCTTATAGATCAATTTGTTCGACATAGTTTTTCTTTAAACTTCAAATTCCTCATTAAGGACTTTCAAGTGTTTATACATACTTGCCTGCATCTAACAAAAAATCATCTTTAGTGCTTTGTCTTTGAGAAGTCCTTTTGCAGATGAAGCCCACTACAATGCTATCATACCGAAGAACCTTCAGGTATGAATTTTTTCATCGCATTTCCATAATATACTTCTAGTAAGCTCTCTCTATCGTCTTTGATCTACTTTGATTCATAACTCGAATCTTAGATTAATGTCAATTGTCAGCACCTCTCGTAGCACATGATTCTCGCATCCTTTACTCTTTCTAGCAATCTTGTTCTCATTATACTTTCAATTGGTGAATGCCTTTAATTAGCACAGGCTAGCACAAAAAAAAAACCTGTTGATTTAGGGTTCATCAGAATCAACAAATGTCATATTGAGGCTCTTTTTGCAAATTCATCCAGTTATAGCTAGGCTATACCATATGATCTTCTCTGTGATTCCGTTCATCGATTCAAGTTGTCAATTGTCATGCATTCATAAGTCATCTTAAAATTTGTTGCACTTATAAAACAATGATTTTTTTCTTGTTTTTGTCCTCTTCAAATGGCTCATTGCTTTTAGTGCTTTATGTTTTAGAAAAGTTTTGCAGATAATCTAAGTACAATGTTCTCATATCAAAATCTAGATATTATCATACCCCTATAGATACCCAGCACCGTTGCAGCAGGCAAATTTTTTTCAGATACTCCCTTACTTGTTAACATTATGTTGCAAAATCCATTGTTTCTAATGTCATGGGCTCTCCTCTCTTTGATTGGACTCTTACTGAGTGACTTGTCATACCCCTACTTACATGAGCTCAGTTCGTATGCGATGACAGCTAACATTTGGTACATGCTTCCACATTACAGTATATTCCAATTTCATATCAAATAGGTCATTTATTTATCAATTTTTATGCCATGTCTAGTCCATTGGTCACAGGCACACAGATTCGCCGATTTAGGTAGTGTGTCAATGCTCATCTAGTGCAGATTCGCCGATTTAGGCAGCACAACAACAAACTACAGATTCACGCTTTTTGAACTTATATCAAATGCAGATTCGCCGATTTAGGCAACATTAGTGCAGATTCGCCGATTTAGGCAGCGCGTCTTATTGGTGTAGATTTGCCGATTTAGGCAACACCAATCACAAAATCATGCTGCAGTGGCTGGCCACCACTGCAACTAGTATGATTTTGTTACCCGGGTACATAATGAAAGTTGGATTTGGACTTATATTGTGGAATTGGATTGAGACTTGGTATCTGATGGTGGTTACTTTATCACGGCAGTGTTTATGTAATAAGACTTGACATTATGAGATTGATGATGAGTGTGACCAATGATATCCTGATTCATCAGGGTATGACATATACTACTTATTCTAGTGGTATGGGACACTAGAATAGGTAGTATGTGGATGACGGCAGGCATAAGCAATGATTGCCTAATTTTATGGATTTTTCTTTTACTATTTGATACAAATTTCTAATCATTATTTTTGACAAGTCTTGTTTGTAGATTTTTATCTTCGCAACTGAGGACAGTTGCTTTCCAACGGAGAGGTATGTTATGGAATTGATATTCTATTATTTGTTGCATCTGACCGATGGAAAAGACTAGACCCAGCTTGGCCTATGCGAATGGATATATATATATCATGTACATTTTATTATTCAAGTGCTCTTTTATGAGCTTTGGCCATTTATGACCGGCCGACCAGTTTGTAACCAATTTGACCATTCAAGAAATCTATATAACAAATACGTGCAAGAGGGAAATGGTCACTCTTGCACGGGGGGAGATTGCACCCAGTGTCTGCGTTTCTCTTCTCACCTCTCCTCTCTTCTCTCTCGCCATGCCGGCGTAGCACTCCGCTCTAGGAGGTGCGCCTACACGTGCTCTCTCAATCTCTCTCGCTCTCAGTCTCTCTGTTCGTGTATCTTGCGATCATGCGACCACGCAACTGTTCCAGGTATGCTGTTTAGTTTGTTTTATGCTGTTTATTGTGTTATTTCGGGTATTTTGTAGGGAACTCCACGCTCCCGTTTGTAGCAGCGCTTTTTGTGCTAGTTAGCAGTTTCAAGTTAGCACATCTTCGAAAAGTTGGGCGTCCGGTAAAATTTTTACAAATAATATCAAAATTTGTCGGAGGTTTTACATTTGGATTCCTTGTTTCAAGTGCTTTCTATTGATATATCATATGTCATAGATCTTGGAGATGTAGTTGAAGTTATTGTACTAGTTAGCATATGTCAAAATTGTGCTAGTTAGCATTGTCCGGGACATGAAAAAGCATGACACGTTAACATGCTTTCACCCCATAGACTTAACACCACAATTCACTCCACTCCATTGTAGTATTTTTACTTGTGTAAAATGGACATTGATATTGGGAAAGATTCTCCTTATATGGATGTTCTACCTGGGGATGACTAAGTATGACAATGTGGATTGGGTCCACCTAGCAGCAACCATATACACTTGGAAAAATTGTGGGACAACCTGGGTAACACTTGAGGGGGATGAAATGCCACCACTCGTACCTTTAAATATGATAGGAGAAATGCATATAGCTTATGATGACGTACCAAGTGAAGGCTTAACTGACATTGGAACCAATAGAATCTCAAAATACTATAGCCCACATGATTTGGAGTCAAAATCATAAATTGAAATTAACTCTGAGGACGAGGAGTCTAAGTTAAATCTTGGTGCAGATGTGGGGACAAACCATTCAGGGCTCAGTGCTACGCGATAAGACAATCTATCTAGGAGAGGAGAAGACACGAGTAGCAATTCATCTAGTAACTTTTCATTGGAGGAAGGTTGTAATAAAGAATAAGACAAGAAGAGTCAAAGATATAAGAGGCGGTGATATCCAAAAAATGTGTGTTCTAGAATAAATGAAAAAAGATCTACCGCTGTCGGGGGATTTGTATTCGAAAGGTGAGCTAGGAAGGCACCGGACCCCTGGCTGTGAGACGTGCGAGGAAAAGAGTTGCACCAGACACAATTAACGGGAACAGAGCTTAGAACATACAATTTACCTTAAACGAAATAATAAACATTATACCTATTTTAATTAAATATTAATGGAGGAGTTTATGATCCTTACAAGGATTGTCCTGGTTTAATCCAGGTGCTAATCAAGAAAATAAAAAATTGAACTGCCTTGTACTGCCTTCAACTTCTTCCCACCATGCTTAGGAGCTTCAACTTGCAAAGGCCTTGGGTGGTCCGATTCGGTTTAAGGTTACCGACTTAATTCCGGGTTTGAATGGGCTTGGAGATTATGTCTTAGAGAGCTTAAGATTATGGTGGCTTATGAATAAGAGCTTAAGAAAATCGGCTTAAGCAAGATTCGGATTAGGCTTAAGATATTAGAGAGCTTAGGAAAATTGGCTTAAAGCTTTGATAATCCAGGCTTAGGCTTGAATTAAGAAATTATAGATTGGGAAAGCTTCACTAATGAGAGCTTAATGAAATCGAGCTTAGGCTTGCTCCTAGAGAGAGCGCTCAAACGAAAGAGAAGACAAAAAAAATGAGAGAGACCTCAAAAGAGAGCCATCTCCTTCTTTTCTAGATAGCATGGGCTTTTTGCCTTGCTAAACATGGCCTCCCCATTAGCGATGTTGCTAATGGGAGACACCCTATGACGTGGCAGGCAGGTTTTTGACCTTCACGGAAAGCGCTGCAAGTGGCACCGAAAGCGAGCGCGCCGACAAGAATAGCATTTTCAGTTTCATCACCGGGCTCGTCCGATCAACACAGCTACCAGTGCGAGTCCTTTATCCTCCTGCACCATCGCTGCTCGTTGTCTGCATCTTCCACGTCATCTTTTCCTTTTTAGTGTCTTATGGCTTCCCACCCTATTAAAATTAGGGTGGCCCCTTTTACTATTGGGTGGGCGGCCTCCCTTTGGTTGCCTTTGGGTGGCCATTGGTTGAGGCCTCTTGGATAAATTTAGAAGGGCATCACATTTGGTAAACATTTCGCCCATGGCCCTTGGCTAGCCACAGTTTAGTGGGCGGCCCTTGGATTCTTTAAGGGCACCACATTTGGCATACATATCGACCAAAGCAAAGCCTCGCATGACTTCATTTTCCAACATTCCCGAGTAGCAATATCACCTTGAATTCTGTTGCCCGCTCTAGTGCTTTGAATTTCACCATAGTTTTCAAGATGCAAGTATAAGTGTTCGTCAAGGAAAAATCCTTTTGATTCGGCCACATTTGGCATACATATGAGCACTGCACTGCATTAAGCCTGTATACTGGCCAACTCAAAAATACACTGCTAGTGGAGACTAGCCTTAAGTTGCGACCAATTCTGCTTTGATGGCTCCATTTCCCAGAATCTGTCTGAAGCTCGAAAATTACCAGATGAACTTGACTAATCGATGCGACTAAGGTGGTTTGGAACCGGCCCCTGGTGATACTTAAACTGTCCATATCTTGCCAACCGAAACCCTGATTGACAAACTGGAAAGATCGACATGCTCGTGGAAGTGAGCACTTTGGACCCATGGATTCCTATCATCTATGACCTTTTATCAGTAGGTGCCCAATCCGGTACGGATCTTCTACTGACTCAACTTAAAATTGTCATAACTTCTTGTCTGTAGCTCCGATTGATGAGCCGTAAAGACAGGCATGTAGAGCCCTTTAGGTACTTCAACTTTGATTAATAAAATACTAGCTATGACCACTTCAAGCATACTCATTGTTTAGCATTACCATGACATATTTTGGCCCTTAGAGCTGCATGCATCTGGCACACTTTTAACTTAAAATTAGCTTGTTAGCAAGCCCTTAAACTACTGAATAATTATGTATGATTCAAATACACTTGATTGGCATCCCTTTGCTCATTTTCTTGTCACGGGAGTGGAGCGACACAACATACACCCCGTGGATCTGAACCTGCATAGCCTCTAGTCTGTGCCTATTGCACTTAATCAGCTTCATTAAAATCATCATTAGACATATCATATGATGTATACATAACATGATCCTCTGGAGGTGGATCTGAATGGGAATCTTCACGAACAATCTCGCCTTCTCGCTTCTTGAATAACTTGATTTTTTTTCCTGGCACCTTGAGCAGAGTGCCATCAAGTTCGCATTATTGATATGTTGCATTATCAAAAACATGTTGCACCACATATGGTCCAAACCATCGTTTAACCATTTTCTACATAGCAGTATATTGGTTCTCCAAGCTACTGTCATAGACAAGTACCCAGTCACCGTCTTTGATAGCATGTGTTTATAGTCTGTGCTTTCTATCAAATGCTGCCTTATTCTTCAATCTTGCCTCCTTAAGCTTCTCTTTAGCCTGCTCAATATCCTCTTGACTCCTTCCAAGTTGGCAAATACGTAGAGCAAGCAAGTCTTCAGTAGACATAACTTCTTCCCATGGCATTATGTTCCAAGTCATAACTGCTTCCTCTATAGGCATAATGGGTTTTTTTCCCATGCATCAATTCAAACGGCATAAATCTTGTAATAGAACTGTGTGTAGTGCGATCAACCCATAAAGCAAATGGCAAGAGTTTCATCTTGTCTAGTGAGAGTAGTTAGGTAGCGGCCGATCATAAGTCACTCTCCGTCATAAAACTCTTCAAAAAATACTTCAAAAACATGAGCAATATTTCCACAATTGGCATGTGGGATAAAGTCCCTTAATACCTTATTCATGTCATTCATCATATGAGCTACAGAATTAGTAGCACCCTATGGCAGAGTGCACATCCTTACCAAACCAAGAGAAGTACGCATTGTAGTAAGATCCTTGCTCTCCAAAGCTAACTGGAATTGATCATACTCTGAATAAAGATCACCCATGGAGTAAATAGATCTACCTGCAAAGGCCTCAACAAATTCATCCAGAATTGGGCCAATACCCACATTGCGGATTGTCACTTTGTTAACAGGTTGCATATCCTCAATGAACCTTAATCTACCATTTTTCTTTGCAATAGTAAACCATTGATTAGAATATGGTGCACATGACGGCTCCAAAATTCCCATTTGAATCTTTTCATTAAGCAAATTGATAATTTTCGGCAAGTGAGCTTTAGGAATTGGATAGGATGTAAGCTCCATGGCATGTGAGGAATAGTGAAAATAACCATAGGTGAAACAACACTAGGCTCCACACACCCAATAACCATAGGTGAAACAACACTAGGCTCCACACAACACTTGGCTCAAAAGCGAAAGCTTTACCATGTTTTTCAAGCATACCTTGAAAACACTTGATCTCCTCTTCATTGAGGAAACCATCTTCTCCAACCTTCAGCTGCTGCAATGTCTCCTTAGTTTATGCCCTATTTTATTTGGATTCCTGAGTATAGGCTGTCGAGAAGCCTCCTTGATCATCCCATCACTTCCTTCTGGTAGCGGTGTAGCCACTGGCCGCACTTTCTTTGCAACAGTCTTTAATTTGTCTCTACCTGTGCTTCAATTGCTTCATCTGAATCATCCTCAATATGCATAAGTGCTTCATATATACCTAATTGATCATACATGCCTTACCTTTGGTACAATTAGATTTGACACCACCACATGCCTGATCATAATCTTCGGCGGAGTGGACCTTAACCACTTCAGTTCCGCTTTGTAACCTATTTTGCCTGATCTCCTCAAGCTCTGACATAGTATCTACATAAGATACCTCTTCAAAGATTCTTGAAATCACATCATCTGATTCAAGCACATCACATCCCTACAATTCACTTTGGATACCTGAAACATACTGTTTTTCCCACTTGGCAATTCATTAAGTTTTCTGTAAGATATTAAACTTTCAGATGTTAACCCCAAAAAAACTTTCTGTAAGATATTAAACTTTCAGATGTTAACCCCAAAAACCCTGAAGAGAAAGCTTCTCTTTGCGAGAACTTTTCCTCGCTTGTACCACCGTAGTCTCGCTTTATAATGGCACTCTGAGAAAATCCTGTGCAAACCTGTGTACTCTAAACTCCTTGCGTATCTTTGGCATTGGATGACCACAGAGACTATCCTTGTTTCTGGCATGATCAGCACATACAGTCAAGAGTTGAATTGCTTTCTTACCATCTCGGCTTTGAACTATGGCATAGGCCAAGCCATCATCGAACACCTTGTTTTCCATCCGCACAGCCGTAATGTAGGGTTGACCCAAAATTAATGGATAAGAGGAATGCTCCTGTATAAAGAAATTTTGCTCATCACAGACATCCCCTATAGTTACCTTAACATTGGCACATGCACCATAGAGGTCACCTGGAAGCATGTTGGCAGCTCGAATCCGCCAACCATGGTCCACATCAATAGGACATCTCCCCTTTTTGTGCAAGACTTTTGCCATCAAATTGATCTCTGATCCATGATCTATTAGTGCTAAGACCGGTTCTTCAATGTCACCAAGCTTCACAACAGTTTCAGGTGTTGCCCTTGCCCAATGAGTCCTTGAAAAGTGACTCCTTAGTATACTATCTTCATCTTCATTGAAATGAACATGTCTTACCTCTGGTACAATTGGATTTGACACCACCACAGATCTGGACTCTTCTTCTTCTTCAAGATCTGCCAAATACTCTTCATAATCATCCAAAATTGCCTGAATGTGGCAAACCGCCTGGCTCTTTACTGACTCCGGCTCCTGCTCACTTGGTATCTGCCGCTTTCTTTTGATAATATCAATAATCTCCTCGTGAAACTTTCATTTGGAAATTCCCAAAAGATCACCCAATGTGAGCTCCCCTTTGCTATTCAGAATGCGCTCTTCAAAAACTTTCTTTAAATCTGTAGCTAATTCAATGTCAGATTTAAGCTTATATGAGGGTCCCCTGGGTTTACCTTGCTTCTTATCCTTGGGTGCCTCCTCCATAACCACTTCAGGAGTGGGCTTAGGAGTAGGACCTTCTTTTTTTTTGCTGCTTTTCGATATCCCAGGAGCTTCTTCATCTCTTTTTCGCTTTTCCTCCACCATAGCCTCATTAGCTTGAGACCTCGCAATGAGCACATACACTGAGAGGGAATCCACTGGACCAATCCACCCTGTGGTTTCTTAAACTGAATTCCCTACTTGTAGTAGCTTCCCATAAGTTACCTTACTTGTTTCTATTGTCTTCAAAGCACAAGGCCACAATTGACCCTTGGTACCTGCACCATCATCATCACCCTTCCCGCACACTTGCAGCCCATATGTAGCTGCTTCCACAAGAGCAACATTATGCTAAATCTCTTCAACTATCTTTTTCATGCCACCCCTACCGAAGTTCGAGCAGAGCATCTCACCTGTTGCCCTAAGGTGAATCTTCTTGTCCTTCCAGAAAACCATGTTCCTTTTGTAAGCTTCATCAAATTCATCACATTCTTTAACATACTTGTGGTCTTCACTATCACACCACATGCATCGATCCCAGCCTTTGCGTGTAGACTACTACCTAGGCTCAGAAGTAGACCCCTTTGCAACTAGCCCTTCAAATTTTACAACTTTAAAATTCAAATTTAATTCTTGAATACCTTTCGCCAATTCGTCAAGAACTGGCTCCTCCACTCAGGGTATGGCCGAGGATGTTTTCTCCTTACCTTCCTCTTCCACAACATCCATGATGTCAGCCACAATTAGCTTATCGACTCTCATCTGTCGTTTCACGATCATATTTACTGCTTCAATGACTATCTTCTAGTCGGATGTTAAGGCCAACTCTCCTGTTGAATCCTCCAGCAACTGAACTAGACTCTTCTGAAGTCGTGGATCAGCAGCCTGAATAAACAGTTCAACCTTCTGATCCTTCATTGAACGTTGTTCTGTCGAGGATAGTTCCTCAAATTTCTTTTCAAATTCCCGTAATAATTCTCATACAGATAGTTTTTTGTTCTTCTTTTGCACCCACTTCATAAAACTTTGTCTAGCTACTCTCTGTGAATCCTCAAGAAAGTATTTCTCCTAGAGCGCCTTCTTGAAGTCCTGCCAAATCGGGCCTTGCACCGCTTGAATATTTTTTATTCGGCCTCTAAGTTCCGACATCGCAATTAAATGGAATCCTTCCACTGCATTCTGATCATCGATTCCATTATCTTCCATTGCCTACTCGTAGATATTGCAAAACTTGCTAATATCCCACCTTCAAATCGCTATAGTTTCTCGATAACTGTATGCCAAGCTTTATGGATCCTCTCTTGCAAATGATACTATTGTTGGGTAGCCTGTTGTTGTTGCATGTATGCAACAAACTGCTGGATCATTTGCTGCATGGGTGCCTCTTGCGGTGTCGACATCTTTCTCCACAACACTGCTCACCCCGGCTCATTTCGCATCAGGTTCACCAAGAATGTCGGGGGATTTGTATTTGAAAGGTGAGCCACGAAGGCACCGGGCCCCTGGCTATGAGAGGTGTGAGGAAAATATTTACAGCAGACATAATTAACGGCAACAGAGCTTAGACCATACAGTTTACCTTAAAACAAATAATCAACAGTATCCTTGTTTCAATCAAATATTAATGGAGGAGTTTATGCTCCTTACAAGGATTGTCCTGGTTTAATCCAGGTTCTAATCAAGAAAATAAAAAATTGATATGCCTTGTACTGCCTTATGATTCTTCCCGCCATGGCTTAGGAGCTTCAACTTCCAAAGGCCTTGGGTG
This sequence comes from Adiantum capillus-veneris, assembly GCF_014529385.1. NCBI lineage: Eukaryota > Viridiplantae > Streptophyta > Polypodiopsida > Polypodiales > Pteridaceae > Adiantum > Adiantum capillus-veneris. The sequence goes on along the minus strand of NC_140953.1, from coordinate 8,337,702 downwards.
GTCCGATTCGGTTTAAGGTTACCGACTTAATTCTTGGTTTGAACGGGCTTGGAGATTATGGCTTAGAGAGCTTAAGATTATGGTGGCTTATGAATAAGAGCTTAAGAAAACCGGCTTAAGCGAGATTAGGATTAGGCTTAAGATATTAGAGAGCTTAGGAAAATTGGCTTAAAGCTTTGATAATCTGGGCTTAGGCTTGGATTAAGAAATTAGAGATTGGGAAATCTTGACTAATGAAAGCTTAATGAAATTGAGCTTAGGCTTGCTCCTACAGAGAGCGCTCAAACAAAAGAGAAGACAAAAAAAACAAGAGAGACCTTAAAAGAGAGCTGTCTCCTTATTTTATAGATTGTATGGGCTTTTTGCCTTGCTAAAAATGGCCTACCCATTAGCCATGTCGTTAATGAGTAGCCACCCTATGACGTGGCAGCGGGTTTTTGACCTTCAGGGAAAGTGCCACAAGTGGCACCGGAAGGGAACGTTGTCGAGAAATTTGCGGTCTTGCCAGGAAAGCAACCGGCTTATGGCTGTGAGAGTTTGTGAGAGAACTCAACAAAAACTATATGAAGGAGTTAAACCATAGATGCCATGAAGACTAGGGTTTGTAAAGAAGTGTAATCAAAGAAGACTCACTCTTTCTCTCTTGCACTCACACACACAAAGAAAGAACACAAAAGAGAATGTCAAAAAAATACGAAAATGAGAACATCAAGGCTATGGTCATATCGTATCATGGGTAATATGAAAGGGTTAATAGATGAGTTAATGGCATTCAATCTTGACTGACCAAATAGGCTACGAATTTTTCTTTGGAATTGTAGTTTTGTGCTTACCATAATATATATATTTTGTCTAGTGATTGGGATTAATTGTGTGTACAGATCCTCTTGGTTCATAGCAAGATAACTACGCTTACGTCAAAAGAAAAGTTATAGTCTATGAGAGGTAGTATGATGGGATCCGGTGATAGAATTATTTCATTGAGCCTTTCTGGGCCAAAGAGAAACACTATACGTTGTTGAAAGTGTATTTTACGGCTAATCCGTACGTTAATTCTAATAGATCGTACAGAGTGAAAGCGATAGAAATTATCATCATGTGGGTTATTCATCTAGGATAGTATGTGAGAAATGTAGATATGAGAGAAGAGAAGGGAAGAGAAGAGAAGAGAGTTTCCCACCCAAGCCCTATTCTTGCCCATAGGCAATAAGGATACTGCGGGGAGAGATGTACCTGTAGCAAGGAGAACCTAAAATTTGTAGAGAGGATGAATTACTAAAAGTGAAAGAGATAGAATTTGGTTAAGGAGATGAGATTAGATATATATATATGTTGGATTAGAGATGAAAAAGAAAGAAACAAGAAATCAAGAAAACATCAATGTAGAACACATCTTACTTGACAAACCCTTCGACACCATTATTGATGGAGAGAGAAGAAGAGGGTAGAATTCAACGTTGATTGATACACCAAGTCCAAGACCTTCGTTGATTAGAGTTGATCTTCCAAGGATAGCGTACAAGAATGGCTAGTCCTAGGCTTGGGCTTATGTTAATGGCTAAGTACAATTAAGCATTACTACTCACTCCCTCAATAATTCCTCTCATCAATGGATTGAATGTTTGAGTTCTTTTTCAAGGAAGAAGAGGTCCCCTTTTATAGGTGAAGGGAACCCCCATGGGTTTACACAAGAAGAGAGGAGCCAGTGTGAAAAGGAATTGGAAAAGTTGGAAATGAGTTGTCCCTGCATGATTTGGGCAGACTGGGGTCCAGTATTTTGATCATATCTCCTCAACCGTGGCTCCAAATAAAAATGTAAAAATATAGACAGAAACTTCAACTCATTAGCTACGATTTTAATTTAAAAATCATTTTCCAATTCGGATTGGAACCTTGTGTAAAAAAATCATCAAAATAGGGTCCATTTCTGGCAGCAAAAGTCTTCCCGTGGTCCCCTTAGCCTAGACTTTCATTTAATTCCAAAGGACACCTCATGCCATATGAAAGCATGACATTGCTCCTTGACAAAGTTTTGTAATCATGCTTGCAATAATGGATTAAAATAAGTGTATCTTTGAAATCTTCCACCATATATATATGTATCTAATCTCATCTCCTTAACCAAACCTATTTCTCTCATTCTTAGTAATTCATCCTCTCTAGGTTCTCTTTGCTACAGGTACATCTCTCCCCGCAGTATCCTTATTGCCTACGGGCAAGAATAGGGATTCGGAGGAAAACTTCTCATCTCTTCATTTCTCTCATATCTACATTTCTCACATACTATCATAGATGAATAACCCACATGATGATCATTTCTATCGCTTTCACTCTATACGATCTATTAAAATTAATGTATGGATTAGCCGTAAAATACACTTTCAACAACGTATAGTGTTTCTCTTCGGCCCTGAAAGGCTCAATGAAATACTTCTATCACGGGATCCCATCATACTACCTCTCATAGACTATAATTTTTCTTTTGATGTAAGCGTAGTTATCTTGCTATGAACCAAGAGGATTTGTACGCACAATTAATCCCAATCACTAGACAAAATATATATAGTGTGGTAAGCTCAAAACTACAATTTCAAAGAACAATTCGTAGACTATTTGGTCAGCCAAGATTGAATGCCATTAACTCATCCATTAACCCTTTCATATTACGCATGATACGATATGACCATAGCCTTGATGTTTTATTTTCGTATTTTTTTGACATTCTCTTTTGTGTTCTTTCTTTGTGTGTGTGAGTGCAAGAGAGAAAGAGTGAGTCTTCTTTGATTGCACTTCTTTCCAAACCCTAGTCTTCATGGAATCTATGGTTTAACTCCATCATATAGTTTTTGTTGAGTTCTCTCACAAACTCTCACAGCCATAAGCCCGGTGCTTTCGTGGCAAGACCGCAAATTTCTCGACATATTTTTGGTGAACCCGACGCGAAACTGCCAGGGTGAGATTTTGTGGATAACCATGGGTGATCATGTTGAGCAACAGGGTATGCATTTTGACCCAGCAACAATGAAAATGTTTCAAGCATTTGCAATGTTCATGCAACAACAACATGCCATTGAAAGAAGGGAGATTTCAACAACGAAGGCCATACAAGCAATCGTCAATAGAATGGATCAATTCAATGTCAAAGATGTAACCAAGTACTTACGCGAGTATGTGAAGGAGATGGAGCTGCATCGCGTGTCAGAAGGTGAGATGATTCAAAGCTTTGAGCTAGTTGTTGCTCCAAAAATTAGAGAGCATGTTAGGGTAATTAAAGATGGGCATGGGAGAAATTGGGAAGAACTCAAAGTAGCTTTAAAGGAGGAATATTTCATGGAGGACTCTGAGAGATTGACCAAAAGGACATTCTTAGAATGGGTAGTCAAAGCCAAAGCAAGGACTATCAATAACAGAGCTACTTAGGGAATTCGAGCGGCGCTATGCACAACTCACCAGGACAGAAAGGGCCTCACTAGATGCAGAGAAGACAGATCTTTTCTTACAAGCTACAGGTAAAGAGTTTCAAGAAAATTTGGAGCTTCTTCTTGAAGATAAAGATGTTGAACAAGGACTAAAGACCGATTGGAAAAAGGTTGAAGGTGTTGTCTCACTGCTTGCCAAACGACAAAGAAGAAGGGACAAGATGGTAGTAAACACTACAAGTCCTTCCATGTCAACTTCTGACAAAATGGTAAAGCCTACTTTTATTGCTCCTAAGTTTGATGAGTCCATGCTAGATGAGCTTGTGAAGGGAATGCGTGACTTGAAGGTGAAGTTTGCAAAGCTTGAAGAAAAAGGCCAACCATCAGGGCCACTTCCTAGGCAAAGACAACAGCCCAAAGAAGGGTTTGTTAATAGATGTATTTGGTGTGATAGTATAGACCATGTAAGAAGGGATTGTGATGATTTTAGTGATGCTTTGTCAAAAGATGTTGTCTTTTTTAAGGATGGTAGAATCCACTTAAGAGAGACAGGTCTACCCTTGAGAAATAACTTTGGGAAGGGGGGAATGCAAACCTTAGTTGAAGATATGGCAACCAAGCATGCCACCACTTCAGTTGAGGCAGCTACTTGTGGAGTAAAAATTGAACATTTTTGTGATGAAGAGGTGAGTGACCATCATGGTCAAATTTGGCCAAATGTCATGCAATTAGCTAAAAAGGGAAAGCTTACAAAAGAGATTCTACATGAAGCAGGTGATTGCATATGTATAGAAACAGGATGGAATGATCCAGTGGACTCATTGTCAGTGCATGCCTACATTACAAAATGCCAACAAAATGAGGCGATTGAAGAAGAGAAGCACAGACGCGAGAATGCTGATGAAGGACCATCAAAAAGAGCTTCTAGAGGTGGGGGAAGAAGCGACTCAATGCCTTCTCAAACACCCTCAACACAAGGAGCATCTCCACCTGAAGTACTCATGGAGGAGTCTACAAAAGGAAAGAAGAAAGAGCCAACAAAAGGTAAGACAAAAGGCCCAACTTATAAACTACAATCTGATATTGAGGTTGCTACAGATTCAAAGAAAGTCTTGGAGGAAAGGATCTTGAATATCAAGATTGAGTTTACTCTAGGAGAAGTTCTTGGCATTGCAAAGCGTGAATTCCATGAGGAGATCATGGACATCATCAAGAGGAAGAGGCAAACCCTTGCTGAAGTTTCTCGTCCACAGGTTGAAGGGGAAACCTCAAAGACACAAGGGATGCAACTGCAAAATAAGGAGAATGATGGAGCTGTGGTAGGATGCTACTAATCTTGTGGGAGAGTGAAGAAAGTGCATTTCTCAAATGATGATGAAGAAGTTGAAGATATTCCTAGGAGTTACTATTCACGAAGTCATTGGGCAAGGGCTACTACAGAAACTTTGGTCAAGGTAGGTGATCTTGAAGAGCCATTTGTTGCCTTGATTGACCATGGTTCAGAAATAAACATAATGTCAAAGAGTCTCTACAAAAAGTGCAAATGGTCGATGGACATTGATCATGGCTGGATGGTAAAAGTGGCAAACAATTCATCCGGTGAATTGTATGCAGCATGTCCAGGTGTGAAGGTAACAATAGGTGATGTAAAGATTGACCAAAACTTCTTTGTACAGGATACATCTTCATATCATCTCATCCTTGGACAACCCTACATTGTGGGAGTTTGAATGGAAACATAGGTAATGGATGATGGTTCAATATATGCTAGGATACGTAGCAAAGATGGTAAACGAGCTGTCCAATTTCTCACAGTTTGTGTAAACCATGAAAGAAATCGTGACAACCTCAAAGAACATCCTCTACCAAAGGTGAGCAAAGAGTTTCATGATCATAGAGAAATGATGGGTTTTGGCCAAGTACCATTGTAAAGCAGGATTGTAGTGGTACAGAAAGAAAAAGGGTCTCGCCTGATCCAAAAATAGGTGAAGCTTTTTCAATGAGCTCCTTGGTAACAATGAATGGATCAGTATGCTTCACAAAACTTGAAGATTTGAAGAGATGTGAGAGGCAATATGTGCATAATGTACAAATAGGCATGAAAAAGAGTGGGTTGCTAGAGCCTACTGAAAATGTTTTAGGTTTGTGTGAACAAGTTTCTTTTGTAGATACTATGGGTGAGCTTGATGCTATAATGGGGTCTAATTTGCATTTTGAAAATGAAGTTGTGGAAGTTTTCTCTATGGAAATGTATCAAGTAATAGAAGCCTTTAAAGAAATCCAAACAGTTGGCCCAGAAGTCCATGTTGAAACTAAATACAAGAGTGTAGCAAAGAAGGTGAAACTAGTAGCTTCACCCTTACCACCCAACAACAGGGAAAAGATTGAGCAGGCTTCTTTACAACCAAGTTTGAGGAATCCTAAAAATATTGGGCATACCTTCACAAAGGAGTCTTTCCAAGACTTGCAGATTGGTCGCGAGGAGTTTCTAACACAGGAGGAGACAAAGTGCTTCAAAGAAATGCTTTCAAAGCATGGTAAGGCTTTTGCATTTGCGCCACATGAGATAGGATGTGTTGATCCTTCTATTGTAGCTCCTATGGTAATTTTCACAATACCTCATGTGCCTTGGAATCTGCGGCCTATTCCGGTTCCAAAGGCTCATTTGCCAAAGTTAGTAGAGCTACTGAATGAGAAAATCAAAATGGGAATCTTGGAGCCTTCTTGTGCTCCATACTCAAACAGGTGGTTCACAGTTCCGAAGAAGAATGGTTCTCTACGCTTCATCCAAGATATGCAACTAGTGAACAAGGTGACAATTAGAAATGTAGGTACATGTCCAATTGTGGATGAGTTTGCAGAGGTGTTTGCAGGGTGGGCAATCTACTCAATGGGGGATCTCTACTGAGGGTATGATAAATTTCAGCTTGCAATCAAAATCAGAGACTTGACAACCATGAGGACACCTTTGGGTTTGGTAAGGATGTGTACCTTGCCACAGGGAGCAACAAACTCGGTTGCACATATGATGAATGGGATGAATAAGGTCTTACGTGACTTTATTCCTGAAATCACAATGCCTTTCATTGATGATTTTCCTATCAAAGGATGTGAAGAAAGTGACAAAGATGAAGCTTTGGATCTCAAGGGATGTCGCAGGTTTGTGGTAAATCACATAAATGATTGTGATAAAATTTTGTCTAGGTTGGAAAAAGTGAATCTTACATTGTCAGGGAAAAAGTCTATGTTTGGTGTCAATGAAGTGCTTATTGTGGGGCACATGTGCGGGCCATATGGTAGGAAACCTTGTCCAACAAAGGTAGATGTCATCCAAAGAATGAAAGAAACGTGCACTAGCATCACTGAGGTTAGAAGGTTTCTGGGAGCATGTGTCTTCTATGTTATTTGGATTCCACATTATGCACATGTAGTTGATCCTCTTTATCAGCTGCTTAGAAAGAATCAGAAGTTTGAATGGACAGTAGCACATGTAAAATTCATGAAAAAGCTAAAGGAGTTGCTCCAGTCAGCAACAACTTTGAGAGAGGTAGACTATGAGTGTCAAAGGCCTGTAATTGTGATAGTAGACACAAATCCTACGGTGATTGGATGGGCAATAGGGCAAGATGACAAAGGACACAGGTATGTGGTAAGATTTGGAGCAAAGGTGCTAAGTTCTCGCCAAAGAAACTATCCACAGATAAAGAGAGAGTTATGGGGTATGGTTACAGCCTTGAAAAGTGGGAAAGAGTACCTAATTGGTGCATGTGTGGTTGTAGAAACAGATTGTCTACCACTTCTTGGGATGATTACAAGCTGCTCAACACCAGACATTGTGATGTTGCGGTGGATTGCCTACATTAAGTCCTTAAATCCTGAGTTTAAGCACATTGCAGGTAAAGAAAATACAGTGGCAGATATGCTATCAAGGGCAAGGTATGAAGATGAGTCACAAATGATTGACGAGGGAGATGATGTAGGCACAAAGTTCTATTCTATCTCTCATGTCAAAGGAAACAATGTCTGCATGACTAATCTACTTGAATCATTCTTGAAAGAGCTTTATGAAGGTGATTGGCTTCTTATTGGAAGCTACTTGAGTACTCTAACAAAACAGGATGATTGGTCTGAACAAGAATTCAAGAGAATACACAGGAAAGCATATAGGTACTTTTTGAGGGATGGTTACTTGTGGAAGCATCCTAAACAAAAGGGTGCTACACCACAATGGGTTATATGTAAAAAAGAGACTCAAGTAAATCTCATGCAAGAGTTTCATGAGAGTCTATGGGCTAGACACAGGGGTGTGTGGGCAACCTTATCCAAGTTGAAAGAAAAATACTGGTGGAAGGGTATGTATAAAGATGTATCTCAATTTGTAGAGTCATGTGTAACTTGTCAAATGTATTCAAATGTCCGACATCCTGATGGATTGCACCCTACATATCCACTAGCCATGCACTATAAATGGCTTGTGGATCTAGTCACAATGCCTCTAGGACTCTGGCAGATGAGATACTTGGTTCTTGCACGAGAGGACCTAACTAACCAGGTTGAAGGAAGAGCATTAAGAGCTAAAACCACAGAAGCTGTTGACGGGAGCAAAGCGAACCCCGAACCCCGACGGCCTCTAAAACACCGGGGACCGAATGGCGCGCCTCGAGCCTGTCATGGTAAAGCAAACAGGGGGCACCACCTAGCTTCAGCGGCTAGGACGCAAACAACACACCACCATAACAAAGTTTTCATCCAAGAGAGATGGATGCTTGGGAGTAATGATGAAGAGGAAAGGGAATGAGATCAAGTGAGAGAGAGAGAGAGAGGGTGAGGGAGGGGGTATAGCGGCTTAGTAATTAGGCACCACAAAAGGATGGCGAATCCGCACACCCTTCACACATACACAAGCTCACTCCAAACACAAGACTAGGTGGCGATTCCGCACACCTCACATAGGCAAAACATTGCAAGAAAACATACTGACAAAACCTCAAGCTTTATTTAGAGAATAAGGCGATGAAATGGGGAGCATAGGGTAGGAGAATGAGAAGGGAGAGCGTGGTAGAGCACATGGCGGATAGGTGGGAGTTGATGGCGAAGACTCGCACCAGGGTTATGGCCATCATCCTTCATTTAGTTTCCCTTCATCTTCCATAGCCCAAGGGTGTAGAGGTCATGCTCAAGACGAGCATGGTGATTGCGGTGATGGTGATGGTGTGGGTGTGTGTGTGTGCACTAGGCACACATAGTGCATAGTGTACTCTTTGGTGATGGTGTGTGTGTCTTTAGTGTGATAGTGACCCCTCTTTATATAGGGGAGGAAGGGGGAGAAATTCTAGAATTTAGAAATGAAGAAATCATTATCTACATAGGCCATGTGACTGTGGGCTCCACTTGTCTGGCTGTGTGTATATGTGCCAGAACAGTAGTCTCATGAGAGAGAGACTAAGAGAGAGACAGATGGGTGAATGGAAAATGAGAGGTGACATGGAGAATAAAGTAATTACAAGAGGGGAGAGAGGGGAGTGTGTTCAGAGGTGAATCTGTGTGCAGATGTGTGTGAACACAAGAAAAATCAGGTAACCACCGGGTGGGGATGGGTCTGTGGGCACCTTTTTCAGTGAGACTGAGTGTGTGTGAGTGTGGGGGAGGTTATTTAGCTACAAGACAAGAGACATGGCGCCCTTTAGAGAGAGAGGGGGGTATTTGGGTCATGGGATATGATAGCAGAGAGAAAGGGGGGGTGGGGTATACTATTTTGGAAGATAGCATAAGTTGCATGTGAGTTAGGGTGCATTATTGGTGAGTTATAATGCATTATTGGTGAGAGGTGGGGTAGCTTGAGGGGAGAGAGAAAGGAGAAAGGACAAGGGAAAGAGAGAGGGGGTTGACCTTTTGAGTGGAGGAGAGGAAAAGGGACACACGGCGGGGCAACAGTGAAGAAAAAGGAGGCAAGGTGGGGATGGGCTGCCCCGCAGGCATGAGGTGGCCTATTTTACCTTTCTCATATATTTACATAATCATACTTTATTTTTTTCTTACTTTTTCCAATGTCTTTTATCACTCCCTTCCTAAGAGGAGGTTTCCATGGGGTGTGGACGAGAGAAGAGGGGTATGGGAGCTTGGCTTGTGAAAAGCCCCCATCACTGTGTGCAAATTCCTTCTTGATGAGGTGATTTGCCGTTATGGTTGTGTGGGAAAAATCACTGCAGATAGAGGTGAACTGGATGCCGAAGAAGCAAGGGAGTTCTTTTCTAGATTAGGAATCAAGCTTTCTCTTACTACAGCTTACAACCCTGAAGGCAATGGAAAGAGTGAAAGAGGGCATCCTCCTATCATCAAAGCTTTGGCCAAGGCTTGAGAAGGAAGAGTTGGTGAGTGGCCAAAATTGTTACCATATGCTTTATGGGCTGATCGTACAACACATAGCTCAGTAACTGGCTACATGCCTGCGGAGCTAATGTATGGTCAAAAGCCAGTGATGCCAATTGAAGATACAATTCCCACATGGAATGTACTACCTTGGCAAGAGGGGCTTAGCAGGGAAGATCTCCTTGCACTGCGTATAAGGCAGCTAGAGAGAAGACCTAGAGACATTGAAGCTGCAAAAGAACGACTCAAAAATGCAAGGTTGAAAAACAAGGACTACTTTGATAAGAGACATCGACTCAGGAGCAAAGCAATTGACAAAGGTGACTCGGTTTTGGTGTATGATAGTAGCCTTGATAACCAGCACACAGTCATGCATAAGTTTTCAAAAAGATGGTTTGGACCGTACGTTGTAATGCATGTGCATGAAAATGCTACTTACAACTTGTCTGAACTAGATGGTACAGAAGTAAAGATTCCCATTGCAGGAAAAAGGATCAAAATGTTTCAGAGAAGAGGAGACAATGATCCAGAAGATGTTGATGAGGAAGAAGATCAAACCACAGGTAAAGATCAAAGTGAAGATGAAGATATGGAATCATCCAGTGAAGAAAAAAGCAAGGAAGATGTACAAGAGGGATGATCTTACAAAGAAATAATGTGGCACATACCGGAGGATGTACAGGTTTAGAAAGGGTGGATGTCGTGCTGTGACACGTACATAGTGGGAACGCATGCTACAAGATCTATCTTGTAACTTTTTAGATACATAATTATCTTTCCTATAATGTACATATGCATACTTAAGTATAATAATAAGCCTTCTATCTCATCCGATTATTTTTCTCAAGGGTAACCTATCCTTACTTTACCATCAGAAAATACTATGGAAAAAGCTCAATAGCTCCGCCTCTTTAACTTGGGGCAAAAAGCATTGATTCTTTATTTCTACTATCTCATTATCATCTCACACCCTAGCTGGATCCTATATCTAGGGTAAAATGCAATATATATATATATTCTATGTATTTTTTATACTTTTCTTATATTTCTTTTTAAATAGCTACTAGGAGGGAATCAAATCCTAGTGGGACACTAGGTGGCATGATTTCAAAAATACACTTATTTTAATGCATTATTGCCAGCATGATTACAAAAATTTGTCAAGGAGCAATGTCATGCTTTCATATGGCATGAGGTGTCCTTTGGAAGTAAATGAAAGTCTAAGCTAAGGGGACCACGGGAAGACTTTTGCTGCCAGAAATGGACCCTATTTTGATGAATTTTTTAAACAAGGTTCCAATCCAAATTGGAAAATGATTTTAAAATTAAAATCGTAGCTAATGAGCTGAAGTTTCTGTCTATATTTTTACTTTTTTATTTGGAGCCACGGTTGAGGAGCTATGATCAAAATACTAGACCCCAGTCTGCCCACATCATGCAGGGACAGCTCATTTCCAACTTTTCCAATTCCTATTCACACTGGCTCCTCTCTTCTTGTGTAAACCCTTGGGGGTTCCCTTCACCTATAAAAGGGGACCTCTTCTTCCTTGAAAGGAACTCAAGCATTCAAGCCATTGTTGAGAGGAATTCTTGAGGGAGTGAGTAGTAATGCCTAATTGTACTTAGCCCCATTAACATAAGCCCAAGCCTACACTTTCTCCTAGAGGAAGATTAGCCATTCTTGTACGCTATCCTTGGAAGATCAACTCTAATAAAAGAAAGTGTTGTACTTGGCGTATCAATCAACGTTGAATTCTCCCCTCTTCTTCTCTCTCCCATCAATAATGGTGCCGAAGGGTTTCAAGTAAGATGTGTTCTACATTGATGTTTTCTTGATTTCTTGTTGTTTTCATTTTCATCTCTAATCCAACATATATATATGTATCTAATCTCATCTCCTTAACCAAATCTATCTCTCTCATTCTTAGTAATTCATCCTCTCTAGGTTCTCTTTGCTACGGGTACATCTCTCCCCTCAGTATCCTTATTGCCTACGGGCAAGAATAGGGCTTGGGAGGGAAACTTCTCATCTCTTCACTTCTCTCATATCTACATTTCTCACATACTATCATAGATGGATAACCCATATGATGATCATTTCTATCGCTTTCACTCTGTACGATCTATTAGAATTAACGTATGGATTAGCCATAAAATACACTTTCAACAACGTATAGTGTTTCTCTTCGGCCCTGAAAGGCTCAATGAAATACTTCTATCACCGGATCCCATCATACTACCTCTCATAGACTATAATTTTTCTTTTGATGTAAGCGTAGTTATCTTGCTATGAACCAAGAGGATTTCTACACACAATTAATCCCAATCACTAGACAAAATATATATATTATGGTAAGCACAAAACTACAATTCCAAAGAACAATTCGTAGCCTATTTGGTGAGCCAAGATTGAATGCCATTAACTCATCCATTAACCCTTTCATATTACCCATGATACGATATGACCATAGCCTTGATGTTTTCATCTTCGTATTGTTTTGACATTCTCTTTTGTGTTCTTTCTTTGTGTGTGTGAGTGCAAGAGAGAAAGAGTGAGTCTTCTTTGATTGCACTTCTTTCCAAATCCTAGTCTTCATGGCATCTATGGTTTAACTCCTTCATATAGTTTTTGTTGAGTTCTCTCACAAACTCTCACAGCCATAAGCCCGGTGCTTTCCTGGCAAGACCGCAAATTTCTCGACTTTTGACACTCGTAGTCTACCTTTCTTAAAGTTGTTGCTGACTGGAGCAACTCCTTCAGCTTTTTCATGGATTTTACATGTACTTCTGTCCATTTAAACTTCGAATTCTTTCCAAGCAGCTGATAAAGAGGATCAGCTACATGTGCATAATGTGGAATCCAAATAACATAGAAGACACATGCTGCTAGAAACCTTCTAACCTCAGTGATGCTAGTGCACGTTTCTTTCATTCTTTGGATGGCATCTACCTTTGTTGGACAAGGTTTCCTACCATATGGCCCGTACATGTGCCCCACAATGAGCACTTCATTGACATCAAACATAAACTTTTTCCCTGACAATGTAAGATTTACTTCTTCCAATCTAGACAAAATTTTATCACAATCATTTATGTGATCTATCACAAATCTGCGACATCCCTTGAGATCCAAAGCTTCATCTTTGTCACTTTCTTCACATCATTTGACAGGCAAATCATCAATGAAAGGCATTGTGATTTGAGGAATAAAGTCACGTAAGACCTTATTCATCCCATTCATCATATGTGCAACCGAGTTGGTTGCTCCCTATGGAAAGGTACATATCCTTAGCAAACCCAAAGGTGTCCTCATGGTTGTCAAGTCTCTGCTTTCGATTGCAAGCTGAAATTGATCATACCCTAAGTAGAGATCCCCCATTGAGTAGATTGCCCTCCCTGCAAACGCCTTTGCAAACTCATCCACAATTGGACCTGTACCTACATTTCTAATTGTCACCTTGTTCACTGGTTGCATATCTTGGATGGAGCGTAGAGAACCATTCTTCTTCGGAACTGTGAACCACCTGTTTGAGTATGGAGCACAAGAAGGCTCCAAGATTCCCATTTTGATTTTCTCATTCAGTAGCTCTACTAACTTTGGCAAATGAGCCTTTGGAACTGGAATAGGCCGCAGATTCCAAGGCACATGAGGTATTGTGAAAATTACCATAGGACCTACAATAGAAGGATCAACACATCCTATCTCATGTGGCTCAAATGCAAAAGTCTTACCATGCTTTGAAAGCATTTCTTTGAAGCACTTTGTCTCCTCCTGTGTTAGAAACTCCTCGCGACCAATCTGCAAGTCTTGGAAAGACTCCTTTATGAAGGTTGTAAAGAAGCCTGCTCAATCTTTTCCCTGTTTTTGGGTGGTAAGGGTGAAGCTACTGGTTTCACCTTCTTTGCTACACTCTTGTATTTAGTTTTGACATGGACTTCTGCTCCAACTGTTTGGCTTTCTTTAAAGGCTTCTATTACTTGATACATTTTCATAGAGAAAACTTCCACAACTTCATTTTCAAAATGCAAATTAGACCCCATTATAGCATCAAGCTCACCCATAGTATCTACAAAAGAAACTTGTTCACACAAACCCAAAACATTTTCAGTAGGCTCTAGCAACCCACTCTTTTTCATGCCTATTTGTACATTATGTACATATTGCCTCTCACATCTCTTCAAATCTTCAACTTTTGTAAAACATACTGATCCATTCTTTGTTACCAAGGAGCTCGTTGAAAACGCTTCACCTATTTTTGGATCAGGCGAGACCCTTTTTCTTTGTGTACCACTACAATGCCGCTTTACAATGGTACTTAGCCAAAACCCATCATTTCTCTATGATCATGAAACTCTTTGCTCACCTTTGGTAGAGGATGTTCTCTGAGGTTGTCTCGATTTCTTTCATGGTTCACACAAACTGTGAGAAATTGGACAACACGTCTACCATCTTTGCTACGTATCCTAGCATATGCTGAACCATCGTCCATTACCTTTGTTTCCATTGGAGCTCCCACAATGTAGGGCTGTCCAAGGATGAGATGATATGAAGATGTATCCTGTACAAAGAAGTTTTGGTCAATCTTTACATCACCTATTGTTACCTTCACACCTGGACAATGCTGCATACAATTCACCGGATGAATTGTTTGCCACTTTTACCATCCAGCCATGATCTGTGTCCATTGGCCATTTACACTTGTTGTAGAGACTCTTTGACATTATGTTTATTTCTGAACCATGGTCAATCAAGGCAACAAATGGCTCTTCAAGATCACCTACCTTGATCAAAGTTTCTGTAGTAGCCCTTGCCCAATGACTTCGTGAATAGTAACTCCTAGGAATATCTTCAACTTCTTCATCATCATTTGAGAAATGCACTTGCTTCACTCTCCCACTAGATTGGTAGCATCCTACCACAGCTCCATCATTCTCCTTATTTTGCAGTTGCATCCCTTGTGTCTTTGAGGTTTCCCCTTCAACCTGTGGACGAGAAACTTTATCAAGGGTTTGCCTCTTCCTCTTGATGATGCCAATGATCTCCTGATGGAATTCACACTTTGCAATGCCAAGAACTTCTCCCAGATTAAACTCAATCTTGCTATTCAAGATCCTTTCCTCCAAGACTTTCTTTAAATCTGTAGCAACCTCAATATCAGATTGTAGTTTATAAGTTGGGCCTTTTGTCTTACCTTTCGTTGGCTCTTTCTTCTTTCCTGTTGTAGAATCCTCCATGAGTACTTCAGGTGGAGATTCTCCTTTTGTTGAGGGTGTTTGAGAAGGCATTGAGTCGCTTCTTCACCCACTTCTAGAAGCTCTTTTTGATGGTCCTTCATCAGCATTCTCACGTCTGCGCTTCTCTTCTACAATTGCCTCATTTTGTTGGCATTTTGTAATGTAGGCATGCACTGACCATGACTCCATTGGATCATTCCATCCTGTTTCTAGACGTATGCAAGCATCTGCTTCATGTAGAATCTCTTTTGTAAGCTTTTCCTTTTTAGCTAATTGCATGACATTTGGCCAAATTTGACCATGATGGTCACTCACCTCTTCATCACAAAAATGTTCAATTTTTACTCCATAAGTAGCTGCCTCAATAGAAGAGGTGGCATGCTTAGTTGCCATATCTTCAACTAAGGTTTGCATTCCCCCCTTCCCAAAGTTAGTTCTCAAGGGTAGACCTGTCTCTCTTAAGTGGATTTTACCATCCTTAAAAAAGACAACATCTTTTGACAAAGTATCACTAAAATCATCACAATCCCTTCTTACATGCTCTGTACTATCACACCAAATACATCTATTAACAAACCCTTCTTTGGGCTGTTGTCTTTGCCTAGGAAGTGGCCCTGATGGTTGGCCTTTTTCTTCAATCTTTGCAAATGTCACCTTCAAGTCACGCATTCCCTTCACAAGCTCATCTAGCATGGACTCATCAAACTTAGTAGCGATAAAAGTAGGCTTTACCATTTTGTCAGAAGTTGAGGTGGAAGGACTTGTAGTGTTTACTACCATCTTGTCCCTTCTTCTTTGTTATTTGGCAAGCAGTGAGACAGCACCTTCAACCTCATTCCAGTCGGTCTTTAGTCCTTGCTCAGCATCTTTATCTTCAAGAAGAAGCTCCAAATTTTCTTGAAACTCTTTACCTGCAGCTTGTAAGAAAAGATCTGTCTTCTCTGTATCTAGTGTGGCCGTTTCTGTCCTAGTGAGTTGTGCATAGCGCCGCTCGAATTCCCTAAGTAGCTTTGTTATTGATAGTCCTTGCTTTGGCTTGACTACCCATTCTAAGAATGTCCTTTTGGTCACTCTCTCAGAGTCCTCCATGAAATATTCCTCCTTTAAAGCTACTTTGAGTTCTTCCCAATTTCTCCCATGCCCATCTTTAATTACCCTAACATGCTCTCTAATTTTTGGAGCAACAACTAGCTCAAAGCTTTGAATTATCTCACCTTCTGACACGCGATGCAGCTCCATCTCCTTCACATACTCGCGTAAGTACTTGGTTACATCTTTTCCATTGAGCTGATCCATTCTGTTGACGACCGCTTGTATGGCCTTCGTTGTTGAAATATCCCTTCTTTCAGTAGCATGTTGTTGTTGCATGAACATTGCAAATGCTGGGTCAAAATGCATACCCTGTTGATCAACACGATCACCCATGGTTACCCACAAACTCTCACCCTAGCAGATTCGCGTCGGGTTCACCAAAAATTTGCATTGTTGCTGGGTAAAAATGGATACCCTGTTGCTCAACACAATCACCCATGGTTACCCACAAACTCTCACCCTAGCAGATTCGCGTCGGGTTCACCAAAAATATGTCGAGAAATTTGCGGTCTTGCCAGGAAAGCACCGGGCTTATGGCTGTGAGAGTTTGTGAGAGAACTGAACAAAAACTATATGAAGGAGTTAAACCATAGATGCCATGAAGACTAGGGTTTGTAAAGAAGTGCAATCAAACAAGACTCACTCTTTCTCTCTTGCACTCACACACACAAAGAAAGAACACAAAAGAGAATGTCAAAACAATACGAAAATGAAAACATCAAGGCTATGGTCATATCGTATCATGGGTAATATGAAAGGGTTAATAGATGAGTTAATGGCATTCAATCTTGACTGACCAAATAGGCTACGAATTGTTCTTTGGAGTTGTAGTTTTGTGCTTACCATAATATATATATTTTGTCTAGTGATTGGGATTAATTGTGTGTACAAATCCTCTTGGTTCATAGCAAGATAACTACGCTTACTTCAAAAGAAAAGTTATAGTCTATGAGAGGTAGTATGATGGGATCCGGTGATAGAATTATTTCATTGAGCCTTTCTGGGCCAAAGAGAAACACTATACGTTGTTGAAAGTGTATTTTACGGCTAATCCATACGTTAATTCTAATAGATCGTACAGAGTGAAAGCGATAGAAATTATCATCATGTGGGTTATTCATCTAGGATAGTATGTGAGAAATGTAGATATGAGAGAAGATAAGGGAAGAGAAGAGAAGAGAGTTTCCCTCCCAAGCCCTATTCTTGCCCGTAGGCAATAAGGATACTATGGGGAGAGATGTACCTGTAGCAAGGAGAACCTAAAATTTGTAGAGAGGATGAATTAATAAGAGTGAAAGAGACAGAATTTGGTTAAGGAGATGCGATTAGATATATATATATATGTTGGATTAGAGATGAAAAAGAAAGCAACAAGAAATCAAGAAAACATCAATGTAGAACACATCTTACTTGACAAACCCTTCGACACCATTATTGATGGAGAGAGAAGAAGAGGGTAGAATTCAACATTGATTGATACGCCAAGTCCAAGACCTTCGTTGATTAGAGTTGATCTTCCAAGGATAGAGTACAAGAATGGCTAGTCTTAGGCTTGGGCTTATGTTAATGGCTAAGTACAATTCGGCATTACTACTCACTCCCTCAATAATTCCTCTCATCAATGGCTTGAATGCTTGAGTTCGTTTTCAAAGAAGAAGAGGTCCCCTTTTATAGGTGAAGGGAACCCCCAAGGGTTTACACAAGAAGAGAGGAGCCAGTGTGAATAGGAATTGGAAAAGTTGGAAATGAGCTGTCCCTGCATGATGTGGACAGACTAGGGTCCAGTATTTTGATCATATCTCCTCAATCGTGGCTCCAAATAAAAAAGTAAAAATATGGGCAGAAACTTTCGCTCATTAGCTATGATTTTCATTTTAAAATCATTTTCCAATTCGGATTGGAACCTTGTGTAAAAAAATCATCAAAATAGGGTCCATTTCTGGCAGCAAAAGTCTTCCCGTCGTCCCCTTAGCCTAGACTTTCATTTAATTCCAAGGACACCTCATGCCATATGAAAGCATGACATTGCTCCTTGACAAAGTTTTGTAATCATGCTTGCAATAATGCATTAAAATAAGTGTATCTTTGAAATCATGCCACCTAGTGTCCCACTAGGATTTGATTCCCTCCTAGTAGCTATTTAACACTAGGTTGGTAATGGGACACTTTTATGTCCTATTAAGTGACCATTTTCCTTGAATTATGTCAAGAGTTTCAAAATGGATTTTGAGGTGCTATCTATCTAGAAAGTTGTCTTGTGAGCTGAAAAAAACTTGACATTTTTTTGGAATATTAATTCCATCTTTAACCTTGTCCTTGCACAACATTTCACAACCTAAACTGTGTGAAAAAATGGGTCTTGTTTTTGGCTTTTTTTCAACTTTTTGTAACTATACCACTCTAGAATTTATTTTTGTGAGGTCTATAATGCTAGACAACTATATTTAGTAGTCCTCAACATGTCCTGATGCTTCTAGGGAGAAATAAATATTAAAGTTGTAAGTTATGACCAAATTACAAAAATTGACAAATCCTGTTTTTTAGCCAATTTTAGCACTTTTATGATTTTTTTGGTGGATTTCATGATATCCAAATGCATTTTTTATTTTCTATGTCGCATATTGTAACATAAAGCTAATATCCCTTGAGTTTTGGGGCACCTAATACCCTATTTTGCATAGTACACAACGATGGTTGATTTTTTCAATTATAAAAGAAAACGAAACATTCTAGTATATCAAGTATAGCTTTTTCAATATTGTTAGTTTCTTGTGACAACTACATGCATTTTGTAGGTAGTAACCATATCTAGTCATAAGGATCAAATTTGGCTAGATATTGAATAGTTTCTATCGGATTCTACAACTCATAATGTTGAACCCAGTTTTTTCATGTTTGCTGTATTTAGCACTTCATCTTTGTCCCCAAGATTGCCCTTGGTAAGAGATGTATTATTCTTTTGACATGCTCCATGGCTCCTTATGAACATAAAGGACAATAGAGAACTAAGAAAACATGCATATATTATTTGTATTGAGCGTGGCTATAGAAACTTTGATGATAGGTTTGCAGAATGGTAAAAATTCAACTTTTTTGTACCTATTAATTTTGGCAAAACATAAAATAGTGAGTGAGAAGCAATCATATGTTCTGATCACCAACCCATTGAAGTTAACTAGGGAATTTATCTCAAGTCCTACAAAAATCCCTAATCTTATTTTTATGCAACAAAACGTAAGAAATGACTGTTTTGATAAAAATGCACTGGTCCATCAACTTTGGAGGCTTGGTGTGACCAAAAGATGAGAAATTTTACAAGTTTCTTATTTTTTCCATGTGTAGTAGGCCTTGAACTATAAGCTCATGAAAGGATTTTACAAAATGAGTGGATCTACTATGGTTTTGGAGGTTTTTTTCAAAACCCTGAAAGGACACTTTTATGTCCTGTTAGGTTACCAACCTAGTGTTAAAAAGAAATATAAGAAAAGTATAAAAAATACATAGAATATATATATATTGGAGTTTACCCTTGATATAGGATCCAGCTAGGGTGTGAGATGATAATGAGATAGTAGAAATAAAGAATCAATGCTTTTTGCCCCAAGTTAAAGAGGCGGAGCTATTGAGCTTTTCCCATAGTATTTTTTGATGGTAAAGTAAGGATAGGTTACCTTGAGAAAAATAATAGGATGAGATAGAAGGCTTATTATTATACTTAAATATGCATATGTACATTGTAGGAAAGATAATTATGTATCTAAAAAGTTACAAGATAGATCTTGTAGCATGCGTTCCCACTATGTACGTGTCACAGCACGACATCGTGCCGGCAAGACTATCATTTTTCGTTTCATCATCGGGCTTGTCCCAGCAACATGGATACGACTGCAAGTCCTTTATCCTCCTGCGACATTGTTGGTCGCTGTCGGCAACTTCCACGCCATCTTTTCTTTTTTAGTCTCTTATGGCTTCCCACCCTATTAAAATTAGGTTGGCCCCTTGTACTATTGGGCGGGCGGCCTCCCTTTGGTTGCCTTTGGGCGGCCATTGGTTGAGGCCCCTTGGATAAATTTAGAAGGGCATCACATTTGGTAAACATTTTGCCCATGGCCGTTGGCTGGCCACAGTTTAGTGGACGGCCCTTAGATTCTTTAAGGGCACCACATTTGGCATACATATTGACCAAAGCAAAGCCTCGCACGTCTTCATTTTCCAACATTCTTGACTAGCAATATCACCTTGAATTCTGTTTCCCGCTCTAGTGCTTTGAATGTCACCATAGCTTTCAAGATGCAAGTATAAGTGTCCGTCAAGGCAAAATGCTTTCGTATCGGCCACATTTGGCGCACATGTCGGCAGTACACTACATTAAGCCTGGATACTGGCCAACTCGAAAATACACTGCTAGTGGAGACGGGCCTTTAGTTGCCGCCAGTTCTTCTTTGACGGCTCTAGCTCATAGAATCTGTCTGAAGCTCAAAAATTACCAGATGAACTTGACTAATCAAGGCGACCAGGGTGGTTCCAAACCAGCCCCTCGTGATACTTAAACTGGCCATATCTTGCCAGCCCCAAAACCCCGATTGACAAATTGGAAAGATCAACATGCTCCTGGAAGTGAGCACCTTGGACCTATGTATTCCTATCATCTTTGACCTTTTATCAGCACGTCTGGGTACGGATCTGCTACTGACTCAACTTAAAACTGTCATAACGTCTTACTGTAGCTCTAATTGATGAGCCGTAAATACATGCATGTAGAGCCGTTCAAGTACTTCATAAAATCCCAGCTATGACCACTCAAGCATACTCAGTGTTTAGCATTACCAAGACATCTTTTGGCCCTTAGAGCTGCATCTGGCACACTTTTAACTTAAAATTGGCCTGTTAGCAAGCCCTTAAACTGTTGAATAATCATCTAGGATTCAAATACACCTGATTGGCATCCCTTTGCTCACTTTTTTATCATGGGAGCGGAGCGGCATGACACCACAGAATGGCTTAATTATAAGGGGCATGTGATGCTCATGGAAGTTGGTAGATAATGGGGTTAATAACTTCAAAGTGTTATGTGGTGTTGTAGCCTAGGTCAATGCCGCTACTAGGAGATACCATTACCCCTTGTAATATTTGGAACATGTGCTTGAAAGAGTTGCAGGAGAGAAGAACCTTATAGATTTTCATATGGGTACTTTGGATGCAATCAAATTACAATTGCACTAGAGGACCAATCTAAAACTGCTTTTATAATTGAATTTGGAGTGTTCGCATTTTGTGTTATGGTGTTTGGCTTAACCAATGCCCATGCTACCTTCCAAAGATTAATAAACACTGCTTTTACAGAATATTTGAGGGAGTTTTGTGAAGCTTTCTTAGATGACCTTTGTGTTTATTCCTCTTGGAAAGAAAATGTATCATGTTTATGAAAAGTGTTTGAAAATTTCAGATTGTATCACATCTCCTTAAACCCTTTCAGATGTCTATTTTGGGTTGAACATGGAGTCATTTTAGGTCATATAGTGTCCAAAAATGGGATTTCCACATATGAGAGAAAAATTAAAGCTATTTCTAATTTTCCACCACCTACAAACTATAAAGGGGTTCAAAGGTTCATGGGCCATGTTGGTTATTATAGGCGGTTTATTTTAAACTTTGCCAAGATAGCTTGCCCTTTGTACAAGATTCTTATTGAGTTCCAGTAGACCGCGAAGTGTGACCATGCTTATGAGTCATTGAAAAAGACCTTGACTAGTGCTCCCATTCTACAATTGAATGATTGGAATGTAATTTTCCATGTACATATTGATGCATCGAACTTTGCTATTGGGTGTGTTCTAGCTCAACTAGGAGAACATAAATTGGACTACCCCATTAGCTTTGCAAGTTGTCAATTAAATGATGCTGAGAGGAACTACACCACTACATAGCGGGAAGGTTTAGCTATAATTTATGCAGTAAAGAAATTTTGCTACTACCTTCTTGCCAACAAGTTTGTTTTCTACGTTGATCATCAAACGTTGTTGTATCTAGTAAATAAACCTTGTTCCATGAGAAGAATTACACGATGGTTGTTAATTCTTCTTGAGTTTGATTTTACTGTTTGGTGAGACCTGGTAAAAGATATGTCATGGTGACTCATTTGTCTCGCTTACCCAATTGTGAAGCCCCTACTGGAATTGATGATGAATTGCCCGATACTTCCTTGTTCTTAGTCGAGACCATGCTTGAATGGAGTGAGAAGATTGTGAACTTTGTAGTTAACTGTTGTACACCCAAAGAGCTTTGTAAAAACCTGATATATCTTGAAAATTATTAAAGGAATGTGAACCTTATTCCCTAATTGCAGAAACTCTCTACAAGCTAGACGTTGTGCTCGTGAGGATGAGTATTTATACATACTGCAAGAAGCCCACATGGGTATAGTCGGAGGATATTTCTTAGGGGAACTAACTACTAGAAAGGTGTTGCAATCAAGGTATTGGTGGCCTACCTTATTCAAAGATCCATCAATTTTTTCAAAAGGATGTGATGAATGCCAACGTTACAAGATCACACAACGAAAGGTTAAGATGCCATTATATCCTATTAAAGTGACTCAGCCATTTGAAAACTGGGGTTTAAATTTTGTAGGCCCAATGAGTATGGCAGCTTGTAACACTCAATCTTGATATATTATTGTTGTCAGTGACTATGTGACAAAGTGGGGGGAAGCCAGGGCGACACGCAAGGCCGATGCAAGGTAAACTACAAAGTTTTTCTTTGAGAACATTATTACGCAATTTGGTTGTCCCTTTGGAATTGTGAGTGACAATGGTACTCATTTTATAAATGGAGTGATAAAGGACCTCATGACAACCTTCATGATAGCCCACCATAAGTCCATACCTTATTATCCATAATCAAATGGCCAAGCTGTGAGCACTAACACGACCCTAATTTCTATCTTGACCAAAACATTGGAATCTCATCGCACAGACTAGGATTCGAAGCTGACATCAACTCTATGGGCTTATCATAGTTCTTACAAAGTGGCTATTAATTGTAAACCAATCAAAATGGTATATGGCCAAGAAGCACTTATCCCATGGGAGTTTGTAATTTCTAGTGTACGGGTAGCTTCACAAGAAGGTTGGGATTGTAACCCTTTAGTTGAGCGTTTATATATCCTTGAGAGGTTAGACAAACAAAGGCAATTGGCTGTGCAAAATTCACTTGTGGAGAAAGATAGGAGAAAGAAATGGTTTGACTGTCATCTAAAGAACAAGGATATCAAGGTAGGGGACAAATTCCTTATATATGGTGTATGTAACGAGAAGAAAAAGTTGAAATATGTCGAAAAAGGACCATATAGAGTATGCTAATAGACCCCACAAGGAACCATTAGTGTGGAAAAAATTGATGGAGTTGAAACCATCGAATTCCTCAATGGGAGTAAATTTAAAAGATATTATGATCCTTTAAGCCAAGAGGAGCTACGTGCCATCCATAAAAAAAAGGCAGCCAAGGCACAAGTAGAATTGAAGAAGATACAATCTCAAGCTGAGGCTAAGGAGCGACAACAATGTAAGACGCCAAACGAGAGGCCAACCTTGGAGTTACACATGCATTTCATGTTGAAACAAAGAATGATTGGTTGGAATCTGTCACACCTCTGCGATAGCCTATTGAGTTAAACAATGCCTATGGGAAAGTGCTATATAACTTCTTATTGGACACGGGTGCTAAATATAATCTTCTATCATATGGGGTGTGGTGTCAATTAGGAAAGCCATCTCTATCTGAGAGTACTATCCAAGTCAAGGGTGTCAACAAGCAAAAAATTATGGTTTTTGGAATCTGGCACACTTCTGTCAGTTATGACAACGGGGTTGTGGCTCAAGACTTTTTGATCATGCCTGCAGAACTATGGAAGGCAATATAAACCTAGGACACACGTGGATGAAAGCGACCAAATGCACTATTGATTGGGGGACTAAGAGTGTCACAACAAGAAACCAACTCTTAGCCCTTCCACTCAAGCCATAGTCCCTAAGATATCACCTCCCGAGAAAATACAACCCAAAATAGTGCATGTCCAAGACGTTGAACCATATGTACCTATGGCCCAACCCTCAAAAGCTTCAACTTCTATAGCTAAAACAAAACTTGAAACACACAAGACCCATCGTGATATAACGGAGAAAACATATAAATGGGTCCCTAAATCTTCTTTAGCGACAATTTTTGATGCTAAAAACCAGAAGCCTTGTAAGAAACTCCCCACTCGCTCCAAAAAATGTAAAAAAACATTTAAAAGACTAGTGGAAGCCAAAGGCTACTATGAAGGGAATGATCAAATCTGGGTGCCAACATGTAAATTGCCTATGGTACTAGAGCCCTAGAGGTTCCTAGTGTGGGTGCTTTTCTTTGAAAAGCAAAAAGTACAAGGCATACAAAATAAGCACACACATCAAAATTGAATCAATGTGAGAAAACTTTGGGGGGTCAAACAAAGGAAATAATTCAGGTGATGATTTTTCAAAAGCAATTTCTTTTATTGTAGCTTAACTACAAGGTCTTCTAGGTATAGCCTCTAGTCAGTCCTCGAACATGAAATACTTTGCTCTCGTGACGATTCAACAGCTTAATTGACAAGGGAAAATTGAGAAGCTTGTCCAATGTATTAATAGTTGACCTCTAGTGCCTTTCGACCATTAAGCTAGTGACCCCGGACTTGTTTAATTTTTGACCTTTACAATTTCTTATGTGTTTGATTATATTATAGTTTAATGTTTACTACTAGAAAATTTTTAATATTCTATTACCAATCAATTTGTGTGTCTACAATTGCATATGAGAATGCAATTAATGTGCCAATTTTGCTTGATTTTGTAGTCATTAAAGAAGACTAAGGACATTTAATCTTGGATGCTCTTCCACCTCGACGATCGGTTTCATCTCAATAGCTTCTAAGAATGGAATCTACATCAAGAAGGGGGACATGTTAACCCTCATGGACACCCTATCACCATTGACAAACGGCTTATTATTTATTTGATTGAGTCATGGATCGGGCTTGTCAGTCCAATAGGTGTATAGGTGATCGCCGATGAGAGGCACACTACTTATCTTATTTTTACAATAGTTTTGCAACGACCGACCATTGTGGGAGCCCATGTGTGAATGGGTCAAACTCTTATAAAAGGTCCATTTGACCTAAAAATCCTCATTCTTCGAGGTGCAAGCTAAGAAGTGCTCTTGCTTTACCTCTGTCTTCTCCTCCTTTGTGTGCTCGTGCGTGTGTGTGTGTGTGTGTGTGTGTGTGTGTGTGTGTGTGTGTGTGTGTGTGTGTGTGTGTGTTTGTGTGTGTGTATGTGTATGTGTGTGTATGCCTGTGTGTGTGTGTGTGTGTGTGTACGTGCGCGCTTGAGAGAGAGAGAGAGAGAGAGAGAGAGAGAGAGAGAGAGAGAGAGAGAGAGAGAGAGAGAGAGAGAGAGAGAGAGAGAGAGAGAGAGAGAGAGTGATCGAGCATTAGGGCGGCATAGACGACGGTGAGGCGGTTCAGCGCGGCGGCGAGTGTGACTCCTTCTCGAAATGCAATGCCATGTTCTGTTGTCTCCAAGTGCAAGAACTTTTACCTGCATATCAAAGCTATGTGCTAGTAGAGGTGCAATGGACAAGGGACAACACATACATGCTCAACTTGGCAAGAGCGACTTGTTGGAACATGATGTTGTTGTGGGTACTGTGTTGCTTGATATATAGGCTAGGTGTGGCTTGCTGAAAAACCGTAAGAAGTGTTTGAAAACTTGTTGTTCATGATATTATCACCTTGAATGTGCTTATTGGACATGGTCTTTGCAAGGAAGCATTTGAGTATATGAAGGAGAATATGAAGCAGATGGAAAACAAGGGTCTCTATCCAAATTCTGCTACTTTTGCTTCTACCTTGAAACCTTGTGGTATCATTGGGGTAGCAATAATAAGTGGTCACAAACTACATACTCAAATAATTGAAGACAATTTGTAAGGAAAAAGATTCTTGTCTCCAATGCATTGACGGATATGTATGCTAATTGTGGTCTACTTGGTAGTGCTCAAAAAGTGTTCCAGGATATGGAAATTCAAGATATGGTTTTATGAAATACGCGTATGACAGCGTATTTTCATTACAAGATGTGGGACAAGGCTATCATATGCTTTGAAATAATATAGTTTGTAAGATGTGCTCTATACAAGGGCCAACAGATACATGCTAAGATTTTGAATGATCCATTTTTAGAAAGAGACATTGTTACTGCCAACTCCTTGCTTTGATATGTTTGCAAAGTGTGAAAGAAGCACCGAAGATGTTTAACATGCTTCTGTTCAGGGATGTAGTCTCTTGGAATTCACTGATTGCAAGATACACCCAGCATAAGCTTTTTTATGACACTCTTAGATGTTTTGAGTAGATGTCCAACATTGGCATGACACGAGATGTGTTCACTTTTGCTTTATATCCTGCATGCATTGATTGTAGAATACACACAAGATAGGGCTAGGGATGTTTTCAGTGGATGGAAATTGAGGGCCTTTGACCATATGAAATCACCTATATATACATCTTGAAGGCATGTAGCTCTACCCAAGATGTTGATATGGGCTTAAATATTTGCGAGTTGAAGTGTATGTCCAACTTCCACTACCTTAGCTCATTTTTGTAGGTGCAACTATTTATGGCCAGTATTATGCGGCTCCAAGTATAGCTCATGCAAATTCAACAACCCTGTGCCGTTGGCCATCCTTCTTTGTTCATGGAAATAATATGCAGCAGGTCCCCATGCCTAATCCTCAAGATTCACACCAACTTGTTTTTGCACATTTTTCTCGTGCAAAAACAAGCCGGGTAGAACTAGAAAGGAGTATTGGAGACCTTTCAAAACCTTGTTGTCATCAAGCTGGAGGGGTACTTTGGATGCTTGCCAAAGTGACGAGCACTCTCAAAGATTAGATATTTGTGCAAACAAACCATGGTAGAGGTCTGTTCTAGTGCTATTGAAACCAAGGATATCAGATTTCAGTCGATAATTAGTTGGCCTAATCTGGAGTTGAATCACCAAAACTCATTACCTTTGCTGCACATTCATCACATTTTTTTTTGATGCTATCAGGCTGTTGGCGATGCAGATGGCATAGGCCGAAGAAATGGAAAGAGTAAACGTCAAAGTGGACATGAGGGCAGAAAAGCCAGTGTCTTCAGTGCTAGCTACTTGCACTTTTAGCAAAGGGTGTGAGGGTTTAGCAATAGACATTGGGAAATATTGCCGCTTATAGGGCAACTCGTGCTTTGATAAGCTATTGGCTTCAGTCGCACACCTCTTCCAACTCTGTTAATAGCCTTTCTAAAAATTTGATGTCAGAACAATCTGACTTCTGCATCTTTTGGAGGGATCACACCTTGACAGCTTTCAAGTTGCATCTTTTGACTAGAGATATTAGTTTCTAATGGATGGATGTTGCACCCTTTGCAAGCAAAAAGTGGTTATTGGAGGCCCAAAATCGATGGATCTTTACAATTGTTTTTTGCTCATTGTTGCTCAAAGCAGGGGACTCATGGAAGTTCAAAAGCGAACGCTTAATGCAAAAAACAAATCTATTGCTCTTGAAAGTGAGATCGTTGTCAAAGGCATCAATAGATCTTTTACAATTGTTTGTGATGAGCTTGAGTATATCGTCTCTGTGGCCCCAAAAACAAACTCATTACACCCTCATCTTTGAGGGGTGTTGAATAGAATTGCTACTTGATTCAGACCCTAATTGAAACCCCTTGGAAATGCCATACCTCAAACGGACTAACAAATTCTACGTTGTGTCACCTTGAACTATAGGTTGATATGTTGAGAAGTATAACGTGGGGCATTTCCAATTTCTAGTTGGTCATAGCTTGTCACAATGCCTAGTAGACAGCTGAATGCAAGGTAGGATGGGCCTCATAACTACTAGATATGACAACGTCCCCGTCACTTTTTGGCTCTATTTTGAATGTGAATGATATTGAGCGGACCGCCACGTGTACTAATGCCCATGAGCGTCACGTAATAGTAGTGATTAATGATATTGAAGGTGAATGATATTGAGCAGACCGCCACGTGTACTAATGCCCATGAGCATCACGTAATAGTAGTGATTAATGATGAGAGGATTGACTATGGTGACTTTTTCTATGGGGATGTTGACCTCAAGATGCCCATTATCATGTGCATTTAGGAATCATGATACATAATGCGGGCTAGTCACTAAGGAGGCAAAGAAGACATTATTGCTGACCGAAGAAGCTACCGAGAGAGAGAGAGAGAGAGAGAGAGAGAGAGAGAGAGAGAGAGAGAGAGAGAGAGAGAGAGAGAGAGAGAGAGAGAGAGAGAGAGAGAGAGAGAGAGAGAGAGAGAGTAACAGTGATAAAAGGACATAGAACACAAAGTTTCAAGGAGGATAGATATTCATGACACTCCACATTCCAATTGCACAAGGAGCGCATACATTCATAACACTGCACATTCCAACTGCACATGTGCAACTCCAGCTCGACAACATTGCAGGGTCTGTTATCAAAATTCAATTTCCCATGCACATGTGTTTGCTTGGCTGAGGGATCCACACATGAACGTTACGCGGCAACACACGGATTTTGTTTCTTATAAGTTTTTGGAGAGACATGCACTGTATATTTTGCACTTTCAGTCTGTCGCATTTCATTGCAAGAGGATATGTTTAAGTAGTCACATTGATTTTTTGTAGTCTGACTCAAATACTAGCCTGCAAATTGGACAATTGAAAAGCAGTAGTACAACATTGCAGGTTTGTAAAGCACCTAATTGCAGTTCATTCATGCATTATGCTTGACTATAATCTTGTAGGTCTTGATAACTTCATATTGACACCTGATATGGGAGAGACAAGGGCATGTATAGTATGGCATCAATTATTTCGACACTTAGTATGATATCAATTATATAGAGCTAAAGTAAAGATGCACAAGGTGAATTCACTACTACGATACACCACATGCAGTCACTACTCATGTAGTGAATTCACTACTCTCATACACCACATGCATTCACTACTTGTGTAGTCACTATGGTAATACATCACATGCATTGGCTACCAACCATATGCAAAGAGTTACGTGTGTAATTAACATGTGCAGATGTTAATCCACATCAAGCGTATAGTTCTAAAAATGAGATCCAAATAAACTCAAGCAAAGGAAGTTAATAAGCTAGAAGGCAAAGTGCTGTAAACTTGAAACTAGCGTACAGTCCATATGTTAGGTCATGGTTTGAAATTACTACATTGTATAGAAATTGGAGCATGCAATGTGACATCTTTGCTCACAAATCTATAAATCTGTCCCTCCTGTGCAGCGGCATACATCACTTATATAGTGATAAACAAGGTCTACAGACAAATGACCCATTTTCCTCGCTTTTGTATTATTGTTGGGTGCTTTTTCATTGGAGCAACAACAACAAGAGTTAGCAGGATTGCATCTATAGTCCGTTACTAGTTCAAGATACCAACCAGGAATCAATAGTATCTCCTCTCTATTCATGAGATCCATGAGCAATATCTAGATATAAAAGAGGTAGATATTATAGTTATAGGCAAATTATCCATGTCAACCCAAACAACTTTTGACCTTATTTTAAGACAAAATATCAACATAGAAAGCAGTACATTGGCAAATCCCTTCAACACTCAGGGGGTTCACTTTGTGTAAAACTACCATATCACGTGCGTTCAAGACATGTTTGTAAAACCCCTTATTTGTGAATTTTGTTCAGAATAAAATGTACTCTTTTCTTTTAAAATCAGTAAGTTGTTTTCAAATTTGAAAAAAGAATGCCCTTTTGTATATATATTTCTGTAAGTTTCAAGAACTTTAAATACCCTTCTGTTGAAATCACGTGATAGGTTACATTCTTATTAGATGACCTCCCCGGGCTTCAAAAAAAAAAGTGTCCTTTTGTCGAGCTACCCCCGGTTTGTAGTCACACATGGGAGCTTTGTAACACATGTCATATCACAAGCTCGATCCACTGGCTACATGCAACTTTCTACAAGATGTCATTCTCTTGACCATTATTCTTGAAACAAAATGAGCAGTAGATGAGATCAATTGTACCTTGGGTGCATGTATTATAGATGAAGCACATGTGCATGACTACATCAACAACTCTACCACAATAATTTGTACTCACAGATCAGACGTCCAACACTATAACAACCATTCCTTGAATAAGTTGTACAATCAAATTGACATTACAAAAGTTTAAATGAAGACAAACACGAATAACATAAATGTACTTCAATAGTGGCTCCTAAACCCTAAGTTCAATGGGCTAGATTTGATTACAATTGGCATGCATTGCATGATTATTGATAACATCGACTTGACAATTGGTGTGGCAAACGGTGCAACATGCATTGTTTTTGGCTGAGGGATCGACACATGAACGTTATGAGGAAACACACGGCTTCCGTTTCTTATAATTTTTTGGAGAGATATGCACTGTATACTTTGCACTTTCAGTCTATCGCATTTCACTGAAAGAGGATATGTTTAACTAGTCACATTGATTTTTTGTAGTTCGACTCAAATACTAGCCTGTAAATTGGACAATTGAAAAGTAGTAGTACAACATTGCAGATTTGTAAATCACCTCATTTATTGTTGCAGTTCATTTATTGCAATTCATTTATGCTTTATCTATTTTCTTGTTTTAGAAATTCTTGCATTATGGTTGACTGTAATCTTGTAGGTCTTGAGAACTTCATATTGACACCTGATATGGGAGAGACAAGTGTTGAACCGGAGGGAGAGAGAACAGGTAGACGAGAAGAGAGAGGGACGACACCATCGTATGCAATCCCCAAAGTGTGTGTAGTGATTACACGAGATGCGTTTATAGAGAGGGGACCAGGGTGCTATATATAGAGATAGTATATATAGCTCAACACCCCCACTCAAATGAAGGTCCCTAACTGTGGATGAAAAAACCCTTGGGGTCTCAATGGAAAAACCCACAGCTCTATATATACCCATCGTTATATTAAAATATTTTAAATATACATTTACAATGTTCAAAGGAGCTACATCACTCCTATTTTACAATGTGCCCTTTAAAGGGTCTTTAACAACCCTATATACAATTGAATTGATGCAAATTCTTCAATATCTTTGATCAGCTTGAATATCTTTGAGCCTCTATACACACAGCTTGATGTGACTTTCATCTTGTTAACAATATCAACTCAAGAAACATATCGAAACGTGAAGGTTAGAAATAACCACAACACATTGTCCTTAGAGATTTGCGAGGCCGTTCTAGAGACGTCATAGAGACAACCATAACAACGATGCAATCACATATGCAGACGACATAGAAACAAACATAATATCAATGTAATCACATGTGCACACAGATATACAAAGCCGGCATATAAAACACGATGGGGCCCCTTAGATTATTTGTATGCTTGCAAGCAGAGAAAATGTATTTCATAACATAAGGTTGATGAGACGATAGATTTTCATTGGGGCTGACGAGAAGATAGAGTTTGAGTAGCCAAACAAGACGACAGATGTTCAGTTGCCAAACGAGGCAATAGATTTTTAGCTATGCCAATCCGTGAGCATCAATCTTTTACTAGACGACAAAACTTCAATGTAGCCATAACATAAGTCATCTTGCCATGTTGAAAGGCTTCATGTTAGCCATAACACAAGGCTTTGACGAGACGAAAAGAAATCCTTTTAGTCCAGACAAAAATGTCCAACATCAACAAATAGAAATAGGATACGATAATAATAAACCTCCGAGAGATGTACCTTTAACTTTGTCATGTATAGCCGGATTGAACGCGATGTAAACCTCCGACATCAAGAGTAAATTATGGTTGGGTATCACCTCTGATATCAAGAGTATATCTAGATATGACCTTTCACATCTTGAGTATAGCCAAAACCAGTGTTGGGTACCATCTCCAACATCAAGAGTATAGACGGATCCTTATCTCTCTTAGAGGCCTCCTCATAATTCAAAATTGTATATCTTTGAAAAACCCATTTGTACATCTTTGAAATCCATCACTTTCTGCCTGTTCGATTTGTCTTCAATCATAATGTCTATATATTCACTACTCCTTTACATGAATCCGGCTGGGGGCTACGACCATATTCTAGATGCAATATCACTGGCATGAACCATGTTCAGTGTCGACTTCAATCTTTCTTTACCATGCCAATTAACGTCGTCAGCAAAGGGAACACTTCCCTAGACGATTGAACATGGGATCTTTGAAGTAACCGGTGGCGAGGCATGCAATTGTCGTTTAAGGGGACCTTCAACTAGCTCCGATCTTACCTCCGTCGTTAGCCTGATGCAACCTCTATCTTCAGACACCATACTTTAACACTAAGCAACAAATCTCTCTTTTGCTTTCTCAATAGGAAATTAGACGTACAAAAAAAAAAAACTGTGCATAAAAGGTTCGCAACAGGAGCTGTGCATAAAAGCATCGCAGTAGGTTCAGTCGCCAACAGGAGTACGTGAAGCCAGTTAGATGCCGCACTAATAATAACATAGGTTTGTGGCCGCCATAGATAGCACTCATTGCTTTATGTCACTCCAGGCCTGCTTTAATAATATCAATAAGAGAAGCTTTTGTGTATATGCTACTTTAATAATATCAATAAGAGAAGATTTTGTGTGCATACAGCACATAAAAGAAGCATGTATGGCCTGGGGTGCTAATAATATCAAGAAGAGAAGCTTCTATGTGCATACAGCACGTAGCCACACACACGAATCCTACTTTAGGTCTGCAGGTTGGTCATGAAGACATGGCAATTTGTTGTACATCGCCTGCCTATTTTTGTAGTACACGCTTTCAGTAGCACGCGTGAGGTGCTGTAATCAGCAGTCGACTTAACTTCCTCCACCCACATGCGGCCAAGGCCAATCTATATTCCTATGATATTGTTGTGCTCTCCAGATCGCAAACATACCTGTGATATGGCTGTGCTATCCAAAACCGAAAGCCACTAGCCTCTTTGCTTTGTCTACCTTGCAACGACAGCCATGGACATGGTTCATACACGCTTGCCACTCTAAAAACGTGCTCACAGTACAGCCCTAAAACTCCATTGTTCATCTCTGTAGGACTTGGAGTGTTCAGCGACGCCTTTTAAAAAAAGTTAGACCTAAAGAGAATCATCACGAGCAGAAAACGATATGAGCAGAATAAAAAAATAGCTTATCTTCCTTGTGATAAGACTTCAATATTCTCGAGCGCGCCCATGCAATCACCGCTCTGATACCATGTTGAACCGGAGGGAGAGAGCGCAGGTAGATGAGAAGAGAGAGGGACGACACCATCGTATGCAATCCCCAAAGTGTGTGTAGTGATTACACGTCATGCGTTTATATTTGCTTTTACTTAGATTCAGGCGACACTCGATCGGTAACGCGGTTAATAGAGTGTCGTTTATTAGAAGCATCAATTTCTGCATGCATGTGGTGTTCAGGTCGTTAAGCCGGCCATACGAGCGTCATATAATTTGTATGTGCATGTGCAATTAATTTTTTAAGTATTAAGTATATGAAATACTTGGTCGGTAACGCGGATGTGAAGAGTATATCATATACAAAATGTATGAATTCTTTGATTTTGTTGTTTTTAACTGTCCATTTGAAATTATATACTAGCTAATCATATTCAAAAGAATACTTTATTCATCAAATATGACGCCAAATCAAAAGAAATGTATTATGCGTGCCATTCCTAAAGAATGTATTTTGGCAATCTCATCATGTGCGATTGATCGCATACAACAGATTAGTGAAAGCGATGTCTACATCAAAGACCTCACTAGCGCTATATGAGATAACATAGAGCACGGCTTGTGACTTGAAGGCCAATACGAGTTGTTTCTTCCAGCAGGGATACAAGAATTTGACCCCCACCAGAAGGTTAGGACAGTGTTGGGCAATATGAAAGTATGTTGTAGAGACTTAAAGAAAGATATCCCACCTGCCTGTGACATGTCAAAATTAGAGCTTTGGGATAAATTGTGGGAAGAACAGAAGGTAAAGATGAAGCGTGTGAAAGTGCAGGACCAAGAAGCCTTACGCAAGAGATTGAAGATGGCCCAAGATGCGCAAGAAGCTTTGGGAGATTGATCCGATGCCAGCGGCACCAACACAATCACGTGCACTGCTTTGAATGCAAAGTGCA
This sequence comes from Adiantum capillus-veneris, assembly GCF_014529385.1. Taxonomy (NCBI): domain Eukaryota; kingdom Viridiplantae; phylum Streptophyta; class Polypodiopsida; order Polypodiales; family Pteridaceae; genus Adiantum; species Adiantum capillus-veneris. Next base: position 8,303,329 of record NC_140953.1, on the reverse strand, counting down.
CTCATCTTGTCGACATTCCTCACAAAGCCTTAATAGAAGGTATGAGGATTGGAGCAGGCTCCTTTGGTGTGTTCACATTATATACCATCAAAGGCATCTCATTTTTTCCAGACCACATTACATATGTGGAAAAATGTTACAAGAGAGGGATTAAGGCAAAATTTGACAGCTTTCAGACAGAGCAAGGAATGCAAACGCTTCACCCCTCCATTGTAAGGTGCATTGGGTTTACTACCGAAGCTCCTTGGATCACGATATTCCCATACTACAATGGGGGTACCGTGGGTGACATGATGTGTCGCTTACCATTTTCTCACAAATTGTTCAGACGACACATGCACATGCTACAACACAGCTGGAGGTCATTGCCTATAGCAAATCTTCCTGTAAGCGAGATAGACACGGTGCGGCTCAAAGCAATGATTGAGGAGATGCCACCCATTTGTCATGCCTTAATCGATGGCGTTGCGACTGCCCACTTGGCTGGTATAGTGCACAATGATCTGCACCCGTTCAACATAGTGTTGGACTTTACTCGCGCCAATAAACCCCGCATTGGCATCATTGATTGCGGTAAGATGCTGAGAACAGCAGCTAGGCGTGGAGTAAATAATTATCAGCATCCAAGCGCATAGTCGGATGAAGCGGTTTTGGATGCACAGAGAGCAGGGAATGTCGAGATGGCTAAGCAACCATGGATTTCTCCTGAACTATACGATCCACAGTGCACAGATGCATACACAAAAGCGAGCGACATTTATGCATTGGACTACCTATTAGACATGCTGGCGGATTTTTGGAATGCAACCAGAAAAGTTTATTTTCTAGAAGAAGTTTTTCACCACCCGGATGAAGATGTTATGAGGGCTATTTGAATTAAAGTAGATTTTGTTACCATATACATATGGTAGTGATGTGTGTGAACACACTAGGACCGCTGGGGCATTTTTTCCCTCTTTAGAAGGTTTTTTCCCTCGTGTGTTGTATATACGCCCATCACTCTAGGGCTATCCGTCTTTCCATTGCACACTAAGTAATACACTCTCTATTGTGTGCCTTGAGCTTCCTTCGTCTTCTCCAAGTTGTGTGCGTTTCTATGCAACCCTAATTCCAACAATTGGTATTAGAGTAGGTTGCGTCCTCTCGGGCTTAGTCACCAGCTGCTCCAATACACGCCTGCTCACTTTCTCCGATTTCAGTGAGCTTTGGTGAGCATTCGCAGGTCAAAAAATACTTCAGGCAAGCTCGTAGAGCTTGGTCTGCTTAGATTTTTGATTTGGGCTCATTTCGGCCTCTGTTTCCACTACAGGCAGGTCTGCATAGGCAATTTTATCATTTTGTGCAAAATTTTTGTCAGTGCCGTTTTCTGCATAACAGGTGTCTTACAATCTTCTACGGTTTGTGCTATATAGCACGTGTTGTTCTCGCTTCGTTTCTCCTATCGAGTAGTTTTCACATCAGGTGCAGCATTTACCATGGATGACAATAACAACACAAATGTGTTCAAGATGTTTGCTGCTGAGGACAGGTTGGATGGGGACAATTACCCTATGTCGGCTTATATGATGCAACACGTTCTTGTGTCAAAGGGCGTCTGAATATTGTGCAGGGCATTGATGTACGTCCTGGTTCTAAGGATGTAGGTGATGTTGAGGATGTTGCAGGTCTTGCTGCTGTTAGAGTTGTTTTGCCTACGACAGAACAAGCTCATTGGGATGTTAAGGATGCACAGGCTCATGCATTGATTGCATTGTCTGTGAAGCGCACCATTGTTCCTCACATCCATTCAGCAAAATCTGCAAAACAGGCTTGGGATATTTTGGCTAGTCTTTATGCAAGTCGCAATGAGGCTAAAATTGCTTTGCTGCGTAAAGAGCTGAAGTCAAAGATTATGCATGAGGAAGATGATATGGACACTTTCCTTGCTAGTCTCAAGGATATCAATGAGAAACTTATTTCTACAGGTGAAGTCATTTCAGATAGTTCCCTTGTGAAAACTATTCTTCATGCCTTACCAGATTCTTACGAGACTTTTGCTAGTACTTGGAGACTTATGACCCAAGGAAATCCTGAAGTTTTCAAGTTTGATGCATTATGCACATTTTTGTTGCAAGAGTCACTTTCCAGAAAAAACAAGACTAGGCAGCGTGCAATTGAACACGATTTTATTGCTTCTCAAAGAAAGGGTGGTAATAGCAATGCAGCCACTTCTTATGGTTCTGCTGCGAGCGGCAAAAATACTATTCCTAATGCTTCTGCTGGCAGCACTTCTTCTGGCAATTCTGGTGATAAGGGCAAAAAGAATATGCGTTGCCATTATTGTAAAGCTAATGATCACTTGATCAAGCAGTGTCCTAAGTTGAAGGCAAAAGAGGCTAAGAAGAAAGAGGGTGGTTCCACTGCAAATGCTGGTTCCACTATAAATGCAGCCATTGTTGAGTCTTCTGTAAAAGGAGACTGTAATGCTGATGTTGATGCAAAATGGGCTTTTACTGCAGAGTGCACTTACAATCCTATTGTCCATGGTGCATGCTTGTCAGTTGCTGTAGATTCACATGTGTGGTATTTCGACAGTGGTGCTACAAAGCACATTACCTCACATCGTGAATTGTTTTCCTCTCTCGAGTCTGTCCCTCATGGGAATTCAGTCACTTGTGCCAACAATGCCTCTTATCCACTTCAGGGAGTTGAAAATATTGTGCTTACTGCTGCTAATGGCAGTTCTTTCACACTCGTTGATGCACTTTGTGTACCTGGGATCAAGAAGAATCTCTTGTCGGTATCCGCACTTGCTAGACTTGGACTTGTAGTCAAATTTGTGGATGACAGATGTACAGTTCATGATCTCAGTTTTGGTGATAAAATTGTTGCATCTAGCCTTTTGTGTCGTGGGCTGTATAAGCTCACTTTGTACGACAAGTGTGGATAAAATTTTGCAAATGCTGTTGCAGATTCAAGGGCTATTTCAGATGCAAAACTTTGGCATGCACGTTCTGGTCATCTGAATTTTGCCAGTTTGTTGTGTTTGTATAAATCGATATGGTTGCTTCTTTGCCGCCTCTTGAAGCACCTGTCAAACATGTTTGTGAAGGCTGTATTTTGGGTAAGATGCAGTGTTCTAAGTTTCCAAAGGATGGTTCCGTTCGGGCCACATGTAGGTTGCAGCTTGTGCATAGTGATGTTTGTGGGCCTATGCAAACTCCATCCTTGGGCAATTACCGGTACTTCGTGACTTTCATTGATGATTACTCCAGGCATGCATGGGTATTTCTGCTTAAAGCGAAGTGCGAAGTTTTTATGTGCTTCAAACAATTTTTGGCTATGGCTGAAAATGTCTCGAAATGTACTATGGGCACCCTCCATTCTGATCGAGGGGGGGAGTATATGTCTCATGAATTTAATTCATTTCTGGCTAGTCGTGGGATAAAACACCAATGTACAGTGCCTTATACACCTCAGCAAAATGGTGTTGCTAAGAGGAAAAACAGGTCACTGACGGAAATGGCACGATGTATGGTCAAAAGTCAAGCTTTGCCGCATTCTTTTTGGCTTGAGGCCATCATGTGTGCCACTTATGTGCTTAACAGGTTTCCTACAAAAGCTTTGCAGTCTATTACTCCATATGAAGCATGGCATGATAGAAAGCCTTCTATTGAGCACATGCGTGTTTTTGGTTGTTTGGCATATGCTTTGGTGCCGCAAGTGCAGCGCTGAAAATTGGATGATAAGGCTGTCAAATGTATTTTTGTTGGTTACAGTACTGAAAGCAAAGGTTACAAGTTGTATCATCCGCAAAAAAACGTATTCTGGTTTCACGGGATGTAGTGTTTGTGGAAGATTCTGTTCAGCCCTTGTTGTCATGTACTAGAGACAGTAATGTAAGCTCACAGGACATTTATGACACTTTGTTTCCTCTTTTCAGTGTGGTGGAAATACGAATGTAATTTCCAATGAGGAAAATGTACAGCCTATGGGGTTTTCTGAAAATGTTACAGATCAGCCTATTACTGATGCAAATGTACATGATGTACTTGATGAGGAAAGGGCTGAAAATGAGAAGACTAGAGGTATGCCAAAATGGCTGGTGCACACTTTGTGTGACAGTAGATTAGATGCACCTTTGTCTAGTCATACTCGTTCAGGCTCTTGCCATGCATCTTATGCATAAGATTGTTATGCTTTGGCTGTGTCTAGTTTACATGATGTTGAGGAGCCTCTGCCTTTTGATGAAGCACAAAATTCAGAAAATTGGATGGCTGCCATGCAATCAGAAGATGCACTTATAAAAAATGACACATGGACTTTATGTGATTTGCCTCCTGGCAAAAAGGCCATTGGTACGAAGTGGGTTTATAAGTTGAAACCCAAGCCAGATGGTGAGATTGATCACCATAAGGCTCGACCTGTTGCAAAGTGTTATGCACAGCAAAAAGGCATAGACTATGAAGAGACTTTTGCTCCCACTTTTCGTATGACTACTCTGCATTTTCTATGTGCATTGGCAGCTCATTTTGGTTGGGATGTACAACAATCAGACATTGTTAATGCTTTCTTGAATGGTGACATATTTGAGGAAGTTTATGTAACGCAGCCTCGCGGTTTTGTCATAAAAGGACAAGAGGACAAAGTGTGCAAATGTAACACGACCTTGTATGGGTTGAAGCAATCTCCTCGTTCTTGGTATGAGAAAGCTGACACTCATTTGTTCAAACAAGGCTTTCGTAACAATCGAATAGAAAGCACATTGTATGTAAAGCGTGAGGGTGATGTACTTCTCATTGTGGTTCTTTATGTTGATGATTTGCTACTCACTGGACCAAATGAGAGACATATTGTTGAATTTAAGGTTGATTTGAATTCTACTTTCAAGATGAAAGATTTGGGGCTGTTGCATCATTACTTGGGTATACAATTTAAGCAGTGTGATGGTGGTATTGCCTTGTGTCAGAAAAATTACATAGAGACATTGCTATGTAAGTTTGGACTTGAGGATTGCAAACCTATTGCCACTCCCATGGAAACAGGTTTGAAGTTGAGTCTACATGATGCTGGCGATCCTGCTAATGTCACTCTTTACCAAACTGCTGTTGGCTGCCTCATTTATGTATGCAACACGAGGCCGGATATTCAGTTTGCAGTCTCACAGGTCAGTAGATTTATGCATAGCCCAGGGTCTAAGCATTGGCAGGCTGTCAAGAGGATTTTCCGCTACCTTAGTGTCACTTTACATCTTGGCTTGTTTTATCCCAAGGGGGATCATTGCCGCCAGACTTACATGCTTTTCCGGACTCGAATTGGACTGGTTGTCTTGACACGAGAGTGTGCACAAGTGGTTTTTGTTTCATGCTTGGCAGTTCATGTATATCATGGTTGAGCAAGAAGAAACCTACTGTGGCCACTTCGAGTTGTGAGGCTGAGTACAGGGAAGTGTTCACAGCTACGGTTGAGTGTGTATGGCTCAGACGCCTTATGGCTAATTTGGGTGTTGGACAGGACACTGCCAACACTATCTACACTGACAGTCAGAGCGCATTGGCAGTTACGAGGAACCCAATTTTTCATGCTCTCACAAAGCACATTGAGGTGCATTACCACTATGTCAGGGAGAGGCTCTCAGCAGGAGAGATCAACTTGGCTTATGTGCCAACACAGGATAACCTTGCAGATCTTTTCACAAAGGCATTGTCTCGTGAGAAGCTTGAATCTTTCCGCAAAGCTTTGGGCTTACTCCCCTTTGTGGACTGATCATGTCCTCAGGGCATGGCACTTCCCTTTACTCATGTGCCAGCTCTTGTTCACCGCATCACTTTAGGGGAGATTTGTTACCATATACATGTGGTAGTGATGTGTGTGAACACACTAGGACCGTTGGGGTATTTTTTTCCCTCTTTAGGAGGTTTTTCCCCCCCGTGCATTGTATATACACCCATCACTCTAGGGCTATCCATCTTTCCATTGCACACTAAGTAATACACTCTCTATTGTGTGCCTTGAGCTTCCTTCATCTTCTCCAAGCTGTGGGGGCGCTGCTGTAGAGTGGGTGCCATCAGAGGTGACGGGGCCGAGAGCAAAGGGAGAGGCCTCCAAGGGCTGAGAATGTGGTGGGGTTGTTGACCAAGTCAGGGGCCAGGACTCCAAGAAGGGCCGCCTACAGAGGGAGCGCAGTTAAGCTGCAGAAAGAGGAAGGCCGCAAAGGGGCTGGGCTTGGATAATGGAGGGGAAGAGGTGGTGGGCCGTCGACTGGAGGGCATGGCCATGAGCAAAGGATGCCATCAGAGGTGGCGGTGATTGAAGTCACGAGGGGCTGCAAAACCTACCGAGGGCGAGCTAATGGGGCTCGCCAATTGCAGGGATGAAGGGGCTGCAGGAAGCTTGAAGGGGGCCACCATCTGTGAGTAAAGACGAGCAAAGGGCTGCCTATGCATGCAGAGGGGAATCGATTGAGGAGTTTTGGAGAAGAAGAAGCCAATGAGGGCTTCAATGGTTGTTCAGCACGTGGAAAAAAGGTTCGAGAGTGTCCCTTGAAGATCTTGTATTGAGGTTGTTTTGAAGCAAGGATAGCAATCATTGCCGGGTTATTTTTGTGCTGTCTAAGTCCACTTATTCGTTTGTGCCCTAGCACGCCCGCGGTAGCGTTGGTTCCGGGTTCTGTGAATGTTTGTGTGCACACACACACACACAGAGAGAGAGAGAGAGAGAGAGAGAGAGAGAGAGAGAGAGAGAGAGAGAGAGAGAGAGAGAGAGAGAGAGAGAGAGAGAGAGAGAGAGAGAGAGAGAGAGAGAGAGAGAGAGTTGTTTTGTGTGTGGTCGAGGCGTGTCGCCTTTCTATGTGAGTGTGCATACCCGGTGATTGCTCGAAGGCGGTCTGTCTTGTGAAGGTCGGCAGAAGGTGTGCATGTGTGTGTGATTCTGTGTGGCTTGGGGTGTTGGACATCGGTTGGGCTATAGAGAGGCATCTAGTTTGTGTACTATGTGTATTCCCATTCCCCCATCTCAGCGTCATAAAAAAGCTTATGCTGGGTGTATCTTGCAATCGGTGAATACCAAGAGACTACATCCCAGAATGGAAGCCTATTGAATATCTCGCGTGCTTCTTTCACACTTTGCAAGCATATCAAGCAAGGAGTTGGCAGTAATAATGTCTCTTTCTAAAAATTGATCATTCAAAATCTTAGCATGTATGTGTTGGCCCTTGTATGGAGCACATATTACAAACTATATTCTTTCAAAGCATATGATAGCCTTGTCCCACATCTCCTAGTGAGTATATGCTGTCATAAGCGTATTTCATAAAACCACATCTTGAATTTCCATATCCTCGAACACGTTTTGAGCACTACCAAGTAGTCCACAATTAGCATACATATCCATCAATGCATTGGAGACAATAATTCTTTTTCCTTACAAAATTCTCTTCAATAATTTGAGCATGCAGTTCGTGACCCCTTATTATTGCTACCCCAATGATACCACAAGATATCAAGGTACAAGCAAAAGTAATAGAATTTGGATAGAGACCCTTGTTTTCCATCTCCTTCATATTCTCCTTCATATACACAAATGCTTCCTAGCAAAGACCATGTCCAATAAGCTCATTGAAGGTGATAATATCCTAAACAGCAAGATTGCAAACACTTATGCTTTTTCAGCGAGCCACACCTAGCCTATATATCAAGCAACACAATATATACCCACAACAACATCCTGTTCCAACAAGACGCTCTTGCCAAGTTGAGCATGTATGAGTTGTCCCTTGTCCATTGCACATCTACTAGCACATAGCTTTGATATACAGGTAAAAGTGCGTGCACTTGGAGACAAACAGAACATGGCATTGCATTTCAAGGAGGAGTCGTCGTCGCCGCCGCGCCCAACCGCCTCACCGTTGTCTATGTCCCTAATGCTCCATCTCTCTCTCTCTCTCTCTCTCTCTCTCTCTCTCTCTCTCTCTCTCTCTCTCTCTCTCTCTCTCTCTCTCTCTCTCTCTCTCTCTCTCTCTCTCTCTCTCTCTCTCTCTCTCTCTCTCTCTCAAGCGCGCGCACGCACACACATACACACACGCACGTGAGCACACAAAGCAGGAGAAGACAAAGGTAATGAAAGAGCACTTCTTAGCTTGTACCTACAACAATGAGGATTTTTAGGTCAAATGGACCTTTTATAAGAGTTTGATCTATTCACACATGGGTGCCACGGCGGTCGGTCATTGCAAAACTACTGTAAAAATAAGATAAGTAGTGTGCCTCTCATCGGCGATCACCTATACACCTATTGGACTGACAAGCCCGATCCATGACTCAATCAAATAAATAATAAGGTGTCCGTTGATGGTGATAGGGTGTCCATGAGGGTTAACATGCTCCCCTTCTTGATGTAGATTCCGTCCTCATAAGCTATTGAGATGAAACCGTTCGTCGAGGTGGAAGAGCATCCAAGATTAAATGTCCTTAGTCTTCTTTAATCACTGCAAAATCAACCAAAATTGGCACATTAACTGCATTCTCATATACAATTAAAAACCATATGCAGTTGTAGGCACACAAGTTGATTGGTAACAGAATATTAAAAATTTGTGAGTAGTAAACATTAAACTATGTATAATCAAACACATAAGCAATTGTAAAGGTCAAAAACTAAACAAGTTCGGGGGCACTAATTTATCGATCAAAAGGCGCTAGAGGTCAACTATTAATACCTTGGACAAGATTCTCCATTCTCTCTCATCAATTAAGCTGTTTAATCATCGCGAGACACTACAAGAGGTTGTGTGCTCTTGTGACGCTGTTAGCGACGGAAATACACTGGGTTTTTATAACCCCCGGCGTCGCTAAAACCGTCGCTAATAGCGTCGCTATGAGAGCGTCGCTATATGCGTCGCTATAAGTGTCGCTATATAGAGACGCTCATAGCAACGGTCATAGCGACGGTTATAGCGACGTTTACACAGAAGTCTATAGCGACGCTACAGAGCCATAAATAGCGACGGTTATAGCGACGCCCGAGAGAATTTTTTTTTGGTGACAGGGCATTGAATGCCCTGCCACCCATCAAGCATATTGTACTTGATTCACTTTTTAAAAAAAGTGCAAGGGTAGATAATAGACCCAAAATAGTCACCCACAAGACGCATTGTTTGCAAAATTGACAAGCGTAAAATTGATAATTGTACACATCATAGGCAAAATGAATTGATTGGCAAATGTAATAATGACAATTGTACAACATCATAGGAATAAAGAATTGATTGGCAAAATGAACTGCGGTGACAAATGTAATAATATACATGGTTCAAAAAGACGTATAAAATCCGTCTCATGATACATAAGCTATGAGAAACCCTAAACTAATGCTATCTAGCTACAGCTAAACTGACGTCGTCTAGTTAGACGTCTCATCGCGTCCAAGCGGCGTATCTGTCGGATTCTGCAAAAAAAGACAATAAGACAGCTTTCAGTAAGTATAAACATATAACGACATTTATAAAACAATACAAAAAATAGAAAAGAGTAAACCCTAATACTAACCATGCCGCCGCGAGAACTGAGAATGTCCATCAGGGCGTTTAAGCCCTTCCTGCCTGCGTACTCGCGCTTGTACGGTGTGGGATCACATCCTGTCATCAACCACTGTCAAAACATACAAAGATTTCATTATGTTAGAATTAAAAAACTCATAAACCCTAAAATATCAAACATAAAGAGCAATGCGAAAACACTTACAAAATCGGCCTCAAATGATGCCCATCCACCGCTGCCCAAGTGGTGCGAGCTCCCTACCTCTACTCGCGCTCTGGCTGCATCCTTTTGTTGCTTCCACTTGTCGGGATTCTCGCGCGCTGCTTTCTTCGCATTCTTCCAATCTTCTTTGGCCAGCCAATCTGGCCTGTTCCACCCATGCTTGATTTCTTTTTGCACTTCGGAATGCTTGTATTTACAGTATTCGCACATTCGAATCTTCATCAGGTCTTCATTGAAGCGTTGATCCCGTGTTGGAACGGGAAACTCATCATGAAGTACGCTGATGACTCTATTTTTTAAATCACTTGGTACTTCACTCCATTTGTTTAGTATGTAGTGTCTAAACAACTGAGAGCAAAGACCACGCATGCGCGAGATCACCTTCTTGCCGTCATCATCCATGATGATGCCGCCGCTGAAGTCGACGGAGTAAGGCAAGCCCTCTGGCCGGTGACGCGTGAACCTGGGTGTCCCGGCAGGGGTCTCTAGCGGCGTGTCGATGGGGGTACGGACGTCAGGTGTCTCCACCGGCGTCTGGGCCCCGAAGCGAGGAGTGTCGAGTGGGGTGTCTCCTGGCGGAGTAGGTAGAGGTGTGTAGCTGCTAGGAACAGTCAGCCGCGCAAAACCTAGCGTAGATGATGATGTTGTGGCTGGTGTGGGGTCGGGCAAAGAAGGGGAGGGTAAAGAGCCTCGTCGAACACGAGGCGGTGTGGAGGCATCGGCGGCGGAATCCCCACAACAACCGCCACCGCCACCACTAGAGCGCCGGTGTCTAGACGAGTGTGAAGCTCGTCTCGTCGACGCCGAAGCTTCGGAGCGCGCCGAATGCTCCGAAAGAGAGAGAGAGATGCGGATGGAGTAGGAACGCGCGATGATGCGCCAGAGCGATGACGCTCCACGTACCACTGTCTCTGCTGCGATGACAAAGAAGAAAGAAACTCCTCATCATCCATACCTGCATTAAACACACGAATATTTAAACTTAATATTGAATGAATAGAGTAGACAATGACGCAAAAACCATTAAATACAATGACGTAATGACGCATATAAATACAATGACGCAATGAATTGAGTGATAGAAGAGGCAAGTCGAAAACTCAGAATTTTCAATCAAAAGATGTGAGCGCGAGTAGAAAAGAGCGTTATACACCATGGAAGGTACTTAGAGAGCCAGAGCTTTTACAACATGGAGCAAAATTGTTCAAATACAATATTTGTGGCTTTAAGGGATCTCTCTCTCATCCTCGCATAACTCAGCATAACTTCCTATATCTATATAGAGCTCTCCGTTTAAACACATATCCTCTGTTTCATTTTGTAGCTCCTCTGCATGCACCCCATATAGAGTAGTAGCATCTTGATGCTCGTCTGGCAGCACCACCGCAGCGGCTTCTGATTGAGCATCTTCTCTGAATTCCTCCATTGATGCCGTTGTGATTGGCACATGGTAGCCTTCATACGTCCTTGCACTACGAGGGGCTACCTCTATGAAGTACCACCAGTTTGATGTAGACTTTGTAGGATGAAATATTACCTGCCAGAGCCACATAACTTACATGAGAGCTTTCAAGCACATAACTTGTAAAAGGGGGATGTTAACTATTTACATACTTACTTGTTCACAATGCTCGGGTAGTACGAAAGTGTCTCTTAGGTCAGTCCATTTCTTAGTAGAATCCACCTCAAGAAAACCAGACTCTCCTCTACGCACAGTAGCGTTGCGACCCTCCATGATTATCTTGAACCATTGCACGTCAAACAAGTCGACAAAAAATCCTCTGTAGCGTGCCGAAGTAAGTGAGTTCCGCCACCACAGGATCTGCATCATAGGAACGTCGTCGACTAGACTGATCAAATTTTGCCATGATTCCACAATCTTGAGTAAAACGCTTTTTGTCAATCCGTTCCACCCTAAAATGTCGACCTTTACACCATGCTGCTGTGTATGACTTATACTACAACGAACAAAGATTATGAGTGGCCGTTCAAACGTTTAGAAATAAAGTCACTAGCTAGTCGTACATTGCAAACTTACCTTGGTCGCGCAACCCCGAGAGTACTCCCACTCTTCCTCAGTCACTTCGTCACCGCATTGTTGTGTGCTTTTCAATTGGTTGTGCAACCATCTTAAGCTCATGAATGTTGGTAGGCTCTCCAGAACCGTCGGATAGTGCATCGGTGGTCGTCTTCCCCATCTCCACTCGATTCGTGCCCTTTGTCGCTCTTGCTTTGCATCCTCATATTGTGAAATCCACTTTTGCATCACTGGATTGTGAAGCATGCAAAATCGGTTGATTTTAGCGTCTAGATCTTCCGTCATCTTCTTCTCAACACCGAGATTGCACATGACAATCCCAGATATGCGCTCATCATCTATGGTTTGCCATAGCGTGTCCCGGGCTTTATCAAATCCGTCTAGCCACTCTCCAATGTACACTAGGGACTCTGATACCAACCAACCTTCTGCCATGCTACCCTCCGGACGTGCCTTTTGACGCACATATCCCTTAAGCGTTTTCATGAAACGTTCTAAGAAGAACATCCATCTGGAATGAGCTGTGTCAGCTATTTCCACCTCATCAACTATGTGAACAAGAAGATGCACCTGAATGGTTAGCATGGTAGTAGGAAAATGTTTCTCAAACATGCACACAAGCTCCGCAGCATTTAGTTTGGCGAATGGTATGGAGTCTACGTTGATCTCCTTTTGTGAGATCCATTGCACCAGCTTTGCAAGTTTGTAGATTGTGTTACGGATGTCTAGAGACAAACATCCCTCAATGACAACCGGTAAAATAAACTGTAAAGTATGTGCAGCAATGATATTAAAGTCCACATTTTATGCAATGATATTAAAGTCCACTATGAACGTACCTGACACATTTTATGCCAATCGTGTTGAGATGTCGAGCTCTACACCTTGAGCTGGCATCCACTACGGGTCTTGGCCGCTTACGGCATTTACTCACTGGCGCGTTAGGTGACCGACACGGAGGATCTCTGCCAGTGATTCTACAGCTGGACTACACTTATAGTGCCAGCCTAGTACGCTTCTAGCGAGTTCACACTTAGTGACCGCATGTACATATGTGCTACTTTTCAGCTATAGCACTTAGTCATTTTGTACTCTCTTTTCTGTAAAGAAGAAGAAGAAGCTTTCCATCTCTGTGTGCTTTGTGCTTGTTTTGTGTAGCTCTCTTGCATCCTCATTCTTTACATGGTATCAGAGCCTGGTGTAGGCAAGAGAGGCTAAGAGAGCAAGAGCATCACAATCCCTTCGTTCACAATCCACGACCAGAAGTTTCTGAACAGGTCTCCAAAGTGCAGTATACAGAGATTTACTGTACAAGTACAGTGGTTGTGAAACGCTTGATTGTGGACACTCGTTGAGTGTAGAAAGCGTTACAGGAACCACGATAGCAGGTTCAACAGATTTGAAGGTTTTTGCAGATTGCGGCTATTTTGTCTTAGTGCTTCAAGATGTCTGACGGTTTCAGTCAGATTGTTACTGAGAAGCTTGAGAAAAATAACAACCCTGCATGGAAGTTCAGAGTAACAAATTTCCTAAAAGGAAAAGGTTATTGGGACTATGTAGAAGGAGACAATGAAAAGGAACCAGAGATTCCCGAGGCAAATGCTACAGCAGAACAAAGGAAAGCTTTGAGGGACTGGCAACAAGGCCATAGCAAAGTGATGTATTGGCTGTCTATGAGCATCACAGATGGCATGATGGGCTATCTACAGGATGCTGAAACCCCCGCCATTGCATGGAGAAACTTAGGCAGAGTGTTCGAGGTGAACACCAAGGCCAGGAAGCTTCAACTAAAGTCGGAGCTAAATCAGGTTAAGAGGAACAACCTCTCAATCAATGATTATGCCTTGAAGATCAAGAGTATCATTGAGGCTCTTGGATCTATTAAAGTCTCAGTGGAAGACGATGACATTGTCCGTGCATGCTTGGATGGTCTAGGAGATGAGTATGTACATTTTAGGTCTTCCATGAATACAAGAGACGACATCCCCGTGTTCCAAGATTTGATTTCTATGCTTATTCTTGAGGAGAAGAACCTTGACACATCTTCTTCTCATGGCAGAAATAATTCTGAACAGGCCTTCTATTCTAACTCCAACAGAGGTAGAGGTAGAGGTCGTGGTCGAGGCCCAAGGGGTTGCAGGGGCCAATTTCTGGAAGGTCAATCAAATCAAAACAATACAGGTGGCAGGGGAAACCAGTTTCAAGGCAGGGGGAGTCAAAGAGGTCGTGGTGCAGGATCAAGCAGGCAGCAACATACTCCAGATAGTAGAGAATGTTGGACTTGTGGTGAAAGAGGTCACATGTCACGTGACTGTCCAAAGGGAAAAGCAAGTAGAAAGAGAGAACAAGGCAACTATGCATCTACTAGCAGAGATGCAGATGACAGCAAAAACGAGCGCATGTTTGTTATGCAACATGTAATGAATACAATGACTGCAGAGAATTCCACCCAAGATGATGTTTGGTATGTGGATTCAGGTGCCTCTAATCACATGACGTCTCGTGGAGAGTGGTTTAGAGATATGCGCAAACCAGATGTGTCAGGCTATGTGCAGACAGGAGATGACACAGCTCACCCCATTGCTCATGTAGGGGACATACCTCTAAATACGAAGAGTGGGAAATCAAAGTACTTAGCAGATGTACTTCATGTCCCAAACATTACAAAGAATCTTGTTTCTGTTGGACAAATGGTTGAGCAGGGTTTGCAGGTTCGCTTCAATCCAAATGGCTGTTATGTAGAAGATTTCCAGAATGGCTGTAAGCTGATCACAGAGGGCAAATGTGTGGGCAGAATGTTTACGCTAAATGTAGACATGCCTGAGGTAAAAGCTGCATTATTTGCACAGGGCACAGGTGTTGTGGCTGATGTTGACATTTGGCACAAACGCATTGGCCATGTCAATGAGCAGAGATTGCGCAGCATGCAATCAAAACAGATTGTAAAAGGTTTGCCCAAATTCAAGGTGGATGGTATGCATAAAGTGTGTGCAGCATGCCAGTTTGGAAAACAGTCAAAGGGCTCATTTCCACATGAGCGCAATGTATGTAAAAGGCCACTTGAGGTGGTGCACACAGATGTTTGGGGTCCAACCGATACTGCAAGTATACATGGTTGCAGGTATTATGTCTCTTTCATTGATGACCATACAAGGAAAGTATGGGTCTACTTCATGCGTAACAAAAGTGAAGTGTTTGGTCACTTTCAAGACTTCAAAGTCATGATTGAGAAGGAGACAGATATGAAAATCAAGACATTGAGGTCAGATGGAGGGGGAGAGTACTTCTCCAATGATTTTTCAGATTTTCTGCGAATGCATGGTATACACAGGCAGTTTACATGCAGATATACTCCACAGCAGAATGGGGTTGCAGAAAGGAAAAACAGGCACATTGCAGAGGTTGCACGTGCATTGATGAATGAGAAGAACATGCCTCATCATTTCTGGGCTGAAGCTGTAAATACAGCTGTGTACATTATGAACAGGACACCTACAGCTGCGGTGCATGATGTAACACCTGAGGAAAAGTTTACAGGTACAAAGCCTGATTTGGCACACTTGAAAGTGTTTGGCTGCATAGCTTACGTGCATGTACCAGATGAGTTGCGTAGGAAATTGGATCCTAAAGCAGAGAAATGTATTCTTGTGGGATATTCCCTTGAACAAAAGGGGTACAGGTGCTACAATCCTACTACACGAGAATTACGAGTGAGCAGAGATGTAGTCTTTGATGAGATGAGCAGCTGGTACAGTAATGCACATGGCACTATTGGGGCTGATGTAAAAGATGATGTGGTTGTACAAAATGTGAGGCCACAGTCACAGGTTTTGAGTGGACCACAAGAGTCCTCTTCTCGTGGCTCTGTTGAGAAACCATGGAATGGTAGACTACGTATGCAGGTTACTCCACCAACAGGTACAGGGAATGTATCACGAAAAGGAAAGGAAAAGGTTGATGAACCTCCCTTTATGGTTGATGCATCATCAGGTTTTTCACATGTAGACATGGATTCAGATGGTTCTGAACAAAGTCTTGATGAGGAATTTGGAATTCCGGCTGTCAGGACACCTGGTGTAAGGAAAGTACAAGAAGATGCTAGAGGGCAAAGGAGTGACCCAGGACCGCGCAGATCTAATAGAGTCAGAAATCCAGTTCAGAAATTGACTTATGATGGGTATCTAGCGCATCACCAAGCCTACATGGCTAAGGTGATACAGGATGTGGAGCCCACATGTTTTGAGGATGCAGTTGGAAATGTGCATTGGGATGATGCAATGAATGAAGAGATGGCTGCATTGGAAGCAAATGACACATGGGAGTTGGTGCCATTGCCAAGTGGCAAGAAAGCTATTGGCTGTAAATGGGTGTATAAAACCAAGCATAAGGCTGATGGTAACATTGAGCGTCACAATGCAAGGCTGGTCGCAAAGGGTTATGCACAGACGTATGGCATAGACTATGAGGAGACCTTTGCTCCAGTGGCAAAGATGACGACAGTGAGAGCTGTCATAGCAGTGGCTGCATCTAGAGGATGGATTATGCATCAAATGGATGTAAAGAATTCCTTCTTGAATGGTGAGTTGCAAGAGGAAGTGTATATGGATCAGCCACCTGGTTATGTCGATCCAGGTTACCCAGATTATGTATGCACACTTCTCAAAGCTTTGTATGGTTTGAAGCAGGGCTCTAGAGCATGGTATGACAGGATTGCCAAGTATCTTGTCAGTATTGGTTTTAGGAGAGCTCATGCTGATCATTCACTCTATGTACGTGAGAGTGATGTGGGGATTGTGGTCATTACCATATATGTAGATGACCTTATTATTGTTGGTGACAATGCTATGGAGATTGACCATGTGAAGGGTCTTCTCAAACAGGAGTTTGAAATGAAAGATTTAGGCGAGTTGCGCTACTTTCTTGGCATTGAAGTGATCAGGACTCCAGAGGGTGTATGGCTATCACAGAGACAGTATGCTTTGGACATGTTGTCAAAGTATGGTATGGCTGATTGTAAGCCAATTTCTATTCCCTTGGATGTGAATGCAAAGCTGAGTGCAGAGAAGGGTGATGTTGTTGAGGATGTCAACATGTACAGGAAGATTGTGGGTAGTCTAATCTACTTGACTATCACGAGGCCAGACTTGAGCTACACAGTAGGCTTGGAGAGTCAGTTCATGCAACTTCCGAGGAAGCCACATTTGGCTGGAGTACGACGCACACTTAGGTATGTGCAAGGTACTCTTGACTACGCATTGTTCTATGCAGCAGATGCACCATTAGCATTGTATGGGTATACAGATGCAGATTGGGCAGGTAGCATTGTTGATAGGAGATCTACGAGTGGCTTCATGTTCTCTTTTGGGAGTGCTGCTGTTACTTGGAGCAGTAAAAAGCAGCCTACGGTTGCTTTATCGAGCACAGAGGCCGAGTACAGAGGTGCAGCAGTTGCGGCGTGCGAGGTAGCTTGGCTACGCACATTACTTGAGGACTTGGGAGTGCAGGTGGACCAGCAGATTTCATCCATTGTGACAACCTCAGCAGCATGCAGTTGGCTAGGAACCCAGTGTTCCATGCTAGGACCAAACACATAGAGGTCCATTACCACTACGTTCGAGAGCGAGACGGTTGCTTTATCGAGCACAGAGGCCGAGTACAGAGGTGCAGCAGTTGCGGCGTGTGAGGTAGCTTGGCTATGCACATTACTTGAGGACTTGGGAGTGCAGGTGGACCAGCAGATTTTCATCCATTGTGACAACCTCAGCAGCATGCAGTTGGCTAGGAACCCAGTGTTCCATGCTAGGACCAAACACATAGAGGTCCATTACCACTACGTTCGAGAGCGAGTGTTGGCGGGCGACATCGACTTGGTCTACGTCAGCACAGAGGAGCAGATAGCGGATATCTTTACCAAGGCCCTCGGAGCTGAGAAGCTTCGACGTTTCCGGACTATGCTTGGACTCTGCGACATGCAGAGCTCGAGGGGGAGTGTTGAGATGTCGAGCTCTACACCTTGAGCTGGCATCCACTACGGGTCTTGGCCGCTTACGGCATTTACTCACTGGCGCGTTAGGTGACCGACACGGAGGATCTCTGCCAGTGATTCTACAGCTGGACTACACTTATAGTGCCAGCCTAGTACGCTTCTAGCGAGTTCACACTTAGTGACCGCATGTACATATGTGCTACTTTTCAGCTATAGCACTTAGTCATTTTGTACTCTCTTTTCTGTAAAGAAGAAGAAGAAGCTTTCCATCTCTGTGTGCTTTGTGCTTGTCTTGTGTAGCTCTCTTGCATCCTCATTCTTTACAAATCGTGTGACTTCAAACCGGTAAGATTTCCTTCTTTAGTAAAACACGTTCGGAGCGAGTGCATTACGCCAGTGGGGGTCCGCAAAGATCGAATGGTCTCTTTTACTTTGCGTTCTTGGGCTCCTGTGAAAATCCATGGTGCTTTAGGGAGTTTTATCGATCCATCAGACGCTGTTTGCGGCCAATATTTCTCCATACGATCCACATTTCTAAGGTCAACTCTGGCTCCCAAAGTATCTTTCTGGATCCCATCATTGGCTACATATTGGAGGGTGAGTTTCCACCAGACTTCACAAAAGCTCAGAAGAGGAGACTCATGAAGAAGGCAAGCATGTATCTCTTCCTAGAAGGCTCCCTCTATCAAAGAGGGAAGGATCAAGTGTGCAGACGAGTACCAACTATCGAGGAAATTCCAGCCATTCTAAAAGGTTTGCATGAAGAGGCATGTGGTGGTCATTTTGCCCAAGAATTAACTGTGAAGAAGATTTTTCTTTCGGGGTATGTTTGGCCAAGTTTGCATGTGGATGTTCAACATTGGTGTAAAAGCTATCACACTTGTCAGATAAATGGAAATAGAAGGTTGGTGCATGGCCCGAGGCAAATAGTGCTTGCAAATGGAACCTTTGAAAAGTGGGGCATTGATGCTATGGGTCCTCTGCCTAGGACAAAATGGTAAACTCTACATTCTAGTGGCTGTAGACTATATGACTAGGTGGGTGGAAGCACAAAGTGTGGCAAAGGTAAATGAGAGGACAGTGAGCAAATTCGTCTACACTCACATTTGTTGTAGATTTGGCACACCTTTGGAGATTGTTTCTGATAATGGTCCAGGGTTTAGAAAGGGATTGCTCACAGAAGTCTGTGAAGAACTTCGCATTCTACATCGTCACAGTACACCCTACTATCCCCAATCAAATGGTTTGGTAGAAAAAGCTAATGGTGTCATTGCAGGCATCATTAGAAAGATGGTGAAAAACAAGACAAAGTTGTGGGATTACTTCTTGGATGGTGCCTTGTGGGCGTATCGAACCACATATAGGGAAGCCACGGAGTTCACACCATTTCACTTGGTCTATGGTCAAGAGGCTTTACAGCCAATTGAGCTAAACATTCCAACAATGCGACTTCATGGAAAATCATCACAAGATGATCAAGAAGCATGGATGGATCGACTTCTTACCTTAGCTGAGCTTGAGTGGAAAAGAGAAGCAGCATACGAGTGCTATAAGAGGAAAGCCACACAGACAAAGGAGAAGCTTGACAAGAAACTGAAGGACAAAGGCATCAATGAAGGAGATCTTGTGCTAAGGTATGACAATCGACTCGATAATCGTTTTGATGCCAAATTTGAAACAAGATGGCAGGGGCCATACATAGTCAAGAAGGCTTTCAATTCTAGTTACTATCAGCTTATGGACTTGAATGGTAAAGAGAACTCCAGGAAGGTAAACGGGTATCGCTTGAAGCCCTATTTGAGTCGCCTTCTACCAAAGGATCTACCAAAGATCTGTCGAAAGGCCGCTGTCTCATGTAAGTATTGTTACATGAAGCATGAGTGTAACTCTAGCCAAAATTTTGAGGGGCCAAACAATAAAAATCTCGTCAAGGACTCTGAAGCACTCTCTTTGGAAAAGATGCTCTATGATGGTACATGAATATACCATCATCCAGGGGGAGGGCTAATGATAGCCGTTTTTCGGCTCTTTGTAATTGCCACAGTGAGTTACCTCACCCTACCAAAATCACCCAAACACTGTGGCTATCCCTACCATTTCACTGTACATAGGCGTGCGTGAGTCACGGGACTTTTTCCATATCTTCTTAAAAAACCCTCAATTAGCTAGTCATTGGGCTAGTTGAACCAAAAAAATTAAAAAAAATTAAAAAATATAAGTATATTATGGCCCATGCGTATGTAAATATTTCTTTGTATATAGGGCCTAAATAAAAGATTTTTTCATAATTATTTTGGTATTTATTTAAATATTTCTACCTAGGTGTGTGTTATTTATGCTCTGTACATTGCCTCACCATTATCACAATTTTTTCTTACCATTTTTCATACTCTTTATTCCATATAGAAATATTTTCATGTAAGCTTCTCTTATATTTGGTGTAACTCCACCCCAACAAAAATCCAAAAAAACTAGTTTTATTTATGTGTATATTTTTTCACTATTGTGATTTTTCCCTTCCTACATCTATTTTGTTTTTATTTTTTCTAAAAACTTAGAACACCAAAAATATTTATCTTTTTATGGTAGCCTCATAATGAGAGAGATTTCTTTTGACCCCTTTATATTTTTTCCACGTATATTATTTATATTTGACATGTACATATTTTTTAGACCCCTCAATATTTGATTTTCTTAGTTGTACTATTCACTTATATCATAATCTCAACAATATCTTCAATTATAGACCTACCAAATAAGGTCAAGGGTAGGTGGCATGCATACATGCACTATGGAGGGCTCACTCTTGGAGGTATTCAAAAGAATCATCCAAAGAAGGACCCCACAAGGACCTTGTGCAGTGGAAACAAACGGTCGGTTTTGCTGAATTTTTAAAGTTCACTTGCTCTCCGAATTTGAAAAGGTGATACAAACAAAAGTTGTAGCTCGTGGGCTGAACTTTTGCCTCAAAGTTTTTCATATTTTTTTGAGCTACAAGCTGTGAGCTATGATTTTATTAGTGGACCCCAGTTTTCCCATGCTATGCAGCCACACTCTCTCTTCCACTTTATCATTTTCCTCTTTCACACACACTTCTCCACTCATCATCCCCACCTCTCTCACCACTCCTCTCTGCACCCTACTCACCTTCTCCTCAACCTTGAATAATAAGAGAAACCATGGTGAACTCATACCTCCCA
Organism: Adiantum capillus-veneris; assembly: GCF_014529385.1. Classification (NCBI taxonomy): domain Eukaryota; kingdom Viridiplantae; phylum Streptophyta; class Polypodiopsida; order Polypodiales; family Pteridaceae; genus Adiantum; species Adiantum capillus-veneris. Next base: position 8,282,368 of record NC_140953.1, on the reverse strand, counting down.
CACACAATTCCATTCCAAAATTGACCACCTAGTCTCATTTTTCCTCCTCCAATTTACCCATATCTATCAAAAAAACCACAAAATTCAGCCTCTTCTCTTAAAAGACAGCATCATGGTGGTTGATTACTCAGCTTCAATTACCTTGTCTCTCAAGGAAGGTCAAGAGTGGAGAAAAAATGTACCGTCAAAGCTAGTGGACCATCAACAAGCGTAAAAAATTGGCCCTACTCAAGACACTTGGAGCATCAACCTTGTAAGGAATCCACCTTTTCTTACCTCTTAAGAGTTTTTCTTCCTTATTTGTATCCTACATGGATACTCCCATTGTAAATGTCCAATTCCATTTGTAAATTAATACTAACTCTACTAACACTAACCCACTATGAAAAGTCCTAACACCTCCATTTCTCTCCTCTCTTTCCCCACCAACTTCTTGATAATTCCAAGCAAAAGAAATTAGATAAATTGCTGAAAATATAACCCAACCATGGTTAGAGGAGTAGCCCTAGCCTTCAAAATTGCTATAAAAGGAGGGTGTAGCTAGCACAAAAGGGGGAGCCATAAGCAAGAGCACTATGCTATAGCTTGAGAAGCCAAGCTCAACCTCTCTAGAAGGAGCTCTTGAGTGGAAGCTCATTGTCTTATGCATGTGCATGTGTTGTAATAGGGGATTAGCAAGGGAACTCTATGCCATTGTAAGAGAGAGAGTGATCATTCAATTGAGAGTAGGAAATCTATCATTTCTCCTACTAGTGTAAGCCCAACATTCGCTGAATCAAGGAGGGTGGATTTGGACTAAGCTTGGATACTTTGTCTCCCTTCCAGCGTGAAGTAATGGACAACAATGATGCGTAAGTGTCTTGGTGTTTTTTGTTAAGTTCTTGATAGCTTGTCTCTGGTGTTGTCATCAATCTAGCCATAAATCCCACATACTGTAAGAGGGCGACAGGGTGGAGAGGACTCCCCTAGCCTTAAGACAGTGATTGGGGTGGCTTTTCTTGTGATGTGTTGTGGTGAAATTTACGCAAGCTATGTTGAACAAATACTAATCTCACTTTGATTTGTCATGATAGATTTGTAAGAAGGTATTAATGCAACAAGCACCCCCTCCCCCTTTCTCTCTCTTTCTTAAATATATAGTTGTGTTTGCTTGATCATTGCCAATACGTTTCAAAGCAGCCCGAGCACTATCTCTCTCTCTCTCTCTCTCTCTCTCTCTCTCTCTCTCTCTCTCTCTCTCTCTCTCTCTCTCTCTCTCTCTCTCTCTCTCTCTCTCTCTCTCTCTCTCTCTCTCTCTCTCTCTCTCTCTCTACGCGTCCTAGTTCGCATCCAAAACTAGGTGGTGCCCCAAATTTGTGTAGGGTTAGGTTGCGGGTTTGTGTGTGTGTTTGTTGTTTTTTCCAACCCCAACCCAATTGAGCAGCACGGGAGCCTTGAAGGGTGTCTAGAGGTTGCTCTTCTTGTTGCCCGCCCTGGACCGCCTCAGTAGATTACCCACATTCTTGAATATGTGCATTGGATCGAGCAAGTGATTGATCATGAGTCGGGGCCAGTATGGTAACTCGTACCATAGAGATAGTCTCTTCATCCCTGGAGGCAATCCGTCATCGCACATCTCCTTCTGCTCTAACCATGCTTGTGCAGACATCCTTGGTGGCTCTCTTCCCAAAAAGCCATCGCGTAACACATGATTCTCTAGAAGATACTCTTGATGACCTTCGTAGATTTGCTTCTTCAGTGAGGGCGCCCTACGTGCATTCAGTCTAGGTCCACATGTGACACATGCTCTGTATCCGCTTGTTTGAAGCCCTGCATGTATACACATGATAATAGATCAACTATGGGAAAAAACAATATTTACAGTGTCTGAGTGAGGAGTGTCAATAGATCACCTCAGCATTCTGTTAGCCCGGGATAGTCATGCATGGTCCACATTAGAATGCCTCTGATCAAAGCATTCCGTCGTCCTGTGTGTCGGCTCGTATCCACCACCTCTATGCCAATCCACAATTGTTGTAGCTCTTCCAATAGTGGACGAAGATACACATCCATATTCTCCAGTTTATATCGCCCTGGCACAATCAAGCTTAGCCATAGGTGCCCCTTCTTCGTAGTCAACCACGGGGGAATGTTGTAGTTGACGATGACAACGGGCCATACACTGTAAGATGTTGATCTTTGACCAAATGGATTTACGCCATCCATAGCCAGGCCTAAGCGCAAATTTTGAGCTTCCCTGGCAAAATCCGACCATGTTCCATCTATATGTTTCCAGGCTGCGCAATCTGCAGGAATTCATAGCACACCATCCGAAGATTTATTCTCCTCATGCCATGATGCTAGGGCGGCCATGGACTTACATTCGAAGAAATGCTTGATGCGAGGAAGCAGAGGAAAATGTCGCAAAACCTTTTGTGGAATTTTTGTCCCGTGGAGATCTACTCGATATCTTTCGGAATCACATTTCGGACACTTCTCCATGTCTATGTATTCCCCTCTGAAAAGAATGCAGTCATTAGGACAAGCGTGGATAGAATTGTAATCCATCCCCAAGTTTCGCAAAATCTTTCTTGCTTCATCTCGGGAATCTGGCATCACATTGTCAGCTCGTAGTATGTGCTCTTTACGCAATCTACACAACATAAAAATACGATACAGTCGTGTAAAAATCTATCAGATCATTATACATTTAGAGTTTTATTAAAGTAAACTAATTGTAATAGATCACCTGAAAAGCGCTGTGACGCTAGTGTCACTCCATCCAAACTTTGCCTGCATGTTGAGAAGAACCAGGAGTGCTTTCAATCTAGACATACATGCTCCATTATACAATGGCGTATCGGCTTCACTTTTCATATCATCATAGATAAGCCTTTCTGAATCCATGATCGTCTCGATCATTTCATCAATCTTGGGCTCAAACATTGCCTCGTTGGGAATGTGCTCTGCATGATCATCCCCCGAGCTCTCAGAGGCTACATCTTGTGGCCTCACATATGCTGCTTGACCAAAGCGCCTGCGAGCACGTCTATTGGGTTGCAAAATTGCTGCTTGTTGGCCAGCGTCAGAGTCCGACGAGTTATAATTGGCAACAACTCGATCTATAATAGATGGATCGAACTCGCCAAATTCGCGAACGTGCTGCAAAGAAACACGTCTTGTCCGTCGCACAGCATGCTTGCATTGATTACAAGGACATAAGACCCTCGTTGAGAGATAGGTGTTTCGGTTGGACGGTCCCACATCCTCGTCACTACTCATAATGAGGATAAAAATCTTATAACCTGGAAAACAAATTTAATATTCTATTGGCATTCTTTGTCTTATCTCTCTCTCTCTCTCTCTCTCTCTCTCTCTCTCTCTCTCTCTCTCTCTCTCTCTCTCTCTCTCTCTCTCTCTCTCTCTCTCTCTCTACCTCACATCCTCTAGTCATGTCCAATCCCCGCACACCTTGGTCTAGAGGTGCACGGAGATCAGAACCACCAGGTTATAATCTCGTCTTTATTGGTCAATACTATATTTGTGGGTACAAGAAATCTACAGACCCACGTTTACATGATACTGCATGTAGTGGACAAAACCCCTTTGCCTCTTCTCTAGCTGTAGCACTTCACAGCATCTTAACATCTTTTCACAGTAGATCTTTTCACTGTTCGTCTAACTCTAAACCCTAAACCGTAAGTAGTTCTTGCATGGACTCGATCTAACGTAAATAAGCGTAAATCTAAATAAACGTAAATCTAACTAAAAATAAACTTAAATCTAATTTAACGTAAGTCTATATCTAACCTAATCTTTAACGTCTTTTGGGATAGTTTCCTACGACGTTAAAACTCTCTTCTTCTTGTATGTGTGTGTGTGTGTGTGTGTGGGTAAACCTAAATAAACCTAAATAAATCTAAGTCTAATCTAATATAGCATAAATCTAAATCTAACGTAAATTATGTTATATTAAAAACAAAGAACTAAACTAACAGGGATTATAAGAACCTTAAAACTGATTTAACACATAATTTTTCACATAACTCGACAAGAGTTGGCATTCTCATCACTAAAGATGTGAGAGTTAACTTCCGGCGGTGACGTTGCCTCATCTCCATCCACATCTGACGACAGCAATTGGCCCTTTGGACCGTTCTTGCTCTTGTTACTAACTTTGAAGTTGCTGTTGAATGACTAGAGGTTGTCTAGATGGTCATTGTCGGGGATGTAGTGACTCTTGTCGCCCTGAAGATCCACCTTCTTCCCTATCTTCTGAAGACATTTCACCAGTACTTTTGGATCGACGGAGCCCACCATGAGTGAAGGCAGCAATACCCTATATTCCATTGAGGGCTTTCTTCACGCGCTTCATGCAGGCGTCGCAGTCTATGGAGACCTAAATCTAATTTAATATAACGTAAATCTAAATCTAGCGTAAATAAACGTAAATCTAATTAAAAATAAACCTAAATCTAATCTAATTTAACTTAAATAAACCTAAATCTAATTTAACGTAAGTCTACATCTAACCTAATCTTTAACGTCTTTTAGGATAGTTTCCTACGACATTATAACTCTCTTCTTCTTGTGTGTGTGCGCGTGTGTGGATGTGTGTGCCAATAAAAAGAGATAAATGGTATAACCTTTCTATCACCCATGCCAAGTATGATAGATTGGTTATTCCATTTCCCTCTTGAATAATAGGTCTTGAGTTCAACTCTTCGTCGGCTAGATCTTTAGGTCTTTTAATTTTAATTAGTTTCCTACGACGTTAAATTAGTTTCTCTCTCTTTCTCTCTCAATGTGTGTGCGTTTTTTTGTTTATGCATGTTTTCTCTCTCTTTTCCTCTCTCAATGTGTGCGTTTTTTGTTTATGCATGTTCTCTCTCTCTTTTCCTCTCTCAATGTGTGCGTTTTTTGTTTATGCATGCTCTCTCTCTCTCTCTCTCTCTCTCTCTCTCTCTCTCTCTCTCTTTTCCTCTCTCAATGTGTGTGTGCATTCTTTGTTTATGTATGTGTGTGTGCGTTTTTGTTTATGTTTGTACTCTTTCTCTTTCTCTCTCTCTCTCTCTCTCTCTCTCTCTCTCTCTCTCTCTCAAAAACACTATGTGTGTGTGTGTGTGAGAGAGAGAGAGAGAGAGAGGGAGAGAGAAAGAGGGGAAGGGAACATGAGAGTGAGGAGAGGGAAGGAGCATACCTAGCTCTCCTTCCTATCCTCGTGTGTGTGTGTGTGTGTGTGTGTGGAGAAGAAAGAGAGAGAGAGAGAGAGAGAGAGAGAGAGAGGGAGAGCGTTACCTGCTCCTTGCTTGAGGGCGCCGAAAAACTCAGATCTGAGATCTGAGTTTTTGGGCGCTCTCTGTTATTTTTTTAGCCCATCCGGCGTCGCTATGAGCGTCGCAATTTTTTTTTTTGAGCGTCGTTGTGTGACCGTCGCTTATATGAATAGCCTCTTGTAGTGAGAGCAAAGTATTTCATGTTTGAGGACTGACTAGAGATTATACCTAGAAGACCTTGTAGTTAAGCTACAATAAAAGAAATTGCTTTTGAAAAATCATCATCGGAATTATTTCCTTTGTTTGACCCCCCAAAGTGTTTTCACATTGATTCAATTTTGATGTGTGTGCTTATTTTGTATGCCTTGGGCTTTTTGCTTTTCAAGGAAAAGCGCCCACACTAGGAACCCCTAGGGCTCTAGTACCATAGGCAATACAAATGAGTGAAGTACCAAATCAAGCTGGGATTTCTCTTCTAGCTTAAGATTTTACATTGTGACACTTTTGAATTTTTTGTTTGTATGTTTTTAGCATTTCAATTTTGTAACTTTGGGGGGTGATATGACACTGTTACCCTTCCCAAGCTCATCATACTAGTAAACTCCCTTTATAATAGTTAAACTAAAAGTCAATAGGGACTAAGCCCACTAGAAAGCAGTTGAACATTGCACAAAATGCTACCTAAATTGGATCAAGAACCCAAAGTAACCATTGATTATTAGGAAGGCATTCCCCATGGTACTAAGAGAAGATCGCTAACGTTTAACTTAGTCAAACTAGCTTAGTCAGACTGCTTGATTCTCAAACCTAGACAAGGAAATATGAGAAAAAATTATATTGAATCTAATGTTTAATACTAAGCAAAGGTACTAAATATTATGCTACCAATCACAGTTAAAGCAGACAAACATGGATGCTTAAAAACAAGGGGCAATGCTAATGGACAAGAAACACTTGTTCGTGTTTATGATCGCGCTCAATTCAAAGAGTGAACGAGAGAAAGATTCCATGAAGTTCAAAATCCTAACTATGGCAATGCATTCTTGTACACATTAGAAAACACAAGTAATACCTCTAGGAGGCACATCAGTGGGAAGAGGTACCAACCTTTATTGAATACAATCAAACAACATAAGGAGTCCTAACCTAATTATTTGCACCCGCCTAGAGAGTCAAGGGAAGTGGATATTGAATAGATGAATGGGTAGCTCTAGGTCTAAACCCCTATCCTCATCATCGTCGAGCAAAACAAATTCATTATCCATGAGATTATACATGCCATTTGTATAATCATGTAACTCTTCCTCATCATTAGAGGCACAAATGTTCACTAAGAACGTCACTAGATGTCTATAGTAATCTTGGTCAAATGGGTAAGCTTATGCAATCAGAGAGACGCTCTCTACTTAGTAGGGATCAATCGTGGTCAAGAGACGTATCAACCATTCTAGTTCTTCAAAAGTTTTCTCACACACTAGCGTATCTACGAAATCCCATCCACAAGAAAGCACAGGGTAGACTTTATGAAAAGTGAAGAGGATACCTCTCACCCAAGGTAGGAGTGGATGACTCTAACGTACTATTCATATTTGTACACACCGATCAATGATGGTTAGAGTGCAAATATTATAAGGGTCATGTTAAAAGTTCGTGTCTTTGTGCATAATGTGTTTTTGATTTTGGGTCATATACTAGAACTTATAGGTTTCCAGCTTTTTGTTTAGTGACTCTTGCTCTTTTTTTTTTCTTGAGTATTCGGCTATATATATACATTTCCTAATATTGCGAGATTGAGAGTCAGGGAGGAAGGTTAAGAGGGAAGCAAGTGGATGATTATTGTCAGCAAACACTCCCTCCTTCCTTGGATAGATCATACCTTTTGGAACGATGTCGTCACCTTTTGAAACCAATTGTTCCAAGTTGTTACGGGTGAAGAATTTGACCAAAAGCTTTTGACCACCCTAGGCATTTCATCTAGTTGCAAGGGTGCTAAGGTACTCTCCCATGATTTTATTTGCAATGTTGTTGTAGGTGGTGAAGTTACAACGAGAGGTACAAATTCTTTCTTGTTTGTATGGATATTTACAGTGGTAGGTGGAGTTTGTGTCGAAGCTTGTATTTCCGTATATAAGCTACATGAAGAGCAAAAAGCTTCATTTTTTTTTCTATAATTGAGCTGAGCAAAACAATTCATTCTTGATTGGGTACCTAAACTAGCTCTGGAAGGTGTGTATTGTTCTATGACCAACATGGCCTATAATAACCAACATGGCCCATGAACCTTTGAACCCCTTTATAGTTTGTAGGTAGTGGAAAATTAGAAATGGCTTTAATTTTTCTCTCATCTATGGAAATCCCATTTTTGGACACTATATGCCCTAAAATGACTCCATGTTAATCCAAAATTGACATTTGAAAGGGTTTAAGGAGATGTGATACAATCTGAACTTTTCAAACACTTTTCATAAACATGATAGATATTATTTCCAAGAGGAATAAACACAAAGGTCATCTAAGAAAGCTTCGCAAAACTCCCTCAAATATTCTATAAAAGCAGTGTTTATTAATCTTTGGAAGATAGTAGGGGCATTGGTTAAGCCAAATGCCATAACACAAAATACAAACACTCCAAATTTAGTTATAAAAGCAGTTTTAGATTGGTCCTCTAGTGCAATTGTAATTTGATTGTATCCAGAGTACCCATCTGAAAAGATATAAGCTTCCTTCTCTCCTGCAACTCTTGAAAGCACATGTTCCGAATATGACAAGGGGTAATGATATCTCCTAGTGGCGACATTGAACTTCTTGAGATCCAAGAACACTCAGAGTTTCCCATTCTCTTTTGACACAATAACTATTAGAGACACCCAGTGCTCAATAGGATGTGTGAATCCACATTTGACAAGATTTTCAATATCTTCTTGAACAATATTTGCATACTTAGGATTCATTGGGTAGGGTTGTTGCTAGACTGGTTTAGCCATGCTATTCATAGGAATTGTGTGTTACACCGCAGAATCTTTCATATCATGATATGTCCAAGCAAATATATCCTTGAATTCCTTGAGAAGTTCTTTAAGTACATACTCCTCAGTCTCTGACAGATCTTGGGCAATGAAAATAGGTTTGGACTCCTCACCTAGGTCTGCTAATTCTATTTCCTTAACTATCAGTGGACCATCATAGACTCCATTTCTTCCATTGATAGGTGTTCTTTGGGCCTTTGTATACACAACCTTACGTTCCTCAATGGTATAGGGTTTGAAATGATCAGGTGCAGGGTGTAAGTCTATGGGGTCTTGTTGCTCTATGGACTTTGATTTCTCTTCCGCTTCCTTTTGTTGTTGAGCTAGCTCTCAATTTTATCGTCTCCTCACGATACGGCTCAACTTTAGCTTCTTTGTATGTGATGTCAATGGGTTGTGGAATACACCACATAACACTTTGAAGATATTAATCCCATTATCTACCAACTTCCGATGAGCATCCCATGCCCCTTTACATTTAAGCCATTCTACGGTAGATTTATTTTCATTTATTCTAGCATACACATTTTCTCGATATTGCCGCCTCTTATATCTCTTACTCTTCTGTTAGAAGTTGGACACACCCTACGGAAAATGACTGCTCGGCGGATTATTATTTTTTGTAATTATTCATTTATTGAGAAAACCCGACATTTCACCTTTGTAAATATCGAGGCTTACAGAAGTTTACAGATTGTATCGCAGTTTTGACATTTAGATTGAGTAGATGGTTAAATTGGAACATTAGGGTTTGAGATTGTAAGGTATTTATACCACTTTTTGACCTTATTGAAAAAACCTTTGTCATTTTAAAAAGTTTGAAGTCTGTGCGTGAGCGTACTGTGTACGAGAGAGAGTGAGAGCTTCATCTTGACGCTATGCACATATCGGTGGTCGAAATTGAGTGCGGAGAAGTGTAGAGTGTTGCCCCCGATGAGAGCTACGCGCCAATACCTACATTGCGCGCGTCCGGTCCGGTTTTGCGAGTTTCATCTACGAGCTTCATCTGGTGATTCGGTGAGCATACATTGTCCGTTTTTGCATTGCAGCATATCCACACGTTCGCATTGAGTAAAGCTACACATTAGACACTTTAGTTTCGAAAACGACAACCTGAAAATTTCTCCTAGACATCCTACGCGATTTTGCACCGGGTGTTTTGGGTTGGGGTTGCGGTTCATAGACCTTAGGGAGAGCGACCTATTGGTGTTAGTAGGGTCTCCTTCAAGTTCTGTGGCGTTTCAAGATTGTTTGATGGGTATTCGACTCTAGAAAGAGTTGTAGGAAGTTTCCTCTTATGCACTCCTGAAGGATGTAGCTTAGACATTGGGTAGAGACCTCTATAGGAATTAGTCGAGAGTCCGTCGCGGCGTATCCGTCCAACATTGGCGCCGCTGCCGGGGACGAAAACCCTAGGTAGGTGACCGAGACTAGTCCTTGAGGATAGGGATTCTTTGGCTTTCCAAGAGTCTCATTTTACATTTAGATAGGATCAGAGGGTGGAGGACTCTCTAGGTCTTAGAGGGAGTCTAGGGAGCGTGTGTCTGGCCTAGATCCTTCGACTTAGGTAGACTTACGTAGTTTTTAGTTGAGTTGTGGTGTAGAGAGTAGGAGTTGGAGTGGTAGAAGTGGTGAAAGGAGAGCTTGAGAGTCTGGAGAGGCCAGGAAGCAACCGAAACACCATTATCACCATTTCACATGATGAGTAGGAGTAGAGTGAGTAGGACATCATGATTTAGGATCTAGAGCACTTCATGCATGTATACTTGCTTGTTAGATTCATCACAAGGTTGTAAAAGACGCAAAAGTGTGTTTGAAAGCTGAGTGAAGTCCAAAAATTCATGTGAGTATTTCTGATAGAGCTATAGAGCATCATGAGCATTTCTATTAGGAAAAAAATAAAATTTAAGCCAGGAGACATCCTACGGTGTCGTGTTGTGACACGTACATAGTGGGAACGCATCCTACAAGAGTTATCTTGTAATTTTTTTAGATACATAATTATCTTTCTTATAATGTACATATGCATATTTAAGTATAATAATAAGCTTTCTATCTCATCCTATTATTTTTCTCAAGGGTAACCTATCCTTACTTTACCATCAGAAAATACTATGGGAAAATCTCAATAGCTCCGCCTCTTTAACTTGGGGCAAAAAGCATTGATTCTTTATTTCTACTATTTAATTATCATCTCACACCCTAGCTAGATCCTATATCTAGGGTAAACTCCAATATATATATATTCTACGTATTTTTTATACTTTTCTTATATTTCTTTTTAAATAGCTACTAGGAGAGAATCAAATCCTAGCGGGAAACTAGGTGGCATGATTTAAAAGATACACTTATTTTAATGCATTATTGCAAGCATGATTACAAAACTTTGTCAAGGAGCAATGTCATGCTTTCATATGGCATGAGGTGTCCTTTGGAATTAAATGAAAGTTTAGGCTAAGGAGACCACATGAAGACTTTTGCTGCCATAAATAAACCCTATTTTGATGGAATTTTTTACACAAGGTTCCAATCCAAATTGGAAAACAATTTTAAAATGAAAATCGTAGCTAATGATCTGACGTTTTTGCCCATATTTTTACTTTTTTATTTGGAGCCACGGTTGAGGAGATATGATCAAAATACCGGACCCCAGTCTGCCTACATCATGCAGGGGCAGCTCATTTCCAACTTTTCCAATTTCTGTTCACACTGGCTCCTCTCTTCTTGTGTAAACCCTTGGGGGTTCCCTTCACCTATAAAAGGGGACCTCTTCTTCCTTGTAAGTAACACAAGCATTCAAGCCATTGATGAGAGGAATTCTTGAGGGAGTGAGTAGTAATGCCTAATTGTACTTAGCTCCATTAACATAAGCCCAAGCCTACACTTTCTCATAGAGGAAGACTAGCCATTCTTGTACGCTATCCTTGGAAGATCAACTCTAATCAAAGAAGGTGTTGTACTTGGTGTATCAATCAAAGTGGAATTATCCACTCTTCTTCTCTCTCCCATCAATAATGGTGCCGAAGGGTTTCAAGTAAGATGTGTTCTACATTGATTCTTTCTTGATTTCTTGTTGTTTTCATTTTCATTTCTAATCCAACATATATATATATATATATATATATATATATATATATATATATATATATATATATATATATATATATATATCTAATCGCATCTCCTTAACCAAACCTATCTCCCTCACTCTTAGTAATTCATCCTCTCTAGGTTCTCTTTGCTACAGGTACATCTCTCCCCACAGTATCCTTATTGCCTACGGGCAAGAATAGGGCTTGGGAGGGAAACTTCTCATCTCTTCACTTCTCTCATATCTACATTTCTCACATACTATCCTAGATGAATAACCCACATGATGAGCATTTCTATTTCTTTCACTCTGTACGATCTATTAGAATTAACGTATGGATTAGCCGTAAAATACACTTTCAACAACGTATAGTGTTTCTCTTCGGCCCTGAAAGGCTCAATGAAATACTTCTATCACCGGATCCCATCATACTACCTCTCATAGACTATAATTTTTCTTTTGATGTAAGCGTAGTTATCTTGCTATGAACCAAGAGGATTTGTACACACAATTAATCCCAATCACTAGACAAAATATATATATTATGGTAAGCACAAAACTACAATTCCAAAGAACAATTCGTAGCCTATTTGGTCAGCCATGTTGAATGCTATTAACTCATCCATTAACCCTTTCATATTACCCATGATACGATATGACCATAGCCTTGATGTTTTCATCTTCGTATTGTTTTGACATTCTCTTTTGCGTTCTTTCTTTGTGTGTGTGAGTGCAAGAGAGAAAGAGTGAGTCTTCTTTGATTGCACTTCTTTCCAAACCCTAGTCTTCATGGCATCTATGGTTTAACTCCTTCATATAGTTTTTGTTGAGTTCTCTCACAAACTCTCACAGCCATAAGCCCGGTGCTTTCCTGGCAAGACCGCAAATTTCTTGACATATTTTTGGTGAACCCGACGCGAACAAGCCGAGGTGAGAGTACATAAAGATGGTTAGCAAAGTGGAGCAGTTATATGTTGAAATGAAAGAGCGTGAAGACAGATGCAAATGGCTTGTAGAAGAAGATCGAATTCAAAAAGCGATTGAAATCGCTATGCAATCCGTATATAATGAGCTTAATATATTCGAAGGCTATGATCCAGAAGGATATCTTGAGTGCTATGTGACAGAGATGAGGCTTCAAGAAATTCCAGAAGCTCGGATGATTGCAGCATTTGTTGAACTTGTGAGTGATGATTTCAAGCACCAAGTTCAAGACTATGCAAGTGTATATGCAAGCAACTGGGGTGAGTTTTCTACAGCTATAACACAGGTATGCTTGGAACATCAAGACCAAGAGATGGAGCAGAGTGGAAGTGGATGTGACCAGCTAGAGTTGGTGTCTCCTGTAAGCCATGCAAGTGTCAACACATCCATACAAGCCAATTTAGAAGCAGTAATAGATGCATATCTTTTGCAAGATGCAAATTTATTGTATGCAGATGAAGCAGACATAATGCAAGCTATTTATGCACGTTTGGGTCTTGTAACCTTCGTATCTCAAGATAATGACTCTCATGATGCTATCGAAGCGCCTGAAATGGCTCAAAGCGACTTAGAGGATGATGCAAACTCGTCGGCTATGATAGATGATTTGGACGCTCCTTTTGATTCGTTTGAAGATGCACATGAGTGTATATACAAGGATGAGGATGCTATGGTTTTGACAGAGGATGTGAAGGGAAAATAGGTGGAAGACGGCTATATTAGTGATGTACTACAATCTACTTTTGAGCAGATCCAGGAACTTTTACCAAGTTTAGAAGAGCCGGATGCCTATACTGAAGACATATACCAGGATGAGGAAGCCATTATCAATGCTTTCCTATGCGAGTTTGATGCATGTGGTACTACCCAAATGGATATGCCTAGCTGCAAAAGTGCTGATTTAGAGGGGGTGACTGAAAATCTCTTCCTTTGTGAGTATAGCTCTGCTAGTAGCATTGTGGATTGTGAAGTACCTCTGTTAGACGAGGTGGAAGAAGAGGAGTGCATTGACAGAGTAATATGTATGTCTTGTATATATGGAGTAGCAGATGTGATGCAGATGACTCATGAAATTGTGCCTTATTTAGAGCTAGATGCAACAAGCTTTCACAATTCCATGGTAGAGGAAGGAATGACAGATGTAGATTCTCTGCATGAGGATTGGGGTTCTGCAGATGAAGCTATGAATCTTCAAGATTCACAAATCAAAGATAGAGAAGTGTTTGGTTATGCTATACAGGTTGAAGTGACATCAGAGGATAGAGTAGAAGAGCAAGAAACCTCTTGGGATATGGTCTGTGATTGGGGTGATATTTCTTATCTGTGTGAAGATGCAAATAAAGATGCTTTCCATAAAGTGCCTACTATACAGGGTTGCCTGCAGGTATGCAAACAATAGCTGAGGCATAAAATGGATTTAGGTCTTGTGTCACAGGGTATAAATTGCAAGCAGGTTTGTGAGCATCTATCTGCTATGGATAGGAAGGGTATACATGGTGATTCCTTGAAGCAAGAAGAGGATGCTAGCTCTATGATGACACCAGAGTCATGTAATGAAGAAGGGTTCTCCCTAGATGAGTGGAGACATGATTCAGTTGAAGATAATTTAGTGATGAGTCAAAAAGGAAGAAGGGGTGAAGATATTGTGTCAGAGACTAACTCCAAGGAGATTTTTGAGCAGTCGGTTACAAGTGACCGGGAGCATACCTACCAGGATGATTTGGAAAGGGAATTAGACACCATATTTGAGAGGTATGCAAAGTTTTATGCTATAAAGCTGCAGAGGTATTTGGTAAAAGGTGAGAGAATTGATGAGAGGTTTACCATGCACATTTCTGAGGTTTCGCTCGATGTTGAGAAAGTCTATCTAGAGGATTCTTTTGAGAATGAAGATGCAGATTCAGACTTCTATGCGAAAGAGGTACATATGGATTTACAGGTTGGTCAGAAGGTTGAAGTGCAGTTTCAAAAATCTTTCAAGTATATTACAGGAAGCCTGGAAGTGTTTTTTGAAGAGGAGGATGAGGAACTTATGTCTCTACGTCATGAAGATTTTGCGCATAATGGAGTTTTGTTACAGATGTTTTGGAGACAGATGTATATAACAATTCCTTCTGATCTGAGAGCAATTAAAATATGCGAAGAATCTCAATGCTTAGTACAATACAAGTTTTTGAGTTACCCATATGATCCTGGAGGAGGTCATGGGATGACAGGGGATACAGTTGCTTTCACAAGTTACCATGAGGTTGGCACATGCCAGAGGATGTGCAGGTTTAGAGGGGGTGGATGTCCTGTTGTGACACGTACATACTGGAAACGCATCCTACAAGAGTTATCTTGTAATTTTTTTAGATACATAATTATCTTTCTTATAATGTACATATGCATATTTAAGTATAATAATAAGCTTTCTATCTCATCCTATTATTTTTCTCAAGGGTAACCTATCCTTACTTTACCATCAGAAAATACTATGGGAAAATCTCAATAGCTCCGCCTCTTTAACTTGGGGCAAAAAGAATTGATTCTTTATTTCTACTATTTCATTATCATCTCACACCCTAGCTAGATCCTATATCTAGGGTAAACTCCAATATATATATATTCTACATATTTTTTATACTTTTCTTATATTTCTTTTTAAATAGCTACTAGGAGAGAATCAAATCCTAGTGGGACACTAGGTGGCATGATTTAAAAGATACACTTATTTTAATGCATTATTGCAAGCATGATTACAAAACTTTGTCAAGGAGCAATGTCATGCTTTCATATGGCATGAGGTGTCCTTTGGAATTAAATGAAAGTCTGGGCTAAGGAGACCACATGAAGACTTTTGTTGCCATAAATAAACCCTATTTTGATGAATTTTTTACACAAGGTTCCAATCCGAATTGGAAAACGATTTTAAAATGAAAATCGTAGCTAATGAGCTGAAGTTTTTTCCCATATTTTTACTTTTTTATTTGGAGCCACGGTTGAGGAGATATGATCAAAATACCGGACCCCAGTCTACCCACATCATGCAGGGGCAGCTCATTTCCAACTTTTCCAATTCCTGTTCACACTGGCTCCTCTCTTCTTGTGTAAACCCTTGGGGGTTCCCTTCACCTATAAAAGGGGACCTCTTCTTCCTTGTAAGGAACACAAGCATTCAAGCCATTGATGAGATGAATTCTTGAGGGAGTGAGTAGTAATGCCTAATTGTACTTAGCCCCATTAACATAAGCCCAAGCCTACACTTTCTCCTAGAGGAAGACTAGCCATTCTTGTACGCTATCCTTGGAAGATCAACTCTAATCAAAGAAGGTGTTGTACTTGGTGTATCAATCAAAGTGGAATTATCCACTCTTCTTCTCTCTCCCATCAATAATGGTGCCGAAGGGTTTCAAGTAAGATGTGTTCTACATTGATTCTTTCTTGATTTCTTGTTGTTTTCATTTTCATTTCTAATCCAACATATATATATATATATATATATATATATATATATATATATATATATATATATATATATATATATATATATATATATATATATGTATCTAATCTCATCTCCTTAACCAAACCTATCTCCCTCACTCTTAGTAATTTATCCTCTCTAGGTTGTCTTTGCTACCGGTACATCTCTCCCCGCAGTATCCTTATTGCCTACGGGCAAGAATAGGGCTTGGGAGGGAAACTTCTCATCTCTTCACTTCTCTCATATCTACATTTCTCACATACTATCCTAGATGAATAACCCACATGATGATCATTTCTATCGCTTTCACTCTGTACGATCTATTATAATTAACGTATGGATTAGCCGTAAAATACACTTTCAACAACGTAGAGTGTTTCTCTTCGGCCCTGAAAGGCTCAATGAAATACTTCTATCACCGGATCCCATCATACTACCTCTCATAGACTATAATTTTTCTTTTGATGTAAGCGTAGTTATCTTGCTATGAACCAAGAGGATTTGTACACACAATTAATCCCAATCACTAGACAAAATATATATATTATGGTAAGCACAAAACTACAATTCCAAAGAACAATTCGTAGCCTATTTGGTCAGCCATGTTGAATGCCATTAACTCATCCATTAACCCTTTCATATTACCCATAATACGATATGACCATAGCCTTGATGTTTTCATCTTCGTATTGTTTTGACATTCTCTTTTGCGTTCTTTCTTTGTGTGTGTGAGTGCAAGAGAGAAAGAGTGAGTCTTCTTTGATTGCACTTCTTTCCAAACCCTAGTCTTCATGGCATCTATGGTTTAACTCCTTCATATAGTTTTTGTTGAGTTCTCTCACAAACTCTCACAGCCATAAGCCCGGTGCTTTCCTGGCAAGACCGCAAATTTCTGGACAACGCGTAGGATGTCTACAGGCGAATTTGGTGGAAATTTTGAAATTTTGAGTTGACCAGTGTGTTCAGAAGGTAGGTTTTACCATATTTTCACCTGGAAAGTGGAAATTTGACCATATCTTGACAGGATAAGGCCAAATAGACAGAAATTGCCAGACATCCTACCCAAATTGTGCCCAGGCATTATTTTAAGACCAAAACCATAGGATGGCTGCATGAGCATGATCTGCATGATATATTGAGTGACTGAGAGAGGTTTTCAACTTAATTGGGTGAGAAAATTGGGTTCTAAATAGACTTTAGCACTTTTGACTGAAAAAGGCTAGAACAGCTAAAGTTGGGGACTTTTGAAATCCAAACCAAAATTTAAGCATACCACTGGGTTGTTGACATCAAGGAGGAGTTGTGGATCAAGTATGGGGTCAAACAGGCCAAAAAGACATCCTACGCGTAGGATGTCATCTGTGTGATTTTGCACTCCAAACTCGGTTTTGAGCATACCAAAGTGATCAGCACCTTAAGGAGAGTCTGTGCTTTGCATTTGAAGCCATTTTGAGCAAAAAGACATGCTACGCGTAGAATGTCTAAAGCAAGAAATTCAAGCAGGAAACTGACTGTAGGCCTCGCAGGGTGTTGTATAGCCTGAGGCAAGCCTCCTAGTGAATTTTGGTCCAAATTAGGGTTGATTTGACTGATCAGACCAACATCAAGCTCTCGGAACAGATTTTTGATCCATTGACCAGTTTATAGGAGTGCAAATCAAAAAGTAAAAACAGTTGTGGACTTAGCACATCAAGGGGAATCCATAGTGCAAAAATCCAGGCAAACAGAGCAGGAGACATCCTACGCGTAGGATGTCTACTGGGGCTTAGGAAAAAGAAAATTTGACTGAGGGTATACAGTGAGGTTCCATTTGACTTGGGGATTCCAGAACTTCTTTCAGAAGTGAATTTGGGCCTTGTTTGACCTTTTGACGGAGCAAAGATAGAATTCAGACTTTTCATGTAAATTGACCGACATCCAAGGGAAGTACAGTTCCAGATTAGAAGTGTATAAAATACAGTAGTGGTTGAGGTTAACTCTCCAGTTATACCAATCATTACTAAAATCACCTCTAGCGGTTAGATGCTTTGATTCGATTGCCAAAATTAAACGCTTGTGTACAGGTATATTCAGCGGCAAAGCAAGAAGTTGTGCAGAAACTGACCCTTTGCCAAGTGAGTGGTTGGATTTGTGATAAATTGCATTGCTAAGTTTGATGAATTTAAGATAAGGAAGATACATTTTTAGAGACCAAAAGGTGGCAGGTGATCAAGGTAGCTTAGTGTCCACCGCAGAGAGGGGAGGCTAGATCCACTAACACCGATTATTGAGGAGGGTAGTGATACTGACACTTTATCAGAAAAATCCTTCTTCATGATGGATAGTCAACAGCCAAGAGGTTTCACCTATGAAGGATCAATGCCAGGAGGAAGCACCTCCCTAAATCCTAAGAACGATTCCAAGCTCACTGTAATCTTCTTAGAAGGAACAAACTCGAGGGGAGCCCTAGTTTATTCTGACTATCCAGGACGCAAGTGTATTTGTATTGAAGAAAGGATGGCTCAAAGACTGGAGATAATTCGAGTCTATGATGATGGAGATAGATTCCGAGACGAAAAGGGGAACCACTATCTGATAGTTAGTAACCCTGAGGATTACAACAGATATGGAGATAACGTGGCAAAAGGAAAAACGGTTTCAGAAACTCAAGAACCACCTCCAAATATTGATCGACCTGGAGCACTTTTTATGTATGATAAGAAAACAACCAAGGTTTCAACTTATAATGAGAATGTGGGAATTTACAAGCATGAGAGCGAGGGAATAGTCTCTTACTTTCATTGCAAAGAACCCTACCCAAACGAGTTAAGCAAATACAAGGTTCTTTACTTATTCTCTTATGAAATTGCTATGGGGAAGGATATCATTTTTGTTGATATGTACGGGCGAGAATACAAACGTATTCTCCGAGAGGAGGTAGAAAAGTCAACAGTTTCAGGAGCATCAACATATGCCCCCGATGAAGTGCCAAGAGCCACCTACACCCCTAGCAAGTCGAAAATTCCCTTTTCAGAAGATTCCAATGCGACCTCACATTCTACTCGACAGCAGACATTCAACAACCAGAGCCAACCAGCATTAGAACAAGACCGAAAGCGAGATGGTTATCAAGCCTCATGAGGGCTAAGGGATTTACAAGAACCACCACTCTATTCACGGTATCATGGTGAGAGTAAGCCAAAGACTCAAGGGTCGACAAAGCCTAGAAGACCACCCATAGAGCGAGTTCGAAGAGATGAACCATCTCTTGCAAGAGCTATTAGAAATTATGGCTTAGGAGCATCACTGGGAGAGGAACCCGGCCACTACCGAAGGGCAGAGGAGGTATATCGATTAGGACGAGGAGATCCAACGATGAGATTTGTAGACCATCTTAGAATTAGGCCTTCTCAAGTGCAAAAATGGGTACACAAGAGATACACAGGAAATAGAGATCCTAGAGATTATGTAGCCGCCTTTGTGCGTGTAATTAGAGCTAAAGAGATGTTAGACTTTCCTACCCAATTTGCAGTTTGGACTAACCCTAGAGGATGATGCTGCTACTTGGTTTGACTCTGTGGAGCATAGAGACTTTGAGTCTATAGAGGAGGTGTTTGACAAGTTTATTGAGGAATTCTCACAAAGGGGAATAGCTCATAATATAGTCTCACATAACCATAAATTCAAACAGAATTAAAGACGGGAAATCTGTGCGAAAGGCAGCCCTACGACTAAAAAGATATGTTAATTGTTGAGCTTATATGTGAAGCTACTGAATATATGGATTCTCTATATATGGCACCCAGGTCCCCTCTATATATACATCATCTCATGTGTGTATTCTACACACTTTGGGGTTCTATTTCTGTGCTCTCTCTTTCTCTCTCAACATGGTATCAAAGCAGTACGTTTTTGTTTTCGATTTTTCTCTTGATCTAAAACGATTATGCACCGGAATCGATATGGTCTACAACTTTGCAAAAGGAAGTGTTTTCAAATTATTCACCGATTTTGAGTTATCGTTCGTGAACTGCATACATGCCTGAAAAGTAACTTCCGCTTTTTGTTTTTCATTTTTTTGCAAATTGAAAACAATTTTGCAGAAACTACTCCTCGAGGGGATCGGAATCGATGTGGTCTACAACTTTGCAGAAGAAAGTATTTTCAAATTCTGCACCGAGTTTGAGTTATCATTCGTGGATTGCGTACATACCCGAAAAGCAACTTCCGCTTTCTGTTTTTTATTTCTCTGCTAATTGAAAACGATTTTGCAGAAACTACCCATGCAAGGGACCGGAATCGATGTGGTCTAAAACTTTGCAGAAGGAACTAGCCACTGCAGGCATCGGAATCGATGAGAAAATATTTGCTTAAGCCATCGTAATCGATGTGGTCTATAACTTTGCAGAAGAAAGTTTCTCTAAATTCTGCACTGATTTTGGGTTATCGTCTTGGACTGCGAATATGCTTGAAAAGCAAAATTTTATTTTTTGCTTTTGATTTTTCTCATAATTTAAAACTTCTCAATTATATTTTTTCTTCATCAATCATATATTTGTTACTAACGTAACTTTGCTGCATAAGCCAGTTACATATCATTTCAATTCAGTCGAGCAGTTGATGATCGTCCAAATTCTATCAAGCTACTGTTGGTACATGATCTTTTGTTATATGATATACTCGTTCATTGATTCTCGTATAATTATTCTTTTAGAGATATAGTTTCGTCGTTTTATTGATAATTTCTCGTTGATACCATAGTGGTTTTGATGGTACCATGATGATGTTTTATTAGTACTTTGGTCATGGTGATTTTTGTTGATGCCATGATGATATTTCATTGATACCATGGTTATTCTCGGTGATGCCATGATGATGTTTTGTTGATACCATGGTTATTCTTGGTGATTCCATGATGATATTTCGTTAATTCCATGGTGATTTTTGTTGATACCATGATGCTGTTTCGTTGATACCATGGTTATTCTTGGTGATACCATGATGTTGTTTCGTTGATACCATGGTTATTCTCGGTGATACCATGATGATATTTCATTGATACCATGGTTATTCTCCGTGATGCCATAATGATGTTTCGTTGATACCATGGTTATTCTCGGTGATTCCATGATGATATTTCTTTAATTCCATGGTGATTTTTGTTGATACCATGATGCTGTTTCGTTGATACCATGGTTATTCTCGGTGATACCATGATGTTGTTTCGTTGATACCATGGTTATTCTCGGTGATACCATGATGTTGTTTTGTTGATACCATGGTTATTCTCGGTGATGCCATGATGTTGTTTCGTTGATACAATGATTATTTCACTACAACAAAATAAGGTATCATCGACGCTGATATCGACGCGGCGCGTCGCTATACGCGTCACTGTGAAACCATTCGCTATTTGCGACGCAGGTATAGACGCAGATTGCCACGCACATAGCGACGCATATTGCCACGCACATAGCGACGACCATAACAGAATTTTTTTTCTTGGACAGAGGGCAGGTAGCCTGGCCTGTGCCCAGTTAAAAGATGGACACAGCCACAGCCAGACTTCCTGCCCAAGAACGCAAGCAGCACCAAAATATCAACCATGCTCCCGCGCGCAGAAATTTCGGCAGAGTTCCCTTTGTTTTTACATAACTTTTTTAAAAAAACCATATCATGTATACGCCTCCTACATGCTATCCATGTAGGATCTCACATGAGATTTAAGGCCAATGAAAGACAACCGTACCAACTGAAAAGCATAACCATAACTTAAAAGCATAACCATAACGAACCATAACCATAACTTAAAAGCATAACCATAACGAACTATAACCATAACTTAAAACCATAACTGGCTATAACCACTTTGATCAAAACCATAATGCAGATAACCATAACCATAAACAAAATTAACAATAACCATAAGCATAACCAGAAAGAGAAACAATAACTGTCTATACAATGACAATGACAATAATCATAACCATAAGGGAAACAATAACTGTCTGAACACTAACTGTTTGTACAAAAAAGAGACACAGAAGTGTGTCTGTGTCTCACAAAGAATATATATGAAATCTGGTCCACTAATGACTAGGCATCGCAACCTGCACATAGGACAACTCACAAAATTAGTATTGATATTACTTCACATATACTGACTTAATTAAATCAACTTACACATATTAACGTCTCACCTCAAGCGATCAGCGAGACTGTAAGGCCTCCCAGTCTATAGGCTCTCCTGAAGCTTCAAGATCATTCAGTACTTCATAGATACCTCTGCGATATCCATCTGACTCCTCCTTGCGTGTCGGAGCTCAATGCATTGCAAGATTCTGCGTTTATACAAAAATCAAAGTAATAAGAATACATGATTCATTGCGTTTTAAAAAACGTCATAGTTAAGATTGGATTAGAAACTCACAAACTCATAGCGAAAGGTGTCGAAGCCTCCGCTGCCAAGATGAGATGTCCCCCTAGTCATCTGTCGTACCTGCACGGCCTCACGCTGCTGTCTGAACCGCGTATCCAGTGTCCGCTCATCCTCCCTGATCTGCAGCCACGTCTCGTGTGGGATTCCTGAAGGCTTCGGCGAGCCGGTCCTGAAAGCCTTCCAAGCTGCATCTCGTCGATGTTTCAAGGTGTCCCGTGCAACACCCTTGATCCACCGCACCAGAACAACGGAAGAACCCGGAGCAGGCTGGTACTCTCTCAGGATGGTCTCCACTATGTAAGTGACTTTTTCCTTTTCTTGCTGATCCCAAGACGTCAGAATACTGGTCGAAAACTGCAACTCCACGAGCTGGAGAATCCGCTGTTGCATCCCAGTCCCGACTCTATCCATGTCAACAGAACCATCTCCCCGTACAATATAGAGCTTGGAGGCACTAGGATCGTGTGCCCCCCAAGTGATGGCCATCTCGAAGATACCGGTGTTGGCCTTGATAAATTGTCTTTCGAAGAGAGGTAGAACAGCGCACATCCAAAGACTGCCCGCAAATTGGACATGCATTGCATCCCGAAGTTGTTAGTCCTGCATATATCAAACCATGAATCAGGCCAAGGCAAAGGGCTTGCGAATAGCGAGAATTTTGTAAATCAATAACCATTACCAGAAGCTTCTCCGTATCCTGGCCAATCATGCATAGTCCACATAAGAAGTCCATGGATCCTTGCATGATGTTGTCCTACTGGTTCAACCGCATCTGCTATGTCGATCCCATGCCATAACTCCTAGAGCTCGTCAACTAGTGGACCTAGATAAACATCCATGTTCTTTGCCTTGAACTTACCAGGTACAATCAAGCTTAAAATCAAATGATCCTTCTTGATAGCAAGCCACGGCGGGCGGTTGTAATTGATAAGGCACACAGGCCAAGTGCTCCATGACGAGCTTCTCAAGCCAAATGGATTGACTCCATCCATTGCCATGCCCAAATGCAAATTGCGTGGTTCACTCTTAAAATGTGGTCAGGTATCTTCAATGTGCCTCCAAGCCTTCGTATCAGTGGGCACCCTAAATGTTGCATCAGTGGATCTATTCGTAGAATGCCACTGCATCAACTTTGCAATGGAACCACAACGAAACATGTTTTTAATCATAAAAATAATAGGGAAATGCCGCAACAATTTAGCTGGCACTGTCTCGCCAACTGCATCTTGTTTGTAGCGCATTGCTCCGCACTTAGGACACGACAGACAATCTGCGAATTCATTGCGAAAAAGAATGCAATCATTTGGACATGCATGAATCTTGTTGTAGTCCAAGCCAACTGAGGTCAGAAGCTTTTTTGCGTCTGGCCTGGAGGGGGACATTTCATTGCCAGCCAGGAGAAGTTGCTCCCGCAATAACTTGTTTAAGCCACATTAAATTAAAAAGCTCTCCGAGCACATCACCGTTGCAATCGGAAAATCTCTTTTGTAAATTACCTACCTAAACAAAGCAGTGACTCTTGCATCTGACCACCCGTACACTGAATGAAGATTCCAAAACGCCAGACAAGTACGAAGCACAGATATTTTGGCGCCTTCATAGATTGGTTGATGTGCCAACTTCCTCAACATGTCTTCAGGAGATAGGCGCACGGCTTCTGGTGCTGCTTCGTTCGTGTTCTCCTTGCTTGTCTGTAAGAAGGCATCCAGCATCTCCTCCATGCCGTCGTCTTCTATCTGTAAGCCCTTTTCTGCTTCCATCCGTGGCTCTATATTGGTTGGACCTTCACGCATAATCTTTTTTTTCTCTCTCTGAGATGTAGGTGCTATATCGCGGAAATCAATGCCCGTTCCGTAGGAGTCGTATCGCAGATTCTGTACGGTTTCTCTAGCAAACTCTCCGTACTTGTGCACATGCTCATTACATATCCTACGCTTGCGCAAGATTTGATACTTGCAGAGGGTGCACGAGCATGCAATCTTTTCCTCCATGTTAGTTGATGAAGTTGCCATCTACAATGATTATGAATGTTGTTTATATATATATATATATATATATATATATATATATATATATATATATACTCCTCACAATGTAAACTACCTCGCATTCTCTAGTCTTGCCCAATCTCCGTACACCTCGGTCCAGAGGTGTACGGAAATCAGGACCACCGGGTCAAAATCTCGTCTTTATTGGTCAAATCCTATATGGGTAGACACATACGTGCACTCCCAGGTGTACATGGCAATGCATGTAGCAGGCAAAACCCCTTTGCCTCTTTTAGTTCCATAGTTTCTTCTCTGTCTATGTACCCTATCTCTCGTTCTTTCTCTCTCGATCTCGCTCTCGCTCTCTCTCTCTCTCTCTCTCTCTCTCTCTCTCTCTCTCTCTCTCTCTCTCTCTCTCTCTCTCTCTCTCGATCTCGATCTCGATCTCTCTCTCTCTCTCTCTCTCTCTCTCTCTCTCTCTCTCTCTCTCTCTCTCTCTCTCTCTCTCTCGATCTCGATCTCGCTCTCGCTCTCGCTATCTCTCTTTCTCTCTCTATTTCCCTATTTTCCTATCTCTCTCTATTTCTCTATTTTCCTATTTCTCTGCCATAACTCCTGGAGCTCCACTTCCCTATCTCTATCTCTCTCAATCTCTCTCTCTCTCTCTCTCTCTATATATATATATATATAAATCTCTTTCTCTATCTCTCTCTCTCTACTTACCTCTCTCTCTCTCTCTCTCTCTCTCTCTCTCTCTCTCTCTCTCTCTCTCTCTCTCTCTCTCTCGCTCTCTACTTCCCTATCTCTCTAATGATCGAACGAGCGACTGATCTAGGGAGATCTAGACGCCCACGACTACGGAGGACTACACAACATCGACAAAGGCTGCATCAGAGGATCTAGCTAGGTCACTTTGGCTCGACATGCACAATGCCCGGTCAGAGTACTGACCATGGAGGAGATCTACCTATCCCAACTAGCTCATTTAGCCATTTAGTCCACACCCAGCAGTTTAGGATTCCATAATATTTTATTTTTTCATCTTCTTACTCTGACTTTGTATGAGATCCATCACATTGTAACTTTCTTGTCTCATGTCTCATAGGTCACTTTGGCCTTTCGAAGACGTTAATATAACATTTCATTTCATTTATCTCTTTAATTTTTTTTCTATAATTTTAATTTCCTAAGCATACATTAATTCTCTCTCTCTCTCTCTCTCTCTCTCTCTCTCTCTCTCTCTCTCTCTCTCTCTCTCTATTTCTTACACACACACACATACACACCTCTCTCTCTCTCTCTCTCTCTCTCTCTCTCTCTCTCTCTCTCTCTCTCTCTCTCTCTTCCTCTCTCTCTCTCTCTCTCTCTCTCTCTCTCTCTCTCTCTCTCTCTCTCTCTCTCTCTCTCTCTCTCTCTCTCTCTCTCTCTTTCCTACACACACACACACACACACACACACACACACGATGTAGAGGTATAGAGAGAGAGAGAGAGAGGGGTTGGGGAGGGTGGAGATGGACATAATACCTGCGCAGCAGGTTTCGGCCAAGACCCAAGCAGGCGAAAATGGCCCCTGCGCGCGGGTTTCGCTTTTTTCCCCCAATTTTTTTTACGTCGCTATACACGTCGATATACGCGTGGCAAAAAAAGCCTTTCCACGCGTATATCGACGCACACTGCGATGCATATAGCGACTCCCGCTAATGTCATCGATATACGCGTGGAAAAGCATGGCCGTCGATATATACGCGTCGATATCTTTATTTAGTGTTGTAGTGTTTTCGGTGATATCATGATGCTTTTCGTTGATACCATGATGATTTATTCATTTTTATTGATACAATGATGATGTTTTGTTAATACTTTGATGATATTCATTGATCACTACGTTGATAAATGTTGTTTTATGTAGTATATACACATATCATTTGCATCACGTAATCACGCATCTTGTACTTTTACGTTCATACTCTATGTACCATATGTTTTCGTGCGTATCTATGTCATTAAAAGAGTGGCGTCGCGGACCATCTCTTATGGCATTGTGAACGTAAATTATTTCACTAACAATGCTCATAATTTTCATAACTATGTTTTTTTGAGTCTATGATCTATGTAGGATTCATTAAAGAATTGATTTTATGAAGACAAACTTGGTGACAATAAAAGATTTATGAAGATATGTTTGATGATGTCATATTGATGACAACATGAAGATATGTTTGGTGATACGATAGTGATGACAAGCTACATATCAGATTCATGGAAACACTTTTCATTACGAGCTAATCGATAGCCTTTACACCTCTTTATTGAACCTTTGTATTCATTATTGTATTTGATAGGATAGGAGTAATGTAACGCCTTATAAAACATTCATTGAAAAAGGAGTGATGTAGCTCCTCATAAAATATTCATTGTAAAAGGAGTGATGTAGCTCCTCTGGACATTTGTATATTCAATGATTTCTATAATATAACGGTGGGTGTATATAGAGCTATGGGTTTTTCCCTTGATCCCCCAAGGGTTTTTTCATCCATAGTTAGGGACCCTTATTTGAGCGAGGGTGTTGAGCTTATATGTGAAACTATTCAATATATGGCTTCTCTATATATGGCACCTAGGTCCCCTCTATATATACATCATGTCATGTGTGTATTCTACACACTTTGGGGTTCTATTTCTGTGCTCTCTCTTTCTCTCTCAACATTAAGTTATGCCCTATGGAGGAACTGCCAACTCAGTCCAGACTTATGCTTATATTTATCCAAGGACTAAGGAATGCAGATCTCTAGAAGGACTTACATATGAAGAGGAGCACGACGTTAAATGAGTTAACTAGGGAGGCTCTTTACCTTGTAGACAATTGTGTGGTCTATAAAGAGGGTGAGTTCAAGGATCTCGACGATGATTCATCCTCGCAACAAAGTGGAAGCAAGTCCGCAAAGACAGCACCGAAAGGGGAAGTAGCTGTAAGCCAAGAGTAGCTTGTAGAGGAAGTGCTAAAAAAGATTAACTTGTACACCAAACCCCAGGCTAAACATCCCAAGTGGTGTGCTATTGAACAAAAATGAACAAACCATGGGACGGAGGAATGTTATTATAACAAGGGATATGTGAGATAGAGACCTTACGCTCCCCAAGCTCAAGTAGCATCTCCTCAAATTCCACCGATGTCTAGGTATCAAACAAGCAGGCAACCTACCAGGACCTGCAGGTGTAGAGAGAGTGCAACTAGTGTTGGGGAAACAACCACCCCTACCAGGATTACGACCAACTGGCATAAGATACACACCAACAGTAACCGAACCAAAAGAGAAGGATTTGGTGCCTATGCATGCATATTACGAAGATCCCAATGGATATGCTGCAAATCCTGTCTATTATCCACCAGAAGAACCCTCAACACCAGAACCATGGAGCATGATAGGAAGTGCATGACTACCTACAACTGCACAGGCAACAGGAGAAGGAAGATA
This sequence comes from Adiantum capillus-veneris, assembly GCF_014529385.1. Taxonomy (NCBI): domain Eukaryota; kingdom Viridiplantae; phylum Streptophyta; class Polypodiopsida; order Polypodiales; family Pteridaceae; genus Adiantum; species Adiantum capillus-veneris. The sequence goes on along the minus strand of NC_140953.1, from coordinate 8,254,661 downwards.
TAGCTTGGATGAACGAACATTGCTGTTCATAGCCAACGGAGGCATGGGCGGGCAGAGACATCATACCAACAAAGAGGAGCTCAAGGAGCACCTCAACAGCCTAAAGGACCCTGCTACAAGTGTGGTGGAGACCATTGGCTAAGAGTCTGTCCTCATGATGAAATCATTAGAGTCAACGTATATTGCACCGAGTGTGGAGTTACTCATTTGATTCCTGATTGCCCTAAGAACCCGAGCAAAGGAGCAAAAACTACCTTGAACATACTGGAAGCAGTGGCTTTCAATGGAGGGTAAGAAAACGAGACAATAATACCTATTCATGCAGTAACACGAGCCCAAGCTCAAATAATGACGAACGAACCCATAATTGAAGAGCCAAAACCGATGCCCCAAGTTCAGAAACGAAAAATTAGAGAATCACTTGGAAAGCTAGAAAGGCGTGTATGAAAGCCAGGAGAGAACGAGAGCAAACGGTTCTATCCGAGGAGTTAAAACACACAAAGGATAGATTAGAGCGGTTAGAGGATCTAGCTAGCCTAAGCTCACACACTGTGGCAACCATAGCACCCAAGGAAATAGCAAAACCCAAAAGTGCAGGATCAGGAGGATCAGTGTTGGCAGAAAAGTTAAATGAGCAGTTAGATGCACTTCTAAAAGTTTACGAAGCCAGACTCAAAAAGAACCAAACCCAAGAACAAAGATGGATGACTTATCCATATGCTGAAATAGAAAAACAGAGATTGGAAATGTGTCGAAAGATGATTGAAACAACTCAATCCTTGATAGAAAACCCGCTTGGTAAACCTGCAAGTTGGAATGAAGTACCAGCTCCAACTCCTATCAAACCAACTTTAGAGAAATAAGTAGAAACGAAGGAGAGACTCACAAATGCCTCTGAGTATAGGGGAGAGCCTATCATAGTGCCAAATACAACATATGAGGCAAGTGATAGTTTTCAGCCTAAAACATTGGTAGAAATGGGTAAGGATTGTAACGGTCTAGATGACCTGTGGAAGCAAATCCGTGAGACCAACGAAGCTAGCAGGGTGAGTTACCACATGAATAGCACGAGAAAAGAGAAAAATGAGATCTTACCTCCTATTGAAGAATTTGAGGCAAGATCACAAATGAACTTTGATATACATTCACAAGGGCGAGACCAGGGATCAATTAGTTTGGGGCACAGCCAACCAGACTCGCTGAAAACTCTACCCTCTTACCTAGGAGAGTATGAAGCCAAGTCGGAGGTGAGAGCAATCCCATCTTAAAGACTTTCTTCTAACAGAGTGATGGATTCACAAGGGTTGATTGAGTTATTGTCCACTCTTGTGGCATGCACAGTCACATTAGCCGAACTCTTGAGGTTACGACCAAACATGTGGACCACAGTAGGCAAATGCTTAGAAAACTTTGGAGTGAAAGACCCCACCTCGAAGCTTCAGGAAGGGATAAGAGAATTGGACAAGCCTCAACTAAACACTAGGCCAGTACCTATAAACAATGTTGGAGAGTATTGCGAGGGAGAAGTTGGAAACACCACGCTACGAGTAGAATTCCAAGGAGTAGTTTCCAAAACTATTCTTGACAGTGGAGCAAGAGTCACTATTTCCACTAAGGAAATCTGGAAAAAATGGGGAAAACTAGCTTTGAGAGCTACCAGAATGAAATTGCAATTGGCAGATGGGTTTATGGAAAAGCCTCTAGGACTCTTAGAAAAAGTAATTGTCACTTCGTGCGGAATCGAGTATGAGTATACATTTGCAATAGTCGATTTCGACAAAAAGAACAATTACGAGATCATCTTGGGAAGACCATTCATGAGGCAATTAAAGATGGTCCAGGATTGGAGTTATGACCACATATACCTCAGGCATGGTGAGACAACAACCAAAATACACCTAAAAGACCATAATTCCAAAGATGTGAACCAGACACCAGTGGAAGAGTTTGATTCAGCTACATTAGCAGGGTCGTAACTCCCAGCATGGTTAGGGCAACAAAAAGAGCTATGGATGTGCGGAGCTTCACATTGTGGGAGCTTAAAAAGAGAGGAATGCGTCTTAGAAAGAGCGATTGAGGACAAGGATTATATTTCGGAACGTTTTCCTGAAGATGCCTTGGAGCCTTTAAAATGGGAACACATACTAGCAACATTGGATGTCTGTACCATTACAGATAGTCCAACAACAAAATTTTGCGATAAGGATGGCTATGATGTACTACCCTATTACATGGTAAGCCTTATACCAGGAGGAGATGAGATGGTAGAACCACTCCTCTGAGCATCTGGAGGTAAATAACGATGCAAAAAATCAGTGTTCAGACAGCTCAAGCAAGCGTGGGGAGAAAATAGAGAATATCAAGTTTTATTATTTTGCCAATGAGCACCCTAGACGCCAGGAACGCTATAGGAGAAAACGAGCAGAAAACAAAGCGAGAGAGAACCTGATGCCTAGGATCAAAGATAAAACTCACTATCTAATGCTTGTCAAAGCAGGGGATTGTGTAAAAGACCAAATATCCGGAAGATTCTTGAAAGTTCGAAGGGAAAGAACGCAAGAGGAAATAAAAAAAGTACAGAAAGCTAAAACAGAAACAAAATCACAAAAATCAAAACAGGAAAAAACAAAAGACCCAGAGTGGACCAAACTGGAGCGTAAAAAGAAATACCAAGAACTGAAACGGTCATTACGAGAGGTATGGACTACTGAGGGAGAATGTGATGGTAAGGAAGATTCAAAAATTGGAAACATGAATGTACCATCACACTATCGGAAATTCACCATCCAGGATAGAAAAATCATAATGACACCACCAGTCACGGAAAGAATAAACTAGGAATCTTACGATGGGCCGGTGTCATGCAGCTCTGCTCCCATGCAAAGAAAGATTCCAGAAAAATGCACATTAATTTTGTTTGAAGCTTATATGTTTAATGAACAGTGATTAAGGGCTGGTTGCAGGCCGAGTTCAATGTTGAATGTATGTCAAATGCGGTTGAAAGGGCCAAAACATGCTTTAATGATGCTAAAAAGTGTTATGCTTGAAGTGAACACGGATGGGATATTATGCCATAGAACTGCAGTGCTCGATGTGATCTACCGGCCTATCTTTACGGCTCATCGATTTGAGCTACGGTGAAAAAGTTATGGTAGTTCGAAGTTTAAGTCGACTGCAGATCCGTGCTGGGCAACAACAGCTGAGGGGATAACAATGAAATAAATGCATCAGGATGAAGTGCTTACTTTGTGGAGCATGTCGGTCTTTTCAGATCGGAGATTGGACTTATGGTTGCCAAATAATTGACTGTTTAAGATTTACCGAGGGCTGAGTCCACACTAGCCGGTCCACTCGGTTGGAGTGTCAACATTGTTGTGCTTTGCTGTAGAAAACTGAGTTTCTTGGCAGAGCTTGTCCAATATGTATGCAAAATGTGGTGCTATTACGAAAGCACAAAAAGTTCTTGTCAAAAATGTCGTCTTTTGGAATGCAATGATTGTGGGATAAACCCAACAGAAGCAGGGCAAGGAAGCTGGCTATTTTCAACAAGTGCAAAGACGGTGGCTGTAGAAAGATGGTTAACGGCAAAGCTTTAATCAGTATGTATGCCAAATGGGGAGGCGCCAGAGTTTCCTAGTGTTTGGAATTTCCTTGGACGATTTGTATGCCAAAGGTGATGCCTTTACGAAGGCCGACCGCCCAACGGATAAGCTTGGTGAGGCTTTAGTCGAAATGTATCCCAAATGTGATGCCTTTACGAAGGCCGACCGCCCAATGGATAATCTTGGAGAGGCTTTAGTCGGAATGTATAGCAAATGTGGCACCCATGCAAGGGCCAGGGCCGGCATGTACGCCCACTAGAGAAATGGCCACCCAATTAAAAAAAGGGCTGCCCAATCAATTAAAGCGCGCCCTAATTGTAAATTGGTGAGAAGCCATGTAAAGAAAAGAGAGCCATGGAGTTTAACAGGGCGCAGAAGGCACAGGAAGAAGGAAATATCATCGCGCTGGCCTCCGTGGCGCTCGGATGAAGACGCTGCAGAAGCAAAAGTTGATCACAACGCCGACGCGAGCCAATTTGGCACCACTCTCGCGCGATTCCGTGCTGGTCATCCGGCTGGGCTGCCACATCATGGGCACGATTCCTGCCATGTCAGCCACCCATTAGAAACATCGCTAATGGGTAGGCTATTTTTAGAAGGGGCATCATGCAACCTGAAAAAGGAGGGGAATAGTGTATTGGTCTCTCTCAGCCTCATAATCTCTTTATGCTCTGAAGCTCCTCCTCATCCCTTAAGCTCTCAAGCTCATTAAGCTCGAAGTCCAAGCTCCTCATAAGCGGATAATATTAAAGCTCATAATCCTCTAATCCTAGGCTCTTAAGCCGAATTAAGCCTCATAAGCTCGAAACCCTTAATCTAATCCTCCTCTTAAGCACCATCTCCAAACCTCCATAGCCGGAAGCTCTTAAGCTTAATCCGGATTTCTTAAGCTTCTCCTCCGAATCTTCAAAGTTGCTTAATCCTTGTAAGCTTAAACCCCTTCATAAGCCATAATCCAAAGCTCTTAAGCTATCAAGAGCGGAGTAAACCCTCAAGATTTTTTTTTAACCTCTCTTAATCTAATCTATCACCATAAGCTAAGACTAATCGAGTTTCTAGCACCGCCTAAATCGAGCCTAATCTTCTAAGCTTTCAATACCCGAGTCGTAAGGTCTCTTAAGATGTCTTAAACCTTCCCTAAGGCTCATTAGCCATTCGAAATCTGCTCAAAGCTTATTAACCACTCGAATCAAAGAGCAGAAGGCAAAGTAAGCAGAATTTCATCAATTTCTTGTTTAAGCACCTGGTTTACGCCAGATTTTTCCTTGTAAGAGCATTTAAGCTTCCATTAGGGATTGATTATTCATGGATTTTGTCGATTAATTGAAAATTAGACAGATTGCTTGTTTTGAATACTGTTGTCGGTAATTGCATCTGCTACACCTTGTTTCCCATACCTCTCACAGCGAGGGGCCCAGTGCCTTTCCGGCTCACCTTTCTCACAATTATCCCTCGACATTCTTGGTGAACCCGACGTGAAACGAGCCGAGGTGAGCAGTGTGGTGAAGAAGGATGTGGACACCACAAGAGGCTGCCATGCAACAACAGCAGGCTGCCCAACAACAGTATAATTTGTAGGAGAGGATCCGTAAAGCTCGACACACAGTTACCGAGAAATTGCATCGATTTGAAGGCCGAGATATTAAAAAATTCTACAATATCTATGAACAGGAAATGGAAGAGAATGGAATTGATTATCAGAACGCAGTAGAAGGGTTCCATTTGATTTGCTGAGCCAGAACTTAGGAGTCGAATTAAAGAAATTCAGGTGCTTCAAGGCCCGAATTGGTAGGATTTCAAGAAGGTGCTTCAGGAGGAATACTTCCTAGAGGATTCTCAAAGAGTAACCAGGCAAAGTTTCATGAAGTGGGTGCAGAAGAAGAACAAAAATCTGTCTACACGAGAGTTAATGCGAGAATTTGAGAAGAAATTTGAGCAACTGTCTTCGACAGAGCAACGTTCAATGAGGGATCAGAAGGTTGAGTTGTTCATTCAGGCTGCTGATCCTCGACTTCAGAAGAGTTTAGTGCAGTTGCTAGAGGATCCAAGTGGAGAATTGGGCTTAACATCCGATTGGCAGGTAGTCACCGAAGCAGTCAACATGATCGTGAAACGACATATGAGAGTCGACAAGATGATCGTGGCTAACATCATGGATGTTGTGGAGGAGGAACCTAAAGAGAAAACAACCTCCAAAATATCCAAAGTGGAGGAGCTAGTTCTTGACAAATTGGTAAAAGGTATTCAAGAATTGAATTTGAATTTTAAAGCTGTTAAATTTGATGGTCTAGCTACAAAGCGGTCTACATCGGAGCCTAGGCAGCAGCCATGACGCAAAGGTTGGGACCGATGCATGTGGTGTGACAGTGAAGACCACAAGTATGTTAAGGAATGTGATAAATTTGACGAAGCATATAAAAATAATGTGGTGTTTTGGAAGGACAAGAAGATACACCTTAGGGAAACAGGTGAGATGCTCCACCTGAACTTCGATAGGGGCGGCATGAAGAAGATAGTTGATGAGATTTAGCATAATGTTGCTCTTGTGGAGGCAGATACTTATGGGCTGCAAGTCTGCGGGAATGGTGATGAAGATGGTGCAGGTACCAAGGGTCAATTATGGCCTTATGCTTTGAAGACAGCAGAAACTGGATAGGTAACTTATGGGAAGCTGCGCAAGTAGGGACTTCAATTCGAGAAACCACAGGGTGGACTGATCCAACAGATTCCCTCTCTGTGTATGAGTTCATTGTGAAGTCTCAAGCTAATGAGGCTATGGTGGACGAAAAGTGGAAAAGAGATGAAGAAGCTCCTGGGACATCGAAGAGGACAACGAGGTTCAACGGCAAGAAAGAAGAAAGTCGTGCTCCAAAGCCCGCTCCTGAAGTGGTGATGGAGGAGGCACCTAAGGACAAAAAGCAAGGTAAACCCAGGGGACCCTCTTATAAGCTCAAGTCTGACATTGAATTAGCTACAGATTTTAAAAAAGTCTTTGAAGAATGAATTCTAAATAGCAAGGTGGAGCTCACATTGGGTGATATATTGGGGATTGCCAAACGTTAGTTTCATGAGAAGATAATAGACATCATTAAAAGGAAGCGGCAGATACCAAGTGAACAGGAGCCGGAGTCAGTGGAGAGCCAGGCAGTGTGCCACATTGAAGCAATTCTAGATGACTATGAATAGTATTTGGCGAATCTTGAAGAAGGAGAAGAGTCGAGGTCTGTGGTGGTGTCAAATCCAACCGTACCTGAGGTAAGGCATGTTCATTTCAATAAAGATGAATATAGTGAAAGCATACCAAGGAGTCACTTTTCAAGGACTCATTGGGCAAGAGCAACAACCGAAACTGTTGTGAAGCTCGGCGACATCGAAGAACCGGTCTTAGCACTCATAGATCATGGATCAGAGATCAATTTGATGGCTAAAAGTTTGCACAAAAAGGGGAAATGGCCTATTGATGTGGACCATGGTTGGCAGATTCAAGCTGCCAATATGCTTCTAAGCGACCTCTATGGTGCATGTGCCAATGTTAAGGTAGCTGTAGGGGATGTCCGTGATGAGCAAAACTTCTTTATACAGAAGCATTCCTCTTATCCTTTAATTCTGGGCCAACCATACATTACGGCTGTGCGAATGGAAACCAAAGTGTTGGATGATGGCTCGGACTATGCCAGGGTTCGGAGCCATGATGGTAAGAAAGCAATGCAATTCCTGACTGTATGTGTTGACCATGCTAGGAATAAGGATAGTCTACGTGATCATCCAATGCCGAAGATACACAAGGAGTTTAGAGAAAACAGGTTTGCACAAGATTTTCTCGGAGTGTCATTATAAAGCAGGACTATGGTGGTACAAGTGAGGAGAAGTTCTTGCAAAGAGAAGCTTTCTCTTCGGGGTTTTTGGGGTTAACATTTGAAGGTTCAATCTCTTTCAAAAAATTTAATGATTTGCCAAAGTGGGAAAAACAGTATGTCTCAGGTATTCAAAGTGAATTGCAGGGTTGTGATGTGCTTGAATCTGATGATGTGATTTCAGGAGTCTTTGAAGAGGTATCTTATGAAGATACTATGTCAGTGCTTGAAGAAATTAGGCAAAACAGGTTACAAAGCGAAACTGAAGTAGTCAAGGTCCATTCAATGAACATGTATGACGAGTCAAGTTCATATGAAGCCCTTATGCATATTGGAGATGATTCAAGTGAAATTGTTGAAGCGCAGGTAGAGACCAAATACAAGACTGTTGCAAAGAAAGTGAGGCCAGTGGCTACACCGCTGCGAGAAGGAAGTGATGGGATGATCAAAGGGGCTTCTCGACAGCCTATACTCAGAGATACGAAGAACATAGGGCATAAGTTCACTAAGGAGACACTGCAGCAGTTGAAGGTTGGAGAAGACGGTTTCCTCAATAAAGAGGAGATCAAATGCTTTCAAGGTATGCTCAAAAAACATGGTAAAGCTTTTTCTTTTGAGCCGAGTGAGATAGGGTGTGTGGATCCGAGTGTTGTTTCACCAATGGTTATTTTCACTATTCCACACATGCCATGGAGCTTGCATCCTATTCCAGTTCCTAAAGCTCACTTGCCAAAGCTTATCAATTTGCTTAATGAAAAGATTCAAATGGGAATTTTGGAGCCTTCATGTGCTCCGTATTCTAATCGATGGTTTACCGTTCCGAAGAAAAATGGTACATTAAGGTTCATTCAGGATATGCAACCGGTTAACAAGGTAACAATCCGCAATGTGGGTACTGGCTCAATTGTGGATGAATTTGCTGAGGCCTTTGTAGGTAGACCTATTTACTCCATGGGCGATCTTTATTCATGATATGATCAATTCCAGTTAGCTTTGGAGAGCAGGGATCTTACTACAATGCGTACTCGTCTTGGTTTGGTAAGGATGTGCACTCTGCCACAGGGTGCTACTAATTCAGTAGCTCATATGATGAATGGCATGAATAAGGTATTAAGGGACTTTGTCCCACATGTTAGCATGCCTTTCATTGATGATCTACCAATTTAGGGCTGTGAAGAAGGCTCAAAAGATGAAGCAAAAGACTAGAGGGGGTGCAGACAGTTTGTTTCTCAACATATTGCTGACTGTGATGCTATATTATCAAGGCTTGAAGAAGTTAACTTAACACTTTCAGGTCAAAAGTTGACTTTTGGAAAGATGGGTTGCATCCCACCTATCCATTGGCTATGCACTACAAGTGGGTGGCGGACCTTATTACAATGCCAGTAGGAGCGTGGTAGATGAGATATATTGTTCTTGCCAGGGAAGATCTTACTAATCAGGTGGAAGGCAGAGCTTTGCGTACTAAATCTACCAGTTCAGTATGCAAGTTCTTGCTTGAAGATGTTATCTCTAGGTATGGATGTGTTGGCAGAATTACTGCAGATAGAGGAGAGCCGGATGCAGATGAAGCTCGAGAGTTTTTTGCTCGGATGGGCATTAAGCTCGCCCTCACCACAACATATAATGCAGAAGGTAATGGGAAGAGCGAAAGAGGACATCTGCCTATTGTTAAAGCTTTAGTAAAGGCGTGTGAAGGACATATTGGTGATCGGCCTAAACTCTTGCCATTTGCTTTGTGGGCTGATCGCACTACTCACAGTTCAGTTACAAGATTTATGCCATTTGAATTGATGCATGGGCAAAAACGCATTATGCCTATGGAGGAAGTAGTTACAACTTGGACCATAATGCCATGGGAAGAGGGTATGCCTACTGAAGACTTTCTTGCTCTACGTATTCGGCAGCTTGAGAGGCGTGAAGAGGATATTGAGTAGGCCAAAGAGAAGCTTAAGGAGGCAAGATTGAAGAACAAGGCAGCATTTGATGGAAATCATATACTACGACCACATGCTATCAAGGAAGGTGATTGAGTACTTGTCTATGACAATAGCTTGGAGAACCAATACTCTGCTATGCGGAAAATGGTGAAATGATGGTTTGGACCATATGTGCTGCAACATGTTTTTGATCATGCGACATATCAATTGTGTGAACTAGATGGTACTATGCTTAAAGTGCCTATAGCAGGAAAAATAATCAAGCTATTCAAGAAGCAAGAAGGAGATATTGTTCTTGAAGATTCTCATTCAGATCCGCCTCCAGAGGATCATGTTATGTATACATCAGATGATATGTCTAGTGATGATTTTAATGAAGCTGATTCAGTGCAACTGGCACAGACCGGAGGCTGTGCAGGTTCAGAGGGAGTGAATGTCGTGCAGCTTCCCTCCCATGCAAAGAAAGATGCCAGGAAAATTCACATTAATTTTTTTTGAAGCTTATATGTTTAATGAACAGTGATTAAGGGCTGGTTGCTGGCCGAGTTCAATGCTGAATGTATGTCAAATGCGGCTGAAAGGGCCAAAACATGCTTTAATGATGCTAAAAAGTGTTATGCTTGAAGTGAACATGGATGGGGTATTGTGCCATAGAATTGCAATGCTCGATGTGCTCTATCGGCCTGTCTTTACGGCTCATCGATTTGAGCTACGGTGAAGAAGTTATGGCAGTTCGAAGTTTAAGTTGATTGCAGATCCTTGCCGGGTTGGGCAACAGCAGATGAGGGGATAAAAATGAAATAAATGCATCAGGCTGAAGTGCTCACTTTGTGGAGCATGTCGGTCTTTTCAGATCGGAGATTGGACTTATGGTTGCCAAATTATAAACTGTTTAAGATTTACCGGGGACCGAGTCCACACTAGCAAGTCCACTCAGTTGGAGTGCCAACACTGCTGTGCTTTGCTGCAGAAAATTGAGTTGCTTGGCAGAGCTTGTCCCATATGTATGCAATGGTGCTGTTACGAAAGCACAAAAAGTTCTTGTCAAAAATGTCCTCTTTTGGAATGCAATGATTGTGGGATAAACCTAACAGAAGTAGGGCCAGGAAGATGGCTATTTTCAACAAGTGCAAAGACGGTGGCTGTAGAAAGATGGTTACCGGCAAAGATTTAATCAGTATGTATGCCAAATGGGGAGGCGCCAGAGTTGCCTAGAGTTTGGAATTTCCTTGGACGATTTGTATGCCAAAGGTGATGCCTTTACGAAGGCCGACCGCCCAACGGATAAGCTTGGTGAGGCTTTAGTCGAAATGTATCCCAAATGTGATGCCTTTACGAAGGCCGACCGCCCAATGGATAAGCTTGGAGAGTCTTTAGTCGGAATGTATACCAAATGTGGCACCCATGCAAGGGCCAGGGCCGGCATGTACGCCCACTAGAGAAATGGCCACCCAATTAAAAAAAGGGCCGCCCAATCAATTAAAGCGCGCCCTAATTGTAAATTGGTGAGAAGCCATGTAAAGAAAAGAGAGCCATGGAGTTTAACAGGGCGCAGAAGGCGCAGGAAGAAGGAAATATCATCGCGCTGGCCGCCGTGCCGCTCGGATGAAGACGCTGCAGAAGCGAAAGTTGATCAGAACACCGGCGCAAGCCATTTTTGCACCACTCCCGCGCGATTCCGTGCTGGTCATCTAGTTGGGTTGCCACATCATGGGGACGATTCCTGCCACGTCAACCACCCATTAGCGACATCGCTAATGGGTAGGCTATTTTTAGAAGGGGCAACATGCAACCTTAAAAAGGAGGGGAATAGTGTATTCAGCCTCATAAGCTCTTTATGCTCTGAAGCTCCTCCTCATGCCTTAAGCTCTCAAACTCATTAAGCTCGAAGTCCAAGCTCCTCATAAGCGGGTAATATTAAAGCTCATAATCCTCTAATCCTAGGCTCTTAAGCCAAATTAAGCCTCATAAGCTCGAAGTCCTTAATCTAATCCTCCTCTTAAGCACCATCTCCGAACCTCCATAGCTGAAAGCTCTTAAGCTTAATCCGGATTTCTTAAGCTTCTCCTCCGAATCTTCAAACTTGCTTAATCCTTGTAAGCTTAAACCCCTTTGTAAGCCATAATCCAAAGCTCTTAAGCTATCAAGAGCGGAGTTAACCCTCAAGCTTATTTTTTTTAAAACCTCTCTTAATTGAATATATCACCATAAGCTAAGCTTAATCGAGTTTCTATCGCCTAAATTGAGCCTTATCTTCTAAGCTTTCAATACTCGAGCTGTAAGCTCTCTTAAGCTATCTTAAACCTTCCCTAAGACTCATTAGCCATTCGAAATCTACTCGAAGCTTATTAACCACTCGAATCGAAGAGCAGAAGGCAAAGTAAGCATAATTTCATCAATTTCTTGTTTAAGCACCTAGTTTAAGGCATATTTTTCCTTGTAAGAGCATTTAAGCTTCCATTAGGGATTGATTATGCATGGATTCTGTTGATTAACTGGAAATTAGATGGACTGCTTGTTTTGAATACTATTGTTGATAATTGCTTGTTTGGAATACTGTTGTTGGTAATTGCAACTGCTACACCTTGTTTCCCGCACCTCTCACAGCTAGGGGCCTAGTGCCTTCCCGGCTCACCTTTCGCACAATTATCCCCCAACACTGGAAAATGCAAAACGGATAGACCTCGCCGAGCCAGGTGAAAAGCCTCAGCCGGTCTATATCGTAACTGACTTAGAGCCTGAAGAAGAACGGTTAACACAACTTCTCAAGAAGTATAAAGGTGTGTTTGCATGGTCCTACAAAGACCTCAAAGGAGTTGATCCATCGATATGCCAACATACAACTCCTTTGAAATCAGATGCCAAACCTAGCAAACAGCTTCCTTATACATATAATGACACATTTGCTAAACGAATCAAAGAGGAGATTGACAAGCTGATGGATAATGAATTCATCTATGAAATCAAGCATACAGATTGGGTGTCACCCATTGTGGTTGTCCCCAAAAATAACGAAATACTGTGAGTGTGTGTAAACCTCAAAAAGGTAAATGCAGCCACCATAAGGGATAATTATCCCTTGCCGATCACAGAACATGTATTTGAGAGGGTGGCCGGGAAACGGGCTTGTTCCTTTCTAGATGGATTTTCAGGGTATAACCAACTGCAATTGCAATAGAGGATCAAGACAAAACAGCGTTTGCCACAGAATGGGGAATATATGCATATAGAGTTATGCCTTTTGGCTAAACTAATGTCCCAGCTACCTTTCAAAGGTTAATGACACATGCATTCAAAGAATACCTGCGAATATTCTTAGAAATATGCATGGATAATCTTTGTGTACACTCTCTTCTACGAGAAGAACATATTGACCATTTACAAAAGGTATTTGAGAAGTGCAGAACATATCGAATTTGTCTTAACCCGGAAAAGTGCATTTTTATGGTTGGGGGGGCCTTTTGCCCTCAAAAAAGGTTTTTCTCATGGGTGTGGGCATAGTCCCTTACGGCCCCGCCACCGTTGCTAGCTACCAAATCACCATCCACGGGCACAGGCGCCACTGGCGCCACCCGGGGTTGGCCAAAACAGCCACATTCCGGTCCTACAAGGCCGCCGCACGCCACCAAACTTGCCAACGCAGCGTTCACAGCTCATCGCCACGGGGTGAGGGAGCTTCTCTCTCTCCCCGTTTGTGTACGTACTAAGGCTCACAGCCCAGGCTATAAATCTTGAGCTTCCTGCCTTCCCTTGTGCATGTGGGTTCACCGGGTGCCACGTGGCACGCTGAGGACTCCCCCTTTTGAACTCCCTTGAAACCCCCTACAAATCTCGGAAAAACCTCCCTTCTTTTGCCATCTTCAAGCAAGTGTTGTAAGACCTGGCTCAAAGCCCGCACTGTCGGCTTGGTTCAACATAATCCCTATCGCCTATCGACTTTTCCAGAGCCGCCCAACAAGGTCACAAAAAACAGGAAACAACAAATGGCACTGCATTCTCGAGAAACCGCCCCTACATTTGACTCATCATATCTTGCTGACCAAGAACCCGATTGACATTGGAGAGGGGGAATGGGGGAACACGCCCATCACAAACAAAAGGGCCTCTCTATAGCTCAGGGTATTCACAACACCCCTATCCTCTCAGAAAACACCTTCAAAGAAACACTTAACACCAGTAGACCACCGCCTGCTCAATTGCCACTTCTCACACACTCTACCAATCACCACACAAGATACACCTACTACCAATGCCTGTCTCCACCCTTACACACGCACACCACCACTCAATCTCACTCTCTCACTCAAAACACCATCGATCCAGGGGGGCACACACTTCCACACAGCTAGCACCGAGGAGAACCACGAAAGCAGGAGAAAGAGAAGGGGGGAAGGGGAAACCACAGCAAGAGAGGCAACAACCGCTCGATTGCACTTCACCAAACACTTATACAAACTCACACTGCCATCACCATGGCCATTTACACAAGAGAGATACAAAGGGCTTTGACAGGCACACTCCTCTGTCAAAGAGCTCCACTTTGCAGGCTTCCAACGGGCTCCTCCAGCCAAAAAAAAGCCACTAATTTGATCAATTTTTGACTTTTATAGGGTGGGGGGTTCAATTTGGGAAATTGTACTTTCATTGGTCCATGGGGTACCCATTTTTGGTATCTCTTGGGAACGAGGGCACCGCCTTTTTCCATATGCTCTTTTTCTCTCTCTCTTGCACTTTGGGGGGGGGGGGGCATTAGCGATGTCGCTATTGCCCCCTAGCATTTTTATATTTTTTTATATTTTATTTTTACCCTTTGTGGGCTCAACTACTCCACATGCTGGACTTTGACTCCCATCTTTCTCTATCCGACTCCTTCCTAGCTCCTTTTGGTCTTGGCCTACTTGGCCTTGATTTTGCCCGGACATCCCTTGGTTTGGGCCCACTTGGCTTTGCTCTCATCTCTACCCGGTCGGGCTTGCCTCCTGTTCATTGCCCTCTATGGCCTTGCCACGCCGTGCGACTTTCCTCCTACCTGAGGGGGGGAGGCAATAGCGATGTCGATATTGCCCCCTCCTCTCTCCTTTAAAATTTTGGACCTCTAAGGGCCGCGGGACCATCCCCCACTGGGGCTGCCACATCATCCTCAACTGCCTCAACGCGGGCGCGCCACCTGCGCCACCGCCACTCGCCAACTTGGCCCATTACCGTCTACGCAGCGCCCCTGGCGCCCACGCCATAGCCCACGAGATCCAAGAGCTCTCCACCTTATGATACCAATGGGAGGTGCTCGCCCCAACCTTTATATTGCGCGCCCATGCCTTCTCTCTGCGCATGTGGGGTTTGTACCCCGCCACGTGGCAGTTCCTGGTGTGAGCATCCTTCAAGCCCTCACAAAACCCACCATTTAAACTGAAAAAAAACCTCATTTTCACTTGCATTGGGTACTCTGATTTTCCTTTCTCAGTCGGCCTATGCACCGCGGCCTATGCACCGGCCTTGGATCCCGACCACCAGTCCACGGCGTCCACTTTCAAATCCTCTGCCTCCGGCCCCATTTTGGGATTTTCAATGCCATCATTCGAGGCAGCAAAAAAAGTCAAAAAGCACCTGCAAACCTCCCACTGTCAAATGCTCCCGACTTCGTCTTGCCATATCTGACCGACCGAATATCCGATTGACGTGCAGTCGATTCATGCTAGCTCCACATAACGCACACTTCTACCGAGAACCTTGGCGAGGCCGCAAAACTTCCAGATGACACATCCTCCAATGCGGTCAAGTGAGCACAGACCCGGCCCCTGGAAAATCTTCTAATGGCCATAATTTGCCATCCAGAGCTCTGATTTGCATTCCGAGAAGACAGGCATGCTCCATAACTCGAGCTCTACAAATGTATGCACTGACATCATCCCGGGTCACCTGTCTCCAGCTGCCCTGTCTGTCGGGGATCTGCTACACACCCTTTCTTTAAACTACAATATCTTGAGCACCGGGGCTTCATTTGACGAGCCGTCTGAACCAACTTGGAAAGCACACTGAAGACCATATTCTAGCACATAAAACCCACATCTCGGGCACAATAGGCCACCAACCTACTTGTATCTTTGCAGGACACCTTTGGCCTAAAAAACCACTTCGAGCATACACCTCCGCTATCCTTGGGCTCCCTAGGGCTTTGGTACCTGCCCTAGCCTTCTGCACTGCACTCACATGCTGCCTCTGCCTGGCACTGACCATCTCCTAGCGCGGACCAACTTTGGCTGCACCAATGTGCCATGGATTTGCATTATCCTCCCATGATGTCTTCCACCTTTCAGGACCTTGCTGAGGTCAAAAAAATGACAGATGGCTGATCCTCTGATGCGGCCAAGTGGGCATAGACCCGGACCCCATCCAAACTTCGACAACTCATATCCTACACATGGTGAGTCCGATCATCGATCTGAAACGACCGACATGCTCCATAAATTGAGCACTTCAGCCCTATCACTTCACATCCACTTGGTGGCAACAATCCGCATTTGGAAACTTTGGGGAGGTAGCCGCCTTGCTTTCCTCTATTCTCTCTTGCTCTCTTTGGACTTGAGGGGGGGGCATTAACGACATCGCTATTGCCCCTTGATTTTTTTAATAAAAATTTTCCTTTATTTTTTACCCCTTTGGGATACTCAAACCTTGCACTTCAAAAAGCATGTACAAAGACTTGCATTGCCATCACCATGGCCATTCTCATGAGAAACTACAAAGGGATTTGGCAAGCACACTCCTCTGCCAAAAAAACCAACTCAAGAACTCACACGTGCACTCTCAATCTTGGCTCTCTGCAGCCTCACTGGCTCAAGGCCCTCCTCAAGAAACCTACTCTAGCAGAAAGCATGAAAAATGGCTAAAAAATGATTTATATGCAAGTGCCCTTTTCAATTTGGACATCTGGGCTCTGATTGGTCCACTTTGCATCCACATTTGGTAACGTTGGGAGGAGGTAGCTGCCTCTTCTCTCTTTCTCTTTCTTTTGCACTTGTGGGGGGGCGGGGGGGGGGGGGCATTAGCGATGTCACTATTGCCCCTTGACAATTTTTTATTTTTCCTTGTTTTCTTTATTTCTTACCCCTTGGGGAGCTTAACTTTGCACTGCATCTTTTGATTTCTCCCTTTGATAACCTCTGTCCGCCTCCCACTAGCGTTCTTCTCTTTATTTCTCTCTCCTCATTTGTTTCTTTCTGGTTGTCACGGGAACCGAATAATAGAGATCGATAGCAAAAGATAGAGAAAGAGATCTTTGTATTGATGAATCTTTGTAGAGTTTTGATACAACAGAGGAGAAAAATATATGGGTGCACTCCGTTGTACGGAGCTCGAACCTCCCGACCACCCCCAAGCTTCAGTTCGCTTGCATGCAGCGTCTCACTCGCACTCGCACTCACACTCGCACTCTCACTCTCACTCTCACTCGCACTCGCACTCGCACTCGCAGAAGAAGAGATCAGTGAATGATCCCCAAACGCACCACCCGTCGTGCTTTTATCCTTCTTTTCCTCGAAAAGCCTGCATGATTTTCGTACCAAGTATACCTGCGAGAATAATATAAGAACGTGATCGCTAAGCGATCCGTAAATGTTAGATTTCTATCATGACACTTTGCACAGATCCTGTTTCACACATTGATTTCTGCATCGCCTACAAAATAGCCAAAAGAGCATACTCGTGCAACCAATTCAACATGATAATCAAAGTAAAAAAACATAATTATATACCTTCATAATCTCAATTTCCATACTCTACCATGAAGAAACAATCTACTTCTTGGTTGATAGCAGGGAGAACTGTATGATGTTGTATGTCTGTCTGTCCCTGTGTACACTACACTGTTGCTGCCTTTTGTTTGTTTTCATCATAACGTTTACAAACGAACTCAGAACAGAGCAATCCAGGTACTCAAAACGACGGGAATAGGTCTAGTCTACAAGGTAACGCGAACCGAATTGCGAAAAATATCTATGTTTGGCTAAAAACGCAACTTTTAGGTTGCGACTCATAAAACCTCTATTTTTGGGTCTCCACTACTTTTACAACTTATTTTAAGCCTACCCATGCATTTTAAGCTAAAACACATAAATATAAAACATTAATATTAATAAAAATCTCAATTTTACTGTTCATAGACAGACTATCTGTTATTCATTAATCTTTATCAAATCCGTCTTTAGTGTATTATTTTAAAAAAAAGAATATCTGTTCTCTCTTAATATCTCAACTCATTCGTATAAGCTCTATTTAATAGACTATTCAACAATCTTTCAAATCGTGCTAACGAAACATATGCCCTGCTACATTCTTTTCGACTTTACGAACTTCAAAGACTAATCCTATTACATTCTTCCCTTATCAAAATTAACTCTGTCCTCAGAGTTGGTCTAAAGAGAGAAAAATTCTCTTTGCAAAACACTAAGATCAACCCATGATGCATCCTCTATTGGATAGTTCTGCCACTTAACCAAAACTTCCACAATGTCTCTATTTCTCAGATGTTTAAAACTCCTATCTAGTACTAAGTCTGGTTCTACAGTCAATGGTCCGTCATCTTTCAACTTAGAGTTGTCCTGTAAAACATGGTGCACGTTAGGAAGATACTTTTTCAATAAACTCACATGAAATACAGGATGCACTTTGACATGAGAAGGCAATTCCAATTTGTAAGCTAATGAACCAATGCGCTTCAAAATTTTAAATGGCCCAGCAAATCGTGGAGACAATCGCTTATCCTTTCCAAGAATCAAATGAGACTTCTCGGGAATAACCTTTAAGTAAACCATATCCCCAGTTTCATACTCCACAACCCGATGTTTCTTGTCATAATACAATTTATGTCTCTTTTGGGCTTCTCTATATTCCCCCTGATTTTGGCCAACTCGTTATCCATTTTCTCAAGCATCTCAGGTGATAGTTCTACCTTATTCCTCGAGCTTAGAAAATTTATAGGTGTGGGATAGTTATAGCCATACATTGTCTCAAACGGAGTCATCCTAATAGATGAATGATACGAACTGTTATATGCAAATTCAACCACCAAAGACAGATATTCATTCCAACTAGATTGGTTTTCATTGACATACATTCGTAACATATCTTCTAAAATACGATTCACTCTCTCCGTTTCCCCATCGGTTTGAGGATGAAAAGCCGTAGACATCCTTCTTTTCCTCGAAAAGCCTGCACGATTTTTGCACCAAGTATACCTGCGAGAATAATATAAGAACGTGATCGCTAAGCGATCCGTAAATGTTAGATTTCTATCATGACACTTTGCACAAATCCTCTTTCACACATTGATTTCTGCATCGCCTACAAAATAGCCAAAAGAACATACTCGTGCAACCAATTCAACATGATAATCAAAGTAAAAAATATAATTATATACCTTCATAATCTCAATTTCAATACTCTACCATGAAGAAACAATCCACTTCTTGGTTCATAGCAGGGAGAGCTGTATGATGTTGTATGTCTGTCTGTCCCTGTGTATACTACATTGCTGCTTCTGTCTGTTTGTTTTCATCATAACTTCAACAAACGAACTCAGAACAGAGCAATCCAGGTACTCAAAACGACGAGAATAGGTCTGGTCTACAAGGCATCGCAAACAGAATTACGAAAAACTTCTTTGTTTGACTAAAAACGCAACTTTTTGGTCGCGACTCATAAAACCTCTATTTTTGAGTCTCCACTACTTTTACAACTTATTTTAAGCCTACCCATGCATTTTAAGCTAAAACACATAAATATAAAACATTGATATTAATAAAAATCTCAATTTTACTGTTCATAGACAGACTATCTGTTATTCATTAATCTTTATCAAATCCGTCTTTAGTGTATTATTTAAAAAAAAGGAATATATGTTCTCTCTTAATATCTCAACTCATTCGTATAAGCTCTATTTAATAGACTATTCAACAATCTTTCAAATCGTGCTAACGAAAGATATGCCCTGCTACATTCTTTTCGACTTTACGAACTTCAAAGACTAATCCTATTACATTCTCCCCTTATCAAAATTAACTCGGTCCTCAGAGTTGGTCTAAAGAGAGAAAAATTCTCTTTGCAAAACACTAAGATCAACCCATGATGCATCCTCTACTGGATAGTTCTGCCACTTAACCAAAACATCCACAATCTCTCTATTTCTCAGATGTTTAAAACGCCTATCTAGTACTAAGTCTGGTTCTACAGTCAATGGTCCGTCATCTTTCAACTTAGAGTTGTCCTGTAAAACATGGTGCACGTTAGGAAGATACTTTTTCAATAAACTTACATGAAATACAGGATGCACTTTGACATGAGAAGGCAATTCCAATTTGTAAGCTAATGAACCAATGCGCTTCAAAATTTTAAATGGCCCAGCAAATCGTGGAGACAATCGCTTATCCTTTCCAAGAATCAAATGAAACTTCTCGGGAATAACCTTTAAGTAAACCATATCCCCAGTTTCATACTCCACAACCCGATGTTTCTTATCATAATACAATTTATGTCTCTTTTGGGCTTCTCTGATATTCCCCCTGATTTTGGCCAACTCGTTATCCATTTTCTCAAGCATCTCAGGTGACAGTTCTACCTTATTCCTCGAGCTAAGAAAATTTATAGGTGTGGGATAGTTATAGCCATACATTGCCTCAAACGGAGTCATCCTAATAGATGAATGATATGAACTGTTATATGCAAATTCAACCACCAAAGGCAGATATTCATTCCAATTAGATTGGTTTTCATTGACATACATTCGTAACATATCTTCTAAAATACGATTCACTCTCTCCGTTTCCCCATCGGTTTGAGGATGATTTAAAGCAGTAGACATGCGTAACTGGGTACCTATAGAGTCAAAAGTCGCTCTCCAGAAATGTGAAGTGAACTTAGAATCTCTGTCAGACACTATGCTCTTGGGCATGCCATGCAAACGAAATATCTCTTTCACAAACAAGCGTGCAATGGTCAAAGCAGTATCAGTTATTTTCACGGGAAAGAAGTGAGCCTGTTTTGTGAGTCTATCTACTACCACAAAGATCGAGTCATACCCTCCACGAGTAGTAGGAAGTCTAATAATAAAATCCATGGATATAGACTCCCACTTCTGTAAAGGAATGTCTAAGGGTTGAAGGTCACCAGGCATCCTCTTATGTTCAATTTTAACTTGTTGACATTGAAAGCATTCACGCACATAATTCTTAACATCCAATTTCATACGTGGCCAAAAGAATGAACTTTTAATCTTTTCATATGTCTTACTCAATCCAGGATAACCAGAAAAAGGTGAGTTATGACACTCATGCAGAATTTGACTCTTAAAAGCAGAATTTACAGGAATACACAAGCGGTCATAATAATACAGATTTCCCTTATACAAGTGATATCTGTTCTCATACATCTCACCAATATTCTCACGCAAGAATTTCAAAATAGGCATGTAAAAAGAATCGTTTTCAACTTCAACATGTATCTCATCAATCAAGTTGGATCGCACAACAGTCAACAAATTACACATGGACCTACAACTCAATGCATCTGCAACTTTATTTTCTTTTCCACACAAATACTTCAAATCAAAGTCATACTCAGCCAGCAATTCAATCCATCTTCCTTGTCTGTTATTTAACAATGGCTGAGTTAAAATATACTTCAAGTTTTTATGATCAGTACGCAATTTAAATTTTACACCAAGCAAGAGATGACGCCAATGCTTCAATGCATGAACAACAGCAAGCAATTCTAGATCATGTGTTGCATAGTTCAATTCATGTCGTCTTAATTTCCTAAACTCATATGCAACCACTCTTCCTTATTGTGTCAAAACACAACCCAATTGTTCACCACTAGCGTCACAGGACACAACAAATTAAATGGTTTGCCCATCTCAAGAACTTTTAAAACAAAATTTTCCGCTATTTTAGCCTTCAAGGTCTCAAAAGCAGTCTCACAGCTAGAAGTCCACACAAAACCCTTGTCTTTCTTGGTCAATTTGGTCAAAGGACTTGCTATCTTAGAGAAATCTTTAATGTGTGCTCTCTCATATTCTGCTAGACCCATAAAGCTTCTTACATCTCTTACTAACATAGTCTTAACTTTATCAAGATCAATGTGAATCCCCTCTTTAGAAATCACTCTTCCCAAATACACAATCTGATCCTTTGCAAAAGAATACTTACTTGCTTTGGCATACAATTTATGTTCACGCAAAACCTCAAATGTTTTCTTTAAGTGCAATGCATGATCTTCTTCATTCGTAGAATACACAAAATATTATCCAAGAATACCAGAATGAAGTCCTCAAGATACGGGTGAAAAATATTATTCATTAAGCACATGAAAGTTGTTGGTGCATTAGTCAAACCAAAAGAAAGAACTCTAAATTCATAATGTCCATAACGTGTACGAAAAGAAATCTTTGGAATGTCCTCGACCTTAATGCGGATTTGATGGTAGCCAGAACGAAGATCAACCTTTGAAAATATTGTGGCACCACTCAAATGACTAAGCATTTCATCTATGTGAGGAAGAGGATATTTGTTCTTAATGGTCTTTTTGTTTAATCCCCTATAGTCGATGCATAACCTATATGTACCATCCTTTTTCTTTTGGAATAACACAGGACTACCCCAAGGAGATACACTAGGTTTAATGAAACCCTTTTTCAAAAGATCATCAAGTTGTATCTTGAGCTCTTTAAGCTCATCAATATTGAGTCTGTATGGAGATCTGGAATAAGGTGTCGCTCCTGGATATAGATCTATGGCATGGTCTACCGCTCTAGGCGGAGGTATACTAGGAAGATCGTCCCGGAACACATCCTTAACTTCATGTAAGAGATCCTCTATAAATTCTCGATTTGTGTCTTTATGTTTATCCCTAGATTCTCTTTAATCTCATTAGCAAACACAAGCAACGTCTCACACAAGCAAACACAAGCAACGTCTCACACTCTTATCTAAGTCACCTTATCAATTCCATTGCCAAAACTAGATTTAGAATCTCTTTCTTTCCACAAAGAGTGTGACTTATCATCATCAAATGATTAAAGATATATTTTTCTTTCTTAACAATCAATCAAAACATGATTTTCAATGATCTAATTGATACCAATGATAACATCATGCATATCAATGTTTATGTTATAGAAATCATCTTTATGATTTCGACTCTTCAAAGAAAAAAAAAAAAAAAACAAATTTTCTACTAACTCTTTCGTGGAACTATTATTACCACTAGTTAAGTCCACAAATCTTTTAACTTCTCGATTTAATTTCAAGTTTAATTTCTCAATCAATTTAGACGATAAGAAGCAATGAATACTATCCAAATCAATTAAGAAATTCAAATTTTAATCTCAACTTCTACCCATCAGTTTGATCTCACAGAAGCTTTCAAAGGACGTATCAAAGACATAAAACATCACAAAGAAGGGGTAGATGACTTACCTTTATCGTACGCATCGCCAAAAGTCTCCAATTGAGCCATCTTGGTACGTATTGTCTTATCGGTCACCTTGCTCGAGCATTCGAAAGTCTCGTGGTCGTGTTCTCGATATTGAAAGTATAATCCAAATCTTTGAGTTCTTCAATCCACGCTTCTAAATCTTTGCATATCTTTCTTATGCCATCAAACTCTTTAAGCTTAGCCTTCGTTAAGAATGATTTGGTTGTCGCTCCTCCCATATCGTCATCGTTTCTTTTGGCAGTACCCAAGCGCCGCCACGATGATTATTGTTTCCAGGTGGATTAGCATGGTTTTCACCTTCATGTTGGCCATCAAGGTCTACATAGATATCAAGCTCTCGTGCTACTTTGCCCCGCAGAGCCTCAGCACGCTCCCGATTTGCAATTTTCAGATCTTCTCATAGTCGCCGAATTAGGTCTCGTATCCTTCCATGTCCAGAATCAACCGCTTGCTCTGATACCAATTGTCACGGGAACGGAATAATAGAGATCGATAGCAAAAGATAGAGAAAGAGATCTTTGTATTGATGAATCTTTGTATTGATGAATCTTTGTAGAGTTTTGATACAACAGAGGAGCAAAATATATGGGCGCACTTCGTTGTACGGAGCTCGAACCTCCCGACCACCCCCAAGCTTCAGTTCGCTTGCATGCAGCGTCTCACTCGCACTCCCACTCACACTCGCACTCTCACTCTCACTCTCACTCGCACTCGCACTCGCAGAAGAAGAGATCGGTGAATGATCCCCAAACGCACCACCCGTCGTGCTTTTATCCTTCTTTTCCTCGAAAAGCCTGCATGATTTTCATACCAAGTATACCTGCGAGAATAATATAAGAACGTGATCGCTAAGCGATCCGTAAATGTTAGATTTCTATCATGACACTTTGCACAGATCCTGTTTCACACATTGATTTCTGCATCGCCTACAAAATAGCCAAAAGAACATACTCGTGCAACCAATTCAACATGATAATCAAAGTAAAAAAACATAATTAAATACCTTCATAATCTCAATTTCCATACTCTACCATGAAGAAACAATCTACTTCTTGGTTGATAGCAGGGAGCACTGTATGATGTTGTATGTCTGTCTGTCCCTGTGTACCCTACACTGCTACTGCCTTCTGTTTGTTTTCATCATAACTTTTACAAACGAACTCAGAACAGAGAAATCCAGGTACTCAAAACAACGGGAATAGGTCTATTCTACAAGGTAACGCGGACAGAATTACGAAAAACATCTCTGTTTGGCTAAAAACGCAACTTTTAGGTCGCGACTCATAAAACCTCTATTTTTGGGTCTCCACTACTTTTACAACTTATTTTAAGCCTACCCATGCATTTTAAGCTAAAACACATAAATATAAAACATTAATATTAATAAAAATCTCAATTTTACTGTTCATAGACAGACTATCTGTTATTCATTAATCTTTATCAAATCCGTCTTTAGTGTATTATTTAAAAAAAAGGAATATATGTTCTCTCTTAATATCTCAACTCATTGGTATAAGCTCTATTTAATAGACTATTCAACAATCTTTCAAATCGTGCTAACAAAAGATATGTCCTGCTACATTCTTTTCGACTTTACGAACTTCAAAGACTAATCCTATTACACTGGTGCCGGCCTATCTCCTTGCTTTCACCTTTTCTTGGCCGACCTTGATACGAGCTCGCCCTTTGATTTTCCCCTTGTACACTTGGCAGACCTTGGGATCTTTCTCTCTCTCACTGACTCATAGTCACCTGCCGCGGGAACCCCTTCCCCAGGCAATAGTGACATCGCTATTGAGGGGGGGGGGGGGGGGGGGGGGGGCTTTTGCCCTCAGCAAAGGTTTGTCTCATGGGCGCGGGCATAGTCCCTTATGCGCCCACCACGTCACCATCATCGCTAGGTGTCGAATCATCACCAGCGGGAACACGCACCACTGGCACCACCTCGTGCTAGCCAAAACCACCACATTCCCACCCTGCAGGGCTGCCATGCGCCACCAGGCTTGCGAATGCAGCACTCACAACTCACGTCATCCCCACAGGGTGAGGGAGCTCCGCTCTCTCCCTGTTTGTGTACCTACTAAGGCTCATGGCCCATGCTATAAAGCTTGAGTGTCCTGCCTTCCCTTGTGCATTTGGGTTCACTGGGTGCTACGTGGCATGCGTTGAGGACTCCCACTTTTGAACTCCCTTGAAACCCCCTACAAATCTCAAAGAAACCTTCCTTCTTTTGCCATCTTCAAGCAAGTGTAACTTGTTGCCCTGAGGCCTAATACCCAAGCTGTAAGACCTGGCTGAAAGCCTGCATTGTGGGCTTGGTTAAACATAATTCTCGTCGCCTCTCGATTTTTCTAGGCCTGCTCAACAAGGCCGCCAGAAAACAGGAAAAAACAAATGGCACTGCTTTCTCGAGCAACTGCCCCTACATTCGACTCGCCGTATCTTGCTGACCAAGAACCAGATTGACGTGCCATCAATTTGCACTATCCTCCCATGATGTCCTCCACCTTCCAGAACCTTGCCCCTATCCAAACTTTGACAGCTCATATATTGCACACCGTGAGTCCGATCATCGATCTAAAAAGACCGAGAAGCTCCATAAGTTGAGCACTTCAACCCTATCACTTCACATCCACTTCTCTAGTCTAGCCGCACATGTCCATCCCATCGAGAATCTGCAACCACCTTCACATTCAAACTGACATATCTCCTTCTGCATAGCTCCATTTAATGAGCCATCTAGATCAGCATGGAAAACACAGTGGATACCACATTCTAGCACATTAAATCCACATCTCGGGCATAGAAGTCCATCACCCTACTTAGCTCTTTCTAGCACACCTTTGTCCTAAAAAACCACATTAGGCATTTATTTCCATAGCCACTATGTTGCCTAGGACCTTGGTACCTACCCTAGCCTTCTGCATTGCACCTATCTGCAACCTCTGCTTGGCATTGACCACTTTCTAGCTCGAGGTTGCACCATCATTGCCCACCCCCTTGTTGAACATTTATGTTCAACCACATACAGGCTTATTGCACTCAAAAACTGCACACCAAAAAACAAACTCTCTGTACACCACAAAAACACCTAGCGTAGGTACATAGACTAGCATCTGTCACCCGCCAGCACGCGCCGATTCAATTCATGGTGACAACAGTATGTGTATGCGATTCGCATGTAAGATTCAAAATTGTTACAAATTTTATTTTTGAGCGTTGATTCTTGTTAGTTGTGGTTGTTTTGTGTTAAGAAGAATATGATTAGTGTTTTATGTGGCGTTTATTTATAATCAATCTAATCGTTGATTACGTTTTCTTGTTAATGACACCCTGAACTTCATCTCAATTTTTCTTGCTGTTCTGCTCAAAATTTGGAGAAACGGAAAAAGCGCAACGGAGCGTAGTGCAATGGCACTTTTCATCCAAAACTTGTTCGTCTCCTCGAGCCCTTCGATTTGAGTTCTAGGTTTGCGTCAATCAGAGTTCGCAGCAGAAAGTTATGCTGTTTTTACTGCAATAGAGCTTGACGCAGCTTTCTTCGTCCTACTTCTTCGTGAAGCGTCCGCGATCGTTTTTCTTATTTTGGCGTTAACTTTTTCGAGAAGATTTAGCTTTTTGCTATTCATATTGTGGCCGTCAATCTTGCGTCTCACGCCACTCTATTTTGAGGACTCGTTTATTATTAACGTCTCCTTTACCCTGTCTTTTTTTTGGGTGACGTCTCTCACATCTTTGGACGTTCCTTGAGCATCCTTCTTACGTTTATCGTTGAAAAAACGCAATACTCATATCTCTCTCATTCTCAATTGCGGCCTTCACCATATATGGTGTGCAGATTCTGCGATCTTATCTTATACGTCTTCTCGCAACAAGATATGGCTATGAATATTCTCGTCAACGGCTTTCCTTCTGGCCAACGTTCTGTTCCTCCTTTCCAAGGTCAAGGATTTCCAGGCTGGAAAGCAAAGATGTTGTTAATTCTTGAAGGCGATGAACTCTCCGATGTTGTTCTTGGAAATCGTGTTTGTCCACCTCAGCCTGTTGATACGGATAATGATAACGTGCTTATCACTGAAGGACCTATATTTGAAGATTGGAATGTTGCCTATACGGATTGGCAACGACGTGATAAAGCAGCTCGTCGTTATATTCTTTCTGCTCTTACTGATTCCCTTTTGCTTGCTATGTATGAACTGCCTACTTCCCATGACGTATGGAAGTACCTTATTGCAAACTTTCAGAAGAAATCTGTTACAGAAATACTTTATTTGAGAGGGTTGCTTAACAAGTTACAATATGAAGTTGGTACTGCCATGACGGGACATATTGAGTCTTTCAAATCTATTATTAATCAACTTGCTGCTGCCGGTGATCCTGTTCCACAAAAGCAACTGATTACACTTCTCCTTGATACGGTGAAGGACTCTTCTTATGATAACATTGTTACTATTCTCTCTAATAAAGATGGTCTTGATTTCGACCAAGCTTGCATGTCTTTAATTGAATACTCTCAACGTCAAGAACGTCGGAATGCTGGTCACGATACAGCTATGATTTCACAAGAGGAGACTGAGTCACAACAGATGGAACGTGCTTTTTATGCTCGAAGGCGTCCATTTCAACGAGGAAACCGCAGAGGTGGCCGTCGCGGTAATATTTTCTCTCGTCTCAAATTTCCTAATAAGCAATGTTCTTACTGCAACAGAAATGGCCATACTGAAGATGATTGTTGGGCACGTCAATATGATGAAGAACACAATATTACCACAAAACAACCACGTTTATCTAGAGACTCTTCTTCTTCTTCTTGTGAATATTGTGGACGATCTGATCATCCCACTCATATGTGTTATAAGCGTCGATTCGACACAGATCGGAATAGAGCATATGCTACTGAACATCGAAACAACATTGTACCAAAAATAAGCTGCGTCCTATATTCAGTTGCTCCAGACAGAATACTTCATGTACGTGATGGATCACTTTTTATTGTCGATTCTGGTGCTACAGGAAATATGACATATCAGTCTAAGTGGCTCCATAACTATCATCCACTGCCAGCTCAACGTGTTGTTTATCTTGCTGATGATACTACTTGTCAAGTAAAGGGTATTGGAGACTTATATCTTGGTACCTTATCTTCTTCCACTCGAATTTTGCGAGGAGTATTACATGTACCAGATCTTCAACGTAATCTTCTTTCAGTTGCTAGACTTGTTGATCTTGGTCTTTTTGTTGGATTTGATTATACCAAATGCCGAATTGAGAAAGATGTACAGACTATAGCCACTGCTCCTCGAAACGGTAATTTATTTGAACTCTCTCTCAACGATGCTGTAGCAAATATTGTCACTGCTCCAGGTGATCATGATTGCAAAGTATGGCATCACCGTTTTGTTCATGCTGATTTCTCAAAACTCCTTGATCTTCAACGTCGTGATCTTGTTCATGGCATGGATCTTAAAGCCCATCCCCATATGGGAATTTGTGAATTTTGTGCTCTTGGGAAACACAATCGTAAACCCTTTCCTCTTTCAAATACAACTCATTCTCATGACATCTTGGATCTTGTTCATACTGATATATGTGGACCTCTACCTTCTTCGAGATCACAATATCGCTACTTCATTAATTTCATTGATGATTTCTCAAGGTATACGACTGGATTTCTACTTAGACAAAAATCTGAAGCCTTATCTGTTTTCAAACAATTCCACAAGGCTGCGGAACTTCAAACTGGTCATCGCCTTAAGAAGCTTCGTAGTGACAATGGAGGCGAATATGTTTCTCGAGAGTTTGTGAGTTACTGTGCTGATAGTGGAATTCATCATGAACACACTATTCCATATTCGCCTCAACAGAATGGTGTTGCTGAACGAAAGAATCGCACTATTCTCAATGCTGTAAGATGTATGCTGATTCATTCTGGCTTATCTCGTGTTTTTTGGGCTGAAGCTACTTTGACAGCAGTATTTATTCAGAATCATCTTCCTACTACTGCACCCTCTGGTAAGATACCCATCACAGCATGGACAGGTGACATTCCTTCTGTATCTCATTTTCGAACCTTTGGATGTATTGCTTATATTCATGTTCCCAAAGAAACACGAACAAAGCTTGATGCTCCTGGTCTTAAAGTTATTTTTATTGGATATTCTGACACTTCCAAAGGTTACAAATTCTATGAACCTTCCTCCAAGAAAGTAATTGTGAATCGTGATGCTACTTTTAACGAACAGCTTATGGGAGGCTCATGGTCCATGGATGATTCTGATGATACTAAATCATTGCTTCAGGCTTTTCCATTTCTTTCAGAAGATGAAACTCTTCCTATAGAGCAACTTTCCTCCTCACAACCATCCATTCCAAATGTTGCCAATGATGATATTGATATTTTTGTTGATCTGCCTATTGATTTTGAACACGGCTCATGTCATGTTTATGATGACGATATTGCTGATAATGCTTTTTCTACTTCTGAAGATTCCGTTAATTATGATGAAGCTATCTCTTCACCACAAAAGGATCAATGGCAAGAGGCTATGGAAGCAGAGTACGATTCTCTTATCTCTAAAGGTACATGGATACTAACTGAATTACCTCCTGGTCGTACAGCTATTAAATGTAAGTGGGTGTATAAAACAAAAATAAAAGCAGATGGATCTTTTGACAAGTTCAAGGCGCGTTTAAGTGCAAAAGGTTACTCCCAAGTAGCTGGTGTTGATTATCAAGAGACTTTTTCACCAGTTGTTCGCATTACAAGTGTTCGAGTTTTATTGGCATTTGCTGTTCAATTTGATTTAGAAGCTCATCAAATGGATGTGCGAACTGCTTTTCTTAATGGTGACTTGGAAGAGGAAATTTATATGGAACAACCAGAAGGGTTTGTTATTCCAGGTAAAGAAGACCTTGTTGCTCAACTCCATAAGGCACTATATGGTCTCAAACAAGCTTCGCGAGCCTGGTATACAAAATTTGATCTTTTTCTCACCTCTAAAGGATACATCTCTTGCTCGTCAGACCCCAACTTATACATAAAACGCCAAGGTAGCAGTTTTGTGATTCTTGCTCTTTATGTGGATGATACCATCCTTGTTTCCAATGATTTGGGATTTCTTCAACAAGTGAAAAAGTTATTGTCTTCTGCATTCGATATGGTGGATCTTGGAGAGATTCACTCTTGTCTTGGCATTCAAATCCAACGGAACCGTACAAAAGATATTTTATTCCTTCGACAGTCAAAGTTTATTGCAGATACTATTCAAAAATTTGGTATGGAATCTGCACATTCAGCCAACACACCTTGTCTTGCGAGCTCTACGAAGAATACTTCTGACAATGGCGGTCAACTTGTCACAAATCAACCTTATGCTAACTTGATTGGATGTCTTCAGTTTGTTGGCATGAACACTCGTCCTGATATTCTGTTTGCTGCTAACTATCTTGGACAACATCTTGCAGGTCCTTCTCTTAAGCATTGGTCTGCGGCAAAGCGTGTATTGAAATACTTGAAAGGCACTACAGATTTTGGTTTAGTCTATCGACAACAACTCACATCGGATTCTATGCAATCTCTTTCTCTTTTGGGTTACACAGATGCAGACTGGGCAAGCTCACATTTATCTATGCGATCTACTAGTGGAAATTGCTTCTTTATAAATGGTTGTCTTGTTTCTTGGACCAGCAAGAAACAACGTTGTGTTGCAGTTTCTACGACTAAGTCAGAATATGTTGCAGCATCACTTGCAGCTCGTGAGTTGATTTGGCTTCGACAAATGCTGGTTGATATTGGTCACTCTCCTCTTTCTAGCACACCCTTGCGGTGTGACAACCAAAGTGCTATTAGTCTTGCAAAAGACTATGTTCAACATAATAAGTCAAAGCACATTGCTGTCCATTATCATTATGTCAGGTATGAAGTACGCAAGGGAACCATTATGGTTGAACACTGTCCAAGTGACCAGATGATTGCAGACATTTTGACCAAAGGCCTCAATGAGTCACGTTTCATCCTCTTGCGCTCGGAGCTTGGAGTTGCTTCGGCCTCACTCTTTCTAGATTAGCTTCTTTTCTATTGTAATAGCTTTGTACATATGACATTGTAATATTTTAGGTACCATGCACTATGCACACTCCACATTTGCACCTTGTGATATCTAAGTCACTTGAATATTTGTACATAGATGCACAATTCACTTTCACATCATCACCGCTGGTTCATATTTCACATTGTATAGGGGCTTGGATTTTTCCCTTGAACTCCCCAAGGGTTTTTTCATCCAAAGCTAGAGACCTTTGTTTGAGTGGGGGTGTTGGAGCTATATATGGCTCACTCTACTGAACTTGGTCTCACCTATATATTTGTATCTTGTCCTCAATATGAATCAGTCTTTGGGAGCGTATATGGTGTGTCTCTTGTCTCGTCTCTCTCTCTCTTTCTCTCTACATCTCAACACATTGCTCATGTGGGTTGCCCAATCCCCTGCTTTACCTGTCATCAACCACCTGGGTCAAATACCTTGCATTGGTATCCTCCATCAACCTGCAACACCCTTTCATAGTGCCATACTCAGTGCTCACATCGCACATCATCGCCACGGGGTGAGGGATATTCCCTCTCTCCCCGTTTGTGTACCTACTAAGGCTCACAACCCACGCTATAAAGCTCGAGCTTCCTGCCTCCCCTTGTGCATGTGGGTTCATTGGGTGCCACGTGGCTTGTTGAGGACTCCCCCTTTTGAACTCCCTTGAAACCCCCTACAAATCTCGGAAAAAACTCCCTTCTTTTGTCATCTTCAAGCAAGCATGACTTGATCCACTGAGGCCTACCGAGATATAAGACCTGGCTGAAAGCCCGCATGCCAGCTTGGTTTAACATAATCCTTGTCTCCTGTTGACTTTTCCACGCCCTCTCAACAAGGTCACAAAAAAACAAGAAAAAACAACTGGCACTGCATTCTCGAGCAACTGCCCCTACATTCGATTCGCCGTATCTTGTTGACCAAGAACCCGATTGACGTGCCATCAATTTTATGCTATCCTCCCATGATGTCCTCCACCTTCCAAAACCTTGCTAAGGTAAAAAAAAATTCCAGATGTCTCATCCTACGATCTGGGCAAGTGGGCATAGACCCGGCCCCGTTCCAAACTTCGACAACTCATATCTTGCACACCGTGAGTCCGATTGTCAATCTGAAAAGATCGACAGGCTCCATAAATTGAGAACTTTAGTCCATCCCATCAAGAATCTGCAACCACATTCACCTTTAAACTGACATATCTCTCTCTGCATAGCTCCGTTTAATGAGCCGTCTGGACTAGCATGGAAAACATACGAGAGACCACATTCTAGCACATGAAATCCACATCTTGGGCTAGAAGTCCATCATCCTACTTAGCTGAAAGAAAGAGATGAAAGAAAGGCTTTGAGAGGTAGCATTGACTGCTCCTCAAGCTTAGTGCAAGGCACTACCTAGCAGCGGTGCAAAAATTTTGTGCTTTGTTGCATGTGTTGGAGGCTGGTAACTTGCTTGTGCACTGTGTGTGAGCCTTGAAAGGCTACAAGCACACAACTAGACAGTCCTAGCAAGCTCAAAGGGGCAGGGTGTGTCCTCACCGCTCAATGCTTCCGTCAAGAAGCATCCTGTGCCGCGAAGAAGAAGGAGCCGCCGTCAGCCATCACCCCCGCGCTCAACCAGCTTGTCACCGTTGATGCCTCCACAATGCTCTCTCTCTCTCTCTCTCTCTCTCTCTCTCTCTCTCTCTCTCTCTCTCTCTCTCTCTCTCTCTCTTAAGCATACACACACACATACACATGTGAGCACATGAAGGAGGAGAAGATAGAGGTTGAGCAAAATCACTTCTTATCTTGCACCTCAAGAATGAGGATTTTTAGGTCAAACAGACCTTTTATAAGAGGTTGACCCATTCACACATGGGCACCAACAGTGGCCGATTGTTGCAAAACTACTGTAAAAATAAGATAAGTGGTTCACCTCTCATCGGCGATCACCTACACACCTATTGGACCGAAAAACCCGACCCATAACTCAGTCAAATAAATAATAAGGTGTTCGTCGAAGGTGATAGGGTGTATGTGAGGGTTAACATGAGCTTGTATAGCTTTTTGAGCTCTAGCTTTCGTCGATTTTGACCTATCCATCACTTGTTTTGGTAGCTTGAGGTTTTGCATGCCCCATCTTGAAATAGTCTTTGACTTTCAACTGTCTATCTGTACGGGTTTTACAAGGTCATGAACATATTGGTATTCATTTCCATCTGCATCTTGATATGCATATGTGAGCTTGGTTACATGAAATTGCTTGAACACTATTGGATTCATCGGCTTTTGACTTTGACTTGTGGAAGTCAGTTGAAATATTTATCCTTGATGATATTCATGCTGGCACGTTTGCTGATTCTTTAAGAATCTGGGTCAATTGGAAATGTCCAACAACCATATGGTCTTTTAGTGGCTTCTGCTTTGAAGGGGTCTGCTGGCTAGAAGTTCCAAGGCTTCTAATTGACGTTGCGGTTCCTGGTACAAGAGCTGATTTTGATGAATTTACAATTCCCCCTTCCTAGGGTGATCACTAAATCTTTCTCCATTGTGAGAGTTCAAAACTAATTGGCTCTGGTTTGGTCTCACCTTTTGTGACGTTAAGACATATTGTGGGTAGCACTGTCAATGTTTGGCATCTGGAAATCTTCTGCAAAGTTTCCTATGTACCTTAGTGAAACATGGCAAATAATTCCCTACTCAAGCTGTAGATATTATTAACTTCACCCGATATTGCCTATCTTGATTATATCTACGTGCATTTTGGTCATAATAGATGCTCGTCTTGTCACAATGTTGAAGCTTGACTTCTGATAAATGTGAATTTTTCTTTGGATAGATTTCTCAGTTCACTCGGGTAATGTCATTCAAGTCTAGAGAGGATGGACTATGATGAATTATTTCCTCTTAGATATATCACTCGGAATAATTCTATGAGCTGGTATATAGGCACTTTCGAGTTGGTTTACTCTCTTTTCAACAAAATCTACATCTTTTTCTGCGGCTCACGACTCAGCTTCGTCTTGCCTTGATTCAAATGCTTTCTTGCTTTTTCTCGATGTGGTTTTGGCTTCTTCTCCTCGGTCGCTTGTCATTTGTTTTTGACTATTTTGTGTAAATTCCTCCCTTATTTTTTTCTTTTTTTTCCTTTTTTGTGCCTTCCCCTTTTTTATATGTTTTTTGTTTTTGTGGAAGTTTTGAATTTTCTACTTTTTTGGTATTTTGTGATTTTTTAATAATGTTCTTGATAAATTTTTATTTTTATGAATAATTTTCAAACTTTTTATTTTTATGGATACTTTGGAGTGTTTTTAGGAGTGAATTTTTTGCGACTTTTCTAATTTATATGAGTTTTAAAATCTTATTTTGGTTTTTTTTTTAAATTTTGTAATTGATTTTTTTCCTTTTTTTAAATATTTTTTTGGTTCTTGAGTGATTTTCTATTTTTTGGATGTTTTTTATACTTTTTGTAATTAAACTCTTTTAATAAATGAATTTTCTCCTTTTTTGCTTTTTTATTGATGTTTTTTAAATTTACTAAAAACAAAAAAAATAAACTAAATAACTAAATAACTTTGACTTGCACATGGCCTGAAGCGTCGACGAGGGCGGTGATGGCGGGGTGCATGTGGGGCCGCAAAGAGAGCAGAGAGAGAAGGAGGGCGCGAGGATGGCAGGCAACAGTCGAGGGGGAGAGCGGACCGGAGGGCACACACACACGGGGAGAGAGAGAGAGAGAGAGAGAGAGAGAGAGAGAGAGAGAGAGAGAGAGAGAGAGAGAGAGAGAGAGAGAGAGAGAGAGAGAGAGAGAGAGAGAGAGAGAGAGAGAGAGAGAGAGAGAGAGAGAGAGAGAGTAAAAGTCATGGTGTGGCGGTCCCAGGATACTACAGAGTAGTGCGTAGGGAAACGAAAGATGAGAGAGAGAGAGAGAGAGAGAGAGAGAGAGAGAGAGAGAGAGAGAGAGAGAGAGAGAGAGAGAGAGAGAGAGAGAGAGAGAGAGAGAGAGAGAGAGAGAGAGAGAGAGAGAGAGAGAGAGAGAGAGAGAGTCTTGGACGACAAAGACAACGAAAGAGAGAGGGGAAGTCTTTATGCACTGAAAGGAATTTCTCTTGTCTGTGTGTATATGTGTGTGAGCTAATCGCACTTTCTGCCAAAGAGGGATAGAGAGAAAAGAGGGGGGGGGGGGGGGGGTAGAGAGAGGGGGTTATGAATCGGAGAGAAAAGGAGAGGGTGAGGGAGTGGGGAGGGGAGAGAGAGGGCTATTTATTGTATTTTTTGGATGGGGGAGGCTTTTTTTAAAACTTGATTAACCCTTACTAGCAATAAGAGTGAGTTCTAAGCATCAAGCTCGCTCGTTACTTTCAATATGCACAAGCAAACCAAAAACATCAGTTGTTGTCAAAAACGCCAATTATGATAAAATCAACAAGTCGATCTTCGAAAATAACGAAATGCTCAAAACTCAACAAATGAGGGAAGCAAAACACTCAAATCATGCCATAATTACACACACAAAATATGTCATCAAAATCACAAATTATCAAATTTTTATGGAATTAATTAGAAATTAATGCAAAAACTAGTAAAAAATTTAAAGAATACCGGATTTTTAAAAAAAAATCCCAAACATAAGAGGAACGGTACAGCCAAATTAAAGCTGAATAATCACACCCGATTCAATTACCATTTAATTTTGCCAATAAAAACCAAAACTAGGCAATTAAACCAGCAATTTCAGGTCAAAAATTGACACATTTGGAGTGTGTAAATCTTTGTTTTGAGCTAAAAGACGCACCACTTAACCTTTATGCACATCAATCAAACATTGATATTATCTTACATATTAATCACCTTTTAGGAACACACACACACACACTCTAATAATTGGTAGTTTTTACCAACTTTAGGTGCGCACACACAAGTGCTAATCATGTCGAAATTGCAAATTATGCACAAAAATCTCTAATTGAGCATGAATACAATAGAAATCAATCATCACATTAGCCAAATTGTTATGCACACATTGATTTTTAGGTGCACGTACAAGGGCAAAATAGTGCACATTCACTTGATTTTAGTGCACACAATTGCAATTGACCATTCAAGCATACAATTAAGCAAATCAACAATGCATATTAGCACATGAAATCATCAACTTACACATTTAATTCTAGGAATAATTTTGCATTACAACGGCATGCAAATGCACAAAATCAAAAGCTCAACATCACAATATTAACAATGGCTAGGCATATCGCACAAATGTTGAATCCAATGATACCATCCAATTGGCGATTACATGATGTGTAGGCCGATTTTGTCGATGCTCCAAAGCCTAATCTTGCATTCCAAAATTAGCAAATTGTTAAGTGATTAGCACAAATCAACATTGTTAGAATGCAATCCAAGCCTCAAATTAGGAAAATGCCAAAGCATAAGCACAAAATGTTAGTCCAATTAGTTAAAAAATAGTGTGTAAGCTAAAAAAATCAGAAAAATTAGCAAGGAGTTAGTGTGAAATTAGAGTGTGTAGATGCACAATTAGCAATATTTGGTACCAAATTAGGGGAAATTGAACACAATGCCATATGCACACACATCCAAAATGCACAAAACAACAAGCACATATGTGAAATTATCAAGGAAACCTATTCAATTATACCACAATTACACAAGAGTAGGCCATCGTTCCCCGACACTGATACCAAATGTTGAGGGTACCATCATAGCATAGCTCCAATGAACAACAATAATTGTCAATGGGGAGTGATGAGCTACCTAGAAGGGGCATGTAAACACTCATCAATAGTGATCTAATCATGACATGATGAATGGCGACTCTATGAAGTGAGCTTATTGGCCTATGGAGGAGCTAAGCCACAATGTTTGGAAATCTCCACATCCACTTCTCTTCACCTCAAATCAAACCAATCACACACACTAATGATTGCAACAATGCACACATCACTAATCCCATATGAAACACACTAATCACAAGCGCACACACATAGATCTTTTGAGCATCCATACTCCAATCAAACCTTCATGCATGCACAAAGAATAGAAGGCATCACACAAGATTAGAGCAGGAGTAACCACTAATTAGTTATGATGTAGCTAATCAAAGCATCATTAGCAATCACAAAAGAGTATGAGAGAGGCATAGTGAAAAATAATTAAGCATTGATTAGTGTTAACAAAGTCACATGAGCAAGGAGAATCTCAAGGAATCCATAGCCACACACCTCTTGAGCTCTCACTAAAGAGTGGTCTCAACCAATGAGACAAAGAACCCTATTTTATTTACACACTATCTTATATACCTAGGGTAAAAATATGCAATGTTTGGGTTCCCAAGGCCTGTAGAGCTCCACCACTTATTAAATCTGCCACCAAGGCACACTAACTGACCTATTATTTACAACTTGAAACTCCCATTGAGAAATGGCTTGAAATAAATTGGCAAATTACGATACATGGCCATTTTGGGAGAATGTAAAAAATGTGTAACTCCAATATTCACTACTTCTTTGTGTCTGTCCTTGATGTGCACACATAAGGCTTGGGAATTTAGCATCTTTTGTTAATAAGTGATGTCGGCTCAATTAAAAAATGGTAGAAATAGCATTCATGGACTCTTCTAGTATCTCCTCAGAGAACCAAAAGAGCGACGTAGAGTCCGCCACCACTGAAGATCCCACAGAGGTGACTAGTGGTATAGGGCTTGCCAGTGGTACAAGTGGTGAATTGGTAGCATGCATAGTGGGTGTAGCTGAGACAGGTGTAGCTGAGATAGGTATAGGGAAAGAGATAACTGCCTGTGGGGTGTGGGAGATAGTCATTGTTGTAGGAGTGAAGATGGGAGCAGTAGGGAGAGGAGTGCATGATGGAGAAGCTGCAACTCGGACATGAAAAGTGGGATCTGAAATACCAGAGCAGAGCACTGGCTCAATAGAGCAAGGAGTGTAAGTAGACAAGGAGTGTCAAGTAGGGTGTGTCACCCTAGTGTGCCAACTCTCTGATACTAGGAATGGAAATAGTGACTCTAATGTGTCTTTCGCCATTTTTTCCCTCTTCTTCTTTTTCTTCTTGAGCGTGGGATCTGCCCCAAGCTAGGAGTACGTTTTTGTGCCATGGCACATACATAGTGTGAAAAAAAAAATCACCTTACTTTTGACACTTCTCAATGCATGGAAAGAAAAGCAATCATGTGCATATTGTGATATATGCTAAAGAGGCTACTGCAGTCGCTATCATGTACATACCTATTTGGGGAATCGTGGCCCTAGATGTGGTGCCTTTGCGTGCTTTCCCACTTTATAATATGCTTGATTTGGTTTTATGATTTACATACTCTAAGTGTTTCATGGTGGCACACTCATCTCGCCTATAAAGAGTGATGCGGGCAAAAACTGTCAAAAATAACATCTAACAGACGCTGTTTTGCAGAATTACATGGAAAGTGACCCAAAATGATATATTGATGAAAAATGATTCTTATCTATGATTTTAATTCTTATGAAAGTGATCCCACAATTTTAGGGATTTTTTGGCTCCATTTGGAAATTTTCGCATTATAAATGGCATTTTTTGGGTCAAAAATGAGTTGAAAATGACCTAGTTTTGGTCCAAAGTGGGAAAATAGCTCAAAAAATGAAACATTAGCTGAAAATTTAGTGGAGAAGAGATAAAAGGATGCTTTTTACAGAAAAAGCCTGCAACCTCCTTTAACTGTGCAATTTGTTTCCATGGGTGCCCAATCTATGTGTGTTGCAGTCCCGCCTCTTCGCAATCTTGTATCTGAGCTTGTGAGGGAGTGAATTAGGGTTTCCCCTTATCAAAATGGTGTGTGGGCTTAAATATAGAAGCTCTTAAATCTTTGAAAAATCAGATAATGGTTGCCATGAAGGTGGAAGCTCGTGTATTCCTTTCAATTGTTTGATGTTACGACTATATGTAATTGGGGGCGAGGCTACATGATACCATGAAAGAGGTTTGGGTTTCGATTGAGATTTATGCTTGTATGAGCATTGAGGTTTTATGGCTAAAATTTTAGTGTTTTTAAAATGGTATTTTAAGTGAGATTCAGTGTGATTCGGTGATCCTATCATCATAATCTCAACTACGAAAACAAGCAAATTCCAAGCACGATAAGAAAGAGGGTCTGTGACTTGCTGTCATGAACACTCTTAGATTTTTAGTCACCCTTAAAAACAGGCTTGTTGATTTTACATAAACGCTTTTCCACAAAGTGTTTTTGATTCTCATCACAAACTCTCACAGTGAGAGGTTTCGCACCTTCCCAGCTAGACCGCACACATTTCGGGAATGTTCATGTAGTTGACTTCAAGGATGGAAAGCTTATCATTCCCAAGGCCTGACCAATGCATGTAGTAGTAATCATGTGACCCCGTACTTTGAGAAAATCTTCTAAATCTCATGGAACATATTGATAGCCGTTTTTCGGCTATTATAAATTGTCATAGTGTTGAGATATATATAGTATCTCTATATATAGCACCCTGGTCCCCTCTATATAAACTCATCTTGTGTGATCAGTTGACACACTTTGGGGTTTGCATATCTGGAGTCGCCTTGGTCTCTCTCTCTCTCTCTCCCTCTCTCATCTCTTGTCTCGGTTTTCCTCCCTCGTCAACATGGTATCAGAGCATGGGTCGCATGGACACACTCGACAATCTTGAAAACCTTCGTCACAAGGAAGATGAGTTACTTTATTATTATTATTTTTGTGCAAAAACATATGCTTTTCTGTTTGTTTCGTTCACTGCTCTTTTGTATGGGAAAAGAAAAAGCGTTTAAGGAGATTTGTAGCCATCATAG
The DNA here is from genome assembly GCF_014529385.1 of Adiantum capillus-veneris. Classification (NCBI taxonomy): domain Eukaryota; kingdom Viridiplantae; phylum Streptophyta; class Polypodiopsida; order Polypodiales; family Pteridaceae; genus Adiantum; species Adiantum capillus-veneris. Next base: position 8,214,874 of record NC_140953.1, on the reverse strand, counting down.
TAGTCTGCAACGAGTCACAGTTTTTCCATGCATGCAAGCTTATGTCAGAAAGCTGGTTTCTTTTTAGGGTTTTAGTAGATTTTTTTCTTGAAAAAGAAACACACCTCTAGGCCTACTATGAATGAGAATCTAGCTTGAGCGCGAGAATGAATCTCCTCGAAGATGAGTGCCCAATTGTCGGCGCCATGCTTCAACACACCGCTGTCGAGAAGCATCTCTTCCCAGGTTTCCCAGTGGTTTCTACCCGGTTAGCGCTAGAGTTACCATTAGTAGTGTTATTGTGAGTGCTATGCTTGTGTTGAACGCGACGAGGAAGAGGATTTGAGGGGGAGGCCATGACAAGCACAGGAGAAAGATCAGACAGAGTGAGATGGCTTTTTAAAGGGAGCAAGGTGGTTGCAGGCATCGTAGGCATGAGGTTGTAAGAGGCATGCACACACTAACACAACCGCCATTTGCGCATAGTACTGTGATGAGAGTTGGCATAAGCGAGCAAAGATGGCGGAAAAAGCAGAACTTAGTGCCTAGTTTAGCAATATCTCATATTAGCTCTTGAGTGATGCCAGAATTAGAGGCAGACACTCGCGATGTTGTAGACAAGAGAGAGCAATATGATGTAGAGACACCAGCCAGTTGTGCTAAATTTAAGGGAAAGTAATATAAATAGCGCTCAGTGATCTGCATGCAAGAGTGCTAATTTTGGCCATGGCGCTCATTTGTACGCATGGCAATGATTTATTTAGCTAGTTACGTCCCTGGAAAGTGGGTTGGGAGCTTGCGTAGCTGCTGGACTTCTCAACATACATGCATCGAGAAGAACCAGGTCGCGATGACCTTAGACGCTATGAGAAGGTGCTTCTATCTTCTTGCTGGCCTGCACTGCTTCCTACATAGATTCGCAAGGGTTGATTTAGTATGCTTGCGCTCTTGTTTCTCGAACTCAGACTTGACAATGTCAAGGTCATCACTAATAAAATCAACACCAGCGGCACTGCTATCGTCTCCAGAACATCCTTGGATACGAATTAGAGAGTCAATACAACAAGAATTTCTTGCAAAAGAAGGTATTTCCATGCTATCCATAAGAACTGGAGTCTCGTGACACACCTCCTTGATATTCATACCTTCGATGCTTGCATGAGGATGGATTTCACAAAAAAGGGGTTCTTGGTGCTAATTAACAACCTCGATGCATCTGCTTCAGAAATTGCATGGGACGTTGGGTAATGCTCCTACTGGAGTTGACCAAAGCTCTTTGAAGCTATGCAACCTCCGAGCATGGAGCGAAACAAGCGGCTATTATTAGGCATTGTAGATATTAGAGAGCAAGGTGCAAAGGTTCTTGCTAGATATGGCAGCATCGATGATGAGATCTGCTGGATGCAAGCTTGAATCAGCTCTGAGGATGTGTACACCTGGTCGGATCCAGATCAGGGGCTTCCAAACTTTTTCCCTACCAAAGCTTTCTTACAACTATGGAGCCTTAGAGACTTACATCAGTAGTGAGATTATGGAGCTTCAGCACAACAAGCATCATAAGACGTATATAACCAACGTCAACACGGCACTTAAGAAGCTCCATGATGCTAAGGACCCACAATCCATTGTCACCCTCCAGAGTGTGCTGAATTTTAATGTTGGAGGTCATATCAACCATACAATTTTTTGGAAGAACTTGGTCCCTGAAAGTGTAAGGTTTATTCATCTTTACACTGCAGAGTTTTTGTTTTTCTTTTGCTTGTTTTTGTGTATCACCTTGTTGCAATTCTCAAAAATTATCTTCCCTGCACAGAGAGCAAAATAATACAATTTAGATGACGACACCTTCTTCTTTCCTACTTAACATGCTTAGTTTGGTAGCATCCAAACAACGAAAAGAAGACAACAATCGTGCCCAGAGTATCCGGATTTTAGTTAACCAGTGATCCAATCACTTGATAGAGTAGAGAGATGCCTTTGCTTTTAAACTTTTTGACACTTATCATTGTTGTTTATTTTATTTATCCTAGGTTTTTCATGTGCTAATGGAATTGGCTATCTTTTTAAGGTTTGGATTGCATGCTTTTAATGCGGATAATGTTCAAGAATTTGTCTGATTTGTCTTCAAGTTCGATTTGTCTAATTTGTCTTTGAATTCTCTATTGTTCGTCAAACCAAAGGGTCCTAGATGTTTAAACAATGTGTTCAGTTTAGGCCCACTAAAATGTTGTAAATGCTTGGCCTACAATGAGATTGCACATTCTTTCAACAAGTAAGACTACTATCTCGTTAGATTACACAGTATTTTGAGAACACTTTCAATAATTGACTATCCTTGAGGCTGCAATTAGACCACCTGTCGAGAATGGTTCTCGAATGCATCTCCATGCTTGGGTGAAGGCAATGAAGGCAACCATACACACCCATTAATGAAACCAGCATATTGTACCTGATATCTGTAAACATCAAGATGGGCGTCTGAATTACGTATGGCGGTTGTGAAGTCCTATATATCGGACCTTGGAATCATTTGTGAATTATCTTGTGCGATGACAATACTTGGGACTATGGACCCTTGGCAATGCCTATCTGGATACCCAAGCAAGGGCGATATGGGATGTGATTCCTTAAGGTATGACACTAAGTCGGAGTAGTTGGAGACTCCGAGGCTCGAGATTGAGCTAGTTAGGCTCTCCAGGCGAGTATGTGAATTAGATGTCTATCCCTTATGTTTTATGTGAGTGGAATATTTTATGTCATGAGTGCAAGATGGATCCTTTGGGGAGAAATAATCATTGATATATCGTTTATAATTATCGAGAGGCATTGTGACTTCATTAATCTATGTTTGTCACATCATTAATGAATGTTACCATCAGTGTCGACATTTGTTTGCAAGCATTGACCCTTTAAATTCCTTGAACATCGTAGCATCCAATAGCAATGTTGGTTGCTCTAGCTTGCATCTACATATAAAAATTAAATGAGTTCTTGTCATGAACACTTGATTTTATTTACGTTATGGCATAAATGTTGAAATAATATGTCGCTCGTTCATCATACGCCAATGGTTTGATTACATAGTAGCATCATCATCACGAGGCCTTGTGCTATCCGGGTGCCTCAGATCTTGATTATATGGTTGCTAAGTCATCATTTGTGGATTTTGTCACTTATGCTTGGTCAATTGATAATTCTAGATCATGACTTTACTAATGATTTTGATAATTCTACGTCACGACCTTACTAATACTTTTCTTGATGATGTGATAGATTATCTCCCATTACTGATAAAGTTTATGTGTGCTTGGGAGAATGGTGTCGAGCTCGATGCTATTCTTGTTATCATTGTAATTAGGGCCTCATTATTTCATGGCACTATGGTTGTTATTGTCTCATTGCTCCCTGATCGTAATGGTGATATGGTTCTTATTGTCATATTGCACCCTCGTTGCCATGGTGCTATGGTTGTTATTTCATATTGCACCCTCGCTATCATTGGTGCTATGGTTGTTATCGTCTCATTTGCTCCCTCGTCGTCATGATGCTATGGTTGAGATCGTCATATTGCACCCTCATTGCCATGGTGCTATGGTTTTTATCTCATATTTTACCCTCGTCATCATTGGTGCTATGGTTGTTATCATTCTCATCATCAGGGACTTGGCAGTTGTGACTATGCACTACTAGTGTTTCATAGCTTTTATGTACCGACTTTGTGTATACATGTGTGCACATGTGATTGCATCGACATTATGTTTATTTCTCTATCGTCTATAGAGCAGTGTCGCGAACCGTCTCTAAGGAAATTATGATGTGATCATTTTTAACCTTCACGTCTCGATATGTTTCTTGAATTACTGTTGTTAATAGGATACAAACTACATCAAGCAGCATATCTGAGGAATCAAAGACGCTAAAGCTCTTGCAATTCAAACCTTAACTTTGTGTTGATTACAATTTATATCAGCCTTTATGGTCATTTTTGTATATTATGGAGTGATGTAGCTCCTTTGAACTTTGTAAATGTACATTTGAAATATTTTAATATAATGGTGGGTGTATATAGAGCTATGGGTTTTTTCCTTGAGCCCCCAAGGGTTTTTTTATCCACAGGTAGGGACCTTCATTTGAGTGGGGCTGTTGAGATATATATAGTATCTCTATATATAGCACCCTGGTCCCCTCTATATAAACTCATCTTGTGTGATCAATTGACACACTTTGGGGTTTGCATATCTGGAGTCGCCTTGCTCTCTCTCTCTCTCCCTCTCTCATCTCTTGTCTCAGTTTTTCTCCCTCGTCAACACATAGTGAGCTACCTCACCCTACCAGATTCACCCAAACACTATGGCTATCCCTACCATTTCACTGTATATAGGCGTGTGTGAGTTAGGGGGCTTTTCTCGTATTTTCTTAAAAACCCTCAATTAGCTAGTCACTGGGCTAGTTGAGCCAAAAAAATAAAAAAATAATTTTAAAAAAGGTATATTATGGCCTCTTTTTGTGTAAATATTTCATTATATATATGGCCTAAATATAGGGATTTTTCTAATTATTTTGATATTTTATTTAAATATTTATACCTAGGTGTGTGTTTTATTAAACTTATGTATGCCTTCTTTCATCCTCTTGCACCATAAGTGTATTTTTTTCCAATGTGTACATACTCTAACCTCATATTTTTCTTTTATACAAATCACCCCCACATTTTCACCCTCACCCTCGTGAAAACAAAAAAATTGATTTCTACTTTCTTAGTCATGTTTATTATATTATTTTCATTTACTTGCATACCTTTTCCTCTTTCACCCAAAATAATACAAAGAGGGACCATATCATATGATTCCAATATCTTTCCATATCCATAATTCCTCCATATTTATTTATTTATTTTTTACTCAATATTCTAACACCATGTGCTCATTGAGCTAAAATCCATGAATAGTCCATACACTAGTCCCACCATGTATATATTGCTTTATTCACCAATAATCCTCCTCCATGCATGTGTAAAGGGCAAATTGGATGCTTTGTATTATGATATGACAAAGGAGGGGCTCACTCTTGGATGCATTGTACAAATTCAACAAAGGAGGGGGCCACTAAAAGACTTTTGCAGGCATAAAAAACAGGCTTTTTGGTGAGATTTTTGGCACCCATCTCCACTCCCAATTTGGAGCGGTGGTCAAAAGAGAAAATGTGGAACAAAAGCTGAATAATCACCTCAAACATTTTGGTGATTTTTGGAGCAACCACCGGTGAGCTATGATTTTTTAAGTGGACCCCAGTCTACCCACTTTTCTCACAAAGTAACGCATAGTCTTCTCTCACCTCTTTTCCCACTTCCACACACATACACTCATTCCTCTCCATCCCTCACTCAAACCTGCAACTTTAATGCCTTACTTCAGCTTCTTCACCATTTCCATCTCTTTTTACTCCATAGCTCAAAAGATTATCATCTCTACACACATATAGCTCAATTTCTCTCTCTAGAATCAAATTCATATTACCATAACCTCTTCATCCTTTCATAAAAGAGAAAAAATAAGCAAATAACCAATCTCAAGCCCTGCAAAAGGAGGAGTTTGGTCATGGAGAATTCAACTTCCCCATGGTCACAAGAACTGCACCGACAAAGTTCTACAACCGCTTCATTCACTGGAGGAGAAGGTGGAAAATTTCATTTACATCTTGTGGTTTCCACCAAATTGTGTATATTCTCATTCTTCTCTTACTTTTTATCATTGTATAAATCATATAATGCACCTTGAGTGCATATGCCATGTAATTTTACCCCATCCTACTAACTTCAAACTACTAACACTAACTGCTAACCTTTTTTTTGTAAATTGCACCCACTCTATTCTACCGTGGAGTAGGCAACCTCACACAAAAAATCACTCACTTCAATCTCAATAGTTCTCTCCTTTTGAGCCCACATCCATGTGACTCAAGAGACAAGAGAGCCCCACTCTCATAAGAACATATAAAAATTTTCATAAACATGGTTTTCTATGAAAATGTTGATTAGATATAATCCTAATTAGGGCTCTCCTCACCTATAAATAGAGCTCTTCTTCCTTTGTAAATGGCAAATATCCCTACACTATTGCTCACTACTTTGAGCGTGCCATTCACCATCTTAGTTTTAGGGAGTGAGAGTGAGCTCTCTATGCACCATTACATGTGGTGTATAGGAAAGCTTCTTTGAGCTAGTTGTAACATTGCAAGGGAGTGAGTGATTCATAACTTCCAATCAAAGTTGTACCTACTCTTGCGCATCAATTTAATCAATAAGTTGGGTGAAAATCGTGGGTCAAAACTCTCTTGAGTCTCTCCAATTCACGCTTGGAAACCTCATCTCGTTTGGTTTAAGGTGACGCGTTTTAATTTTGAGATTCTTTTGTAGTATCTGCTTGTATGTGACTCAAGAGCTCTTGTGTTTGTTTTTGTTGCTTGGGAAAACATTATAAGAGGGTTGTATGGTGAGAGGTCTCCCATAACCCTAAGATAATGTGTAGATTGCAACATCATCAAACTTAATCGTGTCTCTTGACTCTCCTCCAAGCTGTTCATACACCCGTGTCAATCATTAAAATTGAAGTTGAATTCTTGTACAAAGCCCTCTCTCTTTCTCTGTGTGTGTGTGTGTGTGTTTGGTGTGTGTATTTGTAGCATTGAAATTAGTGATAGTGCATCCTTCCTTCTCGCTTGTATTGCTAAGGGATTCTCCTCTTTTGCGTCCTATTTTGCTCTATAACTAGGTGGTGCCCCTATCTTATTTGGGTTTGGCTGTGGGTTTGTTGTTGTGTTGTGCTTGTGGTTGCCCCAGCCCCAATTGAGGAGCACGGGAGCCTTGAGGGGTGTTTAGAGGTCGCCTCTCTTGTTGCCCGCCCCGGACCGCCTCAATTTTGATGCCCCGACGGAGGACGGCTTTGTATGTTTTGTGTAGGCTCAACCTTTAGCATAATCAAGTAGCTTGCATGAATCATGAGAATTTGTATGATCCTTTTATTCCCATTGCAAAGCAAAAGGTGCACATAATTGTTAGTACTAAGTTACAATTTCAACGAGTAATTTGTAGAATTTTGGGCCCTCGTAGGTTGGCTGAAATAAACGCTTCAGTGAATCCTTTTATTTTGCCTCTCATTAGGTACGACCTTAGTCTGGACGTCTATATTTTTGTTTTGTTTTAAGAATTAAGGCATGCATAGACCATGGATAATGGCCCAGGAATAGAGGTTTTCCCCTTCCATTTCACTCCACACATTAGAGTAAACATTGCAATTAGTAGAAAAATCCATTTTCAACAGCGTAGGGTGTTCATGTTTGGTGCCCAAAGAGTAGGAGAAATTCTCGCGTCACCAAACCCTGTCATCCTACCTCTTATTGATTATCATAGGTCATTTGATGTGAATATTTTTATTTTGTTGTAGAATAGATTGCAATTTAGAAAATATTATTGAAAAACAAAAACGTGTGTCACTTTGGAATCAATTCAATGGAGAGCCAATGTGAGGTCCCTGCCCCTTTTTGAGAGGAGCGGAGTACCTTTGATAGGTCTCCAATCCTGAGAAATAAAAACCAACGGACATTGCCTTAGCTACTACGTAGCCACGCGCATAAACCGTTAGTGAAGGATTGGTCCTATCTCGCTATGGCGGAGCGCGACCACCATAACCCTATCTAAAAACTATCTATAATCAATTATACCTAAAAGTATAAATCTTAGAGTGACCAACCTGTGCTCTTTTTTCCCCATGTTTCAGAAGCCCAGCCGCCAAGGTTTGTCTCTTTGAAGATTTATGACTAATAAAAAATTCTATCATTGGAAAGTTACCCGACTCATCGGGTCCACCTGTCCATAGAGTGATACCGTCGGGGTATCATTCTCCCACTTTTCACACCACACTCACCCTTCTTTTGTTATCTAATTACTACCACACTGTTTAAACATACATGTTCCTTTACTTTATTTATGATACTAATTCGTTAAAACAGCCCTTCAAACAGTATTACAAACAATAGTCAAACAAGAAGTCGTCCAATTTTAAACCAACAACCCTTGGATTAGGTTCACTCAAGAATCTCTACTGGCGCTATTATGTACGATCGGTATATACATTATTTATAAAAACCCTTGTCCTCATGAGCGTCCCATACCGCTCGACAAGTACTCGTTGTGCTAATCTGGACGTACTCCTGTCACAGCAACAATGCTGTCAATCTGGGCGTCATCCTCACGCCACGGCAAAATAAAACTGCAGTATCCAGCTGGGCTAATCTGGGTGTACTCCTACCACAGCATCAATGGTGCCATCCTAGGCGTCATCTCATGCCTCGGCAACTGCCACATAATACCAGTGCTAATAAGTAGAGATACTTGAGAAAAACCATACCGAAGGTTTTGGACAAACATTCTTTCCTATAGCAACCAATTTAACCAGACAATCTTTCCTACTTGTCAAACATATGACGAGTTTCTTGGGGTTAAGCCCCATGGTTTCGGTTCGTGTTTTCTTTTCATAAGGTAAATAATATATTCCTATGGTCTCGCATATGCAATGATGCATAAATTGAAACTGCAATACTAACCTGTACCATAGCTCCGATTGGTCCGATTGGTGGAGACATAGCATTTTCCGCAGGGATTCCACTGTTACTTGTACTTGCTTCCTGATCATTAGCGCCTTGTGTTCGAGCACGCTTTGGAGCCATTTTTTTGTACTACACTTATGTTATACACTTAGAACTTTAAATTGGCCAATTTCCCTAGTAATCTGCTTGTTTTCAAAGAGAGTCTGTAATTTGAACCCTCGCCAACTCGGATTCACACTTAGTGTTGTTGTTCTACATCTAATTTCTATACATCAAATATTTGCTAATCTTAATTAATAAAAAATTAAGTGTGTAAATTACGAGTGAAAGTTTAGGAATGCATTACTTTTATGCATGACATTTCTAATCCAATTCTAACTTCAATTCTATACTTCAACTAAATCAATTTTTAGTATTATTCAAAATTCTATTTAACCTAATTGACAATAACATTGGTGAATGAGAATTTTATCATGTATAATAAGAATATGATGAGTTCTCTTATGTATTAACTTTCAATTAACAATATATAAGTTAATAGTGAAGATGAATTAACTAGAGAGAGTAGGTATACTTATAGAGATTAGAGTAAGAGAAAACATACACACACATCTTTTCTAAAGTTAATTGAATCTTACTATCCATTAGAAAGATTAGAGTAAAAGAGAACACACACACATACTTTTCTAAAGCTAATTGAACCTCACCAAAGGCTATTAGAGAGACTAGAGTAAAAGATAACACACACACACACACACACACACACATATCCTTCTTAAAGGTAATTGAATCTTACTAATCTATTAGAAGATTACAGTAATAGATAGAGCACACACACACATAACTAACTGAATCTTACTAATCTATTAGAGAGATTAGAGTAGGAGATAGCACACATGCACACATATCCTTCTTAAAACTAATTGAATGCTCAATTAATACACACCTTATTAGTCCACTAGAGTTTTTGCTCTCTTAGTGGTTTGTGGACGCCTTCTCTCTAAGAGAAGTAGCAGCACTTCGTGAGCGCTATAGAGGCAATCTCTATGTCTAAAGTGTGAGCATGCATGCTCTATTTATAGCAGAAAAGAAAACGTCGAACTTTTTTTTCCCAAAAAATATATTAATTTTTAATTTTTTTAAATAAATAATATATATATATATATTTTCCCCAAAAATCATACCCGCGTTTTTGGTACCCTTGTGGTACCCATGAGCTTGACCACTTTGTCATTATCATCAAAAGATAAGGCCACACAGGCCCCCCCTCATTAAGATTAGTCAAGAGTAGCCTCTCCTTTTTCATGTGACAGTGTGTCCCACTTTGTCCCCTCCTATGTGAGTCCATGTGCCTTCATTTGTCATCCCTGTGTATTATTTTATTTATTTCCTTAATGATAATTTACTTTATATTTTTAAGTTAAACTTTACAGTCTTATATTAACTTTACGGTGGTAAAAGAAAATTCTACAATCAGTAAATAAGTCTTACAATAAGTTAGTTAGTGATTCATATAGCTAAACATGTCAGAATTTTGTAGCGTAAATTTTAATTTCTAGGTTTTCTCAACGTACGATTCATAATTTGAACTCCAATATCTTAAATAAGGAGTGATGGTTCAGAAAAATACAAATGCGTAATAGAACTTGTGTGCAATTTGAAAGTAGAGACCTTACAGCCAACACCAAATGTCTGGATATCCTCTTTTCTTTGGAGAGCCGAATGAGGATGCAGAATTATTTTTGGCGAATTTGAAGCTGTCTTGCCGTATCAAGAGGATAGTAACTGATCAAGAATGTATAGAAATGTTTGAGGTGGTCCTTAGGAAAGATGCTAGCACTTGGTTTGACTCTTTTCCTGAGGAAGTCAAGGGGAATTACACAAAAGTTTTGAATCATTTCAAGAAATAATTCTTTGATCCCCAAAACACTCAAAAACTATGGCAAGACATTGTTTCTCATAAGCAAACAGACTTAGATGACTACTACTTATACAAGCAAGAGTTTCTACGTCTTTGGGCTGTATGGGTGAGAAATGTTGCTAACCCTGGTGATGGTGCAGAGTTCCTAAAGAAGGAGAGGTTCATAGACGAACTCTTTTCTGACCTTAAGGTAAAAGTTGAGGCGGGTGCACCTGCTACCTTTGATGCAGCTGAAACTAGGGCTGCTGAGAAATATAGGAAACTCAAGTGCTTAATGGGGGAGGTTCCAATAGAAGGTCTTAGACCCAAAGATAAGTCACAAGCATCAACATCTAGGGAGCTTATTGAGGTAACGGCGGAAGTGATTGAGAAGTTAAATGAATCTTTAAGCAGCCTGTCAATTCACCTTGCACAAGCTGTAGGTCCAAAAGGACAAGCAAAGAAGTTTGAAGAGCGAGATTCACTACCTAGGAGAGTCTTGCAATGTTGGAATTGCGGTGAGTCTGGACATGGGATGTATAATTGTCCTTGGCCCTATGGGGAGCCAGGCAGACCTAACTTGAATTACCCAGTGATGAATGCAGGTGAAGGAACTAGTCAGCAACCACGTCTTCTACAAAGGCCAAATGGAGCAAGACCACCTTCACAAGCAGTGGAGGGAGTTCAACCTTTGCCAGACCCAAATGTGCACGTGGTAGAGGTGACAAATTCAAGAGAGGTCGACATGGAAGCAAATGGCATTAAGCGTGGCCAAGGGAAAGGTAAGGAGAAAGAAGGAGTTACATCACAAGCTGACCATGGATGAGAAAAGAAGACAAAGGAGACCAAGGAAGCTAAGAGGAGTCGACGTCGTATCAACCTCCAAGACTTCCCTCTTGGACATGGTATGGCTACATACAACCTATTGGAAGACATGAGACGTAAGGGTCCTGATATCTCATGGCCTCAGTTTCTTGCATTATGCCCACAGATGAGGAGGGATTTAACAAAGGCAGTTAGCACTAGGAGAAAGGTAAAAGAGAGTGTGCCTGTTGTAAAAATTGCACATGCTGAAATGAATGAGGACATTACACCTATGCTAGATTGTTACATCAAAGGAAGATTGGTTCGGAAAGGTCTAGTGGATGGGGGTGCACAAATTTGCATGATGACAGAGGGACTCATGCAAAGACTAGGCATGCGCATCCATGAGACACCTGAAATCAAAGTGAAGATGGAAAACAATAGCAAAGCTAGGTGTGTAGGCATTTGTAAAACTGTCTTTGTGGAGGCCTTTGGCATTAAGAAGGCGGTGGATTTTTATGTTATGTCGACCAAGGGAAATGGTTACCCATTTATCCTAGGAAGACCATGGCTAATGAAAATGCAAGCTTTGCAGGATTGGGAGAGTGGAAATTTAATTTGCAGGAATGACAATCATAAGAAGGTTGTCTTTGACATGAAGGAGAAATGCCAAGAGGAGCTCCATGAAGAATCATCTCAAAGTGAGACGGAGGAAGGCTGGACCGATAGCACTTCAGAAGGAGAAAGTAGCGGCAGCATTATTGAAGAGGAGTCTTCCATCGAAGTCATGGGGTTAAGGTTTAAGCCAAACAACCAAGAGACGTCTTGCCCAGGTTTGGAAGAGGTAGGTTCCCAAGTGAACCAAAATGTGAAAGATGAAAGAATGCTAGAAGGTATGTTATCTACAACACTTACAAAGGATGAAAGAGAGGAGCTCCAAGGTGTGTTAAGGAGTTGTAGAACATCTTGAGGAGGTAAAATGATTTGCTCATCATCAAGGACATGGTCAGGGTTATATACATAAGGTTTTAACAGACTTACGTGAAATACATCATGCACTATGAGATGAGAAGGGAGTTTTAGTCTATAAGCTTGATCAATTACAACCTTGATTATTTCGTAAGGTCCACAATATCGGTAGCTAAGCTTCTTATACCTTCCGAGAGACAGATTGCTCTTTTTGGGCTTTACTCGTAAGAAAACTTTGTCACCTTCTTTGAAAATCCGATCAGATCTTTGTAAGTCGGCGTACTTCTTTTGTCGATCTTGAGCCTCTTGAATATCCCTTCGAATAGCTTTGGTTTGAGCTTCCATTTCTTCAAGCATTTTCTTTGAGGCTTCTACCCTTATAGTAGGGTCAGAAAAGTTAAGAGGTGATAAACATTCTTGACCATAAAGAGCATTAAAAGGTGTCATTCCAATACTTCTATGAGTAGAGGAATTGTATGCATACTCTACCAAGGGTAGGTATTGAATCCACTTGCGAGGTTCTCTATTGCAGTAGGCTCTAAGGATTTCTTCAATTACTTGATTAACTCTTTCAGTTTGGCCATTATTTTGAGGATGATAAGCAATACTAAAAGATAATTGGGTTCCAATAGCTTGAAACAATGATACCCAAAACTTTGAAGTAAACTTGGCATCACGATCGCTAACAATCCTCTTGGGTAAACCATGAATTCTGAAAACCTCCTTCACAAACAGACGAGCAATATCTGAAGCTATAAAGGTTGTCTTGACTGGGATTAAGTGAGCCACTTTAGTAAGCAAGTCGACTATGACCATGATTGAATCATAGCCAGCTTGGACAGAAGGAAACGCGGTGATAAAGTCCATGCTAATACATTCCCATTTCATTTGGGGAATATCTAAAGCATGTAATTTACCTGGCATCTTTAGTCTCTCTGCCTTAATCCTTTGACAAGACAAACACTGCTTGACATAGCAAAGGACATCACCCTTCATACCTTGCCAATAGTAACTTCTGCGAATTGCATTGATGGTTTTGGCATAACCTGGATGTCCTGAAGTTGGGCCATCGTGTGCTTCATATAGGATAGCATTCCTTAGGGTAGAATCCTTAGGTATGCATAGTCAATTCCTATAGTAAATTTTCCCATCTTCTAAGGAATAATTTAAAGGTTTAGGCTGATTTGATGATACCCTCTCTTCACGTAGGATACTAGCAAGCATCTCGTAATCTGTATCTCTGACAGCAGCATCCAAGACCTTGTCTAGAATAGGGTTGTTAGCCATGGAAATTGCCCCCAGAAAAGAATTACGGCTTAGGGAATCTTCCACAACATTATCCTTACCTGGTCTAAATTTAATATCAAAATCATATTCGTGCATGAGATCTATCCATCTCCTCTGTCTCATGTTAAGGTTAGGTTGGGTAAAAATCCACTTAAGGCTCTTGTGATCTGTTACCAACTGGAATTTGCGTCCCAATAGATAATGTCTCCATAGCTTGAGAGCATGAATAAATCATGTGTAGCATAATTCACTTCATGAATCCTAAGCTTCCGAGAAGTATAAGCTACAAGCCTTCCTTCTTGAGTAAGGACTCCTCCTAATGCAAGGTTACTAGCATCTGTGACCACCTCGAATTCTTGGGTGAAATCTGGAAGTTTTAAGAGAGGTTCTGAAGCAAGATACTCCTTAAGCTGTTTGAAGCAAGATTCATGTTTTTCTTCCCAAAGTATCGTTGCTCCTTTCTTTAGCAAGTCGGTTAGTGGTGCAGCTTTAAGAGCATAGTCCTTTACAAAGATCCTGTTCCACCCTCTGATACCTAAGAACCCTCTGACTTCGGTTTGTGAAGTGGGTTGAGGCCATTCCACAATATCTTTGACTTTGTCAGGGTCAACAGAGACTCCTTTAGGTGAAATGATAAACCCTAAGTAACAGACCTTAGGGGTAAAGAAGGTACATTTACTTTTCTTTGCATACAACTTATTTTGGCGTAAAAGCTCTAACACTTTCCTAACATGTCCTTCATGCTCTTCCTCTGATTTGGAATAAATTAGGACAAAATCGTCCAAGAATTCTCTAAAGATATCGTGCATCAGACGATTGAAAGTTGCAGGAGCATTCGTAAGTCCGAAAGCCATCACTGTAAATTTGTAATGACCATAACGAGTGTTGAAAGCTGTTTTGGAGATATCAGCCTCCTGGATTCGAATTTGATGATAGCCAGATCGAACATCAATCTTCGTGAATATTTTGGCTCCATGTAATCTGTCCAGCATCTCATCAATACAAGGAATTGGATATTTATTCTTGATGGTAACCTAATTTAAGCCCCTATAATCTATGCAAAGTCGAAGAGAGCCATCCTTTTTCTTTTGGAAGAGAACAGGTGCACCCCATGGAGATGTACTAGGTCGGATAAACCCTTGCTCAATCAACTGTTTGAGCTACTCCTTGAGTTCTATAGCCTCTGGGAGTGACATCTTGTACGGCGCTCTTGAGATTGGTTCACTACCTGGAAAAATTTTGATTTCATGGTCTACCTCCCTAGGTGGTGGTAGTTCAGAAAGTTCCTTGGGGAAAACATCCGAAAATTCTTCTAGCCACATTGGTTCAGGGTTGGAAGAAGATTTTTCTACTTTGTTTAGCTTGACTACAAAAATTTGTTGACCCTTGCGTAACCCTTTCAAAAGACGATTAGCTTTGACCAAGTAAGCTTTTGGTCGTCCATTCTGGCCTTGAATAGTGACTTCTTGACCTAGGTTGTCCACAAAGTAACACTTCCTTGGGCACAATGGATATTGGCATTATGACTGGCTAACCAATCCATTCCAAGAATTCCGTCATAGATTCCTATGGGTAAGGTTCGAAAAGTAGAAGAAGTCGAGTATTCTCCCAACTTGAAATCTATTTTTCCCACAGTGTACTGAGATAACACCTCCTTTCCATTGGCTAATTCAACTCTCATCTTTCTTGTAGGGTGTTGATTAAGTCCTAACCTCCTTAAACATTTAGGTGACAAGAAAGAATGAGTACTACCACAATCAATAAGAAGCTCAAATTTTTCACCTTGGTGATTTGCAGGTGTTTGAATGACAGCATATTGTTGTCTTGCTCTTGGGTTATCAATTGTAGCATGTAGAGTTTCTCTTTCCTCTTGTTCTTCTCCCAATGTTGGTTCTCCTATGATAGCATTGACTCTGGCAGCCATTCCGCGCCCTCGACCTCGTCCTCCATTTCTTCCTCCACGATTTATTATTTGTCCTCATCCTCTAGCTCGAGTAGGTGTATTTGTTGAGGAGACTCGCCTAGGACATACATTCCTGAAATGTCCTAGCTCGTTGCATTCATAGCATCTAAGATCTGCATTTTGAGCTCCATTTGCTGAAGCTGCAACTATTGCATGAGTTTGGTGAACTGGGTGAACTTGCCTTTGGTTCCACATGATAGACCGTCCTCTCCTTCCAGCATTCCTTAAATTTCCATTTCATACCCTTTGAGAGTGTGACATCTCTTTAGCTAAGGGTTTAGCACTTAAAAGAGCATCTTGCAAGTTTTCAGGCCTCATGGCTTCTAGACGTGTATTTAAAGGAGCATTTAGCCCTTGGCAGAAACGGGCTACTTGTTGATCTGCGGTCATTGGCGGAGTATAGCGCCTAAGAGTTACAAATTTGGAGTAGTATTCTTCCACTGTAAGATGAAACTGACGTAAGTTGAAGAATTCATTCATATTAAGGGATTCGTGTGCAGGTGGAAGATAACGTCCTTTGACAGCATACTTAATGTCTTCCCAAGTTTGAGTGTTTTGAGCTACTTGATTATCTTTGCAGTGTTGTTTCCACCAAAGCTTGGCATCCCCCGTGAGACAAAACATAGCCAACATTTCCTGGTTATCAGGAGTAGTACCAGCAGTAGCAAAATAATCCTCCATCTCTGCGAGCCACACTTCAGCATCGCGCTCAACTAGGGCTCCTTCCCCTTTGAAAGAGGGAAGTTTAGCTTGTTTGAGAAGTAGCTTTTTCTCTTGAAGAGATGTGTACACCGTACTCTGTGCAATATAGATTAAGTGAAACTTTATTGGATACTCTAACTTTAATCCACTTTACCACTTTAAGGCAAGACTTGATCAAACAATAATACAAACAAAAGATAATATTAATCCAAACTTTATTCATATACACATTATTTACTACCAAGGTTGGTAGTCTTTAGGTACAAGGATTGTAATGTCTCTATATTTTGAGTTTAGTGACTACAAAAGGATAGGCTAAAGGATCAAAATAATAAGTTTTCTTTGACCCTTGAAAGCTACGAGATACACATATGGGTCGAATCCTACCACCATGGATAACTTTTGTAACTTGGTTATAGACCCATTGAGTCTGAGATATCTTTTCTCCTCCCAAGGTAATGGTAGCATCCGGATTCTTAGTACCAAGGAATAGATAAACTTCGATGACTTTTAACTCCTCTGCCCAACGAAGTTTCTTGAGATTGGTATACATGCACCATATCTTGTCAGCATCGATGGTATAGATTCCTCCAGATGGACTCCAGTTGATGCCCCATCCTCTATGCACCCTTGGAATAGGTGGTGCAAACACCCTATCCAAAATAATCATCACCCTTTTTCGAAACTGATAATTTGGTGATTGGCATGCATTTTCAAACATGATGGTGAACACCTAGAATTTCTGGTAGGCTGAATAAACATTTTCCTGTACAAGGAAAGTTCAGTCTTCAATACCATATAAAAAATCAAAACAATTTTTCTAGGTTCTTCTATTATTTCAAACATTCGCATCCTTCAACATCCAAACATCAATCTAAAAATCTCCCCAAGCTTTAACCTAGGCTCTGATACCAGTGTGTGGTCCCTGCCCCTTTTTGATAGGAGCGGAGTACCTTTGATAGGTCTCCAATCCTGAGAAAGAAAAACCAACGGACATTGCCTTAGCTACTACGTAGCCACGGGCATGAACCATTAGTGAAGGATTGGTCCTATCTCGCTATGGCGGAGCGCGACCACCATAACCCTATCTAAAAACTATCTATAATCAATTATACCTAAAAGTATAAATCTTAGAGTGACCAACCTGTGCTCTTTTTTCCCCATGTTTCAGAAGCCCAGCCGCCAAGGTTTGTCTCTTTGAAGATTTATGACTAATAAAAAATTCTATCATTGGAAAGTTACCCGACTCATCGGGTCCACCTGTCCATAGAGTGATACCGTTGGGGTATCATTCTCCCACTTTTCACACCACACTCACCCTTCTTTTGTTATCTAATTACTACCACACTGTTTAAACATACATGTTCCTTTACTTTATTTATGATACTAATTCGTTAAAACAGCCCTTCAAACAGTATTACAAACAATAGTCAAACAAGAAGCCATCCAATTTTAAACCAACAACCCTTGGATTAGGTTCACTCAAGAATCTCTACTAGCGCTATTATGTCCAATCGATATATACATTATTTATAAAAACCCTTGTCCTCATGAGCGTCCCATATCGCTCGACAAGTACTCGTAGTGCTAATCTGGACGTACTCCCGTCACAGCAACAACGGTGCCAATCTGAGCATCATCCTCACGCCACGGCAAAACAAACCTGCAGTATCCAGCTGGGCTAATCTGGGTGTACTCCCACCACAGCATCAGTGGTGCCATCCTGGGCGTCATCTCACGCCTCGGCAACCGCCACATAATACCAGCGCTAATAAGTAGAGATACTTGAGAAAAACCATACCGAAGGTTTTGGACAAACATTCTTTCCTATAGCAACCAGTTTCACCAGACAATCTTTTCCTACTTGTCAAACATATGACGAGTTTCTTGGGGTTAAGCCTCGTCGTTTCGGTTCGTGTTTTCTTTTCATAAGGTAAACAATATATTCCTATGGTCTCGCATATGCAATGTGCATAACTTGAAACTGCAATACTAACCTGTACCATAGCTCCGATTGGTCCGATTGGTGGAGACATAGCATTTTCCGCAGGGATTCCAGCGTTACTTGTACGAGCTTCATGATCATTAGCGCCTTGTGTTCGAGCACGCTTTGGAGCCATTTTTTTGTACTACACTTATGTTATACACTTAGAACTTTAAATTGGTCAATTTCCCTAGTAATCTCCTTGTTTTCAAAGAGAGTATGTAATTTGAACCCTCGCCAACTCGGATTCACACTTAGTGTTGTTGTTCTACATCTAATTTCTATACATCAAATATTTTCTAATCTTAATTAATCAAAAATTAAGTGTGTAAATTACGAGTGAAAGTTTAGGAATGCATTACTTTTATGCATGACATTTCTAATCCAATTCTAACTTCAACTAAATTATTTTTTGGTATTATTCAAAATTCTATTTAACCTAATTGACAATAACATTGGTGAATGAGAATTTCATCATGTATAATAAGAATATGATGAGTTCTCTTATGTATTAACTTTCAATTAACAATATATAAGTTAATAGTGAAGATGTACTAACTAGAGAAAGTAGGTATACTTAGAGAGATTAGAGTAAGAGAAAACATACACACACATCTTTTCTAAAGTTAATTGAATCTTACTATCCATTAGAAAGATTAGAGTAAAAGAGAACACACACACATACTTTTCTAAAGCTAATTGAATCTCACCGATCTATTAGAGAGATTGAAGTAAAAGATAACACACACACACACACACACATATCCTTCTTAAATCTAATTGAATCTTACTAATCTATTAGAAGATTAGAGTAATAGATAGCACACACACACACATAACTAATTGAATCTTACTAATCTATTAGAGAGATTAGAGTAGGAGATAGCACACATGCACACATATCCTTCTTAAAACTAATTGAATGCTCAATTAATACACACCTTATTAGTCCACTAGAGATTTTGCTCTCTTAGTGGTTTGTGGACGCCTTCTCTCTAAGAGAAGTTGCAGCACTTCGTGAGCGCTATAGAGGCAATCTCTATGTTTAAAGTGTGAGCATGGATGCTCTATTTATAGCAGAAAAGAAAACGTCGAACATTTTTTTTCCAAAAAATATATTAATTTATATATATATATTTTTTATTTTTTATTTTTTATTTTTTATTTTTTTTTCCCCAAAAATCATACCCGCGTTTTTGGTACCCTTGTGGTACCCATGAACTTGACCACTTTGTCATTATCATCAAAAGATAAGGCCACACAGGCCCCCCCTCATTAAGATTAGTCAAGAGTAGCCTCTCCTTTTTCATGTGACAGTGTGTCCCACTTTGTCCCCTCCTATGTGAGTCCATGTGCCTTCATTTGTCATCCCTGTGTATTATTTTATTTATTTACTTAATGATAATTTACTTTACATTTTTAAGTTCAACTTTACAATCTTATATTAACTTTACGGTAGTAAAAGAAAATTCTACAATCAGTAAATAAGTCTTGCAATAAGTTAGTTAGTGATTCATATAGCTAAACATGTCAGAATTTTGTGGCGTAAATTTTAGTTTCTAGGTTTTCGCAACCTACGATTCATAATTTGAACTCGAATATCTTAAATAAGGAGTGATGGTTCAGAAAAATACAAATGCGTAATAGAACTTGTGTGCAATTTGAAAGTAGAGACCTTACAGCCAACGCCAAATGTCTGGATATCCTCTTTTCTTTGGAGAGCCTCGAGAGGACGCAGAATTACTTTTGGCGAATTTCAAGATGTCTTGCCGTATCAAGAGGATAGTAACTGATCAAGAGCGTATAGAAATGTTTGAGGTGGTCCTTAGGAAAGATGATAGCACTTGGTTTGGTTCTTTGCCTAAGGAAGTTAAGGGGAATTACACAGAAGTTTTGAATCGTTTCAAGAAATAATTCTTTGATCCCCAAAACACTCAAAAACTATGGCAAGACATTGTTTCTCATAAGCAAAAAGACTTAGATGACTACTACTTGTACAAGCAAGAGTTTCTACGTCTTTGGGCTGTATGGGTGAGAAATGTTGCTAACCCTGGTGATGGTGCAGAGTTTCTAGAGAAGGAGAGGTTCATAGCCGGACACTTTCCTGACCTTAAGGTAAAAGTTGAGGCGGGTGCACCTGCTACCTTTGATGCAGCTGAAACTAGGGCTGCTGAGAAATATAGGAAACTCAAGTGTTTAATGGGGGAGGTTCCAATAGAAGGTCTTAGACCCTAAGGTAAGTCACAAGCATCAACATCTAGGGAGCTTCCTGAGGTAACGGCGGAAGTGATTGAGAAGTTAAATGAATATTTAAGCAGCCTGTCAATTCACCTTGCACAAGCTGTAGGTCCAAAGGGACAAGCAAAGAAGTCTGAAGAGCGAGATTCATGACGTAGGAGAGTCTTGCAATGTTGGAATTGCGGTGAGGTTGGACATGGGATGTATAATTTTCCTTGGCCCCGTGGAGAGCCAGGGAGACCTAACTTGAATTACCCAGTTATGAATGCAGGTGAAGGAACTAGTCAGCAACCACGGCTTCTACAAAGGTCAAATGGAGCAAGACCACCTTCACAAGGAGTGGAAGGAGTTCCACCTTTTCCAGACCCAAATGTGCATGTGGTAGAGGTGACAAATTCAAGACACATCGACATGGAAGCAAATGGCATTAAGCGTGGCCAAGGGAAAGGTAAGGAGAAAGAAGGAGTTACATCACAAAGTGACCATGGACGAGAAAATAAGGCAAAGGAGACCAAGGAAGCTAAGAGGAGTCGACGTCGTATCAACCTCCAAGACTTCCCTCTTGGACATGGTATGGCTCCATACAACCTATTGGAAGACATGAGAGGTAAGGGTCGTGATATCTCATGGCCTCAGTTTCTTGCATTATGCCCACAAGTTAGGAGGGATTTAACAAAGGCGGTTAGCACTAGGAGAAAGGTAAAAGAGAGTGTGCCTGTTGTAAAAATTGAACATGCTGAAATGAATGAGGATATTACACCTGTGCTAGATTGTTACATCAAAGGAAGATTGGTTCGGAAAGGTCTAGTGGATGGGGGTGCACAAATTTTCATGATGACAGAGAGACTCATTCAAAGACTAGGCATGCACATCCATGAGACACTTGAAATCAAAGTGAAGATGGCAAACAATAGCAAAGCTAAGTGCGTAGGCATTTGTAAAAATGTCTTTGTGGAGGCCTTTCGCATTAAGAAGGTGGTGGATTTTTATGTTATGTCGACCAAGGGAAATGGTTACCCATTTATCCTAGGAAGAACATGGCTAATGAAAATGCGAGCTTTACAGGATTGGGAGAGTGGAAAATTAATTTGCAAGAATGACAATCATAAGAAGGTTGTCTTTGACATGAAGGAGAAACGCTAAGAGGAGCTCCATGAAGAATCATCTCAAAGTGAGAGGGAGGAAGGCTGGACCGATAGCACTTCAGAAGGAGAAAGTAGCGGCAACATTATTGAAGAGGAGTCTTCCGTCGAAGTCATGGGGGTAAGGTTTAAGCCAAACAACCAAGAGACCTCTTGCCCAACTTTGGAAGAGGTAGGTTCCCAAGTGAATCAAAATGTGCAAGATGAAAGAATGCTCAAAGGTGTGTTAAGGAAATTTCCTAGGATTTTTGCTAAAGACTACACCGATGTGCATGGAGTAGATGTTGTTCAACACAAAATTGAGTTGAAGCCAGAGGCCACACCTAAGGCTCAGAATCTATGAAGGCTAGGAGTCATCAAGGAGCAGGCTTTACTCAAGGAGGTAAGAAAGATTCTAGCATCAGGTTTCATTTATCCAGTGGAGAATTCAAAGTGGGTCTCTCCCGTTGTTGTCACTCCTAAGAAAAACGGCAAGTGGAGGGTATGTGTGGATTACCGAACACTCAATGAGGCAACAAAAAGAGATCACTTTCCCCTCCCATTTCAGGATGAGATACTAAATGAGGTAGCTGGTCATGAGAAATACACTGTTTGTGATGGCTACTCGGGTTACTTTCAAATAGGTATCGCATTGGAAGATCAGTTGAAAACAACCTTCATCACTCCTTGAGGTTGTTATGCTTTTAGAGTCATACCATTTGGCCTAACAAAAGCTCCTGCAACTTTCCAACGCTTCATGAACATGGTGTTTCAAGCATTCTTTGGAAAGTCCATTAGGGTTTTTATTGATGATTTTTGCATTTATAGCTCAAAATCATTGCATCTACAAAGGGTAGAAGAAGGTTTAAAGAAGCTCTACGACATGGGAGGTCAACTCAACCTCGACAAGTGTCACATAAGTGAGGATGAAGTGATCTTGCTTGGTCACAAGGTTTCCTATAAAGGCATTGAGGTGGATCCTTCAAAGGAAAATCGCGGGTCAAAACTCTCTTGAGTCTCTCCAAGTCACACTTGGCAACCTCATCTCGTTTGGTTTAAGGCGACGCATTTTAATTTTGAGATTCTTTTGTAGTATCTGCTTGTATGTGACTCAAGAGATCTTATGTTTGTTTTTGTTGCTTGGGAAAACATTATAAGAGGGTTGTATGGTGAGAGGTTTCCCATAACCCTAAGATAATGTGTAGATTGCAACATCATCAAACTTGATCGTGTCTCTTGACTCTCCTCCAAGCTGTTCATACACCCGTGTCAATCATTAAAATTGAAGCTAAATTCATGTACAAAGCCCTCTCTCTTTCTGTGTGTGTGTGTGTGTGTGTGTGTGTGTATTTGTAGCATTGAAATTAGTGATAGTGTACCCTTCCTTCTCGCTTGTATTGCTAAGGGATTCTCCTCTTTTGCGTCCTAGTTCGCTCTATAACTAGGTGGTGCCCCTATCTTATTTGGGTTTGGCTGTGGGTTTGTTGTTGTGTTGTGCTTGTGGTTGCCCCAGCCCCAATTGAGCAGCACGGGAGCCTTGATGGGTGTTTAGAGATCGCCTCTCTTGTTTCCCGCCCCAGACCGCCTCAATATCCATAGGTAAATCTACATCTGCCAATGTCGTACGACCTAGTGTTTGTAACTGATTACGGGATAGAGCTTCCCAAAGGGATGGATGGGGTGGCCATAGGGAAAAATTCAAAGTGAATTTGGCTTGACTTTTTGATGTTGCAGGCCTACTGATTTCGTGGCTCAGCACCTCATTATTGACCTTCTTTTTACCTTTAGTATGTTCGTCCTAATCTCTAGAAGGGTAGCAATGAAGCAACTCTGAAGCTAAGTGAATGAAGCATGACATGTACTTCACCTTTTGAATGAATGAGATGACCTCTTGGAGATTCTTGGGTGATTGTAGCTCATTAACAGCCTTTGCCTTTGAGGGATCCATCTCAATGCCTTTATAGGAAGCTTTATGACCGATCAAGATCACGTCATCCTCACTAATGTAACATTTGCTGGGATTGAGCTAACCTCCCATGTCGTAAAGTTTTTTTAGAGCTTCTTCTACCTTTTGTAGGTGCAATGATTTTGAGCTATAAATGCAAAAATCATCAATAAAAACCTAATGGACTTTCCAAAGAATGCTTGAAACACCATGTATCATGAAGCATTGGAGAGTTGCAGGAGCACTTTGTTAGGCCAAATGGCATGACTCTAAATGCATAACAACCCCAAGGAGTGATGAAGGTTGTTTTAAATTGATCCTCCAATGTGATATCTATTTGAATGTAACCTGAGTATCCATCACACACAGTGTACTTCTCATGACCAGCTACCTCATTTAGTATCTCATTCTCAAATGGGAGGGGAAACTAATCTCTTTTCATTGCCTCATTCAGTGGACGGTAATCCACACACATCCTCCACTTTCCGTTCTTCTTCGGAGTGACAACAATGGGAGAGACCCACTCTAAATTCTCCAAAGGATAAATAAAACCTGCTTCTAGAATCTCTCCTACCTCCTTGAGTAGAGCTTGCTCCTTGATAACTCCTAGCCTTCGTAGCTTTTGAGATTTAGGTGTGGCCTCAGACTGTAACTCAATCTTGTGTTGAGCAGCATCTACTCCACGCATGTCGGTGTAGTCTCTAGCAAAAACCCTAGGAAACTTCCTTAGAGCACATTTGAACTCCTCTCTTTCTTCCTTTATAAGTGTTGATAATAGCATACCTTATATCATCCCTTCATCTTGCACATTTTGATTCTCTTGGAAACCTACCACCTCCAAACCTTGACAAGAGGTCTCTTTGTTGTTTGGCTTAAACCTTACCCCAGTGACTTTGGTGGAAGACTCCTCTTTAGTAATGATGCCACTACTTTCTTCTTCTAAAGTGCTATTAGTCCTGTCTTCTTCTATATCACTTTGACATGATTCGTCATGTGGCTCCTCTTGGCGTTGCTCCTTCATGTCAAAGACAACCTTCTTATGATTGTCATTTCTGCAAATTAGTTGTCTATTAGGCAAAATTTGAACTCACAAAGGGGCCCTTTAAGGAGTTTGACTTTACCTCTCTCTACCAAAACGGGCGCATGGATAAATTTTTGCAAATAAACTGCAAATTTGGCGGAGGTTTGACAGTTAGAATGTCCTCTTCAAGCTCTATCTACTGATATATAGCAAGCCATGAGATTCCTCATATTTTAGAAGATTCTTCTTTTGATTCACCTATGATGTGACAACTCTGTCGGAATCTAAGTGAATCAAAAAAGAATCTTCTAAAATATGAGGAATCTCATGGCGTGCTATATATCAGTAGATAGAGCTTGAAGCGGAAATTCTAACTGTCAAACCTCCGCCAACTTTGGAGTTTATTTGCAAAAATTTATCCATGCGCCCATTTTGGTAGAGAGAGGTAAAGTCAAACTCCTTAAAAGGCCCCTTTGTGAGTCCAAATTTTGCCTAATGCATTCTCCCAATCTTGCAAGGATCACATTTTCATTAGCCATGGTCTTCCTAGGATAAATGGGTAACCATCTACTTTGGTCAACATAACATAGAAATCCACTAGCTTCTTAATGCCAAAGGCCTCCACAAAAACATTTTTACAAATGCCTACACACCTAGCCTTGCTATTGTTTACCATTTTCACTTTGATTTCAAGGGTCTTATGGATGTGCATGCCTAGTCTTTGCATGAGTCCCTCTGTCATGATACAAATTTGTGCACCCCCCATCCACTAAACCTTTCCTAACCAACCTTCCTTTAATGTAACAAACTAGCATAGGTGTAATATCCTCATTCATTTTAGCATGTGCAATTTTTACAACATGCACACTCTCTTTTAACTTTCTCCTAGTGCTAAATGCCTTTGTTAAATATCTCCTAACTTGTGGACATAATGCAAGAAATTGAGGCCATGAGATATCAAGACCCTTACCTCTCAGGTCTTCCAACAGCTTGTATGGAGCCATACCATGTCCAAAAGGGAAGTCTTGGAGGTTGATACGACGTCGATTCCTCTTGGCTCCCTTGGTCTCCTTTGCCTTCTTGCCTTGTCCATGGTCACTGTGTGATGCGAATCCTTCTTTCTCTTTACCTTTTCCACGACCATGCTTGATGCCATTTTCTTACATGTCAATCTTATTTGAATTTGTCACCTCCACCACATGCACATCTGGATTTGGCAAAGGTGGAACTCCTTCTACCCCTTGTGGAGATGGTCTTGCTCCATTTGGCCTTTGTAGAAGCCTTGGTTGTTGACCCATTCCTTCACCTACATTCATCACTGGGTAATTCAAGTTAGGTCTCCCTGGCTCCCCACGGGGCCAAGGACAATTATACATCCCATGTCCAGACTCTTCGCAGTTCCAACATTGCAAGACTATCCTAGGTTGTGGCTCTCGCTCTTCTGACAGTGAATCTCGCTCTTCAGACTTCTTTGTTTGTCGCTCTCCTACGTCATGAATCTCGCTCTTCAGACTTCTTTGTTTGTCCCTTTGGACCTACAGCTTGTGCAAGGTGAATTGACAGGCTGCTTAAAGATTCATTTAACTTCACAATCACTTCAGTCGTTACCTCAGAAAGCTCCCTAGATGTCGATGCTTGTGACTTACTTTTGGGTCCAAGACCTTCTATTGGAACCTCTCACCTTGGGCGCTTGAGTTTCTTATACTTCTTGGAAGTTCTAATTTCAATTTCATCATAGGTGGTAGGTGTATCCGCCTCCACGGGCCATTATCCATGGCCTATGCATGTCCTAATGCTTAAAATAACACAAAAATATATACGTCCAGGCTAATATCGTATCTAATGAGAGGCAAAATAAAAGGATTTATCGAAGTTTTTATCTTCGCTAATCTAAGAGGACCTAAAATCCTACGAATTACCCGTTAAAATTGAAACTTAGTACTAACAACTATGTGTATCTTTTGCCTTGCAATGGGAACAAAAGGATCATACAATTTCTCGTGATTCATGCAAACTACTTGACTATGCTAAATGTTGATCCTACACAAAAACATACACAAGCTGTTCCTCCATGGGGGCACCAATTTGAGACGGTCCGGGGTAGGCAACAAGAAGAATGAACTCTAAGCACCCTTCTAGGCTCTCGTGCTGCTCAATTGGGTGGGAGTTGAAAAAAGGCAACAAGCACACACACAAACTTGCAAACTAACCCTACACAAATTTGGGGCACCACCTAGTTTTGGATGCAAACTAGGACGCGTACACACACACACACACACACACACACAGATAGAGAGAGAATGCTCAGTCCTCTCCACCCTCTTGCCCTCTTACAGCATGTGGGATCTAGGGCTAAATTGTTAACAACACCCGGAGACAAGTTATCAAGAACTGAAATAAACATCAAGACACTTACACATCATTGTTTTCCACGACTTCAAGTTGGATAAAGAGAAAAAGTAGCCATGCTTAGTCCAAATACACCCTCCTTGATTCAAGAAATGTTGGGCTTACACTTGTAGGAGAAATATAGGCTTCCTACTCTCAATTAAAATTATCACTCTCTCTTACAATGGCATAGAGCTAGCTCCCTTGCTAATTGCCCCGAATACAACACATGCATGTGCAGGAGCCAATGAGATTCCACTCAAGAGCTCCTTCTTAAGAGATTGAGCTTGTCTTCTAAGCTATAGCATAGTGCTTCTGCTTATGGATTCCCCATTCTTTTTGTGCTAGCTAAAACCTCCTTTTATAGCATTTTTGAAGACTAGGGTTACTCCTCTAACCATGGTTGGGCTAGATTTTTAGCATTTATCTAATTTTTGCTTGAAATTATCAAGAAGTTTGTGGGGATAGATGAATAAAAGAGAGAGGAGAGAAATGGAGGTGATAAGACTTTTCATAGTGGGTTAGTGTTAGTAGATTAGTAGAGTTAGTATTTTTCTTAATTTACAAATAAAATTGGATATTTACAATGGGAGTATCCATGTCGGGTACAAATAAGGAAGAAAAATTCTTAAGAGGTAAGAAAATATGGATTTCTTACAATGTTGATGCTCCCAGTGTCTAGAGTAGGGCCAATTTTGACGCTCGTTGATGGTCCACTAGCTTTGACGTTACGTTTTTTCTCCACTCTGGATCTTCCTTGGGAGACAAGGTAATTGAAGATGAGTAATCAATCACCATGATGTTGTGTTTCAAGAGAAGAGGGTGAATTTTGTGGTTTTTTTTATAGATATGGATAATTTGGAGGAGGAAAGATGAGACTAGGTGGTCAATGTTGGAATAAAAGGGTGTGTAGGAGGCATGAGTTCACCATGGTTTCTCTTATTCTTCAAGGTTGAGAAGAAAGTGAGTAGGGTGCAGAGAGAAGAGGTGAGAGAGATGGGGATGATGAGTGGATAAGTGTGTGTGAAAGAGGAAAATGATAAAGTGGAAGAGGGAGTGTGGCTGCATAACATGGGCAAACTGAGGTCCAAACTGGGGTCCACCAATAAAATCATAGCTCACAGTTTTTAGCTTAAACAAATATGAAAAAAATCGAGACAAAAGTTCCACTCACGAGATACAATTATTGTTTTTATTGCATTTTTGAATTCGGAGAGCAAGTGGCCTTTAAAAATTATGCAAAATCGGCTGTCTTTTTCCACTACACAAAGTCCTTCAGGGGTCCGTTTTTGGATGATTCTTTTGAATGCCTCCAAGAGTGAGCCCTCCATAATGCATGCATACATGCCACATATCATTGACCTTATTTTGTGGGTCTATAATTGAAGATATTGTTGAGATCATGATATAAGTGAATAATACAACTAAGGAAATCAAATATTGAGGGGTCTAGAAAATATGTACATGTCAAAATTTAAATATTATAGGTGAAAAATATAAAGGGATCAACTTAAAAATAAATCTCTTTTATTATGAGGCTACCATAAAAAGATGAATATTTTTGGTGTTCTAATTTATGAGAGTAAAGGAGAATAATTATAGGATGGGGAAAATCAAAATAGTGAAACACAAATAAAACTAGTTTTCGTGTTGGGGTGGAGTTACACAAAAAATAAGAGAATCTTGCATGAAAATATTTCTATATAGAATAAAGAGTATGCAAGATGGTAAGAAAAATTATGGTAATGGTGAGTCCATGTACATAGCATACATAGGCAAATAATGCACACCTAGGTGTAAATATTAAAGTAAATACCAAAATAATTATGATTTTTTTATATATTTAGGCCCTATATAGAATTAATTAATTATAATGAATTATTTACACACAAATGGGCCATAATATTTTTTATATTCTTTTATTTTTTTGGCTCAACTAGCTTAGTGACTAGCTTATAGCGACGATCATAGCGACACCATGGATTTTTACGTTTGAGCGTCCCAGTGCTAGCGTCTCTAATATGAAGAATGTCTTGTAGTGGTATATGAGCAATACTAAAGATGACTTTGATTGAGATGAGACCATGGAGTCTAAAAACACCACTAAGAAAGAAGAAAACAAGGAGGATCGTCATGAGCCACAATGATGAGAAGCCAAGGAACCCAAGAAGAAGATCAAAACTTACCCAAACCCTAAAGAGGAGATTGAGCAAGTCAAGCTATTAAGGAGTTTGTTAGAAGAGACCCAAAGAAACTAGCGCTAGCACCTAGACAGATCCAAAGTACAAACATAGTTGCCCTACAAAAAATTAGCCCCATAAGGACCTAGACCACTAGCCATACCTAGTGTCATCCAAGAAGAAAGTAGCTTTAAGTCATTAGAAAGTGAACATACTCCTTTTTTATTGGAGAGAATGTTCAAGGAGGGATTTATTTACCCTATTGAAGAAATGAAGATTCAGTATTTCCTACATCAATAGATTGAAGCCCAAAAAGTGTCATTAAATATTGCCAAATTGATGGATTTGATCATGGATTCAAAAGTTAGAACCACTGTCATGTCTAAACTATATGGGAACCCCGAGAGAGAGAGAGAGAGAGAGAGAGAGAGAGAGAGAGAGAGAATTTCCTTTGTTGGGGGAGCTACCTAGTGTTGCCGCGATTATAATGACTACTTGCACGCAAAAAAATAAACATCAATTCATACACTTACAACCACAAATAGGATGTGTTAGCACACGTGCTCCGATTTGTGAAGAATGCTTGGAGTTGGTGTGTAGCTCTCTTCAAGCCAATTGTGATCGTGCACTTGAATCTCCAATGCAATGATCGAGTAGGAAGTAGCATCAGGATTAAGCTCACACCCTCTCTCTTTCTCTCTCACATGCAGTCAATGACAACCTAAAACTTTGATTATGATTAAGTTCTCTTTACAAAATGACCTAGGTACCTTTTCTACTAAGGCTACGATAGGTTAAATCAAAATAGAGTTCAAGCGGTCAAATGCCTATGTATTTACATTTTGGAAGTGCCATTTCACCCCAACTTCTATAGCTAGAATAACTACTCATTATAAATGATGTTTTTAACCATAATCCACATCATTTCATAACTCTCAAAAAATAAGACTTTGGAATGGAAATTGAGTTATGTCGTGTTGTTGACCCATGGGTCAACACTCGCCCCTCCAAATTCATTTCGTCCCTGACATGACCACATTGCCAATGTTGGTGTGGTCTTTCTTGTCGTTTTGCTTTCTTGTGCTTTATGTCCTTCACATCCAAACCCCAAGCTGCAACATCTGTTGTTGTCATTATAGGGCTATTGCTAGATCTAAATTCAAAACGAAGTCAATCTCGTTCAGCTTGACTCTTATCATCATGGATAGATAAATCTGCAAATTCATCCATTTTAAGTTGTCAGTAACTTGATCACAACCTCTTTTTGTTTCCATAAACATAAACATGATCACTTTACTTCCATCCATCATTCACTTCAGTAAATCTGCCAATTTTGAGTATTTCTCATTCTCAAAAACAACTTCTACAATATGTAGAATTGAATGATTGCCTTTCAGAGCTTATGAACCAATGAAAACTTTTTAAGGATTTTGTAGAAATTGTCTGGCGAAACCTTCAACTTGTTTAGGCCAAGTTATACTCCAATACTAAGTCTATTTGTCGGGCCAAATCTGGGAGATAATTTTCTTTGGTGTGAGATTCAAAATCGATGTTTGCTAGGGGCTTTTCTATTATTTACCTTATTCGGATCACTTTTGCCAACATTTTGCTTGATTGATTTCAATTTAATATTGAAGACATAAGAACTAGATGTTTAGGTTTAAAAATAGTTTTCTTTTTTTAGTACATATTAGAACAACAATCACTACAAAAGCACTCAAATCTACACAATATGAGATTTGCAATTCACTCTAGTCAATTCCATATATCAACCACATATGTTCAGAGGGAACATACACATTGCAATGCACTCTCTACATGGCATTGTCGATGCAATTAGAAATATAATGATTAGCTATACATCCTCCGCAATTTGAAAACAATAAGACACAACTATTTTCACATGCTACAAAGAATCATCAACATTTACATTGAAGCAATGATAATTATTTGCAAAACACACATGAAAGCAATAATGTCGATGATTGGCCATCTCATGCACTAACAATATTCTATAATACATAATGAACTCCCTATATAACGCAATGCATAAAACTCGGCAATGAAATCTTCAATACAATTTCACAATTGAGGACTACCTGTACCAGTCAAGGATTGTAGCCCCCTTATACATCCAATTCAATATATAAAAGCTAATTTCACCCAATTAAGGATTATAGCTCTCATATTTTGCAATGACAATGTATATCAATTCAAATCAATGATTGTGAAAAATGCAAGACTTCAAGGATATCTATATACCCTGTACACTAGTACAGGGCATCCGGCCCTTGACTATCAACTCGTTATGCTCATCTTCTTAAACCAACTTCGGCCCTTTTATGGACCAATGGCTTTGTCACAATGAGCACGACTCTTTAAAGTTTCAAATTTTTTAGCTTCATACCTTTACTTTTAGTGAAGGATTGAAATATTTTTAGAAGTGGTTACTACATTAAGAATCATGCTCAGCCCCAAAAGGGATGTGTGACTCTGTAACCTTAGGTCAATTCACAAGGAGATAATTGTACCCGGCGCTCAGATACACTCCCCAGGGATTTTCCTAGTTAAAATGCCAAATTAAGAAGAGGTTTACTACACACAGTTTAGGTCCGTCACGCATTTTCATTTTCTTGACAGGACCGCCGGGAAAAACCCTAAAGCTCTGCGGGACCGCCAGGAAAATGAAAAAGCTCGATAGGCCTACAAGCTCTATTAGTTTTTGTAGGTCACTATCAAGATCATGTTAGCACTTAACGTGATCACGTATTTTTTATGTGTACTTGTGTTAGTAACCTAATCACACGATCGTGATCAGGTCAGTAAAAACCTTGTGGAAAAAGAGAAGGAGAGTAGGAGGATAGACGAGGAACATACACACACTGCAACATCTTCACATGCTAGGGGACAGAATTCATGTGTTCGAGGATAGGAGGATCATTCAGACAAGTCCGACACTATTACATAGCCATAGCGGCATTAAGATAGATGATCATGTCTGGGTGTTGACACTGTATATATACATACATTGAGGATATATATATGCAGTCAGCTTCAGTGAGTTCTAGTCTACTTGCAGTATAAGACTGTTAAGTTTGTTCATTAACATTCACTTTGTTTCAATCGTTTTTGTTTATATGTTCAAGTTTTTTCATTCATTTTCAATTCATTTCAATCATTTTTTGTGTAACCGCATAGTATCAAGGAAGAAAAGACAATATTATGATCATTCATACTTTGGATTTTGTGTTCGCATAAATTCACTAGTTGTCTTTCTATTATAGTGCAGGTACAACGTTCCTGAGTGTGTACACGAGAGAGAGAGAGAGAGAGAGAGTAGATTACTAGAAATTTACAAAATGAAGACCCCACTTTTACCATTAAAACATAGTGGTCAGGAATGATCAAAAATACTCTTATTGGAAGCCATTATAATGAAAAAATGCTTGTTTACAAACAATGGAGAGAGAGAAAAGCTTAAACTTTGGTAGCTTGAGCTAGATTGCAATGTTTTAGCCAAAGGAACACCCTGTTACCTGTCACCATCACCATCAAAACAAACATAAAAATGTTAGTAAAATATGGTGGAAGGCAGGTGTCATAGGATAATCCTACATGTCATAGATGTCAAGCTAAAAAAGAACAATCAAAACCAAGGATAAGCTACAAACCTGAGAGGAAGATTCCATTTGAACAGAGTGGTGAGAGGATGTGGTGAGATTTCTCTTTTTTGACAGCTTTTTTGTGAAAAAAATGTCACCTTAAAATGGACAACCAAGCCTCTATATTTATAGGCTATAGAGAAAGAAGGGTGCAACCTCAAAAACAAAGAGAGGGAAGCCCAAAGGGTGCACAGTTAGGGAGGGGTGGAGTGGGGCTAGTGGAGTCTTTTTTTATTTAAAAATTGGGGGGTGAGGTTGAAGTAAGAGATACTTCCATCCAAAATCTTGTAACAGTATAAGCCTCTTGGTGTGCACTATATTAGCCTTTAGAGGTGGTTTTTGTGCTAGGATTTGTTCCAAAGGGGGCACTAGGCCCCCAAAGGGGTCCTAGTGCCCTCCAAAATAACAAGAGAGAGAGAGAGAGAGAGAGAGAGAGAGAGAGAGAGAGAGAGAGAGAGAATAATAACAAGAAGAATAGAATTTTAATGTTGTAGGAAACTATTCCAAGAGACCTTAAAGATCTATCCAATGAGAGCCTTGTGTGTGTGTGTGTGTGTGTGAGAGAGAGAGAGAGTGAGTGAGTGAGTGAGAGAGAGAGAGAGAGAGAGAGAGAGAGAGAGAGAGAGAGAGAGAGACTTGTGTGTGTATGTGTGTGTGTGAGAGAGAGAGAGAGAGAGAAGGAGAGAGACAGACAGAGAGAGAGAGAGAGAGAGAGAGAGAGAGAGAGACTTGTGTGTGTGTGTGAGAGAGAGGGAGGGAGAGAGAGAGAGAGAGAGAGAGAGAGAGAGAGAGAGAGAGAGAGGGAGAGAGACCCTCGATAACTAATCACATATATGGTTGGACTCCCAAGAGCCTGATAATTATGTGCTAGAAAAAAAAAGTGTCGCTTAAGTGACATATTTCACTTAAATGATGCAAAAAAATGGGTTTTATTTGTGTCGCATAAGTGGGTGTTGCATAAGAAATGCCAATTTGTGTCACTTATACGGCATTTTTGCATCATGACGGCGACGGTTCTATAGCAATGCTGATAGCAAATATCTTTTTGTTGCTTATGCGATGAAAAAAAGCACCCCTAGTGACAAAGCGTACTAGTAGTGATTATTGAATGTAGCAATCTAGTTTCTAGTACAGTTGTGCGTGATTTTTCAAATTTAAATTCTTTTCATTTGCATGAATCATAATCTGCTAGATTAACTGTATCCTTGGCAATATCTACCATGTAAATAGACTTAGGATTCACATGGTTGAGAGAAGGCAAGCCATGCTTGAAGTCAAAGTGGTGAGTGTCTTCAATGTTTGTTGACATGGTGTAGTGGCTATTGTAGAAAGAAAAAAATTTACATGAAGGTATAATGAGACACTTAATAGAATTGTGACGTTGACTTAGGCACATTAATTATTGGATGCGCATGCATGCGATTGAAACCCGTTATAATTTCTTTTTATAATCTTCAAATTTGATTTTGAAGCTCCACAGTGGTGATGGTATGACCAATGTTGTCAATGTGGCTGCCTACTCTCCTTATAATTTGGTGTAAGATGATGAGATTGTTGCATTTATGGAGAAGATACAAAACCTATACCATGGTGTGCTACAATCCTTGTGGAGTGGGAAGATCAAGTTATTCATTCTCAAGGGATAATTTGTAGAGAGTTGAGCCAAGACAGTAGTGGGTCAGTTCTAGTGAGAGATGTGATAGAGGAGAAGAAAGAGAGAGATAAACAACAATAGGAAGCAAAATGAGTGTCTCAAAATTATCTAGAAAGAGATAAAAAAGTAGAACCCCCCAACCTTGTACACCTTTAGAAGTAAAAGAGAGACCCAGGCCCCTCGTCTAGTAGTATGAGGTATGCAACCAGTGTTTTCTAACAAGGAATGTGGTTGCAGTGTAAGTTAATATGATCACAATGAAAACATGGTATGCATAGCACTTTAAAACAACAAGGCAAAACACAAAACACTCACCAAATGATGAAAAATGCCATCAAAAACTCCAAACACACAACAAGATAATGCGAGAATGTAGTTATGAGATATAAAGTAAAATGTGATTTATATTGATGTGCATGCACATGCTATCTATTTTTCACAATTTAGACAAAAATGGAGAGTAGAAATAGGCAACTTATCTAGGGGTGCGTGATGATAAGATACACTTTGTTGATGAGGATCTGGTGCCTTACGATCCTGAGATGGATACAATGCTTGAGTTTTATAAATATACAATGTGTATGCGGCAACTAGATATTCAAATTGAAGTACTAGAGAGGAGTACCAATACATCACAAATGCACTAATTCTCTTGCTAATTCAAGCATGTTGTAATCAAAGCTATTGTATTCATGAAGGTCTCTTCTACATGTCATGTCACTAATAACCCTCTACAAAGAGTTTCTCTTAAGGGGGAGTGTTGTAAGGTTCTAATATGCAAGGCTTTTTTAGGTGATTATGACACATTATCACATCTCTATGAATATTTTGGAAATCTCTACTTAATTATGGAGATAACAAGTGAATGCAAAGTGAGCGGTTGTGTCTCTCTCCTAATCCATCTTAATTGTCTCCTACACCGGGACATGTGTGTGTGTGTGTGCGCGTGCGCACGTGAGTGTGTGCACGCACACCATATGATGCACGACAGTAGATTCTTCATTTCTACAAACACAAATGAAAGGGGTAGCCGCTTTGCCATTATATCTCTATTCGTATAAGAATCTTATATGGACCCTATACAAAAGCCAGATTGGCAGCACTATCAGGTCATATGAAGAATTAGTTGCGGAGTTGCTTGGGCTATTAGAATGGGGTGAATTAGATCCAATTTTAGTTCTAATAATAATTTGCATGGATTCCATTCCTTTGCGTTCCCTTGTGCTAGCAATTGGTTTCCTCCCACAATTGCTACTGGTAAATGATTGAAAATAATTTGACCGAAGAAAGCCTTTTCTTTGTGAACCAGTATGGGATTGGTAAGTTTGCTTTTTAGATGTCCGATCAAACATGTCCATAGTGGGGCTATTTGAGGATGTTGTTACAATGGTGTAGAGTGTGTTTTCTTGAAGGATTGCAGGGACAAGTGTTGGGATGGGGAGATGCATGGCAGACTTTGTAGTAATGAAGGACTGTCATGATGATGGTAGTGAATCCAATAAGAGCATCGCTTGGAAACTCATGGAGAGAGCCACTCCAGAAACAAGGATCTCATCCAACAGAAGAAGTGAAGAACCTATTGATTTGAGAATGTCTTGGTCATCTATAAAATAAGTATTTACCAGCTTTTTAAGATTGGGATTTGGCTAGCAACATACTTATTATCAAAAGTTTGCTCAAGACAGAGCCACATGTCACGGGCAATGGTCAAAGTTCTCATGGCCTGCTTTTGTATGTCCTCCATATAGAGGAGTAATTCCACCCTTGCACTTAGGCCAATGGCTTTTCAATTAGCAATCTCTTGCATCTTAACAACAGTTACAAGGTTGGCTTGAGGTGGGTACTGCATTGTGACATTAACAACGTCAAGAAGGTCCTGATTCTCCAAGATGATCTCCATTGTCATCCTCTAGTGTTGATGATTCTTGTCATTTCATTTGTCCACTTCATACGAATTTCTATATTGTGTCATCTTTGCATGGCTATTATGGAATAGTAAGCAAAGCATACAATACTATTTTAAGTTGGGTCCCATGCGTTAGAAAGAAACACATGAGTGGGTTCTCAACTCATGATTGTAATTGGTACTGATAGCCATTTTTTGGCTATTCAAAATTTGCATAGTGAGCTACCTCACCCTATCAAATCACTCAAACACTTTGATTATCATCACCCTTTCATTGTACATATGCGTGTGTAAGTTAGCGGATTTTTTTCATATCTCCTTAAAAACCCTCAATTACCTAGCTAATCGCTGGGCTAGTTGAGCCAAAAAAAATAAAAAATAAAAAATAAAAGTATATTATGACCTCTTTGTGTGTAAATATCTCATTGTATAAAGGGCTTAAATATATGGATTTTTAATAATTATTTTGGTTTTTATTTAAATATTTATATATAGGTGTGTATTTTATTAGGCTATGTATGCCTTCTTTTATCCTCTTACACCATAGTATATTTTTGTTGCCAATGTGTACAGTCTCTAATCTCATAAATATATTTTTGTTTTATACAAATCACCTCCACACTTTTATCATCACCCTTGTGAAAACCAAAAAATCGGTTCCTACTCCCTTAGTCACTTCTATTATATAATTTTCATTTACTTGCATACTTTTCCTCTTTCACCCAAAATAATACAAGAGAGTGACCATATCCTATGATCCAAAATATTTTTCCATATCCATAATTATTTTATAATTATTTTATTATGTACTCATTATTCTAACACCATGTGCTCATTTAGCTCAAATTCATGAATAGTCCATACACTAGTCCCACCATGTATATATTTCTTTATTCACCAATATTACTCCTCCATGCACGTGTAAAGATAACTTGGATGCTTTGTATCATAATATGACAAAGGAGAGGCTCACTCTTGGATGCATTGTGCAAACTCCACAAAGGAGGGGGCCACTAAAAGACTTTTGCAAGCATAAAATTCAAGCTTTTTGGTGAGATTTTTGGTGTCTATCTCTGCTCAAAATTTGAAGAAATGATCAAAAAACAAAATGTAGCCCACAAGTTGATTAATCAGCTCAATCTTGTGCATAATTTTTGGAGGTACCATCGGTAGGATATGAATTTTATGGTGGACCCCATTCTGCCCATTTTTTCTCACAAGTCACCCCTAGTTTTGTCTCACTTCTCTTCACCCTTCTACATAGACACACACACCCTCACCCTCCTCCTCCATCACCAAAACCTCTACCTCTCATCTTCTTTACCATTTTCATCTCTCCCTTACTCCATAGCTCAGATGTTATCATCTCTACACACATAAAGCTCCATTTCTCTCTCTAAAATCAAATTCATAATACCATAAACTCCTTATTCTTTCACAAAAAGAAAAAAAATCAAAAAATAACCAAGCTCAAGCTCTACAAAAGGAGGATTTTGATCATTAAAAATTCAACTTTTCCATGGTCACAAGAACTACACGGACAGAGTTCTACAACCGCTTCATTCACTGGAGGAGATAGGTGGAAAAAACCCTTTCCATCTTGTGGTTTCCATTAAATTGTGTATATTCTCATCATTCTCTTAATATTTTTCATTTTATAAATCATGTAATGTACCTTGAGTGCATATGCCATGTAATTGCACCCCATCCTACTAACTACTAACAATAATGACTAACACTTCTTGTAAATTTCACCCTCTATGATCTACTAGAGTAGGCACCTCCAAGTTACTCAC
Source organism: Adiantum capillus-veneris (assembly GCF_014529385.1). Taxonomy (NCBI): domain Eukaryota; kingdom Viridiplantae; phylum Streptophyta; class Polypodiopsida; order Polypodiales; family Pteridaceae; genus Adiantum; species Adiantum capillus-veneris. The sequence continues at coordinate 8,176,771 of NC_140953.1, read as the reverse complement.
CACTCTCTACTTTGACTCTCAATATATCTTCCCCTTGAGCTCACATCCATGTGACTCAAGGGATAAGGAAGACCAACTCCCATTTTGAAAATAAAAATTATTTTATAATCTTCTGTATTGACAATAAAATTGATTAGGTCTAATCCCAATCATGGCTCCAAAAAACCTATAAATAGAGCCCATTCCTCTTTTTAAGGAGGTATCTCTACACTATTGCTCACTACTTTGAGTGTACCTTTCTCCATCTTAGTTGTAGGGAAAGAGAGTGAGCTCTCTATACACCATTACTTGTGATGTATAGGAAAGCTTCTTTGACCTAGTTGTAGCATTGCAAGGGAGTGAGTGATTCTTAACTTCCAATTAAAGTTGTACCTACTCTTGCACAACAATTGAATCAATAAGTTGGGTACAACTGTGGTTCAAATCTCTCTTGAGTCTCTCCAATTCATGCTTGGTCAGCTCATCTTGTTTGGTTTAGGATGATGCGTTTTCATTTTGAGATTCTTTTGTAGTAATTACTTGTATGCGACTCAAGAGCTCTTGTGTTTGTTTTGTTGCTTGGTAAAACATTATAAGAGGTTTATATGGTGAGAGGGTTTCCATAACTCTAAGATAATGTGTAGATCACAACATCATCAAACTTAATTGTGTTTGTTGACTCTCCTCCTAGCTCTTTATACATCCATGTCAATCATTTAAATTGGAGCTTAATTCTTGCACAAATCTTTCTCTCTCTCTCTCTCTCTCTCTAGGTGTTTGGTGTGTATATTTGTAGCATTGATATTAGTGTTAGTGTATTCTTCCTTCCCACTTGTACTGCTTATGGATTCTCCTTTTTGGCATCCTAGTTTGCTATATAACTAGGTGGTGCCCCTTCACTTGTTGTTGGTTGTCGGTTTGTTGTGGTTTCTCTTGTTTGTGATTTCCCTAGCCCCAATTGAGTAGCACAGGAGCCTTGAGGATGTCTAGAGGTTGCCTCTCTTGTTGCCCACCCCGGACCTCCTCAATATTGGTGTCCCCCGCTGAGGAGGGTTTGTGTATGTTTTCGTGTAGGTTCAACCTTAGAATAGTCAAGTATTTTGCATGAATCAAGAGAGTTTGTATGATCCTTTCAGTCCCATTACAAGGCAAAAGATACACATAATTTCTAGTACTAAGTTAGAATTTCGACGTGTAACTTATAGGATTTTTGGTCCTCTTAGGTTGGCTGAGATAAATGCTTTGGTAAATCCTTTCATTTTGCCTCTCATTAGGTTCAATATTAGCTTAGATGTTTATATTTTTGTGTGATTTTAAGCATTAGGACATGCATAAGCCATGGATAATGGCACAGGAATAGAGGTTTAACCCTTCCATTTCACTCCACACATTAAAAAAAACATTACAATTAGTAGAAAAATCCATTTTCAACAACGTATGGTGTTCATGTTGGTGCCCAAAGAGTAGGAGAAATTCTTGAATCACCAAACCCTGTCATCCTGACTCTCATTGATTATCATAGATCATTTGATGTGCATAATTTTTTTTTATTGTAGAGTAGATTGCAATTTAGAAAACATTATCGCGTAAGTCTTTTTAAGAATGAAAAACAAAAACATGCTGTCACTTTGAAATTGATTCAATGAAGGTCTAATGCCAAATGTGAGGATATCTTTTCTTTTTTGGAGAGCCTGGCAAGGATGTCGAGCAATTTCCAACTAATTTCAAAATGGTGTGTCACATAAAGAGAGTGATAGGAGATATTGAATTTTCAGAAATGTTTGAAGTGGTCCTTGAAAAGATGCTAGCACTTAGTTTGACTCAATCTCTATCTCATGATGTGAAGAAAAACTATAAGGAAGTTTTTGAAAGAGATACTTTTTTGACCCCCAAAACACTCAAAATCTATGTCAAGACACCCTTTCTCACAAACAAAAAGACTTAGATAACTACTACATGTATAAAAAAGAGTTGCTATGTTTTGGTTGTATGGGTGAAAAGGTTCCTAACCTTGGTGATGGTGCAAAGCTCCTAAATAAAGAAAGGTTCATGGTTGATCTCTTTCCCACATTGAAGATAAAAGTCGAGGTGTCTGCACTTGCTACCTTTGATGCAGCTGAAACTAGGACTGTTGAGAAGTATAGAAAACTAAGTGCCTAAGGGGAGATGTACCAATAGAGGGTCCTAGACCTAAGGAAAAGTTACAAGAATCAACATCTAGAGAGATTCCTAAGGTAACAACTAAGGTGATTGAGAAGATAAATGAGTCCTTCAGCAACTTGTTAATTCACCTTGCACAAGTTGTAGAACCCAAGGGACAAACAAAGAAAGCAGAAGAGCAAGATCCATGACATAGGAAACTTTTGAAATGTTGGAATTGCGCAGTCTAGACATGGGATGTATAATGGTCCTTGGCCTCTTGGGGAGCCACGGAGACCTAACTTGAATTACACAGTGATGAATGCAAGTGAAGGAACTAGTCAACAACCACAGCTTTTACAAAGGCCAAATGGAGCAAGACCACCTCCACGAGGAGTGGAAGGACTTTCACATTTTCTAGATACAAATGTGCATGTGGTAGAGGTGACAAATTCAAATGAGGTTGACATGGAAGCAAATGGAATCAATAATGGCCATGAAAAAGGTAAGGAGAAATAAAGAGTCATGTTGGTGCAACCAAAGTTGGTCAGCGCTGTAAAGTGTGCTATGCAGTACAAAGGGTGCTAACAGTTGCATGGTAGAGGGCTAAAGCCAGTGAGGGAGACCTCAGCAAGACAGTGGCAACGGAAATGCATGCTTAAAGGGGTTTTTTCGGTCAGGGAGGCCTTCGAAGTGGGTTGATTGGGACTGCATGTCAAAGTGTTTGAGATGCATGGAATGTGCCCCGAAATGTGGTGTTCAAGATGCTCTAGAAGCTCGTCCAGACGGCTCGTCAAACGGGGCTTCGGTGTGAAAGATATGCCAGTCCGAAGATGGAAGGCTTCGCAGGTCCCGATGGGCAGAGCAGGTACAAACAGGTGGCCAAAACTGGGATAAGTGGATACACATGTAAAGCTCAAGTTGTGGAGCATGCCGGTCTTTTCAGATCGCGATTCAGAGCTCAAACAAGAAAGTTACAGCTAGATGAAAGTTTTTCGAGGGTCCGGTGTGTGCAAGGTTGTTCGCATCAAAAGGCGTGCGGCTATGTGTTTTTCTTGCCTCGACTAGGTTTGGCAAGGTAGCATACATTGTGGGAAGTCAGCCAAAGTTTACGGCTTGCCGACCAAAGTCATGAGCATCGCGATATGCACAGTTCAGTTGGGCAGGCAATCATGATGGGAAGGGATCGGATATTTTTTTCTCTCTCTTGAATGGGTTGTCCGAGGCCAAGGTGTGGAATGGTGGGGACTCACGAGGATTTTGCGGCCGGCAAGTGGATCTCCCATGCAACTTGGTCAGAAAATTCCAATGGCAAGCCCTAGCTGTGTTGTCAGCACCGAACGCACGGGAATATATGTCAATTATTTCCTTGGTTGTAAACTCAAAAAAAAGAAAGTTTAGCTTGGAGGATTTTGTCATAAGACAAAGGAGGGCTTCAAAAGCAAAAAAAGAAAGGGAAAGAAGGAAGCTCCTGACCAAAAAAATAAATTTTTTTTCTTTCTTTGGCTTGGAAAAACTAAGAGGAAAAGGGGAGAAGAGAGCGTTTTCGAGGAGAGATTTCTTTTTTTTTGGCTGGAGCGGAAGAAGAAGAAGAAGAGAAGTGGGAGAAAAGAAACACGCTTCGTGTGCTCACAATCAAGGGTCGAGGCCGACACGTGTGGTTTGCAAAGCGGCTCGAAAGAGTGCGCGAAAGGGGGTTGCACAAGAGGTAGCGAGTGAAGGCGATGAAGACGAAAAGTTGTTGTCGAAGTGAAGCCATAAGTGGATGCTCCGGTCGAGGGTGTGCCGACGGATGTGAGTTTGGAGGGAGGTGTGTGCCCCTCTGTGTGGAACAATGATGGCTATAGTGCGGCCATGAGTAGACCATATGGATCCTGTACAAATGTTTTTGTTTTTGAAAAAGAAGCTATGATTGCCGATTTTGGCGTCGTCTTTCCCCCCTTCCCCCCTTTCTTCTTTGCTCATCTCCAAGGTGTGTGGTGCCGGTGTGTGTGAGCGTGTGCGCCCCCCAAGGCCCCCTGTGTGTGTGAGAGAGAAAGAGAGAGAGGGTGTTGAGTTGTGGAAGAGCTGGAAGCGAGCAAGATCGGTGTGATCGCTTTCAGAGGATTGTGCAAAGCGTGTGTGCATTGGACGAAGTGCAGGCGAGGCTCTATTAGTGTAAATCGTCTTTTTTGAAGGTGTTTTTGAGAGGACAGGGGTGCTGTGAATACCTTGAGCTATATAGGGGCAGTTGCGTGTGTGTCGGGTGTGTTTCCCATTTCCCCTCTCCATCTTCTGGTGCGCCTACGGAGGAGTGCACTGATGCTCCTAGTTGAATTCAAAGCGGTGATTTAGGTGATGCCAAAGGTGCGGCCTTTGAAGAGCAGGTGCTTCTAGAGAAGTAATGGCTTGGACGGGATTTCCCATTTTCACTGGGGTCGAAGGTGCAGGAACTTGGCTCCAAGACTATGGGTTGTTCGTGCTGGAAAGCGGGTTGTCGAGGGAAGAAGGTGCCCTATAGGTATTCCCGCTCCTAGTTCGTGGTAAAGCTAGGCTATGGTTTGATGGCCTGCCTAATGAGGAAAAGGTGGATCATGAAGCACTGGAAGTGGCTTTTTGAAGAAAATATGTAGTAGATGCGTAGTTGGATGAAGTAAAGAGAAGGCTGGACAATTTGAAGCAAGGCTTGGAAGCGGATTTTCATGCATTCCTATGGGAGTTTGAGGTCCTTTGGGGAAAAGTGATAAAGGTAACTTCTGCTGAGAATGTTGGGTTTTTAAAATTGAGCAATTTTTTGGATTGCTTGCATGAGGAAGTGTGCGACAAGGTTGAGATAGACGGCCCGGTGTCATACGAAGAAGCAGTGGCTCTAGCAAAAGGGGAACCAAGAAGATTCTCAAGAAGCGTGAAGCTAGACAGGGTTTGCAAGGTGCTGTGATGCCAAGAAAGGTTGATGCGGTGGTAGCTGAGCCAAGGATGGTGCAAAGATAAGTGCATGTGCGAGAGGAACCGAGGGTTATGTGGCTACAGAAAGACAGGGTGGCTCCTATGCCAAGGATGCCGGCTAGAGCGGTTCCAATTGTGGAGTTTGTGCAGGTAGTTCCCGATCAGGCAAAGGATGTGATTCCAAGCTCAAGTGTGACTGTAGAAGCTCCATGAGAGGGTAATAAAGGTCAAAGGGTGCGTTTTGCAAACGAGGTTGAAGCGGTGAAGCTAGAGGAGCTTCCCGAGCTTGAGACAGAGGACGAGATTGAGCCAAGTGAAAGTAGCTCTATAGATGCTGACACAAGTTGGGAGACCGAGTCGTCTCAGTAAGGTATGATGAGTTTGATCTCTTGCAAGTGGGTGTACATACAGTGAATGTGTGCAAGGAGCAACATAAAGTGCAAGCCGAGATGCCAAGTGAAGACCAAGTGGAGCGGTCTAGGCCTACGAGTGATGATGTGCAAGTAAAGTTGGTGTGTAGTGCCATGCTAATGGCCATGTTGATGAAGGTAGCAATGGAATATGCCATAGTAGTGAAGCAGGTGCAAAGTTTTGTCAAAAGACGTGAAGCGGTCGTGTCGGTGGAAGAAGATGAGGGTGATGCGATAGAGAACGATTTTCTCTCGTCCTTGGAAGAGCTTGATGATGCAGTGGTAGAAGAGAAAATGGTTGCAACCGACAAGAAAGCGGTGCTTATTGACCTTGAAGGGCCAATTGATGAGGGAAATCTTGATGATGTTGGGATTGAGTGCATGGCAGGTGTGAAGGCGAGTGTGGAGCCAAAGATAGAGGTGCTTCCTATGCAGCAAGTGCACTCTGTGGGGAAGGTGATGCGGATTCCCAGATTGTGTCTAAGCTTTCCAAGGAGCTTTGTGAGTGGTGGTTGAAGGGAATGCTAATAAAGACGGCTGTGCAGTGTGCTGTTGAGCAGGTGCAGGATTTGCTAGATGAGGATCTAGCTTTACATGTATGGGAGGGTGGGTCATGTATTTCAAGAGTGTTGATTGAACAGGATGGCGAGCACGAGGGTGCTCTATTTGGTGTTCTTGGAGGTGCTTTGTTGGAAGCGGGAAGTATGCCATGGGGTGCATGGAATAATAGAAATATGCTACTGGTGGTTTGGGTATGCAGTTGGCTATGTGCCCTCGTATCACATTATGCAAGGATGTTACAGGTGGATGGAAGAGACCAGTACATGCTGTTTGACCCAGGCGGTTGATGACAGGTAAAACAGGGGGTTGGGCAACCCACATGAACAAAGGCATCACGTAGCAGATGCTAAGTTTTTTATATATGTCAGGTGGGTTTGTGATGTGTAGAGAGTTTGTTTTGGTGTGGCAGTTTTTCAGTGCAATAAGCCTGTTTGTGGTTGAACATGAATGTTCAATGAGGGGGTGGGCAATGATGGTGCAACCAAAGTTGGTCCGCGCTGTAAAGTGTGCTATGCAGTGCAAAGGGTGCTAACAGGTGCATGGTAGAGGGCTAAAGCCAGTGTGGGAGACCTCAGCAGGACAGTGGCAACGGAAATGCGTGCTTAAAGGGGTTTTTCTGGTTAGGGAGGCCTTCGAAGTGGGCTAATTGGGACTGCATGTCAAAGTGTTTGAGATGCATGGAATGTGCCCTGAAATGTGGTGTTCAAGATTCTCTAGAAGCTCGTCCAGACGGCTCGTCAAACGAGGCTTCGGTGTGAAAGATATGCCAGTCCGAAGATGGAAGGCTTCGTAGGTCCCGATGGGCAGAGCAGGTATAGACAGGTGGCCAAAACTAGATAAGTGGATACACATGTAAAGCTCAAGTTGTGGAGCATGCCAGTCTTTTCGGATCGCCGTTCAGAGCTCAAACAAGAAAGTTACAGCTAGCTGAAAGTTTTCTGGGGGTTGGGTGTGTGCAAGGTTGTCCGCATCAAAAGGCGTGCGGCCAAGTGTTTTTCTTGCCTCGACTAGGTTCGGCAAGGTAGCATACATTGTGGGAAGTCAGCCAAAGTTTATGGCTAGCCGACCAAAGTTACGAGCATCGCGATACACACAATTCAGTTGGGCAGGCAATCATGATGGGAAGGGATCGGATATTTTTTTTTCTCTCTTGAACGGGTTGTCCGAGGCCAAGGTGCGGAATGGCGGAGAATCATGAGGATTTTGGGGCCAGCAAGTGGAGCTCCCATGCAACGTGGTCAGAAAATTGCTATGGCAAGCCCTGGCTGTGTTGTGAGCACCGAACGCACGGGAAAGTATGCCAATTATTTCCTTGGTTGTAAACTCAAAAAAAAGAAAGTTTAGCTTGGAGGGTTTTGACATAAGACAAAGGAGGGCTTCAAAAGCAAAACAAGGTGAGGACTCACGATGGCCTGTTGCAAGGTAAGGGGGGAGGAAAGATTTATGCAAGACGTAAATGCCATAACCAATCTAGCACACTTGGGTGATAAAAAGGTTATACCATTTTCCTCTTGAATAACAGGTCTTGAGTTCAACTATCCTCGTCGCCTAGATCTCTAAGGTCTCTTGGGATAGTTTCCTATGACGTTAAAATTCTCTTCTTCTTCGTCTTCTTCTTCTCTCTCTCTCTCTCTCCCTCCACACACACTCACATGCACACACACATATACATGGAACCTCTCTCTACTCTCTTCTTCTCGTTGATAAGTGCCCTTTTAATCTCCCTCTCTCTCTCTCTCTCTCTCTCTCTCTCTCTCTCTCTCTCTCCACACTCACTCACACACACACATTGTCGAGAAATTTGCGGTCTTGCCAGGAAAGCACCGGGCTTATGGCTGTGAGAGTTTGTGAGAGAACTCAACAAAAACTATATGAAGGAGTTAAATCATAGATGCCATGAAGACTAGGGTTTGGAAAGAAGTGCAATCAAAGAAGACTCACTCTTTCTCTCTTGCACTCACACACACAAAGAAAGAACGCAAAAGAGAATGTCAAAACAATACGAAGATGAAAACATCAAGGCTATGGTCATATCGTATCATGGGTAATATGAAAGGGTTAATGGATGAGTTAATGGCATTCAATCTTGGCTGACCAAATAGGCTACGAATTGTTCTTTGAAATTGTAGTTTTGTGCTTACCATAATATATATATTTTGTCTAGTGATTGGGATTAATTGTGTGTACAAATCCTCTTGGTTCATAGCAAGATAACTACGCTTACGTCAAAAGAAAAGTTATAGTCTATGAGAGGTAGTATGATGGGATCCGGTGATAGAAGTATTTCATTAAGCCTTTCTGGGCCAAAGAGAAACACTATACGTTGTTGAAAGTGTATTTTACGGCTAATCCATACGTTAATTCTAATAGATTGTACAGAGTGAAAGCGATAGAAATGATCATCATGTGGGTTATTCATCTAGGATATTATGTGAGAAATATAGATATGAGAGAAGTGAAGAGATGAGAAGTTTCCCTCCCAAGCCCTATTCTTGCCCGTAGGCAATAAGGATACTGCGGAGAGAGATGTAACTGTAGCAAGAGAACCTAGAGAGGATGAATTACTAAGAATGAGAGAGATAGGTTTGGTTAAGGAGATGAGATTAGATACATATATATATATATATATATATATATATATATGTTGGATTAGAGATGAAAATGAAAACGACAAGAAATCAAGAAAACATCAATGTAGAACACATCTTACTTGAAACCCTTCGGCACCATTATTGATGGGAGAGAGAAGAAGAGTGGATAATTCCACTTTGATTGATACACCAAGTGCAAGACCTTCTTTGATTAGAGTTGATCTTCCAAGGTTAGCTTGTTGCAAGAATGGCTAGTCTCCCTCTAGGAGAAAGTGTAGGCTTGGGCTTATGTTAATGGCTAAGTACAATTAGGCATTGCTATTCACTCCCTCGAGAATTCCTCTCATCAATGGCTTGAATGCTTGAGTTCTTTCCAAGGAAGAAGAGGTCCCCTTTTATAGGTGAAGGGAACCCCCAAGGGTTTACACAAGAAGAGAGGAGTCAGTGTGAACATGAATTGGAAAAGTTGGAAATGAGCTGTCCTTGCATGATGTGGGCAGACTGGGGTCCAGTATTTTGATCATATCTCCTCAACTGTTGCTCCAAATAAAAAAGTAAAAATATGGGCAAAAACGTCAGCTCATTAGCTACGATTTTTATTTTAAAATCGTTTTCCAATCCGGATTGGAACCTTGTGTAAAAAATTCATCAAAATAGGGTCCATTTATGGCAGCAAAAGTCTTCATATGGTCTCCTTAGCCTAGACTTTCATTTAATTCCAAATGACACCTCGTTCCATATGAAAGCATGACATTGCTCCTTGACAAAGTTTTGTAATCATGCTTGCAATAATGCATTAAAATAAGTGTATCTTTGAAATCGTGCCACCTAGTGTCCCACTAGGATTTGATTCTCTCCTAGTAGCTATTTAAAAAGAAATATAAGAAAAGTATAAAAAATACATAGAATATATATATATTGGAGTTTACCCTAGATATAGGATCTAGCTAGGGTGTGAGATGATAATGAAATAGTAGAAATAAAGAATCAATGCTTTTTGCCTCAAGTTAAAGAGGCGGGGCTATTGATGCTTTTCCCATAGTATTTTCTGATGGTAAAGTAAGGATATGTTACCCTTGAGAAAAATAATAGGATAAGATAGAAGGATTATTATTATACTTAAATATGCATATGTACACTATAGGAAATATAATTATGTATCTAAAAAAATACAAGATAGATCTTGTAGCATGCGTTCTCACTATGTACGTGTCACAACACGACATCCACCCCCTCTAAACCTGCACATCCTCCGGTATGTGCCACATTGTCTCTTTGTAAGATTAGACCTCTTGTACATCTTCCCTGTCTTCTTCTTCACTGGATGATTCCAGAGCTTCATGTTCACTTTAATCTTCACCTGTGTTTTTCTCTTCTTCCTCATCCATATCTTCTAGATCATTGTCTCCTCTTCTCTTAAACATTTTAATCCTTTTTCCTGCAATGGGAATCTTTACTTCTGTACCATCTAGTTTAGACAAGCTATAAGTAGCATTTTCATGCACATGCTTTACAACATACGGTCCAAACCATCTTTTTGAGAACTTACGCATGACTGTGTGCTGGTTATCAAGGCTACTATCATACACTAAAACCCAAGTCACCTTTGTCAATTGCTTTGCTCCTGAGTCGATGTCGCTTATCAAAATAGTCCTTGTTTTTCAACCTTGCATTTTTGAGTCATTCTTTTGCAGCTTCAATGTCTCCAGGTCTTCTCTCTAGCTGCCTTATACGCAGTGTAAGGAGATCTTCCCTACTAAGCCTCTCTTGCCAAGGTAGTACATTCCATGTGGGAATTGTATCCTCAATCGGCATCACTGGCTTTTGACCATGCATTAGCTCCGCAGGCATGTAGCCAATTACTGAGCTATGTGTTGTACGATCAGCCCATAAAGCATATGGTAACAATTTTGGCCACTCACCAACTCTTCCTTCGCAAGCCTTGGCCAAAGCTTTGATGATAGGAGGATGCCCTCTTTCACTCTTTCCATTGCCTTCAGGGTTGTAAGCTATAGTAAGAGAAAGCTTGATCCCTAATCTAAAAAAGAACTCCCTTGCTTCTTCGGCATCCAGTTCACCTCGATCTGTAGTGATTTTTCCCACACAACCATAACAGCAAATCACCTCATCAAGAAGTAATTTGCACACAGCTTCTGTCGTCTTAGCTCTTAATGCTCTTCCTTCAACCTGGTTAGTTAGGTCCTCTCGTGCAAGAACCAAGTATCTCATCTGCCAGAGTCCTAAAGGCATCGTGACTAGATCCACAACCCATTTATAGTGCATGGCTAGTGGATATGTAGGGTGCAATCCATCACGATGTCGAGCATTTGAATACATTTGACAAGTTACACATGACTCTACAAACTGAGATACATCTTTATACATACCCTTCCACCAGTATTTTTCTTTCACCTTGGAGAAGGTTGCCCACACACCCCTGTGTCCAGCCCATAGACTCTCATGAAACTCTTGCATGAGCTTTACTTGAGTCTCGTTTTTACATATAACCCGTTGTGGTGTAGCACCCTTTTGTTTAGGATGCTTCCACAAGTAACCATTCCTTAAAAAGTACCCATATGCTTTCCTGCGTATCCTCTTGAATTCTTGTTCAGACCAATCATCCTGTTTTGTTAGAGTACTCAAGTACCTTCCAATAGAAAGCCAATCACCTTCTGTTAACCCTCACGGCACACGGACACCCCATCACCTACGACGGACGTGTATTATGTATTTGGTAGAGTCAGGTACCGGGCTTGTCGGTCTAATAAGGAAAGGTAGAGTGATCGTCGATGAGAGGCGCACTTTAACTGGAACATTCAAGGGATTAGTTGGCTAAGCATGGGCGCCCAAGTGTGAATGGGGTGAGCTCCTATAAAAGCCAACTAAACCTAATTTTTACTCATTCTCTCATTTGTGCAATTGAAGAGTGCTCTTGCTCCATCTCCATCTCCATCTTCTTCTTCTTCACCTCCTTGTGTGTGTGTGTGTGAGAGAGAGAGAGAGGGAGAGTGTGTGTGCGATCGAGCATTACGAAGGCACGATGGCGGCGAAGCGGTTGAGCGCGGCACGACTGCAGCTTCTTCTTCATCGCGGCGAGGAATCCACCACGAAGGCGAGCATAGAGCGGTGAGTGACACACCCTTTGTTTTCTTGAGCTTGCTAGTTTAGACTTGTTGTGTGTTTGGAGCCGTTTGTGGCTCGCATACGGTGTATTGGCAAGTCCCTTGCTTCGACAGTGCGGCAAGGAGCGCACATTTTTGGCGCCGCTGCCGGGGATATGCCCTACACTAAGCTCGGTTAGCACTTTACGCTTCCTTGTGGTGCAATTTCTATCGTAGGAAAGGCAGGGAAGGAGTGTGTGGAGATTTCTGTTTTTTTGCGTTTTCTGCATTTGCTGTCAAGTTTCAATTTCTGCTATTGTCTGCGTTTTTTCAATTTCCGCAGTTTCTGTATTTTCAAGTTCGGCGTTTTCAATTTCTGCAATTTTCTGCATTTCTGCATTTTTTTAATTTTCTGCAATTTCTGCATTTTCTGCAATTTTTGCAATTTCTGCATTTTCTGCAATTTCTGCAATTTTCTGCAATTTCTACAATTTTTTCTGCAATTTTGCGTTTTTCAATTTCTGTAATTTTCTGCATTTCTGCGTTTTTCAATTGTTTTTTCGAAAAAAAAAATAATAATAATAAAAAAATCGGAAATAAAAAACGCGAGTGAGCGGGCGGCGAAATTTTTCGAAAATAAAAAACGTGACTCTTAAAACGGGCGGGTTGGTTTGTATAAAAGATAGATCGGGATCGGGATCATTTTCCCAAGCCCAAGCCCAAGCCCAAGCCCAGGCCTCAGTCCTCAGTCCTCTGATATATACTAGACTCACTCTTATATATATACCCTACTCCCTCAAGAGAGAATGAGAGCATGTGGGACAAGTCCTCCACTCTCCTCCTTTCTCTTCCCACTTGCACCCTTAGACTTTCTAGTTTGGGCCTAGTTCCCTACTGGAAATTGACAGTTTTAGGGATTTCGAGGGCATAGAGTGACCAAACGGAGGGCTGTAAAGCACGGCACGACCCTCTGACCGATACGCTCGTTTCCAGCTATCACACGGCCCATTCCACGACATGCTCTAAAAAATCTAGCAAAAAAACAAACAAAAAACACGTTAAAAACTAGTCACAAGGCCTCCTAGAGCAGCTTTTTGACACCTTAGGGTATCAAAAGCACATGCACTTACGCTCTGGGCGGGTGCTAGAACACGAGCATATTGAGAGTGCCTCTGTTCATACGGACACCCATTACCCATCCACGATAAGCTCTAGACCCTCAACGGGGACACAAGGTAGCACCACCCAAGACCCTAAAATAGCCGCTAGTGATTCCTCCTCCGACTCAGAAATCATGGAAGCATACCCTACCCAAAACACTGAGAGAGAAGGCCATGCACCTCCCGAAGCTCGACAGCCTAGTACTAGTATGTTTAGCCATTTCATGGAAACATTAGGTAGAGCTACTCGCTCGGAACCTGATGCAAATGAAGCACACGAAGGGGGTGGGGAAGTGGAATCTCCTTTCACATCGCACGTGGACCCCACACCCCCAAAGAGTGTCCATGTGGATATCCTACCAACTTCTTACCAAGAAGGCCCTGTTGAGCTGCCTCCTTCAGAAGTTCCCTCTAGAGTACCATTGGTGGCAAGTAAAACCACGGGGAGCAACATTGCTTCTACCTCACAAGAAACCGTTAACACGTCGACTCTAGAAGGATTGTTCATTAATGATCATTGGACATACGACCTCCACACTGAGGTGTTGACGGATCTACACTCTGGCCACGCCTACCATGTAGGATGGATAGAGATTTTACAATCCACCTCTAGTGCCACGAGCATCGAAGATCAATAGAAAATGATCTGTAATGTTATCCATGGCATTATTCAATCAGAAAGGCAAAACCGAGGGGTAAATATACTCTCAACTGGCCCCATGAGATTTCTGGATACGAGCAAGGCTCAACAGCCTACTCTATCACAAATGGAGACTCCTCTAATGAGCCCCATGGACCCATCTTACGTCATTTCACCTGGGGCCTCTATGCAATCTGAGCCTCCGAGCGAAAACTTTAGCTTCCCTAACTTGGCTCAACCCTCTATCAAGGAAAACACAGTGCTCACTCCAGGGATAAGCCTGACAGAGAATGTACCGATGATATCTACGGTTAGCGCAGTGCCACTACCTAGTGTCGTAGTACCTAATATGGGGCCTCGACCCTATGTGCCTCTAGCCCCTTATGCACACATGGCCCCCACACCTCCAATTGTACCACTTGCTTATGCTCCTCGAGTGCCGCTCCCTAGCTCTTATCCGAGTGGACCTATGCCCGGTTATGTTCCATATCCTGCATCATCTATACATATGCCAAGACCGGTACCCGTTCCTCTCCCACATATGATTCCAAGAGTACCTCCACCGGCCCTACCTCCTCACATAGGTGACTTGGCAGCGTTTGCTCAAACCATAGGTCGATCTATCGCGGAAAATATGCGTCACGCATCTGATAGAGAGCCTAGAAGTAAGGCAGTACAAATTGCCAAACTCACGCAAAAATTCAATGGGGACGAAGATGCTAGGAAACACATTGAAGTGTTTGAACAAGTATGTGATTCCTTAGGGGAACGCAACGAACTACATAAGTGCAATGCCTTAAGCTTGACATTAAGTGGGAAGGCTGGAGATTGGTATAGGACCCTAAGGGTGGACGAGAAAACAATCTACCCTACCCTTCGAAGGTTGTTTCTAAAGGAGTACATACGAGAAGGTGTGCTTTGGGGTGTAGCATCTCAGCTACAGAAGGCCGAACGTAAGGAAGGAGAGTCAGTAAGGGACTTCATTAGTCGTCTAAAGCACTTAAACTCTCACTGCCCTGTAAATGAGCGCTTCAACAATAACCAACTGCTTGATCGATTCATTCGAGGGTTGAGGAATGAAGGAATCTATAATGGACTAGTGATTAGAGGTATCACAACCTGGGAAGATGTCACTGCCAATGCAATCCAACTAGAGGACAACTTGATGATAGCAGGCATGAGGGTGTCTACTGACACAAGATCCACTAGCTCACAAGCCATTGAGTATGAACCCATGACTGCAAAGCCCATTGCCAATGAGCCAAAGGTATTTGAGACATTCTTGACAGACCTCACCAAGGCAATCCAAGAGACTCTTAAGGATAATCGACCCCCTCAAAATAGTCACATGTATCCAAGAAGGGAGCAACAATGGTGTTCCATTTGCTTAGGTCCACATAGCACTAGTGAGTGCCCTACGTTTAGAGTAAAATTTAATGGAACTTGCAACGCATGTGGTAGGTATGGTCACCAAGCTAAGGATTGTTTAATGATCAAACGTATGATGGCAAATAGACCACCTGTAGCCTGGACGGATGCGCCTCGAGCTCCTGTATTGATGCCTACTCCACCTGTTGAGCAACTACCGCAACACATGGTCCCTAGATCTCAAAATGTTGTACAAGCTACACCGCTACCACCTCCTGTGCTAGGACCGCAGCCCCCGCATCCAAGAGTCGCCCCTATGAACCAAGTGGGTTGCGAGCCATCAAATGCTTATGCAGATGGCTGTGAGGAGGAAATAGACACTAGTATTGCCTACGGACTTGATACATTGGAAGAATGTCCTATATAGTACATGGAAGATTGTTGGGGGCAAGTCAAGCCGGTTTATCAAGCTGCTGCTCTCGCATCCAGAGGTCAAAATATCAACACCCAGGCTAGGAGGCCACCTCTTCAATGCTACGAGTGTGGTGGACCATATCGAGTAGCGGAGTGCTCTATTAGGCTGCAAAAGAATGCTGCACAGATGCAAATGAATCAAGGGAGCACGTCTGCAATGCCAATAGTCACATGTAATCGTTGTGGCATAGATCACTTGATTGCCCAATGCCCCTATAACCCAAATGCGCGTAAAATCACACCCCTGAATTTGGTCGAAATTGCTAGTGTGACATCGCCAATACCACCCGTTGCACCCGCTTATGCGATTACACGGTCCATGCTTCAAGGGCCAGGACATATCCTCGAAGAGAGAGATACCGCGTCAGTTATCCAAGCAAAGAAAAAGAAGACACGAAGGAAGAAGTCGCAGAATACGGAAAATTCAAAGCCAAGTTCCAAAACAAACATAGGAACAGGAGATGACCCCGTGTATATGAATGAACTCGAGGATGATTCAGATTCAGTCGAGACAATGGAGACTAGAACCAATACCACAAAGGGAAAGACCGACAAAGAAAACCGTAACATGGAACCAAATGAAAACCGAATAAGAGAAAATCATAAAGAGCCTCTGAAAACACCACAAGTGTTTCCAAATCCAATCCAAGACCCCCAAGATAAACCGCAGGGGCAAAAAGGGAAGAATCGTAAAAAGAAGATTGGGACGTACCCAAACCCAGTAGACGAGATTAAGCAGGTGAAACATCTAAGAGGTTTAGTGGAGGAGACTCAAAGGAAACTAGAACCGGAATCCATGCAGGTCAAAATTCATGACACAGTGTTTCCCACGCAAGTTCATCCACCCCACATGAACCATAGACCGTTAGCCATATCTAGTATCATCCAAGAAGGGAGTGAGGACAGGACATCAGAAAGTGAGCATACACCATTCTTGTTGGAAAGGATGTTTAACGAAGGTATACCTGATCCCATTGAGGAATATGAGATTCCATCCTCACCAGTTCCTAGTCAAGGACCTACACCCTGCAAAACGCCAATGAATGTTGCCAAACTAGTGGACTTCATGTCTTCTGAGGTCCGAACCACGATCATAGCAAAGCTGTATGGAGATCCTGAGTTATTCCTTGCACTTCGAGCATTCCTTAACGGAGATCTACGAACGGGATTACCGCAGTTTGCGCAACTAAATAGGCCTGACTCGATTATGATTGATGAGGAAAATCATGTGCAATCACTTGACTTAGATGGACACGAGTCTGTGATTGAGGTACCCATTAACGAATTAGGGCAGTATTTTGAAGGCGACGAGTCTAATGCGACCCTACCCATCACTACCAAGGGATTAACTATAAAGGGAATTCTTGATGGTGGTGCGGGAGTTAGCATCGTTACAAAAGATTGTTGGGAATCCATGGGAAAACCCCGCCTCAGTGTTACTAACATTGTGGTAAAAATGGCAAATGGTACCATAGCCAAACCTATGGGGATGCTCAAGGATCTTAAGATCAAAGTTCTAGGACACAAGGTACGACATACGTTCATTGTAATGGATTTCTCTAAACACCTTATGTCATATGAAATGATTTTAGGACGACCATTCATGACGGAAGCACAAATGGTTCACGATTGGTCTAAAAATCATGTCTATTTGCAATTCCAAGACTTTGTCCTTAGAGTGGATTTGGTGACTGGTAAGGTACACCCCTTAGGGAGTAAAACCATTATTGATCATCGCTCTGACACCACAGTTCACTCGGCCCCACTACAATATTGTTACACTTGTAAGAAGGATACAGACATTGGCCAAGATTCTCCTTACATGGATGTGTTACCGGGTATGACTGAGTCGGACAATGTAGACTGGGTCCACCTAGCATCAACCATAGACACTTGGGGAAGTAGGGGGACGACCTGGGTAACACCTGAGGGGGATGAAATGCCTATACCCTTAAATATGCTACAAGCAATGCATATCGCTTCCGACAAGACTCATCCTAATGTAACGAAGAAAACATACAAGTGGGTCCCTAAAGATTCTTTAGTGACCATAGCTAGTGCTAAAAAAACAGAAGCCTTGTAAGAAACGTACCACTCGCTCCAAGAAAAGTAAGAAAATGTTGCGATGGATCCCTAAACGACTATTGGAAGCCCAAGGCTACTATCAAGGAAATGATCAAATCTGGGTGCCCAAACGTAAAGTGTACTCTTACCTGTCACCTGGCCCATGTAAACCCAATCCTGTGGCTCCAAAACAAATTGAAAATCGCGGAAAGGAAAAAATCATGGATTGTTACACACCCGTTCTAGAGCTAGTTTGGGTACCAAAGAAAGAACGATTTGTTCCACCTAGCTCAGGAACAGGGAAATCAAATGAAGCTTCTTGCTCTTCATGTAGTTACTATATGCAAATAGAAGCTTCGACACAACCTCCACCTACCATTGTACATATCCATCCAAGCACGAAAGAGTTTGCACCTTCCGGGGTAAGTTCACCACCTACAACAACGTTGCAAATAAAATCATGGGAGAGTACCTTACCACCCTTGCAACTTGACAAGGCACCTAGGGTAATAGAAAACTACTGGAAAAAATCCTCACCTATTACTAACTGGAACAATTGGTTTCAAAGGGTGACAAGCTCATTTCAAACGGTATGATCTACCCAAGGAAGGGGGGAGTGTTTGTGGACATCCATCATTCACTTGCTTCCCTCTCAACCTTTTTCCCTGACCTCTCAATTCCAATCTTAGGGAATGTACATATAAAGCTTTATACTCACAAAAAAAAAAAAAAAAAAAGAGCAAGAGCAATTCGCAAACGAGTATGCACAATAAAAGTCAAAACATTGACTCAGACCTACACATGTCACATCTGGTACAGTGAAACAGAACCTATGCCATAAAACACCTTTGATCCTCAACACTTGAGTGATGGAGGGTAGGTAAGATTAGTACGATAGGAGTGTTTCTGTTTTAGAGTTGAGTGATTAGAAAAGTTCTCTTTTCCCACTGATGTGCCTCCTGGAGGTATTCCTTTTGTTTCATAGTGTGTACAGGAACGTGTTGCTGTGGTTAGGATTTGGACCTTCATGGAACCTTTCTCTCGTTCACACTTCAAATCAAGCGCGACCATCAACACAAACAGGTGTTTCTTGTCCATTAGCATTGCCCTTATCTTTTGTGCATGCATGTTTGTCTGCTTTGATTGTGATTGGTAGCATAATATTCAGTGCATTGGTTAGTATCAAACATTTAATTCAATGTAGTGTTTTGTCATAATCACTTGTCTAGGTTTAAAAATCAAGCAGTCCGACTAAACTAGTTTGACCAAGCTAGGTATTAGAAATCTTCTCTTAATACCATGGGGAATGCCTTCCTAATAAACAATGGTTACTTAGGTTCTTAATCCGATTTAGGCAGCATTGTATGAAATGTACTAGGGCTTTCTAGTGGGCTTAACCCTATTGACCTTTAGCATAAGTATTATAAAGGGAGTTTACTAATGTGATGAGACGTGGGAGGGTAACAGTGTTATATGACCCCCCAAAGTTACAAAATTTAAATGCTGAAAATGAACAAGAAAAAAATCAAAGTGCCACAATGTAAAATTTTAAGCTGGAAGAGAAATCTCAGCTTGAATTGGTACTTCACTCACATGTATCGCCTATGGTACTAGAGCCCTAGAGGTTCCCAGTGTGGGCGCTTTTCCTTGAAAAGCAAAAAACCCAAGGCATACAAAATAAGCACCCACTTCATAATTGAATCAATGTGAAAAGACTTTGGGGGGTCAAAGAAAAAGTAATCAGTCAGGCGATGATTTCATGAGAAATTCCTTTTATGGTAGCTTAACTACAAAGTTTTCTAGATATAGCCTCTAGTCAGCCCTCGAACATGAATACTTGGCTCTCGCGATTAAACAACTTAATTGACCACAGAAAATTAAGAAGCTTACCCATGGTATTAATACTTGATCTCTAGTGCCTTTCGACCGTCAAATTAGCGACCCCAGACTTGTTTAATTTTCTACCTTTACATCTGTTTATGCATTTGATTACATTGCAATTTAATGTTCATTGCTATCAAATTGTTTGAAATTCTTTTACCAATCAATGTGTCTACCTAAAACTGCATATGCTTTTTAAGAGAATGCCATTACTGTGCCAATGTTGTTTGATTTTGCAGTGACTGAAGAAGGCTAAGGACATTCATCTCAAATGCTCTTCCACCTCGACGAACCAGCTTCAACTCAATAGCTTCCGAGGACGGAATCTACATCAGAAAGGGGGGCATGTTAACCCTCACGGCACACGGACACCCCATCACCTACGACGGACGTGTATTATGTATTTGGTAGAGTCAGGTACCGGGCTTGTCGGTCTAATAAGGAAAGGTAGAGTGATCGTCGATGAGAGGCGCACTTTAACTGGAACATTCAAGGGATTAGTTGGCTAAGCATGGGCGCCCAAGTGTGAATGGGGTGAGCTCCTATAAAAGCCAACTAAACCTAATTTTTACTCATTCTCTCATTTGTGCAATTGAAGAGTGCTCTTGCTCCATCTTCTTCTTCTTCACCTCCTTGTGTGTGTGTGTGTGTGAGAGAGAGAGAGAGGGAGAGTGTGTGTGCGATCGAGCATTACGAAGGCACGATGGCGGCGAAGCGGTTGAGCGCGGCACAACTGCAGCTTCTTCTTCATCGCGGCGAGGAATCCACCACGAAGGCGAGCGTAGAGCGGTGAGTGACACACCCTTTGTTTTCTTGAGCTTGCTAGTTTAGACTTGTTGTGTGCTTGGAGCCGTTTGTGGCTCGCATACGGTGTATTGGCAAGTCCCTTGCTTTGACAGTGCGGCAAGGAGCGCACACCTTCATAAAGATATTTCAAGAACAATTCAAATGAATTAG
Organism: Adiantum capillus-veneris; assembly: GCF_014529385.1. Taxonomy (NCBI): domain Eukaryota; kingdom Viridiplantae; phylum Streptophyta; class Polypodiopsida; order Polypodiales; family Pteridaceae; genus Adiantum; species Adiantum capillus-veneris. The sequence continues at coordinate 8,156,521 of NC_140953.1, read as the reverse complement.
TCATGCAGACATTGTTACATTTGACATGAGAGATAGAATAGAATTTTGTGCCTACATCATCTCCCTCATCAATCATTTGTGACTCATCTTCATACCTTGCCCTTGATAGCATATCTGCCACTGTATTGTCTTTACCTGCAATGTGCTTAAACTCGGGATTTAAGGACTTAATGTAGGCAATCCACCGCAACATAGCAATGTCTGGTGTTGAGCAGCTTGTAATCATCCCAAGAAGTGGTAGACAATCTGTTTCTACAACCACACATGCACCAATTAGGTACTCTTTCCCACTTTTCAAGGCTGTAACCATACCCCATAACTCTCTCTTTATCTGTGGATAGTTTCTTTGGCGAGCACTTAGTACCTTTGCTCCAAATCTTACCACATACCTGTGTCCTTCTTTGTCATCTTGCCCTATTGCCCATCCAATCCCTGTAGGACTGGTATCTATTGTCACAATCACTGGCCTTTGACACTCATAGTCTACCTTTCTCAAAGTCATTGCTGACTGGAGTAACTCCTTTAGCTTTTTCATGGATTTTACATGTGCTTCTGTCCATTTAAACTTTTGATTCTTTCTAAGCAGCTGATAAAGAGGATCAGCTACATGTGCATAATGTGGAATCCAAATAACATAGAAGACACATGATCCCAGAAACCTTCTAACCTCAGTGATGCTAGTGCATGTTTCTTTCATTCTTTGGATGGCATCTACCTTTGATGGACAAGGTTTCCTACCATATGGCACGCACATGTGCCCCACAATGAGCACTTCTTTGACACCAAACATAGACTTTTTCCCTGACAATGTAAGATTCACTTCTTCCAACCTAGACAAAATTTTATCACAATCATTTATGTGATTTACCACAAACCTGCGACATCCCTTGAGATCCAAAGCTTCATCTTTGTCACTTTCTTCACATCCTTTGATAGGCAAATCATCAATGAAAGGCATTGTGATTTGAGGAATAAAGTCACGTAAGACCTTATTCATCCCATTCATCATATGTGCAACCGAGTTGGTTGCTCCCTGTGGCAAGGTACACATCCTTACCAAACCCAAAGGTGTCCTCATGGTTGTCAAGTCTCTGCTTTCGATTGCAAGCTGAAATTGATCATACCCTGAGTAGAGATCCCCCATTGAGTAGATTGCCCTCCCTGCAAACGCCTCTGCAAATTCATCCACAATTGGACCTGTTCCTACATTTCTAATTGTCACCTTGTTCACTGGTTTCATATCTTGGATGAAGCGTAGAGAACCATTCTTCTTTGGAACTGTGAACCACCTATTTGAGTATGGAGCACAAGAAGGCTCCAAGATTCCCATTTTGATTTTCTCATTCAGTAGCTCTACTAACTTTGGCAAATGAGCCTTTGGAACCGGAATAGGCCGCAAATTCCAAGGCACATGAGGTATTGTGAAAATTACCATAGGAGCTACAATATAAGGATCAACACATCCTATCTCATGTGGCTCAAATGCAAAAGCCTTACCATGCTTTGAAAGCATTTCTTTGAAGCACTTTGTCTCCTCCTGTGTTAGAAACTCCTCGCAACCAATTTGCAACTCTTGAAAGGACTCCTTTGTGAAGGTATGCCCGATCTTTTTAGGATTCCGCAAACTTGGTTATAAAGAAGCCTGTTCAATATTTTCCCTGTTGTTGGGTGGTAAGGGTGAAGCTATTGGTTTCACCTTCTTTGCTACACTCTTGTATTTAGTTTCAACATGGACTTCTGGGCCAACTGTTTGGCTTTCTTTAAAGGCTTCTATTACTTGATACATTTCCATAGAGCAAACTTCCACAACTTCATTTTCAAGATGCAAACTAGAACTCATTATAGCATCAAGCTCACCCATAGTATCTACAAAAGAAACTTGTTCACACAAACCCAAAACATTTTCAGTAGGCTTTAGCAACCCACTCTTTTTCATGCCTATTTGTACATTATGCACATATTGCCTCTCATATCTCTTCAAATCTTCAAGTTTTGTAAAACATACTGATCCATTCCTTGTTACCAAGGAGCTCATCGAGAAAGTTTCACCTATTTTTGGATCAGACGAGACCCTTTTTCTTTCTGTACCACTGCAATCCCGCTTTACAATGGTACTTGGCCAAAACCCATCATTTCTCTATGATCATGAAACTCTTTGCTTACTTTTGGTAGAGGATGTTCTCTGAGGTTGTCACGGTTTCTTTCATGGTTTATACAGACTGTGAGAAATTGGACAGCTCGTTTACCATCTTTGCTACGTATTCTAGCATATGCTGAACCATCGTCCATTACCTTTGTTTCCATTCGAACTCCCACAATGTAGGGTTGTCCAAGGATGAGATGATATGAAGATATATCCTGTACAAAGAAGTTTTGGTCAATCTTTACATCACCTATTGTTACCTTCACACCTGGACATGCTGCATACAATTCACCGGATGAATTGTTTGCCACTTTTACCATCCAGCCATGGTCTGTGTCCATCGGCCATTTGCACTTGTTGTAGAGACTCTTTGACATTATGTTTATTTCTGAACCATGGTCAATCAAGGCAACAAATGGCTCTTCAAGATCACCTACCTTAACCAAAGTTTCTGTAGTAGCCCTTGCCCAATGACTTCGTGAATAGTAACTCCTAGGAATATCTTCAACTTCTTCATCATCATTTGAGAAATACACTTGCTTCACTCTCCCACCAGATTGGTAGCATCCTACCACAGCTCCATCATTCTCCTTATTTTGCAGTTGCATCCCTTGTGTCTTTGAGGTTTCCCCTTCAACCTATGGAGGGGAAACTTCAGCAAGGGTTTTCCTCTTTCTCTTGATGATGTCAATGATCTCCTCATGGAATTCACGCTTTGCAATGCCAAGAACTTCTCCTAGAGTAAACTCAATCTTGCTATTCAATATTCTTTCCTCCAAGACTTTCTTTAAATTTGTAGCAACCTCAATATCAGATTTTAGTTTATAAGTTGGGCCTTTTGTCTCACCTTTCATTGGCTCTTTCTTCTTTCCTGTTGTAGACTTCTCCATGAGTACTTCACGTGGAGATGCTCCTTGTGTTGAGGGTGTTTGAGAAGGCATTGAGTCGCTTCTTTCCCCACTTCTAGAAGCTCTTTTTGATGGTCCTTCATCAGCATTCTCACGTCTGCGCTTCTCTTCTACAATTGCCTCATTTTGTTGGCATTTTGTAATGTAGGCATGCACTGACAATGAGTCCACTGGATCATTCCATCCTGTTTCTAGACGTATGCAATCACCTGCTTCATGTAGAATCTCTTTTGTAAGCTTTCCCTTTTTAGCTAATTGCATGACATTTGGCCAAATTTGACCATGATGGTCACTCACCTCTTCATCAAAAAAATGTTCAATTTTTACTCCATAAGTAGCTGCCTCAACTGAAGAGGTGGCATGCTTAGTTGCCATATCTTTAACTAAGGTTTTCATTCCCCCCTTCCCAAAGTTAGTTCTCAAGGGTAGACCTGTCTCTCTTAAGTGGATTTTACCATCCTTAAAAAAGACAACATCTTTTGACAAAGCATCACTAAAATCATCACAATCCCTTCTTACATGGTCTGTACTATCACACCAAATACATCTATTAAAAAAACCTTCTTTGGGCTGTTGTCTTTGCCTAGGAAGTGGCCCTGATGGTTGGCCTTTTTCTTCAAGCTTTGCAAGCTTCACCTTCAAGTCACACATTCCCTTCACAAGCTCATCTAGCATGGACTCATCAAACTTAGGAGCAATAAAAGTAGGCTTTACCATTTTGTCAGGAGTTGAGGTGGAAGGACTTGTAGTGTTTAGTACCATCTTGTCCCTTCTTCTTTGTCGTTTGGCAAGAAGTGAGACAACACCTTCAACCTCATTCCAGTCGGTCTTTAGTCCTTGCTCAGCATCTTTATCTTCAAGAAGAAGCTCCAAATTTTCTTGAAACTCTTTACCTGCAGCTTGTAAAAAAAAGATCTGTCTTCTCTGCATCTAGTGTGGCCCTTTCTGTCCTTGTGAGTTGTGCATAGCGCCGCTCAAATTCCCTAAGTAGTTCTGTTATTGATAGTCCTTGCTTTGGCTTGACTACCCATTCTAAGAATGTCCTTTTGGTCACTCTCTCAGAGTCCTCCATGAAATATTCCTCCTTTAAAGCTACTTTGAGTTCTTCCCAATTTCTCCCATGCCCGTCTTTAATTGCCCTAACATGCTCCCTAATTTCTGGAGCAACAACTAGCTCAAAGCTTTGAATCATCTCACCTTCTGACATGCGATGCAGCTCCATCTCCTTCACATACTCGCGTAAGTACTTGGTTACATCTTTGCCATTGAATTGATCCATTGTGTTGACGACCGCTTGTATGGCCTTCGTTGCTGAAATCTCCCTTCTTTCAGTGGCATGTTGTTGTTGCATGAACATTGCAAATGCTTGAAACATTTACATTGTTGTTGGGTCAAAATGCATACCCTGTTGCTCAACATGATCACCCATGGTTACCCACAAACTCTCACCCTGGCAGTTTCGCGTCGGGTTCACCAAAAATATGTCGAGAAATTTGCGGTCTTGCCAGGAAAGCACCGGGCTTATGGCTGTGAGAGTTTGTGAGAGAACTCAACAAAAACTATATCCAAGAAGACTCACTCTTTCTCTCTTGCACTCACACACACAAAGAAAGAACGCAAAAGAGAATGTCAAAATAATACGAAGATGAAAACATCAAGGCTATGGTCATATCGTATCATGGGTAATATGAAAGGGTTAATGGATGAGTTAATGGCATTCAATCTTGGCTGACCAAATAGGCTACGAATTGTTCTTTGGAATTGTAGTTTTGTGCTTACCATAATATATATATTTTGTCTATTGATTGGGATTAATTGTGTGTACAAATCCTCTTGGTTCATAGCAAGATAACTACGCTTACGTCAAAAGAAAAGTTATAGTCTATGAGAGGTAGTATGATGGGATCCGGTGATAGAAGTATTTCATTAAGCCTTTCTGGGCCAAAGAGAAACACTATACGTTGTTAAAAGTGTATTTTACGGCTAATCCATACGTTAATTCTAATAGATTGTACAGAGTGAAAGCGATAGAAATGATCATCATGTGGGTTATTCATCTAGGATAGTATGTGAGAAATATAGATATGAGAGAAGTGAAGAGATGAGAAGTTTCCCTCCCAAGCCCTATTCTTGCCCGTAGGCAATAAGGATACTGCGAAGAGAGATGTACCTGTAGCAAGAGAACCTAGAGAGGATGAATTACTAAGAATGAGAGAGATAGGTTTGGTTAAGGAGATGAGATTAGATACATATATATATATATATATTATATATATATATATATATGTTGGATTAGAGATGAAAATGAAAACGACAAGAAATCAAGAAAACATCAATGTAGAACACATCTTACTTGAAAACCTTCGGCACCATTATTGATGGGAGAGAGAAGAAGAGTGGATAATTCCACTTTGATTGATACACCAAGTGCAAGACCTTCTTTGATTAGATTTGATCTTCCAAGGTTAGCTTGTTGCAAGAATGGCTAGTCTCCCTCTAGGAGAAAGTGTAGGCTCGGGCTTATGTTAATGGCTAAGTACAATTAGGCATTACTACTCACTCCCTCGAGAATTCCTCTCATCAATGGCTTGAATGCTTGAGTTCTTTCCAAGGAAGAAGAGGTCCCCTTTTATAGGTTAAGGGAACCCCCAAGAGTTTACACAAGAAGAGAGGAGCCAGTGTGAACATGAATTGGAAAAGTTGGAAATGAGTTGTCCTTGCATGATGTGGGCATACTGGGGTCCAATATTTTGATCATATCTCCTCAACCGTGGCTCCAAATAAAAAAGTAAAAATATAGGCAAAAACTTCAGCTCATTAGCTGCGATTTTCATTTTAAAATCGTTTTCTAATTCGAATTGGAACCTTGTGTAAAAAATTCATCAAAATAGGGTCCATTTATGGCAGCAAGAGTCTTCATGTGGTCTCCTTAGCCTAGACTTTCATTTAATTCCAAAGGACACCTCATGCCATATGAAAGCATGACATTGCTCCTTGACAAAGTTTTGTAATCATGCTTGCAATAATGCATTAAAATAAGTGTATCTTTGAAATCATGCCACCTAGTGTCCCACTAGGATTTGATTCTCTCCTAGTAGCTATTTAAAAAGAAATATAAGAAAAGTATGAAAAATACATAGAATATATATATATTGGAGTTTACCTTAGATATAGGATCTAGCTAGGGTGTGATATGATAATGAAATAGTAGAAATAAATAATCAATGCTTTTGCCCCAAGTTAAAGAGGCGGAGCTATTGATGCTTTTCCCATAGTATTTTCTGATGGTAAAGTAAGGATATGTTACCCTTGAGAAAAATAATTTGATGAGATAGAAGGCTTATTATTATACTTAAATATGCATATGTACACTATAGGAAATATAATTATGTATCTAAAAAAATACAAGATAGATCTTGTAGCATGCGTTCCCACTATGTACGTGTCACAACACGACAACGTATACACAAATACACAAGCATGTATGCACGTGTTGAAATTGACCTATCTACCATCCCAAAAGCTGATTTACACAAGAAAATGTACTCCTGCTAAATCTAATAGTGGGTTGTCCACAAAATTCCTCTCTTTGTCAACTCTCTCTCTCTCTCTCTCTCTCTCTCTCTCTCTCTCTCTCTCTCTCTCTCTCTCTCCGGTTACATGCTTGAGTTGCATCGAGATCTACCCCATGGATGTCCGAGCTTTGTCATAAGCAGGCAAGCCCTCCTCTCTTTATAAAATATACTCAATGTTTGAGTTTTGTTAATGTCTCTGTCATGTGTATGTACATACATACATGCACTCACTATAGTAACCGATAAATTGAGGGAGAAGGGACACCAACACAGGTGCCCAATGCCAACAATTTTTCAAGCACTTTCAAAAAGGGTATAGAAGTGTCTCTTTATAGTTATTTTTAAAATTTTGAAAATACACTTGTTTGTTTTCAAAATACACGGATGCCGTTGTGGCAAGGTACGTTAAGTAAAAGTTTGTTAGTATAGTACACCTAATTTGTTCTTGGTAGCCTCTGGGAGAGAACAAATGTGTAATCTTTAGCACCTCAAGGCTCGGCTAAGCTTGAGGTCTTTTTGTGATTTCTTTGAGATTTAAATACATTCACTTACTATTGTGATTTTGGCCAAATTTTTTTATTTGAAAATACACTTTCACAAATTGTTAAGAGATATCAATATTGATCTTTAAAAAAACCCTTTGAAAAAACAAAGGCAATTTTATCTTTAAAAATTAAGTTCTCATAAAACAATAAAATATCCACAACAATTGTCATTTTTTTGTTATGTACACTTAAGCTGGACTATTTACTTTATGTAAAGTAGAAAGGCTTTTGACTTTACATTTTCCAAAGTCTTTTTGCTATGTGTACTTAAATGGTTTAGTTACTTTGTGTAAAATAGAAAGCCTTTGATTTTCAATTCCCAAAAGTCTTTTCATTTTTTGCAATGTTACTATTCACTTTTGCATTTTAAATCTTCCTACCTTTGAGTTTTGCATTTTAAAATAGAGGTCTTATAAGGTTTTCTCTTGAATGAAGCGGTGAGTGACACATGGAGGGTCTCTCCTTCCTTAAAAAATTTAAGTTGCTTCATATATAATATAGAATATAGAAGTATAGAAGTCATTTTCAAGCATGCAAACAAAGTAAATTCTGCCTTAGTTTAAGCTTTCTATTCACAAGACTTTTGAATCCCTTAAGGACACTTGTCTCTCAAACAAAGTGATGTAAGGAAACAAAAGGGACAACAAATATATTTTATAAAGAACCTTGCCATGTGGTGCTCATCTAGCCAAAGAATCCAATGGCCTCAGTTTTGTAACAACTTTGCACACTTAACCCTATGACCTTCCATAGGCCAAAAAGAAAGGGAAAGAAGGAAAGCTCCCAGGTAGTGGCGCCAGGCACTACTGACCAAAAAAAGAATTTTTTTTCTTTCTTTGGCTTGGAAAACTAAGAGGAAAAGGGGAGAAGACAGCGTTTTCGAGGAGGGATTTCTTTTTTTTTTGCTGGAGGGGAGGAAGAAAAAGAAGAGAAGTGAGAGAAAAGAAATACACTTCATGCGCTCATGATCAAGGGTCGAGGCCGGCACGTGTGGTCCGCAAAGCGGCTCAAAAGAGCGAACGGCTTGCACGAGAGGTAGCAAGTTAAGGCGATGAGGATGAAAATTTGTTGTCGAAGTGAAGCCATAAGTGAATGCTCCGGTCGAGGGTGTGTCGACGGATGTGAGTTTGGAGGGAGGTGTGTGCCCCTCTGTGTGGAACAGTGATGGATATAGTGCGGCCATGAGTAGACCATATGGATCCTGTACATATGTTTTTGTTTTTGAAGAAGAAGCTATGATTGCCAATTTCGGCATCGTCTTTCCCCCCTTCCCCCCTTTCTTCTTTGCTCGTCTTCAAGGTGTGTGGTGCCAGTGTGTGTGAGCATGTGCGCCCCCCCAGCCCCCTTGTGTGTGTGAGAGAGAAAGAGAGAGAGGGTGTTGAGTTGTGGAAGAGCTGGAAGCGACCAAGATCGGTGCGATCGCTTTCTGATGATTGTGCAAAGCGTGTGTGCATTGGACGAAGTGCAAGCGAGGCCCTGTTAGTGTAAATCGTCTTTTTTGAAGGTGTTTTTGAGAGGACAGGGGTGCTGTGAATACCCTGAGCTATATAGGGGCAGTTGCATGTGTATTGGGTGTGTTCCCCATTCCCCCTCTCCAACGTCCCAAAGTGACCATGGAGGACAAGAGAAGAATCCAAAGGAGACCAAGGAATCTAAGCGGAGTTGACGGCGTATCAACCTCCAAGAGTTCCCCCGTGGACATGGTATGGATCCATACAACTTGTTGGAAGACATGAGAGGTAAGGGTCGTGATATCTCATGGCCTCAATTTCTTGCATTATGCCCACAAGTTAGGAGGGATTTAACAAAGGAAGTTAGCACTAAGAGAAAGGTACAAGAGAGTGTGCTTGTTGTAAAAATTGCACAAGCTGTAATGAATAGGATATTACACTTGTGCTAGATTGCTACATCAAAGGAAAGTTGGTTAGGAGAGGTCTAGTGGATGGGGGTGCACAAATTTGCATCATGACAGAAGGACTTATGCAAAGACTAGATATGCACATCCATGAGACACCTAAAATCAAAGTGAAAATGGCAAACAATAGCAAGGCTAGGTGCGCAGCAAATTGTAAAAATGAATTTGTGGAGGCCTTTGGCATTAAGAAGGCTATGAATTTTTATGTTATGTTGACCAAGGGAAGTGGCTATCCATTTATCGTAGGAAGACCATGGCTAATGAAAATGGGAGCTTTGCAGGATTGGGAAAGTGGGAAGCTGATTTGTAGGAATGACAATCATATAAGGTTGTCTTTGACATGAAGGAGCAACGTCAAGAGGAGATCCATAAAGAATCATCTCAAAGTGAGAGGGACAAAGACTCAAACGATATCACTTCAGAAGAGGAAAGTAGCGGCAGCATTACTGAAGAGGAGTCTTCTATCAAAGTCATGGGGGTAACGTTTAAGCCAAGCAACCAAGATACCTCTTGTCAAGTCTTGGAAGAGGTAGGTCCTCAAGTAATGTTAGGAAGAGTTTACTCATGACAGTTTGTGAATATCTTCACATTCTACGTCGTCATAGCATACCCTACTACCCACAGTCAAATGGTTTGGTGGAGAAGGCTAATGGTGTCATTGTAGGCATCATTTGGAAGATGGTGCAAAGCAAGACAAAGTTATGGGATGACTTTCTTGATGGTGCTTTGTGGGCGTACCGAACTACATCTAGGTAAGCCACAGAGTTCATGACATTTCACTTGGTTTATGGTCAAGAGGATTTGCAGCCTATCGAGCTCAACATCCCAGCAATACTTCTTGATAGCAAATGGGCATAAGATAATCAAGAAGCATGGATGGATCAACTTCTTACCTTAGTAGAACTTGAGTGGAAAAGAGAAGCATCGTACGAGTTCTACAAGAGGAAATATATACAAGCAAAAGAAAAGCTCAACAAGAAATTGAAGGACAAAGGCATCAAGGAAGGAGATCTTGTGCTAAGGTATCACAGTCGACTTGACAATCGTTTTGATGGGCTGGTTTGAAACTAGATGGCAAGGGCCATACATATCCAAGAAGGCTTTCAATTCAAGTTACTATTCAACTTATGGATGTGAATGGTAAAGATCACGCTAGGAAGGTAAATGGGTATCGCCTAAAGCCCTATTTGAGTCACGTTTTACCTATGGATCTACCAAAGATCTGCCAAAAGGCAACTATCTCTGTAAGTTTTGTTGCATGAAGCATGATTGTAGCTCGAGCCACAATGCCAAGGGGCCAAATGATGAGATTCTTGTTAAGGACTCAGAAGCACTCTCTTTGGAAAAGATGCTTTATGATAGTACATGAATATACAATCATCTTGGGGGAGGGCTAATGATAGCCACTTTTTGGCTATTCAAAATTTCCATAGTGAGCTACCTCACCCTATCAAATCACTAAAACACTGTGGTTATCCTCACCCTTTCACTATACATAGGTGTGTGTGAGTTACGGGACTTTCACCATATTTCCTTAAAAACCCTCAATTAGCTAGTCACTGGGCTAGTTGAGCCAAATAAATAAATAGAATAAAAAAGAAAAGTATATTTTGTGCATACATTTTAGAGCTACCATCGGTGGGAGATGAATTTTATGGTGGACCTCTGTCTATCCACTTTCTCTCACAAGTCACCACGAGTCTTCTCTCACTTCTCTTCACACTTCTACACACACACTCACCCTCCTCCTCCATCACCAAAACCTGCACCTTTCATGCCTCCTTTTATCTTCTTCACCATTGCCATCTCTGTGTCTATCCACTTTCTCTCACAAGTCACCACGAGTCTTCTCTCACTTCTCTTCACACTTCTACACACACACTCACCCTCCTCCTCCATCACCAAAACCTGCACCTTTCATGCCTCCTTTTATCTTCTTCACCATTGCCATCTCTCCCTTACTCCATAGCTCAAAAATTACAATCTCTACACACATATAGCTCCATTTCTCTCTCTCTAGAATCAGATTCATAATACCATAACCTCCTCATCCTTTCACAAAAAGAGAGAAAATCAAAAAATAACCAAGCTCGAGCTCTACAAAAGGAGGAGTTTCATCATGGAAAATTAAAATTCACCATGGTCACAAGAACTACACCGACAGAGTTCTACCACCGCTTCATTCACTGGAGGAGAAAGGTGGAAAATTTCCTTTTCATCTTGTGGTTTCCATCAAATTGTGTAAATTCTCATCATTCTCCTAATTTTTATCATTGTATAAATCATGGAATGCATCTTGAGTGCATATGCCATGTAAATTTACTCCATCCTACTAACCACAAACTACTAACACTAATGACTAACCCTTCTTGTAAATTACACCCTCTACTATCTACTAGAGTACGCACCTCCAAGTTACTCACCTCTCTCTACTTTGACTCTCAATAATTCTTCCCCTTGAGCCCACATCCGTGTTACTCAAGGGATAAGGAATACCAACTCCCACTTTGAAAATAAAAAATATTTCATAATATTTTGTATTGACAATAAAATTGATTAGGTCTAATCCTAATCAAGACTATCAAAAACCTATAAATAGAGCCGATTCCTCTTTGTAAGCAGGGATCTCTACACTATTTCTCACTACTTTGAGCGTACCATTGTCCATCTTAGTTGTAGGGAGAAAGAGTGAGCTCTCTATACACCATTACTTGTGGTTTATATAAAAGCTTCTTTGAGCTAGTTGTAACATTGCAAGGGAGTGAGTGATTGCTAAATTCCAGTCAAAGTTGTACCTACTCCTGCATAACAATTGAATCAATAAGTTGGGTGTAGCCGCGGTTCAAATCTCTCTTGAGCCTCTCCAATTCACGCTTGGCAATCTCATCTCATTTGGTTTAAGGTGACGTGTTTTCATTTTGAGATTCTTTTTTAGTATTTTCTTGTATGTGACTAAAGAGCTCTTGTATTTGTTTTGTTTTGGGAAAACACTATAAGAGGGTTGTATAGTGATAGGGTTCCCATAACTCTAAGATAATGTGTAGATCGCAACATCATCAAACTTAATTGTGCTCTTGACTCTCCTCCAAGCTGTTTATACATCCACGTCAATCATTTAAATTGGAGATTAATTCTTGCACAAATCTCTCTCTCTCTCTCTCTCTCTCTCTCTCTCTCTCTCTCTCTCTCTCTCTCTCTCTCTCCCTGGGAAAGATTTTAGACTATATTTACAAGAGCATTTTACAATTTAGCATACTTCCTCATCAAACTAGGAGTTTGTTGAGGATATGCAATAATCTATCTCTAAGGTCTTCATCTTTCAACACCATGGTGTCTTTTAGCATCCTGTCTCTGATGACTTTCATAGGAACTGTGTGGTTGAACCCTGTATACTTCTCAAAAAGTTGCATGTTTCTCATTGACCAAATGAACCACAAAAACCAGATTCTGAAGGATTGCAGAGGAAAATGAAGTGCAGAGTCTTGTTGTGTGTTCACTTTATCAAATGTGAGCTTGTGTTTTGTTATCTGACCCCCCCAAGATGTAATCCACATGTATTCAGCCCATTTCCACCATTTTGCAACAATTTTACAATGCCAAAAAACATGTCTCACAGTTTCCCTTTTCTTACATCTAGAACAATTCCCATTTGTGAAGCCTTTCCTGTTCAAGTTTGCAGCAGTGACCAAAGTACCTATACATACTCTCCACAAGAATAATTTAAATTTAAATTGATTTGGTACAAGCAAGATTTTATTGCGTACATTGTTCCACCATGTTACATTTATATTGAGAGGCCATTGCTTGTTACATCTCTGATACATATTATTTGGGGGTAATAGCTCAGCATAAAACACTTCTGTATGAGAATTCCACTAGTTAGATGAGTGGCCGGGCAATGTCCAATCTCTGAATCTGTCTGCTGCATTGACTGAGTTAAATACTGGCAAGCTGTATACATGAATTCCAAGCTGGTGCCAATCTCTTCTACATTTGTACCCAAGTCTATATTGCATCCTTGCCACTGCAAAAATTTTCAACTGTAGGTTAGAGTCCAACACTTGACTAATTTGAGCAATTCCTTCCTTGACAAAGACTATGCAGATTTTCCAAGAAATTTAGCTGGAGGTATTTAGAAACAAAGCTCTAAAATAGATTTCCAGCACCTAAAGAGTTTCCAGTATATCCCATTCTGCCCTGCCAGATGAGAGCAGAACAAATTTTCTTCCAGGACCTAACAAGCAGTGTGGAAATGTCAAAACCAATTTTTAGAGGGGCTGCAGTAAACAACTTGTCCCAAGAGTTCATCTGCCAGGATCCATGGAAATATACTACAGCCCGATCTATAAGTTTCCACCTCTCTCTCTCTCTCTCTCTCTCTCTCTCTCTCTCTCTCTCTCTCTCTCTCTCTCTCTCTCTGCCTGTGGGTGTTTGGTGTGTATATTTGTAGCATTGATATTAGTGTTAGTGCACCCTTCCTTCTCGCTCATATTGCTCAGGGATTCTACTCTTTGGCATCCTAGTTTTCTCTATAAGTAGGTGGTGCCCCTTCACTTGTCGTTGGCTTTGGGCTTCTTGTGATTTCTCTTGTTTGTGGTTGCCCTAGTCCCAATTGAGCAGCACGGGAGCCTTGAGGGGTTTTTAGAGGTCACCTCTCTTGTTGCCCGCCCGGGACCGCCTCAATACTATGTAGAAAAGTGCTTTGTGCAAGATAGGAGAATAGAGGAGACGATGCAGACAGAGAACATGACAACAAATGTGTTGTGCTTATTGGGTCGTAGCTCTTTGTATTAATGGGTTTCCATTTTGGCTCACCCTTCTATTATTTTATTTTGTGTAGGTTCTTACTATTTAAAACAAAAATCATAAACATCATCAATTACAACAAGAACAAAATCATCAAGGGGCAAATTGTTTTGCTTTGTAATGTACTTTTAAGCATTATACAAAGAATTTAAAGCCCGTGGTTCTCTAGCCACATCTGTAGGTATGGCACCATTGAAATTTTGCATGATGCCAAAAATTGAAACTTGAAAGGTGTTATTCTTAATAAGGTTTGGAAAAAACCCTAAAACACAAGAAGGCTATATAGTATAAAACAGGGCACAAGAGAACCATTGATTTTCACTCTAATGCATGGACATATATAAGCAGGGCTGGACACGAATCATATTGTTGCGCCTGCATGCGTCTGTTCTTATGTCACCTCTTTCCCGTCTTCCTTGGTGGGCCTTGCTATATAACATCTATAGAATATACAAGGCATATACAAATTGACATTTATCATCTCGCACTGAAGGGAACAAGAGCATGACTAATTTGGCAAGGGTGGCACTGCGTGAAAGGGATATACATTTGAAAAATTATATAATATGTATCGGAGGAGACAAAGTTAAGTGCGTCAATTATTAGAGATCATAGGGATGGTTACAGTTGAGATTATATTCAAGCGAGGTTGTACTACTATGTCTTCTGATAAATGTTTTCTTTGGTATACGTGCTACATGTAAATTCTTGTAGTTGAAAATTAATTCAAATTTATTTCTTTCATCATCAAATGGTTGGTAGCATAGATTATGACTCACGTTTTTGAAGGTGGATGTCAAGTTTGCCTTGCCTTTCTTCTTTTGTATTTTTTCCCAATACAATGCATGTGGACAATGATACATGTAACTTAACCTTTTGTGTTCTTTGTTATGGCATGACAATGCATGATGCACCCTTTGAAACACCGATTGTCAAGTCAATTTTTTCAGTAATCATGCAATGCATGCCAATTGTGATCAAATCTAGCGCGTTGAACTTAGGGTCTAGGAGCCACTACTGAAGGACATTTATGTTATTTGTGTTTTTCATCATTTCAACTTTTGTAATGTCAGTTTGATTGTAAAACTTATTCAATGAATGGTTGTTATCGTGTTGGGCGTCTGATCTATGAGTACAAATTATCATGGTAGAGTTGTTGATGTAGTCATGCACATGTGCTTCATCTATAATACATGCATCCAAGGTACAATTGATCTCATCTACTGCTGGTTTTGTTTCTTGAATAATGGTCAAGAGCATGACATCTTGTAGAAAGTTGCATGTAGCCAGCGGATCGAGCTTGTGATATGACATGTGTTACAAAGCTCCCATGCGTGACTACAAACTGGGGGTAGCTCGGCAAAAGAACACATTTGTTGTTGAAGAGATCTACCAATGTACTGCTTTCTATGTTGATATCTTGTCTTAAAATAAGGTCAAAAGTTGTTTGGGTTGACATGGATAGTTCACCTATAATTATAATGTCTGCCTCTTTTATATCTAAATATCGCTCATCGATCTCATGAATAGAGAGGAGATACTATTGATTTGTGGTTGGTATCTTGAACTGGTAATGGATTGTAGATGCAATGCTAATAAGTCTTGTTGTTGTCACTCCGATGACAAAGCGCCCAACAATAATACAGAAGTGAGGAAAGTGGGTCATTTGTCTGTCGACCTTGTTTATCACTATATAAGTGATGTATGCCGCCACACAGGAGGGACATGTTTCAAGATTTGTGAGCATAGATGTCACATTGCATGCTCCAATTTTTATACAATGCACTAATTTCAAACCATGACCCAGCATATGGATTGTAAGCTAGTTTCAAGTTGGTTACACTTTTCCTTCTAACTCATTAACATCCTTTGCTTCAGTTTATTTGGATCTCAATTTTAGAACCATACACTTGATATCCATCAACATCTGCACATGTTAATTACACACGTAACTCTTTGCATACAATTGTTAGCCAATTCATGTGATGTATTACCGTAGTGACTACACAAGTACTGAATGCATGTGGTGTATCATAGTAGTGAATTCACAACCCAAGTAGTGAATGCATGTGGTGTATCATAGTAGTTATTTCACCTGGTGCATCTTTACTTTAGCTCTATATAATTGATATCATACTAGGTGTGTAAATATTTGATGCCATACTATACATGTCCTTGTCTCTCCCATATCAGGTGTCAATATGAAGTTCTCCAGACCTACAAGATTAAAGTCAAGCATAATGCGAAAATTTCTAAAACAAGAAAATAGGTAAAGTATGAATGAACTGCAACAATAAATGAGGTGCTTTACAAACCTGCAATATTGTACTACTGCTTTTCAATTGTCCAATCTACAGGCCAGTATTTGAGTCAAACTACAAAAAATCAATGTGACTAGCTAAACATGTCCTCTTGCAATGAAATGCAATAGACTGAAAGTGCAAAGTATACAGTGCATATCTCTCCAAAAAATTATAAGAAACGGAAGCTGTGTGTTTCCCCGTAGCGTTTATGTGTGGAGCCCTCAGCCAAGCAAACACGTGCGCATGGGAAATTGGATTCCGATAATGGACCTTGCAGTGTTGTCAAGCTGGAGTTGCGCTTGTGCAGTTGGAATGTGCATTGTTATGAATATATGCCCTCCTTGTGCAATTGGAATGTGCAATTTTATGAATAAATGTCGTTCTTGCAGCTTTGTGTTCTATGTCCTTGGATCACTGCTACCTTCTCTCTCTCTCTCTCTCTCTCTCTCTCTCTCTCTCTCTCTCTGTGTGTGTGTGTGTGTGTGTGTGTGTGTGTGTGTGTGTGTGTGTGTGTGTGTGTGTAAGTTGCTTCGGTCAGCAATAATGTCTTCTTTGCCTCCTTACTGACTAACCCGCGTTATGTATTGTGATTCCTACGTGCACATGATAATGGGCATCTTGAGGTGGACATTCCCATAGCAGAAGGCACCATAGTCAATCCGCTCATCAATAATCACTACTATTACGTGAGCTCATGGAAATTAGTATGGGTGGCGTTCCGCTCAATATCATTCACCTTCAAAATAGAGCCAAAAAGTGGTGGGGATGTTTTCATATTTAGTAGTTATGAGGCCCATCCTACCTTGCATTTAGCTGTCTAGTAGGAAATATTGTGGCAAGCTATGACCAACTAGAACTTGCAAATGCCCCACATTATACTTCTCAGCATATCAACATATAGTTCAAGGCAACACGACACATAATTTGTTAGTCCGTTTGAGGTATGGTATTTCCAAGGGGTTTCAATTAGGGTCTCATTCAAGTAGAAATTCTCTTCAACACCGCTAGAAGGTGAGGGTGTAATGAGTGTGTTTTTATGGCCATAGAGACGATATACTCAAGCTCATCACCAACAATTGTAAAAGATCTATTGATGCCTTTGACAACGATCTCACTTTCAAGAGAAATAGATTTGTTTTATGAATTAAGCATCCACTTCTGAACTTCCATGCGTCCCATGCTTTGAGCAGCAATGAGCAAAGAACAGCTGTAAAGATCCATCGATTTGGGGCCTCCAATAACCACTTTTCGCGTGGAGAGGGTGCAACATCCATCCATTAGAAACTAATATCTCTGGTCAAAAGATGCAAATTGAAAGCTGTCAAGGTGTGATCCCTCCAAAAGATGCAGAAGTCCGATTGTTTTGACATCAAATTTTTAGATAGGCTATAAACAGAGCTGGACGAGGTGTGCGACGGAAGCCAATGGCTTATCAGACCATGACTTGCACTATAAGTGGTAATATTTTCCAATGCCTTTCCCTCGACATTGAGTTGTCTAAAGGTGCAAGCAGTTAGCACTAAAGCTGCTGGCTTTTCTGCCCTCATGTTCACTTTGAAGTTTACTCTTTCCATTTCTTCGGCCTTTGCCGTCTGTATCGCCAACAACCTGATAGCATCAACAAAAAATGTGATGAACGGGCTACAAAGGCAATGAGTTTTGGTGATTCAACTCCAGATTAGGCCAACTGATCATGGATTGAAATCCGATATCTTTGGTTTCAATAGCACTAGAGCAGACCTCTACCATGGGTTGATTGCACAAAATATATGATCTTTGAGAGTGCTCATCACTTCGGCAAGCATCCAAAGTACCCTCCAGCTTGATGATCTGTGAAATAAAACAAGGGTTTGAAAGGTCTCCGATACTCCTTTCTAGTTCTACCCGGATTGTTGCTGCACGAGAAAAATGCACAAAAACGAGTTCGTGTGAATCTTGAGGATAAGGCATGGGGACCTACTGCATATCATTTCCATGAACATTGAAGGATGGCCGAGGGCACAGGGTTGTTGAATCTGCATGAGCTATACTTGGAGCCGCATAATGACATCATCAGCATTTTCCCATCATCCCATGCATTAGGTGGTGGATTTGCAACATCGGGGCCGATTTACGTCTTAGTTTCTGCTTCGAGCATTGGTTATTATTTGAAGCTTTTGTCTAGCAGCAAAAGTCCACGTCGAATTCCAATGATCACCGATCTACAGGCTTTCTCATGAATGGAACTCAAAGTCTAAAGTCACCTTCCATCGAGACCAAGCTAAATCAAGATATAACTCTGGCAGAATCAAAACAGAGATCTTAAAGAGAACCACCAATGAGAATATCTATAGTCCTCAATAGTAGAAATGGAGCAAGTGTCAGATGCAATACTCTATTGGATCAAGAAGCAAAGTGCAATATGGTTTTGGAGAACGTCCAAAGCATTATAGAGATTACTCAAGGAAAACATTATAGCAAGGTAGTGCAAGGTATGGCTACAAGTCAAGAAGAAATGGTTAGCATCCAAAAGCATGAAGAGCTGGTAAAGTTTCAAGTAAAGAGTTCAAAAGAAATGCTTGCATATGTCATCCTTGGACATCATTTTTGGAACTATCTGATTCAACTACAAGCCATTAAGCAGGTCAATCGTCGCAAGAAACTAAAATGTAAATACATATCAGGGTTAGCACTTTATATTTGTGATGAGGTAGATATATTTGAGCCAGAATTATTAATTAACGCTATTAACTTGTTCTTAAATGTAGAAAAGAAGAAAGGTAGATATCAATCCCACATTGATCAGCCTACTAACACTAACCGTAACCAGAAATCTCCCTTCTCTCCTAACTTTCATAGGAACAAGAATCAAAGTCACACCTTCTTCAAGATACGTAGATTTGACATCTCTCTCTCCCTCTGTGTGTGTGTGTGTGTGTGTGTGTACACAACCCTATCTCTTAGACATTACAACAAGAACTACATTCATTCATAGAATCGTGAGGCAGCAGTTATAACCATGAATAATACAAATTCCATGCACTAGGGCTGCACTGGGGTTGTACTAGTGCAAGCGGTTGTGAAGTCTACCTGCAAGTGCTAGTAGTGGATGAAAACAACAATAACGTTGTGGGCGGGATGGAAACACACAGAACGCCTCTACAACGACCCGACACACACTCTTGGGAAGATACACACACACACTATGGGGCACCACTCGGCTTACAAAACCCTCTTGGCCAAGACAGGAAACACACAGACGGAGTGAGAAGAGAGAGATTTCCCACTTGCCCACTCAACACTCACACATACACACTCACACACACACTCTCAATTCATCTCAAAGGAGGCAAATTGCTGTTGTTTAGACTCAATGAAGCTCAGCCCAACACCAATAGGGAAAATAGTTTACACAGTATTGAGGAAATACACCAGATACAACCACAAAGTTAAGCGGAGGCTTCACTCACAGGAGAAGATTACACAGAAAAACAGCAGAAAATCTGTGAGGAATTTGGAAAAATGGACAGCTCCATTGCGTCTGGAAAGCCCAAAAACCCCACCCTACAATGTCAAAGTGCTCAAATCCGACCTCGGATGAGCAGTTTAGGGCCAAAAAATGCTCCAAAAACAGCAAAAACACACTTGCGTCTGTTCCTCCTCTCTTCTCCACGTTTTTTTCTGGTCTTCTCTCTCTTTTTTCAGTTCCCACACTTAGCTTTTTTAGTTGGGCACCCTTGGCCTTTTAGATGACCTCAAACGGACCCCGTACAGGCCAAAAACTGACCTCGCAATGCATAGTTGTCACCTTTTTGCATCCATGCGCAACACCCACGTTGTGTCCGTACTTCACCGCGTGCAAGTATTGACCCCGTTCGACCTCCAGACGCCACTCGATGCCATCTGACGCACCTGCTTACCTCATGTCGTCGGCCCACGGATAGCTTCCTCGAGAATTTTTACGCGCTACCAACTCCTCTTTATTGTAGAAAAAACACACGGGTACTGATAATAGTGAAAATCCTTGCACTATGTACACCCTGTCCTACCTGTACACACGTGGGCCCCACGTCACCACCTGGCTATGGAAATTGGGCAATCCTTTATTCGATGCACCATGCATGTGTATGTACATATGCGCAATCCCTTGCTCAAAAAAACTCCTGACATAATTTGCCCATCCCCTAGCCTGCTAGATCATTCATGATGAGCAGCAGCAAAAAGCGATATGAGACTCGTAGTGTCACAGGTCTCCTCATCCCTCACAGACATTACTTGTTGCACAGACAGCTCATCTTTCTCGACCATCATCAACTTGGCATGATACAATTTAAGACGCAATCCATTTACCCTTGACTTATGTAGAATCCCATCCAGGTTAGCCAACTGATATGTACCATTTGGAAAACACTCCACTACCTTGAAAGGTCCTCCCCACTTAATTTGAAACTTCTTTTGGAAGGTGTTGTCCAGCTTACTGTTGTAGCGCAAAACCAAGTCATGCTTCTTGATACCCTTACTTTTGACCTTTTCATTTATCTTTGCCAAAGCCTTATCCTGCATCTGCCCATAATGCTCCAATGCGCTCATCCTATCGAACTAAACCTCCTGTAATTGTAAGAGCCTCTCTTTGAATGCATTACTAGACGGCCCAAGTAGCTTCTCTAGCATCTTTACTGCAGGGAACTCTACTTCCACAGGCAATAGTGCTTCCTTTCCATATACCAAATGAAATAAAGTAAACCCTGTACCTGTCTTCACCGAAGTACGGTAAGCCCATAATGCACTAGGCAATTCCAAATCCCAATTCTTTTCTTGGTGCTCTATCACTTTTGAAATAATCTGTACCAACTCACCATTGAATCTTTCATTTAAGCCATTACACAGTGGGTAATAAGGAGTGGTATGCTGGTGCCTAATCTTCATCTTTGCACATAAAAAATCTAGCAGTTTAGCTCTAAAGCCAGGCCCCTTACCTGAAAGTATCTCTAATGGCACCCCAAACTTGCAACATATTTCATCATACACAAATTTTGCCACATCCTTTGCAGTGATCTGTTTTACTGCTATAGCCTCTGCCCATCTAGAGAGATAGTCCACTGCCGTCAAAATATAGCTTTTGCCCCTGCTTGTGATAGGTAACGGGCCTATTGCATCAATCCCCCACTTTTCAAACACATCAAACGCCATAATGGTTTTTTGTAGCTCTGGCTTCAGCACTCTCTTCCCAAACGCTTGACACCTATTGCAAGACCTACACCAATGGTGAACATCCTTGTGCAAACTAGGCCATACATACCCCTCTTGAAAAATCTTATGCAAGGTGATCTTTAGAGCAAAATGGCCACCACATGCACCTTCATGATTCTCTTCCAACACTCTATAAAGCTCCTCTCGCCAAGGTACACATCTCAACACGAGATCAGCCCCTTTCATGTATAAGACATCACCAATCAATTTGCACCTGTATGCTCTACGCACAAAACCATACTTCTTAGACTTCTGAATCTCCTTTGGAATGATTCTTGTTAGCAAAAACTCCTCTTCTTGAGCCAAACTTTCCAGGCCATGATAAAGAGGTAAAGTGGTCCTCAACACAAATAGCTCCCCAATCATGCCTTGAGCTGCTTCATGAACCTCTCCATTTAGAGTACGTTCAATGTCTTTGATGCTCCATGCTTCGAACTTTTTTAACAGGCCTTTAATTCTGAAGCACATTTCCTTCAATGAGGTGTTCTTGCTCTTCCACACACCCAGCACTTGCTTCACCACTAACAAGGCATCACCTTTTATGCTCAACCTTCGAACCCCATGCTTCAAACAAATGTGTAATCCGGCTTCCAGAGTAGCATATTCAGCCTCATTAATACTATGAGCATCCAATTTGAACCCTCTCTTGCATACTAGCTTCCCCTCTGGATCATAAAGTGCTATACCCCCTGAAGCTGCATCATGGCTCTTTCTGTATGAACCATCAAAGAACAACACATGTGCATTGCTGATCTGTGGCACTTCTTCAACTACCTTTCTCACCACCTCTTCCTTAACAATAAGGGGATTCTCCTTGTAGGTCAAAAAATCAGCTAGGGTAGCCCTTGTACTATCTTCCACTAGAAAAGAGAACTCAAACTCTTGCAACTCAATTACCCATTTCTTCACCACATTTGACATGTTAGTGCCATTAATTAACTGTGGCAAAAAGGCATAACTTATCAAGAAAACAAAAGGTCGTGGTAGCAAGTAATGACGAAATCGTCGACATGCAAATATTACACTAGCCATCACTAGCTCTACTTCCGAGAACTTTCTCTCCGCTACCAACTTCACTCGGCTTGCACAATACACTGGCCTCATATAATGGCTGCCCTTCCCCTTTTGCAATAGCATGGCTCCAATGGCATCATCCCCTACTGATGGATTTACATAAAACACTTTCTCCCAATCAGGAGCCTGCATGGCTGACAACCCCCCTAACACCTCTTGAAACACTTCTTCACACTTCTCATCCCATTGCAATGGATCATGCTTTGACACTTGTTGTAATGGATAAAGAATCTGAGAAGACAATGGAATAAACCTTGCCATGTACTTCACTTTGTGTATAAAGGTTGCCAATTGCTTCGTACTCATAGGTGATGGAAGAAGAATAATAGACTTAACCTTGTCTAGATCAGCCTCAATGCCATTTTCTGACACCATGTGGCCCAATAACTTCACCCTTGGCTGTGCTAGATGACATTTCTTTGGATTTAGTTTTCCTCCACATTCATCATATCGAGCCAATACCATCATGAGCTTCTCATGTTGTTCAGCCCTACTGCTATAAACACAGAAGTCATCCATAAAAGCTTTAACACAACTACCAATGAATGGTTCCAACACCCAATTTGCTCTCTCTTGATAGAAGGAAGGTCCATTTGACAACCCAAATGGCAATACTGTATAGCAATAGCAGCCCCATGGCGTAATAAAATTTGTCTTTGTGCGGTCTTTAAGAGCAATCTTCAATTGGAAATAGCCTGAAAAACCATCACTCACATTGTACGTCTCATAACCTCCCACTAAATCCAAGATCTGATCGATGAATGGAAGAGGATATGGGTTCTTCTTAGTGGCTGCGTTTAAGGGTTTAAAATCTACACAAATTCTCCACTTCCCATCCTTCTTTGGACTGACTACAACTGGACTCACCCATTCTGTGGTCTCCACAGGGACTATGAACCCTGCCTTCAATAACTTGTCCACCTCTTCTCGCAAGGCTTCCATTTGCGCTTGACCCATCCTTCTTAGCCTTTTCCGCACTGGTTTAGCACCTTCTTTTAGCTCTATATGCATCTCTTCACCCTTGAACCCTCTAATCTCTTCATATGAAGTAATGAACAAATCAGGAAAACTAGCCAGCATGTGCAAATATATCTCCTTCTCCATAGCTGAGAGGTCTCCGCTGATCATTTGTGTCATCAATTCCTGCTTCTTTGACAACTCAACTTTGGTTTGCATCAGCCCTTCAATCACTTCATAAGGCCCTTCACTTTCATCCTCAACTTCATTTGCAAATGCGATTAAACCAGACTCCTGGATTTCTTTATCCATCAAAAGAAATGCAACATCAACATCCTCATCATTGCTGGTGGTGCTATCACTGTCCGCATCTGTCACCGTGGAATAGTCTTCATCACTAGACTCATCCTCATCTTCATAAAGCTCCTCCAATCATTTCCTTGTGTCCATATTGTATAGCTTCTTGGCACTTGTCTTTCCATAGAGGCTAATTGTACCATGTCGCCAATCTTGAACAGCTCCCACTGCACGTAACCATGGTCTGCCCAGTATAATAGGATATGCTCCCAACCCTACTGGCATCACATGAAAATCAACCACTGCCTTT
The DNA here is from genome assembly GCF_014529385.1 of Adiantum capillus-veneris. Classification (NCBI taxonomy): domain Eukaryota; kingdom Viridiplantae; phylum Streptophyta; class Polypodiopsida; order Polypodiales; family Pteridaceae; genus Adiantum; species Adiantum capillus-veneris. The sequence goes on along the minus strand of NC_140953.1, from coordinate 8,132,459 downwards.
GCATCATATGCCTCCACTTCTAAGCTCTTTACAACACCTAAGCATTTTATTTTTTGATGGTTTGCCAATCTCATCCGAAAACCTGACACCCCACCCACTGTGAGACCCATCTTCTCAACGTATGAGTGTGTTATGACGCATATTTGGGCTCCGCCATCCACATAACCTTGTCTCAAATTTTTCCTTTTATGCCACACATCTACTATTGGACAAATGTCTGGTAGCTCATCCATTGCCAACACCTTTACTGAACCTCTCTCTGGCTCTTTCTCCATTGGGTTAACCATCCTCTTCCACTGTCGCTTTAGCTTAGGCACCATCTCTATAAGCTGCCCAAAAGTAACATCTGCCTTCCTAATCGTCAGATCCTCCTTCAAGTCATAGCTTAATTGCCCATCCCCTAGTGGAAAATCTGAAACATGAAATTTTCGACGAGATCTCCTTTTCCTCTTGGCCTTGACATCCTCACCTTCATGGCTCTTTCCTTTCTTCTTACTAGGACCTGGGGCACTTCTTCCTTCCTTATCCTCTGTGGTCCTCTTCCCAATAGGCATCACTAATGTATCCTCTAGCTTTGATGCCTTCTCCAAGGTGACTACACTTAGCATTGTTGTCTTTCCCTTTTCCTCTTGGGTTAATCCATTGGTTCCTTCATCTCCCTTAATTTTGATGCCATAATCATTTGACCTAGTTAACACCTGTCTTGGCAATGGATACATGTCTCCCCCCATCCTTGGTGGCTTATCACATTGCGGGCTGATGTGACCCAACTCTCCACAATTGTAACATGTGGGAGTCTGCCTCCAAAACCTACCATTGCTTTGTCCAACACCATTCCTAGGCCTTTCTTCACCTCCTGGCTGATTTGCAAACCTCCCTCGACCTCGATTATTTCCCACTTGACCTAGCATGTTTACGCTGAGATTCTTCATTAAATCTACCATTTGCCTCATGTCTTGCCTTATCCCATCATCTTGCACTGCTGTAGTGACCACTGCTGGCATAACCTGAGTAGTAACAAGAACCACTGGTTCGTGATGAACCCCTGGCATGCGACCTTGCGAAGAATCCATAGGCTGAGATTCAGACCTCATGGGCAAAGACTCCACCCCTAACTGGCTCATTTTCCTCAACTTCCACTCTTTGTTCCTTGCTACCTCTAGTGCATAGTCATATGTCCTAGGCTTCTTTAGCTCCACTCTCCAACGTATATTCTCCCAAAGACTAGCCAAGAGCCTGTCCTTCTTCATCATGTGAGACGGGGGTACCTGTGGTGCTAAGGCCTTGCACATCCGCTCCCATGCCAATGAGAACTTACGTATGTACGCATCTACTGGCTCACCTTCCTTTTGCACCAAACCTTGTACTTCTTGCCACACTTTGTCAGGATCTACTATCTTCACAAACTCCACTTCCAATCCATGCCTTAGATTGTCCCAACTCAATCTTGCAGGTGGATCAGCCACACGCAACTCCTCTTCAAATGCTTTGGACCAAACTCGTGCATCACTCTTCAAACAAATTTGGAGAAGACGTAACATCTGTGCCGGGTCATGAATCTGGTTGCTAATGCAGGCAACCTCCATCTTTTCCAAAAAGTCTTCCACATCTTCATCACTTCTTCCATGAAACTCCGGATAAGAGAAAGCCATGGCTACCCAAGCTACGATGCTTTAAGAACCCCTTCGAACACACGTGCAAGAACCCAAAACTTCTCACTACCCAATCCCCAGAAACTTCAATGGAGCTCAACTTTAGATAAGGACAAACACATGCACATCAAATGAGTTTTCATAGTTAATCATCGGAATGACAACAGGCAAAGGACATTCCAGGATCTCTCGTAATCTTCTTGGCTCGAACATAAAGACTATGCGCTGCTGGAAAAAAATCTTCCTGGACACATGAACATTTATCTGGATTCTTTGAGTTAAATGAAAAGAAGTGAATTGAGGGCCATTTTGATCATCCATTAAAGCCAACCATGAAGCTCCCAAGAAGGCACACCTGACTTAACCTCTGATTTTGCCCAAATTTCAGCAGCATAACAGCATCAATGGCTCAAAAGACCAAGAAACCAGCCATCATAACTTGGAAAATTTTTTACAGAGTTTCCCTAGAAGTAGAGCAGTAGGAACCCAAAATATAGACTGTATATATATGCTTAAACTGTCAACAATAGAACCCGAGCATCAAATAGGACTCACTAGTACATAGCCTATGGCAAGGTCATGAAAAGGGTGCTCCAGCTACCTGTATCACCGAAAGGATCTCCACATTTGAGAATCCCCCAGCTCAATAAAAACCTCACGCTATCGACCCTCACACAAAGGCTAATGCAAATCGCGTATAGTCAAGTCTCAGAAATGACTATCTTCCAGAACAAGTCTCAGAAATGGCTGGGACTGCCATACAACCAAATATGGCTCCACAAATGTGTACAATGGAAGTTTCAACAAGTAACGTACAATCCAGCAGACAATACGCTCAAATAGGCGCCAAGTGATGCATACCCACAACAACTGCAAGTGACATCACTGCTAGTATATCACTGTACTCCAGCTACTTGTACCTGTGTGAATCACCTGTACCTGTACCTATACCTATCCTGTAATCTGCAACCTGCAACCTGTAATCCCGAATCTCGAAGCTTGAAGCTCGAAGAAGATCCTCCGTGGGGGGGCCAAAAGAATGTGGGCGGGATGGAAACACACAGAACGCCTCTATAACGACCCGAAACACACTCTTGGGAAGATACACACACACACTATGGGGCACCACTCGGCTTACACAACCCTCCTGGCCGAGACAGGAAACACACAGACGGAGTGAGAAGAGAGAGATTTCCCACTTGCCCACTCAACACTCACACATACACACTCACACACACACTCTCTATTCAGCTCAAAGGAGGCAAATTGTTGTTGTTTAGACTCAATGAAGCTCAGCCCAACACCAATAGGGCAAATAGTTTACACAGTATTGAGGAAATACACCAGATACAACCACAAAGTTAAGCGGAGGCTTCACTCATCGGAGAAGATTACACAGAAAAACAGAAAAAAATCTGTGAGGAATTTGGAAAAATGAACAGGGCCATTGCGTCCGGAACGCCCAAAAACCCCACCCTACAATGTCAAAGTGCTCAAATCCGACCTCGGATGAGCAATTTAGGGCCAAAAAATGCTCCAAAAACAGCAAAAACACACTTGTGACTGTTCCTCCTCTCTTCTCCACGTTTTTTTCTGGTCTTCTCTCTCTTTTTTCAGTTCCAACACTTAGATTTTTTAGTTGGGCACCCTTGGCCTTTTAGATGACCTCAAACGGACCCTGAACAGGCCAAAAACTGACCTCGCAGTGCATAGTTGTCACCTTTTTGCATCCATGCGCACACCTGGCACTCATTTCTTTTCAATAATGCGTCTCGCAACCACATGAAGTGGCCCCAAAAAGTGGTCCTCATGATGATCTTTCTACATAAGTATCACAAGAAAACACCTACGTCGTGTTCGTACTTGTCCACGTGCAAGTATTGACCCCGTTCGACCTCCTGACGCCACTCGATGCCATCTGACGCACCTGCTTACCTCATGTCTTCGGCCCGCGGATAGCCTCCTCGAGAATTTTTACGTGCTACCAACTCCTCTTTATTGTAGAAAAAACACACTTGTACTGATAATAGTGAAAATCGTTGCACTATGTACACCCTGTCCTACCTATACACACGTGGGCCCCACGTAACCACCTGGCTATGGAAATTGGGCAATCCTTTATTCGATGCACCATGCATGCGCAATCCCTTGCTTAAAAAAACTCCTGACAACGTGAGGATGTCAGTGTACTCCTTGCTAGCATCCTAGCCGTCGCTGCATGCGATAATGCAGGTACGCAGCTTATGACCTTTGACCTAAGCTCATTAAGTACATTAATGATACTACTTGCTAGCTCCTCGAGCACCGGAGCTGCCACAGTGTGCATTAATGCAGGTAGGAAACCTATGACTTGTGACCTAGCCTAAGCAGGTTTTCCTCACTTAAGTATAGGTGTAAGTACTACATTAATGATACAATGGTATGCAGATAACTAGAGCTAATCAAATTCTTCATGAGCAGGCCTAGTTAGTTAATTATACTCTATTATACTTGGTTTTCTAGTGCATTTTCAACTAACACATGGTCATTAATGCCATCTAATTGGTTGTGCTATATATGTCAGTCTTTACAAGCAACATTAAATGACAATAGTGGCATAAATACATTGCCAACGACTGTGGTCATCCGCAAGATTCTATAAGAAATGCGGAATACAATAAGGATCTAGTAGCAGGGAGAGTAGAGAGGGATACGATGCAGAGTAGATTAGTGGCAAATCAAAAACTTTAGATTAGCACACTATTACAAAGTGATGGCGTCATCCACCCATGCACTCGCTTGGATGGCGATTTAGATAACTAGAACAAGTAGGGATACAAGGGACTAACAATCCTTACACAAGGATGTGTTGTGTACATCAATAGTGCACACCATTCTACCAAATTACTCATGAGAAGGCCTCCTTATATAGATGTAAGGGAGCCTCTAAACACCCATGTGCAATCGCCCTTAGATAGCCAAGTCCAAATAGGACTCTCCCATGCGCCCATGTGTAGCCGCTTTTGGGTAGACAAATCCTCCTAGAAATCGGCCACCGGCCAAAGACCACTGGACGCTGACCACCGGCCAAAGACCACGGATCATCGGCCACCGACCACCACACGGCCATTTTCCAATTGTCTTCCGGCTGTCGTTCGGCCAAGATATTCCGGCGAAAACGGATATTTCGGTCAAAGTTGCACCCGAATTTTCTCCATACCATCCGCGATCACAAATAGAGATCTCATCAGCGTGCAAAGGTGGAATCCACCAAATATATATGCACCATTGGCTTCTCCTCATATGGGGGCCTTACAAACTGTGTAGCATACATTGTGGTGGCAAAACTGAGAGAGGTGGGCATTGCAAGTATACCAACTCCCCCCATCAATGAACACCTGAAGATGCTCTCTGTTGGCCGTGTGCCTACTCCAAGTTGATGAAGATGTCGAAGTAGCTGGTCTTTCCCTAGAGCTTTGGTGAAGATATCTACACAATTATCTTTAGTAGGACAATACTCTAGCTCCACAATTTCATCCTCAATTAGCTCTCAAACATAATGATAGTGAACCTCAATATGCTTTGTGTGTGCATGGAAGACGGGGTTGTTGGCAATCGCCATGCAACTCTGGTTGTCGCATTGAAGTGTTATTGCTGAATGAAGAGAAACACCGAAGTCCATGAGGACTCGCCTTAGCCAAACTGCTTCACAAGCTACAAAACAAGCAGCTTTATACTCTGCTTCCGTTGAAGAAAGAGCGATAGTTGGTTGCTTCTTGTTTGCTGATCCAAGAAAACACTCCAGAACCAAGTGAAACGAAATCCAGAAACCGACTTTCTAGAGTCACAATCTCCTGCCCAATCAGAGTCACAATACTCACTGTGCCAATTTTATAGGCAATGCCATGGACCAAAGTACCTTTGATGTACTTAAGAACTCGCATACTTGCCTTCCAGTGAGATTCTCTTGGTTGGTTGGAAAACCTGCTTAAAACACCTACTGCAAAAGAAGTAACCGACCTACTACTGCACAAGAAAATTAAGCTTTCCACAAGTTTTCTGTACTTTTTAATGTTGACTAAGGGAGAAGAATCTTCCATGGAGAGTTTTGCATTTACCTCCATTGGAGTGCTCACAGGTTTGCAATCCATCATGCCAAAAGCTTTTAGGATCTCTGTTGCATACTTTTGTTGAGAGATGAAGATGTCTTTTGAGGATTGCCAAACCTCAATCCCCAAATAGTAATGCAACAAACCTAAGTCTATCATTTCAAATTCAAAACTCAAACTCTCACAAATTTGTTGGATGAGCTCTTTGTATTCACATGTGATTATCAATTCATCGACATACAAGATAATAATGACTTGTTTTCCATTCTCTCTAAGCACATATAAATTCGCTTTAGAAGAACTTCTCTAAAGCCAATTTTTTTAAAAAACTTATCAATTCTGACATACCATGCTCTTGGAGACTGTTTCAGGCCATATAAAGCTTTCTTCAATCTACAAACCTTCTATTTGGAATTGGGCGTCTCAAACCCTGGTGGTTGCTCAATATACACCTCCTCCTTGAGAATTCCATTCAAAAATGTAGACACAATATCCATTTGGTAAACAACCCATAAATAGATAGCAGTAAGAGCAAGCATAAGACGAATAGTTGTCATTCGAGCTCTGGGATGGACGGTGTCACTAACATCAAACCGTTTTACTTGAGAGAATCCTTGTGCTACTAACCTGGCTTTGTACTTTTGCAAAGATCCGTGAGCTTTATGCTTGAGGTTGTACACCCATTTTGTGCCGATGACTTTCTTCTTTGGAGGCCGATCCACTACTTCCCAAGTGTCATTCTTTGTGATGTTGCCCTATTTAGACTGCATCGCTTCCTTCCACTTTGGATCCGCCATTGCCTCATTGACGGAGGTTGGCTCCTTCACAAAGCCCACAGTTTCTGTCATGAGAGCCATGTTGATGATATGTTCTAAGGCTCTCCTTTGCTCCTCTATTCTTTCAGACCGTCGCAAACCCCCCTCCTCTTCATGAGGGCTTTGAACTTGAGGGTTTCGAGCGTCAAAAAGATGTTGAGCCCACTTTGGTAGTGGCTTTTCTTGTGATGCTGCAAGAGGTTGGCTAGATTTATTTGAGTCATCATCAGACAACTCCTCCTCTTGATTTTTTAGTTGACTTTGGTCTGGCACATGGTTAGTTATTTCTTCATTTGATGAGAAAGTGGACGAATCTGGTTTCTCCACTGTATGTGGCCCTTCTTTAAATACCACATCCCGAGTGGTGAGTATATTATTTGCCTCTGGATCATAGAGTCTATAAGCCTTAGACTCTTCATTGTATCCGAGAAATATGTACTTCTTGATTTTGGATTCTAACTTTGTTCTTTGTGAATCAGGAATATGTGCATAACAAAAACACCCAGATGTTTTGAAATGCAAGACTGAAGGTTTCTTACCAGAATAGGCTTCTTGAGGCGTTTTCCCTTTCAAAGCCTTTGTGTAGCTTCGATTGAGAATGTACACTACTGTACTTACTACTTTGGCCCGAAGGAATCTGGCATACCCTTTGCTTTGAGCATACACCTTGCCATTTCTACCACTATCCGATTCAGATGCTCTACAAATCCATTTTGTTGTGGTGTGTAAACTGTAGTAAGGTGTCATTTTATTCCATGCTCGTTACAGTAGTTGTTGAATTCATTTGAGATGAATTCTCCTCCTCGATCTGTGCGAAGCTTCTTCACTTTCTTTCGTGTTTCATTTTCTACAAGCTTTTTCCACATTTTAATTTTTCCAAAATCTTTAGACTTCTCACAAATGAAATACACCCACATCTTTCTACTAAAGTCGTCGACTAATAGCAAAAAGTAGAAAGATCCACCCAAAGCAGATGTAGACATTTTTCCACAGAGATCTACGTGTACCAACTCTAGAGGAGACTGAGCTCGATTACTACTTTATTGTGGAAATGCCTTTCTTTGTTGCTTGCCCATCATACAAGATTCACAAACTTCATTTATACCTGATATTTGAGGCATGTGTGCCACCATCCTAGATTTTTGCATCAATTCTAGCACATCAATGCTTAAGTGACCAAACCTCTCATGCCATCATTGAGTTGTACCTTTTTCTGTAGTGACTGTAAGTGTAGAAAGTTTGTAGGAGGTTGTGCACCTTACGCCCTTTCCCGTTGTGTTGTCCCATTGTGTTTCACATTAGAGATCTCTTTAGTTTCACTTGTAGTTGCTAAAAAAGAAATTATCCCAGACCCTTGGAACTATACTTTTCTTTCTTACTAGTCATATGTCGGGATGCACCACCATCTAGAATCTAAGAACCATCAACAAGCGGGATGCACCACCATCTAGAATCTAAGAACCATCAACAGGCAAAGTTTGTGCTGATAAGCATACCTCTTCTATGATGGCCCATAGTTCAAGGTTTGTTTCAACATTGTTGGCGGATTCTCTTTCCTTCCAAGAAGATTTCATGGTGCCATTCTTCTCGTCTGCTTTCTTCTTTCTACAGTCTTTTACAACATGACCCTTCTTGTCACAGTAAAAAGAACTACCCTAAAAAATTTCTCTTCTTGGGCTTCTTCTTAGAAGCATTTGACGTAGTCACCTTGCCTTTTTCATTAGCTGTGAAGGCAACATCAACTCCACCATCCCTGGTTCTGAGTCGCAGCTTCTCTTTAAGCAACATTGCACTCAGTTCTTCAAACATAAGAGGGGTTGGACGAAAATGAGTGTTGAGTGCCGTAACGAGACCATCATATCTCACCAGAAGTATGCAAACACAGCACCGAGATAAATCTTCCGAAGAAATAGCCACACCAACATCATCTAATTGATCGTGGAGGTCCTTAATCCGCTTGATAAAGGCCTCCACTTTCTCTCCATCACCAAGCTGATTTTCTAGATTTTTAATTCTAGTGTGATTGTGCGCCTTATATTGGGGAGCCAATATGTTCCAAGCTTCATGTGCTTTAGTGGTATGCTGAATCAAAGTGAGGACAGAATCACTTACACACATGACAATGGTGCATAATTCATATGCATTCCTTCATTTCCAGGCACGTAGAAGAGTAGTATCCAGGGGAATTACAATGCTTGGATTTGCCGGATCATTTGTTGTAGTGGGCTTGAGGTCTACGCCATTTGGCCCCAACACCGTATCCAACAATTCATATGAATCCATAATTGCAAAAAATCTATATTTCCACAATGTGTAGTTGGTGCCCTCAAGCTTTTCTTCGGTGAATGCTGGTGGACGAATGCGAAGTGAATTAGCATCAGAAACAACACTTGAAGACGCTGACATAATTGATTTTACAAAGTAATACAAGTAAGGATCTAGTAGTAGGGAGAGTAGAGAGAGATATGATGCAACGTAGATTAGTGGCAAATCAAAAACTTTAGATTAGCACACTATTACAAAGTGATGGAATCACCCACCCATGCGCTCTTAAGGGAGAGATTAGATGGCAATTTAGACAACTAGAGCAAGTAGGAATACAAGGGACTAACAATCCTTACACAAGTATGTGTTGTATGCGTCAAGTGTGCACACCATTCTACCGAATTACTCATGAGAAGGCCTCCTTATATAGATGTAAGGGAGCCTCTAAACGCCCATGTGCAACCACCCTTAGATAGCCAAGTCCAAGTAGGACTCTCCCATGCGCCCATGTGTAGCCGCTTTTGGGTAGACAAGTCCTCCTAGAAATCGTCCAACCGGCCAAACATCACGGACCACTCAACACCGGCCACCAGACGACCATTTTTCGATTGTCTTCCGTCGGCCAAGATATTTTGGCGAAAAGGAATATTTTGGCCAAAGTTGCCCCTGAATTTTCTCCGTACCATCCACGATCACAAATAGAGATCCCATCAGTGTGCAAAGCTGGAACCCACCAAATATATGTGCACCATTGGTTTCTCCTCATATGGGGGCCTTACAAACTGTACATCATATATTGTGGTGGCAAAACTGAGAGAGCTGGGCATTGCAAGTATACCAACAGATTCCAACATTTATGTGGTGTGTAGTAGATTAACCCCTTTACACGCACTCAACAGGGATTTGTTTATGAGTTTTTTCCACAATATATCCCTATCGAGCTTTTTGAAAGAAAAGTTCTAAATCTAATTAATGCAGGGAACAAGACCTTCTTAAGTTGCTAGATTCATTTTGTGCCAAGAATAATTTGATGCAAGGGGGAGGCCAGTGCCTACTTGCTGCAGAATTCCATTTCATGCATAAACAGCCTATGCAGGTACAGAGCAGCGATGTGGAAATTTGTTATGTACACATATCTTTCAGCAAGTATAATGATTTTTTTGCTAAATTTTAAAATGGTAAACATTTTCCTTTGACAGAATTCCTAATTATCAAAACTACAAAACTGTAGGAAAGGAGCCCATAAAGGGTTTTCTGTCATAAATTTCACTAAATTGAAAGCATCATTGATGTTCAATTCTCTTCTTCATGAACGATAGGTGGAAATAGGCCCGCAAAGTAGTGCATTTGTTTGCAAAGTTGCATTTGCTGGAAAAAAAATAGACGTATAACCTCTTTGCCATTGTCAAATGGTGCAGAATTTGGCTCTACGCTTGCCACTTTGCAAAAGCCCAGGCTTTTCAATCCACCATGCAACGGTGGCAAGTACAAGCTCATCTACTGTCTTTAGTGATGTCATCATCAAATCAGCCCTGGAGAGGAGGAAATTGTAGAGGAGGATGCCCTCCACCTTAATTTGCCTCCATCCAAATTAGCTACGGCCCTACTTGAAGAACTAGAGACATTGAAGATGTGCAAAGAAATTCCACAAAGAGAAAGAAAAGAGAAAATTTGCAGATGGCGAGCTTCGCATCACCGGTTGAGTGGTCGACGACAAGGAAGGTTATAGCGATGCCAATGAATGGGGGAAAAGAAAGAAAGAGGGAGAAATTGAGGGAAAAGGGGCAACAACAGGTGGCAATATATTGGCCACCAAACGTGATGTCAATGGCGATGAGGGGAAAGATGGCAGCACAACTAACATCGACAATGGGAGTATCTAATAAAAAAGAGTCTAAGACGAAAGAAGCAAAAATGTTGGTGGGATCAAAGAGTCCATGCAGCGAAGAGTGCTGCCAAATGTGGCTGTGCACATTCTTCATTTGGATGATGAGACTAGTGTTGGTATGAGACAAAAGATAAGGAACGTATACCATGGTATGCTCAAATTGTCCTTCAGCGGGATGAGCAAGTTATCCGTCCTTCAAATCCTTTCATGTACACTATTCCTATTATGTTAATGAAAATGTTCTAGCCATACTGTATACATACCATCTCTCTCTCTCTCTCTCTCTCTCTCTCTCTCTCTCTCTCTCTCTCTCTCTCTCTCTTTCACACACACACACACACACACACACACACAAATGGCAAGGAGTATTAGCTTAAAGTCGAGAATTTTAGGCTCCCTTGTGAAAAGGCCTCTACAGTATGCTATTCAAAACCTATTGAATTAAAAGGTAATATGGTGTTCTAATCCTTGAGAGGGAGCATCCCAACAACTTCAAACACCATTGATGGGACCAAACCAAAAAACTATCATCGATGCATGCTAGGTGACATGGTAAAGCCTTTGAATTAAATAATAAGGTGAGTCTAATTGAGATCTAGGCAGTAAAACCTGCCTCGTGGGAAGCTGGGTTTTATAAAAGCATTTTAAAAAGTGAAATTTTCCCTTAAGTAAGGATCTCTAATAATAGGGGCACACTCAAAGCACGTAAAGAGGGATGGGTGATTCTCTGCAACGTGGTGATTAAGCCGATGAAGGTGGGAAGTGTTGGTGGCGAGAGCGCTGATGAAGCACATGGGCCATTCAAGGCTACCCGAGTGCATAGCTGGAATTGAGCTGCAAGACGAAGGATATTCGGGCTAATCCGAGCAGCAACTATATAAAAGGTGAGGGTCTCCCTCACTTAACTGGCGAGCATGTGAGTTTGAAATCCTTGTACACTCTGTGTGTTAACTGAGGGTTAGTGCATAAGAAGTAGTGCTTGCTTGGTGTGTATTTTACCATGGCGAAAAGAAAGTAGGTATTGGAGGTCCAACCATTGGCTACTGCTTCGTCTCAGGTCGAGTTCCTTTGCATAATATAATGGAAATGATGCTTGGTACAGTGGAAACCTTTCCTTGAGATGGAAAGTTCTGTTCATTCGGGTTTGTAAGTAGAGAAAGAATTTGGTTGTTCACTGCATACCTAATACTGTCAGCACTCATAGTTAGTTTTATTTGTTATCTAATCTTGCATTGACATAGATAATTTTGAGTTATGTTTACTGATGGTGAGTATATGGCTAAAATATGGGTGGTATTTCTGGTTATGCCGCCATGAAGAAAATTGGGTTTTCTTTTCTTTTCAAAGGATTGTGGTTTTTATGCTTCACAACTGGGTATATACATGCAAATTCTGGTTTTTTCACAGCTTGGTATTTGGCATTTCTAGCCAGGTAGGGTAAAGGGTTACTAGCTGATACTTCCCTAACTTGTGCTATTACTTCTCGGAGTTGAGGATTGTTGACACTGTGGGATTTGATAAGTATGGCATAAGACGTTTGTGCTTTACATGAATTTCCGACTGGCTCTGGCTGGTACCTTTCTGGCCTAAGCAAATACGTCTCCATGAAGTCGCATAGATTTCCATGGGAAACTCTGGCTCTGGCTGTTGCTCTTTTGGCCTGGGATAATACTTCTCGGAGTTGATGGATTTCTGAGTTTTTTACTAATTAAAAGTTGTAAGGTACTATGGTATAGGGAAATTGATCTTAACTTGCAGAGATTCGAACTGTATTACTTGTATGCTTTACTTGGTTATAGGTTTTTCATACACATATAATAACTGAATTTGGAAGAATCTCTTGGTATGCCGACATAAAAAATTGGGGATTCTGGTTTTATGCTTAAACAACTTGGTGTTTACATGCAAATTGTGGTTTTTTTCTTCACAACTTGAGATTTGGTATATACTTATAACCAGGTAAGTACTAGGGTTCTGGCTGATACTTCCATATCTTGTACTCTTACTTCTCGGGCTAAGGATTTTTTGGGGTTGGATATTATGGTTATGCTTTACATAGAATTCCGACGGAATCTTGGTGGTACCCTTGTGACTTGTGCTTGTACTTCTGGAAGGAAGTCGCATAGGATTTCCATTGGAAACCCTAGCTCTGGCTAGTACTCTTCTGGCACGCGATAATACTTCTCGGATCTATATCTTGTAAAAGCTTGATACATCCTGCACTATGATGGCTTGACTGTGGTTCGGCCTCGAGCTCTGGCTAATAACGTATCTGACCTTGGAAGGTACGTCTCTGAAAGGTAATCCTGGATAGTATCTGAGTAAAGATGATTGCAAAACATCTAACCTAGATCAGTTGCTTGGATTTGATGTAGAGATCTGGTTTTTGTACATTCTTAGTCCACTACATCGAGTAATGATGCTACCTTAAATATATTATGGTTTAGATGCTTTTTTTCAGGCTTACAAAAAAATATGACCTTCTACTATGTACTTAGGGCCTGGCTTAAATATGGCCCATGCTACCATATTCTGGTTCATTATTTTTTATAAATGACTACATGAGATTAGGCAAAATATAGAATTCAAACTAAGAAGGATATGGTGTTAAAGTTGCCTATGGCTCTGGCTAGCTGGTACTCCTCTAGCTTTGGCCGGTACTCCTTGGAGCTGATGGTTCGGCCTTTTTCTTTGGCTTATAGGGAAACACTTTATGGAATGATGCTGGTAAACATGCATGACTGTGTAACTGCAAACTTATGAATTCTAGCGTAAAAGTGGTCAAAAGATAACCCTAGTTGATAGTGGCCTGGAAGGGCTCGACCTTGAAATATATGGTATAGAATAGGACATAGATAGGAATAGACAGACTAGTGGCTAATGGAATTTCATAAATGTCCACTAGACTCTCTGACTTGACATTCTACTATAGTATGTATAGATCATTTCAGGCTTAATAATTTGTTTACTAATAACAGGGTCTACCAAGATATAGGTTGACTGCTCGAATGTGTACTACTCTTGATCCAATCAAGAGAGCACATATCTCAAAAAAGCTTAAGGCAGCTAGGGCTGAATATATAGCAGCATTTGCGGCAAAGAACAGAACATGGTCAAGGCAGAGATCATATCTTAATCGAACCTGCAAGAATAAGGAGATAAATTATAAAGATACTTAAATAGAGAATAATTGGTAGTATGTAAACTAATGACGTTCAGTGTAAAGATGTAACTGACTACCTAAGTCTTGTTAATGTTCGTTCAGTTTTTAATAAAGTTGATTTGCAAAAAAATGTTGAAACTTTGTGACATGGATAACAACTAGGATGCACATACATCACCTGCATACAGAGCCAATGCTAACTAATGTTATGTTGTTCTATGGGTGCAGGTGAGGGATACTTTCTTTGGTTCACCTTTTTTGTTGCTTTATTGTTGGGAGGAATGGCTGCTGGTTCGTAGTTTGTAAAAGAATTTCTACATTCGGATGGTGACTTGTACCAATCTGATAAGATTTAAACTATACAAAATCATGTTGTCTAAATTTTGTTTTGTATAATAAACCTTGTATTTATGTGGGTACCTTGGTCTTTTGAACATATGTCTGTTCGTTTGTGGGTATAAGTAGATAACTAAAACACACACCTTTGGCACTTAGATCCAATTTTACCACTGGGTCAAGACCAAGCTCCCGGTACTTTTTCTAGGACAGGTTGATCATGGTGTACATTCAATCTAAACTAGAGGGGCTAACCTCACACAGTCATTATGAATTATTTTTGACTGGTTGAAGGCTGAGGAAGCTACCAGAGTACTATATTGAAATTTAGGGCTTAGTCTAAGACTCTACCGTTTACATATTTCTCTAACTACACCTTCTTTAGGCTATTTCCTTGTATCAGGGATTGAAATTGCCAATGGAGCCACTCTCAAGAGCTTCACTGTTGGTTCTAAGATGCATTCAAGATGCTGAAGCATCTGCTCTCATTGTGACCTCGTGATTAATTGTAATACCTCCCTTATTCACACAGTTTCATTTGACAAATGGGTCAAAACATTAGCAATATTAGTAAAAAACAGTAAGGATGGTGTTTCAGCTATCTATGATATTATTGCAAATGTCCCGACTATCTCTAAGGCACATAAAGAGGACTTGGCTAAGTTCTCATCTGATGGTGTTGAACTTGCTAACCTTCTCAGAAAGCAATGTGGATTCGGTCCCAGTTTTGTCACAGCCCCAACTATTCCTATTCTCCCACCTACCAACAGCCTTTTCTGTAGGGATGCAGCGATTGCAGAAGTAGTTAAAGAGTTTCAGAAGGATTTATGTTCTCTAAGTGAAACTTTGATTTTGGAATTAGTCCCTAAGGTTTCCAGGATATTTCCTTTCTTACCAATACGGCAAGTTGAGGTGGAATCCTTAGGGGTGGAGCACAAACTTTGGTTACTCCCTAATAAAGGGTTTCTGGCTCCTATTTCTATAGAGACTTGGGTTTTTTTGGAAAATCTACCAGCCTCCACAATGCAGGACTCTTGATTGAAGATACTCAAAGGAGTGCAATGTTTAGACCAAGGTGAGCTGATTAAAGCTCCATTCAACATGAATTTTTTGGACTCCAAGAAGTGTGGGTCTAATGCAGCACTTTATGTGAGAACAAAAGGACTCATGGAATTCAGTAAAATCAATGCTTATTATTATGCAAAATCAGTTTGGAATATTTACAGGACCTATCTCAAGTGTGCTTGTAAATTTTTGGACCCTAAAGCGTCTTGTGAGTCTAGCATCATATGGTTTGACCATGCAGTTTCGTTTGCCATCAACAATTTGAAATCTATATTCCCGAAAAAGCCTACATCATTTCATCCAACTCTCATTTGCTCACGATTAGGTGGACAAGCCAAGGAGTTAGTTCTAGCGCAAATTTCCTTCATACAATTTCGTACTTTGATTGTTTAAATGCGCAAAGAGCTAGGGGCAAATGAACCAGGAATGCTCCTGACTACCTATGGTTCTTACAAAGAGATAAACTATTATGGGTCTGCTGAAACCTAACTTTGAAGATGATGAATCCCCCTCTCAAAAGAGACCCAACACATTGCTAACTCCAAATTCCATGTTTACCTCCTTTCTTACCCCCTCTTCGTCTGCTGACTCCAGTTTTGGAAGAGGAAAGTCTAGAAACTTTACAAGAGGAAGAGGTCGAGGCCTACCAGTTAAACATCTGATGGAAATGTGAATGTGGAGGTAGGAGTCAATGAGATCGGGAGGTGCTATCTACCAAGCAAAGCCCAGGATTGCAGTACTTGTTTCATTCATTGTCATTTCACGAATAGAATTTTTGAGTTCTTTTCACCTAAATCAATTTTTATAGAATGCTTTGATTTGGTATATGGGGATCATTCTTTGATAGAAAATATGGTGTTTGGCTGGCTTGTAGATATCTATTGTATCTTTACTGCTGATATTACGCAATGTTATGAAAACATTCCTCTCTCAGGAAATTATGGCCTTCTTGAAGTACTCAAAGAGATAATTAACCTAGCTTTTTCCAACAAAAAGTCACAAGGGTTTGAAAAGATCTCGTTGGTAAGAACACCTTGTTTGGTTAAAAAATTAGAAAGAGAACCACCGATGTGCTTTGGAAATAATTCTCTTATTATGGTAATTACACGGATATTACATAACTGCCTTATCCAGGTTGGGCCAAACTGTTATAGATAAAAAATGGGAATACCTATGGGTTCTCTTGCTCACCTGTAATGTGTAATCTATACTTATTGTATTTTTGAATACAAATGGGTATGCTCTAAAATGAAGCCTTATGATGAGGCCAGACAACTGGTAGCCTTCAATAACACGTTTAGACTCATGGATGATTTATTGAGTATAAACAATCAGACTTTCAAAAACCAACTAGCATAAATTTAGCCACCTTGCCTCATCATAGGCCTACCTCACTGGAAGAATTGGAGATAGATGGTAGGACTATAGTTAAGAGAACCTGTTTTTAAACATGGAGATACAGCTTCACTCCCCTTACATTGGCCTTTACACTACACACTTCTTTTGGAAGCAAGATAATCTGTCACTTAGTCCTACTAAATTCATTAAAAGGAAAAGTAACAAACCAATTAAGAATGCGAGTAACACCTACTTATGTATTTAGTCACTTATAATATACTCTTCGTCAGATAACTTTTTTGCATTTGAAGAAATAAACAAGCTGATTGGAAAATTCTGTAATTTTACGTAAAGAATTGGTTGCTAGTATTAGCAAAGCAATTTGCCTGAATAATTGGCCGGGTGCCAGAATAGATGCTGGGTTTCTCTGCAATCTACTAAGGAAGTAGGCCCATACCTAATGGTTCTATGACCTTATTAGGTATGTGCCTGGGTATGGGTGGGCACACACACACACACAAATGGCAAGGAGTATTAGCTTAAAGTGGAGAATTTTAGGCTCCCTTGTGCAAAGGCCCCTACAGTATGCAATTCACAACCTATTGATTTAAAAGGTATGGGTAGGCACACACACAAAAAAAAAATGGCAAGGATTATTAGCTTAAAGTGGATAATTTTAGGCTCCCTTGTGCAACGGCCCCTACAGTATGCAATTCACAACCTATTGATTTAAAAGGTAATATGGTGTTCTAATCCTTGAGATGTAGCATCCCAACAACTTCAAACACCATTGATGGGAGAAAACCAAAAAACTATCGTCTATGCATGCTAGATTACATGGTAAAGCCTTTGAATTAAAAAATAAGGTGAGTCTAATTGAGATCTAGGCAGCAAAACCTACCTCATGGGAAGTTGAGTTTTATAAAAGCATTTTAAAAAGGTAAATTTTCCCTTAAGTAAGGATATCTAATAATAAGGGCACACTCAGAGCGCGTAAAGAGGGATGGGTGATTCTCTCCAGCACAGTGATTAAGCCGACGAAGGTGGGAAGCATTAGTGGTGAGAGCGACGAAGCACATGGGCCATTCAAGGCTACCCGAGTGCATAGCTAGAATCGAGCTGCAAGACGAAGGATATTCGGCTAATTCGAGCAGCAACTGTATAAAAGGTGAGGGTCTTCCTCACTTACCTGTCGAGTATGTGAGTTTGAAATCCTTGTACACTCTATGTGGTAACTAAGGGTTAGTGCATAAGAAGTAGTGCTTGCTTGGTGTGTATTTTACCATGGCAAAAGGAAAGTAGGTATTGGAGGTCCAACCATTGGCTAATGCTTCGTCTCAGGTTGAGTTCCTTTGCATAATATAATGGAAATGATGCTTGGTACAATGGAAACCTTTCCTTGACATGGAAAGTTCTGTTCATTCGGGTTTGTAAGTAGAGAAAGAATTCAGTTGTTCGCTGCATACCTAGTACTCTCAGCACTCACACTTAGTTTTATTTGGCATCTAATCTTGCATTGACATAGAGTATTCTGAGTTATGTTTATTGATGGTGAGTATATGGCTAAAATCTGGGTGGTATTTCTGGTTATTCCGCCATGAAGAAAATTGAATTTTCTTTTGTTTTCAAAGGACTCTCATTTTTATGCTTCACAACCGGGTATATACATGAAAATTCTGGTTTTTTCACAGCTTGGTATTTGGCTTCTACTTGTGTTATTACTTCTCGGAGTTGAGGATTGTTGATTATTGTGGGATTTGATAAGTATGGCATGAGATGGTTGTGCTTTACATGAAATTCCGACTGGCTTTGGATGGTACCTTTCTGGCCTAAGCAAATACGTCTCGATGAAGTCACATAGATTTCCATGGGAAAATCCGGCTCTGGCTGTTGCTCTTTTGGCCTGGGATAATATTTCTCGGAGCTGATGGCTTTCTGAGTTGTTTACTTACTAAAAGTTGTAAGGTACTATGGTATAGGGAAATTGATCTTAACTTGCAAAGATTTGGATTGTATTACTTGGATGCTTTACTTGGTTATAGGTTTTTCATACACATATAATAACTATATTTGGAAGAAGCTCTTGGTATGCCGAGATAAAAAATTGGGGATTCTGGTTTTATGCTTAAACAATTTGGTGTTTACATGCGAATTCTTGTTCTTTTCTTCACAGCTTGAGATTTGGTATATACTTATAACCAGGTAGGTACTAGGGTTCACTCTACAGCCGTTATTCCATCGGCTCACTCTCGCCAATGTAAGCAAAAAAGATGTTGCCATGCATACTCTCTCTCTCTCTCTCTCTCTCTCTCTCTCTCTCTCTCTCTCTCTCTCTCTCTCTCTCTCTCTCTCTCTCTCTCTCTCTCCCCGCCTCTGTGGGTGTGTGTGTGTGTGAGAGAGAGAGAGAGAGAGAGAGAGAGACCGCATAGGGACGACACTGAAATCAAAACTCCTCTCTCTCTCTTTGTCTCTCTCTCTTTCTCTCACACACACACACACATACACGCACACACACACATACATACACACACAAACACACAGACATGCACCCGAATGTGTGTGCCAATGTCACAACAATAGAAAATTGGCCAGGAGGCTAGTTTTCTATGAGTGGGTGAAGAATATCGGAGCTACCGCGTCGCCCATCACTAGAAGGAAACGGACACACAAAATAGTAGTCATGAGGGATAATGGCATAGGTAATTTGGAATTACTGTCAATTATGCCAAGAGCGGGAGATTCATATCCAGGTGGCATGCAGTTGTCATTGCTAAAGTCGTGGTCACACAAGACACATTAGTCCGTAATAGATAACTGTGCTACCAAGCCTTTTTTTGAATAAAATGTTGGTTACCGTTACATTTTCTAGTCATGCAAAGGATGTCGTACATTCCTCACTGCAATGTGGAGGTTCCAAGGCCACGACCACCGGCTCAATTCCAAATCGTAGCCATGGCACCACTATAGAGTCTATTGCAAGCCTTGCGTGGTGCCATCTGCAACACCTACAGTGTGGTCAGAACGTGCTATGTCCGAGGTAGATGTAGATTTGCAGCTTTACATTAATAACTCTCTAGGTAGCCCTTGGCAACGATGCCGATTTTGGAATAGTTACAAAAGGCTATGCTCAGTAGACTTGAGCCGGTTCAGTAAGATGTGAGCCAACGCTTACCTAAAGTTGACACACACTCTCTCCTACACAAGTGTGGTGTTTTTCCCTTTAAGGCTAGCGCCCCTCCCCCCGCATGCATAAGCATTGGCCATAGCCCTCACACGTGGTATTAAATCCCTCTTCGACTCCAAGCCTAGATTCTCCTCTCCCACCCCACATGCACAGCTCCCCTTGGGAGAATCTTCCTAAGATTTGGATGTGTAGGAGATCCGCTAGTGTAGAAAATCAAGCTTTTGAATTGAGCCTATCTGAAAGTAAAACAAAATTAGGAGAAGCAGGTATAGGGAAACCAAGAGTTGCAACAAGATAATTGAGCAGAGGGTGAAGAGCCAATTGGGAGCAGTGCACAAAAGAATTAAGAGTGTGTGAGTTAGTGTTGGATGCAATTTGTAGCAAATCACTCATTGTGTGGTTGTGCACACACACACATACACACACATTGCAACCATAGAGTAGCACTGGGTAGTTTTGGACTTTGAAGCTTTGCAAAGTTGAATTAGAAAAAATTGGGCAGAGTCTTTGGAGCCTTTTAATGTGAGCTTAAGCAAAAGGGTGTGCATACACTCTTTCTTAAGCAAGAATGTGCACATGCATGCACACACACTCAGAGCATTGATGAGGGATTTTGAGTGTCTCTCTTCCAACTTGGAGATAGAGAAGCAAGGATTGTGTCTTTTTTATCTACACATATACACAAATTCTTCACCGAGTTGGCATTTCAGAAATTTTGTTTGGTGGCAGAAGACTTCATTGGCATCTTCTTCTCGGCTTTGACATAGCAAGACAAGAGCGAGACAGCAGTTTGGGGCTCTCCTCCCAATGTACCTCACCATCAACTTTCCGGTGGCATAGCCTTGACTTTACCATTTTCTTCACGCAGTGGCCTCTTAACTTCAACACGGAGAGATAAAGAATGACATCGGCTTTCGGCTCATCTCCCAAAATTGGTGAGCCCATACTCGACATTATTAGCATTTTCCCAACATCCCATGCATTAGGTGGTGGATTTGCAACATCCAACCCTATTTTCGTCTTAGTTTTTGCTTCGAGCATTAATGATTTTTTGACACTTTTTTCCAACAGCAAAAGGTGGCATCAAATTTCAAGCGTCCAACGATATATAGGCTTTCTCATGAATGAAACTTAAAGTCTAAAGTCACCTTCCATCGAGACCAAGCTAGATCAAGATAAGACTATGGCAGAATCAGAACATAGATCTTAAAGAGAACCACCAATGAGAATAGCTATAGTCCTCAATAGTACAAATGGATAAAGTGTTAATGCAACGCTTTATTGGATCAAGAAGCAAAGTGCAATATGGTTTTAGAGAATGTCCAAAGCATTCTAGCGAATACTCAAGGCAAACAGAATACCAAAGCAATGCAAGGTCCAGCTACAAGTCAAGAAGAAATGGTTGCTATTCTTAGCATCCAAAAGCATGAAGAGCAGGTAAAGTTTCAAGTGAAGAGTTCAAAAGACATGCTTGCAGATGTCATCCTTGGACATCATTTTTGGAACTATCTCATTCAACTACAATTCGTTAAACATGTCAATCGCAAGAAACTAAAATGTAAATATATATTAGGGTTAACACTTTAGATTGGTGATGAGGTAGATATATTTGAGCCAGATTCATTATCTAAAGCTATTAGCTTGTCCTTAAATGCAAAAAATAAGAAAGGTAGATATCAATCCCACATTAATCCGTCTAATAACACTAACCATAACAAGAAATCTCCTTGCCTCCTAACTTTGATAGGAACAAGAAGCAAGGTCAAATTAATCATTGCATGTACATGCAATGATTAACGGGTTTCAATTGCATGCACATGCATGCAATTGAAACCTGTTACAATTTTTTGTCATAATCCTCAAATTTGATTTTAAAACTCTGCACTGGTGACAGTATGACCAATGTTGTCGAATGTGGCTAGCCGCCTACTCTACTTATAATTTGGTAGAAGATAATGAGATTGTTGCATTCATGTAGAAGATACAAAACTTATACCATGGTGTGCTACAATTCTTGTGTACTAGGAAGATCAAATTATTCATTTTCAAGGGATAATCTGTTTGAGAGGTGAGTCGGGACAACACTGGGCTAGTTCTAGTGAGAGATGTGATAGAGGAGGCAAAAGAGAGATGAACGACAATAGGAAGTAAAATGAGTGTCTCAAAAATATCTAGAAAGAGATAAAAAAGTTGAAACCCCTAACCCAAGACACCTTTAGAAAGATGATATACAAGTAAAGAGAGACCCATACCCCTTCTCTAGCAATTTGAGGTGTGCGACTAGCTCTTTCTAACAATTAATGTGGTTGCAGTGTAAGTAGATATGATCACAATGAAAACGTGGTATTTATAGCACTTTTAACATATGAAAGAAAAACACAAAACACTCACCATATGATGAAAAATTCCATCACAAACTCCAAACACACAACAAGATGATGCGAGAATTCAGTTATGAGATATAAATTAAAATGTGATTTGTATTGATGTGCATGCACATGCTATCTATTTGAAAGTAGCAACAAGAAACTTATCTAGAGGTGTGTGCAATGACAAGTTACACTTTGTTGATGAGGATATGGTGCCTTACGATCTTGAGATGGATGCAATTCTTCAATTTAATAAAACTACAATGTGAAGTGGTGATTAGCTATTCAAATTGAAGTACTAGAGAGGAGTACCAATACGTCTCCTACACCCAGACATATGTGTGTGTGTGGAGGGGGATGGGGTGAGAATGCATGCGTATGCACACGTACGTACGATGCACGATGGAGAGGGGGAATGAGGTCAAGACCCGACACACAACACAAAGCCTCCCTACAGCTCAAGGTATCCACATCACCCCAAACCTCTCAAATAACACCTTCAAATTGACTAATTTGAACTAACACACCCACCTTAGCACACAGAAAAACTATCTCATACCTTGCAGAAACACTGTTCAAAACAAATGCACCAACACTGCTCAGCTCACCCTTTTTGGCTCACAAAACACCCCGATTCTGCTCTCTTGGTAACACACTTCAAGCTGCAGGCATACCCTCAGCAAGCACTGGCAAGTACACAAAGAACGAGAGAAAAGGACGAGGATGGGAAGAAGCAACACAAGAAAGAGGAGCAAATGCTTAGTAGTATTGCATAGGGAGATAGTACAACCAAGGCTACATCTCTAATGGAAAGCTTACAATACACATTCTTGCAAGCCTCCAACCACTCTCTTTGGCAAAAAAGCCCTAAAAGATTCACTTCAATACCCTTTTATAGGGCTTGGCTAAGGCTAAAAAAAAAGAAAAAACAAGGAGCTATCGAGCTCGTGCAATCAACTAAAGCTTCATTTAGAATGCGCTTGCATTGCTACCACTTGGCACATTTGATTTTTTTGGAAATTGATGGTACCTCTCTCTGCCCAATTTGGCCGCCCTTGCACTTGCCCTCTTGGGCCTTTGGGAATGCCCTCTAGATCTTCGAACACTATCACTTCACTACATGTGGTGGGATTGCCCCCCTTCACCGGCTTTGGGACTCTCTCTCCCTCTCTTCTATCATTTGCCGTGGGATCCTCCCCTTGTTGATCAATAGCGACATCGCTATTGTGGGGGTACCCCTTTACCTTCAAAAATTTTTGGCGGCCTTGGGCCTGCGGGACTAGTCCCTTAAGGGCTACCACATCATCATCGCCGATGGCCACGATAGCAAGACCACTGATCATTGGCTACGACCAATGCCACGCCGCCACAACCTTCCAACATTAATGTCGTTGTGCGCCACCGGCATCGCCAACACAGAGCCGAGAGAACCCGCCATTGCTGTGCTCAAGGGGCATCTCCCCTCACCTCACGTACCTCAAGTGACCTCACGCTGTAGGATATATACCTTGCCGGCCCATCTCTACTCCGCAAATGTGGGATTACTGCCTGCCACTTGGCGCCCATTAGCTCCATGGACTTCCCAAGCCTCATTAAATTCCCCAAAAAGCTTCAAAAAAACCATTTTTGCTTCCCCAATTTGCATTGCTTGCCAGTTGCCACCCAACGATCCGATTACGGAGCCATAAAACCCAACCACAAGCTCACATGATAGGCTCCACACTCATCCAGTTTTGCCACAGTTCAAAATTCCCGGAGACCCCCAAATCGAGGCTGCAAAAACCAAGAAAGTCATCTGCAATTAATCCCAAACAAATGCACTCGATCTTTCCAACTGTTGTACATTAGGACGAGAATGGGGTTTAGGAGGGCCTCTTTATTTGGCAGCTTAAGGAAGTTAAACCTTTAGTATTAAGAAAGTAATCAAAAGACATCTTTTGAATTCAAACAGGAAAAATGGCTAGTTTATTTGATTTCAAAGTTTCCCCCCAAAATGAAATTTAAAATCTAGCGGATAAAACCATATCATATAGCATATCTATGGATAGAGCTTGACGTGTAGATTACAGATCTCTGATCTCCGCTCAAATCGGAGATCATATGTGGGAGTTATGGAAGGCTGAGAAACATGAAACTTTCCAATTCCTTTTTGGGAGGAAAAGTGCATCCTTTGACCACTCTTACACATCTCTTACACACCCAACATTCTTGCACACATGGCATTCACCTATTTGTCAAAATGTTAGTCACCTCCATAAGCTCATGGCAAATAAAAAGGCCCTCCTACATCCCATCCTCTTCCTAATGAACTTTCTGCTCTGAGCTCCATTTGACATGCAATCAACTCCTGCTAGCTCCATACACCACATAGCACCTTCTCTAACTTTGTCGTGGTCCAAAAAATGCCAGATTGCACGACTCCCCATGTGGCCAAGTGGGCACCAACTTAGCCCCTTGGCAAAACTTCAACTGGCCATAAACTGCAATCCGTAGCTTCAATTTGCAATCTGAAAAGACAGGTAGGCTCCATAAATTGAGCACTACGAGCCTATACCCTATTATCCACTTAGGCCACCTATCCCGAGCTGCCTTGTTTGACAAGAATATGTAGCACACTGAACATTCAACCGTTGATAACTTGGGGTCCGTAGCTTTGTTCAATGAGCCGGCTTGACCTGCTCCTTCAGCACCTCAAGCTCTACATTCTTGGACCCAAAAGCTGCATCTTGCACCTCCTTCACCTGCTCCCCAAATTAGCCCCTTTTGGATCCTTTCTTGGCCTATAAACCGCATCAATATACATCTTTGTTGCTACCTATTAGCCCATGATCTCTCTAGCTGCCCCAGCCCTTTCCTATGCTTCTGCTAGCCTTCACATATCTACCCATGCCATCTTCTATGGTTGACACACTTTGGTTGTACCATCATTGCTCACCCCCTAGTTGATCATTTATGCTCAAACACATAAGATCTTTATTCCCCTACAAACTGCAAACACTGAGAACATTATGAGAAAACCCAAAAAACTCGACTGTATGTACATAGTTTTATTCCTAGCATATGAGAAGACTGCTTAGTTTGGTTGCCCAGCCCCCTCCATGAGAACTTGATACACTACTGGCACCAGCTCTCTCTCAAAATATAGCTTGAGACTCACACCATGGACCTTATTCTTGAGAAAACGACCATCCATCTTCATTAATGAGTAGGTACCATTGGGAAAATCTTGATGGACCTTGTAAGGCCCTGTCCACTTTTTTTTAATTTCTTTTGAAAGGTGAAGTCAAGATAGCTCTTGTACTTCATCACTAGATCTCCCTTCTCAATCAGCTTTTCTAGAAAATGTTGGTTGAGCTTTGCTACTCTTTTCTCTCGCTGCTTCACATAAAAGTCTCTGCCACCTCACAATCCATCTTCAAAGTTTCAAGACTTGTAATCTTGTCCTGCAAAACATCTTGATGAGCTTTGCCAATCTGCCACAAACCTTTGAGCACTCCTAACTGCACATGTACGAGTAATATTGCTTCCTTGCCATAGACCAACTCATAAGGAGTAAAGTTGGTAGCCACATTGTACGAAGTCCTGTAAGCCCCAAAAACATTTGTCAAGGTTAGATCCCCTCTCTTCAGCCTACTGATACATGTACTTAGTAAGCATCTTGACTATTTGTCCATTGGCACTTTCCACCAAACCATTGCACTGTGGATGGTAAGGAGATGAAAATCGATGTTGAATCCTCAACTTTTCTAGTAGGTCACATACCAACTTACTTCTAAACCTTTTTCATCGATCAGATATAAGCACCCAAGGTACTCCAAAATGAGAGCATATGCAATCAAAACCAAAATGGGCAACAGTATGTGCATTTATCTCTCTAACCACTTTAGCCTCAACCCACCTGGTGAGATAGTATATGGCCACCACAACATAATTTTTACCACTCATTGACTTGGGCAATGGACCGACAACATCCAAACCCCACTTTTCAAAAGAGTCATGTGCTATGATAGCCCCTTGTTGCTCGGCTACCAGTCATCTTTCACCCATTACTTGGCACTCATGGCACGTCTTGCACCAATGGTGCACATCTCGCACAACAGAAGGCCACCAAAACCCACTCCTTAAAATACAAAACAAGACTTGATCCTTACCCTGATATTCGCTTTCTTTGTGGCACTTCTCCAATACCATAGCAATCTCCTCCTTGTAAAGGATTCGACGTAGCACCCCATCTCGACCGTGCATCATAGAATCTTCTCCTACCAGAGTGAATTTTGGAGCTCTTTAAAAAATTCTTCTCTTTTGTATCTTGGAAAGCCCTGCAAAACATTGACATGTACTCAAGAAATCATCAATGTCTTTTAAAGTCTCTCTGCCTGCATAAGTAGCCGATGCCACATACAAACTCGACACATGAGTTTGAACACGACTGCTAGCCAACTGATCTGCTTCCTGATTCTGTTCCCTTCTCACATGTTTGAACTGCACCTCTTCAGAAAAATTCAACAGCTTCTTTATAGAGAAAAACCAATTCTTGAGAGAATCCTTCTTTACCTGCCACCATTGGCTCAAAAGTTGTTTGATAACCAACACAGCATCACCTTTCACTACTAACCTTGATATTCCAAATTTAATACACTGCTTTAGACCTAGATGTAAAGTAAGATACTTCGCCTCATTGTTGGTATGCACCTCTTCCACGTCGTAAGCTTTGGAAAAAATGTGTTGTGTGGATCTTGAATGACCACACCTCCACCTGCTTTTTGGGTTACCCTTCTGTAAGCGCCATCAAACCACATAGAGAAGGCCTAATGCTCCATGAGACCTAATGCCTTCACCTTCTCTGGATCATCTTTTATTCCATTCTGTGATACCACATGACCCAACAACTAAGCCCTTGGTTGTGCCAACTTGCACTTCTTTGGGTTCAACTGCCCTCCTTCTTCATCTAGCCTTTGAAAGCACAGCCTCATCTTGGACAAATGTTTCGCCATGGAACTATAACAACCAATGTCATTCATATAAACTCTAATAAAGTTACCCAAGTATGGCCCGAACACCTTGTTCATCTAGTCTTGAAATGTAGCATACGCATTCACCATTCCAAAAGGCATCCTGTGGTAGGCAAATCACCCCCATAGGGAGATGAAGGCATTCTTCATCTAATCCTCCAAAGCAATACCAATCTGAAAATACCCTAAAAAACCATCCGTGATAGAATAGTGTTCGTGTCCGGCAACCTAGTTTAAAATATCATCCTGAAATGCAGAGGGTAGTGATTCTGCTAGGTTGCAACGTTCAAGGGCTTATAGTCTACACATACGCGCCATTTACCATTTTTCTTTGGAGTAATGACAACAGAAGAAACCCACTCATACTCTTTCACTTGATATATAATACCTACCTCAAGCAAGTTATTGATCTCCTGCAATAGAGCCTACTTTTGAATATCTCCTAGCCTCCTTAGCTTCTTTGCTTTTGGCTTGTGTCCGTCTTTAAGTAGGATCCGATGCTCCACTCCTTTAGCTCCTCTCAAATCTTTATATTCCATTGCAAATAAACCGGGATAGGATGCACATAGGTCCATACAGCCTTCCTTCTCCTGCTTGGTTAAATTTGTACCTAGCATACCTTCCACCTCTTTAACCTTCAGACTACAGACAGGGGCTTGCATACCTTTATTGGCACTCAAAGAATCTATGGTGATTCTGAATAAATATGTATCCAGCTTCAATAAATCTTCATCGCTCTCTTCCTCTTTGACACTGGTGGACCCTTCATCATAAGTCGACTCGGTTTCATATTCATAAATGGTGCTAGAATCTTGATTATCACCCCCAGCTGATGGATGAAAGTGGCTCTCCCTGGTCTTCAGATCCAACACAATTTGCCCTCCATTTTCTCGATCCAGCAAGGTAAATACCCCCTTCTCCCAATCTTGCTTGGCCCCAATTGCTAACAACCATGGCCTCCCCAATATAATTGGATAAGCATTTTCTCCTACTTTCATGATAAAAAGATCAATCCAGCAATCAATTCCCATGATCTTTACCTTCACATCCTGTGCCACGCCTAAACACCGAGCTTTGGCATGGTTGGCCATCCTCATTCATACATTGGACCTGATGACAGCTTTGATACCAATATCCCTCATAGCAGACTCTATGATCACAAATACTTGGGCATCACCATCAATATAGGCTTGAACATGCTTCTTCTTTTCAAGCAAAACATCCACCACTGGAAGCACATCGATCGGACTCCCAACCCTCAAGGATAAATTTTGTACCGCATGCACATCTCCTCCTACTCAGGGAAGCCTTGTACTGATAGTGGTTGATCATTGCCTCCTTAATTTAGGGTTTAATGCAAGTAGCTACCCAAAGTGATGTTAGCTTTTTGATTTTTGATATCTCTTACCAAATCATATTCATGATTATTGCACCCCAACTGAAAATCCTTCTGTGTAATTCTTCATCTTCGTCTTCTCTTGCTTGGCTCTGGCTACTCTCTACTTTCCTTCACCTTCTCTTTACCCTTCTTTGCCCTAGTTTCACGTTCCGTCTTGGTCTCTCTTTTGCCTCTTTCTCTTTTGTTAGCCATAATATGAACCTCTTGTCTATCAACACAAATAATATTAACCCTTTGCACTTCATCATTACCTGACAGAGCCGCTTGTATTTGGTTTTCAATTACTTGATGTTCCCTTTGACCATTAAACTGCACCTGACCCCTGCCTTGTCCAAACAGAAGATAGATACCACCCCTTTCCCTCAGTGGCTGAGGGGAATCTGGAGCATAGTGTCCCTCCTCTCTGTAATTGTAACATTTTCCAGGCAATTGCCTAGCTCTGCCTCTTCCTATCCTTGCCTGACCTCTATCCATAACACTTAAATGCAACTTTTGTATTTTCTCATACAAACCTTGAACTATACGTACCCATTGTTGAGGAACGGTCGCTACCTCTCGATTAGGTTGATTCTCCATTTGAACTTCCTCCCTCTGAGAGGCGGAATGAAAAAATAGACCCGGTGGCCTCTACACCAAGACTATGCACAATGGCCTCATCATGGGGAATACGCAATAGGGGCACCACCTAGCAAGATATGCGTCTAGGACGCATACATATACGCAATGAAACATGCCATGGAAAACAATTTCAAGATCCACACCCAAATGTGGAATGGGGTGGTCAGAGAATAAGGTGAGAGGAGTGGTGAGTGAGTGAGAACGCGCTCGCTACTCGTGCATGTAGTAAGGAATATAACGAGGTCAGGGATACATTCAAGTATGCTCACTTCTTATACAAAAGGTGGCGAATCCACACACCTCAAGATGGAAGTAGCAAGATCATAGGAATATGAGAGGGAGAGAGAGTGTGTGTGTATTTTGGCGAATCCGCACACCTTAACATAAGCAGAAAAAACAATGGCAAGGAACAAGCATATACCATACTTACAATGAGATGTATCCAAAGCGACACAAAGTATGGCACCAAGATGGAGTGTGTTGATTACTTGCAAAACATGAATACAATAGGTAGCGTATGGCAGGAAAATGAGAAGGGAACAAGATCGTAGGAGGCATAATGGAGAGATGGGAGTTGATGGCGAGGAATATCATGAGTGTGTCCACCCTTCTTCTTCTTGAAATTGTGCCTTCAACCCTTAATTACAAGTGGTGTGGAGGTGTGGTGCTCATCTTTTGTGCATGGTGATGGTGTTGTGATAATGTGATTAGGGTTCATGCTACAAGCATGTAGCACAAGAGTGTGTATGGATAGGTGTGTGTGTGTGTGTGTGTGTTGAGAGGCGGAAGTGAAAGAAATAAGACCCGGTGGCCTCTACACCAAG
Source organism: Adiantum capillus-veneris (assembly GCF_014529385.1). NCBI lineage: Eukaryota > Viridiplantae > Streptophyta > Polypodiopsida > Polypodiales > Pteridaceae > Adiantum > Adiantum capillus-veneris. Next base: position 8,102,443 of record NC_140953.1, on the reverse strand, counting down.
ACTATGCACAATGGCCTCATCATGGGGAATACACAATAGGGGCACCACCTAGCAAGATATGCGGCTAGGACGCAGACATATACACAATGAAGCATGCGTGGAAAACAATTTCAAGATCCACGCCCAAATGTGGAATGGGGTGGTCAGAGAATAAGGTGAGAGGAGTGGTGAGTGAGTGAGAATTGGCTCGCTACGCATGCATGTAGTAAGCAAGATAACGAGGTCAGGGATACATGCAAGTATGCTCACTTCTCATACAAAAGGTGGCGAATCCGCACACCTTAAGATGGAGGTAGCAAGATGGTAGGAATATGAGAGGGAGAGAGAGAGAGTGTGTGTGTGTGGTAGCGAATCCGCACACCTTAACATAAGCAGAAAAAAAATTGGCAAGGAACAAGCATATACCATACTCACAATGAGATGTATCCAAAGCGACACAAAGTATGGCACCAAGATGGAGTGTGTTGATTGCTTGCAAAAGATGAATACAATAGGTAGCGTATGGCAGGAAAATGAGAAGGGAACAAGATCGTAGGAGGCATAATGGAGAGATGGGAGTTGATGGAGAGGAATATCATGAGTGTGTCCACCCTTCTTCTTCTTGAAATTGTGCCTTCAACCCTTAAGTACAAGTGGTGTGGAGGTGTGGTGCTCATCTTTTGTGCATGGTGATGGTGATGATGATGGTGTTGTGATTATGTGATTAGGGTTCATGCTACAAGCATGTAGCACAAGAGTGTGTATGGATAGGGGTGTGTGTGTGTGTTCTCTCCTCCCAAGTGAGCTCTCATGGCCTCCTTATATAGGGAAGGAGGGAAGGATTTAGCAATATTTCTATTTGAGGTGAGTGTCCCACTTTGGTGACTAGGAAAATGGGGTGCATGTGACTGTGGCTCCCATCTTGTCTCCTCATTATTTAAAATACCAGAGTCAATAGAGAGAGAAGAGAGAATGTGGGTAGGATGTGGAGGATAGGAAATATTTACAATAGTCTAGCTTTGGATAGACATAAGCTTATTAGGGAGAGAAGACAGAGGTAAGAAAATTATAAGAGAGGTTGTCGAAGATGGATATTTGTTGATGAGGATGGATCCTCCAAAAAATGGTGATAGAATTACTCTAGACTAGCCAAGACCTCAATAAAAGAGCCTTGTCTCTTGTAATCATGCTTGAAGACTTGTAGAACCATAGCCATTCTAGAAGGAAGAAAAGTGGGGATGGCCTGTGTCACCATTACACGAGAAAACTGGGGTCCACTACAAAAATCATATCTCCGTGTTCATAACTCCAAAAATTCTGAAAAAAATTGAGTTAAAAGTTGAGATCACGAGCTACATCTTTCATGTTGAACGCTCCTTCAGATTTGGGGTTCTTCTTTACTTAAAAAATTCAGCCAAATAATGTATTATTTGTGGCTGCAAAAGTCTTTTGGTGGTCCCCTTTGAGTGGACTTCTCTCTTGCCTTCAAGTGTAAGCTCCTTCATATGTATGAAAACATGACCTAGAGTGTTGAAAAGATTGGCAATCATCTAGATGGAGGTATTATTGAAATTTGAAAGTGGGGTTGAGGTTTGAAAATGAAAACTAGTGAATAAAATATTTGGTAGAGTGGACTAATATATATACATGAAAAAAATATATTAGAAAATACTAGAATATATATATATTTAATATTTAAGGTCAAAACAAAGAAAGCTTACTTATTATGCTACATCGTGATTGATTAGCATAAGTATTATTTATTTAATAAAGGCTAAAACGTTTGTGAAAAAGGGAAGAAAAAATCAAAAGTAACTTATATAATAGGAAATATTTTTGGTAAAAGAGAAAAAAATATGGGGGGGTTCCCATGCATGGAAAAGCATGCGTCATTAGCCCTCCCCCTAAGGCTAGAGGTATTCATGCCTCTAGCTCTGTTCTTGAGCATGTTGAAATAGAGTAGGATTTCTTCTTGGTGGCTGGTAGATCCTTGTAGGGAATAATGGATCCCTTGGAAGCATGAGGCTCCCCAAAGTTCTTTTCGGTGTCCACTTGGGTCCCACACTAAGCGTAAATCCATTGTATGCAATAATGTCCTCTTCAGAAGATCACACTTATAATGATTCTTGAGTCCACAAGTTGCACAAGAATTAACTCTTGCATAAGTGATAGAAGGTATGGAAAGAACTTGATCAGTCCTTGAAAGTATTCCAAAGCGGGACCATGCATGGCTTCCTCGTCCAGACACATAGCCAAAAGGGAGTAAGAAACTATAATCCTCATATCTTGCTTGTTTTCCTTCTTCATGCCAAATTGATAGAGACCTGTTGCCCACATGGATAGATTGCATGGTTGATGCCTGTTGCACAAGAGAGCCCACCATGTACAAAAGATAAACTGCAAACCACATTTTGAAAAATGACTCCATGTTACCACTAGTATGCAAAACCATTCTTCCTTGATTGATGTGTCCTAGATTGATTCCACTGGTTGTTGATGTGAATCCTTCCACTCTTGTCGCAACCCAATTTAAAGAGCTTCCCAAATTAATGTTACACACAATGTTCACAGTTAGAAAGGAAAACCTAAAGTGCCAGTAGACCTCAATTGCATTTCTCTGCATGAGTCTTTCACCAATCTCGTGCCATAGGGGTAGTTGAAGTGTCTTCACCACTTTCACATGTGGTTGAAAATTTGAAGGGTCCACCTTGTTGTGGTTGAATGTGAGGCCCATTACCTCAATGGAGCTATCACTTCCTTCACTCCCTGTTGATTCCTCCTCTGAAGTGGTTGAAGAGTCACTACTAGAAAACTCATCCATAGAGGTTTCTAGATCCGTGTCGCATTGCCGACCTTTCTTCATGTCGTAAAGTATTGGCCTCCCTTTTGCATCCTTCATCTGGATTATGCCGATGTCCCAGTCCTGCTTAGCTCTCATAGCCATAAGCCAAGGCCTCCCTAGAATGATAGGGTAGCCCTCCCCTTTGTGTGGCATGACAAAGATGTCCACATATACCTCGGTGTTGAATGCCTTTATCCTAACTGCATTTATGACACCAACACATTGAACTTTTAAATTATTTGCCATTTTGGCTCGGCATGGTGCCGGCCGACTCACCTATAAACCCAAACGGTGCATCATTTTTTCACTCATGACGCATATTTGTGCGCCACCATCGATGTAGATATTGGAGATGTGTTGCCCTTTTATGTAAGCATCCATCACTGGTAGTATGTCGTCTAGATTCCTCCCGGAGATAGCCCCAGCTATCTTTGGCTTTGGTCACCTCGTGTTAACCATCTTTGTCCATTGTCTCCTCACCCTAGGTGCTAGGTGGAGTAACTGGGGCCAGGTGATTTTTGGGCCCTGCACATAAACATCTTGAACCAAATCATATGGTTTAGAACATTCACCCAAAGAGAAATCTACAATGTCAATTTTACGTTGTGACTTGGACGGCTTTTTGCTAGATTCCCCTTTAGTCTTCATCTTTTCTTCCTTTTGGGAAGATTCACCATGCCTAGCGCGTTTTACCCCAATGGAATCTATTCCTTTAACATTGGTCTTATCCTCCTCCACTTTCTCCTTTCCCTTACCTTCAAGAGTGATGATGCTTACTATTTGATTGCCAACTGGTGGTGGGGGTAAGGGTGGAATGAGAGGTTGTGGTGGTGGTGGTGGTGGTTGTGGTTGAATGGGTGGTTGTAGGATTTGCATGGGTGGTGCTTGTCGTGGTGCCCTCGGTGGTGGTGGTCTTGCTCTCAGTGGTGAAACATGGTTTTGCCTGGCTCCTCTGTTGAAATTCTGCCTCCTTGGGTGTGGACAGTAGTACATGCCATGACCATTCTCCCCACAATTGTAGCAGTGGTAGTCTTGGTTTTGCCTTCGTTGTCCTCTCCCTTGCTCTTGGTTGCGATTGTGTGCATGCCCTTGTTGTATCAAATGGACTGAGAGATTCTCAAGTTGATTGGTGATTCGGTTGAGCAGGTCTTGCTGATCTTCAATTGGTTCTTGTGGTTGAATCCTCTGGGCGACTGTTGTAGGTGGTGCTAGAGGTGGTGGGGTCCTAACGGCTTCCTCTCCATCGATATTCCTGGCTTGTAGGCGCAACTTCTTGTCTTTAAGGCGGGCCACTTCAACTGCTAGCTCATACATTGCAGGAAACCTTCCCTTCACCTTCTCTTTAAGAGTTGGCCATAACCCATCCACAAACCGATCCTTCTTTAGGAAATCAGGTGCCCCCTCATCCTCTCTTAGCGATGCAACCCATCGCCCCCATAAATCTACAAACTTTGACTCATATGATGCGTATTCTAGCATACTGCCCTGCTTCAACTCTGTCAACAATTGCCATAGTTTCTCCGATGTTGTGCCCTCTCCAAAATGCTTAATAAGTCCCACCGTTCCTTGGTTTCTTGTGCCAAGGCATTGTACCATGATCTTGCCTCCACCTTCATTAGAAGTGGGAAGATGCGCAAGCGCAAAGCATCATCATCTCTCGCAGAGATGACACATGCTATTTTCAAGTTGTCTAGAAAGTCTGCAGCATCCTCGCCCACCTTACCAGTAAAGGTTGGAAATGCTACACTTGCCATGATTACTGAGAGATCTCTAGAAAGACACACTTCTTAACTTGCAAAATTTTTTCTTCTTTACAAGGAGGCGTGTATACCCTATTATACTAGGACATAGATTAAAACTTCAAACGGTACATTGCCTTGTACCAAAGGTAAAACAAATGGCTGATATGATGCCAAAACCTCAAAAAAAAACAGCTCCCCACCCGGCATGGTGTCAATGACGTGCTGGTAGTGAATCTTCAAGTCCAATATTACCTTGATTGAGCGTACACATGTCGGTATGTGTGATCTGTCTTGAGGTAGGTTGTCCTGATTCATGTGAAGCTTAGAGGTGCTTAGTCACTGTCCAAGCTTGTAGGAGAGGGTGGTGTTCTTTCCTGAAACAAACTCAGTAGATCCCTAGTTTCTCTAGTGAGAGTGTGAGCCAATGCTTCTGTTATCTGTGCTACAGCATCAGGTGCGACTTGAAAGCTGACTATGATAATTACCTCGGTGACTTGAGTTACCCGATTCTCAAAGTAGAATAGTGTTGATTCTCTATTGTGCAGAGCGCCTTCCATTTTGTTGGTTGTTGGTTGGTTGTAGGTTGCGGACATGGTTTCCACCTTCTCCTTCTTCTTCTTGGTACTTGGCCTATGTATATCCACTGGGTTTGGCGCGTTGGTTGACTCTCCCACTTCAAATCGATTACCGTTACGCCTGGCACTCGAGCTTCGATGGAGATGCGCAGTTCGTCTAGTTGTGCTTGGAGCTCTTCTTCTTCTGTCGTCCAGTTAGAAAAATCCTTCATACTCATTCATCCATTCACAATAGTTTAGGGTTTTCAGTCTTGTAAACTGAAGGGTTTCAAGAGACCTCCTCCGTGGGGGCACCAAATGAGAGGCGGAAGTGAAACAAAATAGACCCGATGGCCTCTACACCAAGACTATGCACAATGGCCTCATCATGGGGAATACACAATAGGAGCACCACCTAGCAAGATATGCGGCTAGGACGCATACATATACACAATGAAGCATGCGTGGAAAACAATTTCAAGATCCACGCCCAAATGTGGAATGGGGTGGTCGGAGAATAAGGTGAGAGGAGTGGTGAGTGAGTGAGAATGGGCTCGATACGCGTGCATGTAGTAAGGAAGAAAACGAGGTCAGGGATACATGCAAGTATGCTCACTTCTCATACAAAAGGTGGCGAATCCGCACACCTTAAGATGGAGGTAGCAAGATGGTAGGAATATGAGAGGGAGAGAGAGAGTGTGTGTGTGTGTGGTGGCGAATCCGCACACCTTAACATAAGCAGGAAAAAAAATGGCAAGGAACAAGCATATACCATACTCACAATGAGATGTATCCAAAGCGACACAAAGTATGGCACCAAGATGGAGTGTGTTGATTGCTTGCAAAAGATGAATACAATAGGTAGCGTATGGCAGGAAAATGAGAAGGGAACAAGATCGTAGGAGGCATAATGGAGAGATGGGAGTTGATGGCGAGGAATATCATGAGTGTGTCCACCCTTCTTCTTCTTGAAATTGTGCCTTCAACCCTGAATTACAAGTGGTGTGGAGGTGTGGTGCTCATCTTTTGTGCATGGTGATGGTGATGATGATGGTGTTGTGATTATGTGATTAGGGTTCATGCTACAAGCATGTAGCACAAGAGTGTGTATGGATAGGTGTGTGTGTGTGTGTTCTCTCCTCCCAAGTGAGATCTCATGGCCTCCTTATATAGGGAAGGAGGGAAGGATTTAGCAATATTTCTATTTGAGGTGAGTGTCCCACTTTGGTGACTAGGAAAATGGGGTGCATGTGACTGTGGCTCCCATCTTGTCTCCTCATTATTTAAAATACCAGAGTCAATAGAGAGAGAAGAGAGAATGTGGGTAGGATGTGGAGGATAGGAAATATTTACAATAGTCTAGCTTTGGATAGACATAAGCTTATTAGGGAGAGAAGAGAGAGATAAGAAAATTATAAGAGAGGTTGTCGAAGGTGGATATTTGTTGATGAGGATGGATCCTCCAAAAATGGTGATAGAATCACTCTAGAATTGCCAAGACCTCATTAAAAGAGCCTTGTCTCTTGTAATCATGCTTGAAGACTTGTAGAACCATAGCCATTCTAGAGGGAAGAAAACTAGGGATGGCATGTGTCACCATTACATGAGAAAACTGGGGTCCACTACAAAAATCATAGCTCCGCGTTCATAACTCCAAAAATTCTGAAAAACTTTGAGCTAAAAGTTGAGCTCACGAGCTACATCTTTCATGTTGAACGCTCCTTCAGATTCGGGGTTCTTCTTTACTTAAAAAGTTCAGCCAAATAATGTATTATTTGTGGCTGCAAAAGTCTTTTGGTGGTCCCCTTTGAGTGGACTTCTCTCTTGCCTTCAAGTGTAAGCTCCTTCATGTGTATGAAAACATGACCTAGAGTTTTGAAAAGAGTGGCAATCATCTAGATGGAGGTATTATTGAAATTTGAAAGTGGGGTTGAGGTTTGAAAATGAAAACTAGTGAATAAAATATTTGGTAGGGTGGAATAATACATGTATTAGAAAATACTAAATATATATAATGTAATTTAGAATATATATATTTAATGCTTAAGATCAAAAGAGAGATCAACAAAGAAAGCTTACTTATTTATGCTACATCGTGATTGATTAGCATAAGTCTTATTTATTTAATAAAGGCTAAAACGTTTGTGAAAAAGGAAAGAAAAATCAAAAGTAACTTATATAATAGGAAATATTTTTGGTAAAAGAGAAAAAGTATATGGGGGGGTTCCCATGCATGGAAAAGCTTGCCTCATTAGCCCTCCCCCTAAGGCTAGAGGTATTCATGCCTCTAGCTCTTCTTCTGGAGCATGTTGAAATAGAGTAGGATTTCTCCTTGGTGGCTGGTAGATCCTTGTAGGGAATAATGGATCCCTCGGAAGCGTGAGGCTCCTCAAAGTTCTTTTCGACGTCCACCTGGGTCCCACACTAAGCGTAAATCCATTGTATGCAATAATGCCTTCTTCAGAAGATCACACTTATAATGATTCTTGAGTCCATAAGCTGCACAAGAATTAACTCTTGCATAAGTGATAGAAGATATGGAAAGAACTTGATTAGTCCTTGAAAGTATTTCAAAGCGACACTATGCATGGCTTCCTCGTCTAGACACATAGCCTAAAGGAAGCAAGAAGCCATAATCCTCATATCTTGCTTGTTGTCCTTCTTCATGCCAAATTGATAGACACCTGTTGCCCACATGGATAGATTGCATGGTTGATGCCTGTTGCACAAGGGAGCCCACCATGTACGAAAGATAAACTGCAAACCACATTTTGAAAAATGACTCCATGTTACCACTCGTATGCAAAACCATTCTTCCTTGATTGGTGTGTCCTAGATTGATTCCACTGGATGTTGATGTCAATCCTTCCACTCTTGTCGCAACCCAACTTAACACTAGGTTGGTAAACTAACAGGACATAAAAGTGTCCTTTCAGGGTTTTGAAAAAAACCTCCAAAACCATAGTAGATCCACTCATTTTGTAAAATCCTTTCATGAGGTTATAGTTCAAGGCCTAGTACACATGGAAAAAATAAGAAACTTGTAAAATTTCTCATCTTTTGGTTACACCAAGCCTCCAAAGTTGATGGACCAGTGGATTTTCATCAAAACATTCATTTCTTATGTTTTGTTGCATAAAAATAAGATTAGGGATTTTTGTAGGACTGGAGATAAATTCCCTAGTTAACTTCAATGGGTTGGTGATCAGAACATATGATTGCTTCTCACTTACTATTTTTTGTTTTGCCAAAATAAATAGGTACAAAAAAATTGAATTTTTACCATTCTGCAAACCTATCATCAAAGTTTCTATAGCCACGCTCAATACAAATAATATATGCATGTTTTATTAGTTCTCTATTGTCCTTTATGTTCATAAGGAGTCATGGAGCATGTCAAAAGAATAATACATCTCTTACCAAGGGGAATCTTGGGGACAAAGATGAAGTGCTAAAAACAGCAAACATGAAAAAACTGGGTTCAACATTATGAGTTGTAGAATCCCATAGAAACTATTTAATATCTAGCCAAATTTGATCCTTATGACTAGATATGGTTACTACCTACAAAAGGCATGTAGTTGTCACAATAAACTAACAATATTGAAAAATCTATACTTGATATACTAGAATGTTTCGTTTTCTTCTATAATTGAAAAAATCAACCATCGTTGTGTACTATGCAAAATAGGGTATTAGGTGTCCCAAAATGGCAAGGAATATTAGCTTTATGTTACAATACGCGACATAGAAAATCAAAAATGCATTTGGATATCATGAAATCCACCAAAAAATCATAGAAGAGCTAAAATTGGCTAAAAAATAAGATTTGACAATTTTTGTAATTTGGTAATAACTTACAACTTTAATATTTATTTCTTCCTAGAAGCATCAGGACATGTTAAGGACTACTAAAGATAGTTCTCCAGCATTATAGACCTCATAAAATGAATTCTAGAGTGGTATAGTTGCAAAAGTTGAAAAAAGCCAAAAACAGGACCCGTTTTTTCACACAGCTTAGGTTGTGAAATGTTGTGCAAGGACAAGGTTAAAGATGAAATTGATATTCCAAAAAAATGTCGAGTTTTTTTCAGCTCACGAGAAATCTTTCTAGATATATAGCACCTCAAAATCCATTTTGAAACTCTTTACATAATTCAAGGAAAATGGTCATTTAACAGGACATAAAAGTGTCCCATTACCAACCTAGTGTTAAAGAGCTTCCCAAATTAATGTTACACACAATGTTCACAATTAGAAAGGAAAACCTAAAGTGCCAGTAGACCTCAACTGCATTTCTCTGCATGAGTCTTTCTCTAGAAAGGACTTGCCAAGTGGTCGTCAATATAACTTTTGGTCATCTTCCACCAATCTCATGCCATAGGGGTAGTTGAAGTGTCTTCACCACTTTCACCTGTGGTTTCAAATTTGAAGGGTCCACCTTGTTGTGGTTGAATGTGAGACCCATTACCTCAATGGAGCTATCACTTCCTTCATTCCCTGTTGACTCCTCCTCTAAAGTGGTTGAAAAGTCACCACTAGAAAACTCATCCATAGAGGTTTCTAGATCCATGTCGCATTGCCGACCTGTCTTCATGTCGTAAAGTATTGGCCTCCCTTTTGCATGCTTCATTTGGATTATGCCGCTGTCCCAGTCTTGCTTAGCTCTCATAGCCATAAGACAAGTCCTCCCTAGAATGATAGGGTAGCCCTTCCCTTTGTGTGGCATGACAAAGATGTCCACATCTACCTCGGTGTTGAATGCCTTTATCCTAACTGCATTTATAACACCAACACATTGAACTTTTAAATTATTTGCCATTTTGGCTTGGCATGGTGCCGGCCGACTCACCTCTAAACCCAAACGGTGCATCATTTTTTCACTCATGACGCATATTTGTGTGCCACCATCGATGTAGATATTGGAGATGTGTTGCCCTTTGATGTAAGCATCCATCACTGGTAGTATGTCATCTAGATTCCTCCCAGAGATAGCCCCAGCTATCTTTGCCTTTGGTCGTCTAGTGCTAACCATCTTTGTCCATTGTCTCCTCACCCTAGGTGCTAGGTGGAGTAACTGGGGCCAGGTGATTTTTAGGCCCTGCACAAAAACATCTTGAACCAAATCATATGGTTTAGAACATTCACCCAAAGAGAAATCTACAATGTCAATTTTACGTCGTGATTTGGACGGCTTTTTGCTAGATTCCCCTTTAGTCTTCATCTTTTCTTCCTTTTGGGAAGATTCACCATGCCTAGCGCGTTTTACCCCCATGGCATCTACTTCTTTATCCTTGGTCTTATCCTCCTCCACTTTCTCCTCTCCTTTACCTTCAAGACTGATGACGCTTACTGTTTGATTGCCAACTGGTGGTGGGGGTAAGGGTGGAATAAGAGGTTGTGGTGGTGGTGGATGTCATTGAATAGGTGGTTGTAGGATTTGCACGGGTGGTGCTTGTTGTGGTGCCCTCGGTGGTGGTGGTCTTCCTCTCGGTGGTGAAACCTGGTTTTGCCTGCCTCCTCTATTGAAATTCTGCCTCCTTGGGTGTGGACAGTAGTACATGCCATGACCATCCTCCCCACAATTGTAGCAGTGGTATTCTTGGTTTTGCCTTCGTTGTCCCCTCCCTTGCTCTTGGTTGCGATTGTGTGCATGCCCTTGTTGTATCAAATGGACTGAGAGATTCTCAAGTTTATTGGTGATTCGGTTGAGCAGGTCTTGCTGATCTTCAATTGGTTCTTGTGGTTGAATCCTGTGGGCGGCTGTTGTAGGTGGTGCTAGAGGTGGTCGGGTCCTAACGGCTTCCTCTTCATCGATATTCCTGGCTAGTAGGCGCAACTTCTTGTCTATAAGGCGGGCCACTTCAACTGCTAGCTCATACGTAGCAGGAAACCTTCCCTTCACCTTCTCTTTAAGAGTTGGCCATAACCCAGTCACAAACCGATCTTTTTTTAGGAAATCAGGTGCCCCCTCATCCTCTCTTAGTGATGCAACCCATCACCCCCATAAATCTACAAACTTTGACTCATATGATGCGTATTCCAGCATACTGCCGTGCTTCAACTCTGTCAACAATTGCCATAGCTTCTCTGATGTTGTGCCCTCTCCAAAACGCTTGACAAAGGCTGCTCTTAATAAGTCCCACCGTTCTTTGGTTTCTTGTGCCAAGGCATTGTACCATGATCTTGCCTCCACCTTCATTAGAAGTGGGAAGATGCACAAGAGCGAAGCCTCATCATCTCTCGCAAAGATGACACATGCTATTTCCAATTTGTCTAGAAAGTCTGCAGCATCCTCACCCACCTTACCAGTAAATGTTGGAAATGCTACACTTGCCATTGTGAGAGTGAGAAAATTAACTCGACTTAGATTTTTTTTTTCTTTTATTTTATAGAGATTCAATACATGGCAAGGATGAAAATAACTACATCAAAAGACACTTCATGATTAATCATAGGGAGGATAAAGGGTAGAGAAGAGGTGTTTATCTCTTGCAGTCGTTCTCTACCAAACATGGTTGTAATGATCTACTGATAAAACATCTTGCAGTCCAAGATTACTTTGATTGATTGAATTTGTTGTGGTGCATAAGTTTGGTTCCTTGTAAAAGGTTGATGTGCTGGGTCCATCACATAATAATTCGAAAAGGCTCTCTCCTTTGTGGTGGAAGGTTATAGTCAGAGGTGTAGAGCTCTTGGTATTCGAGGTCAGATTTATAGTACCACAGGACAAGGTTGTCTTCGTCTTCTAGCTCTAGGACTGTCCCTCTAGCAAGCTCTTGGAAAAGCTTGAACTCTCTCTCTTTGAGCAACTTCACTTTCCTGCAAGATAGAGTGCCATCTAGTGTATACACAGGTGTGATGAGGTATGTGGTGAGTCTTACCACTTGTATTAATCCAAGTTGGATGAATACATAGAAAGCTGTAAAGTCGTCATCATAGCCTTGATTCACAAGCAACACCCCTTGAAGGTGGAGGGTCTTGTCTTTCCGCCAAGCAAAACCAGCGTCAAAGACCTTGTCGATGACAAGCTCCGCCACTTCACTCGGTAGACGACATAGAATCCATGCTGCTGTTTCTAGTTCCTGGCTCATGAGATGAGAGTGAGGTATAGAAAGAATTTGGAGGATTTACCCTTTTGTTTTGGAGACAGGGTGATTGTCGGAGCTGGAAAATCCTTGAATCTTTTGGTGCAAGGGAGAGGGAGGGACCACGCGTTCGTAGTAGCTTCCTCAAGTTGTGAAGGCTTGTTGTGGGCGTAGGTGGAATAGGTGGCAAAGATGGGGACGTAGATGTAGAGAAGCCTAGTGATACTTGAAAGCCTACCGTTGTGAGAACGCCTATGTGGATGTCGAGGGAGAAAATGATGGCCTTTTCTTCACCTTGGGTCGCACTCATGTCGAAGGTACCGTTTTTTGGCTACAATGTGAGCATGATGCAACTTGTGCCTTGCTTTTACGCTTGCGGCAATGATGAGAAATGTAAACAATCTCAGTAGGGAAAGAGGATCTTACCACTTCTTCTATGCTAACAATACAACACCCTGGCAAGAGTGTCTTGATGACTTGCGTCAAACCTGATTGAAGCTCCTCCTCTTCAGTGGTCCAATTAGAGAATTCAACAAGCCACTCGTCCATGAAGAGAAGTAAACATGTCAGCCTTGTAAACTGAAGGTTTCAAGAGCCTTCCTCAGTGCGCGCCCCAAATGAGAGGCAGAAGTGAAAAAATAGACCCGGTGGCCTCTACACCACGACTATGCACAATGGCCTCATCATGGGGAATACGCAATAGGGGCACCACCTAGCAACATATGCGGCTAGGACGCATACATATACGCAATGAAACATGCCATGGAAAAAAATTTCAAGATCCACACCCAAATGTGGAATGGGGTGGTCAGAGAATAAGGTGAGAGGAGTGGTGAGTGAGTGAGAACGCGCTCGCTACTCGTGCATGTAGTAAGGAATATAACGAGGTCAGGGATACATGCAAGTATGCTCACTTCTTATACAAAAGGTGGCGAATCCGCACACCTCAAGATGGAAGTAGCAAGATCATAGGAATATGAGAGGGACAGAGAGTGTGTGTGTATTTTGGGGAATCCGCACACCTTAACATAAGCAGAAAAAACAATGGCAAGGAACAAGCATATACCATACTTACAATGAGATGTATCCAAAGCGACACAAAGTATGGCACCAAGATGGAGTGTGTTGATTACTTGCAAAACATGAATACAATAGGTAGCGTATGGCAGGAAAATGAGAAGGGAACAAGATCGTAGGAGGCATAATGGAGAGATGGGAGTTGATGGCGAGGAATATCATGAGTGTGTCCACCCTTCTTCTTCTTGAAATTGTGCCTTCAACCCTTAATTACAAGTGGTGTGGAGGTGTGGTGCTCATCTTTTGTGCATGGTGATGGTGATGATGATGGTGTTGTGATAATGTGATTAGGGTTCATGCTACAAGCATGTAGCACAAGAGTGTGTATGGATAGATGTATGTGTGTGTGTGTGTGTGTGTGTGTGTTTAGTGAGCTCTCATGGCCTCCTTATATAGGGAAGGAGGGAAGGTTTTAGCAATATTTATAATTGAGGTGAGTGTCCCACTTTGGTGACTAGGAAAATGGGGTGCATGTGACTGTGGCTCCCATCTTGTCTCCTCATTATTTAAAATACCAGAGTCAATAGAGAGAGAAGAAGAGAGAATGTGGGTAGGATGTAGAGGATAGGAAATATTTACAATAGTCTAGCTTTGGCTAGACATAAGCTTCTTAGGGAGAGAAGAGAGAGGTAAGAAAATTATAAGAGAGGTTGTCGAAGGTGGATATTTGTTGATGAGGATGGATCCTCCAAAAATGGTGATAGAATCACTCTAGACTTGCCAAGACCTCATTAAAAGAGCCTTGTCTCTTGTAATCATGCTTGAAGACTTGTAGAACCATAGCCATTCTAGAGGAAAGAAAACTAGGGATGGCATGTGTCACCATTACATGAGAAAACTGGGGTCCACTACAAAAATCAAAGCTCCGCGTTCATAACTCCAAAAAATTTGAAAAACTTTGAGCTAAACGTTGAGATCACGAGCTACATCTTTCATGTTGATCGCTCCTTCAGATTCGGGGTTTTTCTTTACTTAAAAAATTCAGCCAAATAATGTATTATTTGTGGCTGCAAAAGTCTTTTGGTGGTCCCCTTTGAGTGGACTTCTCTCTTGCCTTCAAGTGTAAGCTCCTTCATGTGTATGAAAACATGACCTAGAGTTTTGAAAAGAGTGGCAATCATCTAGATGGAGGTATTATTGAAATTTGAAAGTGGGGTTGAGGTTTGAAAATGAAAACTAGTGAATAAAATATTTGGTAGGGTGGAATAATATATATACATGAAAAATATATTAGAAAATACTAAATATATATAATGTAATTTAGAATATATATATTTAATGCTTAAGATCAAAAGAGAGATCAACAAAGAAAGCTTACTTATTTATGCTATATCCTGATTGATTAGCATAAGTCTTATTTATTTAATAAAAGCTAAAACGTTTGTGAAAAAGGGAAGAAAAATCAAAAGTGACTTATATAATAGGAAATATTTTTGGTAAAAGAGAAAACATATATGGGGGGGTTCCCATGCATGGAAAAGCTTGCCTCACCTCGAACTTGAGGCCGGATTGGGAACCATTGGTTGGTATCCCAACACACCTGCTCAATCTTCTTTTTAGTTTTTCGGCTTTTCACAAACTTTGGGATGCAAACAAGCCATAAAGTTTTCCAATTTAAAGTACTTACCCCTATTAGCCAATTGCATGGCTACTACAAAGTCCCTCTAGAACTCTTCAAAGCGGGAGGAAAACACCAAACTCCTCATTCACATCCTACTTAAAATTCTTCAACCTTGCGTCCAAATTGACAGGAGATATCTCTTTACAAAAATCATACAGAAAAGGGGTCCACAACGCCGGCCACATAAGTCTTGGCTCTCCTTCCAAGGTATAGAACCATGTCTTTGCTCTTCCCCGCATCAGTAGCAGAATCGTTTGCATTTTGCTATCTTCATTTGGCATATGCAATGATAACATATACAACTCAAAATCGGCCATCCACTCTTCCAGATCTTCTTCTCCAGCAAAACCCGGTCCATAACTGTGCGCTTCCATCTTTCCTTGATGGAAATAATTTTCTTTGATCACAACCGACGAGCAATCACTTGCTCCTCAATGGGGGTACCACAAGATGGAGAGGGGGAATGAAGTCCACACCCGACACACAACACAAAGCCTCCCTACAACTCACGGTATCCACAACACCCCTAACCTCTCAAATACACCTTCAAATTGGCTAATTTGGACTAATAGACCCACGTTAGCACACAGAACAACTATCTCATACCTTGCAGAAACACCTTTCAACATAAATGCACCCACACTACTCAACTCACCCTTTTCGGCTCCCAAAACACCCCAGTTCTCCCCACTTGGTAGCACACTTCAAGCAAAAACAAGGATCTATCTAGCTCATGCAATCAAATGAAGCTTCATTTAGAATGCTCTTGCATTGTTACCACTTGGCACATTTGATTTTTTTGGAAACTGCATGGTACCTCTCTCTACCCAATTTGGCCACCCTTGCACTTACCCTCTTGGGACTTTGGGAATTCCCTCTAGATCTTTGAACACTATCACTTCATTGCATGTGGTGGGACTGCCTCCCTTGGCCAGCTTTGGGACTCTCTCTCCCTCTCTTCTATCATCTGCCGCGGGACCCTCCCCCTGTTGAGCAATAGCGACATCGCTATTGGGGGGGGGGGGGGGGGGGGGGGGGGTCCCCCTTTACCTTCAAAAATTTTTGGTGGCCTTGGGCCTGCGGGACTAGTCCCTTAAGGGCTACCACATCATCACTGCCGACAACCATGACAGCAACACCGTCGACCATCGGCTACTGCCAATGCCGCACCACCACAACCTTCCAACAACACCACCATGTGCCATTGGCATCACCAACACAGATCCGCAAGGACCCACCATCGCTTTGCTCAAGGGGGAGCTCCCCTTGCCTCAGGTACCTCAAGTGACCTCACGCTTTGCCGCACTTCAAAATTCCCCGAGATCCCGGAACCGAGACCCTCGAACCAAGGCCACAAAAAACAAGAAAGTCATCTGCAATCAATCTCGAAAAAATGCACCCGATTAGTCGGTGTTTGGTATCTGCAAATCTCCTGCATAGTTTCTTATGTACCTTCATGAAACATGGCAAATAATTCCCCAAGTCAAGCTGTAGATAGCATTATCTTTACCCTGATATTGTCCATCCCATGGGTCTCCTATTATATGAGCTTATATGGTTCTAGGACCCAAGGCATCATAGATTATAGACTCTTGATTATATCTACGTGCATTTTGGTCATGATAGATGCTTGTCTGGTCACAATGTTGAAGCTTGACTTTTGATAAATGTGAGATTTTCTTTGGATAGATTTTTGGGTTCACTCGGGTAATGTCATTCAGCTCTAGAGAGGATGGACTATGATGAATCATTTCCTCTCAGATATATCACTGTAAATAATTCTATGAGCTGGTATGTAGGCACTTTCGATTTGGTTTACTCTTTTTTCAACAAAATCTGATTTTTTATATGTCGCTCACGACTCAGCTTCGTCTTGCCTTGATTGTAATGCTTTCTTTCTTTTTTTCGATGTGCTTCTGGCTTCTTCTGCTCAATTGCTCGTCTTTTGTATTTGCTTATGGCGTGTAAATTCCTCCTTGATTTTTTTGCTTTTTTTTGTACCTCCCCCTTTTTTATATGTGTATTGTTTTTGTGGAATTTTTGAATTTTCTACTTTTTTGGTATTTTGTGATTTTTCTGTAATGTTTTTGATAAATTTTTTATTTTTATGAATAATTTTAAAGTTTTTATTTTTATGGATATTTTGGAGTGTTTCTAGGAGTTTCCTAATTTTTTGAAATTTTTGTGACTTTTCTATTTTTTATGAGTTTTAAAATCTTTTTTTTGTTTTTTTAAATTGTGTGGTTGATTTTTTTCTTATTTTCTATATTTTTTGGCTTTTGAGTGATTTTCTATTTTTTGGACTATTTTTATATGTTTTTGTAATTAAATTTTTTTAATAAATGAATTTTCTCCTTTTTTTCTTTTTTATTGATGTTTTTCTAAATTTACTAAAAACAAAAAAATTAACTAAATAACTAAAAAACTACTTAAATTAAACAATAATAAAAAACCTCTTACCTTATCTTGGCAGCGTTGACTTGCGCACACTAGGGCGACACACCCTGCATGACACTCCTTGTCTACTTGCACTCCTTGCTCTATTGAGCCAGTGATCTACTCTGGTATTTCAGATTTCACTCTTCATGTCCGAGTTGTTGCTTCTCCATTGTGCACTCCTCTCCCTACTTCTCCCATCTTCACTCCTACCACAATCACTATCTCCCACACCCCGCATGCAGTTATCTCTTTCCCGATACCTATCTCAGCTACAGATGCATGATACTAACTCACCAGTTGTGCCACTGGCAAGCCCTATACCACTAGGCACCTCAGTGGGATCTTCAGGGTAGCGGACTCTACCTCGCTCTTTTGGCTCTCTGGGGAGATACTAGAAGAGTCCATGAATGCTATTGCTACCATTTTTTAATGAGCCGACTTCAGTTAACAAAAGATGCTAAAGGCCCAAGCCTTATGAGTGCACATCAGGGACAGATACAAAGAAGTAGTGAAGATTGGAGTTACACATTTTTTACATTGTCCCAAAATGGCCATGTATCGTAATTTCCCAATTTATTTCAAGCCATTTCTCAATGGGAGTTTCAAGTTGTAAATAATAGGTTAGTTAGTGTGCCTTAGTGGCAGATGCAATAAGTGTTGGAGCCCTAAAGGCCTTGGGAACCCAAACATTGCATATTTTTACCCTAGGTATATAAGATAGTGTGTAAATGCAATTAGGGTTCTTAGTCTCGTTGGTTGAGACCACTCTTTGGTGAGAGCTCATGAGGTGTGTGGCTATGGATTCCTTGAGATTCTCCTTGCTCATGTGACTTTGTTAACACTAATCAATGATTAATTATCTTTCACTATGCCTCTCTCATACTCTCTTGTAATTGCTAATGATGCTTTGATTAGCTAGATCATAACTAATTAGTGGTTAATCTTGCTCTAATCTTGTGTGATGCCCTCTACTCTTTGTGCATGCATGAAGGTTTGATTGGAGTATGGATGCTCAAAAGATCTATGTGTGTGCGCTTATGATTAGTGTGTTGCATAATGGGATTAGTGATGTGTGCATTGTTGCAATCATTAGTGTGTGTGATTGGGTTGATTTGAGATGAAGAGAAGTGGATGTGGAGATTGCCAGACATCATGCCTTAGCTGGACTCCTTAGGCCAAGAAGCTCACTTCATAGGGTCACCATTTGTCTTGCCATGATTAGATCACTAATTCGTGAGTGTTTACATTCCCTATCTGGGTAGTTCATCACTCCCCATTGATAGTTATTGTTGTTCATTGGAGCTATGCTATGATGGTACCCTCAACATTTGGCATGATTGTCGGGGGACGATGGACTACGCGTGTAATTGTGGTAAAATAGAATAGGTTTTCTCACTAATTTCACTTATATTCTTGTTGTTTTGTGCATTTTGGATGTGTGTGCATATGGCAATGTGTTCAATTTTCCCTAATTTATTACCAAATCTTGCTAATCGTGCGTCTACACACTCTAATTTCACACTAACTCCTTACTAATTTTTTTATTTTTTGCTAGCAACGACGAAATCGGTCTACACATCATGTAATCGGCAATTGGATGGTGCCATTGGATTCAACATTGTGCGATATGCCTAGCCATTGTCAAGATTGTGATGTTGAGCTTTTGATTTTGTGCATTTGCATGCCGTTGTAATGCCAAATTTTTCATAGAATCAAATGTGTAAGTTGATGGTTCATGTGCTAATGTGCATTGTTGATTTGCTTAATTGTATGCTTGAATGGTCAATTGCAATTGTGTGTGCTAAAATCAAGTGTGTGTGCACTATTTTGCCCTTCTGCGTGCACCTCAAAATCAATGTGCGCATAACGGTTTGGTTAATGTGATGATTGATTTCTTTTGTGTTCATGCCAAATTAGAGATTTGTGTGCATAAAATGCAATTTGACATGATTAACACTTGTGTGTGCACCTAAAAGTTGGTAAAAACTGCCAATTATTAGTGTGTGTGTGTGTGTGTGCGCCTAAAAAGTGATTAATGTGTAAGATTAAATCAATGTTTCATTGATGTGCATAAAGGTTAAGTGCTACGTTTTTTTTCTCAAAATAAGGATTTACACACTCCAAATGCGTCAATGTTTTACCTAAAATTGCCGGTTTAATTGCCTAGTTTTGGTTTTTATCGGCAAAATGAACTAGCAATTGAATCGATGTGATTATTGAGTTTTCATTATATGGCACCATTCCTCTTATGTGTGGGAAGTTGTTTTAAAAAAATTGGTATTTTATGGATATTTCTTTAATTTATTGCTATTTTTTGCATTAATTTCTAATTAATTCTATAAAAATTTGATAATTTGCGATCTTGATGAGATGTTTTGTGTGTGTAATTATGGCATGATTTGAGTGTTTTGCTTCCCTCATTTGTTGAGTTTTCAACGTTTCGCTATTTTCGCAGATCGAGTTGTAGATTTCATCATAATTGGCGTTTTTTACAACAACTGATGTCTTTGGCTTGCTTGTGCATATTGAAAGTGTTTGAATGTAATTGCCAATGATTTTTATGAGGTTTGTAGAATTTCTTAGGAATTGTTTAAAAAATTTTTGTAAGTTTTGGATTTGTAGGTGATTTTTAGCGTTTTCGGCTAATTTTGGTAGTTTTGGCGGCTTCGTGGTGAGAACTCACTCTTGTTGCTAGTAAGGGTTAATCAAGTGAACAAAAAAATCCTTCCCCATCCAAAAATTACAATTAATAGCCTTCTCTCTCCCCTCCCCACTCCCTCATCCTCTCCTTTTCTCTCCGATTCATAACCCCCTCTCTCTAATCCCCCTTTTCTCTCTCTCCCTCTTGGGTAGAAAGTGTGATTAATACCTCACACACATGCACACACACACAAAAAAAAGTCCTTTCAGTGTAGTAAGACTTCCTCTCTCTCTCTCTCTCTCTCTCTCTCTCTCTCTCTCTCTCTCTCTCTCTCTCTCTCTCTCTGTGCATCATCTCCCTCTTCTCTTCCGTTGCCCTGCGCATTGCTCTGCGGTATACTGGGATGGCAATCTTTGATACTAGCAATGGAAATAGTGACTTGATAGCGGGAAAAAGAGCAGTGCAATCGGGTGGCCTCTGTACTCGTGCACACTCCACAAACCACGCCTCATGCAAACAAGCAAAGAACAAAACAAAGGGGGCACCACCCTAAATTAAGAGGTTTAGGGACCTCACACATCGTGCACATAGGCAAGTGAGACTTCTGGCATTATGATGGCATCAAAACATATGGAAAAACACATAGAAACAAAGCTTAGGGACCTTATGTAGCATATATATACACAAGACATCAGCTTAACAATACAACGGCATCTGATCATACATAACAAGGATATAGAGAAGCAAGCCAAGGATGGCATAATCCCTTGTCAAAAACAATCAACCCAGCAAGTAGGTATGATCCTACTAGCAACACATCAATACCTTAGAGAATGATGGCGAGGATGGTGGCCATGGAGCATCAGAGAAGACTCCTTATTTAGGTTTTAGGGCTAGTAATGTAGCATACTAGAGGGAGAGAGAGTAGAGCTCCATCCATAGCTCCTCGTTGTGAGCAATTTCGTCATAGCTTCGTTGCTTGGTGAAGTGGGTGAAGTGTTGGTTTTGAGTGAGAGAAGGCCTCCTTATATAGGTTTCTGAGAGGGTTTAGGATTAGGGATAAACATGCTTAAATCCGCTGATTGGGGTTACTTTTTGCTTAGGGTGGTCAACAGATTGAGGTCACCTGATATGTCACCATCAAGATATTCTCTAGAGTGATGTGAGAGGGGAGGGAAAATGCTGATTTTTTTTATTGTGACACATGGGGATAAGGCCTTGACCAGCATTTAAGAGCAGGTAAGGTGGCTATTGAAACTGGAGGTTCTGCACATGTCAGGGGGGGACCTGCGGGGGGGGGGGGGTGGCAGCTGGGTCCTCCTGAATATCAAATTCTCAAAAAATCCTCAACCATGGCTTCTTTTGACATGTGTTCTTTGAAAAAATCAGCATGTCTCTTTTCAACTCAAAAGTCTTTATCCCTGTTGACTCACCTTTACCGTAAGATTTTCTCCTTTTCTCCTCCTGTAACTGCATTGTTGATGCCCAATCACTACTTCTAGTAACAGTGAACTGTTACCTACCAAATACTTATGGTGCAGTAAAAAATATTTACCATGGGTAAAAAAAAGTTACTGTAGGTAAAAAGTGATTTGTATTTACCATGTAGGTGAAAAATATTTACTGTAGGTAAAAAATATTTACTGTGGTAAAAAATATTTACTGTCGGTAAAAAAGTGAAAACGGAGTATGCTGTGTTGTGAGTCCACACGAAAATCCTCGTGTAAATTTCACTAGAAATTCACACCTAGAATGGGCTATTCTGTAAGATATAGGTTGTAGGCATGCATAAGAGCTCGTTCCCACGTATCTTCTGTCCATGGCACTTTTTACTCTTTGGTGCTTGTGAAGTAGATTTTTCTTCTCTTTCGAGATCCCTTGGACTAGAGTATCCTCATCTCCCCAACAACTGACTGTGCCTTTATTGCATCTTCAGAAGGGGTCCTAAAAACCATGCATCATATAGCCCTCCCCCTTAAGCTAGAGGTATTTGATGCCTCTAGCTGTATGTTGTGCTACAATAGGGTTCTCTTGAATACTTACCTACCTGGTACCAATTGAATTTGCCATGTTACTGCTTTCTTGGCTGATGCACCCTGTTTAGTCCTTTCTGATGAATAATTGTATCCATCCATGACTAACAACTGGTCTCCTAGACCCTTGAAAGCCATACCCCATCCATTGTCAATATCCGCTTTCACTAGTAGCATTCTCTTTTTTTTCTTCTCTTTTTTTCCTTTTTTTTTTCTTTTCTTTTTTTTTTGTCTTCTCTTCTTTTTTTCTTTTTTTCTTTTTTTCTTTTTTTTGAAACGACTATGTACATGATTGTTACCTTAGTTAGAGCTCGAATATGATGAGCTCTCCTCTGAACCATCCTTAGCATTGATTTCCCCAGCATATGGCTGTGAAAGACGACATTGGTAGGCCTTCAATCGCCAACCATTTACCGGGGTCTGATGTACCTTACCATCTAGGTCACCTAGTTGGTAACTACCATTTGAGAACCTCTGTATCACTACAAAAGGGCCTTCCCACTTAAGCAAGAACTTACCATCCTTCCTGCGATCAAAGCGATTGTCGTATCTGAGCACTAAAGAACCTTCCTTGATACCTTTCTTGACAAGGTTGCGATTGAACTTCTTTCGTTTCTTCTCTGCCTGGGCTGCATAGTACTTCACTGCTGACTCTCGATCTAGCCCTAACCTCTCCAAATCGATGATTCTTCCTTCCACCTGCTTCTCTTGACTATCCTCTTGATGTGCTTTTAGAACTCGGAGGCTTGCTAGCTCCACTTCTATAGGCAATAGTGCCTCTTGCCCGTAAACCAAGTGAAAAGGTGTATACCCCAAGGATGTTTTAAAGGATGTTCTGTAGGCCCAAAGTGCTGCATCTAGGTGTTTGTCCCATGCCTTAGGATGTAAATGCACTTGCTTAGTGATGATTTTACATATAAGACCATTTACCTTTTCCACAAGACCATTGCACTAAGGGTAGTATGGTGTAGAGTGCCTGCGCTTGATTTTTCACTTGCTCATCAATTGCCCGACTAAATCAGCTCAAAATCCCGGTCCCCTATCCGAGAGAATCTCCAAAGGTGTGCCAAAACGGCAACAAAGGCATTCAAAGATGAAATCACTCACGTCCTTGGCTGTGATGCGCTTTGTGGGACGAGCTTCTGCCCATCTGGTCATGTACTCCACCCCCATAATGATGTATTCCTTCCCTGATTGAGTGCAAGGTAGTGGCCCTATTGCATCTATCCCCCATTTTTCAAATGGCCCATAGGTTTTGATTGGATGCTGATTTTCATGGGTAAGACGCCTTGGTCCAGCTTTTTGGCAAACCTCACATGTGCGGCACCAATGTTGTACATCTCAATGGAGGCTTGGCCACGTGAACCCTGCTTGTAAAATCTTTCTGCTAGTAATCTCTTGTGCAAAGTGGCCACCACACACACCTTCATGACAACTAAACAAAATATCCTTTATCTCTTGGGATGCAGGAACTCTCCTTAAGACAGCATCTTTCCCTCTACAATACAAGTCCTCATTCACTAAGCTATAGCTGGTAGCCTTTTTTGCCAACCACCTACGTTCACTTTTACTCATACCAGAGGGTGCTTCACAATGCTCAAGAAAGTAAAGTAAATCATGCAGCTCCTCCTTTCCCTGGTATAAAGGACTTTTCACAAGGATAGCACCTACTATGAGAGTTTGTAGTTCTTCACCTGCTAAGGCATCTGCTTCTCGATTTTGATCTCTAGGTACAAAGTGCACTCGAACTTCTTTAAAACCCTTCAACAAGGCCTTTTCTTCCCTCATCTTAACAGACAATTTGTCATTTTTACAGGCCCATACACTAACCATTTGCTTAACAATCAACATGGAGTCACCAAAAACATTTAGCTTTGTGATGCCCTGAGAAAGACAACATTGCAACCCTAAAACAAGGGCATGGTACTCAGCCTCATTGTTAGAATGAACCTCTTTTAGATGAAACCCTTTTGCAAAGATCTTCTCCTTCTCTGGACCTAATATTACTATGCCTGCTGATGCCTTGTCTTTGGTCCTCTTGTAAGCTCCATCAAAATACAGACTGTGTGCTCCCAGTAGAACTTCAGGCTCCGGGATAGGCGGTACCTTACTAGGTGCCTCTTTCTTGGCCTTCTCATAACACCTTTGTGTGAGGACATCTGCCAAACAAGCACGGGTGGAATCCTCTACTTGTAGTGTGTAGTCAAACTCTTGAAGTTGCACCACCCACTTTGCTATTCTTTGAGACAATTCCATGTGTTGTAGGGCATATGGAAAAACCTCCTCAGTTGTGATCACCACAAATTGTCTCGGAAGTAAGTAAGCCCGAAACTTCTCCACTGCAAACTTAAGAGCTAGCACCAATTGCTCAGTTGCGTTGAAACCCTTTTCAGCAGCTGTCATCACTCTACTAGAGAAGTAGACTGGTCTCATGAGAGATGTCTTTGGGTCTTTTTGCATCAAGACAGCTCCTAGAGCTTCTGGACCTACACTAGGATTTACATAGAATAATTCACCCCATGTGGGTTGTAGGACGACAGGCAGTGCAATCGGGTGGCCTCTGTACTCGTGCACACTCCACAAACCACGCCTCATGTAAACAAGCAAAGAACAAAACAAAGGGGGCACCACCCTAAATTAAGAGGTTTAGGGACCTCACACATCGTGCACATAGGCAAGTGAGACTTCTGGCATTATGATGGCATCAAAACATATGGCAAAACACATAGAAACGAAGCTTAGGGACCTTATGTAGCATATATATACACAAGACATCAGCTTAACAATACAACGGCATCTGATCATACATAACAAGGATATAGAGAAGCAAGCCAAGGATGGCATAATCCCTTGTCAAAAACAATCAACCCAGCAAGTAGGTATGATCCTACTAGCAACACATCAATACCTTAGAGAATGATGGCGAGGATGGTGGCCATGGAGCATGAGAGAAGACTCCTTATTTAGGTTTTAGGGCTAGTAATGTAGCATACTGGAGGGAGAGAGAGTAGAGATCCATCCATAGCTCCTCGTTGTGAGCAATGTCGTCATAGCTTCGTTGCTTGGTGAAGTGGGTGAAGTGTTGGTTTTGAGTGAGAGAAGGCCTCCTTATATAGGTTTCTGAGAGGGTTTAGGATTAGGGATAAACATGCTTAAATCCGCTGATTGGGGTTACTTTTTGCTTAGGGTGGTCAACAGATTGAGGTCACCTGATATGTCACCATCAAGATATTCTCTAGAGTGGTGTGAGAGGGGAGGGTAAATGCTGATTTTTCTGATTGTAACACATGGGGATAAGGCCTTGACCAGCATTTAAGAGCAGGTAAGGTGGCTGTTGAAACTGGAGGTTCTGCACATGTCAGGGGGGGACCTGTGGGGGGGGGGGGGGGGGGGGGGGGGGGGGGGGGGTGGCAGCTGGGTCCTCCTGAATATCAAATTCTCAAAAAATCCTCAACCATGGCTTCTTTTGACATGTGTTCTTTGAAAAAATCAGCATGTCTCTTTTCAACTCAAAAGTCTTTATCCCTGTTGACTCACCTTTACCATAAGATTTTCTCCTTTTCTCCTCCTGTAACTGCATTGTTGATGCCCAATCACTGCTTCTAGTAACAGTGAATTGTTACCTACCAAATACTTATGGTGCAGTAAAAAATATTTACCATGGGTAAAAAAAGTTACTGTAGGTAAAAAGTGATTTGTATTTACCATGTAGGTGAAAAATATTTACTGTAGGTAAAAAATATTTACTGTCGGTAAAAAAGTGAAAACGGAGTATGCTGTGTTGTGAGTCCACACGAACATCCTCGTGTAAATTTCACTAGAAATTCACACCTAGAATGGGCTATTCTGTAAGATATAGGTTGTAGGCATGCATAGGAGCTCGTTCCCACGTATCTTCTGTCCATGGCACTTTTTCCTCTTTGGTGCTTGTGAAGTAGATTTTTCTTCTCTTTCGTACAAAGAATCATCAAAATTTACATTGAAACGATGATAATTATTTGCAAAACACACACGAAAGCAATAATGTCGATGACTGGCCATATCTTGCACTAACAATCTTTTATAATACATAATGAATTCCCTATATAACCCAATGCATAAAACAAGGCAATGAAATCTTCAATACAGTTTCACAATTGAGGACTACTTGTACCTAATCAAGGATTGTAGCTCCCTTATACATCCAATTCAGTATACAAAAGCTAATTCACCCAATTAAGGATTATAGCTCTCATATTGTGCACTAAGAATGTATATCAATTCAAATCTATGATTGTGAAAAATGCAAGACTTCAAGGATCTGTATATACCCAGTATACTAATACAGGGCATCCGGCCCTTGACTATCAACTTGTATGCTCATCTTCTTAAACCAACTTTGACCCTTTTATGGACCAATGGCTTTGTCACAATAAGCACGACTCTTTAGAGTTTCAATTTTTTTGGCTTCATAAATTTATTTTTGGTGAAGGATCAAAATATTTTTTAGAAGTGGTTATCGTATTAAGAATCACGATCGGCCCCAAAAGGAACGTGTGACTCTGTAACCTTAGGTCAATTCCCAAGGAGATAATTGTACCCAGTGCTCGCATACACTCCCCACGGGTTTGCCTAGTTAAAATGCCAAAATAAGAAAAGGTTTACTATATACAGTTTAGGCCCATTGGGCATTCTCATTTTCTCGGTAGGCCCGTCGGGAAAACCCTAAAGCTCGGCGGGATCGCCAAGAAAATGAAAAAGCTCGGCGAGCCTACCATCTCTATTGGTTTTTGTAGGTCACCATCAAGATCATGTTAGCAATTAACGTGATCACGTCTTTTTTATGTGTACTTGTGTTAGTAACATGATCACATGATCGTGATCACATCAGTAAAAACCTTCGTTGCAAAAATGGAGAAGGAGAGTAGGAGGATAGACGAGGAACATACACGCACTGTAGCATCTTCACATGCTGGGGAACATAATTCATGTGTTCGGGGATAGGAGGATCATTCAAACGAGTCCGACACTATTACATAGCCGTAGTGGCATTTAGATAGATAATCATGTCTAGGTGTTGACACTATATATATACATACATTGAGGATATATATATTCAGTGAGCTTCAGTGAATCCTAGTCTACTTGTAGTATAAGACTGTTAAGTTTGTTCATTAACATTCACTTTGTTTCAACTATTTTTGTTTATACTATCAGGTTTTTTAATTCATTTTTAGTTTATTTCAATCTTTTGTGTTATCGCATAGTATCAAGGAAGAGAAGACAATACTGTGATCATTCATACTTTGGATTTTGTGTTTGCATAAATTCACTAGTTGTCTTTCTATTGTAGTGCATGTACAACACTCCCGAGTCTGTACTCCACATACACACACACACACAGGGAGACTTGTGTGTGTGTGTGTGTGTGTGTGTGTGTGTGTGTGAGAGAGAGAGAGAGAGAGAGAGAGAGAGAGACCCTCAGTAACTAAGCACATATATGGTCGGAGTCCCAAGAGCGTGACAAATATGTGCTAGAAAAAAAAAATTGTCGCTTAAGTGACATATTTCACTTAAACGATGCAAAAAAGGGGTTTTATTTTTGTCGCATACACAATGGCGGGTGTTGCATAAGAGATGCCAATTTGTGTCACCTATACGATATTTTGCATCACAGCAGTGGTGGTTCTATAGCAAGGATGATAGCGAAGATGTTTTTGTCGCTTATGTAACAAAAAAAAACATCCCTAGTGTTAAAACGTTCTAGTAGTGCTTATTTAATGTAGCAATCTAGTTTCTAGTGCAATTGTGCATGCTTTTTCAAATTTAAATTCTTTTCATTTGCATGAATCATAATCTGCTAGATTAACTGTATCCTTGGAAATATCTACCATGTGAAATTAGACTTAGGATTCACATGGTTGAGAGAAGGCAAGCCATGCTTGAAGTCAAAGTGATGAGTGTCTTCAATGTTTGCTGGCATGGTGTAGTGGCTGTTATAGAAAGAAAAATAATTACATGAAGGTATAATGAGACACTTAAAGAATTGAGACGTTGACTTGGGCAAATTAATTATTGCATGCACATGCATGCAATTGAAATCTGTTACAATTTCTTTTCATAATCTTCAAATTTGATTTTGGAGCTCCACAGTGGTGATGGTATGACCAATGTTGTCGAATGTGGCTGCCTACGCTCCTTATAATTTGGTGGAAGATGATGAGATTGTTGCATTTATGGAGAAGATACAAAACCTATACCATGGTGTGCTACAATCCTTGTGGAATGGGAAGATCAAGTTATCCATTCTCAAGGGATAATATGTTTGAGAGTTGAGGCGAGACAGTAGTGGGTCAGTTCTAGTGAGAGATGTGATAGAGGAGAAGAAAGAGAGAGATAAACAACAATAGGAGGCAAAATGAGTGTCTCAAAAATATCTAGAAAGAGATAAAAGAGTAGAACCCCCAACATCGGACATAAAAGAGAGACCAGGCCCCTCCTCTAGCAGTTTGAGGTGTGCAACCAGTGTTTTCTAACAAGGAATGTGGTTGCAGTGTAAGTTCATATGATCACAATGAGAACATGGTATGAATAGCACTTTAACAAACAAAGAAAAACACAAAACACTCACCAAATGATGAAAAATGCCATCAAAAACTCCAAATACAGAACAAGATAATGTGAGAATCTAGCTATGAGATATAAATTAAAATGTGATTTATATTGATGTGCATGCACATGCTATATATTTTTCACAATTTATACAAAATTGGAGAGTAGAAACAGGCAAGTCATCTAGGGGTATGCGATGACAAGATACACTTTGTTGATGAGGATTTGGTGCCTTATGATCCTGAGATGGATACGATGCTTGAATTTTATAAATATACAATGTGTAAGAGGCAGCTAGCTATTCAAATTGAATTACTAGAGAGGAGTACCAATACGTCACAAATGCACTAATGCTCTTGATAGTTCAAGCATGTTGTAATCAAAGCTATTGTAAGGTCTCTTCTACGTGTCATGTCACTAATAATCCTCTACAAAGTGTTTTGCTTAAGGGGGAGTGTTGTAATGTTGTAATTGGAAAGGCTTTTTCAAGTGATTATGACACATTGTCACATCTCTATGAATCTTTTGGAAAGATCTACAAATGAATGCAAAGTGAGTGGTTGTGTCTCTCTCCTAATCCATCATAATCGTCTCCTACACCTGGACATGTGTTTGTGTGTGTGTGTGTGTGTGTGTGTGTGTGTGTGTGTGTGTGTGTGTGTGTGTGTGTGTGTGTGTGTGTGTGTGTGTGTGTGTGTGTGTGTGTGTGTGTGTGTGTGTGTGCGTGCACCAATATGATGCACGATAGTAGCTTCTTAATTTCTACAAACACAAATGATGGGGGTATCTGCTTCACCATTGTATCTCTATTCGCATAAGAATCTTATAAGGACCCTATACAAAAGCCAGATTGGCAGCACCGTCAGGTCCTATAAAGAATTAGTTGTGGAGTTGCTTGGGCTATTATAATGGGGTGAATTAGATCCAATGTTAGTTCTAAGAATAATTTGCATGGCTTCCATTCCTTTGCGTTCCCTTGTGCCAGTAACTGGTTTCCTACCACAATTATTGTCGGTAAATGATTGAAAATAATTTGACCGGCAAAAGTCTTTTCTTTGTGAGTGAGTATGGGATTGGTAAGTTTGTTTTTGTGATGTCCAATCAAACATGTCCATAGTGGGGCTATTTGAGGATGTTGCTACAATGGTGTAGAGTGTGTTTTCTTGAAGGATTGCAGGGACAAGTTTTGGGATGCTGAGATGCGTAGCAGACTTTGTGGTAATGAAGGACTGCCATAATGATGGTAGTGCAGCCAGTAAGAGCATTGCTTAGACTCTCATGGAGAGAACCACTCCAAAAAGAATGATCTCATCCAATAGAAGAAGCAAAGAACCTATTGATTTGAGAATGTCTTGTTCAGCTGTAAAATAAGTATTTACCAGCTTTTTAAGATTGAGGATTTGCCTAGCAACATCCTTATGATCAAAAGTTTGCTCAAGACAGAGCCACATGTCACGGGCAGTGGTCAAAGTTCTCATGGCCTGATTTTGTGCGTCCTCCATATAGAGGATTAATTCCACCCTTGCACTTAGGCCAATGGCTTTTCAATCAGAAATCTTGTGCGTGTTAACGACAGTTACAAGGTTGGCTTGAGGTGGGCACTGCAATGGGACATTAACAACTTCGAGAAGGTCCTAATTCTCCAAGATGATCTCCATTGTCATCCTCTAGTGCTGATAATACTTGTCATTTCATTTGTACACTTTATACGACTTGCTATATTGTGCCATCTTTGCCTGACTGTTATGGACTAGTAAGCAAAGCATACAATACTATTTTAAGTTGGGTCCCAAACATTAGAAAGAAACGCATGAGTGGGTTCTCAACTCATGATTGTAATTGATACTGATAGCCTTTTTTTGGCTATTCAAAATTTCCATAGTGAGCTAACTCACCCTATCAAATCACTCAAACACTTTGGTTATCCTCACCCTTTCATTGTACATAGTCATGTGAGAGTTAGGGGACTTTTTTCATATCTCCTTAAAAACCCTCAATTAGCTAGCTAGTCGCTGGGCTAGTTGAGCCAAAAAAATTAATAAAATAAAAAATAAAAGTATATTATGGCCTCTTTGTGTGAAAATATCTCATTGTATATAGGGTCTAAATATAGGGATTTTTTATAATTATTTTGGTTTTTTATTTAAATATTTATACATAGGTGTGCGTTTTATTAAGCTATATATGCCTTCTTTTATCCTCTTGCACCATAAGTATATTTTTGTTGCCAATGTGTACAGTCTCTAATCTCATAAATATATTTTTATTTTATGCAAATCACCTCCACATTTTTATCATCACCCTTGTGAAAACCAAAAAATTGGCTCCTACTCCCTAAGTCACTTTTATTATATAATTTTCATTTACTTGCATACTTTTCCTCTTTCATCCAAAATAATGCAAAAGAGGGACAATATCCTATGATTCCAATATCGTTTTCCATATCCATCATTATTTCATATTTCTTTTATTATGTACTCATTATTCTAACACCATGTGCTCATTTAGCTCAAATCCATGAATAGTCCATACACTAGTCCCACCATGTATATATTTCGTTACTCACCAATAATACTCCTGCATGCACGTGTAAAGATAACTTGGATGCTTTGTATCATGATATGACAAAGGAGGGGTTCACTTTTGGATGCATTGTGCAAATTCAACAAAGAAGGGGGCCACTAAAAGACTTTTGCAGGCATAAAATTTAGGCTTTTTGGTGAGATTTTTGGCACCTATCTCCGCTTAGAATTTGAAGAAATGACCAACAAACAAAATTTAGCCCACAAGTTGATTAATCAGCTAAATTTTGTGCATAATGTTTGGAGCTACGATCGATGAGATGTGAATTTTATGGTGGACCCGAGTCTGCCCACTTTTTCTCACAAGTCACCCCTAGTCTTCTCTCACTTCTCTTCACCCTTCTACACAGCCACACACACATTCACCCTCCTCCTCCATCACCAAGACCTGCACCTTTCATTTTCCTCACCATTTCCATCTCTTCCTTACTCCATAGCTCAAATATTATCATCTCTACACACATATACCTCCATTTTTCTCTCCAGAATCAAATTCATAATACCATAACCTCCTTATCCTTTCATAAAAAGAGAAAAAATCAACAAATAACCAAGCTCAAGCTCTACAAAAGGATGAGTTTGACCATTAAAAATTCAACTTTTCCATGGTCACAAGAACTACACCGATAGAGTTCTACAACCGCTTCATCCACTGGAGGAGATAGGTGGAAACATCCCTTTCCATCTTGTGGTTTCCATCGAATTGTGTATATTCTCATCCTTCTCTTAATTTTTATCATTTTATAGATCATATAATGTACCATGAGTGCATATTCCGTGTAATTTTACCCCATCCTACTAACTACAAACTACTAACAATAATGACTAACACTTCTTGTAAATTTCACCCTCTACTATCTACTAGAGTAGGCACCTCCAAGTTACTCATGTCTCTCTCCTTTTACTCTCAATAATTCTTCCCCTTGAGCCCACATCCATGTGACTCAAGGGATAAGGAAGACCAACTCCCATTTTGAAAATAAAAAATATTTCATAATCTTTTGTATTGACAATAAAATTGATTAAGTCTAATCCTAATCAAGGCTCCCAAAAACCTATAAATAGAGTCCATTCCTCTTTGTAAGGAGGGATCTCTACACTATTTCTCACTACTTTGAGTGTACCTTTATCCATCTTAGTTGTAGGGAAAGAGAGTGAGCTCTCTATACACCATTACCTATGATGTATAGAAAAGCTTCTTTGAGCTAGTTGTAGCATTGCAGGGGAGTGAGTGATTCTAACTTCCAATCAAATTTGTACCTACCCTTGTACAGCAGTTGAATCAATAAGTTGGGTGAGACCGTGGTTCAAATCTCTATTGAGTCTCCCCAATTCATGCTTGGCGACCTCATCTTGTTTGGTTTAGGATGACACGTTTTCAGTTTGAGATTCTTTTGCTTGTATGTGACTCAAGATCTATTGTGTTTATTTTGTTGTTTGGGAGAACACTATAAGAGGATAGTATGGTGAGAGGGTTTTTGTAACTCTAAGATAATGTGTAGATCACAACATCATCAAACTTAATTGTGTTTGTTGACTCTCCTCCAAGATGTTTATACATCCATGTCAATCATTTAAATTGGAGCTTAATTCTTGCAAAAATTTCTCTCTCTCTCTCTCTCTCTCTCTCTCTCTCTCTCTCTCTCTCTCTCTCTCTCTCTCTCTCTCTCTCTGTGTGTGTGTGTGTGTGTGTGTGTGTGTGTGTGTGTGTGTGTGTGTGTGTGTGTGTGTGTGTGTGTGTGTGTGTGTGTGTGTGTGTGTGTGTGTGTGTGTGTGTGTGTGTGTGTGTTTGGTGTGTATATTTATAGCATTGATATTAATGTTAGTGTACCCTTCCTTCTTGCTTGTATTGCTTACGGATTCTCCTCTTTGGCATCCTAGTTCACTCTATAACTAGGTGGTGCTCCTTCACTTGTTGTCGGTTGGGGTTTGTTGTGTTTTCTCTTGTTTGTGGTTGTCCCAGCCTCAATTGAGCAGCATCGGAGCCTAGAAGATGTTTAGAGGTTGCCTCTCTTGTTGCTCGCCCCGAGCCGCCTGAATTTTGGTGTCCCCCGCTGAGGAGGTCTTGTGTATGTTTTCGTGTAGATTCAACCTTAGAATAGTCAAGTAGTTTGCATGAATCAAGAGAGTTTGTATGATCCTTTCATTCTCATTGCAAGGCAAAAAATACACATAATTGCTAGTACTAAGTTAGAATTTCAACGTGTAATTTGTAGGATTTTAGGTCCTCTTAGGTTGACCGAGATAAACGCTTAGGTAAATCCTTTCATTTTGCCTCTCATTAGGTACGATATTAGCTTAGATGTTTATATTTTTGTGTTATTTTAAGCATTAGGACATGCATAAGCCATGGATAATGGCCCAGGAATAGAGGTTTTCCCCTTTCATTTCCCTCCACATGTTAGAATAAACATTACAATTAGTAAGAAAATCCACTTTCAACAACGTATGGTGTTCATGTTTGGTGCCCAAAGAGTAGGAGAAATTCCCTGGTCACCAAACCCTGTCATCATGCCTCTTATTGATTATCATAGATCATTTGATGTGCATTTTGTTTTTTATGTAGAATAGATTACAATTTAGAAAACATTATTGTGTAAGTCTTTTTAAGCAAGAAAAACAAAAACATGCTGTCACTTTGAAATTGATTCAATGGAGGCCCAACGCCAAATGTCAGGATATCCTCTCTTTTTTGGAGAGCATGGCGAGGATGTTGAGCTATTTCTAGCTAATTTCAAAATGGCGTGTCACATAAAGAGAGTGATAGGAGATATTGAATGCTTGGAAATATTTGAAGTGGTACTTAGAAAAGATGCTACCACTTGGTTTGACTCGATCTCTATCTTAGGATGTGAAGAAAAACTATAAGAAAATTGTTGATCATTTCAAGAGATACTTTTTTGACCCCCAAAACACTCCAAAGCTGTGGCAAGACACCCTCTATCATAAACAAAAAGACTTAGATGACTACTACATGTATAAACAAGAGTTTTTATGTTTGGGTTGTATGAGTGAGAAAAATTGCTAACCCTGGTGATGGTGCAGAGCTCCTAAAGAAGTAAAGGTTCATAGTTGGTCTCTTTCCCACATTGAAGATAAAAGTCAAGGCGGCTGCACCTATTACCTTTGATGTAGCTAAAACTAGGGCTATTGAGAAGTATAGAAAACTCAAGTACCTAAAGGGAGATGTACCAATAGAGGGTCCTAGACCTAAGGGAAAATTACAAGCATCAACATCTAGAGAGATTCTTGAGGTAACAGCTAAGGTGATTGAGAAGCTAAATGAGTCCTTGAGAAACTTGTCAATTCACCTTGCACAAGTTGTAGAACCCAAGGGACAAACAAAGAAAGCAGAAGAGCGAGAGTCGCGACCTAGGTGACTTTTGAACTGTTGGAATTGCACAGAGTCTAGAGATGGGATCTATAATTTTCCTTGGCCTTGTGGGAGCCACGAAAACCTAACTTGAATTACCTAGTGATGAATGCAGGTGAAGGAACTAGTCAACAACCACAGCTTCTACAAAGGCCAAATGGATCAAGACCACCTCCACAAGGAGTGGAAGGACTTTCACATTTTTGAGATCCAAATGTGCATGTGGTAGAGGTGAAAAATTCAAATGAGACTGACATGGAAGCAAATGGAATCAAGCATGGCCATGAAAAAGTTAAGGAGAAATAAGGAGTCACGTCACAAAGTGACAGTGGAGGACAAGAGAAGAAGGCGAAGGAGACCAAGGAATCCAAGCGGAGTTGACGTCGTATCAACCTCCAAGAGTTCCCCCTTGGACATGGTATGGCTCCATACAACTTGTTGGAAGACATGAGAGGTAAGGGTCTTGATATCTCATGGTCTAAGTTTCTTGCATTATTCCCACAAGTTAGGATGGATTAAGAAAATGCAGTTAGCACTAAGAGAAAGGTACAAGAGAGTGTTCCTGTTGTAAAAATTGCACAAGCTGAAATGAATGAGGATATTACACATGTGCTAGATTTTTACATCAAAGGAAGGTTGGTTAGGAAAGGTCTAGTGCATGGGGGTGCACAAATTTGCATCATGACAGAAGGAATTATGCAAAGACTAGACATGCACATCCATGAGACACCTAATATCAAAATAAAAATGGCAAACAATAGCAAGGCTAGGTGTGTAGGAATTTGTAAAAATGTCTTTGTGGAGGCCTTTGGCATTAAGAAGGTTCGGATTTTTATTTTACGTCGACCAAGGGAAGTGGCTATCCATTTATCCTAGGAAAACCATGGCTAATGAAAATGCAAGCTTTGTAGGTTTGGGAAAGTGGAAAGTTGATTTGTAGGAATGACAATCATAAGAAGGTTGTCTTTGACATGAAGGAGCAATGTCAAGAGGAGATCCATGAAGAATCATCTCAAAGTGAGAGGGAGGAAGACTGTATCGATATCACATCAAAAGAGGAAAGTAGCGGAAGCCATTACTGAAGAGGAGTCTTCCATCAAAGTCATGGGGGTAAGGTTTAAGCCAAGAAACCAAGATACCTTTTGTCAAGGCCTGGAAGAGGTAGGTCCTCAAGAAAACCAAAATGTACAAGCTGAAGTAATGTTAGAAAGTATGATGTCTACAACGCTTACAAAGGACAAAAGAGAGAAATTCAAACGTGTGCTAAGGAAGTTTCCTAAGCTTTTTGCTAAAGACTACACCGACGTGCATGGAGTAGATTCTATTCAACACAAGATTGAGTTAAAGCCAAAGGCCACACCTAAAGCTCAAAAACTATGAAGGTTAGGAGTCGTCAAGGATCAAGCACTACTCAAAGAGGTGAGAAAGCTTCTAGTAGTAGGATTCATCTACCCTGTAGAGAATTTTGAATGGGTCTCTCCAGTTGTGGTCACTCCAATAAAGAATGGCAAGTGGAGGGTATGTGTCAACTATCGACCGCTCAACAAGGCAACAAAAAAGGATCACTTTTCCCTCCCATTTCAAGATGAGATTCTTAATGAGGTAGCAGGTAAATAAAAGTACACAATATGTGATGGCTACTCTATTGCATTGGAGGATCAGTTGAAAACAACCTTCATCACTCCTTGGGGTTGTTATGCTTTTAGAGTCATGCCATTTGGTTTGACAAATGCTTCGACAACATTTCAACATTTCATGAATATGGTTTGGGAAGTCTATTAGAGTCTTCACATTAGGGAAAATTTGGACTCACAAAGGGGCCTTATGAGTTTGACTTCCTCTCTCATGTCCAAAATGGGCATGCACTAAATGTTTTGCAAATCAACTCTAAAATTGGTGGAGATTTGACAGTTAGAATCTACTCTTCAAGCACTTTCTATTGAAATATAACACACCATGAGATTCCTCATATTTTGAAAGATTCTATTTTTTATTCTCTTGTGATGTGATAACTCTGTCTAGAATCTACAGAATAAAAAATAGAATCTTTCAAAATATGAGGAATTTTGTGGCGTGCTATATATCATTAGAAAGAGCTTGAAGAGGAGATTCTAGCTGTCAAATCTGCCAAGTTTAGAGTTTATTTGCAAAAGAATTTCCGCATGCCCGTTTTGGACATGAGAGAGAAAGTCAAACTCCTTATAGGGCCCCTTTGTGAGTCCAAATTTTCCCTAATGTAGATGACTATTGTATCTATAGCTCTAAAGCATTGCATCTACAGAAGATAGAAGAAGGCTTGAAGAAGCTATATGACACAAGAGGCCAGCTCAACCCCGACAAGTGCCACACAGATGAGGATGAAGTGATCTTGCTTTGTCACAAGATTTCTTCCAAAGGCATCAAGGTGGATCCTTCAAAGGCAAATGCTCTTATTGAGTTACCATCACCCAAGAGTTTTAAGGAGGTCATCTCTTTCATTCAAAAGGTGAAGTATATGTCACGCTTCATTCCCTTAGCCTCAGAGTTACTTCATCCTTTGCAAAAGTTGACACAACAAGTAGAATCTGCATGGTCTGATGATCTTGAAGAATACTTTTGTAACATTAAAGTCATTCTGCCAGAGCTACCAACACTCATGCCTCATTTGGAGTACACATTGTTTGTTATCTCTAGTGTTGGGAAAGAAACAATTGGTGCGGTTTTGCTACAACAAGATCCCCATAGTACCCTGATGCAACCCATCGACTTTGCTAGTAGGGTCATGAATCCATTGATGAAAGGCTACACGGGAGTAGATCATGATGCTTTCCCTCATGTTTGTGGTGAGAAAGTCTAGATCCTACTCGCCACCGAAACCTTTTCTAATTCTCACTACATTAAATCCGTTTCCTTGAGTGTCATCTCAAATGAGTCTTAGTAACAGGATCTCAAAGTGGATTATGGAGTTGCAACTGTTCCAATACTCAAGGTAGAAGATAGTGTGCATGCACAATTGGCAGGTATTCTCACTTATAGGGTACATGAGAAGGCGATTAAGGTGCCTGAAATAAATACCCTAACATTGCCACCACCAAAAAGTATTCCTAATGCTTTACCTTGTTCTTTGATGGAGCTTTTCGACAAGCCACAAGAAAAGCAGGGGGAGGTCTAGTGTTTCTCAACCCAAGTGGAGAGGTGGTCATGAAAGAGACGGTCAATCTACCAGGTTCAACTAGCAACAATGAAGAAAAACATGACACCCTACTTCATGGTTTATAGATGTGCATTGGACAAGGTATACAACGTCTCATGGTAAAGGGGGATGCAGTTCTTATTGTGAAGCAGATTTTAGGCGTTTGGGCATGCAAGAATGAAATCCTAAGGACAAAAATCCATGCCACTCGTACGTTATTTAATCAATTTGAAGAAGTGCAACTATATCATATTCCTAGGAAACAAAGAAAGATGTAAATTTACTTGCACAACAAGTAGTTACATGTGTTGAGAAAGAAGTGCAAGTCATCATGGTGGCAGCATCTCTCAAGTGAACGATATAGGAGGGATTGGAGTCCTTGTCTCCCATCATTGGCTACATTTTGGAGGATGAGTTTCCACAAGATTTCAAAAAAAGCTCAGAGGAGGAGACTCATGAAGAAGGAAAGTGTCTATCTCTTCCTAGAAGGCTCCCTCTATCAAAGAGGGAAGGATCAAGTGTGCAAAAGAGTACCAACTATCAAGGAAATTAGAACCATTCTAAAAGGTTTACATGAGGAGGCATGTGGTGGTCATTTTGCCCAAGACTTAACGGTGAAGAAGATTTTGCTTGCAGGGTATGTTTGGCCAACCTTCCATGTGGATGTCTAACATTGGTATAAAAGTTGTCACAACTTTCAGGTAAATGGAAATAGAAGGTTGGTGCATGGTTTGAGGTAGATAGTGCTTGCAAATAGACCCTTTGAAAAGTGGGCCATTGATGCTATAGATCCTTTGCCTAGAATAAAAGATGGTAAACTCTACATTCTAGTGGGGCTGTAGATTACATGACTAGGTGGGTAGAGGCTCAAAGTGTGGCAAGGGTAAATGGAAAAACAGTGTTGAGCAGGTTTGTCTACACTAATACTTGTTGCGGATTCAGTATACCTTTGGAAATTGTTTCTTACAATGGTCCAGGGTTCAGGAAGAGTTTACTCACGGAATTTTGTGAAAAGCTTCACATTCTACATCATCATAGTACACCCTACTACCCACAATCAAATGGTTTGGTGGAGAAGGCTAATGGTGTCATTGCAGGCATCATTCAGAAGATGGTGCAAAACAAGACAAAGTTGTGGGATGACTTTTTCGATGGTGCCTTGTGGGCATATCGAACCACATATAGGGAAGCTACAGAGTTCACGCCATTTCACTTGGTTTATGGTCAAGAGGCTTTGCAGCCTATCGAGCTCAACATCCCAACAATATGTCTTCATAGTAAAGGGGCACAAGATCTCAGGAAGCATGGATGGATCAACTCTTACCTTAGTAGAACCTGAGTGGAAAAGAGGCATCTTACGATTTCTACAAGAGGAAAGCTATACAATCAAAAGAAAAGCTCGACAAGAAACTGAAGGACAAAGGCATCAAGGAAGGAGATCTTGTGCTAAGGTATGAAAATCATTTTGATACCAAGCTTGAAACTAGATGGTGTTGGATGGATATGCCGCGACAGACGTGAGCACAGCGAGAACTCACCTAACATATAATGTTAGCTAAGGACGAAGCTCGACCCGCAGGCGTGTGGAAGCAAGCATAAGGTGTCAACCTACACTCGATCAACTCCTAACTAATTCCTACAGAGGTCTCTACCAATTGTCTAAGTCACAGCCTTCAAGAGTGCATAAGAGGAAACTTCCTACAACGCTTTATAGAGACGAACACCCATCAAACAATCTCGAAACACTATAGAACTTGAAGGAGACCCTACTAATACCAATAGGCCGCTCTCCCTAAGGTCTATGAACCAAAATCCCAACCCAAAACACCCAGTGAAAAATCACGTAGGATGTCTGGCCGAAATCTGCAGGTCTTCGTTTCTGAAATCTAAAGTGCCTAATGTGTAGTTCTACTCAATGTGAATGCGTAGATATGCTGCAATGCAAAATCAAACAATGTATGCTCACCCAAACACCCGATGAAGCTCGTAGAAGGAGCTCGCAAAACCGGACCGTACGCGCGCAATGTAGGTATCGGCGCATAGCTCTCGTCGGGGGCAACACGTTGTACTTCTCCGCACTCGATTCCGACCATCGGAGCACAAGTAGCGTCAGGATGAAGCTCACACTCTCTCTCGTACACAGTACGCTCACTCACAGACTTCAAAACTTGTTTTAAAAAATGACAAAAGGGTCCTTTCATTAAGGTCAAAAGGTGGTATATATACCTTACAATATTCAAACCCTAAAGTTCCAAAATCAACCATCTACTCAATCTAACTATCAAAACTGGTATACAATCTGGAAACTTCTGTAAGTCCCAATATTTACAAGGTGAAAAATCAGGTTTTCCTCAATGAATGAATAATTACAAAAATAAAATTTACCGTGGGGTGTGTCCAGCTTCTAACACTCCCCCCCTCCTTGCTCATGTCGTCTCCGACATGACCGCTGATCTGCTTCTTCATCGTATCGTTTCTCACATCTTTAGCAGAGATTCGTATCTTGCATGCAGGTTCATCATTGTCGGGCCAAAAATGTCAGTGTTTATTGTGAAGAATCCTGTGTAGAACGCTTCTTCAAAATCTTGGAAGTGATAGGATGGTAGAAACATTATCCTTTGATACAGAGCATGTATCACCTCCTTGGAAGGCTGACCAGACATATCATAGGCGCATCTATAAGTATCCTGAAAGAAAAAGATGTTGTCGGTCACCTGGCCTGGCTTGAAAGTCTCGAACACTGCTGAGAGGGTTCTGCAGATTTTCCTCATCATAATGCATGTAAGGTCAAGTGATCCAGTGAACAACTTGATGGCGCCCATTAGGGTTTTCACCATGTATTGGACACTTATTCTCTCACCTGCCTTCAAGCCTGGCAGCTTAGGGTAGTTCAGCCAAGTGGGTTGGCTCCTTTGTAATATTTCCTGCGCTTTCCACGTCCTGATCCTTGGTAGAGGACAAAAGCTGAGGTTGTCTCTAATATTTTT
The DNA here is from genome assembly GCF_014529385.1 of Adiantum capillus-veneris. NCBI lineage: Eukaryota > Viridiplantae > Streptophyta > Polypodiopsida > Polypodiales > Pteridaceae > Adiantum > Adiantum capillus-veneris. Next base: position 8,061,722 of record NC_140953.1, on the reverse strand, counting down.
TGGTGCCTCTACCAAGTGGATTAGGTATTGTGGGTACTTTGTAAGCCAGGCCTTCCTCCACTTTGGCTGAGAATCAACAATGATCCTGACCTCTTCTTGTTGTGAGGTATCTGCATTGTACAGTGGAACTGTTGGCTCTTCTCTGATCCGCTTGTTGATGGTAGCTGCTTCATATTTCAGCAATGGATATGGGAGAGAGGGTTGTAGCCACTCGTGCCGGAGGTTGCTGGTGTCGATCTTTTGAATGGTCATAGACTTGAAGACCCTCTGCTCCCACTCCAAGGCTTCCTTTGTGGTCTCTCTGAGCTCCACCTCTATTTCTTTTCGCAATTTTTCTTCCTCTTCCTGTGTTAGATCTTGCGGCTCTTGAGAGGATACTTCTAGGATTTCCTCTTGCATAGGAGTGTCCACCAGATCTGCCACATTTTCTAAGTCGATGCCCTCATTGGCCGCTGGCCCTATGCTCCCTGGCTCTCCTGCTTTCTGTCTTTTTAACTCCTCAATTTGCCTCAGGAGTTTTTGCTTTTCAATTTCTACTTCTTCACCCGTATTCACGAGGAGGTCATTTAGTTCGGTGTTTATTCTCTCCGCCTCCTCGAGCTTTCTCTTCATGCTTTCTACTTCCTCTTGTAGGGCTTTTTGGCCTTCTTCCATTCTTGTTTGCATGACGATAGATCCTTCTGCTATCATCAATCACTACTTTTTCTCTAGAGTCATCTCTTTCTGAAGTTCTTACATTTGTTCTTCATAGAGTTGACTCTCAGTCGTGATTTGAATCGAGCTAGTAGATCTGACTCTGGCAATGATGGGAGCAAAGCGAACCCCGAACCCCGACGGCCTCTATAACACCGGGGACCGAATGGCGCACCTCGAGCCTGTCATGGTAAAGCAAACAGGGGCACCACCTAGCTTCAGCGGCTAGGACTCAAACAACACACCACCATAACAAAGTTTTCATCCAAGAGAGATGGATGCTTGGGAGTAATGATGAAGAGGAAATGGAATGAGATCAAGTGAGAGAGAGAGGGAGAGAGAGAGAGAGAGTGAGGGAGGGGGTATAGCGGCTTAGTACTTAGGCACCACAAAAGGATGGTGAATCCGCACACCCTTCACACATACACAAGCTCACTCCAAACACAAGACTAGGTGGCGATTCCGCACACCTCACATGGGCAAAACATTGCAAGAAAACATACTCACAAAACCTCAATCTTTATTTAGAGAATAAGGCGATGAAATGGGGAGCATAGGGTAGGGGAATGAGAAGGGAGAGAGTGGTAGATCACATGGCGGATAGGTGGGAGTTGATAGCGAAGACTCGCACGAGGGTTATGGACATCATCCTTCATTTAGTTGCCCTTCATCTTCCATAGCCAAGGGTGTAGAGGTCATGCTCAAGACAAGCATGGTGATTGTGGTGATGGTGATGGTGATGGTGTGGGTGTGTGTGCACTAGGCACACACAGTGCATAGTGTGTTCTTTGGTGATGTTTTGTGTGTATTTAGTGTGATGGTGACCCCTCTTTATATAGGGGAGGAGGGGGGAGGAATTCTAGAATTTAGAAATGAAGAAATCATTATCTACATAGGCCATGTGACTGTGGGCCCCACTTGTCTGGCTGTGTGTATATGTGCCAGAACAGCAGTCTCATGAGAGAGAGACTAAGAGAGAGAGATGGGTTGATGAAAAAAAGTGAGAGGTGACATGGAGAATAAAGTAATTACAAGAGGGGAGAGAGGGGAGTGTGTTCAGAGGTGAATCTGTGTGCAGATGTGTGTGAACACAAGAAAAATCAGGTAACCATTGGGTGGGGATGGGTCTGTGGGCACCTTTTTCAGTGAAACTGAGTGTGTGTGAGTGTGGGGAAGGTTATTTAGCTACAATACAAGAGATATGGTTCCCTTTAGAGAGAGAGGGGGGTATTTGGGTCATGGGATATGATAGGAGAGAGAAAGAGGGGGTGGGATATACTATTTTGGAAGATAGGGTAAGCTGCATGTGAGTTAGGGTGCATTATTGGTGAGTTATAATGCATTATTGGTGAGAGGTGGGGTAGCTTGAGGGGAGAGAGAAAGGAGAAAGGACAAGGGGAAGAGAGAGGGGGTTGACCTTTTGAGTGGAGGAGAGGAAAAGGGGCACACGACGGGACAACAGTGAAGAAAAAGGAGGCAAGGTGGGGATGGGCTACCCCGCAGGCATGAGGTGGCCTATTTTACCTTTCTTATATATTTACATAATCATACTTTATTTTTTTCTTACTTTTTCCAATGCCTTTTATCACTCCCTCCCTAAGAGGGGGTTTTCCTGGGGTGGGGACGAGAGAAGAGGGGTATGGGAGCTTGGCTTGTGAAAAGCCCCCATCAGCAGGTGATGCTCGCAGCCTCTGGATGGTCTGATCGTTTACTTTGATTTGGTCCTTGAGCTCAAGGACCTCATCTTGGCTTGCTTCTTGATCTATCTCAGGCCTTTCCTTGGCGTTTCTCATGGCTTCTACTTCTTTAGATTCTTCTGTCAGCTGTAGTGTCAGGTTATCTCTTTCCTTCTCGGCATCTAGCAGTGACTTGTTGAGCTGCTGACACTCTTCTTCAACTGCTTGCATTCTTTTTGCGGCTGCTTGATTGGCTTCCTCCATTGCCTGGTAGCTTTGTAGTTCCCTTGCTAGGCTGGCTTGTAGCTCAGCTTCTCTCTCCTTTTGCCTCTGGCTTTGTCCTTGCAGAGCGTCTACTTCCATTTTAATCTTTACTTCAGTGGCCTTGAGAGCTGTCATCTCTTTCTCTAAAGCCATGGATTGCGCTCTCAACCTTGTTAGCTTCGTCACCACGTCCCAGGCGTTGGAGGGTGGGTGCAGGTCCACTGTATCTGTAGCAATTTCCTTTAGTTCTACTAGTCTGATGCCTTGCATCCATTCTTTAGGCCCTGTCCTCGCCAAGTCGAATGCGACTGTGGCGGCTTCTTCCTTCGTGTATCCTGCAGCTAGCAGGTCCAAAAATGCGTAATAAGAATCTTCTAATTCTTTTTGCTCACTTCAAGGCTTAGCCTCTTCTTTTGGCTCCGGCTCTTGTCTCTGCTCTTGCTCACCTGCTTGTTGTTCTTCTTGTTTATCCTCAGCCTCCTTATCTTCTGGTGGAGGGCTGCTAGGAGGTGGTGAGGGCTGTGGGCTGGGTTTAGGGTTGGCCGGTAGAGATGCAGGCTTGCCCTTTAAATCCCTGTCTGCTTTAGTTTTTCTTTCTCTTTCTTGGCTCTCTTGCTCATCTAGCAGTTTCTGCCGTATTTGTTGTACTTCCTCCTCTGTGAAAGGACATGTGCTATATTCTCTGATGCAGCATCAAGAATCTCAAAATTCTTGATATAGTCCTCAAATTGGTCCCTTTGCACTCTTTGGAACGATCCTGACATAGACTCTAGAGAAGGCTTCCAGAGTTCACTTAAATCACCCTTGAGGGCTCTCTCTGCTCGGAAGCTTTTCATCAGCCTCTCTAGTCTTGCCGCTTTCTGTGACCTTGTTCCTTTGGCAAGCACTTGGGCAAATTCCTTCTTCCCTTTCTTTTGCTCGGGCTTCTTCTCTTGAACTGGCTCTAGTCATCTTTTCAGTCTTGTAGACACCCTTGGTGCTCTTTGAGGCTCATCTTCCTTGTCTTCTTTTAGCCTTAGCCAGTCGTTATGAGATGGGGGGTCAGGCCACCTTCCTTTTGTGTATAGTGCCCCATAAATCACCTTGGTGATTAGTTCTCCTGGCACTATATAGGTTGGCTTCTTGTTGCCCATCTTTACTAGGTTGTCATGTATATATGCCGCATAGTTGATTATCTTTGGGGTGCCTTTCGTCATTGCCCAAGTGAATGTCGTGGCAATTGCACCTAGTGGAATCATGTACTTCTGTGGCCTCTTCGTGCATATGTGGAAGTACTGGTTGTACAACTGGCTCATGATTGCCACTCTTGGGTTGGCAATGTCTTCAAAGGTGTAATTCCCCTTCTTCTCATTGTACACCTTGACCTCATCCCTTCTTTTGTTACACTATCCCCCTCGTTGGAGAGGTCTAGTGCATCTGCTACAACCCGCTCAGTGATTATTATCTGTGTTTCTGCCTGCCTTGTAGATCTGTTACTTTGGCCACTCTATCCTCTTTAATGCTTGTCACAAATTCCCAGACTCTCTTGATGTCCACCCCTGCCGGTATTTCTTCAAAGTAGTTGTGGAGATCAATCTTCTCCAAGTATCCGGCCATCTTGCTTGGTACGAACTCATTGAGTTCTCTTGGTAGCATTGGTAGCTCGATAATATTGCCTTCAGTGTCTTTGAACACTCCTTGGTAGATCTTTAGGTCGTTGGACTCTAACAGATCTTCTTGTATCCATGTGCTGGTGGGCTTTAGTGTTCCTTCTGGAATGACGAAGGGTTCCACTTCTTCCAGGTAATCCTTGATGGTCATTCTTTTCTTCTTTTCCGGTGACTTCGCGGCGGCCATAAATCCTGTTGCACTCAGTAGTTCGAAGTTAGCGTTTTTTTCCATATTAGCTGCGAAACTGAGTTTTACTTATCCAAATGACTTGAAAATTGAAAATAAATCTTAAAAGGAACTTGTGAAGCTGTGCATGTGCTCACAGTGCAAATCTGGCCAAAAATTTTCATCTAGACATCCTACGCGTAGGATGTCGTTTTCATTAGAATTGGTTCATACTTGACATGCTGGTAGTGTATGGCTCATGGAACATGGCTATATGCTTGGATTTGGATTTGGATATCAAAAAGTGGATTAGGTCACAATTTGGGTAGAAAGTCCATCATAGGTAGCAATTGATGTCCAAATGGGTTGAAAATTGGTATATGGGCTTATTGCACCATGGTATTGGCTCCCATGATGTCACTCTTTGTACAGAAGGCTAAATTTATGCTGGAGACATCCTACGCGTAGGATGTCTATTTCATCATTTTTTGCTTCTGACCATACAGATTGGTTGTTGATGTGTTGGTGAATGTGTTGTGCAAGTTTCATGGGATTTGGACAAGATTTGGTAGGTCTATGGCCCATTATTGCCTCTATGCCCTAACTTTGCGTTTTTTCATGCATATGAGGTCAATTTTGGTCCAAATGTGATGAGACTTGGTGGATGGCTTATAAATGTCATTCAAAAAATGTGCATGATGAAAAATGTTGGAGTTTGTGCCCAGAAGTGCCCTTGAGACATCCTACGCGTAGGATGTCTCCTGGTGATTTTTTTATGGATGGTGCTCCCAGTGCTTGCCCTTGGTCCCCCTAAGTCCCTTTTGAGCCTAATTTCAACAAAAAAGTCAAATGGATAGAGAATAACTCCCTGTGTGGAATTCAGAGCCTCGGAGCCGTTTTTTGACTTTTGGAGTGCTTTTTGGCGATGAAATTTCTTGATGTTGTTCTCCATAGCTTCTCGATCCCTTGAGGATCCTTGCCGTATGGTTTTTGTCGACTTTGGCTTCACCGGAGCTTCATTTGGCAATTTGACGCTCTAGAAGCACCCGTGGTTGCGTTTACATACCTTCGATGATTTGTGGTGGTCTACCCTCATAGGACTTGGTTGTTGATGGTCTAGGAAGGCCACTCATGAAGTTTGGTGTCAAACGGACTTACGGTTTGGCCGCAAGAGTAATTTGACGCTTTGTGTGTCTAATGCCATTTCTGAAGTTTAGTGCCGCCTCGGGTCACTTTTTGGTCATGCGGGTCACATAGACTTGTCGAGCATGTCGAGATGCTCCTACCCATGAATTTTGGTAGCATTTGGTCGTCGTTTCTCCGCTTTCCCATTTGGTGGCTTCTTGTGGGTTTCTGGGAACTAGGGTTTTTCCCGTTGGTTTTCTACTGCCTTTGGACATCCAGGACTGGTCTCCTAGGCTAGGGTAAGCTGCCGATGAAGTCTTGTTGCTTTCGGGTTAGCCGTTAGGCCGCCGTCTCTACTTGTAGGTCACTACCGCCCGCTTTGTGTGTGACCCCTACGCTAGTTTTCGCGACATAACGACAAACATGCGTGAAAAGTTCAAGGTGGTGAGCCTACCTCTCATGTCTGGAGCTCATCGGGTAGTCATGCGTGTCATAGAAGCTGCTGGAAGGTCGGTCCGCTCTAGGTGGCAGAAGCTCTCTCCACAAAGTCAATAGTGAGAATGAGCTAAAAATGAGGTGAAAATTTCTTATAATGGAGGTCCCCAAACCACTTTTCATGAAATTTGACATGTGCTCCTATCTTCTTGTGAGATGTAGTTTAGGCTCAAAAATTTCTTGATCTAGACTCCATTTGCTATGTTTATCAGAAATTTGGTATTTCGGTCAAAACCTGGCCAAAACACACTTTTCACTCCAGTTTCATAATTGCACCCCCACTGTACCATAGGTTGTCCTATAGTCACTGATCATCCCCATATTTTTTTGTTTTTCATTACGATCGTTTTTCACCTGCTTTTTGTATTTTTGAAGTTTTTCTGTCGAAAATTAGAAAAATTAAAAGGAAAATAGCAAATCAAACCCAAAAAATCTCCAAAAATCATAATAAATCACAAACATCATCGCAAAACAATATATACACTCTCATGCAATTTTTATGGCCGGATTTCTCCGTTTTACCAATATTTTGCCCAAAAAATGGCTATTTCTACTTATATACACACACCTAGGGGCTTGATTTGGCTTTTGGCCCCATATACCTATAGATACATGCTGTTGATCCGAGCCTATTAGAAATTTTTGTTTATCATATTTTGTTGGTTTTCCTTGCTTCTAGAGGTTTACAATAAAAGAAAGAGTGAGAACAACCTCTTGGAAAAATTAAAAAAAAATGATTTGATAGGAATTTTTCTTGACTAGTTCACCGGAGGTGACAGGTAGAGGGAGAACCTAGTGGTAAAGGAAAGGGAAAATATGTAAATGTGAAAAGAAAAAATATGATGTGGTTGTGGAGCCATGCACCCATGATTCAAGGGTCATGAGTGGCTCATATCATCATGGCTTTGGAGCCATATGATGATGCAAACAAATGGGACCCAAGTGGGACTTGGTAAAGGAAGAAACCAGACACATGATTTTGCTGAATTTTTAAAAAATACTTCCACTCCGATCCAAGAAAAGTTGTCTTCATCAAAGTTGTAGCTGATGAGCTGGAAATTCTGGCCATATTTTTTTTATAATTTTTGCATCTACGGTCTAGGAGATATGGCCAAAATGGTGGACGCCAATTTTTTCAATTGTGGTGGAGACCACCCCCTCTACCTTTATACACACACACCCTTCCTTTTCCACATTGAGACCTTCTCTAAAAATCAGCCATTAGTCTTCTCACCCTCCTCTCCTTCCTCCTCTCTCTCAAGCTCAAAAACCCATCAAAATTCCTCTTCTAATCACCTCTCAAGTCATGCTTAATCTTGTTGTAATTCATAAGTCCTCATTCAACCCCTTTCTATTATTACTAGATATGTATTGATTTTATGTAGATTCTTTACATTTTAAAATAAGGAAGCTCTTGGACTCAAGCTATGGAGGAAGGAGTGAAGACAACACAAGTGATGATGGAGCTAATTGGTCAACAAATCACTTGGAAGGAGCTTCTTCATTGGTTGAATGTCCCTAATCAAGCTTCATTTGTACAAATTACACTTGGATCTTAACCTCACTCCTAATCACTCTCTTTCCTATATAAAGAGGCCTTCCCCTTTGTAATTTCAAGCCTCCCTCAGCCCCATTGAGCCTTTGTATCACTCACCATGAGCCCATAAGCTCATTCATTCACTCTATTCTTGCACATCCTAGAGTGCAAATTGTTTCATGCTAGTAACCTCTCCTCTTCTTACTTATGTTAATTAAGAGAAATGTTTTATATGCGTGTGAGAGTGCTTGATGTGATCTTGGCTAATCCTTGAGTGATTGTTTGGTAATCTATATGTTATTTGTGTTGGGAGTGTTTGAAGTCATCCATTCCTTGTACACACACTACGGTTAATGCTTCATTCATAGTGATCTCTCTCTCTCTCTCTCTCTCTCTCTCTCTCTCTCTCTCTCTCTCTCTCTCTCTCTCTCTCTCTCTCTCTCTCTCTCTCTCTTTGTGTAGCGGTCCTAGTCCACGCTTCCAAGACTAGGTGGTGCCCTCATCTCATTTCCCTTGTGGCGCAATGGAGCTTGTTTTGGTGTAGAGGCCGCCATTCCAAATTTCCTTCGTCATAAATTGGTGCCCCCACGGAGGAATTCTCAAGCAACGCTCTATCAATCCTATGAAGGAAGATCCATCAAATTCTCCGAGACTTCCACTATGGTCTCCCCAAGAAGCCCGAGAAAAGAAGCGTCTTTATCGACAAACGGCACGTATGCGGGTAAAGAGAGTTAACTACACACACCTTTCTTTGCTTCAAGGAAAATCTTGTAGTCATCAAGTCCCTAGGTCAAAAAATTGTGTTGAGTGCTTTGTGGCTAGTGTGAAGACACTTCCTTTGAAGCCTCGACTTCAGGTGGTGAAAGCACTCTCAACCTCGGGAATTAACAAGTTTTTGGAGGGGGAGCTACACATCAATGGGGTGCGGTATTGGCAAGAGGCTACATATGGTGATGCACTCCAACTACTACTAGCAAGAAGGCTCAAGGTGGTTGAGAGGGTAGCCATCGAACCCTATGAACTCTACAAAGCTGAAGATGGTCACACCAAAGCTAGGCTAATCACTGGTGAGCAAATTCTTCGCATCTCTCAAATGGTGGGATCCAAGAGAGCTCAACTTCAATGAAGTGCTTCATGGAAGTTTGTATTTAATGCACCAATGAATAATCCCATTTTCTACAACTTTCAATCAGTTCAGAATATTAGGGTGAATGTGCGCATTGATAGAAAGATTTTTTTCCAACAAAGATTGGTCTTCTATTTTGGAGCTGAGAGGTTGAGAGAGATATTGTTGTCCCCTGACCCTATAATATTTCCTATTTTGGAGTATAATGTATCTTTTGATGTTCACATCTTCATCTTGCTTTAAGCATACTCCATGAATCATAGGGATTTATATGGACCTTTCCAACCTCTTGCTAGACAAACTGTGCATATAATAGCTAGCACAAAGCTTAGGTTCCAAAACATCATAAGGGACTTACTAGGCCCTCGTCGTCTAGATGAGATTAATGCATCTATCAATCCATTTATTCTACCCTTAATAAGATATGATTTGGGCCTAGACGTTTTCATCTTTGTGCTGTATTGAGAGGAAGGCAACCCACTTTTATGATGGCTTTCCCAAATTTTTTTGGGCGTAGTGGAGAAAATGCTGGGGATTTTTTGGATAACTTGGAGATGGCTTTCCTTGTCTCTGGGAGGGATGACGAAGCATTGAAATTGAGAGCTTTTCCTTTGGTGCTCAAAGAAGAAGCTAGGGTATGGTTCCAGGCTCTAGATCCAACCCAAAGAATTGATTGGGAGGGATTGAAGGTGGCTTTCCTACGAAGATTTCAGCGAGCCAATTCGGTAGAAGAACTATGGCAACGGCTTCTGTCCCTTCATCAAGTTGACCCTCATGGTTATGCAACCTATGAGGAAGGTTTTCTGAAACTTTGGGGTAATGGTCAGACTCACTAAACCCTGGTGAGCGAGCTCCCAATTGCCTCCAAAAGGATCGATTTATCTCAGGTTTGTACCCCTTGCTAAGGGAGAAGGTAAAGAGCAAATTTCTAAATGCTTTTGAAGATGCCTTAAGAATTGCTAGGGAAAAGAATAGAAAGATTCTCTATCAAGCCCAAGCTGGCCAGCTAGCTTTGGGAGGCAATATCACAACTATAGAAGCTTCTCACATACCTCCAAATGTGCCTAATGCACCAGACCTCAATAGAGGTCAACAAGAAGATATGCTCCAACAAATAAACAATATCACAAACCAGCTAGAGGGGTTGAGAGTAAATCTTGTGTAGGGTGCAAGAAGGCCTATTGAGGGAAATGGTGGGAATCGGCCACCAATGCGACGTCAAGCAAGGGAAATGTTGTGTTACAATTGTGGGGAAAATGGCCACGGCATGTATAATTGCCCTCATCCCAGAAGATATGACTACCCTGTCAGAGGTCCTCGACAACAAGTAAGTCCACCCCGTGCTAGAGCTCAAGCACAAGAGCAACCGCAACCTCAAATTTTGCAGCCACCTCGTGCTCAAGCTCAAGCCCCTGCTACTCAACCAAATGTGAGCATCATAAGGATGGAGGAGGTCCTCAAGGGCAGAAGCAACCAAGAAGAAATAGCTAAAGGGAAGATGAAGATAGATGAAGTGGCTACAATGCCTATCAAACGTGTGCGTGTCCAAGAAGAAGTAGGTAAAGAAACAAGCAAGGATGCAAGCAATGAAGCAAGTACATCTCGGGCAAGTAAAGATGAAGCCAAGAAGAGAAAGACCCGTACTAGGTCTCAAATTGACATTTCTGATTTCCCTATGGGATCTCGGACACAACCTTATGACTTGACAACTGATGTGAGTTCTCAAGGACCAAAGATTACTTGGCCACAACTACTTCATATCTCCCCAAAGCTTCGAAGACAATGGTCAAAAATGGTGAGCACGAGGGCAAAGCGAAGTAAGCTAGTAAGTGTAATCAAAGCATATGGTCTCAAGGATATAGTGCCTTTGGTGGAGGCTCAAATCAAGGGACAACGGATTCCAAAAACTTACATTGATAGTGGAGCAGAGGTTTGTGTCATGACAGAAAAGCTAATGCATCAATTGGGTTTAGAGGTAATGGAATCATCAAACTTTAGGGCAAAAATGGCCAATAATGTCTCTGTCACTTGTGTGGGTGTAGTGAAAGCTTTGAGAGTTTCTGTTTTTGGAATCACTACAGAGGTTGATGCTTATGTGATGCCAGTAAAGGGAGAATGATACCCCCTTATTTTAGGACGACCTTGGCTCATGGGTATAGGAGCTAGGCAAGATTGGGCAACAGGAGACTTGGAGTTGAGGCCTCGCATGGGTGGCCATAGTCGGAAGGTGGTTTATAACCTAAAGAATGGGCGACAAGAGAACCTTGAACTAGAGACGTCAGCTGATGAGTGGAGCTCAAGTGGATGCTCCTCATCCATAGACGAGGAAGAGAGTTCAAGTGAAGAGAGTGATAGCACTCTCGAAGTCATGGGCGTCACCATAAAGGAAACTACCTCATCAGAAGACAACCCAAGGATCCAAATGGAGAATGTGTGGGATGCCAGCCTAGAGGAGATGTTATCCAAGGATATAAAGGAAGAAGAAAAGGAGGGTTATGTAAATTTTCTCAAGAAGCATGCATCATTGTTTATTTCTGATTACACTCACATTACAGGTGTCACTGCAGTGAAGCATCATATCCATCTAAAAGAAGGGAGCAAGCCAGTAGTACAAAAACTAAGAAGATTAGGAGTTGTGCAACAAAATGCACTGTTGTTTGAGGTGAAGAGACTCTTAGAAGCAGGATTCATATACCCAGTAGAAGATTCAGAATGGGTCTCCCCAGTAGTGGTGAGGCCAAAGAAGAACAGTAAATGGCGAGTGTGCGTGGATTACAAGCCACTAAATGCTGCAACAAAGAGGGACCACTTCCCTCTCCCATTTCAAGATGAGATTCTAAATGAAGTAGCAGGCCATGAGAGATACACAGTGTGTGATGGCTACTCTGGCTACTTTCAAATACGCATTGCAGAGGAGGACCAGAAAAAGACTACTTTCATCACACCATGGGGATGTTTTGCATTTCGAGTCATGCCTTTTGGTCTCACCAACGCTCCAGCCACCTTTCAACGATTCATGAACATGGTCTTCCAACCTTACTTTGGTAAGTCCATAAGGGTTTTCATAGATGGCTTTTGTATTTACAGCTCCAAAAGTATGCATCTCGGCAAGATTGATGAAGGATTTACTCGTTTAGCTAAGCTGGGTGGACAACTAAACAAGGACAAATGTCACATTGGGGAAAGCAAGGTTACACTATTAGGGCATGTAGTGTCCATTGATGGAATCGAGGTAGATCCTGAAAAGATAGAAACATTGCTAAATCTACCTTCCCCAACTTCCATCAAACAATTAATCTCCTTCTTGCAAAAGCTAAGATATTTGAGTAGATTCATACACTTACTCTCCCAAGTGATATTTCCTCTACAACAGCTGACTCGTCAAGAGACGCTTGTTTGGAGTGAAGAAAGTGAAGGGCATTTTAGAGAGATTAAAAAAATGTTAGGGTCACTCCCTGTAATCCTCCAACCTTGTTGGGAAGAAACATTCTTTGTAAACCCTAGTGTGGGAGAAGAGGCCATTGGTGCTGCCCTCCTACAAAAAAGATCCAAAAACATCCTTTATGAGGCCTGTGTATTTTGCTAGCCGCCTCATGGAAAACACAGAGAAGGCCTACACCCTGATGGAACAGCTAGTGTTAGCTCTCATGTTTGCGGTAACCAAATTTCGGCCATACTTGCTGCCGAAGAGGTTTGTAATTATCACTGTGGAGGATATGTTTCCCTATGCACTACAACATATGGAAATCTCTGACAAAATAGCAAAGTGGGTGGTGCGACTTCAAGAGTTTGATTATACAATACAGGTTGAAAGAACAACTCGAGCATGCTTAGCCGACATTTTAACAAACAAGTGCTATGAAAAAGTTTTCCATTTGAAGAGAAAGGAACTGCCACCACCTCCAGCTCCAGAGGCTTTGGTCAATGCTTATAGCATCTACTTTGATGGAGCATACAAGAGAACCAAGGATAAGGCAGCTACAGGCATCGTGGTCTTATCTCCATTGGGAGAGAGGATCCATGGTGAAGGGATCACTCTAGAAGATGTCCACTCCAACAATGAAGCAGAATATCATGCTCTAATTCATGGCCTTCGTTGGTGCCTCGATAATTCAATTAAGAGATTAAACGCTTTTGGTGACTCCATGCTTTTGGTAAGGCAAATGCAAGGTACATGGGCTTGCAAAAATGCCCGTCTCTCTACTAAAATGAGAGAAGCCAAGGCTCTTATGAGGAGATTTAGGGAGGCACAAGTACATCATGTGCCAAGAGACCAGAACAAGGATGGAGACCACCTAGCATCATCAAAGTTAAATGAGTCAATAGTGGGAGCAGTGGCCATCAAACTTCCACTTCAGCAAGGCAAGGAGGACTTGGAAGATATTATGCACATTCTGGAGCAAGGAGAGGCTCCTAAACACTTGAATGCAAGGGTTCCGCATTTGAGAATGCCTCCCCCCCTCCTAGCCAGAGTCCTCCCGGACAACAAGGTATCGCCTTGGAGTATGTGTCGTGCATAGGTTGAAAAGTTGTGCTAATGCTTGGCCGATTAATGTGGCCCTATTTTATGCATACTTGGTCAATGCATGGAAAAATTAATGATGTGCAAGAGAAGGGAATAAGCAATATGCTTATTGGCATTCTCCGTCGAAGTTTCCTGTTTTCTTTACAAGTAACAGCTATAACTCTACTGCTCTCTGTCTAATTATCTTTTCTGCAAAAGGCAATTGCTTCGCCGACACGGTTGATAGAGCCATAGCTGTTTCTAAGGAGAGAATTTGATGGGCAGGAATGGCTATGGGCAGTATTGCCTTTGCTTTCCATTGGTATTTTGTTTTTGCCAGTTTTGTTAGATGTTTTGGCACTTCCTTGTTTGCCCCTGGTTTGTTGTTGATTGGCATCCACATAAGTCGGTTTTCCTTTTTCAAATGCAGCTGTCTGCCTTTCATTGTTGCTTGTACTGAAGGGATTTCCTTTTGCTTTTGTTTTGGTATCCAAATGCGAGTGACATTTGGGTTATGGTTAAGCATTTTCTTTGGGATCCATATCTGTTTTATGCCCTTGGTTTTTGGTGGAACCATCTGCTTCATTGGAATTATTTCGTTGCATTGTTGTTTGTCTGCCATGTCATTTCTATCCTTCCGCATCCATACTTATTCCCCTGGTTTTGGAAACCTAGATCTTTGCATTGTGGCCGGTGACTTCGTATGTTTGCAATTAGCATGTTTGGCCTTTACCTGATTGTTGGTCTCGGGTATCATGTTGCTTTTTTATGGCATTTTTGCTTTTGTTTTTTTTTTTAGTGATTTCCTGGCTTGCAGTTGATCATTCTGGTACTGCTAAGCAAAGGCTATCATCTGTTGTTCATGTGCATGCTGAATTTTGATTGCCTTTGCATTCCAATCTATATGTACATTGTACTCTTTTTGCCAAGGTTGCCCCAACATCATTGGGTGTTGTGTGCTTTCATCGGCCACCGCATAGAATTTGTGTGGGTAAATATATTGATGTATCTATACATGCAATATAGTCCATCCCAATGTTTTCAACGGGTGTGATGTGCTACTTTCCAGCACTTGAGGAGTAGGATGAATTTGACCTATGAATTTGAGTTGTTGGTATAATCCGTAAGAGATCAAATTTACTTGAGCTCCCGAATCAAGCAATGCTGTCGATTCAACTTGATTGCTGCCCGCTTTGACCGCAATTAGTGGCTCCACTGTGTCTTCATCCAACTTTGTCAGTCGAATGGTATTGATTCGCAATGGTGGTCCACTTTGTTGTTGTTATTGCAAAAGTCTTCTTTTTGCAATGCGTTCTGTTGCTTCTGCTTGAGCTTCTTCTCGTACTTGTTGTTTTTCCTTCATTCTTTGCTTTCCTTGATGAATTTGTTGGAGCATCTCCTGTGTGAGTGGTAGATGATATCTCTTTAGTCGACATCCACTGATCCAGTTTGGCATTTCTTCACCTGCTAATGTAGCAAGCTTGACAGCTCCACTTTGTGATATATCACTAATCACAAATGGTCCCATCCCTCGCTTTTTAAGTTTCTTGGCATGTTGCTTCAAAGTATAAACAAGTACGTAATCACCTGTTTTGAACTCTTTAGTGCGCACATGTTTGTCAAAAAATTCTTTTTGTCTTCTCTTTTTTGCATAGATTGAAGCTACAGCTCGTAATCGGAGTTCATCTAGCTTTTCAAGATCATCAATTCGTGAAGAGAGATCATGCCTTGTCCATTCTAAACTTTTTGCTACTCGTAGAGTTGGAATCAAAACCTCTATGGGTAGTATAGCATTTAGGCCAAACACCATGTTGTATGGTGTTGTTCCTATTGATGTTTTGTAAGCTACCCTGTATGCCCATAGTGTTGAGTGTAGCTGTTGATCCCAATCTGTTCTTGATTCTGACACTTTTTAGTGAGAACCGTGCATAGTGTTTTATTTGTGGCCTCAGCTTGTCCATTGGCCTGTGGATGGTATGGTGCAGATTTCTTATGTATGACCATGAATTCCTCTAGCATATATTCAATGACTTCATTGAGAAAGTGTGTTCCACGATCACTTACAATTTCTATTGGTAACCCGTATCATACAAAAACATTATCATATAAAAATTATGCAGTGGTGCGTGCATCAGCTTTTTGTGTTTCCTTGGCTTCGACCCATTTTGTGAGATAGTCCGTAGCCACAATGATATATTGGGTATGGGTGCGATATGCAGGGGGTGATATAGGTCCCACAAATCAATGACCCATTTTGCAAATGCTCTTGCTCCCATCATTGGCCGTAGTTGCATCTCATCTTTTTTTATTGGCACCTTGGTGCGCTGACAGGCGTCACAACGCTTTACAAACTCTTCAGCATCCATGTGCAATGTAGGCCACCAAATTCCTGCGGTTAAGACAATTTTTGTCGTCTTATCACCCGAAAAATGGCCTCCACTTATTCCGCTATGTACATGTTCTAGAATCAACAGGTATTCGCTTTCACTTGCACAGATTCTAAGTTGATTGTCCTTTCCTCACTTATAGAGTTGGTTCCCAATTAACTGGAAGTCACGAGCTTCCAGCTCTATAGCTTTTTTCTGTGCTCTTGTGATGTTCTCAGGGAACATCCTGGTGGTTAAGAAGTCAATGATATATTGACTCCATGCAGGTGCTATGTTTACCTGAAACAAATTCGCGTGATCCACTGGTCATTTGACACTACATATAGTACAATTGGTAACAGTCGAATGTGTGTCCGCATACATAGTTGGCCAATAAACCCCTAACTATTTCAGTCTCTGGTGTGTTTTCACTATTGATCAATGAAATGCACAATCCATTACATGTGCCTCTTCAAGGTAGCACTCGAATTCTTTCAGATTTATACATAATCGTAGGATGAGGTCCGATCCAAAATGATACAGCCGTTGTTGGGAAACAAGCAAACTGAAACACCTCTATAGCGATGTCACCCAAGATCGTTGAAAGAGAACTACAAGACACCAAAAGCTTTGCAAAATCTCTTTGAAACACCACAAGTCCAACAAGAGTAGTCCCCTTGGGAATTTAATAGTCGTCGCCCACCCAAGAGACTATGTCACATAGGAGCAAAACCCTGTCAAAGCACGGATTTACAGCACACACCGACCAATGCATATGAACACAAGAGCCTCTCCTTTCACAATCAAACATAACAAACCCACAACTTCAACATCAATTCCACAATTCATAGATACATGCCCTCCGAATCTCTCTACACACAATTTGCCACTAGGCTGCCATAGCCATAACCCTGCAGAGAACTAGTCGTAACCTGAAGAGCACAACTTCAATTGGGGCACTTTAAAGCTTGAGATAAATCTTGAAAAATGACTGGCGAGAAAGCTGAAGATGACCAAAATTGATTCCATACGCCTCCATGAGCAAAATTGACGTGAAGAGAAAGCTGTCCCAACACGACTACACGTAGAGAAGGCTAGTCGGGGCAAAAAACTGCATCCAAGAGCACCAAGGAGACACAACGAGCTAAAACCTACAAATTTCTGATTTTTGGCTGAACGTTTTTAAGTTTGTACATGAGTTTAAGTTATATACAAGGCTCACTTCAAAAAACTCACTCACGAGCACTTACAGTAGCCCGACAACTATCATTAGACTAGCAACTTGCAGTGCATGTACATGTGCTTGCTAAATCAAGCTAAAAAATCCACAAAAAGAAATCCCACATGCCCTTTTGACATCGGGCGTCATGTCCATATGTACAAATTTACAAAAAACGGGGTGTCAGAGATGCGCCCAACACCGTCTTGCTATCACAACTGGAAGTTTTTTGTTTATCGAATTGTTTGTTGTTTGGATTTGTATTCCGTATTATCAAACCCACTTCCAAAGGAAAGAAAGCTAACAATTTCCTGAGACCATTTGGGTATCATTTCAATATTGAAAAGATAAGCATCTGGTATGTCATCATCTACTCCTTTAGGAGCTTCCCCGTTGTGTATCCTTGAAAGATGATCTGCTCATAAATGGGTTTTGCCCTTCTTGACCACCACTATGAAGTCAAATTCTAGTAATATAATAAACCAGCGTACAATTCGCCCTATATTGCAAGGTTTATTTACCAGATACAAAAGAGCTTGATGATCAGTGAAGAATACAAATTTGTTTGCAAGCAAATAATGCCAAAATTTCTTTACAGCATAAATCATTCCTAACCCTGGTTGTGTAGTTCTTTTCCGCACTGTTTAGCTGTCGGCTCGCATAGCAAACCGGAAAATCCATTGTTCCATCTTCAGGTTGAGCCAGAATACTTCCAATGGAATATGTTGAAGCATCAATGTGAACATGGAATATCTTTTCCCAATCTGGTGCCTTCGGTACAGGTGCTAATATAAGGTTTTCCTTCAGCTTTTGGAATGAAGTTTCACACTCCTCGGTCCAATCGAAACTGACTAGCAACCGATACAGAGGTTGTATGATAACCGCATACATGTATATGAATCTTCGATAATATCCGCAGTGTCCCATGAAGGATTGCACTTGTTTTGCATTGGTAGGCCTGGGTAGGTCTACAATGACTTTGACTTTGTCTAGGTCAGTGGTTATGCCATTTCTTGAGACAATGTGTCCTAAGATGCGGCCTTGCTTAACCATGAATACACACTTTTTCGGGTTAAGACAGATTCGATATGTCCTGCATTTTTCAAAGACCTTTTGCAAATGGTCAATATGCTCCTGTCGTAGAAGAGAGTGTACACAAAGATCATCCATGTAAATTTCTAAGAATATTCTTAGGTATTCCTTGAATGCGTGCGTCATTAACCTTTGGAAATTGGCTGGGACATTAGTTAAGACAAACGGCATAACTCGATACCCATAAATTCCCCATTCTGTGGCAAATGTTGTTTTGTGTTGATCCTCCCTTGCTATTGCCAATTGGTTGTATCCTGAAAACCCATCCAGAAAGGAATAAGCTCGTTTCCCGACCACCCGCTCAAGTACATGTTCTGTGATTGGCAAGGGATAACTATCCCTTATGGTGGCTGTATTTACCTTTTTGAGGTTTACACACACTCGCAGTTTTCCATTCTTTTTGGGAACTACCACAATGGGTGACACCCAATCTATATGTTCGATTTCATAGATGAATTCAGCTTCCATCAGTTTATCAATCTCCTCTTTGATTTGTTTAGCAAATGTGTCATTATATGTATAAGGAAGTTGTTTGCTAGGTTTTGCATCCGGTTTCAAAGGAATTGTATGTTGGCATATCGATGGATCAACTCCTTTGAGGTCTTTATAGGACCAAGAAAATACATCTTTATACTTCTTGAGAATTTGTGTTAGCCGTTCTTCCTCTTCAGGCTCTAAATCGTTAGCTATATAGACCGGCTGAGGCTTTTCACCTGGTTCTGCAAGGTCTATCTTTTTTGCATTTTCTGGCCCATCGTAAGATTCTTGGTTTGTTCTTTCCCTGACTGGTGGCGTCATGATGATTTTTCTGTCCTGGATATTAAATTTTTGATAGTGTGATGGTACATTCATGTTTCCCTTTTCTGACTCCCCTTTACCAACACTATCTTCTTCAGTAGTCCATATCTCACGTAAAGACCATTTCAGTTCTTGGTATTTCTGTTTACGCTCCAATTTGGTCCACTCTTGGTCTTTTGTTGTTTCTTTTTTTTATTTCTGAGATTTTTGTGATTTTGTTTCGGTTTTAGCTTTTCGTACATGTTTTATTTCCTCTCGCGTTCTTTCTTTTCGATCTTTTGAGAATCTTTCTGATATGTGATCTTTTACACAATATTTTGCTTTCACAAGCATCAAATAGTGAGTTTTACCTTTTATCCTGGGCATCAGGTTCTCTCTCGCTTTGTTTCCTGCTCGTTTCCTCCTATAGCGTTCCTCGCGTCTAGGGTGTTGATTAGCAAAATCATAAAACTTGATATTCTCAATTTCATTTCCACACTCACTTGAGGTGTCTGAACACTCATTATCTGCATCATCATTTACTTCCAAATGTTCAGAGGAGTTGTAAAACTCTTCTTGTTCTGGTGGTTCTATCGTCTCATCTCCTGGTATAATGCTTACCATGTAGTAGGGTAGCACATCATAGCCATCCTTATCGCAAAATTTTGTTGTTGGACTGTCTGTAATGGTAAAGACATCCAATGTTGCTAGTATGTGTTCCCATTCTAGAGGTTTCAAGGCATCTTCGGGAAAGGTTCCGAAATATACTCTTTGTCCTCTATTGCTCTTTCTAAGATGCATTCCTCTCTTCTTAAGCTTCCACAATGTGAAGCTCCGCACATCCATAGCTCTTTTGGTTGCTTTAACCATGCTGGGAGTTCTGATCCTGCTACTGTAGCTGAATCAAACTCTTCCACGGGTGTTTGGTTCACATCTTTGTAACTATGGTCTTTCAGGTGTATTTTAGTTGTTGTCTCGCCATGTCTGAGGTATATGTGGTCATAACCCCAATCTTGGACCATCTTCAATTGTCACATGAATGGTCGTCCTAAGATGATCTCATAATTGTTCTTTTTGTCGAAATCGACTATTGCAAATGTATGCTCATACTCGATTTCACACGAAGTGACAATCACTTTTTCTAAAAGTCCTAGAGGCTTCTCCATGAGCCCATCTGCCAATTGCAGTTTCAGTCTGGTAGCCCTCAAGGCTTGTTTTTCCTATTTTTTCCAGATTTCCTTGGTGGCAATAGCAACTCCCGCTCCACTGTCAAGAATAGCTTTGGAAACTACTCCTTGGAATTCTACTGGTAGCGTGGTCTTTCCATCTTCTCCCTCGCAGTACTCTCCAACCTTGTTCAATGGTACTGGCCTAGTGTTTAGTTGAGGCTTGTCCAACTCTCTGATCCCTTCCTGTAGCTTCAAGGTGGGGTCTTTCACTCCAAATTTTTCTAGGCATTTACCTATTGTGGTCCACATGTAACCTTAGGAGTTCTGCCAATCTGATTGTGCATGCCACCGGAGTGGACAACAACTCAATCAATCCTTGCGAATCCATCACTTTGTTAGAAGAAAGTCTTTGCGATGGAATTTCTCTCACTTCTGACTTAGCTTCATACTCTCCTAGGTAAGAGGGTAAAGTTTTCAGCGAGCCTGGTTGGCTGTGCCCCGAACTAATTGATCCTTGGTCTCCCCCTTGTGAATGTATCTCAAAGTTCATTTGTGACCTTGCCTCAAATTCTTCAATAGGAGGTAAGATCACATTCTTTTCTTTTCTCGTGCTATTCATGTGGTTACTCATCCTATTAGCCTCATTGGCCTCACGGATTTGCTTCCACAGATTGTCTAGACCGTTACAGTCCTTACCCATTTCTGCCAATATTTTAGGCTGGGACCCGTCACTTCTCCCATCTGTGGTATTTGGCACTATGATAGGCTCTCCTCTGGACTCA
Organism: Adiantum capillus-veneris; assembly: GCF_014529385.1. Taxonomy (NCBI): domain Eukaryota; kingdom Viridiplantae; phylum Streptophyta; class Polypodiopsida; order Polypodiales; family Pteridaceae; genus Adiantum; species Adiantum capillus-veneris. The sequence continues at coordinate 8,041,082 of NC_140953.1, read as the reverse complement.
TAGGCATTAGTGAGTTTTTCCTTTGTTTCTACAGGTTTTTCTAAAGTTGGTTGGATAGGGGTGGGAGCTGGTGCCTCATGCCAATTTTCAGGTTTACACAGCGGGTCTTCCATTAATGATTGAGCTGTCTCGATCATCTTTTTACACATATCCAACCTCTTTTTTTCTATTTCTGCATATGGATAAGTCATCCATCTTTGTTCCTGGGTTTGGTTCCTTTTAAGTCTAGCTTCATAAGCTTTTAGCAGTGCATCCAACTGCTCATTTACCTTGTCTACCAGTACAGATCCTCCTGATCCTGCACTTTTGGGCTCTTCTATTTCCTTGGGTGTGATGGTTGTTGTGGTGTGTGTGCTTAAGCTAGCTAGATCCTCTAACCGCTCCAATCTATCCTTTGTATGTTTTAACTCCTCGGATAGAGTTGTTTTCTCTCGTTCCTTCCTGGCTTTCCTACGTGCCTTTCTAGCTTTCCAAGTGCTTCTCTCATTTCTTGTCTCTGAACTTTGGGCGTCGGTTTTTGGTTCTTCAACTATGGGTTCGTTCGTCCTTCTTTGAGCTTGGGCTCGTGTTACAGCGTGGATGGGTATGATTGTTTCATTTTCTGATCCTCCACTGGAAGGTATTGTTTCTAGCATGTTCAAGGTGGTTTTTGCTCCTTTGCTCGGGTTTTTGGGGCAATCGGGAATCAAATGAGTAATTCCACATTCTGGGCAATACGGATTGACTCTAGTGATTTCATTGTGAGGACAGTCTCTCAGCCAATGGTCTCCACCACACTTGTAACAGGGTCCCTTGGGTTGTTGAGGTGCTCCTTGAGCCCTCTTTGTTGGTAAGCATGTCTCTGTCCACCCATGCCTCCATTGGCTATGAACATCAGTGTTCGTTCATCTAAGCTATATCTTCCTTCTCCTGCTGCCTGCGCAGCAGTTGGTGGTCCTGTATTTCCTATCATGCTCCATGGTTCTGGTGTCGAGGGTTCTTCAGGTGGATAATAGGTAGGGTTTTCCGCATATCCATTGGGATATTCATAATATGCATGCATAGGCACCAAAGCCTTATCCTCTGATTCAGTTACAGTTGGTGTGTATCTTATACCAACTGGTCGTAATCCTGGTAGGGGTGGTTGTTGCCCCAACACCGGTTGTGGTCTTTCTACACCTACAGGTCCTGGTAAGTTGCCTGCTTGATATCTAGGCATCTGTGAAACTTGAGGGGAAGCTACTGGAGCTTGGGGAGCGTAAGGTCTCTCTCTCACATATCCGTTGTAATAACATTCCTCGGTCCCATGGTTTGTCCATTTTTGTTCAATAGCACACCACTTGGGCTGTTTAGCCTGGGGTTTGGTGTACAAGTTGATCTTTTTTAGCACTTCATCTACGAGCTGCTCCTGGTTTACCGCTACTTCTCCTTTTGGTACTGTCTTAGAAGACTTGATGGGTTTTGTGAGCAAAGATGTCACATCGCATGCTCCAATTTTTATACAATGCAGTAATTTCAAACCATGACCTAACATATGGATTGTAAGCTAGTTTTAAGTTGGCTCCACTTTGCCTTCTAGCTTATTAACTTCCTTTGCTTCACTTTATTTGGATCTCATTTTTAGAACTATACACTTGATGTGGATCAACATCTTCACATGTTAATTACACAATATTGAACCGACAAACCCGATCCATGACTTAGTAAGGCATCCGTCGATCGTGATAGGGTGTCCATGAGGGTTAACATGCCCCCTTTCTGATGTAGATTCCATCCTCGAAAGCTATTGAGATGAAGCCCGTTCGTTGAGGTGGAGTAGCTTCCAAGATTAAATGTCCTTAGTCTTCTTCAATCACAGCAAAATCAACCGAAATTGGCACATTAATTGCATTCTCATATACAATTAAAAACCATATGCAGTTGTAGGCACACAAATTTATTGGTAGCAGAATATTAAACAATTTGTCAGCAGTAAACATTAAACTATAATATAATCACACATAAGCAATTGTAAAGGTCAAAAACTAAACAAATCTGGGTCACTAATTTAACAGGCAAAAGGCATTAGATGTCAACTATGAATACCTTGGACAAGCTTCTCAATTCTCTTTGGTCAATTAAGCTGTTTAATCATCGCGAGAGCAAAGTATTTCATGTTCGAGGACTGACTAGAGGCTATACTTAGAAGACCTTGTAGTTAAGCTATGATAAAAGAAATTTCTTTTGAAAAATCATCATTTGAATTATTTTCTTTGTTTGACCCCCCAAAGTTTTTTCACATCGATTCAATTTTGATGTGTGTGCTTATTTTGTATGCCTAGGGATTTTCGCTTTTCAAGGAAAAGCACCCACACTGGGAACCTCTCGGGCTCTAGTACCATAGGCAATACATATGAGTGAAGTACCAAATCAACCTGGGATTTCTCTTCCAGCTTAAGATTTTACATTGTTGCACTTTTGAATTTTTTGTTTGTTTGTTTTTAGCATTTCAATTTTGTAACTTTGGGGGGTGATATGACATTGTTACCATCCCCAGGCTCATCATACTAGTAAACTCCCTTTATCATAATTAAATTAAAGGTCAATAGGGATTAAGCCCACTAGATAGCACTAGTACATTCCACACAATGCTTCCTAAATTGTATTAAGAACCTAAATTAATCATTGATTAGTAGTAAGGCGTTCCCCATGGTATTAAGAGAAGATCTCTAACGTTTAACTTTGTCAAACAAGCTTAGTCGAACTGCTTGATTCTCAAACCTAGACAAGGGACTATGACAAAAAATTATATTGAATCTAATGTTTAATACTACACAAAGGTACTGAATATTATGTTGCCAATGATAGTTAAAGTAGACAAACATGGATGCTTAAAAGAACAAGAGGCAATGCTAATGGACAAGAAACACTTGTTCGTGTTTATGATCGCGCTCAATTTGAAGAGTGAACGAAAGAAAGATTCCATGAAGTTCAGAATCCTAACTATGGCTACGCATTCTTGTACACATTAGAAAATACAAGGAATACCTCTAGGAGGCACATCAGTGGGAAGAGGTACCAACCTTTATTGAATACAATAAAACAACATAAGCAATCCCAACCTTATTATTTGTACCCCCCTAGAGAGTCAAGGGAACTGGATATTGAATAGATGGCTGGGTAGCCCTAGGTCTAAACTCATATTCTCATCATAATCGAGAAAACAAAATTCATTATCTGTGAGACCATACGTGCCATCTGTGTAATCATGTAACTCTTCCTCATCATTGAAGGCACAAATGTTCACTAAGAACATCACTAGACGTCTGTAGTCATCTTGGTCAAATGGGTAAGCTTATGCAATCGGAGAGATGCTCTCTGCTAAGTAGGGATCAGTCATGGTCAAGAGACGTATCAGCCATTCTAGTTTCTCAAAATTTTTCTCACATGCTAGCGTATCTACCAAATCCCATTCACAGGCAAGCACCGGGTAGACTTTGTGAAAAGAAGAGAGAATACCTATCACCCAAGGCAGGAGTGGATGACTCTAACGTACTATCCATATTTGCACACACAGATAGATGATGGTTAGAGTGAAAATATTATAAGGGTCATGTTAAAAGGTCTTCCTTGTGCATAATGTGTTTTTATGATTTTGGGTCATGTACGAGAACTTGTAGGTTTCCAGCTTTTTGTTTAGTGGCTCTTGCTCTTTCATTTTTTTATTTTGTTTTCTTGAGTATTGGGCTATATATATACATTGCCTAAGATTGGGAGATTGAGAGGTCAGGGAGGAAGGTTAAGAGGGAAGCATGTGAATGATGAATGTCAGCTGTTAGCAGCAAGCTAACCCGGACACCATTTTTACGATTTCTCCTTGTAAAACATTTATTATTTTGATAAATCGGGAATATTGTAGCTCCTATTTTCTCTGATAAACCTTGTAATTAATGAGCCGGGGCTACAAGCTTTCAGATTGTATCACCCAGGCAATTCCCAACTTTGGTAGAACTCTAGAATATTAGTTTTGACCACTCAAAAACCTTGGCAAAGGTATAAAAGCCAATTTTTGTAAGTTTTTTTATAAGTTTTGGATAAGAAATACACAGTGTGAGCTAACGGCGCTCACTTCTCTCCTTCTACTGCTTCCTACTCTCTCTCCGGTTGTCACATTGCGATTGAGTTTGTTGCATTGCAACCGCAGGTAAGAGCTCTCTGCATTGACGTAAGCCATTCACAGTATTCCGTAGCTTTTGGCGTTGCCAACCCGCGGCCTAATTTCATCACTAGGATTTTAGAATTTCAAATCAAAAACTAAGCATAGGTGGAGTATTGGGACATCATTGCTAAGCATTTAGATGCATTCTGGGTCGAAAATGACTAGGTCAAAAATCCACTGCTGTTAATAATCGCGATTTTGAAACTTGACCTAAAGTGGGATTTGAAGCCATAGGCATGTGTGCTTAGGTCTTATAAACTTGTTCTAGAAGTTTCATTACGTTTGGATGTCATTTGATGCTGTAACGGATGTGATTTTCTTGCAGATGAGCGATTGGCTTTTGGTGATTTCAGTCACTTCAATGTAGCTTGAGTTAGATGTGAGTTGTTAGTTGTTTTCCGAGAGATTGACAACCTCTCGTAGCCTCTATGCACTAGTTGAGTCAGCTTCGTCCCATGGTTTGACAAATTAATTGTGGTTCTCGCTAATACTGCAATAAGATAGGATAGTGAGGTTATACATGCATCCCCGGCAACGGTGCTAAATGTGGGACGCATGTCTAACCTCACCATCCTATCTTATTGCAGTATTAGCAAGAACCACAATTAATTTGTCAAACCATGGGACGAAGCTGACTCGACTAGTGCATAGAGGCTACAAGAGGTTGTCAATATCTCGGAAAACAACTAACAACTTGCATCTAACTCAAGCTACACTCAAGTACGTGACGGAAATAACTAAAAGCCAATCGCTCATCGGCAAGCAAACACATCCGTTACAGCATCAAATGACATCCAAATGTAACGAAACTTCTAGGACAAGTTTATAAGACCTAAGCACACATGCCTATGGCCTCAAATCCCACTTTAGGTCAAGTTTCAAAATCGCGATTATTAACAGCAGTGGATTTTTGACCTAGTCATTTTCGACCCAGAATGCATCTAAATGCTTAGCAATGATGTCCCAATACTCCACCTATGCTTAGTTTTTGATTTGAAATTCTAAAATCCTAGTTATGATGAAATTAGGCCGCGGGTTGGCAACGCCAAAAGCTACGGAATACTGTGAATGGCTTACGTCAATGCAGAGAGCTCTTACCTGCGGTTGCAATGCAACAAACTCAATCGCAATGTGACAACCGGAGAGAGAGTAGGAAGCAGTAGAAGGAGAGAAGTGAGCGCCGTTAGCTCACACTGTGTATTTCTTATCCAAAACTTATAAAAAAACTTACAAAAATTGGCTTTTATACCTTTGCCAAGGTTTTTGAGTGGTCAAAACTAATATTCTAGAGTTCTACCAAAGTTGGGAATTGCCTGGGTGATACAATCTGAAAGCTTGTAGCCCCGGCTCATTAATTACAAGGTTTATCAGAGAAAATAGGAGTTACAATATTCCCGATTTATCAAAATAATAAATATTTTACAAGGAGAACTCCGAAAAATGGTGTCCGTGAGAGCTTACTGCTAACATTCCCCCCCTCCTCGCCTGTATCGTCCCTTGACACAGCTTTATGGGCTGAAGTAGTCTTTGTGTTGACGGCGGGCGAGGCGGTGTTTCAGTGCTTCTAGTGCCTTTTGGTATCTGATTCTTCGTTCTTTGTCAGGCACTTGCAGAAACTGCATGGTGACTTGATTCTTTAGTTCCACTACTGAGTAGCCTACAAACCTGGATGTGAGGTTGCTTATCACCGGCGCAAATATCTTCATTTGCCAAGTGAAGAATCCAGTGTGGAATGCTTCTTCAAAGGCTAGCATATTATGCGAGGGCAGGAACATGCATCTACCATAGAATCCATAAAGGATTTCTTCTGAAGGTTGCCCACACAGATCGTAACATAAGCCTTTGTTCCCTTCCAAGAATGAGAGCCATGGGGCTCCTGTCTGCTCAGGCTCATTGAAAACTTGTATGCATGTGAGTAGCATCCTGTAGATCTTATATAGCATTGCACACGAGAGATCTGGCAGACTCTTGAAGAATGACATGGTGCCTGTTAGGGTTTTCACCATTTACTCCTTCCTCGCTTGGCCTCTCTTTGGAGCTGGTATCCTGGGGAAGTTGAGCCAAGTTGGCCTCTTCTTCTGCAGTGCTTCATGCGCTTGCCATGTCCTTACTCTGGGTACAGGACAGAATGTTGGATCTTTTTGTAAGGCTGCAGGTGCTCTTGTGAACAGAATCAAGCATCTCGAATTCTTGTTTAGCCAGCTTAACCTCCACTTTGGGTGGTCTTTATCTGCACCATCTTCTTGCATATCCTTGTACAGCCTTGCTTTTACTTGTAAAAGTTCTACCTTGATGAGAGGGTACAGTAGGGGTAGTTGGTGCCATTGAGCATTGATTTGATTGGGAGTGAGTTGAGTGACGTTGACAGAGTGTAAAACACTCAACTCCCAATCCATAGCGGCCTTCTACTGCTCATCCTCCTCTAGAGTGATTTTCTCCTTCAGTGCGTCTTCTTCAGCTTTTGATAGCTGGACCATTGGCATTGTATCTTCGTCTGTGATGTGGACCTGAAAATCTTCATCACCACTCGGTTCTATTGTGGACTGCATCTCAAATTCAGCAAAACAAGACCGAGGGAATGTCTATTTGGGGCGGCTCTGAAGTGCCTGCCTCTTCGTGCGTGTCTGACTTTCCATCTCTGAGGAGCTGATTTATCCATTTGAGTTTTGCTATCTCCTTTAGGAGCTCCTCCTCTCTTTGAACCCGCATCAGTGCCAGGTCTCTGTGCTGTGACTGTTCGAGCTTTAATTCCAGTTCTAAATCCTTCGTTTTCTTTTCAAGTGCCTTGTACACTTCATCAGTTCCCTTGATCGAGGCCACGGCTGGATTTTCTCTGATTTAACGTAATAAAATGGCATGATCATTGGTTCTCTGTTTGGAATATTGCAGAGAAGCGTTGGCTACATCTAACTGCACTTGAATTTTTTGAGCTGACAGAGAGGTTGTAAGAAGTTCATTTGTGACTTCGGTCAGCTGCTTGTCTTTTACCTTGCAAGCATCAGATAATTTGGTAAGGAGGTCACCTAACTCCTCCATTTTCTTTTTTTGTTTATCCCTGGCTAGCTGATGTTGTTCCACCTCTGTCTTTAGCTCTTGCACCTGCCTTTGGAGATCGGTGATGATAATCATCCTCTCTTTGAGCTCTCCTTGAAGAGCGTCAATCACCATTTCTAGTTCCTTGGCCTTTGTGCTGCGGTTTAAGGCTGCTGAGCGGAGTTTCTCCGTCATGTCTTGCATCTACCTTGAATACTCGTTGACCTGTATTATAACTTCATCATTGGACTGCCACTTCTCCTGTCTTGCTAGTTGGGATGTGCCTGCACACTCATGTGTTGCTTCTTGATGTGTTGTAAGTGTTGGTGGTTCTATAGAGGTAGATGGTTGTTCTTCTCCTTGGCCATCCTGAGGCTTTGATGCCTCGGTAGTTTCTGGCTTAGTGGAAGTAGATGGTGTGGTCTCAACTCTTACTATCTCTTTAGGTGCTGGCCTTTTTTCCTTCTCTGGCTCGGGCTCCATCTCATGTGTAGTGGTATACTCTTTTTTTGTATCTACTTCCTTATCAGTTTCTTCCGCCAGCCTTTGAGTTTCTTATGCTACCTGCTCCGGTTCTGGCTCGGCTTCTTTTTCCTCATGTCCTTCGGTGTGGTCAGCTTTTTGTGTAGATTCTGTTTGTTGGGTGGATTCAAAATCTTTTTCTTTTTCAGTCTCTGCTCCTTCATTGGTACCTTGGCCTGGTGGTGATGGTGGTGGGCTAGGCATGGGATGGTCCTGTTGTTCCGGCGGTGTGAGGTGGTTGGGGAGATCCCTGGCTTTTCTCTTGAGTATCTGTTTCCTCAGCTTTCTTTTCTGCTTCTTCTGCCTCTTTTAGCTTTAAGGCTTCGGCCTCTTGGTACATTCTTTTTAAATAATCTATTGGATTATCTGCCTCTTTTCTTGTATGATGCTTTGTTCGAGGTCCCTTCAGTCCTGTGGGTACCCACCTTTTTGGGTCCTTTCCTTGTGCTTCCCTACTGCGTTGGTAAGCCTATTTTTCTCTCTCAAAGCGTGCTTGTTTTTGAGTCGGCTCCTCTTGGTGGGAAACCACAACTTTCCTCTTCATCTCTTCCCTCCAAGCTCTCTTTTCTTCGTTGTCAGAGCTCTCGTTGTTGTGCCGCTCTGCTGAGTTGTCATCTAAATCATCACCTGATTTAAAAGATCTTTTACATGATCTTGTAGCTCTTGGAGAGGGCTATGTTGCCAAGATCCATGTATTCTGATCAGGGGCAGGCGGTAGGTTGTCAGCCGTGCCGATGGCATGATAGGCTATTCTTGTCAACACTTCTGGCACGCCCAAGTATGTTATTTTACCCTCCTTCTTGGTGCCCTTCAAGGTTGTCAATACATACTGCACATGGTCCACAGGCTGCCTTGTTGTTGACTTAAGAACCTGAGTGAAGGTGGTGGCCACTGTGTGATTTTGTGTGGTGTACCTTGGTGGCCTTTTTGCTAGAAAATGGAAGTGTTGATGGTACAGACGGCGGGCTGGCTCTTCCACCTGTTTGTGGATAAGATCAGCGAATGTAGCCGCATCTATTTCCTTGGTAAATGTGTCCGCGGTTTTCCTGTCTCTTGCTCGCATGGTCATTCTTTCAGTGGGCAGTCTGAGTACCTCTACCACTATTTCTTTTGTGATTACTACATCAACCTTGTTCCCTTGAGTGTCTGATATCTGGGAGGTTCCATATTCTTTGATTGTGGACAGAAGCTCATAAGCTTTCTGAAAGTCCACTCCGCAAGGCTCTTGTTTGTAGAAATGCCTGAGCCCCAGCCTGTTGATGCTTTGTAAGCTTTGAGCCATTTTCTGCTTTTCGAGGGCTTTACTTGATGGATTTCACCAAACCAATCATATACATTGTATATGAACCTCATTAGCAAGCCATCTGTGGAGTCAGGTCGGAATTCTGGCATTTGCCCAAAAACCTAACTTTTCTACTGGGGGACCCCCTTGACCCCAGTCGAATGTTCATCTGTTGGTATAGAAAGATTCTATTATGTTAGGGCATGCTCTGGTTCAAATCCCATCCGATTTGGTCAAGCTAGGAGGCCGCTATGGTCAGTTTTAGGTCATAGGTCTTCGTGCACTGCTCGGTTTCTAGGGTTTTTTCTAAGGCTTTAGACTAGCTACCGGTCGTAAAAAATGGATCATTATCGAGTAAAGAACTTACCCCTCATGTCTCGTGTGAGACGGCGCTGAAAAAGGTCAATTGTGGGCTCCGGAAATGTCGTGTGAAAGAGGCCGAAATCTCTCTCTGCAAAGGCTCCAAGTGGAAATGAGATGGTTTTAACCTACCATGGATATCTATACCTGGACTTCCCGAACCAAATTTCCCCAAATTCCCCCGTTAGTCCTACTATGCCGTGAAATCTATGTTGGACTCAAAAATTTCCCTGATCGGATTCGTGTAGCTCATTCTGCAAGAATTTTGCAAAAGTAGGCCTAGCCATTTAATTTAGGCTTCCCACTTCCGTCTTCTGATTTCATTGAAAATTTTTGTGCTTGTCCGCCTTGTCCTTCTGATCACCACCGTGTCTTCCATCTGAGCTTTCCTTCTATTTATTATTAAATTTGACTTGTTTATTTAAAAAAATCAAAGAAAATAGCAAAATGCTCTAAAAAAGTAAAGTAAAAATTCATAATTAAGAAAATCCCTTGAAAAACACAGCTTTATTATTTTTTGTTGGATTTCTCCATTTTTAGGCCTCCCTATCGACAAAAATGATGAAAATACCCAAAAAAGGACTATTTTTTATGATTTTCTAATGGTATATACACTATTTACACTCATTTGGAAGATATTATCAGTGAATTTTCCCTTGTTGATGAATTATAAGGGAACTATTAGGTAATTTTGCAAAAAATCACACGTTAACATGGAACTTTTTCCTCCCTCTTCAAACATTACCCTTAATTACTTAGTACTTAGTACCCTTCCACCCCTCCTAGATGGCGTACTCCAGGACGACTGCGTGAATGGGTTGAACAATTGTGTCTATGCATAGCCGTGATTGGCTCTACCATGATATGAACATCAACGCAATGCAAACCAATATGCTATGCAAGAGCTGGTCTTGAGTATTTAACTCAAGGGTTTTCGATGTCGAGGTTTGCTGCTGATGCCTTCCAAAGAGCAAATCTTGTAGCTTTTGTGCTCTCTGTTTGATTGTACCATCAGGGTGCTTTAGCACTCTGATTGCTTGAGCTGTACTTTGATGCGCAGATCCATTCCATCTAACCAATCATCATCTGTTGAAACTGCGTTTTTACGAAATTCCCATTGTCGATCATCTAATTCCAAAGTGTTGATGGGAATCAGTATCTGTTGATTCTTGAGAGCAACTTTACGCTTGAGTACCCGAAGCCTAGCTTCCTCTTGGGCTTCATCAATTACCTGCTGTCGTTTGATCTTCCTTTGTTTGGCTACATGTATTCTTTCTAGCAAATCATTGGTTAGTGGCAAATTGTATTTCTTTAAACGACGTCCACTAATCCAGCTAGCCATTAGTTCACCATCCAGGGTGGACAATTTTACTGCTCCACTTGGAGATACATCTTCCATGATAAATGGTCTGTTTCCCTTTTTCTTAAACTTGGGAATGTGTTGCTTAAGGGAATAGACTAGAATTGAGTCCCCTTTCTTGAAAATGTTTGTGATTAAGTGGGAATCAAAAAACTGTTTTTGTGCATAAATATGAGCTACAGCAGTTAGCCTTTGCTCGTCTAGCTTTTCCAATTCTTCAAGTCTTTCTGACAATTCATGTCCAGTCCACTCAAGATTCTGTGCTACCCTTAATGTCGGCAATAGAAATTCCACTGGCAGTATGGCATCAAGACCATAAACAAGGTTAAAGAGTGTAGCATTTAGAGCTGTTTTGAATGAAACTCGATAAGCCCATAGAGCAGCATGGAGATTCATCTCCTAGTCTGTCCTTCCTGAACTAACCACTTTGGTCAGTAAGCTAAGAATTTTATTCGTATGCTCATCTTGTCCGTTTGCTTGTGGGTGATAGGGAGCTGATTTGTTATAGATGACCATAAACTCATTAAGCAAATACTCTATTACCTCATTGAGGAAATGAGTTCTCCGATCACTGACAATCTCTATTGGCAATCCATATCTCTTGAATAAATACTGATATAAGAATGCAACAGTTGTTTTGGCATCATTCTTTTAAGTCACTTTAGCCTCAGCCGACTTGGTCAAATAGTCCGTAGCTATAATGATATATTGAGCTTCGTTTCTATAAGCACGTGGTTGTATCGGTCCAACAAATCTATAACCCATTTTGTGAAGGCTCTAGCCCCCATCATTGGTCTTAAGCTCATGCTGTCTACTCGTGTTGGCATTTTTGCTCGTTGACAAGCATCACACCTTAGAACATATTCTTTGGCATCTACAAAAAGTGTTGGCCACCATATGCCTGCCATCAAGATTGCTCTTGCGGTGGTCTCACTAGAAAAGTAACCTCTAGCTAATCTAGCATGTGCTTGTTCTATAATCGTAATATACTCGTTTTCATTTGTACAAAGACACAAATGTTGATCTTTACCTCTCCGATACAATTGGTTCCCAATAAGAGCATAGTCTCTTGCTTCAGTTTCAATTTCTCTTTGACGGTGTTTACTCATGTCCTCAGGAAATGTTCGGCTCCATAAGTAAGTAACCAGATAATTACTCTACTTAGGAACACGTGACATTTGAAACAATGTTACATGAGGAATGGGTGGTTGTTTTTTACATTGAGGGCAATCTTTTACAAAAGATCTAACATCTCTCCTCATAGTCAGCCAAAATACTCCAAGTCTTAAGATTTGTTACATAGTTTGTTCTTTTGCAAAGTGAATTCCTACTATGGTAACATGTGTTTGACTTAGGTATTGTTCTTTTTCTTCGGGGTTAATGCATAAAAGCAATATCCCGTCTCGATTTCTTTTATATAGACTTCCACCTAGTAATTGATACATAGCCAATTGCTCAATTAAATCAATTTTGATAGGAAGTGGTATTTGTGAACCCACTTGAGCTATTTTCATCAATGACACAATGTTTTCCGACCATCTAGGTATCATTTCCACGGAGAACAAATAGGCATCTGGTAGATCATCATCTACTCCTTTAGGTGATTCCCCTGAAACAATCCTTGACAAATGATCTGCTCGTTGATGTGTAGTGCCTTTTTTTACAACCACGGTGAAATCAAATTCAATAAGAATGATAAACCATCTCACTATTCTCCCTGTGTTGCATGGCTTGTTGACCAAATACAACAAATCTTGGTGATCATCATCTACCCCTTTAGGTGATTCCCCTAAAACAATCCTTGACAAATGATCTCCTCATTGATGTGTAGTGCCTTTTTTTACAACCACAGTGAAATCAAATTCAAGAAAAATGATGAACCATCTCACTATTCTCCCTGTGTTGCATGGCTTTTTGAACAAATACAACAAAGCTTGGTGGTCCATAAAGAACACAAACTTGTTGGCTAATAGGTAATGTCTATACTTTTTAACGGCATAGATCATTCCTAGTCCTTCTCTTTCGGTGGTGATGTAGTTCTTTTCTACCATGTTCAATTGTCGGCTATCATAAGAAACAGGAAAGTCAATTTTCCCATCTCCTGGTTGGGGGGCTAGTATACAACCAATAGCAAAGTTTGAAGCATCTACATGTACGTGGAATACCTTATCCCAATCTGGTGCTTTCAATATTGGAGCTGAGGTGAGAGCTTGCTTTAGCTGCATGAAGGATTCTTCACATGACTCGATCCATTCAAAGTGCGTAATCAAGCTATACATGGGTTTTGCTATTATAGCGTACATGTAGATGAACCATCGGTAATATCCACAATGTCCCATGAAGGCTTGTACCCCCTTGACTGTTGTTGGTCTAGGAAAATCAGCAATGACATGAATCTTTTCAATATCAGTAGCTATGCCATTTTTAGACACTATATGTCCAAGAATTTTCCCTTGTCTTCCCATGAATGTGCACTTTTTAGGGTTTAAGCAAATCCTATAAAGTCTACATTTCTTGAATACCTTTTTGAGGTGTTCAAAATGATCAGCCCAGATTGACGAATGTACGTATAGATCATCCATGTATACTTCTAATAATTTTCAAAGATACTCTTTGAAAGCATGGCTCATCAACCTCAAAAATGTGACTGGAGCATTAGTTAACCCAAACGGCATAACCCGATAGGCAAATATACCCCATTCTATTGCAAAAGCAGTTTCTTGCTAATCTCTTGGGTCAACCAAAAGTTGATTGTATCCTGAAATTCCATCTAAGAAGTTGTAAGCTTCTCTGCCAATTGTTCTAACACATGCTCAGTTATTGGAAGAGGAAAGTTGTCTCTAATGGTAGCTGCATTCACCTTTTTGAGATTAACACATACTCGTAAATTCCAATTCTTCTTAGGTACTACCACAATTGGAGACACCCAATCTGTGTGTTCAATTTCGTAAATGAATTCAGTTTCCTTTGATTTTTTAATATCTTCTTTGATCTTCATGGCAAATGTTTTGTTATAAGTGTATGGTCTCTGTCTACTTTGTTTCACATCATCTCTCATGGGTATAGTATGTTGACAGATTTCTGGATCAACACCCTTGAGATCCTTGTAAGACCAAGCGAAGATATCTCGGTATTCCTTTGACAAGCTCAGCAAAAGCTTTTCTTCTTCTTCTGTTAGGTCATTTGCAATGTAAGCAGGTCTAGGCTCTTCTCCTGGTTCAGCCAAGTCTACCCTTTTAGCGTTTTCAGGCCCTTCGTAAGATTCACCTTGTTTTTGTAGCTCCCTAACAGATTGTTCAATTATGATTTTTCGATCTCGGAGAGTATAATTTTTATAATGGGATGGAACATGCATTACATCCTTACCATCCTCTTCCGTAGTTTCCATTTTGGTTGTGTATATCTCCTTTAGAGATTTTCTCAACTCTTGATATTTCTTTTTCCGCTCGACTCTGGTCATGAGTGGTTTCTTATTCTGTGATTTTTCTTGAGTTCCCTTCCTTGTTTTTCTCGATGTCTAAGAAATTTTTGAGTTTCTGTTTGAAGGATATCTGCCAGTTATTTTGTCCTTGACACAATCATTAGCGTCTATTTGCATCAAGAATTGTGTTTTACTGGGAGACTAATGGCATAGGTCGTGTTTCCATAATATTGGTGTCTCTCTTTCGTCTATACCATTTTTGTCTTCTTGGTTTCTAGTTTGGAAAGTCAAAAACTTTTCCTCCCCTCCCTTTAAGAGTAACTGAGCTCTCGTATGCTCTTTTTCTGACCCCGAATCTTCTGAGGTAGCTAAGTGTTCATCTAGCTCATCATTTGCATCATAATAGAGGTCAGAAAAGAATTGTTGAGCAGTCATCAAGTCCTTGGGTTTCTCATCTTTGTTTTCAATGTTGAGGACTGACATCATTTGGATGGGAATTATGTCATAGCCATCCTCATTGCAAAATTGAGTAGGCATAGACGTATTCACATATACATCCATTGTTGCCAAAATTTGAGTCCACTCGAATGGCTCAAATAAATGCTCTAGAAAGGGTTCAGGTATGTAGGTTTCGTCTGTATAGTCCCTTTCTAGGATACATTCCTCTCGTCTTAAGCTTCCATTTTTTGAAGCTCCGCACATCCAAATAGGACTGTCTTTGTTTAACCAGGATGGGAGTTTAGTTTCAGCCAAAGAGACTGAATCAAACTCTTGGATGGGTGTTTTCAAGACATCTCTATTAGTGTGATCTTTTATATTGACTCTTGTTATAGATCCCACCTGCTTCAAGTACAGATAGTTGTTTCCCCAATCTTGGATAAGCTGTACCTATCTCATGAAAGGTCTTCCCAATATGATTTCATAGTTGAGTTTTTTTCCAAAGTCTACTATGGCAAAAGTGTGTTGATATTCAATTCCACAGGAGTTGACTATCACTTTTTCAAGTAGCCCTAGTGGTCTCTCAATGTGTCCATCAGCCAACTGCAATTTCATTCGCGTTTGGCTAATGGCTGGTTGTCCCCAAGATTCCCATACTGCTTTAGTGTCTATGGCTATCCCAGCTCCACTATCCAGTATTGCCATGGCTTCAATGTCATTATATTTCACTGGGAGGGTAGTGTTTCCTTCTTCCCCTTCATAATATTCTCCGACCTTGTTCATAGGAATTGATCGAATCTCTTTGTTTTCCATTTCATATTTCAATTTTCCCAAATTCTTAGAGATTAACCCCATTATCCCCACCTTCTCTAGGGTTTTCTGTAAATCGTTCCACAAGCATGGCCTAAGTTTCAATAGTTCTCCCAAATCGGTTCACTCTCTGATGAGCTACTAGGCATCACTTGGACTACGTTTACAACAGTTTTTCCCTTGTTCAAAGGATTCTTAGGAAAATCTTCCGGAAAGTTTCCTCCATTTTTGCAACATTGTATGAAATAGGCTTTAATTAGTTTGAGGTTTTTGTCAGGCTCTGTACATTCATTCTTCCAATGGTCATCAGCACCACAGTTATGACAGTTTCCTGTTCTAGGCTTCATCATGGATTTTCCCATTGGAGGTCTGACACATTGATTAGCTACATAATACATTGGTGAGAGCTATGGTGGAGCATAAGTCATGGTTTCTTCCATTCGCGGTGGATGTGGACTATACCAATCTCCTTCTACCATTACTGTAGATGGACTAGGCTCTGCATAGGGTGTAACAGGCACTAATGCTTGTTCATCTATGACTCCTTCTGAGTGCATGTACTTTACAGGCACTGCATTATGTCCTAGATACGGAGGTTGTTGTCCCAACACAGGTTGAGGTCTTTCCATACCCATTGGTGGTTTTTGAGGTTGGGCTCCTCATTTGGTTGACGTTGTGAGCGGGATGAAAACACACACAGCACCTCTATAACGACCCGACACACACTCTTGGGATGATACACACACACATTATGGGGCACCACTCGGCTTACACAACCAGCCTTGCCGAGACAGGAAACACACAGACGGAGTGAGAAGAGAGAGATTTCTCACTTGCCCACTCAACACTCACACATACACACTTACACACACACTCTCAATTCAGCTCAAAGGAGGCAAATTTCTTTTTTCTAGACTCAATGAAGCTCAGCCCAACACCAATGGGTCAAATATGTTACACAGTATTGAGGAAATACACCAGATACAACCACAAAGTTAAGCAGAGGCTTCACTCACCGGAGAAGATTACACAAAAAAACTGCAGAAAAAGAGTGAGTAATTTGGCAAAATGGACAGCGCCATCGTGTCCGGAACGGCCCAAAACCCCAGTCTACAATGTCAAAGTGCTCAAATTCGACCTCGTATGAGTAGTTTACAGCCAAAACGGGCTCCAAAATGGGCAAAAACACAGTTGCGGTTGTTTCTCCTCTCTTCTCCACGTTTTTCCTGGTCTTCTTTCAATTTTTTCAGTTCCCACACTTAGCTTTATTAGTTGGGCACCCTTGGCCTTTTAGATGACCTCAAACGGACCCCGAACAAGAAAAAAATTGACCTCGCAGTGCATAGCTGTCACCTTTTTGCATCATCCGCACACCTAGCACTCATTTCTTTTCAATAATGCGTCTCGCAACCACGTGAAGTGGCCCCAAAAAGTGGTCCTAATGATGACCTTTCTGCATAACTCTCACAAGAAAACACCCACGTTGTGTCCCTCCTCATCCGCGTGCAAATATTGACCCCGTTCACCCTCCTAACGCCACTAGATGCCATCTGACGCACCTGCTTACCTCATGTCGTCGGCCCACGCATAGCTTCCTCGAGAAGTTTTACGCGCTATAAACTCCTCATTATTCTAGAAAAAACATATTGGTACTGGTGATAGTGAAAATGGATGCACTATGTACATGATGTCCTACCTGTACACATGTGGGCCCCACGTAACCACCTGGCTCTGGAAAATGGGCAATTCTTTATTTGATGCACCATGCATGTGTATGTACATATGCACAATCCCTTGCTCCAAAAAACTCCTGACATAATTTGCCCCTCCCCTAGCCTACTAGATCATTCATGATCAGCAGCAGCAAAGAGAGATATGAGACTCGCCGCATCACAGGTCTCCTCATCCCTCACCAACACTGCTTTATCCACAGACAGCTCATCTTGTTCCACCATCATCAATCTAGCATGATACAATTTAAGACGCAATCCATTTACCCTTGACTTATGTAGAACACCATCCAGGTTAGCCAGCTGATATGTGCCATTTGGAAAACACTCCACTACCTTGAAAGGGCCTTCCCACTTAATTTGAAACTTCTTTTGGAAGGTGTTGTCCAGCTTACTGTTGTAGCGCAAAACCAAGTCATGTTTCTTGATACCCTTACTTTTGACCTTTTCATTTATCTTTGCCAAAGCCTTATCCTGTATCTGCCCATAATGCTCCAATGCGCTCATCCTATCCAACTGGACCTCTTGTAACTGCAAGAGCCTCTCTTTGAATGCATCACTAGGCGGCCCAACAAACTTCTCTAACATCTTGACTGCAGGCAACTCTACCTCCACAGGCAATAGTGCTTCCTTTCCATACACCAAATGAAATGGAGTAAACCCAGTACGTGTCTTCACCGAAGTACGGTAATTAGCCCATAATGCACTAGGCAATTCCAAATCCCAATTCTTTCCTTGGTGCTCTGTCACTTTAGAAAGAATTTGTACGAACTCACCATTGAATCTTTCATTTAAGCCATTACACTGCAGGTAATAAGGAGTGGTATGCTGGTGCCTAATTTTCATCTTTGTGCATAAGAAGTCTAGCAGTTTAGCTCTAAATCCTGGCCCCTTATCTGAAAGTAGCTCTAATGGCACCCCAAACTTGCAACATATTTCATCATACACAAGTTTTGCCACATCCTTTGCAGTGATCTATTTTACTGCTATAGCCTCTACTCATCTAGAGAGATAGTCCACTGCCGTCAAAATATAGCTTTTGCCCCTGCTTGTGATAGGTAACGGGCCTATTGCATCAATCCCCCACTTTTCAAACATATCAAATGCCATAATGGTTTTTTGTAGCTCTGTCTTCAACACTCTCTTCCCAAATGCTTGACACCTATTGCAAGACCTACACCAATGGTGAACATCCTTGTGCAAACTAGGCCATACATAGCCCTCTTGCAAAATCTTATCCAAGGTGATCTTTAGAGAAAAATTGCCACCACATGCGCCTTGATGATTCTCTTCCAACACTCTGTAAAGCTCCTCCCACCAAGGTACACGTCTCAACATGAGATCATCCCCTTTCATGTATAAGACATCACCAATCAATTTGTACTTGTATGCTCTACGCACAAAGCCATACTTCTTAGACTTCTGAATCTCCTTTGGAATGATTCTTGTTAGCAAAAACTCCTCTTCTTGAGCCAAACTTTCCCGGCCATGATAAAGAGGTAAAGTGGTCCTCAACACAAATACCTCCCCAATCATGCCTTGAGCTGCTTCATGTGCCTCTCCATTTATAGCACGTTCAATGTGTCTGATGCTCCATGCTTCGAACTTTTTTAACAGGCCTTTAATTCTGAAGCACATTTCCTTCAATGAGGTGTTCTTACTCTTCCACACACCCAGCACTTGCTTCACCACTAACAAGGCATCACCTTTTATGCTCAACCTTCGAACCCCATGCTTCAAACAAATGTGTAATCCGGATTCCAGAGTAGCATATTCAGCCTCATTGTTACTATGAGCATCCGATTTGAACCCTCTCTTGCATACTAGCTTCCCCTCTGGATCATAAAGTGCTATACCCCCTGAAGCTGCATCATGGCTCTTTCTGTATGAACCATCAAAGGACAACACATGTGCATTGCTGATCTGTGGCACTTCTTCAACTACCTTTCTCACCACCTCTTCCTTAACAATAAGGGGATTCTCCTTGTAGGTCAACAAATCAACTAGGGTAGCCCTTGTACTATCTTCCACTAGAAAAGAGAACTCAAACTCTTGCAACTCAATTACCCATTTCTTCACCACATTTGACATGTTAGTACCATTAATTAACTGTGGCAAAAAGGCATAACTCGTCAAGAAAACAAAAGGCCATGGTAGCAAGTAATGACGAGATCATAGACAAGCAAATATTACACTGGCCATCACTAGCTCTACTTCCGAGAACTTTCTCTCCGCTACCAACTTCACTCGGCTTGCACAATACACTGGCCTCATATAATGGCTACCCTTCCCCTTTTGCAATAGCATGGCTCCAATGGCATCATCCCCTACTGAGGGATTTACATAAAAAACTTTCTCCCAATCAGGAGCTTGCATGGCTGACCAACCCCCTAACACCTCTTTCACCTCTTGAAACACTTCTTCACACTTGTCATCCCATTGCAATGGATCATGCATTGCCACTTGTTGTAATGGATAAAGAATCTGAGAAGACAATGGAATAAACCTTGCCATGTACTTCACTTTGTGTATAAAGGTTGCCAATTGCTTCGTACTCGTAGGTGATGGAAGAAGAATAATAGACTTAACCTTATCTGGATCAGCCTCAATTCCATTTTCTGACACCATATGGCCCAATAACTTCACCCTTGGCTGTGCTAGATGACATTTCTTTGGATTTAGTTGTCCTCCACATTCATCATATCGAGCCAATACCATCTGCAGCTTCTCATGGTGTTCAGCCCTACTGCTATAAACACAGAAATCATCCATAAAAGCTTTAACACAACTACCAATGAATGTTTCCAACACCCAATTTGCTCTCTCTTGATAGAAGGAAGGTCCATTTGACAACCCAAATGGCAATACTATGTAGAAATAGCAGCCCCATGGCGTAATAAAAGTGGTCTTTGTGCGGTCTTTAAGAGCAATCTTCAATTGAAAATAGCCTGAAAAACCATCACACACACTGTACCTCTCATAACCTGCCACTGAATCCAAGATCTGATCGATGAATGGAAGAGGATATGGGTTCTTCTTAGTGACTGCGTTTAAGGGCTTAAAATCTACACAAATCCTCCACTTCCCATCCTTCTTTGGACTGACTACTACTGGACTCACCCATTCTGTGGTCTCCACAGGGACTATGAACCTTGCCTTCAACAACTTGTCCACCTCTTCTCGCAAGGCTTCCATTTTCTCTTGACCCATCCTTCTTAGCCTTTGTCACACTGGCTTAGCACCTTCTTTCAGCTCTATATGCATCTCTTCACCCTTGAACCCTCTGATCTCTTCATATGAAGTAATGAACAAATCAGGAAAACTAGCCAGCATATGCAAATATATATCCTTCTCCATAGCTAAGAGGTCTTCACTGATCATTTGTGTCATCAATTCGTGCTTCTTTGACAACTCAACCTTGGTTTGCATCAGCCCTTCAATCACTTCATAAGGCCCTTCACTTTCATCTTCAACCTCATTCGCAAATGCAACTAAACCAAACTCCTGTATTTCTTTGTCCATCAAAAAAAATGAAACATCAGCATCCTCATCAGTGCTGGTAGTGCTATCAATGTCCTCATCTATCACCGTGGAAGAGTCTTCATCACTAGACTCATCCTCATCTTCATAAAGCTCCTCTAATCGTTTCCTTGTGTCCATATTATAAAGCTTCTTGGTACCTGTCTTTCCATAGAGGCTAATCGTACCATGTCGCCAATCTTGAACAGCTCCCACTGCACGTAACCATGGTCTACCCAGTATAATAGGATATGCTCCCAACCCTGCTGGCATCACATGAAAATCAACCACTACCTTTGCATCATATGCCTCCACTTCTAAGCTCTTTACAACACCCAAGAATTTTACTTTTTGATGGTTTGCCAATCTGATCCGAAAACCTGATACCCCAGCCACTGTGAGACCCATCTTCTCAACGCATGAGTGTGTTATGACGCATATTTGGGCTCCGCCATCCACATAACCTTGTCCCAAATTTTTCCTTTTATGCCACACATCTACTATTGGACAAATGTCTGGTAGCTCATCCATTGCCAACACCTTTACTGAACCTCTCTCTGGCTCTTTCTCCATTGGGTTAACCATCCTCTGCCATTGTCGCTTTAGCTTAGGCACCATCTCTATAAGCTGCCCAAAAGTAACATTTGCCTTCCTGCTCGTCAGATCCTCCTTCAAGTCATAGCTTAATTGCCCATCCCCTAGTGGAAAATCTGAAACATGAAACTTTCGACGAGCTCTCCTTTTCCTCTTGGCCTTGACATCCTCGCCTTCATGGCTCTTTCCTTTCTTCTTACTAGGACCTGGGGCACTTCTTCCTTCCTTATCCTCTGTGGTACTCTTCCCAATAGGCATCACTAATGTATCCTCTAGCTTTGATGCCTTCTCCAAGGTGACTACACTTAGCACTTTTGTCTTTCCCTTTTTCTCCTGGGTCAGCCCACTGGTTCCTTCGTCTCCCTTAATTTCGATGCCATAATCATTTGACCTAGTTAGCACCTGTCTTGGCAATGGATACATGTCTCCCCTCATCCTTGGTGGCTTATCACATTGCGGGCTGATGTGACCCAACTCTCCACAATTATAACATGTGGGCGTCTGCCTCCAAAACCTACCATTGCTTTGTCCAACACCATTCCTAGGCCTTTCTTCACCTCCTGGCTGATTTGCAAACCTCCCTCGACCTCGATTATTTCCCACTTGACCTAGCATGTTTAGGCTGAGATTCTTCATCAAATCTACCATTTGCCTCATGTCTTGCCTTAGCCCATCATCTTGCACCGATGTAGTGACCACTACTGGCATAACCTGAGTAGTAACAGAAACCACTGGTTCATGATGAACCCCTGACATGCGACCTTGTAAAGAGTCCATAGGCTGAAATTCAGACCTCATGGGCAAAGACTCCACCCCTAACTGGCTCATTTTCCTCAACTTCCACTCTTTGTTCCTTGATACCTCTAGTGCATCTTCATATGTCCTAGGCTTCTTTAGCTCCACTCTCCAACGTATATTCTCCCAAAGACCAGCTAAGAACCTGTCCTTCTTCATCATGTTAGGCGGGGGTACATGTGGTGCTAAGTCCTTGCACATCCGCTCCCATGCCAATGAGAACTTACGTATGTACGCATCTACTCGCTCACCTTCCTTTTGCACCAAACCTTGTACTTCTTGCCACACTTTGTCAGGATCTTCTATCTTCACAAACTCCACTTCCAACCCATGCCTTAGATTGTCCCAACTCAACCTTACAGGTCGATCAGCCACACGCAACTCCTCTTCAAATGCTTTAGACCAAACTCGTGCATCACTCTTCAAACAAATTTGGAGAAGGCGTAACATCTGCGCAGGGTCATGAATCTGGTTGCTACTGCAGGCAACCTCCATCTTTTCCAAAAATTCTTCCACATCTTCATCACTTCTTCCATGAAACTCCGGATAAGAGAAAGCCATGGCTACCCAAATTATGATGCTTTGAGAACTCCTTCGAACACACGTGCAAGAACCCAAAACTTTTCACTACCCAATCCCCAGAAACTTCAATGGAGCTCAACTTTAGATAAGGACAAACGCATGCACATCAAATGATTTTTCATAGTTTATCATCGGAATGACAACAGGCAAAGGACATTCCAGGATTTCTCTCAATCTTCTTGGCCCAAACATAAAGACTATGCGCTGCTGGAAAAAGATCTTCCTGGACACATGAACATTAATCTGAATTCTTTGAGTTAAATGAAAAGGAGTGAACTAAGGGCCATTTTGATCATCCATTAAAGCCAACCATGAAGCTCCCAAGAAGGCACACCTGACTTATCCTCTGATTTTTGCCCAAATTTCAGTAGCATAACAGCATAAATGGCTCAAAATACCAAAAAACCAGCCATCATAACTTGGAAAACTTTTGGCAGAGTTTCCCCAGAAGTAGAGCAGTGTGAACCCAAAATATAGACTATCTATGTATGCATAAACTGCCAACAATAGAACCCGAGCATCAATTAGGAATCACTAGTACATAGCCTATGGCGAATTCACAAAAAGGATGCTCCAGCTACCTGTATCACCGAAAGG
Source organism: Adiantum capillus-veneris (assembly GCF_014529385.1). Taxonomy (NCBI): domain Eukaryota; kingdom Viridiplantae; phylum Streptophyta; class Polypodiopsida; order Polypodiales; family Pteridaceae; genus Adiantum; species Adiantum capillus-veneris. The sequence continues at coordinate 8,017,862 of NC_140953.1, read as the reverse complement.
ATCTCTACATTTGAGAATCCCCCAGCTCAATAAAAACCTCACGCTATCGACCCTCACACGAAGGCTAATGCAAATCGCGTATAGTCAAGTCTCAGAAATGACTATCTTCCAGACCAAGTCTTAGAAATGGCTGGGACTGCCAAATACAACCAAGTATGGCTCCACAAATGCGTACAATGGCAGTTTCCACAAGTAACGTACAATCCAGCAGACAATGCGCTCAAATAGCCGCCAAGTGATGCATACCCACAACAACTGGAAGTGACATCACTCCTAGTATATCACTGTACTCCAGCTACCTGTACCTGTGTGAATCACTTGTACTTGTACATGTACCTATCCCTGTAACCTATAACTTGTAACATGTAACCTGTAATCCCGAATCTTGAAGCTTGAAGCTCGAAGCAGAAGGTACTCGAAGAAGATCCTCAGTGGGGGCACCAAAAGAATGTGAGCGGGATGAAAACACACACACCGCCTCTATAATGACCCGACACACACTCTTGGGATGATACACACACACATTATGGGGCACCACTCGGCTTACACAACCAGCTTGGCCGAGACAGGAAACACATAGACGGAGTGAGAAGAGAGAGATTTCCCACTTGCCCACTCAACACTCACACATACACACTCACACACACACTCTCAATTCAGCTCAAAGGAGGCAAATTGCTGTTGTTTAGACTCAATGAAGCTCAGCCCAACACCAATGGTTCAAATATGTTACACAGTATTGAGGAAATACACCAGATACAACCACAAAGTTAAGCAGAGGCTTCACTCACCGGAGAAGATTACACAAAAAAACAGCAGAAAAAGAGTGAGAAATTTGGCAAAATGGACAGCGCCATCTTGTCCGTAACGGCCCAAAACCCCAGTTTACAATGTCAAAGTGCTCAAATCCGACCTCGAATGAGCGGTTTACAGCCAAAACAAGCTCCAAAATGGGCAAAAACACAGTTGCGGCTATTCCTCCTCTCTTCTCCACGTTTTTTCTGGTCTTCTTTCAGTTTTTTCAGTTCCCACACTTAGCTTTATTAGTTGGGCACCCTTGGCCTTTTAGATGACCTCAAACAGACCCCAAACAGGCCAAAAACTGACCTCGCAGTGCATAGCTGTCACCTTTTTGCATCATCCGCACACCTAGCACTCATTTCTTTTCAATAATGCGTCTCGCAACCACGTGAAGTGGCCCCAAAAAGTGGTCCTAATAATGACCTTTCTGCATAACTCTCACAAGAAAACACCCACGTTGTGTCCGTCCTCATCCGCGTGCAAATATTGACCCCGTTCACCCTCCTAACGCCACTAGATGCCATCTGACGCACCTGCTTACCTCATGTCGTCAGCCCGCGGATAGCTTCCTCGAGAAGTTTTACGCGCTATAAACTCCTCATTATTCTAGAAAAAACATATTGGTACTGGTGATAGTGAAAATCGATGCACTATGTACATGTTGTCCTACATGTACACATGTGGGCCCCACGTAACCACCTGGCTCTGGAAAATGGACAATTCTTTATTTGATGCATCATGCATGTGTATGTACATATGCGCAATCCCTTGCTCCAAAAAACTCCTGACAACGTTGTTGCACATTGTCATCGTTTCTTAAGTTTTCACCGTCCTCAAGCTCCATGTACTTATCACCTGTTTCTTTTGTTTGTTTTCTTTCCAAGTAATCTTTGTACATATTTTGTTCGTTAAAAATTACATCCCTACTCCTTAATATTTTACCATCTTCACGATTCCATAGGCGATACCCAAAGTCACCTTCTCCATAGCCAATGAAGAAACACTTTTTGGACTTTGCATCTAGCTTTGATCTTAGGCTTCTATCTATGTGCATGAAAGCCTCACACCCAAACACTTTGAGAAATGCATAATTCACCGGTTTACCTGTCCATGCCTCTTCTAGAACTCCCCCATCCAATGCCGTTGAGGGTGACCGATTGATTAAGTACACAGACGTACTTACAGCTTCCGCCCAAAGCTCAAGCGGTAGGTCTGCATGTAGCCGCATGCTTCGTGCTCGCTCCATGATTGTCCTGTTCATCCTTTCCGAAATACCATTTTGTTGAGGTGTCCTTGGGGTTGTCCTTTGCCTCCGAATTCCATTGCTAGCACAAAAGCTTTCAAAACCTTGGCTGCAATATTCACCTCCATTGTCGGATCTGAGGCATTTAACCTTGGTACCTGTTTCATTCTCCACAAAGGCTTTCCACCTTTGAAATATGGAAAATACATCGGATTTATTCTTCATGACATAAACCCATGTTTTTCTAGTCGCATCGTCTATGAATGTTACATAGTACAATGAGCCACCAAGTGATGGTGTACTTGCAGGACCCCAAACATCAAAATGAACCAGCTCAAGTTTTTTATTTTTTCTTTCATTTTTTGATTTCTGAAACTTTACCCTCTTTTGTTTACCATAAACACAATCTTCACAGAACTCTAAGTCCACTTCTTTCAAACCTGGTAGAAGCTTCTTTGTTTGAAGGATTTTCATTCCTTTGGCACTCATATGCCCAAGCCGATAGTGCCACACTACACTATCAACTTTTTTAGTTGCTGCACAAGCTGAAGGTTGCGTGCTAACAGTACACAAGTAAAGTGTACCGACCTTTTCTCCCTTGGCAACCACCAAAGATCCTTTTGAGATCTTCCACCGTTTGTTTCCGAATGGAATGTTGTGACCTTCATCGTCCAATTGTCCTTTAGAGATCAATTTTTTTGCGAAGAGAAGGAACATGCCTAACATCTTTAAGCTTCCATTCATATCCGTTAGCAATTTTGACAGAAACTGTACCTTTGCCGACAATCTCACAAGCTTCATCATCTCCCAAGTATACATACCCAAAATTACCTTTGGTGTAATCTTGGAAATGTTGCTTGTGTGGTGTCGCATGGAATGAAGCCCTGGAGTCTACTATCCATGAATTAGATACATTGTCTAATGAGAGAATTAGAGCATCTTGCTCTACTTTACCTGCCACATTGGCCTCCGATGTTGGCTTGTTTTCTTGAGACTCAGTCTCCTTCTTATTCTTCTTGGACCGGCAATCTTTCTTGACGTGGCCCTTCTTGCCGCAGTTCCAACATTCAAGAACTGACTTTGTGCGTGACTTGCTCTGTCTTGAGTGATCACGACCCTTTTGGTTTTTGAACCTCTCCTTAGGCCTTCCTCTTATTTCCACTGACAATGCAGCACTTGATGATTCTCCTGTGCTTATCCTTCGCATTTCCTCGCTTAGGAGAACACCCACAACATCATCAAACTTAAGAGTATTTGTGCAAGAAATAGAATTACTTACAGCCATCACAAGGCTGTCTCAACTATTCGATAGTAGAGATGATAGTATAAGGAGAGCTCGCACTTCATCATCGAAATTGATTTTCACCAATCGAAGTTGACTTATGTTTGTGTTAAAGTCATTTAGGTGTTCTGCAACTGAACCATTCTTTGCCATCTTTAGATTGAACAAGCGCTTCATAACAAATACCTTATTGGATGCCGATGGTTTCTCGTAGAAGTCGTCAACAAGTGACTTCATCAAGTCCTCCGTGGTCTTCATCTCCGAAACATTGAAGGCCACCGTTGACTCCAAGCTTAACCTGATTGTTCCCAATGCCTTTCGATCAAGGACAATCCATGCTTCATCTGCCATCGTTGCGGGCTTCTTTGCAAGACCGCCTAGTGGCAGCTAGGGTCCTTCTGGTAGAGATAGTCTTCAATCTGCATCTTCCAATGTTGGTAGTTTTTGCCGTTGAAATTCTCAATCTTGAGCTTCCCTTCCTCTGCCATAACTCCCACTCAATTCAAGGAATCCTTTCCTTGAGATAACTTAGCTACGAGAAAACCTTGCTCTGATACCAGTTGTTAGGAAATATGACGTAGCTAAATAGATATTTGAGTAGATTACTTAATGGAGAGAGATAGATTTCACACACAAGATATTATAGAGTAGAGAGAGAGAGAGAGTACACACGATATAGGTGGTTCACCCAATGTGGGCTACGTCCACGGGGAAGCAGCCACTCAATGGCTTTAGTACTTCAAAACAAGAAGTAGTTTTCAAAGGGATTATACCCTTAATGGAGCTCCCGCCTTGCTTCACTCTCACCACCTCACACTCACCTTGTTGCATCAACTTCACACTATGAAATGTGTGTAGAAATGGCCTCCTTTTATAGGCCAAAAGGGCTGCCCTCTCTCATGAGAGGCAGCCATGTATAGCCGCCCTTGTGTAGATAAGTCCAAATATGACCCTTCAATCCGCCCATGTGTGGCCGCCCTTGAGAAGACAAGTCTGCTTTTGAATTTGGCCACTGGCCACCGGTCATTGACTACCGGCCATCGGCCAACCGACCGGTTGTTGTCCGACCACTTTCCGGTCGTCGTCCTGCCATAATATTCCGACGAAAAGAAATATTCTGACGAGGGAAAAAAAAGTTGCCCCTGATTTTTGGCCTTGAAAATTTTTGTTTCTGGCAAGTGATTTTACTTCACGCACGATGGTTCTCCTCATAGTGGGGGCCTTACAAATATGCGCTTTTACAACAAAAAATTACAAGGGTAAATCAGGCTCCATACTTAACATGGGCCATATTAGACTAATATATGTACATAGGTTGTCCTTGTGGCCTCATGGGCACATACTGAACATTTCCATCATACTTTGGTCTGAAGTAGCACTCGTAGATTGGTCCATTTACCCTCGATTGCACACCATTTTTCTGACCTAATTGGTTGTCCCTGTGGAGGTATGCCTTGTCTTGGTCCTCTCATAGGTGCTTTTGCCATATTGTTTATCATGTCGAACCCACCCCATGAGGGTAAGAGGCAAACACTTTACCATCAAGCTATTGACCCTTGTTGTGTATAAAAAGGAAAGATAGTCTACTTGTGTTGAAAGGAAAACTAGAAGGAAAGGGAAACATTCAAACTTCAAGGAAGAGCTTCACCCTTCCTTTTCACTTCTTGGAGGAAGGCAAATTTTTCTCCAAAATTTCTTTTTTCCTCAAAGAGGTAGCTTCAAAGTGAAGAAAAGCCTTCACAAAAATGACGAGTTTTCGTTCGTCGTTTTTGTGAAGAATCATCAAAAGGTGTTCTTACAACGAACGACAAGTGAAGCGCTCAAATTTCCACAAGGCAAGGTTCGCATGCAACGCAAATTACGGAGCATACAAAACACAAATACTTCAATTTCTCAAGGTACAAGTTGTCGTTTTCTTTCTCTCTTTGCATTAGTGTGTGTTTACCATGGCCAGTGAGGATAACCCACCTACACACGTTTGATTTTGAGCACGTAGATTAAAATCAAGGCACCACGGGTGCTGCTGACACTAATATGCATGATGATGATGATCTAGGAGATCATGGGCTTGTAGATATGGCTTCTTTCAAAACTTTGAAACATCACCAAAGCGTACTTGAAAGCAACCTCTCTACACTCAATGCAAATGTTACCAATCTTACAGAGTTACTTGTGAAATTTATGAATTCACAGATGACTCAAGGAGCCACAAGTGGCACGTTTCAAGGGAACCAAGATCGCACAACTCAAGGAGTCCAAGAGACAAGTTCTACAAAATATGCAAAAGGTAGCAATGCATTACTTAAGAATATCACCATTCCTGAGTTTCACAGGGAAGAGCGTGATCCCGACAAGGATGCGGTCAATATGTTCTTACACAGATGGAGTGATGCTCATAGATAGAGACACACCCCGGATATAAAGATGGCTGTGGAAACGAGTCTATCTCTTAAAGGCAAGGCCTATAATTGGTGGATGTCATTTCCAATAGATGCTCGTCCTCCGTCTTGGGCTGTGTTTCAAGATTCTTTCTCCAAAGAGTTTTTGGACTCCAATGAAGAAGATAAGAATTGGTTAGCATGGGATGCATGCCGCATGTCTAGCCTCTCTCTCACACGGTACCTTTCGAAGTATCAGAAAATCATATTAAAACTAGAAGGTCTAGATGAATTCCAAAAGATATGGGGTTTTAATAGGGGTCTTGACAAAGACTATCGTCTTCATGTCAAGACCCAACATCCAAAAACTTTGGAAGAAGCCATCAGTCATGCACAAAGATATAATGATGACCAAGAGAGGAAAGAAAATCTTCCCTACTCTAAGAATACTTTTGCTAAGAGAAATGTGGCTAAGAGCCAATGGCGAGGTAGATCTCCCATACGTTCCAAGAGGAATAAGAGACAATCTACCTCTCCTCACCCACAAGAGAGATACTCCATGTGGGTCTCTCAGCACTACTGATTTTGAGCATGCAAAGAAACATAATTTGTGTTTTAGATGTTTTTAGGACCAACATAACAAGAAAGATTGTCCTCTTTTTCAAGGCAAAGAAAAGGCCATGCACACTGTGCAACGCCTCGCATTAGATTCATCTCCTAAATATTGTGCTATAGAGGTTCTTCATATGGAAGAAAAGCACAAGTGTTGTGTGCCTGCTTCAATGTGGCAGCCCACCTTTGGCCCCCATGATTTGATTCGCATGCATGGCACTATTAACGGAAAACGTGTTCGTATTTTAGTGGATGATGGTGCAACTCATAACTTCTTAAACTATAAGCTAGTCAAGAAATTGAAGCTTACACAGACTCGCTTCTCTCACAAGTATGTGGTGCAGCAAATGTCTAGGAATGATAAAGAAGTATGGGACACGGTAGTTCAAGGGGTTGTTCAAGATCATACAATGACCCTTGACTTCCAAGTTATGAACATGGACCATGCTAATGTAGGTTTAGGACGGGAGTGGCTGCATGGTTTAGGAAACACATTGCACACTAGTTATGAACACAATTCCTTATCCTTTATGGCCAATGGTAAACATGTGCTTTTTCTTGGTGAGAAAAACATACCATCTGCACCTCTTATATGTACAGCCGAGCTTTCTATTTTGCAGAAAGCAGATTTAATAGATGAAGTCTTTTTGTGTTATTGCTTGTCTCCAAGTATTGTGAATTCTCAAGAGCAAAGTGCGATGAATTCTAGTAATGGTATGCAAAGTGCAATGAATTCTAATGGTATGCAAGTGCAATGAATTCTATTGATAAACAAAGTGTTAACAAATCTAATGAGCAAAGTGCTCTCAATTTTAATTCTATAGAGCAACGTGCAACTGTTGTAAAACAAACATTACACGAATTACAAGATTCTCCATCCCAGCATAACTCTATTTACTTTTTCCTTTTGCACGGCAAAAGCTGACTCACTTACTCATGGAGTATAGTGATTTGTTCTCAAGTGATTTACCACCAGGTTTACCCCCTACACGTTGTGGGCGGGATGAAAACACACACAGCGCCTCTATAACGACCCGACACACACTCTTGGGAAGATACACACACACACTATGGGGCACCACTCGGCTTAGACAACACACCTGGCCGAGACAGGGAACACACCTCTGGAGTGAGAGGAGAGAGACTATCCACCACACAGACACACACACACACACACACACCCAAAAAACTCAGCTCAAAAGAGGAGAATTTCTGATGTTTAGATACAATTGAGCTTGGGCCAACACCAATGGGGCAAATAGCTCACACACTATGGGTGAAAGAAGCCAGATACAATCACAAACTGGAGCAGAAACTTCGCTCATAGGAGGAACTTACACAGAAAAACAGCAGGAAAAGAGTGAGGAATTTGGCAAAATGGACAGCGCCATCGCGTCCGGAACGGCCCAAAACCCCAGTCTACAATGTCAAAGTGCTCAAATCCGACCTCGGATGAGCAGTTTACGGCCAAAACAGGCTTCAAAATGGGCAAAAAACACACCTGCGGCTGTTCCTCCTCTCTTCTCCACGTTTTTTCTGGTCTTCTCTCAGTTTTTTCAGTTCCCACACTTAGATTTTTTAGTTGGGCACCCTTGGCCTTTTAGATGACCTCAAACGGACCCCGAACATGCCAAAAACTGACCTCGCAGTGCATAGTTGTCACCTTTTTGCGTCATCCGCACACCTGGCACTCAGCTTTTTTCCAATAATGCATCTCGCCACCACGTGAAGTGGCCCCAAAAAAAGGTCCTCATGATGACCTTCCTGCATAATTCTCACAAGCAAACACCCACGTTGTGTCCGTCCTCATCTGTGTGCAAGTATTGACCCCGTTCGCCCTCCTGACGCCACTAGATGCCATCTGACGCACCTGCTGACCTCACGTCGTCGGCCCGCGGATAGCTTCCTCGAGAAGTTTTACGCGCTACCAACTCCTCCTTATTGTAGAAAAACACAATGGTACTAGTAACGATGAAAATCGATGCACTATGTACATGGTGTCCTACCTGTACACATGTGGGCCCCACGTAACCACCTGGCTCTGGAAAATGGGAAATCCTTTATTTGATGCACCATGCATGGGTATGTACATATGCGCAATCCCTTGCTCCAAAAAACTCCTGACATAATTTGCCCACCCCCTAGCCTGCTAGATCATTTATGATCAGCAGCAGCAAAGAGAGATATGAGACTCGCCGCATCACAGGTCTCCTCATCCCTCACAGACATCACTCGCTCTTCAGACAGTTCATCTTGCTCCACCATCATCAATCTAGCATGATACAATTTAAGACGCAATCCATTTACCCTTGACTTATGTAGAACACCATCCAGGTTAGCCAGCTGATATGTGCCATTTGGAAAACACTCTACTACCTTGAAAGGGCCTTCCCACTTAATTTGAAACTTCTTTTGGAAGGTGCTGTCCAGCTTACTGTTGTAGCGCAAAACCAAGTCATGTTTCTTAATACCCTTACTTTTGACCTTTTCATTTATCTTTGCCAAAGCCTTATCCTGCATCTGCCCATAATGTTCCAATGCGCTCATCCTATCCAACTGGACCTCTTGTAGCTGCAAGAGCCTTTCTTTGAATGCATCACTAGGCGGCCCAAGCAACTTCTCTAACATCTTGACCGCAGGCAACTCTACCTCCACAGGCAATAGTGCTTCCTTTCCATACACCAAATGAAATGGAGTAAACCCTGTACCTGTCTTCACCGAAGTACGGTAAGCCCATAATGCACTAGGCAATTCCAAATCCCAATTCTTTCCTTGGTGCTCTGTCACTTTCGAAAGAATCTGTACCAACTCACCATTGAATCTTTCATTCAAGCCATTACACTGCGGGTAATAAGGAGTGGTATGCTGGTGCCTAATCTTCATCTTTGTGCATAAGAAGTCTAGCAGTTTAGCTCTAAATCCTGGCCCCTTATCTGAAAGTAGCTCTAATGGCACCCCAAACTTGCAACATATTTCATCATACACAAATTTTGCCACATCCTTTGCAGTGATCTGTTTTACTGCTGTAGCCTCTGCCCATCTAGAAAGATAGTCCACTGCCGTCAAAATATAGCTTTGCCCCTGCTTGTGATAGGTAACGGGCCTATTGCATCAATCCCCCACTTTTCAAACACATCAAACGCCATAATGGTTTTTCGTAGCTCTGGCTTCAACACTCTCTTCCCAAATGCTTGACACCTATTGCAAGACCTACACCAATGGTGAACATCCTTGTGCAAACTAGGCCATACATACCCCTCTTGCAAAATCTTATGCAAGGTGATCTTTAGAGCAAAATGGCCACCACATGCGCCTTCGTGATTCTCTTCCAACACTCTGTAAAGCTCCTCCCGCCAAGGTACACGTCTCAACACGAGATCAGCCCCTTTCATGTATAAGACATCACCAATCAATTTGTACCTGTATGCTCTACGCACAAAGCCATACTTCTTAGACTTCTGAATCTCCTTTGGAATGATTCCTGTTAGCAAAAACTCCTCTTCTTGAGCCAAACTTTCCCGGCCATGATAAAGAGGTAAAGTGGTCCTCAACACAAATAGCTCCCCAATCATGCCTTGAGCTGCTTCATGTGCCTCTCCATTTAGAGCACGTTCAATGTGTCTGATACTCCATGCTTCAAACTTTTTTAACAGGCCTTTAATTCTGAAGCACATTTCCTTCAATGAGGTGTTCTTGCTCTTCCACACCCAACACTTGCTTCACCACTAACAAGGCATCACCTTTTATGCTCAACCTTCGAACCCCATGCTTCAAACAAATGTGTAATCCGGCTTCCAATGTAGCATATTCAGCCTCATTGTTACTATGAGCATCCGATTTGAACCCTCTCTTGCATACTAGCTTCCCCTCTGGATCATAAAGTGCTATACCCCCTGAAGCTGCATCATGGCTCTTTCTGTATGAACCATCAAAGGACAACACATGTGCATTGCTGATCTGTGGCACTTCTTCAACTACCTTTCTCACCACCTCTTCCTTAACAATAAGGGGATTCTCCTTGTAGGTCAACAAATCAACTAGGGTAGCCCTTGTACTATCTTCCACTAGAAAAGAGAACTCAAACTCTTGCAGCTCAATTACCCATTTCTTCACCACATTTGACATGTTAGTACCATTAATTAACTGTGGCAAAAAGGCATAACTCGTCAAGAAAACAAAAGGCCATGGTAGCAAGTAATGACGAGATCATAGACAAGCAAATATTACACTGGCCATCACTAGCTCTACTTCCGAGAACTTTCTCTCCGCTACCAACTTCACTCGGCTTGCACAATACACTGGCCTCATATAATGGCTACCCTTCCCCTTTTGCAATAGCATGGCTCCAATGGCATCATCCCCTACTGAGGGATTTACATAAAAAACTTTCTCCCAATCAGGAGCTTGCATGGCTGACCAACCCCCTAACACCTCTTTCACCTCTTGAAACACTTCTTCACACTTGTCATCCCATTGCAATGGATCATGCATTGCCACTTGTTGTAATGGATAAAGAATCTGAGAAGACAATGGAATAAACCTTGCCATGTACTTCACTTTGTGTATAAAGGTTGCCAATTGCTTCGTACTCGTAGGTGATGGAAGAAGAATAATAGACTTAACCTTATCTGGATCAGCCTCAATTCCATTTTCTGACACCATATGGCCCAATAACTTCACCCTTGGCTGTGCTAGATGACATTTCTTTGGATTTAGTTGTCCTCCACATTCATCATATCGAGCCAATACCATCTGCAGCTTCTCATGGTGTTCAGCCCTACTGCTATAAACACAGAAATCATCCATAAAAGCTTTAACACAACTACCAATGAATGTTTCCAACACCCAATTTGCTCTTTCTTGATAGAAAGATGGTCCATTTGACAACCCAAACGGCAACACTGTGTAGCAATAGCAGCCCCATGGCGTAATAAAAGTTGTCTTTGTGCGGTCTTTAAGAGCAATCTTCAATTGAAAATAGCCTGAAAAACCATCACACACACTGTACCTCTCATAACCTGCCACTGAATCCAAGATCTGATCGATGAATGGAAGAGGATATGGGTTCTTCTTAGTGGCTGCGTTTAAGGGTTTAAAATCTACACAAATTCTCCACTTCCCATCCTTCTTTGGACTGACTACAACTGGACTCACCCATTCTCTGGTCTCCACTGGAACTATGAACCCTGCCTTCAATAACTTGTCCACCTCTACCCGCAAGGCTTCCATTTGCTCTTGACCCATCCTTCTTAGCCTTTGCCGCACTAGCTTAGCACCTTCATTCAGCTCTATATGCATCTCTTCACCCTTGAACCCTCTGATCTCTTCATATGAAGTAATGAACAAATCAGGAAAACTAGCCAGCATATGCAAATATATATCCTTCTCCATAGCTGAGAGGTCTCCACTAATCATTTGCGTCATTAATTCCTGCTTTTTTGACAACTCAACCTTGGTTTGCATCAGCCCTTCAATCACTTCATAAGGTCCTTCACTTTCATCTTCAACTTCATTCGCAAATGCGACTAAACCACACTCCTGGATTTCTTTATCCATCAAAAGAAATGAAACATCAGCATCCTCATCACTGCTGGTAGTGCTATCACTGTCCTCATCTGTCACCGTGGAAGAGTCTTCATCACTAGACTCATCCTCATCTTCATAAAGCTCCTCTAATCGTTTCCTTGTGTCCATATTATAAAGCTTCTTGGTACCTGTCTTTCCATAGAGGCTAATCGTACCATGTCGCCAATCTTGAACAGCTCCCACTGCACGTAACCATGGTCTGCCCAGTATAATAGGATATGCTCCCAACCCTGCTGGCATCACATGAAAATCAACCACTGCCTTTGCATCATATGCCTCCACTTCTAAGCTCTTTACAACACCCAAGCATTTTACTTTTTGATGGTTTGCCAATCTGATCCGAAAACCTGACACCCCAGCCACTGTGAGACCCATCTTCTCAACGCACGAGTGTGTTATGACGCATATTTGGGCTCCGCCATCCACATAACCTTGTCCCAAATTTTTCCTTTTATGCCACACATCTACTATTGGACAAATGTCTGGTAGCTCGTCCATTGCCAACACCTTCACTGAACCTCTCTCTGGCTCTTTCTCTATTGGGTTAACCATCCTCTTCCACTGTCGCTTTAGTTTAGGAACCATTTCTATGAGCTGCCCAAAAGTAACATCTGCCTTCCTGCTCGTCAGATCCTCCTTCAAGTCATAGCTTAATTGCCCATCCCCTAGTGGAAAATCTGAAACATGAAACTTTCGACGAGCTCTCCTTTTCCTCTTGGCCTTGACATCCTCGCCTTCATGGCTCTTTCCTTTCTTCTTACTAGGACCTGGGGCACTTCTCCCTTCCTTTTCCTCTGTGGTCCTCTTCCCAATAGGCATCACTAATGTATCCTCTAGCTTTGATGCCTTCTCCAAGGTGACTACACTTAGCACTTTTGTCTTCCCTTTTTCCTCCTGGGTCAGTCCACTGGTTCCTTCGTCTCCCTTAATTTCGATGCCATAATCATTTGACCTAGTTAGCACTTGTCTTGGCAATGGATACATGTCTCCCCCCATCCTTGGTGGCTTATCACATTGCGGGCTGATGTGACCCAACTCTCCACAATTATAACATGTGGGCGTCTGCCTCCAAAACCTACTATTACTTTGTCCAGCACCATTCCTAGGTCTTTCTTCACCTCCTGGCTGATTTGCAAACCGCCCTCGACCTCGATTATTTCCCACTTGACCTAGCATGTTTAGGCTGAGATTCTTCATCAGATCAACCACTTGCCTCATGTCTTGCCTTAGGCCATCATCTTGCACTGCTGTAGTGACCACTGCTGGCATAACCTGAGTAGTAACAGGAACCACTGGTTCATGATGAACCCCTGACATGCGCCCTTGTAAAGACTCTATAGGCTGAAATTCAGACCTCATTGGCAAAGACTCCACCCCTAACTGGCTCATTTTCCTCAGCTTCCACTCTTTGTTCCTTGCTACCTCTAGTGCATCTTCATATGTCCTAGGCTTCTTTAGCTCCACTCTCCAACGTATATTCTCCCAAAGACCAGCCAAGAACCTGTCCTTCTTCATCATGTCAGGCGGGGGTACCTGTGGTGCTAAAGCCTTGCACATTCGCTCCCATGCCAATGAAAACTTACGTATGTACGCATCTACTGGCTCACCTTCCTTTTGCACCAAAGCCTGTACTTCTTGCCACACTTTGTCAGGGTCTTCTATCTTCACAAACTCCACTTCCAATCCATGCCTTAGATTGTCCCAACTCAATCTTATAGGTGGATCAGCCATACGCAACTCCTCTTCAAATGCTTTGGACCAAGCTCGTGCATCACTCTTCAAACAAATTTGGAGAAGGCGTAACATTTGCGTAGGGTCATGAATCTGGTTGCTAATGCAGGCAACCTCCATCTTTTCCAAAAATTCTTCCACATCTTCATCACTTCTTCCATGAAACTCGGGATAAGAGAAAGCCATGGCTACCCAAATTATGATGCTTTGAGAACCCCTTCGAACACACGTGCAAGAACCCAAAACTTTTCACTTCCCAATCCCCAGAAACTTCAATGGAGCTCAACTTTAGATAAGGACAAACACATGCACATCAAATGAGTTTTCATAGTTGATCATCGGAATGACAACAGGCAAAGGACATTCCAGGATCTCTCTCAATCTTCTTGGCCCAAACATAAAGACTATGCGCTGCTGGAAAAAGATCTTCCTGGACACATGAACATTAATCTGAATTCTTTGCGTTAAATGAAAAGGAGTGAACTGAGGGCCATTTTGATCATCCATTAAAGCCAACCATGAAGCTCCCAAGAAGGCACACCTGACTCAACCTCTGATTTTGCCAAAATTTCTGCAGCATAACAGCATAAATGGCTCAAAATACCAAAAAACCAGCCATCATAACTTGGGAAAATTTCGACAGAGTTTCCCCAGAAGTAGAGCAGTAGGAACCCAAAATATAGACTGTCTATGTATGCATAAACTGTCAACAATAGAACCCGCGCATCAAGTAGGACTCACTAGTACATAGCCTATGGCGAGGTCACGAAAAGGGTGCTCCAGCTATCTGTATCACCGAAAGGATCTCCACATTTGAGAATCCCCCAGCTCAATAAAAACCTCACGCTATCGACCCTCACACGAAAGCTAATGCAAATCGCGTATAGTCAAGTCTCAGAAATGACTATCTTCCAGACCAAGTCTCAGAAATGGATGGGACTGCCAAATAAAACCATATATGGCTCCACAAAGGCGTACAATGGCAGTTTCCACAAGTAACGTACAATCCAACAGACAATGCGCTCAAATAGGCGCCAAGTGATGCATTCCCACAACAACTACAAGTGACATCACTGTACTCCAGCTACCTGTACCTGTGTGAATCACCTGTACCTGTCCCTGTCCCTGTTCCTGTAACCTGTAACCTGTAACCTGTAACCTGTAATCTGCAACCTGCAACCTGTAATCCCGAAGCTCGAAGCTCGAAGCTCGAAGCAGAAGGTACTCGAAGAAGATCCTCCGTGGGGACGCCAAAAGAATGTGGGCGGGATGAAAACACACACAGCGCCTCTATAACGACCCGACACACACTCTTGGGAAGATACACACACACACTATGGGGCACCACTCGGCTTAGACAACACACCTGGCCGAGAAAGGGAACACACCTCTGGAGTGAGAGGAGAGAGACTATCCACCACACAGACACACACACACACACACACACCCAAAAAACTCAGCTCAAAAGAGGAGAATTTCTGATGTTTAGATACAATTGAGATTGGGCCAACACCAATGGGGCAAATAGCTCACACACTATGGGTGAAAGAAGCCAGATACAATCACAAACTGGAGCAGAAACTTCGCTCATAGGAGGAACTTACACAGAAAAACAGCAGGAAAAGAGTGAGGAATTTGGAAAAATGGACAGCGCCATCGCGTCCGGAACGGCCCAAAACCCCAGTCTACAATGTCAAAGTGCTCAAATCCGACCTCGGATGAGCAGTTTACGGCCAAAACAGGCTCCAAAATGGGCAAAAAACACACCTGCGGCTGTTCCTCCTCTCTTCTCCACGTTTTTTCTGGTCTTCTCTCAGTTTTTTCAGTTCCCACACTTAGATTTTTTAGTTGGGCACCCTTGGCCTTTTAGATGACCTCAAACGGACCCCGAACAGGCCAAAAACTGACCTCGCAGTGCATAGTTGTCACCTTTTTGCATCATCCGCACACCTGGCACTCAGCTTTTTTCCAATAATGCATCTCGCCACCACGTGAAGTGGCCCCAAAAAAAGGTCCTCATGATGACCTTCCTGCATAATTCTCACAAGCAAACACCCACGTTGTGTCCGTCCTCATCTGTGTGCAAGTATTGACCCCGTTCGCCCTCCTGACGCCACTAGATGCCATCTGACGCACCTGCTGACCTCACGTCGTCGGCCCGCGGATAGCTTCCTCGAGAAGTTTTACGTGCTACCAACTCCTCCTTATTGTAGAAAAACACAATGGTACTAGTAACGATGAAAATCGATGCACTATGTACATGGTGTCCTACCTGTACACATGTGGGCCCCACGTAACCACCTGGCTCTGGAAAATGGGAAATCCTTTATTTGATGCACCATGCATGGGTATGTACATATGCGCAATCCCTTGCTCCAAAAAACTCCTGACAACGTAATGTGCAGCATGGCATAGATGTCTTGCCAGGCACTAAACCAGTGAGTAAATCACTTTACCGTATGAGTGCTAAAGAATCCAAGGAGGTTGATAGTCAGTTGGCTGACTACCTCGCTTGTGGTTTCATTAGACCTAGCACTTTTCCTTGGGCATCACCAATTCTATTGGTATAAAAAAAGATGGTACTATGCGCATGTGCGTAGATTATTGCGGATTAAATGCGATAACCATCAAGAACAAGTATCCTCTGCCTCGAGTGGATGAGTTGTTTGATCAATTCCGCGGGGCAAGATACTATACAAAGATAAATCTTCA
Organism: Adiantum capillus-veneris; assembly: GCF_014529385.1. Taxonomy (NCBI): domain Eukaryota; kingdom Viridiplantae; phylum Streptophyta; class Polypodiopsida; order Polypodiales; family Pteridaceae; genus Adiantum; species Adiantum capillus-veneris. Next base: position 8,001,517 of record NC_140953.1, on the reverse strand, counting down.
TTCAGGATACCATCAAGTACGTATCCTACTGCAAGATATCTCCAAAACTGCCTTTAGAACACGATTCAGGCATTTCAAATTTTTGGTTATGCCTTTTGGTCGAACCAATGCTCTAGCTACATTTATGACACTCATGGATAGTGTCTTACGTCCTTATCTTGGAAAATTTGTTGTGGTTTTCCTTGATGACATTCTCGTTTATAGTAAGACTGAAGATGAACACATAGAACACTTACAATTAGTGTTTGAACAGCTAAGAGCTCACACACTGTATGCTAAGCAAAGCAAGGGTGATTTCTTTAAAACAGAGATATATTACCTCGGTCATGTGATCTCTTATTCTTGCATCAAGATGGGCTGACAAGGTGGCTGCCATTCTTCGATGGCCACATCCCAACACGGTTGAGGAGCTTCAAATATTTTTAGGCATGGATGGATTTTATCGACAGTATATCCGTGACTATGCCAAAATCATTGTTCCTATAATGATCAACTTAAAGCAAAAGGTAAGACCTTTTCTTGGGAAGAAGCCCAAAAACGCAATTTCAAACCGCTCAATGTAGCTGTAGCCACTTCTCCCATCCTAGCAACCATCGACCCACGTAAGTCGTTTGTGGTAGAGACTGATTCTAGTTATAAAATCATTGGTGTGGTAATTCTCTAGGGAGGAAGACCTATAGCCTTTGAAAGTAAATAGTTAGATAGAGCTCAACAGAATCATTCTATCTATGAGAGAGAGCTCTATGCCATAATTCACGCTCTATGAAAGTGGCGACACTATTTATATGGTGTCGAGTTTGAAGTAGTTTTTGACCATGAGAGTATCAAATGGTTTACTACTCAAACAGACTTGAAGGGCCATAAAGCTAGATGGGCATAAATCCTTCAAGATTTATGATTGTAAGCTACGATATCGCAAGGGGAGATATAATGTAGTAGCAAATGCACTAAGCCGGATGCCTCAGATTAATTCACTTGCTTTCACGGAACTAAAGAGTGGATTTTAGGAGTCATTACGTGGCAAGTGTGCACAAGATCAATCATATGCTAAAGTGTGGAGTGCAGTTTTAAAAGGGATACCTCACACTCACATGTCTCTGAACAGCCAGATCAACATGTCTCTGCACGTGCAGATAAAAACTCCAACACACAGAGCTCCACCCCCTACTCAGGAAGAGCTTAAGCGATGGAAGAATTTTTCCATTGATGATGGCTACTTACTCCACAAAGGTAGAGTATGTGTGCCAAAGGAATCAGACACTAGGCGCAAAATCTTATTTGAGTGTCACGATAGTCCAAGTGCTGGTCATCTAGGTATCGTAAGACGTATGCCTTAGTTCGACGGTCATTTTATTGGTTGGGCTTACATCATGATATTCAAGAGTACGTACTAAACTGCCAACAGTGCCAAGTTAATAAGGCAGAGCGCCTCAAGGTAGGTGGCCTTTTACATCCTTTTGATATTCCACAAGGTAAGTGGGAGAGTATCTCTATGGATTTTGTAGTAGGACTACCCGCTACAAATCGTCGCCATGATGCCATTTGGGTAATAGTAGACCGTCTCACAAAGATGGGTCGATTCATTTCCACTAAGACTACGGTTAAGACACCAAAATTAGAATGTCTATTTGTAGAGCTTATATATAAACTGAACGGTCTTCTAGCTAGTATCATTAGTGACATAGATCAAAAGTTCAATAATCACTTATGGAGAGTTGTGTTTCAAAAGTTGGAAACTAAACTTAATCTAAGTACGGCTAATCATCCAGAAATGGATGGTCAAAAAGAAAGAGTTAATCAAGTGCTAGAGGATATGCTACGAGCGTACGTTAGCAAGAATCAAACCGATTGGGAAGACTACTTACCTATATTGGAATTTTCTTATAATAGTTCAAAGCACGTGACTACAGGGTTTAGTCCATTTATGCTTTTATAGAGATTTCAACCTAGATCACCTGTTACGGTGGGGTTGGCTAAGGAGAAGATACAGAAAGCGAAGGATTTTCTCCAAGACCATTTTGACATGCTTTGAGTTGCTCGACAAAATGTTAAGCAAGGTCAATATTGATATAAGAAGTATGTAGATGAGCATCATCATCTTGCTACTTTCAAAGAAGGAGACAAGGTTTTCCTCAAAGTTCCGGAGCATTCAAAAATCTTGAAGACGGGAAAAGTTGTTAAACTTTTACCATGCTATTGTGGACCATTTACCATTCTCAAACGTATAGGTCAAGTGGCCTATAAGTTAGCTCTTCCAAAGCACTCATGAATTCATCCTGTTTTTCATGTTATCCATTTACGAAAACAGCTAGGACAGAATGATAATGTCATTGACACAGGTGTGTTAGTTGACCTTATTGAACCGCCAAGAATTCCTCATGAGCAAGAAAAGATTTTGGATTCTCATGAGCTTTGCACCAAACATCATGTCAGACGACAGGTGTTGGTAAAATGGCTAGATTGACCTGAAGAAGGTTCTACATGGGAGAATGTCTCTGCACTTAAGAAATGTTTTCCTACACTCGTTTTTGAGGACAAAAATGACTCTCCAAGGGGGGGGTAATGTAAGGACATGGGTCCTATGGGCAAGGCCATAAGATAGCACTATTGGGTGGAGACTAGCACACACATTACCACCGCCCTTTCAGTAGCAGATTCAGTACGTGATGGAGCCCTAAAGGCCTTGGGTGCCCAAACATTGCATATTGTTACCCTAGGTATATAAGGCAGTGTGTAAAAGAAATTAGGGTTCTCAAGCTCTTTTCTTGAGAGCACTCGTTGGTGAGAGCTCTTGAGGTGTGTGGCTATGGAGTCCGTGAGCTTCTCCTTGCTCATGAGACTTGACTAACACTAATCAATGATTCATTCTCTTTCACTATGCCTCTCTCATGCTTCTTATGGTTACCTATGATGCTTAGATTAACTAGATCTTATATAATTAGTGGTTAATCCCTCTCTAATCTTGTGTGATTGCCCTCTCTTGCTTGTGTGTGCTTGATAGATCTATGTGTGTGTGCTTGCAATTAGTGTGTTGCATGATAGGATTAGTGTTGTCTGCATCTTGAAATTGTAGTGTGTGTGATTGGGTTGATTGGAGGTGAAGAGAAGTGGATGTGGAGATTGCCCTTCATTGCGGCTTAGCTCCTCCATAGGCCGAGAAGTTCACCTCATAGAGTTAACCATTCGTGTTGCCATGATTAGCTCACTAATTGTATGAGTGTTTCCATGCCCTAGCCGGGTAGCTCATCCCTCCAGATTAATGATTTTGTTGGTCATTGGAGCTTTGCAACGATGGGACCCCCAACATCCCAAGTTTTAGTTATGGACTTTATTACACTTGGACCTTCCATTTTGGCAGAAAGCCCAAAAGACAATAACAATAGAATCTAGCATTATTTACATGTAATACATGCCACTAGAAAGCTCTTTATTGGTTTTACACCATATCCTATTGAGATGTGCTCCACTAAAGCCACCAATATATAGAGATCAGACAAGTTCAATGCCCATTAATAAATTTTACAACATGTTAACAATTGAGCATTAACAAATTATGAATGCGCAAACACCTCTTCATTATTTACCATACACACTACCACATTATCCATAAGCCTCAGTGAATACTTTAATCACCATTAATAAGTATTTATCTATGATCTTTGCCAATATATGCTAAGTCACTATATTAGAGAGAGTAGGTACTTCTAGAGAGACAAAGGCAACACAGTTGTTCAACCGCAAAGACATCACCCCGACCATCACTCAACATACCATCAAACACATCCACTCAAACATTGAGGGGTTCACGTCTTAGACATGTAAGTTACCACGTGACTTCAAATGAATGGATTTTTTAATTGCCAAAATCATCATTTTTAACAAGATTATATTGACAAAAGGGTTTTTTTTAATTGTTTCAAAGAAAAACCCATAACTTTTTGAAGAAGAAGGGGTTATTTTATTACCTTAAGGATATAAGTAAAGGGGTTTCTTTAATACCCTTTATACACATGTTATATGAATAGTTTCTTAAAGGTGTACCCCCCAAGACTCAAACCGTGCTGCAAGGCTATCATCAATATCAAGATGTAGACCACCTCCCATATTCCATTCATAATATTGCAACGCACTAAAGTTATTGCAAGGCTAAGTGAGGGCAAGAAAAAAATTCACTTGTTAAATAGATGTTAGCAGCCAATTGAAAGCCGATACCAGCTAGATACCACCTTCCAAGTAACATTGTTACAAGAAAAAGATCCAACAAAAATGGCATAGAATCATTGAGGAGGGTCATTAGTTATTACCCAAAACCTTCTGAGCCAGCCACCCATAAGGAGCAAAGGTAGGCATGCAATAGTTGAGCATCAAGCAAAGTATGAGGAGAAGAAAATGTGAGATCCACATGGGCCCTAGTGGATTAGACATGCCATGCTTTGGAAAAAAAAATCAAGCAAAGGCCTTAGAGCAACTCGGTATTGATGCAGTGAAGTGGGGAATGGAATGTACCCTTTCCACTAATTTGGTAGGTATCCAAAGGTGCTCCCACGTGATGAGTTCAACATATAATTTATCTACATAAGTGGGGTTCCCACCAACCTGTCCTACAAATGATATAAATCACCAATCGAGGCCTACTCCACATTGGAAGGCTATGGCAATACTATGATCATTACACTTAAAGCAAGGTAGAGAAAAGAGCTCCGCCATGGCCTACTAATAGATAAATAAATCTAGAGTGGCAGTTAGAGGAGAATATCCATAATTTTTCAAAAAACGTACATTAGCAAGATAAGCTAAGAAGAATTTGAGAAAGCTTTGGGGCAAAGACAGAGAACAACTCGACATCCCCGTTATTCCATGGCAATGGAGTATGGAAATCATACTTGATAAAAGTATGCTTGTGTGTGTATTACATATCAAGGTTATTATGACTACTACATCTCTAGTGATGACTGCCCTATTTAATGAGGCATGGTAAAAGGGGAAAGAAAAGGGATTGGTATAAAAAAATCTTGTTCAGAGAGAAAGTATATACCATTGTAAATTTTAGCCTAGTTTTTTTTTAAATAAGCTAGCATTGAACTACAATAGTACATAGTCCATAGTAAGCTCCAAATCTTCAAGAATACATAGTTTAGATAACAATTTTAGGTCGAGGCTAGCCATACCAAGCACTTGCTACCCTAGCCTTGTATTAATCAAGCCATCCAAATTAGAAGCCTAAAGGGGAGGTCTAGGTACAAAAAAAAGTACTTACACTCGGTCAAAAGTTCCTAGTATAAACACAACAAAAACGTCAAAAAATTAAAGTATAAGCTAAATCTCCAAGGTATAAAAAGCCAGTAAAGTCGCTCCATACCAAAAAAATCTTGAAGATTGAGCAACCCATAGTATCAACTATACGCAGTAAAAACTCAACAAAATATCCCATTTTACTTCAAATGAACTGACTTCAGTATCAACAACAGTTGTACCTCCATTTTGTCAGAAATCCCAAAAGACAATAGCATCCAACATTACTTCCATGTAATACATGCCACTAGAAAGATCTTTATCAGTTTTACACCATATCCTACTGAGGTGTGCTCCATCCAAGCCACCAATAGATAGAGATCTGACAAGTTCAATGCCCATTCATAAAATTTTACAACATGTTAAGAATTTAGCATCACAATCTACCACATATTATGAAGCTTCTCAAATTATCAAGGCCAAGCATTCAACCATAATATGCCATTAGGTATACATTTCAAAATTTGTCAAAAGTTAAAAAATGATTATTGCGCAAGCGCCTCTTCATTATTTACCATGCACACTACCACATGATTCATTAGCCTTAGTGAGTAATTTAATCACCACTAATAAGTATTTATCTATGATCTTTGCCAGTATATGCTAAGTCTCTAATATATTTCAACAGATTTTTAGAAAAGCACCTGAGAAAGAGTAGGTATTTCTAGAGAGACAAAGGCAACAGAGTTTTTCAACCGCAAAGACAGCATCCCGACCATCAAACACGTTCACTCAAACATCGAGGGGTTCACCTCTTAGACATGTAATTTACCACGTGATTTCAAATGAATGGATTTTTTTAATGCCAAAATTATAAAATTTTAATAGGATTATATTGACAAAAGGTGTTTTATAATTGATTTCGGAGAAAAACCCATAACTTTTTTAAGAAAAAGGGGTCATTTTATTACCCTAAGGATGTAAGTAAAGGGGTTTTTTAATACCCTTTGAACGCATGTTATATTGATAGTTTCTTAAAGGTGCACCCCCCGAGACTCAAACCGTGTTGCAAGGCTATCGTCAATATCAAGATGTAGACTACCTCTGATATTCCATTTATAATATTGCAACGCACTAAAGTTATTACAAGGCTAAGTGAGGGCAAGAAAAACCCTCACCTGTTAAATAGATGTTAGCAGCCAATTGAAAGCCGATACCAGCTAGATACCACCTTCCAAGTAACATTGGTACAAGAAAATGATCTAGCAAAAGTGGAATCAAATCATTGAGCAGAGCCACTAGTTATTACATAAAACCTTCTGAGCCAACCACCCACGAGGAGCAAAGGTAGGCATGCAATAGTTGAGCATCAAGCAAAGGATGAGGAGAAAAAAATGTGAGATCCACATGGGCACTAGTGAATTAGACATGCCATGCTTTGGAAAAAAAAAATCAAGCAAAGGCCTTAGAGCAACTCGGTATTGATGGAGTGAAGTGGGGAATGGAATGTACCCTTTCCACTAATTTGGTAGGTATCCAAAGGTGCTCCCACATGATGAGTTCAACAGATAATTTATCTACATAAGTGGGGTTCCCACCAACCTGTCCTACAAATGATATAAATCCCCAATCGAGGCCTCCTCCACGTTGGAAGGCTATGGCAATACTATGATCATTACACTTAAAGCAAGGTAGAGAAAAGAGCTCCACCATGGCCTACTAATAGATAAAGAAATCTAGAGTGGCAGTTAGAGTAGAATATCCCATAATTAATCAAAAAAGTACATTGTCAAGATAAGCTAAGAAGAATTTGAGAAAGTTTTAGTGAGATTTTGTGAGAGATTGGTTGTTTGTCTGCGAAGCCATGGAGCCTTGCTATTCAGTATGTCAAAGGAGAGAGGTGGGCCAAAATTCAAAAAGTGACCCTCATTAGTCCTCCAAATTAGCCTAGAGGCATTTATGCCTCTAGTTCCATACTTGAATATTCTTTAATTGAGGTGGAGGAGTTTCCCTCCTCCAGAATATTCATTATTGATGCTTGATCAAACCTCAAAAAGTACAGCTTAAGCCTCCATCCATTGACACATATTTTGTGAAGCCTACCATTTGCATCCATCAGCCAATAACTGCCATTATCATAGGGCTTCTTAATAATGAATGGCCCCTCCCATCTAGGTGAAAATTTCTTATCATTTCTATTCTCCAATCTAAGGCAATGAAAAATATATCCAATACTTGTGAACCAACACTTTCCTAACACTAAAACCCCACATCACTCTACACATGATGATTTTCTATCACAATTTAAAGATTGCTTCATGCATGATTTACCTCCTGGAATACCACCATCGTGCCTTGAAGACCATAAAAATGTTATCATCCCAGGTAGTGAGCCACCTTGTAGAGCACCCTATCGTGTAAACACAGTTGCATATACAGATTCACTAGCCTATTACAAAGCCATAATAAGGTAGGAAAAATACCATGAGCACAAGTGAGCAAACCCTAAGCCTAGAACAATGTGGAGATGACCTAGAATTGCTAACATCCCTTCGCAGATCCTCGGTGACATACAAGTCAAGAGATGGAAAAACTAGCCTCTATAAGGTGGCCTTTATACTCCCTTGGAAAATTAGCAACTTGTAGCCAAATTCAAAAAATATAGTGAGATTTGGGTATAAGCTACAAAGCTAGCATGATTATTCTATGTCAAATTAGAAATTTTAAAGAGAATACAATAGTGACTCTAAACGAGGCTGTTTCTGGGAAAATCCAAAAAATTTCATAGCATTGTGTTGCTAGCTATATGTGGATATTAGGTGGCAATGAAGAATGCTTAGATGCTAAGAAACCATATGCACATACATATTTTCCTATAAATTGCATCAAAGTTTCCATAAATTTGGTTGAAGAGAAAACCTTTTCTGTGAAACAACACAAACCAATTTTCAAAATTAGGCTAGAATGCTTGCCACTAAATCTTAACTAACAAAACAGCTACAACTTCAAAACGAGAGCCTTTGGGATGTTGCATTTGATACTTGTAGAACCCACGGACCCACACAATGAATGCTTCTACCAAAACAACGATGCCCCTCATACAGGGTGTATAATACAATCCTCCTATTCTTATATTTATCCCTATAAGAGTATTCTGCATTGGCCGGCAAGCGATCTCTGAGCTTGCGAACCCGTATGCGAGCTAAACCTGCATTACAATTCAAAGCCACATTGATATGAAAGTATCCTTGGAGTCCTTCGAAAAACTCATGCACTTCCATTAAAACGTTATCACGATAATAGTGATTCCTGCGAGCCAACTGGTTAAGTACAATAAGTTCAATAACCAAAAAATATATAAAAAAGCATTGTGCTTCATTGATGTTCCTTACATAACAACTTCAAATCTTTCAATAATGTGTACTACATCATGCGTACTAAGTGGGCCTCTCCAACCAAGTGGATCTAAATGAGGAAATTGTTAGTTTGAACACCAAGTTGAAAATTTTACAAAGGATATACTTAGATCCTACCATAGATAAGAAACGGTGGATGATGAAGCATCCAGCTAAACATAGATACTGTCCAATGCCTTCTTTGATGTGGCATCTATAAATACGATATTTCAACCCCATCCAAGAAACATCATAACATCAGCTTTTCACGACAATCGAAGTGTATAGAGAATTGAATCAACATAGCAACTATAGTATGTGATCCATATGTTGGTGCAAAACAAAAGATCATACTATTAATACTAATACCATTGAAACTCTTAAATTTGTAACAAAATCTTAGTTCTTGATCACTTATAGACATGCATAAAGAGCCGCACAAATCTACTCGTTTATGTGTACATAAGCCATAAAATTTCAACATTTTCACATAATGAGATTAAAAAACATGAAAAATATCGCACATATGCAACAACTTAAAGTAGAGGCAACACTTACTTTTGAGATTTTGATGCCTCTTTTGAAAATAAATAACTCCAAATTCAATACCAATAAACCTTCAAGCACCTAAAGATTTTATTTATGATTTACATTGTCCACTCCATGCAAAATGTCAAAAATCTTAGGAAACAAACAAAATAGTTAGTGGCAAAGGATGCTTTGGTGGAGTTCCAATTGGTAATATATAATAACTATAATAACATTTCCCTACACTATCATACATCGATGATCCTTTTATAAAAATAATCCCACAAACTCTATCGTCTTGTTTGAACCTTCCACAGTTAGGATACATTATACATACTTTGCAGATACACATCATAACAGGGTCTCAATGGTCCCTAATTTCCAAAGCAAAGGGTTTCATAAGAGGAATTTTTTTGTTTGCAAAGAGAAAACAAACTTTAGGCATGTGCATATGCATCAATACAATGAAATATCCCATTGAAGTGCTGTGATGTGCATGACCCCAGTCTGAAGTTGTCTACAATGGTCATTACAAACTAATAATGGGGTCTGGAAAGTGCTACCCAATTACTTGAGAGTGCAAAAAATGAACCAAATCTAAAGGAGTAAGACAATCTCTACTTGTCAACCTAAAGATACCTTTCATAATGAAATATGCATAGTGGAAAAATATCATGGAATCTATCAAGCTTCCAAGTATTTCATTGCAACCTTGAAGCTCACATAGCTAAGCATAGTTGTAATGATGGAAGCCTCTTTTCTAACAACATGCTACCTTATGTCCCCAAGCCACAAAGGTAGTACCTCATATTGTTTTGACAAAAATATCATCTCAACCAAGGTCTCAAAACTTAATTTAAGTATACTCTATGGCTTCATGCCATGTAGATCAAGCAACACAAGCCTCTTTTCTAACAACATGCTACCTTATGTCCCCAAGCCACAAAGGTAGTACCTCATATTGTTTTGACAAAAATATCATCTCAACCAAGGTCTCAAAACTTAATTTAAGTATACTCTATGGCTTCATGCCATGTAGATCAAGCAACACAAGTATAAAACCAAACAAAACAACATGTTCACTAAATTATCCTGCCAACATAGTTCAAAGCAAGGTATGCTTTAGTACATCAAGACAGTGAATAAAATTAACATACGTGCTTCAATTATTTCTAGTAGCCAAGGTTGAATGTTGCTATATGGCACGGCCATCAGAAGCTCAAGCCATCTTTGTCATCTCAAACCATTCAATCGATTCAGGTGAACCTTGAGCCGGGTTACCTCTCCTTCTAGAACACACAAAAGTGCGTGCTTCAATTATTTCTAGTAGCCAAGGTTGAACATTGCTATATGGCACGGCCATCAGAAGCTCGAGCCATATTTGTCATCAACGCATTCAATCGATTCAGGTGGACCTTAATCCGGGTTACCTCTCCTTCTAGAGCAAGAACCCGATCCTTAAGTGCATCAATTTGGATTTGGATTTCCCTATTGGTCATGTGTGAGCTATGCATTGATTCAAATTGTTGCTCCATGAACACCAGCATGTTGAATTGGTTCTTCTCAACCTGGGTCATTCCTCCATTGAAGTCTTGTGCACATAAACACACCTCATTGCAAAGGTCTACAATTTTTTGGCCATTCGCTTGCTAAGCCACGTCCAAAAGTGCTTCCAAGTGTCGTTTAAAGTCCAACTGCCTAGAGTCACAATGGGCAAACAAGTCCCATAATGCAACCATGAGTTTGTGATTCGCATCATTTACCACAGGATTAACAGAAGAGGATCCTACGCATCGAGCACTTCTTTTTGCCATTCGAACATTAGCGAACCTTGGAGGAGTGGACTCAATACCATTAGACTTGATCTCAACGATGGCATTGTTATTAGTGTTTTCCATAGTTGTACCATTAAAAAGTACAACACAATGCATATAAATTTGAAATATGTGTCAACTAATATGAAGGAACTAATCCCTTGCACAATATTAGGAACATAATATCTTATCATACAAAAATAACATAATCTACAAAAAGCATAAGAGGTGCAAGTTCGAGAAAAGACACAGAGAGACTTTAAAGTTTTCCTCAAGCAACATGCATGATTTTCTCTCTTCCTTATTGCACACCTCTCTCTCTCTCTCTCTCTCTCTCTCTCTCTCTCTCTCTCTCTCTCTCTCTCTCTCTCTCTCTCAACATAGCAACCTATCCTCTCACAAATGTGAGGATCAATGCATAGAATTGTTGTGCTTAAAACAAGAGATCTCTAGGATATGAACCTAATATCTTGGATCCCTCATACTCAAATCGCAAGTGCAAAACTCTATTGCATAGAATTTCAAAGTCATAATAAACACCAAGACGTTTAGAAATGTATCAAGATTCTCAAAGAACATTGCCCAAAATGGATCAGAAACATGGCAACATTGTTGATATGTTTTTCATAGAAACAAACACAATCAAGGACAGTGTTGTGCCACAAATAAGAGGCAATGTCAACTAGCTCGCTTCATCATGCAATGGCAATCGGCTTGGAGTTTCTCCATTCCTAAGTTAAGGATCATTTTTCCATCTCGTGGATTAACAAACAAAAGTAGTAAAAAAGGGAGATTTTTTTGAAATAATACAATCGAAGCACCAAACACAACAATTTACACGTACCAATTATTATATCTATGTATGGTACTGCCAAACTTATGCGAGTTGTTTAGGCAAGTAGATTTGGTAGATCAACTTAGCAAACCTAGAACTCTGGAGGTACTCCCAATCATTGGGAATGGAGTATCCTTCATATTTAGCAAACCACTGAGCATCATCTTCATCTTGGGAAGACACATACTCCTTCCTTACCGAGTAGACACTGTACTCAACGTCAGAGGACTATGCCAAAATACGCAATGTAAAAATATTGATAGATGGCAGCTTCCTAAGGGTCCGTAACACATAAGGAAATGAAAAAACCATGAATCTTACTTTATGCAAAGTGAATTCATAATTTCATACACACACATCTGGTCTTGTAGTGCTTGCGGATGGTCCTAACAATTTTTTTGTGCGGCAAAGGTGCACACCAAAAACGTGGCTCTGCTTAAATTATGGAAAAAAAATCAAGGTCCCAAAGATAACACAATAAGTCTCCACATAATAGTGTCTTAATGGTGGACAAAAACATACTAGGATGTGGATGATCTTCTACATTTAATAGAAATGACACCTCGGAGATGTAAGAAACTTGATCCATGATCTATAAATACAAATGCAAACCAAAAAATAGACAATGTGAGGAAGGAACAAAACCTTCACATGACATAGTTTAGTATATGTTATGGGGAGAGGTAGAAAATTAATTCATGAAATATTTTATGATTTGAAACATATACAAAGAAGAACACAATAATGGAGCCTTCATATGGCATTGATTGATATCTCACGGTACATAATGCTTGTTTATTGTTAGTGCAATTGTTTTCTAAATTACATCAACGTTATGTAGGAGAATTTTCACTCCAACAAGTGAATGTGTGCATGAAAGTGCAACATACAATTGTCAATGAGTGAAGACCAGTGTCACCAGGTATAGGCCCAACTTGGTAATGTTTGGCCCTATGACTTATTTATCATCATACAGAAAGAAGGATTGGAACCTTCATAAGGCATTGTTTAATATCTCATGGTACACAATGTTTGTTGTTAGTGTAGTTGTTTCATTTACATCAATGTCATGTAGGAGAATCTTCACTCCAGCGGCTGAACGTGCACGTGACAATGCAACATGCAATTGTCCATAAGTGAAGACAGGTGTCACCAGGTATAGGCCCAACATGGAAATGCTTTGGTCTTGTGAATTATTTATGGTCATACAAAAATCCAACCTAACTGGAAACTGTCTCCGTCTAAGAACAAATGTCAACTTTGTACCAGAATCCACAAAACATATTCAAGGGATGAAAATCTGAGTGCCAACCCATGTACCTGTAATAGCTTCTACCTCCAAAACTCTTGCATGAAATGCCTTGCACACTAAGCATGTCCCATTACATAGACCTCGACTTGGATCAAGGTTCTGTAGTAGAATTATTGGAGCATTCATCTTCAACTCCAAGCAATGTGTTGAAAATCCACCACCGAAGGTGAGACTATTTAAAAAGTTCATAGAGTATAATAAAGGATCTTGCATCGAGTTTTCTGGCACCACAGAGTCAGCACTAAAGTATTGCACAACATCACCTTTGATTGTGTATAGGGCCTTAGCATGGAGAATATCAACTTCAGAGTTTTTCGAAGCAAGGATGGCCCGCGCTTTATTCTGCATGGACCACATCTTTATTAATTTTGAATAGATGCAACCTATCAATACATCCAATCAAGATGAAGAAATCACCATGTGACGGGGGATTTCTATCATCTAATCATGATCGATTGTCAAAGTCCCATTTCCTACATCCATAAGCCATTCTTTGTAGGCAAAATTTGCAACATCACCACCTCCCACACGCATGTTATGTGCCAATCTAAGGATCTTCTCATGATTCCATAAGTGCGATCGACAAACTGTAGCATCAACAATGTCAGCACGTGCTCCCTAGAATACCACTAGTAAGATCTTTGTGAAATCTCCCCCAAGAAGTAACACTTTTTCACCAAATGGATTTCTTGAGCACATGATATCTTGCAAAGACCGGTCCAAAGCTTCGAAGGCATATCGATGCATCATAGGCGCCTCATCCCACACAATCAACTTGTACATTCTAAGCAATTCAGCAAGTTGACCCTGAACAGGGATATTGCATGTGCTGCAACTATCAAGGTCGAAGGGTATCTTGAATCTAGAATGTGCAGTGCGACCATTTTGCACTAACAATGTTGAAATACCGGAAGATATTTTGGCCAATTCAACTTCTCCTTCTCCACGCATGCGTGACAATAAACAATTATACAAATAAGTTTTCCCAGGCTCGCAGGACTATCTAGGGGAAAAATAGCCCCACTATCAATAGTCAATCCATGCAAAAATGCCTCAAAAGAAATCCTTTGATCTTCATTTAGAGTCTGCTCCATTTCAGGTGACACGGATAGCACTTGCATTGTGTCAAGGCATTGCCCTTGGAAAAGCAAGCTATTTTCATCATGTGTGACAAAGTGCTCAGTCATTGGAATTCCAGGAAATTAGTTAAACTTTGTCCAAAAATACCAAGAATGTTATGCAAATCTCTCAATGCATACCCTTCAGCAACTTGTGTACATCCATCTAACGACTCATATCTCATCTCCAACATGTGTTGATAGTCCTCAGATAAAAAACGTCGAAATCTTTCCCATAAGAGATTAGGGGAGGAGGGTTCACAAAACAATAGAATGGTCACAAAAAAATGTCTCAATTGCAAGCTTGTATGCATCCAAGTCATTCCCCGTCATCTTCCAAGATACCCCTTGCAATGCATGCTACCTTGAATTTTGGAAACAATACACCATTTGCGGAGCATAGATCCTCAAATGATTTAAATCCTTTACAAATAGTCAAAAGCAAATGGACATAATATCATTCACCTGCAAAGGGCTGCATAAAATATATTCGCCCAATAGTTTCTCCACGACGTCTCTTTGCCCAAATTCCACACTCACTTTTGAGAAAAATCAATGTACAAACTATCGTTTGCATTAGGATTCTCCAAGTTGCACATGAACCACACTGTCAAAGTGGTCTTCTCTACATTGTCCCTTTGCAAGACATCATTAAGTCTATCATTATCTCAAAAGTCACCATTTGACCAGTCGAAACATGCATGCTTAATATCTGAACAACTGGTGCGTCATTGTGCAAAGGATATTCAACAATTCTCCAACAAGCCTCACATGCAGATACATAGCGCCATCCATGTACATGTCTATCTCATCAATGTTCTCCCTTTCTGCATCACGTATTGATGTATGGAATCTTACAATTGCCATATCATGCCCCTTGTAGATGTACATATAGACATACTTGACAGTTGAAATTGTAGAGCATACCTCAGCATTGATATGCACATTAAATAGTGTTGACAAAACAGGATTGTATGGCACAACCCATCGGTTATCAATAGTAGAACCCCTAACCTTGGCGGTGAAGCCATTGTTTTGTCGCGCATAAATGGGGTAGCCATTATTATCCATGATTGTTTGCTCACAAAATGAACGTGGATATTTTCTAATACACCGGCCATCAACCATGCAAGGAGATGAATTATGAACTCACCACATGGGCCATGAATGTTACAACTAACAATGATATCATGCAGCACCAGAAATTTATTTTTATCTGGTAGCTCTGCACAAACCATCTTGTCATAGTCAATGTTGATTGAGGCTTACATCTAGGATCTAAAATCAATAATGTATGAGAATGTGGCAAGCCTCTCTTTTGGAACTCCGCGACAGACATGTAGGCCACCACTTTCCCAAAAATATCTCTCTTTAAGATATACTTCATCATGCTTGAGTGTTTTAGGAAGAAAACCCTGGTGGTTATGTTTGGTCAATCAGAGGACCCCTGTCCTGGAAGTACTGCCTCATTTATTTTTGTCCATTTAGGGTTACATGTGAATGTGATAAATAGATCTGGTTTTCCCTTTTCACACACAATTGCCATTGCATCTTGATACAATTGGTACATGTGTTGAGGGCCGCCTATAAAAGATGAGGGTAAGACAATTCTTTGACATGCAGACCGTCCAAGTACAGCATCATTCCTCGACAAATGCACCATGTCAACCAAGCCTGCATACAATTCTACCCTTAATGTCTACTGATTTGTACGGACCCATGCAAGACGAGATTCTTCAATGGTACAATATGCATCAACCATAAACTGTTGAAGTAAACAACCCCCACGAAGCAAGCATGAATCCCTATCAGCATGAACCTGTAACCGACATGCATAGTAATCTCTTTGAATGACACATGGTTGACCAACCAAGGCATCCAAAGAGCCATGCACATTAGCATAAGGAAGCTTGATATGCCACCCATCTTCTCCCTGTGGAAAGAGAAGAACATATAATAGTGGCATGTACGACCTGTGTAGATTCAAAATTCTTTGCAGCCTTACATTTTAACAATGTATCACAATGTCTCGATGGCCAGCTGTTTGTACATTCCCTTGATCTGGCATAATCGCAGCAATCTCATTGCCAACAGGTATCAAGTACTGCCTAGAAGTATTTCTATTCTCACAAATTGTCATTTTGATCTCCACACCAGGGCTGTCTTGTAACATTCTACCGACATTTTAGAAGGCATTCGCATACGGATTACATGATTGCATCATCATTGATAATGCTTCAAGAGTGGATAGATTCAAACCATCCAAGACACTCATACGATTTTAAGCCTCATGCTCAGTATCATATACATATATCTGTGCAAATTTTGGCACCCTTGCTTCATGTGGTAGCAAAGAACCAATTCGATGGTACACACCATTATGTACACGAAAGCAATATGCACCAGACCTACCCATCAATGTCTCATCAATTGTAGCTCCAAGAGATGCAAATGACATCACACTATTGTAACTCCTGATGTTTCTTCTGAAAGATCTACTCAAAGCATCACTATTATTGAGTAGCCTCTCCAATACATTTGGCAGTCTTGCAAGAGGAAAGAGGGATACTTTCCCACCTTTGCAACAATATTTTCCCATTGATGGTGTATCTTCCTTCTTCATTTTACACCGCCAAAGACGTGCACCACAAAACTCAACTCACAGAAGGAATGGACAATTTGCACTAATCTTACAAGCCATACTCATTCCTTCTATCATGTACTACCTCTTACTTTTTGGATTGGAAGAAAACCCAGTTCAAATATTTGATCTCTCTACTTGTTAGAATTTAATGGGATGCATCTTTCAATGCTATTATTTTATTTTTTGGGATGCTATGTGTTAGCCTTTTAGTGTAGGTGGTCTAAGAATTTTTTTGCTATATGCTCATATTGTAGCTAGATTTATGAACTCTTTTTTGTCAACAATTCCTTTTGGTCTGAATGCATATGGCAGTTTGTGGGTAATGTTGCTTTTGTTCATCGTAGATACTACTTTGATAGCTGGTCAAAATTGTTCTCTCATGCACATTTAAAAGTAGAATTCACTATTTCTCAAATTTTTAATTGATGCATGGAAACATATTGGTGCTTACCTTCTGCGGAATGGTAGGTTTCGGTATGTTGGACACTTTTTGGAAGCTGAATTAGTCTTTTAGAGCCTTGCATAAGAAAACCACTTGCTTGGTCACCTTAAAAAAGGTTACTCTTATGCATTAAAAAATGGGCGTAAAAGATTCAACATGGACTTTAAGAGATATTTTCTCTCCTCTTTTGTGGCAAGAAGATTGTACAGACTCTTTGTGGGATACATATGGCCTGGTATATGTTGGGGATCAAAACAAGGTATCAAAACAATTAGATTCATCCAATTTTAGAGCAGCATGAAAATGATCAAACGATGCACTATGCATATCAATGGGAATGTTTGCAAAAGTAGCCTTACAAAATGTACAAAATAAAGTCTGTCCAATCGAGATCAGGAAGAGACATTGAACGTTACCTTCCAAGTCTTTCTATCCTCGTCCAACTAATCCAACGGCCCCCTTAACTAACCTAAAAGTGCACAAGTTTTCCACTTACTTGCTACCCCCAAGCCTATTTTAACAGATTTATAAACAAACTTTTGTAATTTTCTTTCTCTCCTATATTTCATAGTCCAACTAGGCCAGCAGCCTCCTAACTAACATCTAAAGTACTTTAATTTTTGCTAAGCATCTTCAACAACAATCCTTTTATGAACAATTTTGACATATTCACACAAATAATAAATTTTCTTTCTCTACTTTAGCAATTTTGCACAATGTTCACCACTTTGAACTCATACAAATTTTAATTTATTTGTGCGACCACACACATATACCCATTTTCATCATGACACAGTGCATTTCACCAACCAAAATATTTGTATTAAAATAATCAACTGTTCAATTCCCAGTCCAGTGCTTATTCTAAAAATGCATATGCCAACTTTGCAATCATCGCTTTTGACTTACAGACTTTTGCCAAGTACTTTCAAACAACTAAAGTTTGCCTTCGAATTCGAAATAATATTGAAATATGAATCTGCTTGTAAACTTTACTAGAGAAATGCAAAGATTTCATTTATGCTTCCATTTTTGAAAAGTGACAAACAGTTATGATTTTACTATTTTAAGTTTTTTTTTTTTTTTTTTTAAATCACGACTCGACTAACCACAAATCACTTTCGCCCTCGATGTTAACGTTGCTTTTTCCGTTCACCAAGCTTCAGTTCGGTACATCTTTGTCATTGGCTTCTTTTGCTTATTTGGGAGTTGAAATGAGACTCTGTTCCTTTCTCTCAAAATGACTCTTTCTCTCTACTCTAACTCTGTCCCTTTCTGTCTTACTCTTATTCTCATACACATATGCAATCACACACTCACCCTCTAACTTGCAATCCACTCCATTTCTTTCTTCTAATACTCTCAAGAAACTTTACTATAGAAAAAACTTATTATTCTCTCTCTTACTCCATGAACACTCACACTAAGTAAATCAATCTCTCTCTGTTTTTGTGATATAGGAAATAAGCAAGAAGTCTTCCTCTACACACAGAGTATTAACTCCAAACAATGGAATGCATACACACCTCTCAGGAAATATAACATACACATAGTAATTGCCATCACTTGCAATCTATTCCTTTACACTCTCTCTCTCTCTCTCTCTCTCTCTCTCTCTCTCTCTCTCTCTCTCTCTCTCTCTCTCTCTCTCTCTCTCTCTCTCTCTCTCTCTCTCTCTCTCTCTCTCTCTCTCTCTCTCTCTCTCTCTCTCTCTAAGTTTTGAATTGCTCACACACACATCTCTAAGGCAATGATATACACAGTATTCTCTCTCTTTCTACTTGACTCTTGCCATAACACAGAATGTAGAAGTCGTTCTCTCTCTCTCTCTCTCTCTCTCTCTCTCTCTCTCTCTCTCTCTCTCTCTCTCTCTCTCTCTCTCTCTCTCTCTCTCTCTCTCTCTCTCTCTCTCTCTCTCTCTCTCTCTCTCTCTCTCTCTCTCTCTCTCTCTCTCTCTCTCTCTCTCGTCCTTCCCAATAAACAACATGCGCACACACATTCAAGCTCTCATTTTCTTTTCTCTTGGCTAAATTGATGCACCTTCTCTCTTACTATTCTTGTTATTCTCCCAATAACCAAGGGAAATTCACGCTCTCTCTCCCCAGATCAGCGCTACAATAAATTCATTCTCTCTTACTACACACACACACAGAGTAATTCTCTCTCTTCCTATATTACCCATATACACATAGACTCTTTCTCTCACTAACGCTCCCTAACTACCTGCGCACCCCCTTCTGCCGGTGTTTTTTCCCACTCGCCCCCTCTCTCTCTTTTGGCGGCTCTTCGCTTTTGCCAGATAACAAAAAAACAACTTTTTATTATTATTATTAATTTTTAACTCTTCTCCCATGGTCTCCAAGACCCTATCCCCACCTCTTATGGTTTTGTTTAATTGCGTAGGGGCAATCTCGTGAGACCTCAAATGATCTATCCGACAAGCATTAAACTTAAGACATCTTGGTTCTTGGTAAGTCTTCTCTAGTCCGCCACACATTTGAAATTGAGAACCTTTGTTTCTCTCCATTGCACCCTATCGGGTTTCCATAAAGAACAATCCCAAGTAATTTCGAAGATCCACTTTGACTAAAATGGAACTCAAGACCTCATTACTGCACTTTCAGTCGGACTAGGCATTAGCAAAGCTAGAACACTACAATTTCTCTAACTAGTAACACTAAGGCCAATCTTGAAACTCGCACGGCCGGTTTTTAAGTCAAAATCTAAAGCTTTTATCAGTAATTATTCCCACACTGGTGTGAATTTTCCTTGTTTCCCTAAAGGCAAGCTCAAAAATTAACAAGGATTTTACAATTTCGACCAACTAACATGCATTAAACACAAGTTAAGGAAAACTCAAGAGACTTCAAAGATCTACTTCAGCTAAAATTGAACTCAATTTATCTCTCGCATCATACTAAACTCCTAAAACTCTCTCTTCATCATTAAACATTACATCTCTCCCTAATCGAAAATGGCCAAACTAGGTCGTAAACTTATGAACTTCCCTTACAAGAACTAACATAGCTTTCAAAGTTTAATGTAAACATCAGCAAATGCTTTAAAATATTATCTAATCATTTATATGTGACATCATCAAATCATGTTAAACAGGCATACATGTGCAATGATTTAAAATGCAAATGCTTCTAACATGCCCATGCATATCCCAAATTGACCCAAGTTCAGTACAAAATGTTAAAGAGTCTTGGGCTCTACATTTCTCCCCCACTGGAATATGAAGTCGTCCTCGACGAACAAGAAAATATCTTCGACATTGTAAATGAACTTCATTAAATTGTTGCAACTCCCACCTTTACAGCTACACTTTGAAAAATAATTGCCTCCTCTCCTTAACTGCAAACGACACAATATTTTAAAACACAACACACTAACACTAGTGATTCCATTCAAAATATATAAAAAAACACATTTTCAATCCCACATTTTTATTAAATTGACACATAGTCAGTGTAAATTAAAATGTACTAACCATAGTAAATTGAACTAATTAATACAGCCAGTTATATAATTGAACTAACTGATCAATTGTAGACATTATCAGGTCAAAAATCCCTTATTGGTCACAAGTAACTAAGAAGTACATACTTAAGGTGATTAGTTAATATAAATATGGAAACCTTACCAAATCTAGTCAATAAATTTCTTACCGTTTAATAATGAGAACACCCCCTTCCATGTTTTAAGTCTGTACAGAGGTAACATCTCCCAAATCTTAACATATAAGAACTGTAATAGCAATTACTAATAAGGAAGTCATGAACCGACCTAAAATTTCCCTCTCTGTTTTTATTATTTTCATTCTTGTAATTTATTGCAATCAGTCAAGCATTTTCTCACATAGATTTTTTTAAGTTGTTTACTTTTTTAATGTTTTAAAAGCCACATTGGACTTGCATTTTCCTTTTTTTATTTTATTCATTCAAACATGCATTCCACACTTACTACTGCGAGCTAAGGTCAAGGGACAAAACCTAACCATATAGACCTACTACACTTCCAAAGTTGTTAAATCAATATTAAGATCATAAATCGATTAAGCTAGAACTTAGTTTAGTTGCAATACTTATATTAATTAATCATCTGTAGTATCCCTTTTAGCTACCAATGAACCCAGTCAAAAACTCTTAACCAATAAGTCAAACTAAAGAAAAATAGTTCAACTGTATAAACTACTAAGCTAAGAAGTTCAAAATACTTTAAAAAGTATCATGTTAATTTCCACATTGACTTAACATTTCTTAAACATAATTTCTTTTAACACAAAGCAACATTAGAATTGGAACGGAACCACCTGTTTATTTACTTGAAAGCTTCCATTAATTTGGATCCCCAGGTACAGCTTCAACACCACTACACTTTTCAGCACTCCAAGTGGCCACATCTCTAATTTACTCTGCAAAATAAAATCCACACACCCTACAAAGTACATGTAGGGACCTACTCCTAATTTTTATAGGATTTTGTTTGTTTTTGTTTTGTTTGTTTTGTTTTCAATAAAACAGAAAATCAGGCATAAAAGAAAACATTTCTTTTTAGACTTTGTGATTTTTTATTTGTTTGGATTTTTGTGGTTTTGTTTGTTTGTTTTGTTTTTAAAAACATGTGTATGCAAAGCTAGGCAAACCTAGCATCATCCTCTAAGTCTCTCGTTACATATTACGGAATAGTGCAAGTGCATTGGCTAAGCCAAAAAGTGCTACACGCTATGGACTACAGATATCCACACATGGTCATGTTGCCTACTCTCAGTAAAAGCTTTAGATCCTACTTGTATTCAATGCCCTAGTTAGAGGCATCTATATAAGGTCCAAAAACCTACTTTTACCAAAAAGCTATAGCTCCTTATATGTATGTGAAACCCTATCCTCTTTCTTCTATTGTGTTATGGATTCCAAACATATATACATGCTACAGACACCTACTTTTCACTTGAAATTTGTAGTGTCCTACATGTAAAATGCCCTATCCACTGCGCACATTATCTCCTATTGTATCCAATTAACAACAACCCTAAAATTGTGAGTTGGCCATTTTGTGGATAGGTATCAGAAACTTCAAGGGTTTTGCTCGGTTTATAGTTCGCTCGGTTTGGCTTGATTGAATTTTGGGATTCCTCTACTTACACTACCGGATCTCTCAAAACCATTTGAGGTCCAATATGATGCTTGTGGAGATTTCCTTGGAGCATTTTTGCTTCAAGAAGGGCATGCCATAGCATATGAGAGTTGAAGCATCAAATCTAACGAGTGAGTATTGCGCATCTACGAGAAGGAGCTACTAGCTGTCCTACATGCCCTTGACACTTGGAAGCACTATTTATTGGGGACTCCATTCATCTTACAAACGGACCACCAAAGTCTCAAATACGTCATGACACAAACCAAGCTCTCCGACAAACAAATGAGGTGAGCAAATTTTCTTTCGCAATTCAATTTCATATTTCTCATATTTTTGGTAAGCATGATCAAGTGGCCGATTCACCATCATGACGATCGAGGTTAAATGCGGTGTCTATAGCAACTCATAATGATCTATCTTCCAGTACGCTATTGACCCTGACTTTAAAGGCATAATGTCAGCCCTTGCCTTAGGAAAGAAAAAGGAACCATTCACCTTGCAGGATGGTTATCTTCTCCATGAAAATAGGCTATGTGTTACTCACTCCCTTTGCGTGAGAAAGTGATCTATGAATCCCATGCTCCTCCCTATGGGAGGCCTAGAGAGATTCAACCTACTCTTCAAGGAGTAGATGTATTTTTATTGGCCCACCATGAAAGTGGACATACAAGAGTATGTTTCAAAATGTGTGATATGCCAAAAGACCAAGTATGATAGAGGGAAGAAACCTGGATTACTCTAGCCATTACCAATCTCTAATATCAATGTAATGGAATATGACTATGACAAGGATAGTAGCGGAATTTAAATAACCATAGTGAACATTTCTTTTAAGAGGGTTATTTAAGGAGCATAAGAAGAGTACTTGATTAAAAGTAGAAAAATGAACATTACACCTAATTAGCTTGGCATGAACAATACTTGTAAAAGAGACACACACACAGAGAGAGAGAGAGAGGATTTAGAGAAATTGACAACAGTTGAGGACCGGATTTACTTGGAGCCAGTCCCCCCTCTAAAAGGATTTTGTATTATAGATTCTCCCATATAGAGAGACTTGGTACAATACAAGATTTGTGTTCCTTGAGACCTCATTGGTTCAATGAAGATGGAAAGCTTCATGCACCAAGATTATGCCCTTAACTTAATCTAATGAAAGCATTAACTTGTCCCTGGCCTCAGTTCCAAGACCTCAAACACCTTCAAAGATGGAGAGAGCTAGTAGGGAATGAGGGTAGGGAAGAGAAAGAAGAAGTATT
This sequence comes from Adiantum capillus-veneris, assembly GCF_014529385.1. Taxonomy (NCBI): domain Eukaryota; kingdom Viridiplantae; phylum Streptophyta; class Polypodiopsida; order Polypodiales; family Pteridaceae; genus Adiantum; species Adiantum capillus-veneris. The sequence continues at coordinate 7,977,796 of NC_140953.1, read as the reverse complement.
CTTACAAGAAAGACGTAGACTCGTCATTTGATATTACTCCTCTTTATTAGAATAGCATAATAGCATAGTAATGGAGATGAAGAAGATGGCAAGATTTCACTTTGGAGCATGGCTCTTGGTTGGATTTGCATTCCATAGCCAATAGTTGTTGGTGTAGGCTCTCAACTTCTCAAGCTTGGAGAAGGAGATGGATTTCTTACTCAACACACCATGAGAATGAATGTGTGTGTGAGTGAGAGAGAGTGTACATGGTCAAGCTATCCCCCTCCTTTCTTGGATCGACCCCTCTTGGACCTCCTCTAGACTAGCCAATCACATGCATTAGACATATCAAGCAACCATGGTAGAATTTGGACAAGTGTCCTCCTTTCCCCTTTGAGAGAGAGTACTTGAATAATGCTTAAAAATTTAATTAAATAAACTAAATTCTCATTGGACCCCTTTAGAGATCAACCAATAGGCTTTACGCACTACATGAGGGCAGCATGTGTAGGTGCTTGACATATGTTCTTATTGCCTCTTAGGTCTTGGGATTGCCTTGAGTGAGTATGTGTGTGTTCTCTCTCATGCCCCTAGCTTTAGGGCTCGTCCCCCTTCTTGTAGGGATCATGTTGAATTTGGAACACTTCACCCCTTGAGCACCTTAGTCATGAAGCCCCTCAAGCACCTTAATCATCAAGCATGACAAGAGCCTCAAGCACCTTAGTTAGAAAGCACCTTAGTCCCGGGGAGTCCACTAGGAACTATGTAAGATAGCACATGCGAACAAAATAAGGGATTTATAATTAGGTATATTTACAAAAAAAAGTACTTACATAAAGGGTTGTTCAATTGAGAAAGTTAAAATTTTCATACATAATGGGCTAGTTTTTTCACAAAAATGCATATATAAAGAGTACATATAATACTTGAAAATATACATCTAAGGGATTATTTAAGAACATCTTGTTTGCACAAGCTATAGGCAATTTTTACATAGTGAAATCCCTGAGACCTTAGGCAGCAAGCACGACAAGCACCTCAAGCTTGGGTTGGGTTCCCACCTCAAGCTAGGCCCTAGCTTGCATAATGTCCGAGGTCTAAGGACTTTTAACACTAACCTTTGGAGATCTTTAATGACGCTCACTCTAAGTTCTTTCAAGCTCCATTAGCTAGCATTGCTCTTTAACAGACCATCTCTCATTTGGACCCATTGACTTTGGTCTCGTGCTGAGATAGATCCATAAGCACATGTCTATATTCTAACTCTTGTTCTTGTTTATTCTCCCACATTAAATAGTCAATTTAATATTAAAAAAATCATTTGGGTTAGTTAGATATTAAATTTTATGACATTAATATAGTGAAATTTGACTATGGCATGGATAGTAGCAAAACTTGGTACAATACAAGATTTGTGCCTTGAGATCTCGTTGGTGCAATTAAGATGGAAAGCTTCATGCACCAAGATTATTGTCCTTAACTTAATCTAATGAAAGCATTAACTTGTCCCTGGCCTCATTCCCAAGCCCTCAAACACCTTCAAAGGTGGAGAGAGCTAGCAGGGAATGAGGATAGGGAAGAGGAAGAAGAAATATTCTTACGAGAAATACATAGAGTCCTCACTTGATATTACTCTTGTTTCTTAGTATAGTAATGGAGATGAAGAAGATGGAAAGCTTGCACTTTGGCGCATGGATCTGGATTGGATTTGCATTCCATAGCCAAGAGTTGTTGGTGTATGCTCTCAACTTTTCAAGCTTGGAGAAGGATATGGAGTTCTTTCTGAAGGAGTACGAGTGGAAGTGCGACGCGAGAGAGAGTGCGAGAAGAAGAGCGCAACGAAATGGTGAACTCGCTCTACTATAATGTGTAGAGCATAGTGAGTTCTTATTAGGTTTTTACAAAAGAATATGTGTACATACCTGGCGGCCCGTCCACTTACCTGGGCGACCACATTGGGCTTTATACCCCAACAACCTCCCACTTAAAGTCCAATGTGGTACTTTAAGTGTGAGAGAAGCTACTATGCAAGCTAATATACAAGAGATGTAGAGAAGTGATGTACTACCCTACACCTAACTGCTTGCGAAAATGCGCAAAGCTCTCTGAGGGAAGTCCTTTTGTAAGTAGATCAGCAGGATTTTCTGTGGTGTGAACTTTGACAAGCTGAAGTTTCTTATCCTCGAGCATTTCCCTGATGAAATGATACTTCACATCCACATGCTTTGTCTTTGAGTGATAAACTGGATTGCGAGCCAATTGTATAGCACTTTGACTATCACAATATAACACAGGCATCTCTTCTTTGATTCCCAAATCTGTTACTAGTCGATTAAGCCAAATTGATTCTTTGCATGCCTCTGATGTTGCAACATATTTAGCCTCTGTAGTAGACTGAGTAACACAATCTTGTAATCTAGAACGCCATGATACTACTCCACCAGCCAATGTAAAGACATACCCTGACGTAGACCTTCGGTTGTCTAAGTCACCTGCATAATCTGAGTCTGTAAAACCCTTTACACTTAGCTCCTGACTCCCATAGCATATACGCATACTCTTTGTAGCTTTCAGGTATCTCAATATTCCTTTCACTACCTCCCAATGTTTCTTGCTTGGGTTTGACATGTATCGACTTACTACTCCCACTGCAAATGCAATGTCTGGGCGAGTAGCAATCATTGCATACATCAAACTACCCACTGCAGACGCATATGGAATCTTATCCATTTCAGCTTGTTCTTCCTCAGACACAGGACAATCTTGTTTGCTAAGTTTCACATATGGTGGCAATGGAACACTCAATGCCTTTCCCTTCTCCATATTGAAACGTTGCAAAACCTTGTCAATATACTCTGTTTGAGATAACCAAATCGACTTCTTTGATCTGTCTCTCTCAATGCGCATACCAAGTATATGACTTGCCTCACCCATGTCTTTCATGTCAAACGATTTTGCCATCTTCGAATTCAAAGCTGAAATTTCTTCCAAGTGCTTGCCAGCAATCAACATGTCATCCACATACAAAATAAGGATCAGCCAACGGCCATCCTTAGCCTTCTTTGTATATAGACAGTGATCGAACTCACTACGTTTGTAGCCTTGAGAAAGCATAAACTTGTGGAATTTATGGTACCATGCCCTCGGTGATTGTTTTAAGCCATAAAGACTCTTTAACAACTGGCATACCCAATCTTCCTTGCCTTTCTCAACAAACCCTTCTGGCTGCTGCATGTAAATTTCCACATCTAAATCACCATGCAAGAACGTTGTCTTGACATCCATTTGGTGCAACACCAAATCTAATATGGCAACCAATGCAAGAAAGCATCTCAATGTAGTCATTTTTGACCACCGAAGAGAAGACTTCATCAAAGTCAATGCCTTGTTCTTTCTTAAAGCCCTTGGCAACAAGACTTGCTTTGTACTTTGGCTGACTATCATGAGCGGTGATCTTATACCTGTAAACCCATTTACAGGGTAGAGCCTTTTTGCCCTGTGGTAATTTAACTAGCTTCCATGTCTGGTTTTTATGCAGAGCTGTCATCTCTGACTGCATGGCCAATTGCCAATTCCCGGAGTCCTTCATTTGCACTGCTTCCTTGTAACATGAAGGCTCATTGCAATCAGTTAACATGACATAGTTCATAGATGGAAAAAACCTATCAGGAGGTCGCGTGACACGTCCAGATCTACGCACAATAGGTGGCTCAGGCTCAGCCACAACCTGTGGTTCCAATCTATCATGTCCTTGCTCCTCTTGAGCCCTGACATTTTGTCTTGCACGTGCAGGTCCATCTTCTTCGAAGACAACTCTTCTAATCTCCTCAACCCTCTCTGGTTTAGAATGATATTTGGATTCATTAAAGTGAACATCATTGCTGCAGACAACCTTTCTGGATTCGGGATCCCAAAGTCTGTACCCCATCTCACCAGAATTACCATAGCCTAGAAAGATGCACTTTCTACTCTTTGGCTCAAGTTTGTTCCTAAATTCCTTTGGAACATGAGTATATGCCTCACAGCCAAAGACTCTGAGATGCTTGTATGAGGGCATTTTGCCTGACCATACCATCTCTAGCATTGAATCCTTCTGCAAAACCTTGCTAGGAGATCAATTTACAAGATGAACAGCTGTTGATACAGCTTCAGCCCAAAACCCATTTGGCATATGTGCATTAGACAGCATACTTCTGACCTTCTCTTGTATGGTCCTATTCATCCTCTCAGCAACACCATTTTGAGGAGGATTGTAAGGAGCAGTAAGTTCACGTTTTATACCTTTTGACTCACAAAAGTCCTGAAAGGCCTTTGAAACATACTCTCCACCATTGTCAGTGCGTAAGCATTTAAGCTTCTTGCCACTCTGATTCTCCACAAGTGTCACAAACGTTTTGAAAACACTAAACGCTTCATCCTTGTGCTTGAGAAAGTAAACCCATACTTTCCTCGAGTAATCATCTATAAATGTCATAAAGTAAGAAGCTCCCCCTAGAGATAGGTTAGGCATAGGTCCACACAAATCACTATGAACAAGTGCCAACTGTGTATCTCTTCTATTGCTTCTATGCTTATGTGGATGCAGTGTTTGCTTACCATACAGACAATGTTAACAGAATTCAAAATCATTAAATGAAAAGCCAGGCAAATAACCAGAACGAGACAAGATTTCCATTCCCTTCTTGGACATATGTCCTAACCGGCTATGCCACAAAGAAACGTTCGGCTACTCGGTTACATTGATTACATTTTTAGAGACATTTGATACATAAATCATGTAGAGTCCTCCAAACTTTACTCCATGTGCTACTGTCATAGAACCCTTGGATATCTTCCACATGTTCTGTCCAAAAGTGGTGACGTAGCCAGCATCATCAAGTAAACCTGTGCTGATCAAGCTCTTTGTAATTGCGGGAACATGTCTCACATTCTTCAGCGTGAAAGAAGAGCCATTCTGAAACTTCAATTGTACATCTCCAACACCTAAGATCTCACATGTCTGCCCATTGCCTAGCCGAACATGATCTTTAGTGGTCACATAAGAGGTAAACCACTCCTTGTTTGGAGACACATGAAGTGATGCCCCTGAGTCTATAATCCAGTCACTCAGTGCATTTCCATCAGATGCTGTAAGAAGAGCTGAGTCCATTGTATTCTTCAAGAGGTAGATGTCTCCTGACACTAGAGTGTCATCCTCTGCAACAGTGTTTGTCACATTTATTTCTTGAATCTTCACTGAGGACTTGTTCTTCTCACCATGGTCTCCAGCTTTCTCTTTGCCTTTTTCTGCTTTCCATTCTCTGCAGTCTCTTTTCATGTGACCCTTCTTGCCACAATGGTAGCATTCTATGTCACTCTTGCCTTTAGCACTGCGGGACTTGCTACGAGACTGATTCCTCTTTCCACCTGTGTACTTTTCTTTGGTCCTTCCCCTGACAACTAAGGCTATTCCTTTGCCTTTGTCCATTGTCTTTCTATTGGTTTATTCAGTAAGCAGACTTCCTTCTACACCTGCTATGTTTAAACCATCTGGAGGTGCAGAATTACTCAAAGCTGTGCGAAAAGTGTCCCAACTTTTCGGCAATGTGATCAACAGGAACATAGCTCTAACAGGTTCATCAAACTTGACACCTTGAGCTGACAACTGACTGTAGATTGTGTTGAATTCATTCAGATGATTGGACATAGGTGTCCCTTCTTTCATCTTCAAGTCAACAAGCTTCTTAAGCCAGTATACCTGTGAAGCTGCACTCTGCTTCTTATAAAGATCACTCAGCTTTAACCATGCTTGATAAGCCGAAATCTCGTCTACTACATTGAAGTAAACGCTTTCTGCCAAAGTCAGCATAATGGTAGAAAGTGCCAATTAATCCATTTTGCTCCATTCATCTTCGTCCATATCTTCTGGTTTTATCCCCTTGATCTTTATAGGTTTTATTTGCTTCTTTTGTACCAACACGTGCCAAATCTGCTTCTTTCACAATGGGAAATTGGTTCCATCCAGCTTCTTGATATTGTAAAGAGCAGTGTCATGTGATCCAGCCATAGCTACGCTTCACAATGGTTTACTTTCCTGGGAAAAATTCGGCAGACTTTCCCCTGTAAATTGACCTCTGAACCAATATCAACCTGTCAAAGGAACCAAAAAAGCTTTAGATTCTGCATAAATTTCGACAGAGTCTCCTTTGTAAAATGGCTCTAGTGTACTCAAAAACAGACCAAAAAACAGCTCAAAAAGATTGTCTCTCTGACACTGTAAGCTACGGGTAAACCTGTCCTGCACCTGTACTGTCTCTCACTGTCCTGTCACTGTCCTATAAGCATAGACTGCGACAATGCCTCAACGGAAGTAAAGCAAAGATGCAATCCCAACTGTCTAACTCACAGTCAATACATCCTAGCTGCCTATCTAAGGGTGCTCGAGGGATCGCTCCAAGACCTGTATCACCGAAAGGATCTCAACATTCGAGAATCCCCCAGCTCAATAAAACCTCACTCGACCCTCAACAAAAGGCTGCAGTAAATCTGACAGTACATAGACTTCCCACAAAGTCATACATCCACAAATTTCCCACTGTATGCTGTAACCGCTGCGGCGGTTGTTTGCTGCGTGACTCACAGCCAGCAAACCCTCAACAGACATACATCATCTCTGACAATACATCCCATGTGGAAGTACCTGCAATGTCAGGATGAAATCTGGAATATCAAGCAGCAAACACAAGCTACCTGATGAGCTAGTGGATGTCGCCTACAGTCTGTGTGTAGATGCGCCTGTGTCGTATGTGACACGCCTCCAAGAACTGTGAGCCGTCCTTCGATGTGTAGACAGCCACAAATCAACACTCTGGGAGTGTCGATATCCTCAGCACCTGCAGTTGTAGGCCAAAAACCCCAAATTTGCAGAGTCCGATCTGCACCCGCCGAGACCACGTAGTCGAAAATGGCCTGCGCAGACCTTTGTCGAAGCCGAACGGTGGCCGAGATGACCTCAGAATGAAATTCTGAGCACACCTAGCCCTTAGGGCTTTTCCCACGAGATTTGGGGCCGTATCTTCGCCTGTCGAATTTCACTCCAATCTGAGCTGGTGACTCTAGCCTCCTGCAGTGCTGTCCCGAGCCTCGATCTGAGCTCTGATACCACTTCAAGGAGTACGAGCGGAAGTGCGACGCGAGAGAGAGTGCGAGAAGAAGAGCACGACAATATGGTGAACTCGCTCTACTGTAATGTGTAGAGCATAGTGAGTTGTTATTAGGTTTTTACAAAAGAATATGTGTACATACCTGGCGGCCCGCCCACTTACCTGGGCGACCACGTTGGGCTTTATACCCCAACACTTTCTCAACACACCATGAGAATGTGTGTGTGTGTGTGTGTGTGTGTGTGTGTGTGTGTGCGTGCGTGCGTGCGTGCGTGCGTGTGTGTGTGTGTGTGTGTGTGCGTGCGTGCGTGCGTGCGTGCGCGCGCGCACGCGCGTGCGTGCGTGCGTGCGTGCGTGCGTGTGTGTGTGTGTGTGTGTGTGTGTGTGTGTGTGTGTGTGAGAGAGAGAGAGAGAGAGAGAGAGAGAGAGAGAGGGGAGAGAGAGAGACAGAGAGTATATGTTCAAGCTACACCCCTCCTTGCTTGGATTGACCCCTCTTCCTAGCTCAAGCTTGAAGTTGATTGGACTCCTCTAGACTAGAAAATCACACGTATTAGGCATATCAAGCAACCATGGTAGCATTTGGACAAGTGTCCTTCTTTCCCCTTTAAGAGAGAGGCCTTGAATGATACTTAAACAATTAATTAAATAAACTAAATTCTCATTGGATCCCTTTAGAGGTCAACCAATAGGATTTAGGCACTACATAAGGGAATCATGTGTAGGTGCTTGTGTCCTTGTTGCCTCGTAGGTCTTGGGCTTGCCTTGAGTGAGTATGTGTGTGTTCTCTCTCATGCCCCTAGCTTAAGGGCTGGCCCCCCTTCTTGTAGGGGTCATGTTGACTTTGGAACACCTCACCCCTTGACCACCTTAGTCATGAAGCCCCTCAAGCACCTTAATCATCAAGCATGACAAGCACCTCAAGCACCTTAGTCAGCAAGCACGACAAGCACCTCGAGCTTGGACCGGGCTCCCACCTCAAGCTCATCCCTAGCTTGCCTAAGGTCCTAGGTCTAAGGACTTTTAACACTAACCTTTGGATGTCTTTAATGAAGCTAACCCTAAGGTCTTTCAAGATTTATTAGCTAGCATTTCTCTTTGACATACCATCTCTCATTTGGACCCATTGAGTTTGGTCCCGTGCTGAGATAGATCCATAAACACGTGTCTATATTCTAACTCTTGTTCTCGTTTATTCTTCCACATTAAATGATCTGTTTAATATGAAAAAATCATTCGGGTTAGTTAGATATTAGATTTTATGACATTATCTCTCTCTTGAAATCATAGTCGTCCTCGACTATGAGGTAGAAGAGATAAAGCCTTAGTTATTGGTCTATGTTTCTTAGAGGGTAGAGGATCCCTTTTTACCCTACAACATCATTCCATAACGGATGACTAATCCATTTGGTGCTTGGGAGAATTAGTTGTTGCAAGCATGTCTGATCTTGAGTCCGTTTCATTCTCCCAAAGTAGAATGACAAATTCTACTTGGTGTTTGAGAGACGTCGTCAACACAAACATGATTATAAGCATACATACTACTTAAATTTTTGCACAATAAAAAGAGATACCTAGTTTTATAAGACAAAAACATTGATCATTTAAAGGAAACATTTACATTTGCTTACTCTAGTGTAGCATTGTAAGCATTGACAAGGTTCATACTATGCTTAAGTTGTGTTCCTTGCATCCATCTAGCATCTTCAAAAGGATAATTTTTTAATTTAATAATATATCGTCGGGGGATAATCTTACCATGTCGTAGTACCTTGTCCTCATATTGAAGGATAGCTTCGGGTTGTAACACCCCTTCTTGATCTTCGATCTCTGGGGAGTCTTCAGTAATTGGGTTTGTTGGTGGTTCTCCTTTGAGATCCTTTGTAAAGCTTGAGTAGGCTCACATCAAAAGCATTGTGTATGAGCCAATGGTTGGCCAACTTAAGTTGATAGGCCATTTCATTGATTGGTCTTAAAATTTGAAAAGGACCATAGTATCTTTTTGCTAATTTAGCATAATACTTTTGGTGGCCCGTAGAATTTTTGCTCGTTTTCTACCTTAATTGAGTCGTAGGAAACTTAATTAAGAACCAATCATTTTCTTTGAATGTTAAGGCCCTTCTGTGCTTGTTAGCAGCAGCTTTTTGCCTTTGTTAAAAAATGGATATAGCCTCCTTAATCTTTTGAAAAGACCCTTGTAGGTCACGGCTATACTTATCGGCAAGCGAAGATCTTTCCATGTACCTTAAGTAGCAAGGAACTTTTAGGTCTTCCCTCTATGATTTCAAAACGTGTCTTTCCTATAGTAGTATTGATAGTGTTATTGTACGTATACTCTACAAGTGGCAGATACTTCTCCCATTGTGAGCATTGATCTACTTCTATAACATAGGTCTTTAATAGATCGAGAATCGTAAGGTTAGCTATCTCACTTTGGCCATCCCTTTGTGGGTGATAGGCACACTAGGGCACATCTTTTTCTCATCAAGAGATTTGTTCCTCGAAGAAGTATATACGCTAATTCATACTAGGACTAGATTGTCTCTGTGCTTTCACACTAAGCAATACAGCTTTTGATTATGTGTCCTTGAGCTTCGCCTTTTTTTTAGCAAAGAACTCTAATTCAGTCACTGTAGAGTTAGCCAAAAACTTTTGATCCAAGGAAAAGAAACTGAATGTCCTTTGTAGCACACCACTAGAAGGGATGCTTTGGGAAGACCTTGGTTGGATAGTAGCCAATAGTTTCTACATTGTGAAAATTAAAAGGATAGAAAATATCGAATTTATGTCTTGGTCATAGGATGGAGAAATAGAAGATTCAATGCAAGGTAATAGTCTTCCACACATACAATAGTTACCTATCCCAACCGCCGCTGACAGAAAGATTGGTATAGAAACATCATGAATTTTCCTCAAACCTTATAATTTACTTCAAAGTTATCTATGAAAATAGGATGGACGCTACCAAAAAATAAGATTAAAATTACTACAACAATCATTTTTCCAAGAGATTATACAAGAAAGATTCATAGCCATTACATTTGTGGTGTGTACAAGCATGTGATGAGCCAAAAGGGAATGTTGCAAGAAGCTCCTCGTGGTTTGATTAGAGCTCATCAAGTGCGGTTCTTGTTTAAACTTCACATGTGATTGATCAAACCTCATTTTACTCAACATTTGTCTAATAAAACATGTGTGCTAGCTCAAACACATAGAAAAGCTAAGTGCGGGAGCAAGAGGTAATTGGCAACAACTATCCGAATAGGTAAAAGCATCCACCAAGTAACATGCCAAGGACTATTTGTTAAACTTATTCTTCAAAAGCAATCCCTTTGGTGGCAGATTGAACGAAAACAACCTCCCTCTATCGGATACAATCTTCATGCTTAAAATCACAAGGGTTTCGTGACCAAGGTGAATTAGAGCTCTGATACCAATTGTGAGGTTCCTAACCCCGAAAGATTGGGGTGACTTGATAGTTGGCCTTCCTTTATTCTCAAGTTCTGTTGACGACATCCTACTCCATTTTCACGAAGCAAATGTACAAGCAATAGAAGAGAGGAAGTTCTCTATCCGTCGTGATTGTGGTTGCAAGAGTCATATGCCATAGGTCATTTCAATGGATTACCTATGGGAGCTAATTCTTATATCACAAAAATAAAATCTCAGTGGCATACTTAGGATCTATAAACAACTCTTTTTTCTCCACGTTTAAGAGGCATGGCTGTCATTCATAAATCATGAACATAGTATGAGACTTATGCTTAATTAATCAATAGTCTTATAAAAAGTACCCGATTAATCGGGTCCACCCGTCCGTAGACATAGTTTGGATACTAGTCTCTCACTTTCCACACCGCACTCACCCGATCTTTTTGTTTTTTAAACACCACAGTGTTTTACGTATACAAACAGGGTTCCTTTATTAGTTCCAGACACAAATTTGTTCACACAACACTTCAAACATTAGTAAAGTAATTTAAACAAAACCTAATGAAAACAAACCTATACTTAAACCAAAAAAAAAATGATTTTTTTATTTTTTATGAGTGTCGTTACCTGTAGACTTTCTTTGTCTAACCACCAACAAAGCCTTTGTAAATGATTTACTTATTTGCTAACCGCAAATTGTGAAACTTTCTCAATACTAATTGCAAGGACATCTTCCTAACCGTGAGACATCTCGTTAATCGCGAGAGATAAAAAGAGAGTCAATGATCTCAGCTTAATCTGTGCTAACCACGGGATTATCTCGTTAAATTGAGAGACATCTCGCGAACTGCAAGGAACAAAAGATATTTTCAACCATTCTTCTCTTAAATGATTCTTCAAACATGATCGGCCAACTCTTAATATCAAACAGTAACAAGTTAACAAATAATAACAATTTATCACGCAATAACAATTTATCGAACAGTGACAATTTATTAAACAATCTTTCACTATTCTACAAAATTGTGTGCTTGTTTCTTGTGATACAATCACGTTTCTTTGACAGTTTAAGAAAAATTCTTAAACTTAACTTACCAAATCAACATATAGAACGATGCAGAATTATAAATTTATCTTACTAGATTAATGACGAGTGGAGCTACCTTCCGTGTTTGAGGTTGGGTGGTTTCAACTTCTTCCAAAGCCGATACATCCGCTTGAGCTACGATTGGAATAGATGATATCTTTCTTTGTATCTTTCTAAGAGGTGAAAAGAAAACATCTTTAGAGCTTCATGTGACCCGCTTCGAAGCCATCGTATCGAGATTGAGAAGAGGAAAAGCTTCGTCGTGAAAAGTAGAGTTATGGCTTCTTTGCTTGCCGAGAAGATGGCAAGAGAAAGAAAGAGAAAACAATCTGAGAAACAACAAGATGATGGTAAAAAATGGAGTTAGAGAAGAAGATGGGTTAAGGATGAGCTTGAGGGAAAGAGGTTGAGAGAGAAGATAACTCCGACGTCCACGCAAGGGAGTATCTGCTTTTGAAGACTTTTGTATATATCTTTTTAAAGGTGAAGAAGAGGAGTCTTTATATAAGCTCTCAAAAGCCAAAAGCAAAAACTAAGAATAGCAAGAAGCAAAGTGATAAGTTCTCGTATGTTCGCGACCTCAAATATATATATATATTTTATTTTTTATTTTTTACGGACACACATCTCTATGCACAAGTTTAAGAGTAATTTGAAGAGAAACTTGGTTTTTAAAGAAGAAAGCTCTAATCTTGATTTACTTTCTTTGTCTTCTTAAAAATACTCTTTTCTTACAAACACTTTTTCTTTCCTAAAACTAGTACTCCTTTCTTAAAACTACTCATTCTTTCCTAAAACTTAAGCTAAAATTTCTATCGTTTTCTTAAGAGTCAACTCTCACCTTCAATTATAATCTTAAAGCTTAAATTTTCCATAGCAACCTATTGTTCTCACGCAAGGGCCATAATTAATAGTCTAAGAGTCCAATTTTTTATCCGATCATTACATTGCAATGCTTTATGACTTAACAAAAATGTGAACCTTAATTACTTTCGTAAAGTAAATGAAATAGTTTTTATTGAAAAATGTTGGGTACATTACAATTAGAGTTATGCTTGTCCTACTAGACAAACATGCACCAAACCAAAGAAAACCATGAATCAAAAGGACTCTGCCTCTCCAAAAAAAACTCTGCCAAACTTTCATAAAACAATCCTAAGCTAAGATCTCTCAACATGGCACAAGGTCCTATTATTCTCAAGAAACTCTATTAGTGTATTGAGACTATAATCATAATGGTATCTCAATAGAATCATAATATCAATTTGGTAGCACATGAGTGACAATCAAGGAGACATGGATTTCATAACCAGCCGCAGAATCGCTGTGACCACAACACTCCAATCCCATGCAGACATCTGTTACTTGCAATTTGAGCTAAGAATGCAAACATCCAAAACGACCTCATCGTCATGGTCACTCATACGTTCAAAGTTGCGGCATTTCAAGTTTCAAAAGTTGATCCAGCTTTAAGATATTTTATTCCATTACAATGGACGGCTCCACAAACAACTCAGTACAACTCAGCTAATTGGATCTACTGAGGGCTTCAAAAACAGTAGTAGTAACGTTTCCCGTAGGACCGATCATCACCGGTTCTAATGATTGCTGGGCTACCAATAAAACTTGGTAATTACATGAATGTGGCGAAGCTTTTCAATGATCTAGCTATTTACAAGTGACCTATTCAAGCCATTTATTCAGAAGCCCCCCACCTTCTTCCCCTATTTAGGGGCATCATCAGGATGCTAGATTTGAACGTAGCCGTATGCTTAAGAGTGTATGGCTTTACAACGGGTACCTGGTGAGAGCTGCGTTATCATTGTAAGCCTCATTCTTGAGGTATATATAGACATGTGGATGGTCCACATCCAAGAAAACCTCATTCTGATCTAAAGCTGGGCAAATAGGTTGTTGTATGCAGACATCCGCACCTCCAAAAACAAATGTGAGACCACCCGCTGTTGCTGCGGCTGTCCTAAAGCGAGCTGTTGTCATCATGGCCTTCTGAACCCAAGTTTGATCGGATGCATAGTAAACCTGGCAAAGGCACCACAATATACATTATACACAGTCGTGGCGCATTAAGTAATAGGGATGTGGCAAACATAAGCACAGTGTGCAACAAAGCTCGAATCCACAATGGTCCGCGTCTGCAAAAACATCAAACATAAATGATAAATTCAAGAGTGTACCTCGTTGACATGCTTTGGGTACTTGTAGCCATCCTCTTCGCGATAGTGACCTTCCCCACCTACAAGGATGATTCTGCCGCCTTCCAGCGCTACAACCGCCTGTCATGCTCAATATTTGAGTTCAATCGCTTGGTCTGCATTGGGTATCCATGCATTTGGAGTTGCATATGCCTCTGTGTGTGTGTGTGTGTGTGTGTGTGTGTGTGTGTGTATTTTGAGGGAATCCATGGATTTGAAGTTGCATTTGTGCCTCTGCGTGTATGTGTGCGATGAGCTCTAATTGACGGTTTCTAAGTTTATCTATTATCTAACTTTTTCGATAGGTTTTCCTCACCTTGAGGTTTCCCATTAGTAAGTCAATACAGCATTACCAAAAGAAAAAGTGTGTGTGTATGTGTGTTTAGACGGAAAAAGGAGAGCCGGGACCGGGGGGGGGGGGGGGGGGGGGGGGGGGGGGGGGGGGGGGGCATCTCCCCTTGGAGTCAACAGATCTGGCCTGGTTGTCCACACTCCTGTAGTAGGATTAAACGACTCCATCTTCGCAGAAAACGAATTAGGGCGATCCCCTGTTGGGTCCTGTCAAAAGTTTTGGAGGAAACATGTAACCTTTGTGACATACTTGGGGCTTAGTGACGCACAAAAAATGAAGGGATTGCTTACATAATAGCCTCCAAGAACGTAAATCTCTCCATTTAGAGACGCACACATGAGATCTCCGCGAGGCGTTGGCATGTCAGGTAAGCGAGACCAAGAATTCGTTGCAGGATCATATACTGCTGTGGTATTCAAGTATGAGTAGTTTACACCGTAACCTCCAACCATGTAAATCTGAATAACATGCAAATTGCATCAGCAAGTGATGTCCACCGAGCTATCAACCTCCACATAACAGGTGTTGCAAGTCTCTTATCTCAAACCAGGTGACTAATCACAACAGACATTTTACACACATATAAACTGGCGAGGAAACAAGGTAATCACCATGTACTCTTTTTACACATACTCATTCATACAATATTTGTAATAACCAGAACCGAAACACAATAGCAGCTTATGCAAACTCATTGAGTATCCGCCTTTTTTGCAGTTGAGCATCAAAGATCCAATCACATGCTATACAAATTTTTGGGCTTTACGCGCATGAAAGCTGCATGTATGGCTAAATTATACTAAAGTATCTGCACAAAATGAGCTTAGCTTACAAGAATGGCTTCAACATTTCACTAACCTTTCCATCAAGAGCAGCAGCACAAGTGTCTCCTTGAAAGTCAAGCGCATCCGTTCCTTTTCTCCATGTATTGGTCACAATATCGTATATTAGAGTTGTCTTGACCATTCCATCATTAGGCTGGGCCTCCAAGTTGTCAGAGACATTCCTTCCACCTACAACATATATGGTATCTGCATGCACAACATATGTCGTATATGACCACAGAGGACAGCAATAGTAAAAGACGAAGAATTCCTGAATGGGTTTCCGCAATGCTCACTTTCAATGATTGCAGCACCGAAACGGTATCGCGGCTCAGGCATTGGTGCCATAAATGTGTAGTTATGGAAGACAGAGTCATACTTCCATACTTCGCTTGTCAAATTGCCATCACCTTTGGCTCCCCCCAATATGTAGACAACGTCATTGTAACCAATAGCCACATGGTCTGTCAAAGCGGCTGTAGGGAAACCAGACTGACTGTAACCATGAAATTTCCTTCCACAATGCGGACATCAAAAGATGACACAGAGAAAGAGAGAGAGAGAGAGATAGAAATACCTTCAAGAGAACGCTTTGCTGCCCAAAACCCACTGCCTCTAAACAGGCTGCCACCATAGGTGAGATCATTGACCTTGCGGTCGCCAGTGCGAGTGGCAAATGTCACATTGGGATTGGGAAGAAGGCCTTGCCGAGATTTGAGACGCTTAATGGTACTCCCTTGTGTTGCTCCCAGTGCGATGAGTGCAATGGCCAGGATCACCACAAGCACTGTGAGAGCAGCCACCAGCCATTGCGAGCGCATAACTGACCTCTTTAGCTTCATCACTTCCTGGTGAAGGTGGCCGAGCCGGTCACCCTCCATTTGCATCCCCTTCATGATTATGCTTCCCTTCCTCGACGTCTGAGCTCAATTATGAGGCAAATGCTACAGAACATACAAATTACACAGTGGTGTGTGCGCGGATACGCACACCCCCACAAAAAGTTGTTCCCTTTGGAAAGAGTGAAGAAAGGAGCATGTGTACCTTTCTGGGCTCTACCGAGTTAGGAAAACGTTGGGTGTTGACAATGGTAGAGGGGGCGTCTCTCTCTCTCTCTCTCTCTCTCTCTCTCTCTCTCTCTCTCTCAGGGATTGCGGGAACACGATGTAATAAGCTTCGTGATGGCGACGGAACGGAGCCCATCCAAGCAAAATGACTCTGATTTTATCTGTAACAGCCTCTCCCCCAACTGATCGCGCAGCTAGTTGGGGAGTTGACCTTTGGGAGGAGAGCCCCCCCCTCCCCTCTCTCTATTCACACACACACACAGAGGAAGAGCTCGCGCTCTTTTGCCCTTTCAAGCAGCCTGCGGGCTTACGGCAAAAATGACGTGACACACGTTAAGGTACTTCAACAATAATGAGACTGGCAATTTTAAAAGCCTACACCCACAAGCCGACAGGCTCGGGCGGGTTCAGACGAGCCAGCTGACAACTTTTTTGGCCTGCTAAAGCATTGGCCTTAGTGTTAGGCCCGTTTAGGCGTCCTTCATTCTATGGCGTCCACGTGGAGGCTGGAGCCGTGTGAAATTTTGGCGAGCCTTAAAGGCTTACAGGAGTTCAAGCACGTCAAGCGCTCGCCTGAGCAGCGCGCAGGGGCTGCAGCCTGCCACTCGCCACTAGCGCTTTGTCTTGCCGCGTGTATAAATCCATGTTCATGCATAACTGTGGCAGACCACCATCATATCACCTTGTTGCGTGCAGTTGACGCGCATGCGGAGCAGCAACCTCGATGTTTATAGAGGCTTAACTGCAGTCGGCGTACCATCTCTGTTGCGTGCAGTTGACGCGCATGCAGAGCTGCAGCCTCGATGCTTGTAGAGCCTTAGAGGCAGTCCACTGCAGTCGGCAAACTAGTCTTTGCTAGGTTGCGGAGGGCGAGGGAGGTGCTCAGTACGACTGACGAACCGGTCTTTGCGAGGTTGCGGAGGGCGAGGGAGGTGCTCAGTACGACTGCAGAGGGTTGGCTGACAATGGCTGTGTTAACACTATGGCGTTTTCAAAATCTGTCAATCTTAGAGTCTTGAGAAAATATGTTTCTAGCCTATTTAAGGCTTAGACGAGTGCTTGAAAAAAAAACCTAGGTTTAGTGTATTGCCCCCTACAAATTTCGAAATTTACCTCTAAATTTTATATTTGAAGTGGGAAGACCTACAAAATTTTGAAAATTTACCTTGTTGTTTCGCTTATGTAGGTTCGCCAAGTTTTGGAAAAAAAGTTTTTTTTCGAGCACTAGCTTAGACGTTTCATGACTCTTTGTGTCAGTGGCTCGTGGTGAACTCAAGGTGAAATGGATTATGTGCGCATCATTCCCAATGTTTTTTAAAAAAAAGCATGATCTGCTTTCTCTCGATTTGATAACATGCCGTCAATGTCCCGAGAAAATGTGTCGCAGTTTAATATCGTGACGTCTTCAATTTCCAAAATGCTGGTTGAGCGCAAGGGGAAAAGGAGAAACTCCACCCCAAAATAGAGAAAAATAGTGTAAAAAACTAGAAAAGTAACCTAGTTTTCTAAATTTTCCTCTTGGCAAAACTAAGGAAAGACATTTTGTATGTTTGAGAAAATGTTTTTTTCCTGAATATTGCATGCTGTTTTCGATTTCGAAAATGTTGTCAACCTCTACAATTTCCAAAATGCCGCTTGAGCGCAAGGGGAAAACTAGAAATTCCGCCCCATAATAGAGAAACATAGTGTAAAAACCTAAAAAAGTAAGCTAATTTTCTAAATTTTCCTCTTGGCAAAAATAAGGAAACGCATTTTGCATGTTTGGGAACAAGGTTTTTCCCGAGGACTGCATGCCGTTTTCGATTTCGAAAATGTTGTGAACCTCAAAAGGGAGAAAGTGTTTCGCCGCAGGCAATCTTACAAAAAAATGTGTCTCAACTGAATACGATGTCGTTTTTTATTTTGAAAATGTTGTCGGCCTCAAAAGATGTTAAGTATGGAGCTTGATTTACCCTTGTAATCTTCTGTGGTAAAAGCGCACATTTGTAAGGCCCCCATTATGAGGAGAAGCCATCGTGCGTGAAGGAAAATCACTCACCGGAAACCAAAATTTTCACGGACAAGAATCAGGGGCAACTTTAGGGGCCTTGGGGACAGAGGCCCTCCGCCCTCGATACTTTTTTTTTTCCCTCGCCGGAATATTATGGCCGAACGGCGGCCGGAAAGTGGTCGGAAAACAACCGGTCGGTTGGCCAGTGGCCGGTAGTCAATGGCCGGTGGCCGGTGGCCGAATTCAAAAGCGGACTTGTCTTCTCAAGGGCGGCCACACATGGGCAGATTAGAGGGTCCGATTTGGACTTATTCGCACAAGGACGGTTACACATGGCTGCCTCTCATAAGAGAGGGCAGCCCTTTTGGCCTATAAAAGGAGGCCATTTCTACACACATTTCATAGTGTGAAGTTGATGCAACAAGGTGAGTGTGAGGTGGTGAGAGTGAAGCAAGGTGGGAGCTCTATTAAGGGTTTAATCCCTTTGTAAACTACTTCTTCTTTTGAAGTGCTAAAGCCATTGAGTGGCTGCTTTCCCGTGGACGTAGCCCACATTGGGTGAACCACATATATCGTGTGTACTCTCTCTCTCTCTCTCTCTCTCTCTCTCTCTCTCTCTCTAATCTCTTGTGTGTGAAATCTATCTCTCTCCATTAAGTAATCTACTCAAATATCTATTTAGCTACGTCTTATTTCTTAACAACTGGTATCAGAGCAAGGTTTGCTCGTAGTTAAATTATCTCAAGGAAAGGATTCCTTGAATTGAGTGGGGGTTATGGCGGAGGAAGGGAAGCTCAAGATTGAGAAGTTCAACGGTAAAAACTACCAACATTGGAAGATGCAGATTGAAGACTATCTCTACCAGAAGGACCTCTATTTGCCACTAAGCGGTCTTGCAAAGAAGCCCGCAACGATGGCAGATGAAGCATGGATTGTCCTTGATCGAAAGGCACTGGGAACAATCCGGTTAAGCTTAGCGTCAACGGTGGCCTTCAATGTTTCGGAGATGAAGACCACGGAGGACTTGATGAAGTCACTTGACGACTTCTACGAGAAACCATCGGCATCCAATAAGGTATTTGTTATGAAACGCTTGTTCAATCTAAAGATGGCAGAGAATGGTTCAGTTGCAGAACACCTAAATGACTTTAACACAAACATAAGTCAACTTCGATCGATGAAAATCAATTTCGATGACGAAGTGCGAGCTCTCCTTATACTATCATCTCTACCGGATAGTTGGGACAGCCTTGTGATGGCTGTAAGTAATTCCATTTCTGGCACAAATACTCTTAAGTTTGATGATGTTGTGGGTGTTCTCCTAAGCGAGGAAATGCGAAGGAGAAGCACAGGAGAATCATCAAGTGCTGCATTGTCAGTAGAAACAAGAGAAAGGCCTAAGGAGAGGTTCAAAAACCAAAAGGGTCGTGATCGCTCAAGACGGAGCAAGTCACGCACACAGTCAATTCTTGAATGTTGGAACTGCGGCAAGAAGGGCCACGTCAAGAAGGATTGTTGGTCCAAGAAGAAGAAGGAGACAGAGTCTCAAGACAACAAGCCAACATCGGAGGCCAATGTGGCAGGTTAAGTAGAGCAAGATGCTCTAATTCTCTCATTAGACAATGTGTCTAATTCCTGGATAGTAGATTCCGGGGCTTCATTCCATGCGACACCACACAAGCAACATTTCCAAGACTACACCAAAGGTAATTTTGGGTATGTATACTTGGGAGATGATGAAGCTTGTGAGATTGTCGGCAAAGGTACAGTTTCTGTCAAAACTGCTAACGGAAATGAATGGAAGCTTAAAGATGTTAGGCATGTTCCTTGCCTTCGCAAAAATTTAATCCTACAGGACAATTGGACGATGAAGGTCACAACATTGCATTCGGAAACAAACGGTGGAAGATCTCAAAGGGATCTTTGGTGGTTGCCAAGGGAGAAAAGGTCGGTACACTTTACTTGTGTACTGTTAGCACGCAACCTTCAGCTTGTGCAGCAACTACAGAAGTTGACAGTGCAGTGTGGCACTACCGGCTTGGGCATATGAGTACCAAAGGAATGCAAATCCTTCAAACAAAGAAGCTTCTACCAGGTTTGAAAGAAGTGGACTTAGATTTTTGTGAAGATTGTGTTTATGGTAAACAAAAGAGGGTAAATTTTCAAAAATCAGGAAATGAAAGAAAAATAAAAAAACTTGAGTTGGTTCATTCTGATGTTTGGGGTCCAGCAAGTACACCATCACTTGGTGGCTCATTGTACTATGTAACATTCATAGACGATGCGACTAGAAAAACATGGGTTTATGTCATGAAGAATAAATCCGATGTATTTTCCATATTTCAAAGGTGGAAAGCCTTTGTGGAGAATGAAACAGGTACCAAGGTTAAATGCCTCAGATCCGACAATGGAGGTGAATATTGCAACCAAGCTTTTGAAAGCTTTTGTGCTAGCAATGGCATTCGGAGGCAAAGGACAACCCCAAGGACACCTCAACAAAATGGTATTTCGAAAAGGATGAACAGGACAATCATGGAGCGAGCACGAAGCATGCGGCTACATGCAGGCCTATCGCTTGAGCTTTGGGCGGAAGCTGTAAGTACGTCTGTGTACTTGATCAACCGGTCACCCTCAACGGCATTGGATGGGGGAGTTCCAGAAGAGGCATGGACAGGTAAACCGGTGAATTATGCATTTCTCAAAGTGTTTGGGTGTGAGGCTTTCATGCACATAGATAGAATCCTAAGATCAAAGCTAGATGCAAAGTCCAAAAAGTGTTTCTTCATTGGCTATGGAGAAGGTGACTTTGGGTATCGCCTATGGAATCCTGAAGATGGTAAAATCTTAAGGAGTAGGGATGTAATTTTTAACGAACAAAATATGTACAAAGATTACTTGGAAAGAAAACAAACAAAAGAAACAGGTGATGAGTACATGGAGCTTGAGGACGGTGAAGACTTAAGGACTGCAAACGGTGACAATGTGCAACAACGTCAACCAAATGAGGAGCCTCAACCTATTCCCCAAAGATCTACAAGAGCAAGTAGACCTCCAGAAAGGTTTGTTCCTTCCTTCAACCATCTCTTGATCTCAGATTCTGGAGAGCCGGAATCATACGAAGAAGCTATGCAACATGAATCCAAAGAAGAATGGACGAAGAGCATGCAAGTGGAGATAGACTCACTACATCGCAACCAAACATGGGAGTTGGTTGAGTTGCCTAAAGGTAAGCGGGCACTTCAAAACAAATGGGTGTACAAGCTGAAGGAAGAAGAAGGTGGGAAGAAAAGGTACAAGTCTAGGCTTGTGGTAAAAGGGTTTTCTCAAAAGAAAGGTATTGACTTCAATGAAATATTTTCTCCTGTTGTAAAAATGAACTCAATTAGGCTTGTCTTAAGCCTTGTGGTTGCTCATGATTTAAATCTCAAGCAAATGGATGTAAATACGGCATTCCCTCACGGTGACTTAGAGGAGGAAATCTACATGCTTCAACCAAAGGGGTATGAAGTAAAAGGTAAGGAGAAAATGGTTTGCAGATTAAAGAAGAGCTTGTATGGTTTAAAGCAAGTATCAAGACAATGGTACTTGAAGTTTGATCGATGGATGTTGGATCATGGATTCACAAGATGCAACTCGGATCACTGCGTCTACACGAAGAATTTGGGAGATGGGAAGTTCATCATCCTAATGTTGTATGTTGATGACATGCTGATTGCAAGTGCTAACATGCAGGACATCAAAGACCTAAAAGAGGACCTGTCTAAATCTTTTTTAATGAAAGATTTAGGTGCTGCAAAGAGGATACTTGGTATGAAAATATCAAGGGACAGGACGAAGAAGACAATAAAGCTATCTCAAGAAGATTACATCAAGAAAATACTAGAAAGGTTTGCAATGCAAAATGCAAAACCAGTTTCTACACCTTTGGCTGGTCATTTTAAACTAACGAGGGATATGTGTCCAAAGACACAAGAGGAGATAGCCTATATGTCTAAAGTTCCATATGCTGCAACGGTAGGTTCTCTAATGTATGCTATGGTCTGGACAAGGCCAGACATTGCACATGCAGTGGGAGTTGTGAGTAGGTTCATGGACAACCCAGGTAAAGAGCATTGGCAAGCTGTGAAGTGGATACTTAGGTATCTAAAAGGGACAACAACAAATGCTTTGTATTTTGGAGGACTTGTATTTCTCTAGAAGGGTATGCTGATGCAGATATGGCAGGTGACAAAGATACTCGAAGGAGCACTACTGGCTATGTGTTCATGGTTGGAGGCACAGCAGTAAGTTGGGCTTCAAAGCTGCAGAAAGTGGTTTCACTTTCTACCACGGAAGCAGAGTATGTAGCAATGACGGAGGCAAGCAAAGAAATTATGTGGCTTCACAGATTCTTAGAAGAGCTTGGATTCAAACAAGACAATTGTGTCTTGTACAGTGATAGCCAAAGCGCTATCCATCTTGCGAAGAACTCAGCCTTTCATTCAAGGACAAAGCACATTGAGGTGAGATATCACTTCATACGCACTCTTTTGGAAGAGGGATAGCTAAAGCTAGGAAAGGTGCATACAAGTGAAAATCCTGCAGACATGTTTACAAAGGTGGTCAACAAGGAGAAGTTGAGCTTTTGCTCATCTTCAATCGGCATTCAAGGATAAGAAGCCAGAATGGAAAGCAGTCACAGGTTTGGTTTGGAGATCAGTCTTCAAGTGGGAGATTGTTAAGTATGGAGCTTGATTTACCCTTGTAATCTTCTGTGGTAAAAGCGCACATTTGTAAGGCCCCCATTATGAGGAGAAGCCATCGTGCGTGAAGGAAAATCACTCACTGGTGTTAACCCTCGTGGCTCACGGACACCCTATCGCCTACGACGGACACCGTAATCGTATTATTTATTTAAGTAGAGTCAGGCACCGGGTTTGTCGGTCCAATAGGGAAAGGTAGAGTGATCGCCGATGAGAGGCGTACTCTAACACGAACATGCTAGGGTTAGTTGGCTAAGCATGGGCGCCCAAGTGTGAATGGGGTGAGCTCACATAAAATCCAATTAAACCTAAAATTGAGTCATTCTCTCATTGTGCAATAGAAGCTGCTCTTGCTCCATCTCCACCTTCTCCTTCACCATCTCCTTGTGTGTGTGCGTGTGTGAGAGAGAGAGAGAGAGTGTGAGATTGTGTGTTCGATCGAGCGTTGCGGCGGCACGACGGCAGCGAGGCGGTTGAGGGCGGCGTAGCGGCGTCTCCCTCTTCTTCGCGGCGCGGGAATCCTTCATTCGCAACTATGCAGGAAGGTGAGTGACACACCGTTCTTCCTTGTGAGCTTGTCTGTTGTATGACTGTGTGCTAGGAGCCTTTGTGGCTCGCACACGGCGCGTAGCAAGTCCCTAGCCTTGACATTTTTGGCGCCGCTGCCGGGGAGCTGCTGCGCGTGAAGCTCCAATGGCGACCTGTAAATTGTATTGAAGCAATTTTTTATGTAGGAAAGGCGCGGTTTAAGTTTGATTATTGTTGTTATGCAAAAACAACAGAGAAAGACACAATGTTGTTGACTGCATTCAAGTTTTCTGTGTTCTGTTAAGTTCAGATTTCAGCTTACACAGTTAGCATTTCTTGCGTTTCTGCGTTTTCTGCATTTTCTGGTTTGCACTGCACAGTTCTGTCAAGTTTCAATTTTCTGTGTTTTCTGGTTTGTGCAGAGTTAGGCGCACAGTTAGTTAATTAAGCAGGTTAGTAATTAGGTGAACCACTGATTAGCAGGACAGTAGGTAGGTGGGACAGTAAATAGTTAGGTGAGGTCAACGCGCACCAAAACGCGTACCAAATAATATCCACAAAAATAAAATAAAATTAAAATTAAAAAAAAATCTATTTCGAAAAATAAAAACGTGAGTGAGGGGGAGGTTAGATTTTCGAAAATAAAAAACGTGAGTTATAAAAACGGACGGGTTGGTTTGTATAAAAGTTAGATCAGGATCATTTCCCCAAGCCCAAGCCCAAGCCCAGGCCCAGGCCTGAGTCCTCAGTCTTATGATATATACTAGACTCACTCTTATATATATACCCTACCCCCTCAAGAGGGAATGAGAGCATGTGGGGCAAGTCCTCCACTCTCCTCCCTTCTCTTCCCACTTGCACCCTTAGACTTGGTATTTGGAGCCTAGTTCCCCAGCTAGGAAAAGACTGTTTCGGGCTTTTCTGGAGCAAAATAGAACCAAACGGTGGGCTGTAAAGCACAGCGCGTCCCTCCTAGCGATACGCTCGTTTCGAGCTATCACACGGCCCATTCCACGACACACTCTAAAAAATCTAGCAAAAAAACAAACAAAAAACACGCAAAAAACTAGTCACAAGGCCTCCTAGACCAGCTTTTTGACACCTTAGGGTATCAAAAGCACATGCACTTACGCTCTGGGCGGGTGCTAGAACATGAGCATATTGAGGGTGCCTCTGTTCATACGGACACCCATTACCCATCCACAATAGGCTCTAGACCCTCGGCGGGGACACAAGGTAGCACCACCCAAGACCCTAAAATAGCCGCTAGTGATTCCTCCTCCAACTCAGAAATCATGGAAGCATATCCTACCCAAAACACTGAGAGAGAAGGCCATGCACCTCCCGAAGCTCCACAACCTAGTACTAGTATGTTTAGCCGTTTCATGGAAACATTAGGTAGAGCTACTCGCTCGGAACCTGATGCAAATGAAGCACACGAAGGGGGTGGGGAAGTGGACTCTCCTTTCACATCGCACGTGGATCCCACACCCCCAAAGTGTGTCCATGTGGATATCCTGCCAACTTCTTACCAAGAAGGCCCTGTTGAGCTGCCTCCTTCAGAAGTTCCCTCTAGAGTACCGTTGGTGACAAGTAAAACCACGGGGAGCAACATTGCTTCTACCTCACAAGAAACCGTTAACACGTCGACTCTAGAAGGATTGTTCATTAACGATCATTGGACATACGACCTCCACACTGAGGTGTTGACGGATCTACACTCTGGCCACGCCTACCATGTAGGATGGATAGAGATTGTACAATCCACCTCTAGTGCCACGAGCCTCGAAGATCAACAGAAAATGATCTGTAATGTTATCCATGGCATTATTCAATCAGAAAGGCAAAACCGAGGGGTAAATATACTCTCAACTGTCCCCATGAGATTTCTGGATACGAGCAAGGCTCAACAGCCTACTCTATCACAAATGGAGACTCCTCTAATGAGTCCCATGGACCCATCTTACGTCATTTCACCTAGGGTCTCTATGCAATCTGAGCCTCCGAGCGACAACTTTAGCTTCCCTAACTTGGCTCAACCCTCTATTAAGGAAAACACAGTGCTCACTCCAGGGATAGGCCTGACAGAGAATGTACCGATGACATCTATGGTTAGCGCAGTGCCACTACCTAGTGTCGTAGTACCTAATATGGGGCCTCGACCGTATGTGCCTCTAGCCCCTTATGCACACATGGCCCCCACACCTCCAATTGTACCACTTGTTTATGCTCCTCGAGTGCCGCTCCCTAGCCCTTATCCGAGTGGACCTATACTCGGTTATGTTCCATATCCTGCATCATCCACACATATGCCAAGACCGGTACCCGTCCCTCTCCCACATATGATTCCAAGAGTACCTCCATCGGCCCTGCCTCCTCACATAGGTGACTTGGCAGCGTTTGCTCAAACCATAGGTCGATCTATCGCGGAAAATATGCGTCATGCATCTGATAGAGAGCCTAGAAGTAAGGCAGTACAAATTGCCAAACTCACACAAAAATTCAATGGGGATGAAGATGCTAGAAAACACATTGAAGTGTTTGAACAAGTATGTGATTCCTTAGGGGAACGCAACGAACTACATAAGTGCAATGCCTTAAGCTTGACATTAAGTGGGAAGGCTGGAGATTGGTATAGAACCCTAAGGGTGGACAAGAAAACAATCTACCCTACCCTTCGAAGGTTGTTTCTAAAGGAGTACATACGAGAAGGTGTGCTTTGGGGTGTAGCATCTCAGCTACAGAAGGCCGAACGTAAGGAAGGAGAGTCAGTAAGGGACTTCATTAGTCGTCTAAAGCACTTAAACTCTCGCTGCCCTGTAAATGAGCGCTTCAACAATAACCAACTGCTTGATCGATTCATTCGAGGGCTGAGGAATGAAGGAATCTATAATGGACTAGTGATTAGAGGTATCACAACCTGGGAAGATGTCACTGCCAATGCAAACCAATTAGAGGACAACTTGATGATAGCAGGCATGAGGGTGTCTACTGACACGAGATCCACTAGCTCACAAGCCATTGAGTATGAACCCATGACTGCAAAGCCCATTGCCAATGAGCCAAAGGTATTTGAGACATTCTTGACAGACCTCACCAAGGCAATCCAAGAGTCTCTTAAGGATAATCGACCCCCTCAAAATAGTCACATGTATCCAAGAAGGGAGCAACAGTGGTGTTCCATTTGCTTGGGTCCACATAGCACTAGTGAGTGCCCTACGTTTAGAGTAAAATTTAATGGAACTTGCAACGCATGTGGTAGGTATGGTCACCAAGATAAGGATTGTTTAATGATCAAACGTATGATGGCAAATAGACCACCTGTAGCCTGGACGGATGCACCTCAAGCTCCTGTATTGATGCCTGCTCCACCTGTTGAGCAACTACCGCAACACATGGTCCCTAGATCTCAAAATGTTGTACAAGCTACACCGCTACCACCTCCTGTGCTAGGACCGCAGCCCCCACTAGACACTAGTATTACCTACGGACTTGATACATTGGAAGAGTGTCCTATATACTACATGGAAGATTGTTGGGGGCAAGTCAAGCCGGTTTATCAAGCTGCTGCTCTCGCATCCAGAGGTCAAAATATCAACACCCAGGCTAGGAGGCCACCTCTTCAATGCTACGAGTGTGGTGGACCACATCGGGTAGCGGAGTGCCCTATTAGGCTGCAAAAGAATGTTGCACATATGCAAATGAATCAAGGGAGCACGTCTGCAATGCCAATACTCACATGTAATCGTTGTGGCATAGATCACTTGATTGCCCAATGCCCCTATAACCCAAATGCGCCTAAAATCACACCCCTAAATTTGGTCGAAATTGCTAGTGTGACATCGCCAATACCACCCGTCGCACCCGCTTATGCGATTACACGGTCCATGCTTCAAGGGCCAGGCCATATCCTCGAAGAGAGAGATACCGCGTCAGTTATCCAAGCAAAGAAAAAGAAGATACGAAGGAAGAGGTCGCAGAATACGGGAAATTCAAAGCCAAGTTCCAAAACAAACATAGGAACAGGAGATGACCCCGTGTATATGAATGACCTCGAGGATGATTCAGATTCAATCGAGACAATGGAAACTAGAACCAATACCACAAAGGGAAAGACCGACCAAGAAAACCGTAACATGGAACCAAATGAAAACCGAATAAGAGAAAACCATAAAGAGCCTCTGAAAACACCACAAGTGTTTCCAAATCCAATCCAAGACCCCCAAGATAAACCGCAGGGGCAAAAAGGGAAGAATCGTATAAAGAAGATTGGGACGTACCCAAACCCAGTAGACGAGATTGAGCAGGTGAAACATCTAAGAGGTTTAGTGGAGGAGACTCAAAGGAAACTAGAACCAGAACCCATGCATGTCAAAATTCATGACACAGTGTTTCCCACGCAAGTTCATCCACCCCACATGAACCATAGACCGTTAGCCATATCTAGTATCATCCAAGAAGGGAGTGAGGACGGGACATCAGAAAGTGAGCATACACCCTTCTTGTTGGAAAGGATGTTTAATGAAGGAATACCTGATCCCATTGAGGAATATGAGATTCCATCCTCACCAGTTCCTAGTCAAAGGTCCTACACCCTGCAAAATGCCAATGAATGTTGCCAAACTAGTGGACTTCATGTCTTCTGAGGTCCGAACCACGATCATAGCAAAGCTGTATGGAGATCCTGAGTTATTCCTTGCACTTCGAGCATTCGTTAACGGAGAGCTACGAACGGGATTACCGTAGTTTGCGCAACCAAATAGGCCTGACTCGATTATGATTGATGAGGAAAATCATGTGCAATCACTTGACTTAGATGGACACGAGTCTGTGATCGAGGTACCTATTAACGAATTAGGGCAGTATTTTGAAGGCGACGAGTCTAATGCGACCCTACCCATCACTACCAAGGGATTAACTATAAAGGGAATTCTTGATGGTGGTGCGGGAGTTAGCATCGTTACAAAAGATTTTTGTGAATCCATGGGAAAACCCCGCCTCAGTATTACTAACATTGTGGTAAAGATGGAAAATGGTACCATAGCCAAACCTATGGGGATGCTCAAGGATCTTAAGATCAAAGTTCTAGGACACAAGGTACGACATACGTTCATTGTAATGGATTTCTCTAAACACCTTATGTCATATGAAATGATTTTAGGACGACCATTCATGAGGGAAGCACAAATGGTTCATGATTGGTCTAAAAATCATGTCTATTTGCAATTCCAGGACTCTGTCCTTAGAGTGGATTTGGTGACTGGTAAGGTACACCCCTTAGGGAGTAAAACCATTATTGATCATCGCTCTGACACCACAGTTCACTCGGCCCCACTACAATATTGTTACACTTGTAAGAAGGATACAGACATTGGCCAAGATTCTCCTTACATGGATGTGTTACCGGGTATGACGGAATCAGACAACGTAGACTGGGTACACCTAGCTGCAACCATAGATACCTGGGGAAATAGAGGAACCACTTGGGTCACACCAGAGGGGGAAGAGGTACCACAAATTGCACCTCTGAACATGATAAGTGCCATACATGCATCTTCTAAGGGCAAGGCAATTGTGGACCAATCTGACAGTGACACCGATAGCTCAATAGAAGACTTTAACCAACACGACTCAGACACTGACTTCCAGAGTGAAACGGATTCTGAATCTCATGAATTAAAGAGTGGAGCAAGTTCAGAGTCAAAACATTCGGAAGGACCGAGCACATCAACTTATGATAGCTCCTCCGAGAGTGAAGAGGACACCAACGAGGACTCCTTTAGTGAGCCAGATCTAAATGCAAATCAAAAGCAGGTCTCAAATAAGAAAAAGAAAAACTTTAAGAGGCGTCGATATCGAGCCAATGTACGTGCTAGGATAAAAAAGAAGAGATCCTCAGCAGAATGGCTCAGTTATATAGGAGCATGTGATGCTCATCGAAAATTGGTAGACGATTGGGGTGAATATCTCCAAAATGTTATGTGGTGTAGACCACGACCCCATGACATAGCCCAATTAGAGATCATAGACAAGCCAAAGTTGAGCCGCACTGCAAGGAGGCGTCAAAACCAAGAGTTAGCTCGACAACACAAGAAAGCAGAAATAGAAGCACAAACCAAAGCACAACCAGAATCCACAGACTTGCATCCTGCACCAGAAAATTTCAAATCTTACACCACAGGGGAAGCAAAGGTTGTGTACACAAAAGCCCAAAGAATACCTATCGATGGGAATAATGGAATCTATGATGGTCCGGCAATAGTTAAAGAAATAGAATTAGCCGACCCCGGTGAAGAATCAAAACCTGTTTTTATTGCCCAAGACCTCACAGAAGTTGAAGAGGCGGTCCTCAAAGAGCGTCTCAAGGAATTCAAGGACATATTCGCTTGGACATACCATGATATGAACGGTGTTCCACCTTCTGTGGTCCAACATACAATCCCTATGATTAGCACTGCGAAGCCCGTACAACAAAGACCCTACCCGATGAATCCTAAGTACGCAAAGATCATTCAAGAAGAACTAGAAAATCTTATCAAATGTGGGTTCATATATCCTATTGAACACTCTGAATGGGTGTCTCCAATAGTTATCGTGCCAAAAAAGAATGGGAAACGCAGGGTGTGCGTGGACCTCAAAAAAGTTAATGCAGCTACTAGAAGAGACCATTACCCCCTACCATATTCCGAACATGTACTCGAAAGAGTTGCAGGCAAGGAAGCTTATAGCTTTCTAGATGGGTACTCAGGCTACAACCAAATCACGATAGCGCTAGAGGACCAAGCTAAAACTGCCTTCATCACGGAATTTGGCGTGTTTGCATTTCGTGTGATGGCTTTTGGCTTAACAAATGCCCCTGCTACATTCCAACAATTAATAAACACTGATTTTAAAGAATATTTGAGAGAGTTTTGTGAAGCTTTCTTAGACGACCTTTGTGTTTACTCTTCTTGGAAAAAACATCTATCATGTTTGCGGAAGGTGTTTGAAAAGTGTAGGTTATACCGTATCTCATTGAACCCGTTCAAATGCCAATTTTGGGTCAAGCATGGAGTTATTTTAGGGCATATAGTATCTAAGAATGGTATCTCAACCGATGAGAGAAAAATTAAAGTGATTCTAGAGTTACCACCACCAACCAATTACAAGGGAGTTCAAAGGTTCATGGGACACGTGGGTTATTATCGACGGTTTATTTTATTTTTCGTTGAGATAGCACGTCCTTTGTACAAGCTTCTCATTGAATTTAAATGGACTGAAGAGTGTGACCAGGCCTATGAACAATTGAAGAAAACACTAGCAAGTGCTCCGATTTTAAGGACACCTAACTGGGATGTCATTTTCCATGTGCATATTGATGCATCAAACTTTGCTATTGGGTGTGTTCTCACTCAACCAGGAGAACATAAATTGGACTATCCCATTAGCTTTGCAAGCCGTCAATTGAACGATGCTGAAAGGAACTACACCACTACAGAGCGAGAAGGTTTGGCAATGGTTTATGCAGTAAAGAAATTTTGCTACTACCTTCTGGCAAACAAGTTTGTATTTTATGTGGATCATCAAGCGTTGTTGTATCTGGTAAACAAGCCATGCTCCACAGGAAGAATCACACGATGGTTGTTAATTCTTCTGGAGTTTGATTTCACGATTGTAGTGAGACCCGGTAAAAGGCATGTCATGGCTGATCATTTGTCTCGCATGCCCAATGGTGAAGCCCCTACAGGAGTTGATGATGAATTACCCGATACTTCCCTATTCATAGTTGAGACTATGCCTGAATGGAGTGAGAACATTGTTAACTTTTTAGTTAATGGTTTTCCACCCAAGGAACTTCGTAAGGATATCGCTCGAAGGCTAGTAAAAGAATGTGAACCCTATTGTTTGATTGCCGGAACTCTGTATAGACTAGGCAAGGACGATATTCTTAGGCGTTGTGCCCGCGAGGATGAATATTTGTATATCTTGCAAGAAGCACATACGGGCATAGCAGGAGGACATTTTTCAGGAGACCTGACTGCTAGAAAGGTGCTGCAATCAGGCTATTGGTGGCCAACTTTATTTAAGGATGCATCACTTTTTACAAAAGGGTGTG
This sequence comes from Adiantum capillus-veneris, assembly GCF_014529385.1. NCBI lineage: Eukaryota > Viridiplantae > Streptophyta > Polypodiopsida > Polypodiales > Pteridaceae > Adiantum > Adiantum capillus-veneris. The sequence goes on along the minus strand of NC_140953.1, from coordinate 7,946,342 downwards.
ATGAGTGCCAACGTTACAAGACCACACAGCGCAAAGACAGAATGCCCTTACATCCTATTAAAGTAACCCAACCATTTGAAAAATGGGGCTTAGACTTTGTAGGTCCAATTAGTCCCGCAGCTCGCAACACTCAATCTCGATATATTCTAGTTGCTACGGACTATGTAACAAAGTGGGCTGAAGCTAAGGCTTCACAAAAAGCTGACGCGAGGACAACAGCTAAGTTTCTTTTTGAGAACATTATCACAAGATTTGATTGCCCTTTTGAAATTGTAAGTGATAATGGTAACCATTTTATAAATGAGGTAATAAGAAAGCTTACCACGACCTTTATGATATCCCACCATAAGTCTACACCTTATTACCCACAAGCTAATGGACAAGCCGAGAGCACCAACAAGACTCTAATCTCTATTTTAACCAAGACGGTAGAATCTCATCGCACTGATTGGGATTTGAAGTTGAAATCTGCTCTATGGGCTTATTGTACTGCTTATAAAGTGGCTATTAATTGTACGCCATTCAAAATGGTATACGGCCAAGAAGCGGTTATGCCTTGGGAATTTGTCATTCCTAGTCTTAGGGTAGCTTCGCAAGAAGGATGGAATGGTAACCCCTTAACCGAGCGTTTGTATATCTTAGAAAAACTAGACGAAGAGAGACAGTTGGCTGTGCAAAATGCTCTTGTGGAAAAGGATAGGAGAAAGAAGTGGTTTGATCGCCATGTGAAGGATAAGGACATCAAAGTTGGTGATAAAGTCCTTATGTATGGAGTACGTAAAGAGAAGAAAAAGTTGAAATATGCTGGTAAAGGACCATATAGAGTATGTGAAATTACCCCACAAGGTACCCTTCGTGTGGAAACTCTTGATGGAGTTGAAACCATTGGATTCCTCAATGGGAGTAAATTCAAAAGATATTATGATCCTTTAAGCCAAGAAGAACTACGGTCCATTCATCAAAAGAAGGCCGCCAAAGCACAAACCGAGTTAAACAAGATACAAGCTCAAGTTGAAGCTAAGGAGCGACAACAACGTATAAGACAAAAACGAGAGGCTAACCTTGGAGTCACAAATGCATTCCACGTGGAAATCGAAGAGGATGGGTTGGACTCTGACACACCTCTACGATACCCTATTGAGTTAAATAGTGCCTATGGAAAAGTGCTATATAACGCCTTATTGGACACGGGTGCTAAATATAATCTGCTATCCTATGGGGTGTGGTGTCAGTTAGGGAAGCCACCTCTATCTGAGAGTATTATCCAAGTCAAGGGTGTCAACAAGAAAAAAACTATGGTTTTTGGAATCTGGCACACTTCTGTCAGTTATGACAATGGAATTGTAGCTCAAGACTTTTTGGTCATGCCTACTGGAACTATGGAGGGTAATATAAACCTAGGCCGCACGTGGATGATAGCCACCAAATGCACTATTGATTGGGGGACTGGGGGTGTTACAACGCAAAAACCAACTCTTAGCCCTACCACTCAAGCCATAGTCCCTGAGATATTGCCTAAGGAAATAAAACCCAAGACATTGCATGTCCAGGAGGTTGAACCATACGTCCCCATAGCCCAACTCTCTAGAGCTTCAACTGATGTAGTTGAAAGAAAGCTTGAGACACACAAGAACCATCCTAATATAACAGAGAGAACATACAAGTGGGTCCCTAAAGCTTCTGTAGTGAGCATGGTTGATGCAAAAAAACGAAAACCTCGTAAGAACCGTCCCACTCACTCCAAGAAATGTAAAGAAACGTTGCGTTGGATTCCTAAACGACTATTGGAAGCCCAAGGATACTATGAAGGAAATGATCAAATCTGGGTGCCCAAACGTAAAGTGTACTCTTACCTGTCACCTGGCCCATGTAATCCCAATCCTGTGGCTCCAAAACAAATTGAAAATCGCGGAAAGGAAAAAATCATGGAATGTTACACACCCGCTCTAGAGCTAGTTTGGGTACCAAAGAAAGAACGATTTGTTCCACCTAGCTCAGGAACAGGGAAATCAAATGAATTTTCTTGCTCTTCATGTAGTTCCTATACGCAAATAAAAGCTTCGACACAACCTCCACCTACCACTGTACATATCCATACAAGCACGAAAGAGTTTGCACCTCCCGGGGTAAGTTCACCACCTACAACAATGTTGCAAATAAAATCATGGGAGAGTACCTTACCACCCTTGCAACTAGATGAAACGCATAGGGCGGTCGAAAACTATTGGTTAAAGCCTTCACCCATAACAACTTGGAACAATTGGTTTCAAAAGGTGACGACCTCATTCCAAAAGGTATGATCTACCCAAGGAAGGGGGGAGTGTTTGCTAACATCAATCATTCACTCGCTCCCCTCTCAACCTTCCTCCCTGACCTCTCAATTCCAATCTTAGGGAATGTATATATATAGCCTTATACTCACAAAAAACAAAAATAGTAAAGAGCAAGAGCGACTAGCAACGAGAGAGCACCCTATCAGATCTTACATATAAGTCCAAATTCACCGTGTCAATTCAAGCAACACACAAAAACAACTCTTATGTTTTAAAGGCCTAACCAAATCTATCTGTATTGTCAGAAATGGCTACTTCACCAGAGGCATGCACTTCTATTTTTGATGAAAGGTACCCTTTGTCTTTTCCTCAAGTGTTCTACGTATGCTACCCTATACTTTCTTGCGAATGGGATTTGATAGAGAGCCTTGCATGTGAGAGAAATTTTGAGGAGTTAGAATGGCTGATACGTCTATGGCTAACTAGTGATCCCTACCCAGTAGCGAAGGTGTCTCCAGTGGCACATGCTTATTTTTTCGCACAAGATGAGTATCCACGCATCGCGAGGTTCTTGATTAGCATGCTTGCACAAGAGGATGATGAAGAGGAACTAATAGAGACCGAGGAAGACTATGGCCTCACGGACAACGATTTTATTTATCTAGATGATGAGGATAGCGGCCTAGCCTTAGGGTGGCCACCCGGTTTATATAATATCCTCTTTCCTTGATTCTAAAAGGGGTGACAGATAGGTAGGTTAGGGGTCTAGATTGTGTTTTGATTTTGTTTTTCAGGAGTTTTAATTTTTCACACTGACATGCCTCCTAGAGGTATAGTGCCTGTTTTTGGATGTGTTAGGTAGGACTTATATGGATCTCCATCCACATGGCTGAGGACATCTGCTTCAACGAAATGAGCCACTCCATACCTCCAGGTGTACTACTTTCCATGATTCATGTTGGTGGATATGTGTAATTGCTAATAATGATTTTTCATGCTTTGTTTGAGTGCAATAGTTATGATTGTTATCTGCCATTATAGATGTATAAATTTGTCTTTGCTTAAGTTGATTGAACTCCAGTTTAATCTTATGGATGAGCCTGGAGATTAGGAGACCGTGACTTTAGGTTAACTCATTTACTTGACCACTAGGCCTAGCTAATAAAATTATCCGAGTATTTGAGACCTTAGGAATGTTTTAGGCAGAGAAAGGCTTGCTCACTTAGACAACAAAAAACACTAGTGCGAATACCAAGGAAATGGAAGCAAAAAAAAAAACATAAGTGCCACAAATGAAAAATCTTACGCTGGAAGAGAAATCTTGACTTGAATTGGTACTTCACTCACATGTATTGTCTATGGTACTAGAGCCCTAGAGGTTCCCAGTGTGGGCGCTTTTCCTTGAGAAGCAAAAAACCCCGGACATACAAAATAAGCACACACGTCACATGATTGTGACCCAAAGTAAAAAAGTATTATAAAAATAAAAATAAAAAAGACTTCCATTGAGCTTACAATTAACATTTCAAGCTTTTGTTTGCAGTTGTGAGAGCGAGTTGGCTAATCAAAGCTGAAAAGCATAATTAGGGAATCTTGCATTTAGATAATCTTCTTAGCTTAGCTAGTACTAGAGTAGTTGTTTTAACCTTAGTCATAGCTAACCAATTGATAGACTCACCCATAAGCTCAAAACTCTTGATTAATTAATTTACTCAAAGTGCAATTTATTTGTCCTTAATGGCAATCTAACATTTCATAAATCTTGCATTTACTCATTTCCACATGTACTTTACATTCCCCTCATGATTTATGGCAATATAATTCCGCTTGCTAAAACAATGACTTTGCCTTGCAGATTCAAATCTAGATGCTCTACAACATGGACATACCAAGCTTCAACTCAATAGCTTCCGAGGACGGAATCTACATCAGGAAGGGGGGCAATGTTAACCCTCGTGGCTCACGGACACCCTATCGCCTACGACGGACACCGTAACCGTATTATTTATTTAAGTAGAGTCAGGCATCGGGCTTGTCGGTCCAATAGGGAAAGGTAGAGTGATCGCCGATGAGAGGCGCACTCTAACACGAACATGCTAGGGTTAGTTGGCTAAGCATGGGTGCCCAAGTGTGAATGGGGTGAGCTCACATAAAAGCCAATTAAACCTAAAATTGAGTCATTCTCTCATTGTGCAATAGAAGCTGCTCTTGCTCCATCTCCACCTTCTCCTTCACCATCTCCTTGTGTGTGTGCGTGTGAGTGACACACCGTTCTTCCTTGTGAGCTTGTCTGTTGTATGACTGTGTGCTAGGAGCCTTTGTGGCTCGCACACGGCGCGTAGCAAGTCCGTAGCCTTGACAACCGGAGACCAAAATTTTCACGGACAAGAATCAGGGGCAACTTTAGGGGCCTTAGGGGCGGAGGCCCTCCGCCCCCAAGACTTTTTTTTTCCCTCGTCGGAATATTCCTTTTCGCCGGAATATTATGGCCGAAAAGTGGTCGGAAAACAACCGGTCGGTTGGCCGGTGGCCGGTAGTCAATGGCCGGTGGCCAGTGTGGTCGGAAGTCAATGGCCGGTAGCCGGTGGCCGAATTCAAAAGCGGACTTGTCTTCTCAAGGGCGGCCACACATGGGCGGATTGGAGGGTCCGATTTGGACTTATTCGCACAAGGGCGGCTACACATGGCTGCCTCTCATAAGAGAGGGCAGCCCTTTTGGCATATAAAAGGAGGCCATTTCTACACACATTTCATAGTGTGAAGTTGATGCAACAAGGTGAGTGTGAGGTGGTGAGAGTGAAGCAAGGCGGGAGCTCTATTAAGGGTTTAATCCCTTTGTAAACTACTTCTTCTTTTGAAGTGCTAAAGCCATTGAGTGGCTGCTTTCCCGTGGACGTAGCTTACATTGGGTGAACCACGTATATCGTGTGTACTCTCTCTCTCTCTCTCTCTCTCTCTCTCTCTCTCTCTCTCTCTCTCTCTCTATAATCTCTTGTGTGTGAAATCTATGTCTCTCCATTAAGTAATCTACTCAAATATCTATTTAGCTACGTCTTATTTCTTAACAAAAGAGAGAGGAAAAGTTTAAAAACGCAAAAAAGAAGTACCTACTTTTCCAAATTTTCCTCTTGAAAAATTTTGTCGGGAAGAAATGTGTCTCGACCTAATACCATACCGTATTCAATTTTGAAAATGCTCTCAACCCCAAAAGAGAGAAAAACAATGTAAAAACCCATCAAAAAATTAGCCTGATTTTTAAAATTTCTCGGCATTCGAAATATCCTTTTCCCACCAAGTCCTCAGGAAAAAATATTTTCTCGAGCATGCAAATTTCTTTTCGCTGAGTTTGTTAAGAGAAAATTTTAGGCTCGTTCGTTCACTATTTCTATGGTGTTCAACACATGAGCATGGTGGAAACTCTAGACCATCAACACACACTTGTCCAGTAGTTCATTAACTCCTTTGAATTTGATGTCACTTGTTGCATGTGTCTAAATGTGTCAAATCCATTTATGTGTCAAATCCATTTGGTAGATGTGATAGTAGGTTAGCTTTAAGACATAGTGAACCGGTGAGAAAGGCAAGGGAGCTTGTAGTATATAAGGGGTCTTGCTGCTTCAAAAATTAGTTCAAAAACATCCCTCTCCCTTATTGATGCTAAGATGCTTGTGACTGTGTGAAGTATTATTTCTATGAACTTGTTCATCCTTTAGCTAAAGCATGTTCTTTACCCTTTGCTTCTTTTGAACACATCAAGTAATAATTCTGTGAACATTATTTACCATCCTCTCTTAGTATGGCTGCCTCTTCTTCCTCGCGAAATCCACTAGATGGACATTACGAGGCTATGATGACAACGTCGAACCCATGTGCGATGAATCTAGTGATGTTCGCTCGATGGATTTTGAAAATGGTGACTCAGTAGCTTGCTAACTTATAGAAAATGATTGATATATGCTTGGAAATAATCTGACTTTCCTTTTTTGTTTTTACAGAGTTACACAAGATAGTGCACCGTGATACAGCTGCATCTTTTTTGGGCCCCGATAGTGCCCTCGTTCTTGATCGTGTGTCTCCACTCCGCACAAGGAGCGCTTCGAGCCTACCTAAGGTTGATGTTTCTTCTTCTCTTGGCGTTGGACCCAAATCCCTCAAGCGTGTGGAACAAAGGAGTGCAATAGCACGTACACTTTCCAAGATGTGCGAGGCGACAAGACTTGCTTGCACCGCGTAGACATTCTACTTTTGTATCCAACCCTTACGAGTTTTGTTTTTTGTTGTGTGGCAGCCAAACCTTTATTGGGGGGACCACCATCTGTAGTTGCAAAGAAAGAGAGCGTTGTGGAGGGTGCCAAACTAGAAGCACATATTGATACTCAGTGTTGCCATGAGAATGTAATTCCCATTGGTTCATCTTCTCTTGTGCCTTATATTCCCACTAAGATCCCTCTATTGCGCATTGTTGAGATCACTGAAACTTGTCCTCGTTTCGCATTCGAGGGGTGCATACTTAACTGTTATGGAACCTACAAACAAAGCCCAGAAGTCGCTAAGTATATGCGTTACCTTAAGGTAGACCTAGTTGATCCACTCAACACCAACACCATCACTTTGTGCTGTTATTAGCGATCAATTTATTGAGCAATTCATTGACACTCTTACTATAGGAGACTTTGTCCACATTGAGAATGTAACTGTAAAAAAAAAAAACTAAGCCAGATGGTTGCACATCTCCTCATGTACTATTTTTCAATGCTTCCACAGTTGTTGAAAAAACAAAGCCTTTTGAAGTCAGCCTTAGTTTCTACCCAGAGAGCAAAGTGCGTCAATTTTTGGATGAGACACAGTCATTGCATGCACAAGGCACCCCGTACAAACTTTGGAACTGTAGATTTTGTTGTTATACAAGGCCATGCTAGCACTTCAAAAGCTGGTCTTTCCCAAGGTGATCTTGTTGTTGCAGATGGGCCAGCGGCTGAGGACCGTGCCATTGTAAGGCTTACTTATCTTCACCCTCCTATAGATTTACAACTTTCTAATATTTTTTCTCTCTTGCTATCACAACTTAGCTTTGTGAATGCACGTAAAGATGATATTACCACGCTACTTTGCGTGCTCTGGAGACCGATGTGTATCCTATGTTTGTTGCACGAAACATAGGTTCCTTCACAGGTCGAAGCAATACACTCTCAGTCTTGGATATTACTATCCTAGCACATGTCAAAAGTCCTCGTCTCAAGCACTGTTTGGAGGAAGCATATAAGGCCCATATTCTTGATGTTGGTCACAACCAAGAAGTAAGTATTGATCTTGCTTTTCCTTTCCCATTGTAATAACTCAAGAAAACTCTAACTCGTGAGGCGCCTCTACATAGGTAACTGGCACACTACACTTTGTGAATGTGAACTCAATTTTGGTGGAATGTTTCTGCGGTCAATGAAAATCTACTAAGATTCACTACCAACAAGAGGTGGACTTTTGCTCTATTTGCTCAAAATCTACAACTATTGTTTTAGTGCCCAAGCTTGAAGGAAAGATTTTGGCCAACAAAGCTTCCCCAATTGATGTTTCCTTAGCGGGTGACATAGTCGACAAAGTATTGCACCTTGACAAAAACTTTGTTGACTTATATGCTTCTGATGTGCTAGATGCACGTGAGCTACTAGCCTCCCTTGTTCGCACTGGTAAATTCACTGTCAACAAATTAGGCCTCATCACATCTTTTGTCGAAGAGACAAAATAGTACTCCTCTACAACATTGAAGCTCCATCACCTCCATGCCAAAGAACACCCTTTGTATTATATTGCTTTCATCCATGCTCATCTTGTAAATTCCCATCTCCATATTTCAAAAACAAAAATCAAAAAATTACACTGTTTTTTAAAAATTTTACACTATTTTTGTCTATTTTGGAGCGCCATTTCTCCTTTTCCTATGTTCTCAATCGAAACTTTTTAAATTGGAAACGGCACAAAATTAACACAAACTAAGTCAGATAGTTTCACATCTCCTTATGTACTATTTTCAATGCTTCGACGGTTGTAGAAAAGACAAAGCCTTTTGAAGTCAGCCTTAGTTTCTACCCAAAGAGCAAAGTGCATCAATTTTTGGATGATGCATAGTTCTTCCATACACAAGGCACCCGTACACACTTTGGAAATATAGCTTTTGTTATTATACAGGGCCATGCTAACACTTCAAAAGCTAGTCTTTCCCAAGGTGATCTTGTTTTTGTAGATCGGCCAATAGCTGAGAACCGAACCACTGAAAGGCTTACTTATCTTCGCCTTTCTATAGATTTCCAGCTTTCTAATATTTTCTCTCCCTTGCCATCACAACTTAGCTTCGTGGATGCACGTAAAGACGATTACCATGCTATTTTTCGTGCTCTGGAAGCCGATGTGCATCTTACGTTTGTTGCGCAAAACATAGGTTCCTTCACAGGTCGAAGCAATACACTCTTAATCTTGGATATTACTATACTAGCACACGTCACAAGTCCTCGTCTCAAGCATCGTCGAGAAAGCATACAATGCCCATATTCTTGATGTTGGTCACAATCAAGAAGTAAGTTATATTGATCTTGCTTTTCCTGTTTCATCGCAATAACTCAAGAAACCTCTAACTCGTCAGGTGCCTATACATAGGTAACTGGCACACTACACTTTGTGAATGTGAACTCAATTTTGGTGGAGCGTTTTCACGATCAATATAAATCTACTAAGTTTCACCACCAACAAGAGCTGGACTTTTGCTCTATTTGCTCAAAATGTACAACTATTGTTTTGGTGTCCAAGCTTGAAGGAAAAATTTTGGCCAACAAAGCTTCCCCAATTGATGTTTCCTAAATGAGTGACATAGTCGACAAAAAATTGCACCTTGTCAAACTTTGTTGAGTTATATGCTTCTGATGTGCTAGATGCACATGACCCACTAGCCTCCCTTGTTCACACTAGCAAATTCACTATCAACAAATTAGGCCTCATCACATCTTTTGTCGAAGAGACAAAGTAGTGCTCCTCTACAACATTAAAGCTCTATCACCTCCACGCCGAGGAACACCCTTTATATTGATTTCATCCATTGCTCATCTTGTAAATTCCCATCTCTCTCTCTCTCTCTCTCTCTCTCTCTCTCTCTCTCTCTCTCTCTCTCTCTCAGTGTATGCGTGTTTCATTTACTTATCGTCCTTCCACCGCATAGCGTAAGGCGAAGACAAACTGCATGTACATGGCTTCCTCAACCAACCATAATGCATCTTTTGAACAACTCATTCAAAATGAGATTGATAGTGCTTTCCTTGCTGATCACCCATGGAACAATAATGTTTTCCTCGTGCTCAATAAAATAATAAAGTCGTGCTCGTCATTACAAAAAATCACCAACATTATGATAGAGGCAGTGGGACTATCATTAGAGCAAACACCAATGATCACACCTTCTCTAGCACATTTGGCTTCCAGTAAACATCATTCCTCCATTTTGACCCAAGTATTAAATAGTCACACATCATCTATTAGTATTGCACTTGATATTATCCATGTGTTCTCCTTGAGATTTAGTATTGCATGTGATGTTTATATTTACGGTGTGCCAATAACTTCACTCAAAAACAAAACATTCAATAGTGGAGCCGACCCCATGACATTTCACAAAATCATCATTGTTGATAGAAGTGGTAACCTATTTTTTTACTTAGGGGACAACCGATCCTCACACAAACGCAAGCCTCGTACCTAGGACAAAAATGAGACAAAGTCATTAACAGCTTTGATCCTCCAGCAACCGAATGAACTCCCTATCTCCATCGCGAGGCAATTTGCTTGCTTGGGTGACGGAACAATTCGAGAAATAGGTGCAATAACATCAAAAATTTAAAAACTTAAGAAAAAAATACACCCCACAGCTCCGTCCAACATAGACATTGAACAAGCCTCCCCATCAAAAAAAGCTATACAACAGTACATAGAAACAGCAAACGATGTTCCTATATATCGATGTTATAAATGTGGACGTTTAATGTTTTTTTTCACAATTAGCTCGAAAAGGGCGTAGGTCGGCACTTGGGAGGTCTAGAAACAATGAAATACACGAAAACTATGTTTGCACTTCGTGCAGTCGTAGAAGGCAAAAACATGGTGCACTACTCGCCCAATTGAATTCCATAGGATTTAACCTTCCCTTGGCTACAGTAGAGAAGCTAAATCATTTAGAAAGCCGCCTTGTAAGTCCTAGGCTACCTTTCACCAAAATTAGGGAGCTTACATACGATGGTCAATTTGGCTTGCGAGGTAGCGTTGTTAATGTTTTGGCATCCTTGGGAAAAACACAACAAATATTGCCAAGATTTATTCATGATGAAGCCTCGATAATAGTGGATATTAAGCGTCGTCTACAGTAAAATCATTGCTACCTTTCCGGGGTTGTTCGACCATTGCTTACAATGAAAGCCACTATTCAACTATTGCAAACATCTTTATACAAGAACGAAAATATTGCTATGAACAACGAGTGGGTAAGCCACTTCCATAGTCTTCATTGTCCTTTGCCTGATGATTTTGTCGATGACAATCAACCATCAGAAGAAGATGATCTAGCTACAGATGTCATGCTGCATGGAATTGAGTCATCACAACAAGTAGTAGATCACAACGACAAAATCTTCTTTGTAGCTCCTACCGAGGGAAATAATCCTTTGAGTATTTTCAAAGATGAATACTGTGAAGAACTTAGTTTCCCTACTATTTTCTATGGTGAGCCCCATAAATACCATACACTTGCTAAGCATAAATATCAGCACGTGACTCAATGGGAGCTTATGCATAGTGATAGAAGGTTCTCGCTAATTTAGAGAATCTTTTTTTCAAAACAATCAAAGTCATGACTCAAAAAATCTTGGCATCCATTTGGATCCGTATGCGCAAAGGCAAGCTAAACCACAATACACTAGTAGCCGCACAAGTTATTGGAGATACTAACATTGAGAAGGTCTTGTCTTCCCAACTTGGGTATTGTGACTTCGAGGCATTGCGAACATCATCTGACTATAAAGAGAAACTAAAAAAAAACGCCTTCGCTATGATTAGACAATTTGGACCACCAACATTCTTCATCACATTTTCCAGCTGAGAAATGTTGGGAGCCCTTGATTAGAGCACTTGCTAAGCTCAACCCCATCACGCGTGCAAGCACATAGACAGAATCATCATAGATACAAGATTTGGTACGAGCCGACCCTGTAACAACAGCCCGCTTTTACTTGAACCGATTTAATGGGATGAAGAAATTGCTAACCAAAGATATAACCATATTGGGAAAACTCAAAGATTACTTTTTTGTGACCGAGTTTCAGAGCCGAGGTAGCCAACATGATCATGGGCTCCTATGGATAGAAAATGCTCCTATCTATGGAAAAGATCCCAATGAAGATGTTGTGGATTTCATTGATAAGTACATAACAACTAACTCCATGCTCCTTCCTATAGATTTACAAGAAATTCAAACACAAAAGCATAGAAAGACTTGCTTCAGAAAACGCAAGGGATGCCGCTTTGACTTTCCTCGCTACCCAATGCCTTTTACTATGATTTTAGAACCCTACCGTTCTCTAGATAACAATATCCAATACAAAAGAAAGAAACACAAACAAATCAAAGATAATCTGCTACTACTAGATTATAAAGCAAATATGACATTCGAACAGTGGCTCCTATCTATGGACCTTTGATTTAACGATTACATCGAAGCTATATCATCCACAATCTCATGCCCAACACTTTTGTTGAAAAGAAATATCAAAGATATTCACATAAATAACTTCAATCCAACCATTTCAAAGCTATGGGATGCAAATTCAGATATACAATACATTTTAAATGCACACGGAGCAGCTACCTATTGCACCTCATATATAACAAAATTTGATAACACACTCATCAAAGCCATCAAAGAACAATTTGACTCTTGCATTGAAAACAATGCAACTACATACGATAGACTTCGAAAAATTGGAAACACAATACTAAACACACAACAAATAAGCTCACAACAAGCAGTATATATTGCACTCTCCCTACCTCTCTATAGCGCAACTCAAGAATTTATGTTCATAAACACAAACCCTCCCCACGAGAGAACAATCCTTCTCAAGCGAAAACACCTCCTACAAAACATAGACCCGGCTAGCACAAACATCTTTTATGAGACAAGCATAGACAAATACTGTACAAGTCCTGCCCAGCTCAATGTCATATCATTGGTAGAATTTGCCTCCACATACAATACAACAAACAACACATACAAAAAACGTACCAAACCAAAGATTATACGATATATCAAATATAATGCCGCAAAAAATCCAGATAATTATTATAGAGAACAATGTCTTTTATTTCTACCATGGATAAATAATGAAACTCAACATCTAACAAATGGACTCACAAGGAAAGATGTATGCAATCAAAACAAACCTACCATCGATACAAACGAATCCAAATATAACAAAACCACAATACTAAAGGACAACCTTAACACCAACTCACTAGCCACCAATACACCTTCGACATCTACAACACTATCTAATATTTCCTCCCATATTCGTGTCGACATCACACAAGACCTAAATATCCAACACCACTAGCTGCATACACACACCATACCAACCATAAAAATACTACTGCAGCCAAACGATATGTATTACAAGAGCATTCTACTACTTAACACACAACAAAGGCTAATATTCGATGATATTATGCTAAGAAAACGTATATTTTCTATGGAACCAATCCATATTTTCCTAACTGGAGGGGCAGGCACAGGGAAAACTTTCACCCTCCTTTTGATTGTCCAAGGACTTCTACGTTTCTATAACCACAGAACACATTCCAACCCAACATCAACAAAATCTTTGCTAATGGCATACACGGGAAAAGCTGCCTTTAACATCGGTGGAACCACTATCCACTTAGCCCTTCACTTGCCACTGCTCACATCATCTAACACTTCCCTATCACCTGAGAGACTGAATGAACTACGACTGCTTTATCGCGACCTGCAGCTAGCTGTTTTCGATGAAGTCTCTTTGATTGGAACTAGCGTCTTAGCTATGGCAGACTCTCGCCTGCGTGCAATAAAAAACAACTACGACCTTCCATTTGGTGGTGTTGATGTTGTCTTGTGCGGCAATCTTTGTCAAGTGAGCCCTGTGCGCGACTCTTGGATTTTCTCCAAGAAACATCAGTTGCTCGAAGCTATCTCACCCTCTTTCTGGCATGACTGCATAAAGTGTTATGAGTTAACAAGCACCATGAGACAAACTAACAAGAAATTCATCGACATACTCAACAGGATACGCATTTCAAAACACACCAACGAAGACATTTTGTACCTCAATACACATTACATGCGCACAGTACCTCATCCAGCCATCGTCTCCCACCTTTACTATGCAAACAAAGATAAATACCTACACAACCAACATATTTTCAACACTACCATAGGGACACCACTATTTATTGAAGCACAAGACACAAGGGCAAAAAATTGCAGCAAAACTATTCAAATACCAATAGATCCAAAATTGACAGCAAGTCTTCAAAAATAACTTCACTTGAAACCAGGCCTAATTGTAGAACTTTGTGCTGGAAATATTGACATTCTAGATGGCCTAGTCAATGGAGCCGACGGTATATTCAAAGCGATAACACAACACTCCACAACACAAACAATCTGGATTCACTTTCAAACCACTAAAGTAGGCCAAAAAACTAGGTATGAAAACCAACAACTATACATTACATCAATAGATAGGCAATGGACACCAATCCAAAAAATAACACGTGAGTTTCAAATAGGAAAAAAATTCCTAAACACTATTACTAGAACACAATTCCCAATTCAACCTGCAATAGCTGCTAGAACCATACACCGTGCACAAGTCTTGACACTAGACACCTTGGCTTTCAATCTGACCAGCATTCGAAGTCACGGCCTTGTGTACAATGCCCTCTCTCGCGTAAGAGACCCCAACAACCTTTACCTCCTGGCAGAATTAACTCCCAACCATATTAAAGTAGACCAAACAGTTCTAATTGAGTTAGACCGCCTCAAAACACATGCTACTTGGCAACCTACACAACTTGACCTCCACTCTTTGCCCGAAAATCACTTGATAATACAATCTCTTAACATTGTGTCCCTAAAGAAACACCACAACAACCTTATTCATGATAATAGCTTAATGGCTTCCCACATTCTTTGTCTCCAAGAAACAAAACTACAACATCCTAAAACAGTGGCCATAAACGGTTACACACACACTCAAACAAATGGCCCCATGGGAGTATCACTCTTCACATCAAACAAAAACATACATCTACAACACCACAACATCATTTCCACGAATGAAATAGAATGCATTGCAGCGCTCCTCAAGACACCACATAATCCACCAATAACCCTAATAACATTGTATCGCAGACCCTCAACTCCACTTCACTTACTCCTGCAAACATTGACCACACTACTCACACCTCACCTCCAACACACCGCTACCATTTTACTCAATGACTTCAACATCAATGCTAAGTACCAAACACCTGAATACCTTGCACTTTCTAACCTTCTCTCCACACACAACATGACACAACATATAACCCAACCCACAACAATCTACGATTCAACTTTGGATCACATTTGGACTACAAATTCCTTCACTAACATAACAACAGGCACTAACTTCTCATTCTGGTTAGACCACTCCATTATTTACTTGCTGCTCCCACTAAACTCCAAAAACACCCCTCTTCCTACTTCCTAAAACCACCTCCACAAATCCTTCCAATGGCAGGCCCTCGCGATCCCTCACCTTGTTTTCTTCCTCCTCTTTGCTTGTTCACACAGAACGGAGGTAACACCGTGTTTTTTAAAAGCGCATGCTGTTGTCAACTAATGTGGGGGTGGGCTCACTCGATTTTGGGTGGGTCCGGAGAGCAATTGTTGCCCAATCTCAAGACGCTCGCACCTACCCCTCCCTCTACCACCGCCCCATCTAAACCCAATCTTGATAGGCGGAAGGGTCATTTAAGTCCTCAAAGGGAGGTACCTATACTCTTGGTCTAGAGCGTTCGAACTAAATCAAACACACACCAAAAAAAAAATGTAATCTAACTGCAAGGATTATCTAATGATCGTGTTTTAATGGCTCAATTAAAAATAAATTCAAAACGTACGAAGATTCCTTGGAATCCGTGGTTTCTGAGTGTTGTCCCTCCTTTCACACCACAACACTCCATTCCACTCTTCCTCCTATGACCTCCCCATCACCTCCTCCTCCTCCTCCTCCTCCTCTCATGTTCCTCTCCTCCTTCCTCTCCCACGTCCTCTCCCGCCTAATGTTGCAAACAACCCAAAGCTTCTACGATGCATGCATGCATGGTGGGGATTCCTGCAATCAAAGCATCTACCATCCCCTATTCTTTGTGTGTACGCAAAGAGGAGGGAGCGGGAGAGGCACCTCAAGAGCACGCACACACACACACACACACACACAGAGCCAAAGAGCATCTTATAGCCACCTTCGTACACCCTTCCCTTTTCTCTCTCAAACTAATGACTCCATTTTTTCAACAGGCAACCCATGCCATAAAAAAAGCTTGCTAGTCTAAAATTTGCGACCTCCTCCTCAACTACCCATCGCCCTCAGTCCTTTGTGCGTCCTATGCCCGTCACCCTATGCGTCCATTGCTTGGCTACCCACCGTCAAATAGTGACAAGATGATCAATGGTGTTATGGCATCGACAAAAACCCGCTTGTCCCTTTGCACGCTTGTCATTATCTTCAGCCCAATCACTCAATTTCATCTCCATTATGCACCCAAACAACTTTGCCATAAGAGACCCAATTATTATATTCTGGTAGTTGTTTACATTCTTTACATCCCCTCCTTTATGCAAAGGCTTAACCCAATTAGTACTCATCCAAGGTTGAACATATCACACATCCACTCATGGGTAAAATCTTCCATCCATTTGATCATCTCTGGCTTGATACCTTGAAGATCTCCTGCTTTGCGAGTGGCCAACTTTTCAAGCCCACCGCATACATCCTCAATAGTAAAAAAAGAGGGCATACATGGGAGTGAACCATAAAATGGCATTTTTTAAGCATTTGCTTGCTCATATAATTTCCTACAATGTGTGTACATATCCACAAGACTCAAGTTACCAAAATTCTCAACCCGCTTGCCCCTCAAGTTTCTCCAAAATCTTCCACGCACAACCCAATCTCCTGTCTAACAGTCATGTTGCCACCGTATCTCATTTGATTTCTCGTAATTTTCGATTTAACGTGATTGGGCCCCCCTTCTCGTCCAAAGACTTCTTCAAAATTTCATTTGGTAGACTGCCTAATTGTGGAAAGACTTTTTAAAATTATCATTTGGCAGATGGTAATGTTATAATTAATGGGTATATACTTTTAAACTTGCCAAAGGCTATTGCGAAGTTGTTGCTGTCATAGCCTTGATGCTTGGCCAAGACAAGGAATGGCAAGGCTGTCATGCATGCACAAAAAATCCACAACCTTTGTCTCCTTTACACCTACAGCATGTGGACTACCCCTCACAATCCTATCTTGCAAAGCCACACACACACACACACACACACACACACAGATGAAATATTATATTTAACGTCTTCAAAAGGCCAAAATGACCTATTAGACCAGACTGATACAATCCTGGTGGATCTAATATAATTTCTAGGTACAAAATAAAATGAAGTAAAATAAAAGCTAAAATGAACATCAATGCTTGAGGATATTTGACATCGGGTGTTGGCCAAGGATGTATTGCATCGGTTTCTAAAGAGCATTGTCAATTTCCGCCGTTGTAAATAGTTGTACTGGACATCTCCCATGTCGTGCTAAAATAGCCTTAATCCTCTGATGGAGCCTCCGTCGATGTTGTGGTGGCCCTCGTAGACGTGGGCATCTAACTCTCCCAAGCTCAATGGCTCTGTCAGTCAATATACTTCTAGTATAGGTGGACTCTTAAAATAGAAGGGTATCCATGTCAATTCCCACTGGTCTGTGCCTAGACCTTCTCACATTACTCCCCCCTTGGAGAAGCATTGTCATGCTCCAAAGATATTTCACCTTGAAAAGACTAATGTTTTCCCAAGTGGCACCTTCTTCAAGTCTATCTGCAACATTTAATGGTCTAGTAATTTGTGTGTAGCGGAAAAATAACATGAACATAGTGAGAATTTCATTAGAATAGATTCCTAATGAGAATAACAAGAGTGCTTGGGTGGAGAGAGCAACAAAAAGTATAACACCTAGTTAGATAGCATGAACAATACTTCAAAAGAGAGAGAAATTAAGCAATTGACAATAGTTGAGGCCGAATTTTCATGGAGCCGGTCCCCCCCTCCAAAAGGCTTTGTATCATGGTTTCTCCCATCAAGAGAGACATTTTACAATACAATTCTTTGTGTTCCTTCAATACTAGCTAGTGCAATGAAGATGGAAACTTCAAGCACTAAGCAAAACACTTATCAAACAAAACATCAATTCCCTCATGGTCTCAGACCTAAGACCTCACACACCTTCGAAGATGGTGAGAGCTAGCGGGGTATGAGAGTAGATTGAGAGGAAGAAGGAGTAGTCTTAGAGAAAGATGTACATCTCCTCACATAATCACTCATATGAGCATAGCTTATCTTAGTAATTAGCATGGTAGAGGAGATGAGCATGCATTGAAGCTTGGCTCTTGGTTGGATTTGCATCACAAAGCCAAGAGTTGTTGGTGTCGAAATCCAAGAGGAGGAAACTCACCACACAGGATCTCCTCTATGCCATGCTTGGGGAAAGGTAAGAGAACATGATGCTTTTATCCTCTTTGACCCTGTATCTGAAGGAGTACGAGCGGAAGTGCGACGCGAGAGAGAGTGCGAGAAGAAGAGCACTACGGTATGGTGAACTTGCTCTACTGTAATGTGTAGAGCATAGTGAGTTCTTATTAGGTTTTAATGAAAGAATATGTGTACATACCTGACGGCCCGCCCATTTACCTGGGCGACCACATTGGGCTTTATACCCCAACAACCTCCCACTTAAAGTCCAATGTGGTACTTTAAGTGTGAGAGAAGCTACTATACAAGCTAATATACAAGAGATGTAGAGAAGTGATGTACTACCCTACACCTAACTGCTTGCAAAAATGCGCAAAGCTCTCTGAGGGAAGTCCTTTTGTAATTAGATCAGCAGGATTTTCTGTGGTGTGAACTTTGACAAGCTGAAGTTGCTTATCCTCGAGCATTTCCCTGATGAAATGATACTTCACATCCACATGCTTTGTCTTTGAGTGATAAACTGGATTGCAAGCCAATTGTATAGCACTTTGACTATCACAATATAACACAGGCATCTGTTCTTTCATTCCCAAATCTGTTACTAGTCGATTAAGCCAAATTGATTCTTTGCATGCCTCTGATGCTGCAACATATTCAGCCTCTGTAGTAGACTGAGTAACACAATCTTGTAATCTAGAACGCCATGATACTGCTCCACCAGCCAATGTAAAGACATACCCTGACGTAGACCTTCGGTTGTCTAAGTCACCTGCATAATCTGAGTCTGTAAAACCCTTTACACTTAGCTCCTGACTCCCATGGCATATACGCATACTCTTTGTAGCTTTCAGGTATCTCAATATTCCTTTCACTGCCTCCCAATGTTTCTTCCCTGGGTTTGACATGTATCGACTTACTACTCCCACTGCAAATGCAATGTCTGGGCGAGTAGCAATCATTGCATACATCAAACTACCCACTACAGACGCATATGGAATCTTATCCATTTCAGCTTGTTCTTCCTCAGACACACGACAATCTTGTTTGCTAAGTTTCACATATGGTGGCAATGGAACACTCAATGCCTTTCCCTTCTCCATATTGAAACGTTGCAAAACCTTGTCAATATACTCTGTTTGAGATAACCAAATCAACTTCTTTGATCTGGCTCTCTCAATGCACATACCAAGTATATGACTTGCCTCACCCATGTCTTTCATGTCAAACGATTTTGCCATCTTTGACTTCAAAGCTGAAATTACTTCCAAGTGCTTGCCAGCAATCAACATGTCATCCACATACAAAATAAGGATCAACCAACTACCATCCTTAGCCTTCTTTGTATATAGACAGTGATCAAACTCACTACGTTTGTAGCCTTGAGAAAGCATAAACTTGTGGAATTTATGGTACCATGCCCTCGGTGATTGTTTTAATCCATAAAGACTCTTTAACAACTGGCATACCCAATCTTCCTTGCCTTTCTCAACAAACCCTTCTGGCTGCTGCATGTAAATTTCCACATCTAAATCACCATGCAAGAACGCTGTCTTCACATCCATTTGGTGCAACACCAAATCTAATATGGCAACCAATGCAAGAAAGCATCTCAATGTAGTCATTTTGACCACCGGAGAGAAGACTTCATCAAAGTCAATGCCTTGTTCTTGCTTAAATCCCTTGGCAACAAGCCTTGCTTTGTACTTTGGTTGACTATCATGAGCGGTGATCTTATACCTGTAAACCCATTTACAGGGTAGAGCCTTTTTGCCCCGTGGTAATTTAAGTAGCTTCCATGTCTGGTTTTTATGCAGAGCTGTCATCTCTGACTGCATGGCCAATTGCCAATTCCCGGAGTCCTTCATTTGCACTGCTTCCTTGTAACATGAAGGCTCATTGCAATCAGTCAACATGACATAGTTCATAGATGGAACAAACCTATCAGGAGGTCGTGTGACACGTCCAGATCTACGCACAATAGGTGTGTTGGACGGGAAGCTACTCACACACCCATGAAGTGCATGCAAACACTACCTAGATCAACATAATGTCAATCGAGGACATAGATGACACGATAGGCACACAGAGGAAATCTCTTAAGCTTGTCAGGCTGAGACCATCCTACACATACAACACTCAGGAAGGCCAACTAAACCACAATCAAGAACCTCACTGCTCTCAACTAAACCACCTAGCCACATACACACATGCGGAAGGTAACTCACCTAATCATGCCAGATTCGTACGAAACTTAAGGAACACCATCCCCTCACTAGGATACACCTGTCCCTAAGCTTCTACACTCAAAACCCTCACTCAAAACCCATCTGCGGAAAACGCGTAGGATGACAGAGCCGAATTTAGGGAGCTTCTTGAGAGGAAAATGTCCAAAAACCTCTAAAAAGGGGCTTTTTGGAAAGATAAGTGTCCAAAAATCACTAAAAAGACCTTTGTACTAACTGCGCGCAGAGGGGCATTCTAAAATTTTAGAATGCCTCCTCGCGCGCCTTAAGTAAAAAGCCCATTTTTGGGGGTTTTTTGACATTTTTTGCCTCTCCGGACGTCGGAATGAGACAAGTAGACATTCGTTTTTAAGGTATTTTGGCGTTCCGGATGCATTGGTGGTGTCAAAATCCTCAAAATCTATCACTATTTTACAGTTTGTGACTTTTCAACTTTCAGTGATGATGTAAGCTGCATTGAATGCGCCGCACCTGCCTCCTGAAAAAGACGCTCGCATTAAATAAAAAAAGTGACCGTTTTCAAGGACGATTGGGAATATAAATCTACTTTTTAGAGTGTCTGGTTGTCCTTTTGGACGTACTCACAAAGTGCAAGTGCATTTTAAAAAAAGTTTCTAGAGAGAGAAATACAATTTCTTACAAGGCCCTCCAAATGACCTCCGAAATTTTCTAATGGAGAGGATGAAGCTCACGCTCACTCTCTTTCTCTCTCACACACAGTAGACGGCAGCGCTAAAACTTGATTATGATAAAAGTCTTTTTTACAAAATGACCTAGGTACCTTATATACTAAGGCTACCTTAGGTTTAACCAAAAATGGGGTTGAAAGGGTCAAATGGCTTTGTATTTACAATCTGGAAGTGCCATTGCACCCCGGCTTCTGAAACTAGAATAACTACTCATTACAAATGACGTTTATATCCATAATCCACAGCATTTCATAACTCGCAAAAGATAAGACTTTGGTACGAAACTTGAGTTATGTTGTGTTGTTGACCCAGCGGTCAACATTCCCCCCTTCCACGTTCATGTCGTCCTCGACATGACCTGATTGTCGATGGCGATGTGGTCTTTGCTGTCGTTTTGTTGTTGGAAAGAAAGTATAGACTATAGCCTTTGCAATAGCTTGTCTTGTTTGTCCAATCCGATGTACATAGTCTTCACATGATTCACGAAAATCATAATTGATGAAAAAACGAACTTTATGTCTTTCACATCCATGCTCCGAGCTGCAGCATCTGTTTCTGTCATTATAGGTCTACTGCCAGATCTAAATTAAAAAAGAACCCAATGCGTTTAACTTGACTCTTATCATCATGGATAGAGAAAGCTCCATCCATCACTTGCTCCAGCAAATCTGTCAATTCGGAGTATTTGTGATTCTCAAAAACAACTTCTACAATCTGTAGAATTGAGTGATTGGCTTTCTGATCTTGTGAGCCAATGACAACTTTGTAAGGAGTTATGTTGTGTAGTTGACCCAACGGTCAACACTTTGCTGTTGTTTTGGCTTCATCTCTTGCACTGCTTGTATCTTTGTCGAACCACAACAAGAACTATGATCCATTAGAGCGGACGTTTATCATCATAACCATTCATCTTTTGAGATCCTCTGATTACTTTTATGTCTGCTCTTCTTCATTGGTGACTTCTTTGTTTCTGTGCAATCATGTTGTTAGTGTTGTCTGCAGCTTTGTCATTGTAGGCCATTCTTCGACTCGCCATTGAGGAGAAGTATGCTATGATCTGAAATTGGTGCTCCAATTCATTTGTCAATTGATTTGAGTAGCATTTCCTTATTGTTGATGTAGAAGGAATATGTACAAGAGGATGGTGATAGATGTCTTTAGATTAGGGTCTAAAACCTGGATGACCAAAGGGAAAAACCCGGTGGGAAAAAAATGCCTTTGGTATACGCTCTTATTGGAGTTGAGCAGTTGAACGTGAAGTACATGTTCATGAAAGTTGAGTGCTTGGGTGAAACACGGAAAGAGTGCCTGATGCAATTGCCAATTATTGGACACTCTATATGCATATGAGAAATTTGTCAACAAAATCATGCAATGTGAAAGAAGGAGATGATGGGCGTTCGAGGAATAAATGTAGCACATGTGACATCAAAAGATGTCTCAATAGCTTCCACCTTTCCAAGAAGGGTTTTCGATGTAGAAGTTTCTCCACTCGTATCTCACTGTGCTCAGTATGTGAGTGTCTTTTGGACCTTCTCCTTCACTTCACCAGACTTAATTACTTAGACTTCGATTCTTGTGCTCACCTATACCAGCATGAGCGACACAACGTAAATATGCTCGACTCTTCCAGCTTGAGTAGTACCTAGAATAGATAAGACGCTTAGACCACAGAGAATATTACTTGAAGCTTTGGGACTAACACCTCACTCATTTTGTGGCGTAGCTACTCGACTCTGACTTGTATGACTTGTCGGTTGCATGTTGACACTACTTTGTGACAAGTTCTTCGGCTGTTGTAGTGGCTGCTGAGACATACTTCGTGAAGTTTCATCGTTTCCCTGTACCTTCTTCTCTTTGTAGTGCTCAGGCGTCTCGTCAGTCTATTCTTCATGTGGATTATGGATTTTTTTATTTTTTATTTTAATAATAAACAAAGAAAATCTTAAAACTTAACAAAAGAAAAATCATTCAAATAGAAATCTAAATGCTATGTACACTATACACATGTCCCTAGGGGCTCATATATGGATTTTGTCCCCATACTCCTCTGTAACACTACTATGAGGGCATATACTCTAAATTTCGTCAAAAATTTATCACAATAAAACGCAAAAATTCAATGCATCTCACAAAACATTGCCCTCTAATAGTCATAATATTAGGTCCGCATTCAGAATGCCTCCCCCCTTCCTATTTGGAGTCATCCTTTACGACAGGGTATCGCAAAGGGTATGTGTTGTGCTTGGGCAAAAAGTTGTGCCTATGCAGGCCTTGTAATGTAGCCCTATTATGCATACACAGTCAATGCATGGAAAAGATTTATGTTGTGCAAGATATGGGTATAAGCAATTTGCTTATTGGCATTTGTTGGCGAGGCTTCCTATTCTAAGCAATGTAATGGTCTCTGAAGCTCCTATATCGTTGCTTGATTGAAGCGACTTGCTCTCTTCTAACTGTACTGTAATCGTAGGAAGAATTTTAAGAATTCAAGAGGCGATGCACTGACAGCAGTTTTGTTGTTCTTCTTTGGGACCCATTTCTTTGCGATTATTGGCTGTTTTGTTGCTTGCTCTCGTTTGGGAACCCATACTTGCCCATGCTTTGTTTGTGTTTGAAGAGACTTCTTTGGGATCCACCTTTTTGTTGTGTGAGTCGATAGTGGTCTTTGCTTCAGCCCTTGTACGCTTGGTTGGTGACGGGATTCAAGCTTTGAAAGTTGATACTGTGGTTGTTTGGGAATCCAAATGAATTCCTGACTTTTTTGTGCTTGAATCAACTTCTTTGGAGCCCAAACCTGAGGTGTGAAAGCTTGCGATTTTGTGATATTCTTACCCGTTCGTGCACGCTTTCCTTGTTTTTGTTTTGGTGTTGGATCTTGTGATTTGTCATTAGAGATCTTTGTCTTCTTGATCCATATCTGTTTTTCGTCGATCTGGCTTTTTGGTATCCAGATTTGTCGAGCTTTTTGGCTTTGACTTGTTGTCCTATTCTTTTGACCTGTCATGGTTGTTGCTGAAGGGGTTGGTGATAGTGATGGCCTGAGTTGATGATAGGGGATGTCGTAAGATTCATCACTATCGCTACTATCCTCAGCAAGGTTGACTTCTTGTACTTTCCCTTGATTTTTTGGTTGGTAGTGGAAAGTTACTGTCTATTTGCTCGTGGGTGGTAGTTTCTTGGAGGACTTTTCTAGCCCATTGATTAGAGCATTGTTAGCTCATTGCTCTGGTCGTATTCCTCCTAGCTGAGTCTTTGCATCCTTATTAGGAGCCATGTATGAGGATGCTTGTGGTGGCTGTGTCTTCACCGAGGACTTTGGAATCCACCTTTGATGCACTTTATTCGTGTAGCGATGACATTGATTCCCGGGTCGTTGATCTTCTTGAAGCTCGAAGTGTTCTACAGAGTCATAGAACTCGTCGTCTTCTTCATCTTTTGATTCTCCACATTTCTTTGTTTGCTCCTTATTTCGAGAGTTGGTTGATGTCTGGATCTCTTCATTTTCCTGGATTACACTCACTGCAAAATAAGGAACGACATCATAGCCATTTTCATCACAAAACTTTGTTGTGGGAGCATCCTCCACGACGCACACGTCTAGAGTAGCCAAGATGTGTTCCCATCCAAAAGGCTCTAACTCTTCTTCAGGAAATGGTTCTGGGATATAGTCCATATCCGCTATATCTCGCTCTAGGATACATTCCTCACGTTTCAAGCTACCACATTGTGAAGCTCCACACATCCACAGTTCTTTAGGCTTACCTAACCAAGCTGGGAGTTATGATCCTGCTACTGTGGCAGAATCAAACTCCTCTACCGGTGTTCTCGTCACATCCCTATAGCTATGGTCCCTCAAGTTTATCTTTGTTATGGCTTCCATATGTCTTAGGTATATATGGTCATAACCCCAATCTTGGACCATTTTCAATTGTCGCATGAATGGTCTTCCCAGAATGATTTCATAGTTGTTCTTCTTGCCAAAGTCGACAACAGCAAAAGTGTGTTCATATTCAATGCCACAAGAAGTAACAAGTACTTTTTCTAGCAATCTTAGGGGCTTTTCCTTGTGTCCGTCTGCAAGCTGCAGGGTCATTCGTGTGGATATCAAGGCAGGTTTTCCCCATTTTTTCCAAACCTCTTTGGTTGCAATGGCCACACCAGCTCCACTATCAAGGATTGCCATGGTTTTTACACCATTGAATTCCACAGGAAGGGTGGTGTTTCCATCTTCTCCCTCGTAATACTCGCCTACCTTGTTTAATGGCACTGGCCTAGTATTTAGTTGAGGCATTTCAAGCTCTTTGATGCCTTCCTCGATTTGAGTCATTGGGGTTTTTACACCAAATTTCTCTAGACATTTACCCACATTAGCCCACATGTTTGGTCTTATTCTGAGCAACTCGGCTAACATTACTGGGGTAGATAGAATATCTACTAGCCCCTTTGAATCAATGGCTTTGTTGGGAGACAGTCTCTTTGATGGGACTGCAACCACATCTGACTTGGTCTCGTACTCTCCCCTGTAGGACGGTAGTGTTCTTAGCGAATGGGGTTGAGTATCCATAGATTGTACAGATCCTTTGTCTCCCCAATACGATCGCACGTCTAGATTCATTTGAGATCCAGTCTCAAATTCCTCTATTGGTGGTAGAAACACTCCTCGTTCATCACCAATCTTGTCTACTCGTCTTCTTAGGTCATCGGCTTCATTGGCCTCTCTGACTTGTTTCCACAATTCGTCAAGACCATCTATCTCTTTACAATCCTCAGGTATAGCTTGGTGAAATCCCTCGGAAGAGTTATCCGTGGTATTCAGTACTATCCTTGGTTCTAATGCTGGGTCTTTGAGGTTTGGTCTGTGCTTATGACTAGAATCTGGCTCTTTTAGTTCCTGGTTTGGTGGGATTACTTGTGTAGGCATGACACGGATCACATCCTCAGGTTTTGCAACTGGTGGTTCTAGTAAATCTTGGGCTGTTTGAATCATTTTATGGCACATTTCAAACCTTTACTTTTCTAATTCCGCATAGGGATATGTCATCCACCTCTGTTCTTGGGTTTGATTGTTTTTGAGCCTCACATCATAGGCTTTCAAGAGAACATCTAATGTCTCATTAACCTTCTCTACCAACACAGATCCTCCTGAACTAGCACTTCTCGGTTTCTCATCCGTGGATGGTTCTTCTAGAGGTTTAACCATCTGTGTAAGAGAAGGTGCCTCCTTTTCCTCATGTTGTTTTATCTTCTCCTCAGCTTCGGTAAGCTTCTCAGCTAGGGATTTTTGCTCTCGTTCCCTGTGTGCTTTCATCCTAGTCTTTCTATCTTTCCAACTATTTCGTTTGCTCTTGGTTTTCTGACTAGGTGCGTCTGTCTTTGGTCCATCATCTGTCTTTGGACTCGTGTCACTTTTCCTGTTCTTTGTCTCTGGATTCTCATCAGCTTCCTTTTGAGCTTGTGCTCTCGTAACCACTTGAACTGGTACGACATTTTCATTTTCTGAGCTACTAGGGAGCTGAACAATCCCTGATACATTTGTCGTGATTTTCTTGATTTGGTTTGGTTTTTTCGGGCAATCGGGGATCAAGTGAGTGATGCCACACTCAAGACAATAGGCATTTACTTCAGTGATCTCCGTATGAGGACATTGTTTGACCAAGTGGTTGTCACGACTTTTGTGACAATCTGTCTCTGGTTGAGGAGATTCTTTTAGCATTTCCTCTTGGCTACAAGCAAGCTTTGACCTAGATAAGCCGCTATTTGCAATGAATCGCAATGTCCTTTCGTCCATTTCATACCTTCTTTCTTTAAACTGAAACCCAGGAGGTGGAGGTTGTACCGGCCTCACCCCTCCATGTGTTTCTCTCACATTTTGTTGCTCCAAAGGGTAGTACTCACTTTGGTTGCTATACCACATTGTAGCTGGTATTGGAGTTGGTTTATTTGATGCTTCCATCATTGGCATGTATCTCATGTCTACCGGCGTTCTAGCACCTGGCAGTGGAGGTTGTTGTCCTAAGACAAGCTGTGGCCTTAAAACTCCTACTGGTCCTGGCGCATTCCCCGTAATGTATCTAGGTGGAGTAGGTTCTTCTGGAACAGGTTGTACATACCTCTCCCTAGCATTATCCATGCTATAATAGCACTCTTCCCCCGTATGGTTCGTCCATTTTCTCTCAATTTCACACCACTTCGGCTCTCCCGAATCAGACCTTACAAGAGGAATCAACCTCTTGACCAAGTCGTTGATAAGCTTTTCTTGATCAATAGGTGCCGTTGGCTTGGCAATGGACTCACTTATCTGTGAAACACTGTGCTGAGAGGATGTGTCATCTCCTTCACTCTTTAAGTCCTTTTCTTTGTATGCCTCACAATTATCCACTAGATAAAGAGCTTCTTTGATCAACTCGTTTAGCGTCATCCTCCTTATCATATGCAGATCCTTCTGAAGGCCCTCATCTCTCATTCCCTGGATAAAGATCAGCATCAGTCGTGCTTGCGTAGGTAATTCCGCTCTCGGACAGAGCTTAACATATCTCTTGAGCCGTAATGATGCTTTGCGTACTGATTCATTCTCTTTCTGTTTGAATCTATGGATTTGTGATACTGTGTTGTGAGCAATGCCATTTGGTGAGAATTCTTCAATAAACTCCTCAAACAACTCATCTAGGGTCTCAAAATCCCATTTTTCCACCGAGTCGAACCATGTAGTTGCATCATCTTCTAGAGTCAATCCAAATCCGGCAAACTGTGTCGCAAAATCTGAAACTTCCTCTGCTCTAATCACTCTTCTAAAAGCCGCTACGTGATCTCTCGGATCTTTATCTCCAGAGTATTTTCTGTTTACCCATTTCTGGACTTGGGATGGTCTAACTCGTCGATTGTCTACAAGTCTAACCAGAGACTCTCCCAATCCTTCTCTCGTTATCACTCTTGAAGGGAATCCTGGTGGCTCTCTTCTTGGAATTCCTATAGGGATTCTCGTGTTTGGTGGAGGCATTTGTGTTCCTTCATTGACCAAATATCCACCTCTTTCAACAAGATGGGTCTTTATCAATTGCAAGTTTGGAAGATCCATTGTGGGAGGATATTCCTCTATCGTCGGGATCTCCAAGCTTGTGTAAGCTGCGTTTGAATCTAGGGTAGACATGATTTATGGGCTTAAAAGAGATTTTGCTTGGTTCAAGTAGACTTACTCCATTGTGTTCAAGTTCATTGGTTAGGGAAAAAGGCGAAACTATGTCCAAAACCGCAACCATTTCGTCACAATTCTCGTAAATTGTCGCTTTTACACACCCCTAACTTCCGGATGAATTTTGAGGCCTCAAACGACGTTTTTTTCAAAGTTGAACTAAATGGTTACCGTCGGCAAACATCTAGTTCATGTTTTGCTCTAAGATCTATAGAGCCGCTCTCAAGCTACGTTTTGATATAAAAACTTTTCCGATTCGATACCGTTTGTGAAAGTTATGGCCAAAACAGTGAAATGCAGTTTGGACTGGTCAAAATGAGTCCAAATTCAATTTCTAAAAAATATTTGGGATCTCTGTGAGACTGTGAACACTCCTGTATGGTCAAAAGTACAGTTGGACCCTAAAACTAGCCTAGAGACATCCTACGCGTAGTATGTCTATATGCTCAGAATTTAACAAAATTTGGTCCAGAGACTCCCCTTAAGTCCAGCAACACAATGGTATGCTCAGATTTTTATTTGGATTTAAAAATGGCCTTGAGACATCCTACGCGTAGGATGTCTTTTTGCTCAGAATGACTTGAAATTTTCACCCCAGCTTCTCCTTGATGTGCTGATCACAGTGGTGTGCTCATAGGTTGATTTGGAGTCCTAAATCAAGCTGGAGACATCCTACGCGTAGGATGTCTTTTTGCTCTGTTTCAGCTCAAACTTGCACTGTAGCTTCCCCTTGATGTGCTAAACTCACAGCTATTTTTACTTTTTGATTTTGACACCTATGGGTTGGTCAAATGATCCAGAATCTGCTCCAAAATCCTGATGTCTGTTCTGATGAATTCCTAAGTCAAATCAAGTCCAAATTGGACTAAATTTGACTAGGAGGCTTGCCTAAGGCTATATGACAGCATGGTATGGTCAAAGTAGAATTTTGGTCTCAAAATCATGCAGGAGACATCCTACGCGTAGGATGTCTTTTTGCTCAGAATGAACCCAATTTTGAACTACAGGCTCTCCTTAAGGTGCTGATCACAGTGGTATGCTCAGAAATGTGTTTAGAGTCTTAAATCACACAGAAGACATCCTACGCGTAGTATGTCCTTTTGGCATGTTTGACCCCTGATTTGTCCCACAACTTCCCCTTGATGTCAGCAACCCAATGGTATGCTTAGATTTTGGCTTGGATTTCAAAAGTCCCAAATTTTAGATGTTCTTGCTTTTTTTAGTCAAAAGTGCTAAAGTCCGCTTTGAACTCAATTTTCTCACCCAAATGAGCTGAAAACTCTCACATGCACTCAAAACATCATGTATAACATGCCTATGGAGTCATCCTATGGTTTTGGTCTTGGAATAATGCCTTGGCACAATTTGGGTAGGATGTCTGGCAATTTCAGTCTATCTGGCCTTATCCTGTCAAGATATGGTCAAGTTCCCCTTTCCAGGTGAAAATAGGGTAAAACCTACCTTCTGAACACACTGGTCAACTCAAAATTTCAAAAAAATGCACAGATCACCCTGTAGACATCCCGCGTAGGATGTCTACTGTTGATTTTTTCAGACTGAAGTGTCCCTAATGCTTCCTTATGCTCTCAACTAGTGCAAGTATGCTTCACAATTGCAAAAACATGCAAAAATCACTCAATTTAAGCCTTTTCTGAAATTTTGCGTTTTCTGACTCCGCCTTTTGGCTTTTGGTCAACAAAAATAGGGAAAAACACCCAAGTCAATATGTTACTAGGGTAAAACCTACCCTCTGAACCCACTGGTGCACTCAAAATTTTCAAATTTGGTCTCCAGAACCCCCTTGAGACATCCTACGCGTAGGATGTCTATGTTTACAGAATTGCAGGTTTTCTTCACAGAACCCTTGCAAATGCTGTTTTATATACACAGCATCAGTCAGTCATACAAAAATGTCCACAAAAGCTTGTTTATTGCATTTTTACCCTCAAAAGCACACTTTTTCGTGATTTCAAATGCAATCAAGCACTTTAGCAAATAATTCAGTGCTGAATAGCTCTAGATCAGAATCGGATCACTTACCTAAAGCTACTCCTACAAATCATATGGGGTTTTGCATCTATGAGTAGAAAAACACTTCACTGTCACACACGGACTAGTAAACGCTTTTATCACCTCACAAATTACTCGACCACCAACAACTACTCTAATCCACAGATCCTAATTAAACCTATCTAGTCGCATGCCCTCGGCAAGACACACGCTTCCTGGCTATCCACTTGATCACGGAATATCCTCTTCCGGATCCACTTAAGAAAAATGCTTCTTTTAGCCCAAACTAAATCAAGCAACCAACACACGAGTGTTAGTAGGAAACCTACTTAGGTCCTTGTGTCCCCAGCAGTGGCGCCAATGTTGGACGGGAAGCTACTCACACACCCATGAAGTGCATGCAAACACTACCTAGATCAACATAATGTCAATCGAGGACACAGATGACACGATAGGCACACAGAGGAAATCTCTTAAGCTTGTCAGGCTGAGACCATCCTACACATACAACACTCAGGAAGGCCAACTAAACCACAATCAAGAACCTCACTGCTCTCAACTACACCACCTAGCCACATACACACATGCGGAAGGTAACTCACCTAATCATGCCAGATTCGTACGAAACTTAAGGAACACCATCCCCTCACTAGGATACACATGTCCCTAAGCTTCTACACTCAAAAACCTCACTCAAAACCCATCTGCGGAAAACGCGTAGGATGACAGAGCCGAATTTTGAAAGTGCCCGAAACTGAAATTTATGAGTACCTATGCGTAGCTTATGTCGCCACGATTCTATAGACTACTAGCACGCAGAAAACAGACATCGTTTGATACACTTACGGCCACAAATAGCTCGTAGATGCGTCGGCGTGTGCGCTTCGTCTCGCGGGGAATGCTTGGCGTTGTCGCGTAGCTCTCCTCGAGCCTACCGCAATGGTGCAGTCGGATCTCCAATGTGTTGAGCGAGCCGGGCGTAGCGAGAGGATGAAGCTCACGCTCACTCTCTTTCTCTCTCACACACAGTAGACGGCAGCGCTAAAACTTGATTATGATAAAAGTCTTTTTTACAAAATGACCTAGGTACCTTATATACTAAGGCTACCTTAGGTTTAACCAAAAATGGGGTTGAAAGGGTCAAATGGCTTTGTATTTACAATCTGGAAGTGCCATTGCACCCCGGCTTCTGAAACTAGAATAACTACTCATTACAAATGACGTTTATATCCATAATCCGCAGCATTTCATAACTCGCAAAAGATAAGACTTTGGTACGAAACTTGAGTTATGTTGTGTTGTTGACCCAGCGGTCAACAAGGTGTCTCAGGCTCAGCCACAACCTGTGGTTCCACTCTATCCTGTCCTTGCTCCTCTTGAGCCCTAACATTTTGTCTTGCACGTGCAGGTCCATCTTCTTGGAAGACAACTCTTCTAATCTCCTCAACTTTCTCTGGTTTAGAATGATATTTGGCTTCATTAAAGTGAACATCATTGCTGCGGATAACCTTTCTGGATTCGGGATCCCAAAGTCTGTACCCCATCTCACCAGAATTACCATAGCCTAGAAAGATGCACTTTCTTCTCTTTGGCTCAAGTTTGTTCCTACATTCCTTTGCAACGTGAGTATATGCCTCACAGCCAAAGACTCTGAGATGCTTGTATGAGAGCACCTTGCCTGACCATACCATCTCTGGCACTGAATCCTTCTGCAAAACCTTGCTAGGAGATCTATTTACAAGACGAACAGCTGTTGATACAGCTTCAGCCCAAAACCCATTTGGCAGTTGTGCATTAGACAACATACTTCTGACCTTCTCTTGTATGGTCCTATTCACCCTCTCAGCAACACCATTTTGAGGAGTATTGTAAGGAGCAGTAAGTTCACGTTTTATACCTTTTGACTCACAAAAGTCCTGAAAGGCCTTTGAAACATACTCTCCACCATTGTCAGTGCGTAAGCATTTAAGCTTCTTGCCACTCTGATTCTCCACAAGTGTCACAAACGTTTTGAAAATTCTAAACGCTTCATCCTTGTGCTTGAGAAAGTAAACCCATACTTTCCTCGAGTAATCATCTATAAATGTCATAAAGTAAGAAGCTCCCCCTAGAGATAGGTTAGGCATAGGTCCACACAAATCACTATGAACAAGTGCCAACTGTGTATCTCTTCTACTGCTTCTATGCTTATGTGGCTGCTGTGTTTGCTTACCATACAGACAATGTTCACAAAATTCAAAATCATTAAATGAAAAGCCAGGCAAATAACCAGAACGAGACAATATTTCCATTCCCTTCTTGGACATATGTCCTGATCGGCTATGCCACAAAGAAACGTTCGGCTGCTCGGTTACATTGATTACATTTTTAGAGACATTTGATACATAAATCATGTAAAGTCCTCCAGACTTTACTCCATGTGCTACTGTCATAGAACCCTTGGATATCTTCCACATGTTCTGTCCAAAAGTGGTGACGTAGCCAGCATCATCAAGTAAACCTGTGCTGATCAAGCTCTTTGTAATTGCGGGAACATGTCTCACATTCTTCAGCGTGAAAGAAGAGCCATTTTGAAACTTCAATTGAACATCTCCAACACCTAAGATCTCACATGTCTGCCCATTGCCTAGCCGAACATGATCTTTAGTGGTCACATAAGAGGTAAACCACTCCTTGTTTGGAGACACATGAACTGATGCCCCTGAGTCTATAATCCAGTCACTCAGTGCATTTCCATCAGATGTTGTAAGAAGAGCTGAGTCCATTGTATTCTTCAAGAAGTAGATGTCTCCTGACACTAGACTGTCATCCTCTGCAACAGTGTTTGTCACATTTATTTCTTGAATCTTCACTGAGGACTTGTTCTTTTCACCATGGTCTGCAGCTTTCTCTTTGCCTTTTTCTGCTTTCCATTCTCTGCAGTCTCTTTTCATGTGACCCTTCTTGCCACAATGGTAGCATTCTATGTCACTCTTGCCTTTACCACTGTGGGACTTGCTACGAGACTGATTCCTCTTTCCACCTTTGTACTTTTCTTTGGTCCTTCCCCTGACAACTAAGGCTGTTCCTTTGCCTTTGTCCATTGTCTTTCTATTGGTTTCTTCAGTAAGCAGACTTCTTTGTACACCTGCTATGTTCAAACCATCTGGAGGTGCAAAATTACTCAAAGCTGTACGAAAAGTGTCCCAACTTTCAGGCAATGTGATCAATAGGAACATAGCTCTAACAGGTTCATCAAACTTGACACCTTGAGCTGACAACTGACTATAGATTGTGTTGAATTCATTCAGATGATTGGACATAGGTGTCCCTTCTTTCATCTTCAAGTCAACAAGCTTCTTAAGCCAGTATACCTGTGAAGTTGCACTCTGCTTCTCATAAAGATCACTCAGCTTTAACCATGCTTGATAAGCCGAAATCTCGTCTGCTACATTGAAGTAAACGCTTTCTGCCAAAGTCAGCATAATGGTAGAAAGTGCCAATTAATCCATTTCGCTCCATTCATCTTCGTCCATATCTTCTGGTTTTATCCCCTTGAGCTTTATAGGTTTTATCTGCTTCTTTTGTACCAACATGTGCCAAATCTACTTCTTCCACAATGGGAAATTGGTTCCATCCAGCTTCTTGATATTGTAAAGAGTAGTGTCCTGTGATCCAGCCATAGCTACGCTTCACAATGGTTTACTTTCCTGGGAAAAATTCGGCAGAGTTTCCCCTGTAAACTGACCTCTGAACCAATATCAACTGTCAAATGAACCAAGAAAGCTTCAGATTCTGCATAAATTTTGGTAGTCTCCTTTGTAAAATGGCTCTCGTGTACTCAGAAAACAGACCAAAAAACAGCTCAAAAAACACTGTCTCTCTGACACTATAAGCTGCGGGTAAACCTGTCCTGCACCTGTACTGTCTCTCACTGTCCTGTCACTGTCCTGCAAGCATAGACTGTGACAATGCCTCAACGGCAGTAAAGCAAAGATGCAATCCCAACTGTCTAACTCACAGTCAATACATCCTAGCTGCCTATCTAAGGGTGCTCGAGGGATCGCTCCAAGACCTGTATCACCGAAAGGATCTCAACATTCGAGAATCCCCCAGCTCAATAAAACCTCACTCGACCCTCAACAAAGGCTGCAATAAATCTGACAGTACATAGACTTCCCACAAAGTCATACATCCACAAATTTCCCACTATATGCTGTAACCGCTGCGGCGGTTGTTTGCTGCGTGACTCACAGCCAGCAAACCCTCAACAAACATACATCATCTCTGACAATACATCCCATGTGGAAGTACCTGCAATGTCAGGATGAAATCTGGAATATCAAGCAGCAAACACAAGCTACCTGATGAACTAGTGGATGTCGCCTACAGTCCGTGTGTAGATGCGCCCGTGTCGTATGTGACACGCCTCCAAGAACTGTGAGCCGTCCTTCGATGTGTAGACAGCCACAAATCAACACTCTGGGAGTGTCGATATCCTCAGCACCTGCAGTCGTAGGCCGAAAACCCCAAATTTGCAGAGTCGGATCTGCACCCGCCGAGACCACGTAGTCGAAACTGGCCTGCGCAGACCTTTGTCGAAGCCGAACGGTGGCCGAGATGACCTCAGAATGAAATTCTGAGAACACCGAGCCGTTTGGGCTCACCCACTGGATTTGGGGCCGTGTCTTCGCCTGTCGAATTTCACTCCAATCTGAGCTGGTGGCTCTAGCCTCCTGCAGTGCTGCCCCGAGCCTCGATCTGAGCTCATTCTCTACTCATCTGACCGTTTTTTCGAAATCTACAACTTTTCAAAAGGAAGTTTTTGCAAATTTTGAACGGTAGGGAGTTATTGACTGACCGTTTGCAGGGTGTTCGGGAAGTTGCAGATGCTTTTCTTGTGAAGAGTTGTTGGAAGTGGGATGCGTATTGTATATTTCGTTTGCTCAATTCATGGTTGATTTGCTCAGGGATTTTCAGCATAGAGAAGTTTATGTGTGGATTTTGAAGAAAATGAATGCGTTCGGATTATGCTTATTGAGCTCATCTATGGTTGATAGTGCATCTTGTGGTTTTGTGCTTGTTTATGCGCACTGTTGATTACTTTGATGCACAGTCTTGTGGATATTGCCTATGTATGCATTTGTGGAGCCATCTTGGCTAATATGGCAGTTGCAGCCATTTCTGAGACTTGGTTCGGAAGATAGTCATTTTTGAGACTTGAATATAGTCGTGTCATTGTTTAGCCTTTTGTGAGGGTCATGTGTGAGGTTTTCTGAAGCCGAACACTGGGGGCCGGGTTACCCAGCTGGAGCTTCCCTTATCGTGGCCTCGCCATAGGACATGTATGATAGTGGACATAGGTGCTCGACATATGTGCTCATGATATGTATGCATTGAGAGATGCGTTGATTCTTGACTCTTCTTGGTGAGATGCTAGCATATATGGCTTATTTTAGTGATTTATGACATTTGGGATTTGAGACTTGTTCCTCTTATTATAAGGTGAATTCTGCCAAAATTTTCCCGTGAATTTCATTGTAATTTCTTGAACATCTCTTTATCTTTCCATTCATTCTCTTGTGCTTCTATTGGGTTTGTTGGTTGAGATTTTACTCAATTTATAGTTGAAACTCTACTGAATTTTTTTCAAGATTATTCTTGTCATTTAGTGACATTATGGCTTCTTCTTCTTTCGATAGCACTTTGCTTCACATTGAAAAGTTTGATGGAAATAAATTTTCTTATCGGAAGAAGCAGATCATGAATGTCTTGGTTTAAAAGAAGCAGGTTAAACCCATAAAGTTTCAAGGTGTCAAACCTGACTCAACATGGATGCAAAAGAATGGGAAGAGCTAGATGAGATAGCTAAGTCTACCATTCAGTTATCACTATCTACGGCTGTGTACTACAATGTGGAAGATGTTGAAGGAGGTGTTTATGCGTTATGGTAGCGTTTGTGCAATCTTTATGATCAAACTAGTGCCACATCACAAGTCTATTGGCTAAAGAAACTTGTTGATTGTTGCATGAAAGAAGGGGTTCAGTGTCAGATCACTTGAACGATTTCAATGCAATTTTTAGTCAATTGATTGAACAAAAGGTTCCTCTTAACGATAGCCTAAAAGCTATGTTTTTGTTGACCACTTTACCAGAAAGTTGGGATACTTTTTGTATGGCAATTTGTAACAATCTTATAGTGAATGAACTAATCATGAGAAGGTTGCTAGTTCTTTGTTGTGAGTGAAGAGATGAACAGGAAGAACAATGATAGTGGGAAAGGTTCTACTGCTCTTAATGTTCATGATAGATCGTAGTCAAGAAAGGAATCTATAGATAGAGGAAAATCAAGAAGCAAATCTCATTCTCATCTCATGACATAAAGTGTTACCATTGCAATAAGCCAGGTCATATACAAAAGGATTGTTTTCGATGGAAGAGAGAGAAAAAGAAAGCTAAAGTTAAGCAAGTTCAAGGCAAAGGTGAATAGAAAGCTTCATATGTGAAGATTGAATAAGCAAACGCAATGGAATCACATGGAGATGTGTTGTTCTTATCATCTCTTGACTATGATGTTTTAGTTGCAAGTTTCACTACTACCTTTCAAAACTGGATCATTGATTCTGGTGCATTATATCATGTTACTCCATGTAGAGAATTGTTTTCTACTTATGATGCTTTAAGGAAAGGTGTAATCCATCTTGGAAACAATTATGTGTGTGACGTAGTCAGCACTGGTGATGTGCAGTTGCGGTTTGCTAATGGTTGCCACTTCACTTTGAATAATTTCAGACATGTTCCAAAGTTGGTTCCAAAGTTGGCAAAAAGTTTGATTAGCACTGGGCAACTTGATGATGAGGGTTATCATACCTCTTTTGGAGATGCTTCTTGGAAGTTGTCAAAGGGTTCTTTGATTGTGGCAAAGGGTTTCAAACATGGAACTCTTTACACTCTACATGTTGCTAGTGTTAAGAATAATGTTATATGTATAGCAGAGCAACCAAATACCTATGTGGCATTGCCAACTAGGTCATATGAGTGAAAAGGGAATGAGAGCATTATCTCATGTGGGTTATGTACCGGGTCTTGAATATTCTACTTTTAAGGTGTGTGAGCATTGTTTGTATAGTAAGAAAACACAAAGTCCGCACAAAGCAAGTGTCTATAGAAGAAGGGAGCGCTTAGAGTTGATACATAGTGACATTTGTGGTCCTATGCCTAGTGTCTCATAGAGGGGGTGCTTCTTATTTTTCCACATTCATCGATGACTATTCTTGCAAAGTTTGGGTTTATCCTCTTAAGTACAAGGATAAAGTGCTTGATGCATTCAAAAAGTTTGTCTCATTAGTTGAGAACCAAAGTGGAAAGAAGGTCAAGTGCTTACGCACTAACAATGGTGGGGAATATGTTTCAAGGTCTTTTCAACTTTTGTGATTCAAAAGGAATCAAATGTGAGTTGAGTGCTCCTCACAATCCTCCATAAAATGATGTTGCAGAGAGGATAAATATAACAATTATAGAGAAAGTTAGATCTATGTTGTCTCATGCCAATCTACTCGAAGGGTTTTGGGCAAAAGCAATTGCTACTGCAGTTCATCTCATCGATAGGTCACCTAATCATGTGCTAGATGAGTGATACTATCTACACTGATAGTAAGAGTGCATTGGCAGTTGCGAGGAACCCAATTTTTTATGCTCGCACAAAGCACATTGAGGTGCATTACCATTGTGTCAGGGAGAGGCTCTCAACAGGAGAGATTATCTTGGCTTATGTGCCAACACACGACAACCTTGTAGATATTTTCACAAAGGAATTGTCTTGCGAGAAGTTTTAAGCTTTCTGCAAAGATTTGGGCTTACTCCCCTTTGTGGACTGATCATGTCCTCAAGGCATGGCACTTCCCTATACTCTACGTGCCAGTTCTCATTCACCGCTATCACTCCCATGGGGGGATTTGTTACCGTATACATGTGGTAGTGATGTGTGTGAACACACTTAGGACTTTCGGGGCATTTTTTCCTCACTAGGAGGTCTTTCCCCCCGTGCATTGTATATATGCCCATACTCTAGGGCTATCTTATCTTTTCATTGCACACTCAGTAATACACTCTATGTTGTGTGACTTGAGCTTCCTTCATCTTCTCCAAGCTATGTGTGTTTTTCTACAACCCTAATTCCAACACCATCTTAGACACGCCTAAGATAGCCTGAGAAAATTTTAGAGCTAGGGCATATTGGATGTATCCATTGCTTGGAAAAAGGAATTTTTAGATATTTTGTGACTTCAGATGACAATTGTGGAATCACATACGATTTGAAGTGCTGGTGTGTAGGGAATTACGACTTTGCGAAAAAGGGCTAGACAAGGAGAGAAAGCACTGTGTCTAAAGCCAAAGGCAACTTTCCAAGTTTGGAGTATCTATTCAATTAAGTTGTATGAGCCTATATATGAACTTGAGATCGGTACATTTTTGGGAAACTTGGGTACCTTAGGAGAGAATAGGAGTAGAGCGTCCCCACAGAACAGATTTTAAACCAAGGGAGACCATTGGAAACTATTGCAAAAGAAGTGATAGACACTTATTCTGACTCGAGCTCTGAGATGTCTTCTTTTTCAACTCAATCAAGAAGTGGGACCTCTCTCAAGTTCAAGCATATATTGACCTTCTTGAAAAGCAACAAGTGCAAAGCCCAGGTTTACTTGGATCCGAACGAGGAGTTTCTTGTAAGGATAGATGACCATACCATCAAGTTTGAGAAGGAGGTTAGGGTGAAGACAGCTTCTATATGGACCAAAATGGGGTACAATATCTCAAAATACAGGATCCTGATTCAATAGAAAAATGGGGATTAAATTAGAGGTTGATACTCTAATTCCTAATAAGGTTGTGAAAGAAGGACCTCTTGTGCTAGAATTTGAAGGATACAAGTTGATAGATACCAAACCTGTGAAGCGCATACCCACTAACAACCCTAGGCTTGGAGTCTATTGTTGGGAAGCCGTCACGGATCTAGTATGGACTACCCAAAGTAGAACAATTGACACCC
Organism: Adiantum capillus-veneris; assembly: GCF_014529385.1. Taxonomy (NCBI): domain Eukaryota; kingdom Viridiplantae; phylum Streptophyta; class Polypodiopsida; order Polypodiales; family Pteridaceae; genus Adiantum; species Adiantum capillus-veneris. Next base: position 7,907,054 of record NC_140953.1, on the reverse strand, counting down.
CTAAAGATAGTGTATATTTCAAGATCAAGGAGAAGGGTTTACCAAAACTACCTATCCATCGCTTTAGGGATTGTTATAACAACAATTTTGTTAATATGACATTGAAGGAGATTGAAAAAACCAAATATTGGGGGTGTTCAAATCAAGAAGTGATTATGGGAACTGTACCTGAAACTGAACATAATGTAGGCCCAAATGATAGAGCCTATAATACTATGGTCAATAAAAAAGGAAGCCCAACCAGGGGTAGCCACCTCAATGATGGGAACAAGAGAAGAAATGCAAAAATCACCTTGAATAAGGAAAGAATGGGTGACACTAGGACAAGGAGAGGTCCACATGAGTCACATCTACCAAAAAACTGGTTTGAAGGTTTAATGGGAGAAACGCCGGCTAGTAGAGAGAGGGGGGGCAATGAACATAACCGTAGAGTTAGATCAGCAGATTTTAAAAAATGGGTCAAAAAATACAGCGAATCAGGGGATCTATATGACCACTTAACGAGCTTTAGACAGGTTTTGAGAGCTAAATGAATAACCAACTTCCATGCGCAATTTGAGGGGTTTGGAATGACTTTAGAGGGAAAATGTTTAACGTGGTTTCATACCATACTTCCAGGATCAATAACCAATTTACCGACTTTGGCAATGAGATTTGTTGCTGCTTGCTCGAAAATGGAATCAAGCATAGTACGGTAGCCCAAATCTACAGTTTCAAACAAAAACAAGAGAAACTGTTAGAGATAGTTTGAGTCGGATGAGACAATATATAGACAGATGTCTAGAGTTGGAGATCCCAATCGAGGAAAGACTTGTCTACCTATTTTTGGAGGATTACTAAACAAAGACTTGCATACTATTTTGTATAGCAAAAAACACAAGACATGGAAAGCATGCAGTCTGGACACAATTGACTTGAGTAATAATTGTGAGATCTTCAACGAGGAAAGCATTGCTAAAGATACATAGAGCAAGAGAACTACATCCATTGTGCCAGCACAAGAAGGACCAATTGTTGCAGCTCCTTCCAATGCTATAGAAAACATGCTTAAACGTGTAAGTTTGAGTAGTGCCCAACAGTTCATCAAAAGGAGAACCCACAATTCCAGTCCGAGTAGTGGCTAGGGGAATAAACAAAAAATACAAGTGGATCAGACTCCAAAAAAGAACGACGCAAATGTTACAAACTCAAGAGACAAAAATTACAAAAGGGGGTTGGAGAAAAGATACGGAAGAAGGTAGAGGAAAAGATGCAAATTGTCATAAAATCTAATATCTAACTAACCCAAATGATTTTCTCATATTAAACTGATTATTTATTATGGGAGAATAAATGGGAACAAGAGTTAGAATATAGACATGTGCTTATGGATCTATCTTAGCACGGGACGAAAGTCAATGGGTCCAAATGAGAGATGGTCTGTCAAAGAGAAATGCTAGCTAATGGAGCTTGAAAGACCTTAGGGTTAGCCTTCTTTCAGTAATTTTTCCAAAAACTCCAAAAAAGAACAACACAAATGTTACAAACTCAAGAGACAAAAATTATGAAAGGGGGTTGGAGAAAAGATACGGAAGGAGGCAGCGGAAAAGATGCAAACTGTCATAAAATCCAATATCTAACTAACCCAAATGATTTTCTCATATTAAATTGATCATTTAATGTGGGAGAATAAATGGGAACAAGAGTTAGAATATAGACATGTGCTTATGGATCTATCTTAGCATGGGACTAAAGTCAATGGGTCCAAATGAGAGATGGTATGTGAAAGAGAATTGCTAGCTAATGGAGCTTGAAAGACCTTAGGGTTAGCCTTCATTAAAGACCTCCAAAGGTTAGTGTTAAAAGTCCTTAGACCTGGGACCTTAGGCAAGGTAGGGCTGAGCTTGAGATGGGAAGCCGGCACAAGCTTAAGGTGCTTGTCGTGCTGCTGACTAAGGTGATTGAGGTGCTTGTCATGCTTGATGATTAAAGTTCTTTGCGGTGCTTGTCATGTTTTATGACTAAGGTGCTTGAGGGGCTTCATGACTAAGGTGCTCAAGGGGTGAGGTGTTCCAAAGTCAAAATGATCCCTACAAGAAGGGGGCAAGCCCTAAAGCTAGGGGCATGAGAGAGAACACAAACACACTCACTCAAGGCACGCCCAAGACCTAAGAGACAACAAGGACACATGTCAAGCACCTACACATGTTGCCCTCATGTAGTGCCTAAAGCCTATTGGTTGACCTCTAAAGGGGTCCAATGAGAATTTAGGTTACATAATTAATTGTTTAAGCATTATTAAAGCCCTCTCTCTCAAAGGGGTAAGAAGGACACTTGTCCTAATGCTACCCTTGTTGCTTGAAATGCGAAAGGCATGTGATTGGCCAAGCTTGAGGAGGTCCAATAACTTTCAGGCGGCGCAACCTAGAAGAGGGGGTCGACCCAAGCAAGGAGGGGGTGTGGTTGACCATATACCCTCTCTCATTCTCTCATACAAACTCTCATTATCATAGTGTGTGTGAAAGAACACCATCTCCTTCTCCAATCTTGCGAAGTTGAGAGCCTACACCAACAACTCTTGGCTATGGAATGCAAATCCAACCAAGAGCCGTGCTTCAATGCTATGCTATCCATCTTCTTCATCTCCATTACTATGCTACTATGCTATGATAAGCTCTATTAGTAATTGTATGAGAGGACACTACTTTTTTCTTGTAAGAATACTTCTTCTTCCTCTTCCCTATCCTCATTTCCTGGTAGCTCTCTCCACCTTCAAAGGTGTTTGAGGTCTTGGGACTGAGGCCGGGAATAAGTTAATGCTTTCATTTAGCTAAGTTACAGACATAATTGTTGTGCATGAAGCTCTCTATCTTCATTGCACCATCAAGATCTCAAGGAACACAAAGCTTGTATTGTACCAAGTCTCTCTTTATGGAAGAAACTATAAAACCAAAGCCTTTTGGACGGGGGACCGGCTCCACATAAATCTGGTCCTCAACTATAGTCAAGTTCTCTAATTCTCTCTCTTGCAAAGTATTTTTCATGCCGAGGTAATTAAGTATAACGGTTATGTTGCTACCTCTAATCAAATTCACTCTCTATCTTCTCAAAGTATTCTGATAAAAATGCTCACTACAAATTTCTTAATTCCACTAATCTCAATGTTCATAGTCCATTTCCATTACATTGGTATGAGAGATATTGGTTTCTCTTTTCTTGCTTAAGAAGAGAGGTCCTTATGTTGTCCATGAAAGGTTGGACCTGTTCATTGCAAGAGGGTAAGTGGGATAGGGATCTATCATCCTAGTTGAAAAGGACTTAGTTTGAAGTACACCATTGGGAACTATAGACTTACTAATGGAGTCTCTTTGGCTTAACCATTATTTAGCCACTAGCAAGCTTAGTAGGAACCATAATCAATTGGGCAATGTTAGATCCTCTCCACTAGTCTTTGCAATCAGCACTCTCTAAACCATGGGTGTGGCTACTTGCGAGCTAATTTTCAAAGGTAAAGAAGAGTAGCAACTAAGTTTTTTGAGGGTACGCATACACATAAGTTTAATTAGCATGGCTGATAGTAAGCAAGAGAGTAGAATGAATGTTGACAACATTCATTTCGCACATGAAGGTGCTACTGATGATGCCCCAATGTTTGTGAACTATTTTGTTACTAGGTTGCAACAAGCTATGGGCAACCCTGCCTTGCAAGCCAAAGTTACCAAACAACTTCGTGCTTATGGGATTTCCCTACCTCTCCAAGAAGAGAGAGAGCTTAGGAAGCCTCTTGTTGAGACTTCCAAAAGAAGACTCTCTCTGATAAGAGAAGAGGAGGAATCCAATGAACGAGAAAAAATTTGAATCTCCGAATTCATCTGAAGATGTGTCTCCACGGAGACAGTGGTCTTGACGATCCTCAACTCCTCCCAAGAGGAAAAGATCATCCTATAGTCGCATCACTCTGAAAGGGAAGAGAGAAAACAAAGGAAGAAAAAGGCAAGAAAGAGGTCACCCTCTTCTCCTTCTTCTTCACCTTCCTCCTCTTCTGACAAAAGCAGCAGTTATTCTCCTAGAGAATACAAGAGGAGAGGAAATTTTAAATCCTACCCTGCTTGGAGAAGGTCCCACAAGCTTAAGAAGTTCAAAGAGGGAGGAAAGAGTATCTCTTTTCTCACCTATGATGCCACCTTTGGTGCTACTGACAAAGTATTGGCCTTTATTTAGCAATTTGATACGGCCTTTGGAGACGAGGGATTCATTGAATCCTCCAAGCTACGTCATGTATCTATGCAGTTCAAAAATATTCTTGTCAATGGTGGGCTAGCCTTTGTGGCAACAGCAAAGCTCCAAAGACATGGAAAACTCTACAAGTTTCCATCATGAAGCAATTCCTTGCAAGCGACACCAAAGATAAAGTGCTCACCAAATGGCTGAGTTTGAAGTTAATTTCCAATGAGTCTACCCACAAATATATAGAAAAGTTTTGGGACTTACACCTCAAAGCTACAGTCTTTCAGAAGATAGACTTCGCCGAGCAAAAGCAACAATTTTGTGCGGGATTACCTAAAGAAATGGTTGAGTATCTCAACTCTCAATAGCTCAATTCTATCACCGAAGTAAGCCACCACCACACTATGGCTACATCTCGTATCAATTTCCAATAAACAACTAAAAGGAATGCCAAGCCCATGGAAAATAATGATCAAAATAATTCAAAGGGGAAGAACAATGCTCAAAGTTCTTCCCAAGGCAACTCCAACTACAACAACAACAACAACCAGACCAAGGAGAAAGGAGTATACAAAGGTAAAAACAAACTCTCTCATGAAGAGCTAGAGGCTTTTCGTAAAGATCACAAAGGCTTTAAGTGTGGGGAGCAAGAGCATGGCTATCCATCTTGCCCTAAAAGAAATGCCCGCAATGAGACTCCTAGAGCTTCCACGGTCAAAGATCCAAAAGAGGATGCTCATTGAAAAGGATGGTCCCTTTCATATGCTTGGGGGAAGGTGAGGAAGCATGATGCCTTCATCGTATTTGATCGTGGATCTACTCACAACTTTACATCAACGGATTTGGCCACAAAGCTGGGCATACAAACTTTCAAGATGGGAGATACTGTGACTACCGATGGGGCTTTCAAGGGACATCAAGCCTCCCTTATTCCCTTGATTGAGAAGTTGAGGCTTCATGTGTTCAAAGCTATGTCAACAAAGAAGACTTTTTTATCTCTCCTCTCTAACATGAGGATGATATCCTAGGGGCACAATGGTTTAACTACATGGCTGCCAACATGAAGTTCCTTGAAATGAGAATCTACTTCACCTATATGGAAAGGAGCATGTATATAGATGCTAATGAGTCCGGTCATACTATACCACTTGTAAATTCACGTGCTTTTGATAAGTCAATGAAAAGCTCGGTTTCCTCGTACAAGATTTTTGTCAAAGAGTCTCTACATGATGCCAATGTTTTAACAAAACAAAGTGATAGTAATGAAGAAGACTTGTCTAGTTTTCCAAATAGATTTTAAGATGTATTTACTGATGACATCCTATGGAGCTACCTTCAAAACGAGGGGATGATGACCATAAGATAGAGCTTCTACCTAGGATCTCACCGTCTAATAAACCTCCTTACAGAGTTTCTTAAGCTCAACAAAGGAGATTATGAGGCAAGTGCACGAACTACTAGATAAGGAGATGGTGAGGCCTAGCTCCTTTCCCTTTTCTTCTTCAGTCCTGTTAGTGCAAAAGAAAGATGGCACATACCGCATGTGTGCAGACTATCGAGCACCAAATTGTATCACTAGCAAAAAAAGATATCCCGTACCGCGGGTAGAAGATCTGTTTGATAAGCTACAAGGTTCAACCTACTTCAATAGGAGTAACCTTAAAAGTGGCTATCATCAAATAAGGATAGTGAATGAATATATCGTAAATACCGCGTTCCATACAACGTTTGGTCTTTATGAATATCTTGTCCTCCTATTATCATCTACTCAAAATATTTGGAGGACCATAAGCAACATCTCTAGGTAGTTTTTCAAACTACTATGAGGGAGGATAAACTTTTCATTAACCAAAGAAGAGTGAATTTTTCCTCCAAGAGATTCAATACTTAGATCATATTATCTCTCAAGATGGTATCCGTATGGATCCAACCAAGCTTGAGGTAGTCAAAGGATGGCCTAACCCAAGGTATCTACATGAGCTACAAAAGCTTTATTGGTATGTGTGCATACTATAGACGCTTCATAGCTAAATTCTCCAAATAGCAGGACTGTTAGATGACTCCACCAAGAAAAGTGTTAAGTACATATGGACTGATAAAGAGCAAAGTGCTTTTGAAAAGCTTAAAGAAAAGCTTACTTCTTATCCCGTGCTTACACTACCGGATCTCTCAAACCCATTTGTTGTGGTCCAATGTGATGCTTGTGGAGATTGCCTTGAAGCAATTTTGCTTCAAGAAGGGCATGCCATAGCACATGAGAGTCGAAGATTCAATTTCAATGAGCGAGTATTGGGCATCTACGAGAATTAGCTACTAGCTATCCTACATGCCCTAGACACTTGGAAGCACTATCTCTTGGGGACTCCATTCAGCTTACGAACGGACCACCAAAGTCTCAAGTACTTCATGACTCAAACAAAGCTCTCCGACAAACAAATGAGGTGGAAATTTTTTCTTTCGCAATTCAATTTTCATATTGCACACATTGGTGGCAAGCACAATCAAGGGTAGTTGATGCACTATCACGATGGCCAAGAGCCAATGCGGTGTCCATAGCAACTCACAATGATCTATCTTCTATGATAGATGAGTATGCTACTGACCCCGATTTTAAAGATTTAATTTCAGCCCTTGCCTTGGGGAAGAAAGAAGAACCATCCACCTTGCAGAATAGTTATCTTCTCTATGGCAATAGGCTATGTGTTACTCACTCTCTTCATGACAATGTGATGTATGAATCCCACGATCCTCCCTATGAAGGGAATCGAGGGATTAAACTTACCCTTCACAGAGAAGAGCCATAATTCTATTGGCCTACCATGAAGACGGACATACAAGACTATGTGTCAAAATGTGTGGTGTGCCAAAAGACAAAGTATAATAGAGGGAAGTAGCTTGGATTGTTCCAGCCTTTGCCAATTCCTAATTCACCATCGGAGAGCATATCCATGGATTTAATCTTTGAATTTCCCAAGTCCATCCATGGGAATACAAGAATATGGACAACAGTAGACATATTAAGTAAACAAGCACATTTTATACATGTCAAAAAGGCTATTAAGACACACCAAATGGGAACCCTCTTCATATCCCAAATTTTTAAACACCATGGCTTACCAACATCAATAGTTTCGGATAGAGATCCTTGAATGACCAGTAATTTTTGGAAGGGTCTCTTTGAGAATCTAGGTAGTAGGCTTAATTTCTCTTTGGCCTATCACCCACAAACGGTGTTGAGAAGTTTGCGGTCTTGCCAAGAAAGCACCGAGCTTCTGGCTGTGAGAGTTTGTGAGAGAACTCCAAAAACTATATGAAGAAGTTATACCATAGATTCCATGAAGTGTAGGGTTTGGAAGAAACTGCAATCAAGGAAGCTCCACTCTTTCTCTCTTGCATTCACACACACAAAGAAAGAACACAAAAGAGAATATCAAAACAACACAAAGATGAAAACATCAAGGCTATGGTCGGTTCGTATCATGGGTAATATGAAAGGGTTAATAGATGAGTTAATGGCATTCAATCTTTACCGACCAAACATGCTACGAACTATTCTTTGGAATTGTAATTTTGTGCTTACGATAATACATATGTTTTGTCTAGTGATGGAGATTAATTGTGTATACAAATACTCTTGGTTCATAGCAAGATAACTACACTTATGTCAAAAGAAAAGTTATAGTTTGTAAGGGGTAGTATGATGGAATCCGGTGAAAGAAGTATTTGATTGAGCCTTTTTGGGCCAAAGAGAAACACTATACATTGTTGAAAGTGTATTTTACGGCTAACGCATACATTAATTGTAAAAGATCATATAGAGTGGAAGCGATAGAAACTCACATTGTGTGGATTATTCATCTAGGATATTTCTAGTATGTGCAAAATGTAGATATAAGAGAAGTGAAAAAAGAGAATTTTCCCTCCCAAGCCCTATTCTTGCTTGTAGGCAATAAGGATACTGCAAGGAGAGATGTACCTATAGCAAGGAGAACCTAAAATTTGTAGAGAGAATGACTTTCTAAGAGTGAGAGTGATAGATTTGGTTAAGGAGGGAAATGAAATTAGAGATTTATGTTGGATTAGAGATGAAAACGAAAACAACAAGAAACCAACAAAATATCAAAGTAAAACATATCTTACTTTACAAACTCTTCGGGAGTTATTCACCATTTTTATGGAGAGGGAAGAAGAGGGAAGACTTCAAGCCTTGATTGACGCACCAAGTTCAAGACCTTCTTTGATTAGAATGGATCTTCCAAGGATAGCTTACAAGATTGGCTAGTCTTCCTCTAAGAGCAAGTGTAGGCTTAGGCTTATGTTTATGGCTAAGTACAATTAGGCATCACTCCTTTCACTCCCTCATGAATGATTTTCAAGGAAGAAGAGTTCCCCTTTTATAGGTGAAGGGAACCCCCAAGAGTCACACAAGAAAGAGAAGAGTCACTATGAACATGAATTGTCAATGTTTGAAATGAGTTGTCCCTGCAAGATGTGGATAGATTGGGGTCCACCATTTTGATCATATCTCCTCAATCGTGGCTCCAAATAAAGAAAACAAATAAGGAGCAAAAAATTCAACTCATAAGCTACGACCGCCATTTTATATACTTTTTCCAATTCAGATTGGAACCTTGTGCCAAAAAAATCATCAAAATAGGATACATTTCTGATAGCAAAAGTCTTCTTGTGCCCCTTAGCCTAGACTTTCATTTGATTCCAATGGACACCTCATGCAATATGAAAGCATGACATTGTTCCTTGACAAATTTTTATAAGCATCCTTGTAATAATGCATTAAAATATGTGTATCTTTGAAAATCATGCAAGTTAGTGTCCCACTAGGATTCGATTCCTTTCTAGTAGCTATTAAAAAGAAAAATAAAAAATATACAAAAAATACATAGAATATATATATATATATATTGGAAGTTACCTTAGATATAGGATCTAGTTAGGGTGTGAGATGATAATGAGATAGTAAAAAGAAAGAACCAATGCTTTTTTTCCCAAGTTAAAGAGACGGGGCTATTGACGTTTTTTCCCATAGTATTTTCTAATTGTAAAGTAAGAATATGTTACCTTTGAGATAAATATTAGCATCAGATAGAAAGATGATTATTATTCTTAGATATGCATATGTACATTATGGGAAATATACTTATGTATCTAAAAAGTTGCAAGATAGATCTTGTAGCATTCGTTCCCACTATGTACATGTCACAGGTACTCTTTTCCATTTTTCAAGGCTACAACCCTACCCCATAACTCTCTCCCTAATTTCTGGAGCAACAACTAGCTCAAAGACTTGAATCATCTCTCTTCTGACATGTGATGCAGCTCCATCTCCTTCACATTCTCATGCAAGTACTTGGTTACATCTTTGCAACTAAACTGATCCATTCTGTTGACAGCTGCTTGTATGGATTTGGCTGCTAAAATCTCCTTTCTTTCAATGACATGTTGTTGTTGCATGAACGTTGCAAATTCTTGAAACATTTGCATTGTTTTTGGGTCAAAATGCATACCATGTTGCTCCACATGATCACCCGTGATTACCCACAAACTCTCACCCTGGCAGTTTTGCGTCGGGTTCACAAAAAATATGTCGATAAGTTTGTGGTCTTGCCAAGAAAGCACCGGGCATTTGACTGTGTGATTTTGTGAGAGAACTCCAAAAACTATATGAAGAAGTTATACCATAGATGCCATGAAGTGTAGGGTTTGGAAGGAAGTGCAATCAAGGAAGCCCTACTCTTCTCTCTTGCACTCACACACACAAAGAAAGAACACAAATGAGAACATCAAAACAACACAAAGATGAAAAGATCAAGGCTATGGTCGTATCGTATATGGGTAATATGAAAAGGTTAATAGATGAGTTAATGGCATTCAATCTTTGCCGAACAAACATGCTACAAATTACTCTTTGAAATTGTAGTTTTGTGTTTACCATAATATATATGTTTTGTCTAGTGATTGGGATTAATTGTGTGTACAAATTCTCTTGGTTTATAGCAAGATAACTAGACTTATGTAAAAAGAAAAGTTATAGTCTATAAGGGGTAGTATGATGGGATCGGGTGAAAGAAGTATTTTCATTGAGCCTTTCTAGGCCAAAGAGAAACACTATACGTTGTTGAAAGTGTATTTTACAACTAATCCATACATTAATTGTAATAGATCGTACAGAGTCAAAGCGATAGAAATTCACATCTTGTGCATTATTCATCTAGGATATTTCTAGTATGTGCAAAATGTAGATGTAAGAGAAGTGAAAAAAAAGAGATTTTTCTCTCCTAAGCCCTATTCTTGCCCGTAGGCAATAAGGATACTGCGGAGAGAGATATACCTGCAGTAAGAAGAACTTAGAATTTGTAAAGAGAATAACTTTCTAAGAGTGAGAGAGATAATTTTGGTTAGGGAGGGAGATAAAATTAGAGATATATGTTGGATTAGAGATGAAAAATAAAACAGCAAGAAACCAACAAAATATCAAAGTAAAACATATCTTACTTGACAAACTCTTTGGGAGTTATTCACCATTTTTATGGAGAGAGAAGAAGAGGGAAGACTTCAATCCTTGATTGATGCACTAAGTTCAAGACCTTCTTTGATTAGAATTGATCTTCCAAGGATAGCTTACAAGATTGGCTAGTCTTCCTCTAGGAGCAAGTGTAGGCTTAGGTTTATGTTTATGGCTAAGTACAATTAGGCATGAATCCTCTCACTCCCTCATGAATGATTTTCAAGGAAGAAGAGGTCCCCTTTTATAGGTGAAGGGAACCCCCAATGGTTACACAAGAAAGAGAAGAGCCAGTATGAACATGAATTGACAAAGTTTGAAATGAGTTGTCCCTGCATGATGTGGGCAGAGGCTGGAGTCCACCATTTTGATCATATCACCTTAACTGTGGCCCAAATAAAGAAAAACATTTAGGAGCAAAAATTTCAGTTCATAAGCTACGACCCCTATTTTATATACTTTTTCCAATATAGATTGAAACCTTGTGCAAAAAAATCATCAAAATAGGGTACATTTCTAGCAATAAAAGTCTTCTTGTGGTCCCCTTAGCGTAGATTTCATTTGATTCCAATGGACACCTCATGCAATATGAAAGCATGACATTGCTCCTTGACAAATTTTTGTAAGCATCCTTGCAGTAATGCATTAAAATAGGTGTATCTTTGAAAATCATGCAAACTAGTGTCCCACTAGGATTTGATTCCTTTCTAGTAGCTAATTAAAAAAAAAATAAAAAATATACAAAAAATACTTCCAATATATATATATTGGAAGTTACCCTAGATATAGGATCTAGCTAGGGTGTTAGATAATAATGAGATATTAGAAAGAAAGAACCAATTCCTTTTTTCCCAAGTTAAAGAGACAGAACTATTGACGCTTTTCCAATAGTACTTTCTAATGCTAAAGTAAGAATATGTTACCCTTTTAGATAAATATTAGCATGAGATAGAAAGATGATTATTATTCTTAGGTATGCATATGTATATTATGGCAAATATACTTATGTATCTAAAAAGTTGCAAGATAGATCTTGTAGCATTAGTTCCCACTATGTACGTGTTAGAGCACAACAACGGATGGCCAAAGTGAAATAGCCAACCTTAGGATTCTCGATCTACTTAAGACCTATGTTACCAAAGTAGATCAACATTCACAATGGGAAAAGTACGTACCTTTTGTAGAGTAGTATGCATACAATAACACTATCCATACTACTATGGGGAAGGCACCTTTCAAAAACATCAAAGGAAGACCTAAAATGTAAGAACTAGGAACTGGACTTCTCGGATCCTCCTCCCAACCTCCCTTTATATAGGCGGGCTCCTAGCCCCTTGCCCTAGACGGATCCCCTGTCCACACTACCTACCCGACCCTTGGCCGTAGTCCGTGACTAACCTAGTTCTTAGGGTACAGGACCCTTGTCCTGACATTACTCCCCCCTTGTAGAAGAGTTTTCGTCCTCGAAAACAAAAGTGGGAAACTTCTTCTTAAGAACACTAATGTTCTCCCAAGTGGCACCTTCTTCAGGTCGGTCTTTCCACTTGATTAAGGCTTGTTGTCATACATGATGGCGTGTACGTAACTCGTGATAATCCATAACACGTTCAGGTTCATGCGGTAATGTAGGAGGTTCAATGTAATCGACCAAAACCTGTTGATCGACGACGTTGTCGTCCCCATGTAATCGCTTGCGTAAACGGCTTACATGAAATACCGGATGAATGCGAGAGTGTGATGGTAGTACTAGTTTGTAGACCCAATCACCAACTCGCTTGAGTATTTTGAAAGGCCCACAATATCGGGGAGATAATTTAGGTGTCGGTCTAGTTTTCAGACTTTCTGAATGTTTTGGCACACATAAAAATACTTTATCCCCTTCTTCGAAGGTAACTTACCGACGTTTCTCATCAGCGTATTTCTTATACCGATCTTGTGCTTGTCGGACGTTCTGACGAGCAAGTTTCAGCATATCCATGTGGTCTTGGAGAAAATCCTTAACCTGTTGGAGTTTTTCGGTTGCCAACCCCACCGTAACTGGTGACCTAGGTTGGAACCCGTACATGAGCATGAAAAGACTGAAGCCTGTTGTAACATGCTTAGAACTGTTGTAGACAAACTCTAGAATAGGTAAGTATTCTTCCCAGTCTGTCTATTTTTTGCTGACGTATGCTCTTAGCATAATCTCTAGCACCAGGTTAACCTGTTCCGTTTGACCATCTGTTTCTGGATGGTGATTTGTACTGAGGTTGAGTTGTGTACCCAATCGTTTAAATACCGCTCTCCAAAAGTGGCTGTTAAACTTTGGGTCACGGTCACTAACAATATTACTTGGCAACCCATACAATTTGTATAGATTGTCCACAAATAATCTTGCTAGTTTCAGTGTCTTAATCATTGATTTGGTCGGAATAAACTTACAGAGTTTAGTCAACCTGTCTACGACCACCCATACTGAGTCATGACCTCGTATAGTGGTTGGTAAACCTACTATAAAATCCATGGAGATACTTTCCCATTTTCCATTGGGAATTTCCATAGGATGTAAGAGTCCTCCTGCTTTCAGGTGCTCTGCTTTGTTAACTTGACATTTTTGGCAATGCAAGACATAAGCTTGAACAAAGCCATGTAGACCTGGCCAGTAAAACTGTCGTCTTACGAGAGAATAAGTTTTTCTAATCCCCGGGTGCCCTGCACTTGGACTATCATGACATTCATAAAGAATTTGGCGCCGAATGTCTGTGTCCGTCGATACACAAACTCTCCCCTTGTGGAGTAGGTACCCATTGTCGATGGTGAAATGCTTCCATCGTTGTTCATCACTTGATAAAGGAGAACTAGGTGTGGAGGTTAACTGCGCACTATACCTGCATTGGAGTGAGAAGGATCCCTCTTTTGAACATGACTCCACACTTTGGAATATGTTTCATCTTGCTCATATTTGCCCTTGAGAGACTCTAAAAATTCACTACGAAGTTTCGTGAACAATAGCGAATTGATCTCTGGCGCTCGACTGAGAGCATCTGCCACTATATTGTATCGGCCGTTGTGATACCTAAACTTGGCGTCATATTCCTGAAGGATCTCGGCCCACCTGGCTTTTCGACCCTTTAAATGTGTTTGTTGTGTAAACCATTTGATGCTTTCATGGTCAAACACAATCTCGAACTGAGCACCGTACAAATAGTAACACCATGTCTTTAAGGCAGACACTATTGCATAGCGTTCGCGTTCGTAAGGAGAATAATTCTACTGAGCTGCATCCAGCTTCTTACTTTCAAATGCAATTGGTCGTCCGTCTTGTAACAGAACTGCCCCAATAGCACGGTCACTGGCATCCGTTTCCAACAGAATGGTTTCAAAGGATCGACAATAGCCAGTATAGGAGTTGTAGCTAATGCGTCTTTGAGTGTTTCAAAACTCTGCTATTGAGCGGAACCCCACTGAAAAGCCTTACCTTTGCCTTTTAGTTGGTCCGTCATAGGTACAACAAGGTGAGCATAGTTTTTAACGAACCTTCGGTAAAAACCTGCGAAGCCTAAAAAGATCTGTAATTCTTCCAGATTTTTAGGAGGTGGCCATTTTCGGATGGTATCCACTTTGGATTGATCCATGTATAGTCCATTAGCTGAAATGACATGCCCTAAATAATGAATTTCTTCCTTGAGAAAATCACATTTAGATTCCTGGGCATATAACTGGTTTGCACGTAACAACTCAAACACCTGCCTGAGATGTTGCAAGTGCTCTACTTCAGAAGCACTATAAACTAGAATGTCATCGAGGAACACAATGACAAATTTGCCCAAATATGGTTTCAAGACACTATCCATAAGTGTCATGAATGTCGCGGGCGCATTGGTTAACCCAAAGGGCATCACCAAAAACTCGTAATGTCCAAACCGTGTTCGGAATGCAGTCTTAGGTATATCAGCAAGCCGAATACGGACTTGGTGATATCCTGACCGCAAGTCAATTTTTGAAAAAAAACGTTTATGAGTTAGCTTATCAAATAACTCATCGACCCTTGGCAATGGGTATTTGTTCTTAACTGTAACCGAATTTAAGCCCCGGTAGTCTACACACATGCGCATACTGTCGTCCTTTTTCTTCACCAAGAGTATAGGCGAAGTCCATGGTGAAGAACTGGGTTGTATAAATCCTCTGCTAAGGTAGTCAGCAAGCTGACGTTCCACCTCAGCAGCCTCTGAGTAACTCATACGGTAAGGTGGTTTACTAATAGGTTTACAGCCTGCAGCCACGTCAATGCCATGTTGCACTAAGCGTGTCGGTGGTAAACCTGATGGCAAATCATTAGGAAAAACATCTTTAAATTCTTTTAACAAATTTTGTAACTAATTAGCAACGTTTGCTTGTATAGAATTAGAAATTGGTGGAATAAAAGAGAGAGAAGCATGCGGCATTGAGGAATGTTCAACAGACTCAATGTTAGAAAGAAAATGAGACAGTGAGTAACACAAGAAAACCTGTTCTATTTTATTATCAGAAACGAGCTGCATCAGCTCAGCGGTACAAATAAGTGGTGATGATGGTATATCCTTTTCTCCTAACAACAACACATGTGTGCCATGGGAATCGAACATCAAACTGTTGTGCTCATAGCTACGCTTCAGCGATGGTCCTAGGCTATGCAACCACGCCCTACCAAGAACCACATCAGCCATTTCCATGTTCATGACTTGAAAATCCAAACAAGTAGAGTACCCTTGTACTTCCAATGGAACAGCTCGGCACTAAGTATCCCATACTTCACTGTCATGTCCATTCATCATTGCTACCTTCTAGCGGTGGGTACTCGGAGTTTGAGGCAGTTTGAGCTTTTTCACCAATCCATAATTGATGAAATTGTGCGTAGCATCGTCATCTACCAAGATGCGCACCTTGTGCCCTTGCAGATATCCATGCATACGTACTAACTCATGTGGTCCAAAGGTCTGTTGCCACATGGAAGCTATGAGATAGCATTCATGCATCACCTCAGTGTGTGTTACTTCCACTGTGGAGAACTTGGAGGAAGACTCGAGAGGCAGTAGTTGCACCGTGTGCACTGCTTTCTCTGTCCCCTGGGCAACAGATTTCCCCTTGGGACAATCCTTTTTGCCATGGCCTCTTCCTAAGCATTGAAAACATAGCTTCTCTTTCTTGGCCTTATCAAAATCCTCAGGGGAGAGAGGACCCCTGGACCCCTTGGGTTTTTTAGATGCATCTGAATTTGCAACTATAAATTTTCTTTTATTGTGCCCGTACTGAGTGCGTGTTTTACTATGTGTACTAGCAAGCACGTGACTGTTATGTGTTTTCTTATCATCAGGTTCATCATGAATATGTGCTTTCACTATGGTTTCCTCAAGTGTTTTAGGGTCCTGAGATTTGACGTACTTCTTAAGTTCTGGAGTCAGCCCTCGTATGAACCCTCATACTTGTTGAAAGGTATCCAATCCTTCCAACTTGAGGATGACGTCTCTATAGTGAGAGATATATTCAAGGAGGGACGGAAATTGGCGCATGGAGCACGTGTCCCAAGCGGTCCAATTCCGGTCGGCCTCGTTTGTAGGCAAAAATTCCTTGCTAAATATTGATTCAAAGGCTTTCCAACTCTGTGGTATGATGTTCTTCTCCTTGAGACACATCCACCATTTGTAGGCCTTGCCTTCTCATTTGCAGAGCTCTTACTGCATCCGAAGTTCGCCGTAAGGCGTGAATTCCATCCCATTTACTGAGAAAGATGTTCACTGCATCCTTATTGCGGTCCCGGTCTTCGCCTTTGAAAACTGGTGGTTTGAAATTCTTCAATAAATCATCGAACTCTTTGGTAGTGAGAGTATGCAGTGTTTCATTAATTGGGCCTTGCCCTTGTGTTCCAATGTGCTCATGCATGTGGGTGTCAGCCGGACTCTTAGTCTGATGTTGCATCAATTGAATGACTAAAGTGGAATGTTTAGTAACCTTTTTATTTAAAGCCTTAAAGTTTTCATCCATGACTGACATGCGTGTCTGAAGTGCACAAAATTCCTGAATATCGAGCAATGTGTAAGTATCTTCTCCTGCCGTAGCATCGCGGGTACTCTCCTTGAGAGTATCCGGCCGCGAGCCGTCTTTGGCAAGATCGGGAGTACTTTGCTCAAAATTGAATGTCATGTTGATATCCGAATCCATGGCTACATCGTGCAGTGTAAGAAGTACTCAAAAAAAATACCGGATGTTGGTAGCACTTGCAAAGCATAGCTAACTCCACATCGTAGCAGCGAATCGTCGTAGCACATAATCGAACTCCGCCTCGTATATGGTTGAAGCGTTATCTTTGAGCCGAAGCGTAATTGAAAGTGAACTCTGCACCGTATATGGTTGAAGCTTTACCGTGTATGGTCGACTCATATGTTGCTTTGAATGACTCTTGAAGTCATCGCCTTGAACGACTCTTGAAGTCGCTGCTAAAAAAAACAGTAGGTGTTGTAATTTCTGCAGTCCGCCGACCTTGGGAAAGTCGTAGTGAATTTCTCTTGCTCGAACTGCTCGGCTTGCTTCACCGGAGGCTTGCCAGCACATGGACAAAGGGCCTTACCAATGTGAAAGTATTGTGGTTTTTTGAAGCCCAAGCTGCAGGTAGTGGGCCGAAGCCTGGCGGGCCAAAGCCTACGCGCTTGATGAGGATGATGGCGGGGCTCGCCCCTGCTGGCTATGGCCGAAAAGAGATTCACCACAGTTCTACTGCTCCATGGCGCCCCCTCCAAGCCCGGAAGCTCCGAGTTTCATGCACCATAGCCTCGCGTCCAAAACAAGAAGGTCTGCCCGATTTGGCAACAAGTAGACCGGCTAAAAACGGAAAAGGGCCCAAAAAAGCAACAGTTCTCACCAAAGGAGCCTACTTTTAGGGGCCTAAAGAGACCACGCCTAGAGAGAGAGTGGAAGAGACTCCTAGGCTCTGATACCAGTGTAAGAACTAGGAACTATACTTCTCGGATCCTCCTCCCAACCTCCCTTTATATAGGCGGGCTCCTAGCCCCTTGCCCTAGACGAATCCCCTGTCCACACTACCTAGCCCGACTCTTGGCCGTAGTCCGTGACTAACCTAGTTCTTAGGGTACAGGATCCTTGTCCTGACATAAAATTCCCTTGCTATTTAAGGTACATGGGAGGATCTTTGACGCCGATGAATATGACTGAGACCTACAAGAATCTATCCAAAAGATTAAGGAGGCTTCTACTAACAAGCACAAATGGGCCTTAGCTTTCAAGGAAAATGATTGGGTCCTACTTAAATTTCCCAAGGCTTGATTGAGGCAGACTACAAGCAAAAATCCTACGAACCACCAAAAGTATTATGCTAAACTAGCAAAAAGATACTATAGACCTTTTCAAATCCTAAAACCAATCAATGAGATGTCTTATCAACTCAAGTTTCCCAAACATTGGTGGCTCATTCACAATGCTTTCATGTGAGTGTACTTAAGCCATGCAAAGGAGAGCCACAACAAGAACCAATCATTGAGGACCCGCCCGAGATTGAAGATCAAGAAGAGGTTCTTCAGCTTGAGTCAATTTTTTGACACAAAGACAAGGCACTAAGACATGGTAAGATTATTCGACAGTATCTAATTAAGTTAAAAAATTATCCTTATGAAGATGCTAGATGGATGTAAGGAACACAGCTTAAGGAAAGTATAAATCTTTTCAATGCTTACAATGCTACATTAGAGTAAGAAAATGTAAATGTTTTTTTTTAAATGATCAATGTTTTTGTTTATAAGACTATTTCTCTTCTTATTGTGCATAAATTTAAGTAGTATGCATGCTTAGAATCATGTTTGTGATGACGATGTCTCTCAAACACCAAGTAGCATTTGTCCCTCTACTTTGGGAGAATGAAATGGACTCTAGAGCAGACATGCTTGCGGTAGGTAAGTCTCTCAAGTACCAAATGGATTAGTCATCCATTCTAGAATGATGTCGTAGGGTAAAAGGGATCCTCTATCCACTAAGAAACATAGGCTAGTGACTAAGGCTTCATCTCATCTACCTCATAGTCGAGGACGACTATGATTTAAAAGAGAGGTAGTGTCATAAAATATAATATCTAACTAATCCAAATAATTTAATCATATTAAACTCATCATTTAATATGGAAGAATAAACGGGAACAAGAGTTACAATATCGACATGTGCTTATGGATATATCTCAGCACGGGACCAAAGTCAATGGGTCTAAATGAGAGATGGTATGTCACAGAGCAATGCTACCTAATGGAGCTTGAAAGACCTTAAGGTTAGCTTCATTTAAGACCTCAAAAGGTTGGTGTTAAAAGTCCTTAAACCTAGGACCTTAGGCAAGCTAGGGCTGAGCTTGAGGTGGTTTAAGCACCTACACATGTTTCCCTCATGTAGTGCCTAAAGCCTATTGATTGACCTCTAAAGCGGTCCAATGAGAATTTTTTTTATTTTTTATTTTTAAAAGCATGATTCAAGCCCTCTCTCTCAAAGGGGTAAGAAGCACACTTGTCCTAATGCTACCCTTGTTGCTTGAAATGCAAAAGGCATGTGATTAGCCAGGCTTGAGGAGGTCCAATCACTTTCAGGTGGCGTGACCTAGAAGAGGGGGTCAACCCAAGCAAGGAGGGGGTGTGCTTGACCATATACCCTCTCTCATTATCTCACACACACTCTCATTCTCATAGTTTGTTGTGCAACAACACCATCTCCTTCTCCAAGCTTGAGAAGTTGAGAGCCTACACCAACAACTCTTGGCTATGGAATGAAAATCCAACCAAGAGCCATGCTTCCATGCTATGCTAGCCATCTTCTTCATCTCCATTACTATGCTACTATGCTATGCTAAGCTCTATTAGTAATGGTATGAGAGGACACTACTTCTTTCTTGTAAGAATACTCATTCTTCCTCTTCCCTACCCTCATCCTCTCCTAGCTCTCCAACTTCAAAGGTGTTTGAGGTCTTGGGAGTGAGGCTAGGGACAAGTTAATGCTTTCATTTAGCTAAGTTACATACATAATTGTTGTGCATGAATCTCTCTATATTCATTGCACCATCAACGTCTCAAGGAACAAAAATCTTGTATTGTACCAAGTCTCTCTTTATGAGAGAAACTATAAAACCAAAGCCTTTTGGAAGGGGGACCGGCTCCACATAAATCCGGTCCTCAACTATTGTCAAGTTCTCTAATTCTCTCTCTTGCAAAGTATTATTCATGCCGAGCTAATTAAGTATAATGGTTATGTTGCTACCTTTAATCAAGTTCACCCTCTATTTTCTCAAAGTATTCTCATAAAAATGCTCACTACGATTTTCTTAATTACCCTGCCTTGCTAGCAAAAGTTACCCAACAACTTTGTGCTTATGGGATTTTCCTACCTCTCAAAGAAGAGAGGGAGCTTAGGAAGCCTCTTGTTGAGACTTCCAAAAGAAGACTCTCTCCGATAAGAGAAGGGGAGGAATTTCCAATGAACGAGAAAGAAGTGAATCTCCGAATTCATATGAAGATGTGGCTCCACGAAGATAGCAGTCTCGACAATCCCCAACTCCTCCGAAGAGGAAAAGATCATCCTATAGTCCTTATCCTTGTCACTTCGAAAGGGAAAAGAGGAAACAAAAAAAGAAACAGGCAAGAAAGAGGTCACTCTCTTCTCCGTCTTCTTCACCTTCCTCCTCTTTCGAACAAAAGCAGCAGTTATTCTCCTAGAGAATACAAGAGGAGAGGAAATTGTCTCCTACCCTATTTGGAGAAGGTGCCACAAGCTTAATAAGCTCAAAGAGGGAGGAAAGAGTGTCTCTTTTCTCACCTATGATGGCACATTTGGTGCTACTGACAAAGTATTGGCCTTCAACCATCAATTTGATGCGGCCTTTCGAGACGAGGGATTCATTGAATCCTCCAAGCTACGTCATGTAGCTATGAACTTTCAAAAATCTGCTCGTCAATGGTGGGCTAGCCTTCATGGCAACAATGAAGCTCCAAAGACGTGGAAAACTCTACGAGTTCCATCATGAAGCAATTCCTTGCAAGCGACTCCAAAGATAAAGTGCTCACCAAATGGTGGAGTTTGAAGTCAAGCAAAAGCAACAATTTTATGTGGGATTACCTAAATAAATGGCTTAGTATGGCAACTCTCAATAACTTGGTTCTATCACCGAAGTCAGTCCACCACACTATGGTTGCATCTCATATGAATTTCCAACAAACGGCTAAAAGGAATGCCAAGCCCATGGAAAATAAAGATCAAAATAATTGAAAGGGGAAGAATAATGCTCAAAGTTCTTCCCAAGGAAAGTCCAACAACAACAACAAGGAGAAAGGAGTTTACAAATGCAAAAACAACTTCTCTGCTGAAGAGCTAAAGGCTTTTCGTAAAGATCACAAATGCTTTGTGGGGAGCAAGGGCGCCCCAAAAGAAATGCCCGCAATGAGACTCCTAGAGCTTCCATGGTCAAAGCTCCAAAAGAGGATGCTCATTGCAAAGGATGGTCCCTTTCATATGCTTGGGGGAAGGTGAGGAAGGAAGATGCCTTCATCCTATTTGATCGTGGATCTACTCACAACTTTACATCAACGGATTTGGCCACAACTGGGCATACAAGATTTCGAGATGGGAAATATTGTAACTTCCGATGGGTTTTTCAAGGGACATCAAGCCTCCCTTACTCCATTTATTGAGAAGTTGAGGCTTCATGTGCAAAGCTATGTTGACAAAGAAGACTTTTTTATATCTCCTCTCCAACATGAGGATGATATCCTAGGGGCTCTCATAATAACTAATATTCTAAATGATTTTCCCATGTTAAACTGATCATTTAATATGGGGATGTTCCAGGGGAGAAAAAGCTAGAATATTGGTTAAGCTAGCAGACCGGCCACAGTAGGCCGGCCATAGTAGGGATCCACAAGAGGGAAAATAGGGATCCAAAGCGGGGGGGCATCTGCAAAAGAGAAATGCGGAAACAATGGGCTTTAAAGACCCTGAGGTTCAGCCCATTAAGACTTCCAAAATGCTAAGGTTCCAAAATTCAAAGGTTGTGTCCAAAGGTCAAAGCGTAGGAAAATTGGACGCTTTGTGTGTGTACAAAAAGTCTTCAATGACTCCTACATAGGAGGGGGCGAGCCCTAGAAGTAGGGGATGAGAGAGAAACACACACCCACACTCACAAGCTTCCTTTACACGAAGGGAATGAGGGACACATGTCAGCTCCCTAGCCCAGATACCCACAAGGTGTACTCAATTCCTATTGGATGGCCATGGAGGTGGACCAATGAGAATTACGCTAGGTAAATCTAGCTTAATTAATTTAAAAACACTTAATAAAAGAACCAATAAGAATTAAGCTCTCTAGAAGACTATTGGACAGTCTCCCAAGGGGTCCAATGAGCATTCAGCAGCCCAATGGCTTGCCTGATTCCTATTGGCCAGGAGACAAAGGGATCCAATGAGAATTTAGTTGCATTTATTAATTACCTAAAGCTCTCACAAAAGGGGAAAGGGGGACACATGTCAGAAGGCTATCACTTATGCTGCTTAAATGTCATTGGCTAAGCTGGGAGAGGTCCAATGGGGTGTCAGCATGAGTAAAATGCAAGAGGGGCCGACCAAGAGAGAGCGGGGGCTGAATTTGTCAAGTCATTATAACACACACACTCACACAATCTCATGTGTGGAGCAAGAAGACTCTCTCTTGCCTTCTCAAGCTTTAATGGAAAGCTTATCACATACTCCAAGCTTGTGAGAAGGGAGGCCTACACCAACAACTCTTGGCTTTGTGATGCAAATCCAACCAAGAGCCAAGCTTCAATGCATGCTAATCTCCTCTACCATGCTAATTATTAAGCTATGCTATGCTAATATAAGTGATTATGTGAGGAAATGTACATCTTTCTCGTAAGACTACTCCTTCTTCCTCTCAATCTACTCTCATACCCCGCTAGCTCTCACCATCTTTGAAGGTGTGTGAGGTCTTGGGTCTAAGACCGTGAGGGAATTGATGTTGTGTTTTATAAGTGTTTTGCTTAGTGCTTGAAGCTTCCATCTTCATTGCACTAGCTAGTATTGAAGGAACACAAAGAATTGTATCGTAAAATGTCTCTCTTGATGGGAGAAACCTATAATACAAAGTCTTTTGGAGGGGTGTAAGGTCTCTGACCCCGATCAAAAGAGCACCATTGTACCTTGAAATGAAAATAATGGAATAAGTTACTATTTTTAGAAGTTTTCAAAATTCTGTCATTGCCATGACGTTTAGAATGTTTTAAAGCTTCGAAATGTGAATTAAAATAATTTTTGTAAAAAATTTCCAAAAATAGTAAGTTTTTGGTCACCCGACCCGTCCAGTTTTGATCGTCTCGAAAAACTACACCCGTTCCCCGAATTTGAAAAAAATGCAATTTCGGACCCCGAGGGCTGCTAAATATGGCAGGTACTCGGGCCAGTACGTCATAGTTAGAGCTTCGTATAGCAATTTTCGGCATCGAAATCCGACTCGTATGACCCGTTTTAGCCTAGAACCAATTTTCCTAAAAATTGTCCGGGGAGGTACCGGGGGCCCGGACTGTGTGGGAACAGGTTCCAGGCCACTCCAGACCAGCTTTAGCAGCTAGGGGGCGCCCTCTTGCCTTGTGGGAGTCCTGGGAAAGCTGCCAAGCCAGTAACTAAGTCTCAGAGTCAGTTAAACTAGCCAACCTGACACTTGGTGAGTAGGGAACTAGACTTGCCATGCTTAACTGGGGAAGCTCCCATATGCATTTAGCAACCCAGGTCGATTTTCAGCCTGTAGGGGCCTATTTAAAGACCTGCACACACACACACTTATGCTCATACACACACACAGTGCATACACACACACCTACACACATTGGGAAGGTGCTACCGGTTCACACACCTTTTGAAGGAGAAGCAAGGAGGAAGGTGCTGCCGAATTCTCATCTCAAGAAGCTCGATTAGATCAGAAAATCGAGAAGATTATCAGCCCTTAATCACGGTAACCACATTTTAATTAATGCTATCTGTAAATTTCTTTCTCTACCATCTAAATTTCTCGTCTATTATGCTTATTCCTAGTCGTAATTCTCTATAATTACTCTCTAAATTCTCCTTAACCATATTCTATTATGTAATCATCATCCCATAGCTGAATTATCAGCCATTCATCACTCTTAATTAATGATTAGTGCACGATTATTAGAATTTTCTCTCTCTAGGTAGCATAGAAATTAATCGGTAAGCTAGTAATTGTGTAGATTGATGAGAATCCCTCTTTCTATCACGCATTAATATTGTAGTTGATTTAGATTCATCTCTGTTATGCATTAAGGTAAGATTAATCTGTCATTAAGTCTCTAAGAGGTGGTCTTTCTCACACCTATGCATGCGGTGATTCTGCACCCTCTAATTGCTAGGAAAGAGATTAATCGTGCTTAATTCATCTCTGTGGTAATTCCATTAGTGAAATCCTATTATTCTTAATCATGTAAGCCGAGTAATTATCTTTAGAGCTGGTTCCCATAGGATTATGTGCCATCCATAATGATTGTTATATGGAAAAATCTAAACCTGTCATGTAGCAGGCATTGTTTGATGTTGCTAATCTATCATTTGGCTTGTTATGACGCTTGCGGACAATAGCTCTTTTCTCCAAGTTAATTATTTAAAGTAGTGAGTTTAAAATGGCCCCGGTTAAGAGGACTCGCTTTGGTGGAGCCCACGACCACGAGGCAGGAACGAGCAAGGTGAACGGGAAGGGAAAAGCTCCCATGGAGGAACAAATACCGGCCATCTCACGGGCCATCGACGAAGAAATGGAAGAGGTAGATCATAATTTCATTCAAGTTGTTTAATTTAACATTGCACACGTTTAGTTAGGAATGAAAATATCCCCAAACATGTTGGAGAAATCCGACGGAAACCTCGGCATTGAATTCATTGTACATTAAGTTCTAAAGTAGGAAGGAAATGATTGATGGGTATGCTGGTTGCAATTAGGAAAGAATGTCTGCTAGGGAAAATTTAGCTCGAATGTTCATTTTATTTCCAATGCTGAATCAGTCCTGACCCCCCTACTGATCACAGGGGGCAGAGTTCCTCGTTAAGGGCTCTTGAATCCACAAATTGCTTTTTATGCGGTGGATACCCACGACTTGCTTTCTATGCGGTGGGAACCCGCGTCTTGCTTTCTATGCGGTGGGAGTGTCCATGACGTGCTTTCTTTGCGGTGGACATACCTAGTTGTATGGGCAGCTAGGAGACAACGGGAGGAGTGAACTCTCGCTGGAGGGGGGATGTTGTACCTCCAGAACATTGGAACTTTTATGAATAAATTTAAGTAGACTTTTTACTAGAATTCTGTCTTGGTGCTGTTTGCAATACTGGTTGAAGGGTTGTCTTAACGAACAATGTAATTCGGAGTTAAACAAGGAATATCTATGTTGAACAACCTTTGTGGTAGTAATTAGGTCACACAAGGAAGTGTGAGTGTGGGGGTGTAAAGTGGGGGCTTGGCTCGGGTTGCCAATGCCTACGAGATGGGTGGTCCCAATTGGTCGGGAACTCTCTGTCCCCATTATGCTTATTTCGATATTAGTAATACTCATTGCCCCTAGAGTGGTGAAATCTCGAGGGTACGTGCCTCTGAAACATGGAAAAAAAGGCGCTCGGGGTTTATCTCTTCTTGGAAGGTGGGTCTTAGGATCGCTAGATAGTTTAAGTACGCTTCCCCTGCGAGGTGGAGCTAGATCTCCTTACTAGTAGGCTCGAACTCGACTCACCTGTGATCAGAGATCGTCCGCTAGTCGAACCCTGAACCATTTTTTTTGCTTCCACAATAGATCTAGTGGCCACTAGGTTCACCATCAGATCCGCCGTCCTGATATGGCGGGGTGGGGACCTCACACTTTGTATAAGAGCCTAGGTTAGGTTGGGAAATAAAGTCGTACTGTTTGAATATTTAAATAAGGAGCTGAAAGTATATAGGTAGTTGATCCGAATTCCTTGCATTGGTGTTGCAGGAAGACCCCGTGCTCGAATATCGTAAGTTCCAAGTGTTTGAGCTTATTTATGAGCAAGCTCGAAGATCCCCAGTTTACTAGTTCAGGCGAGATGTCATGAAGATACTGTTGAAGGCTTATACGCCACACTCCACTCGCATTGATAGAGGATGGGAACTTGATTGGACATTTCCAGGAGGGGTTTACTACATCAACACTCAGAAGCTAGGATGTCTGGCTACCGACTTGAAGAAGATACGTTGGGGAGAAGAGTTGAGAGTAATAGAGATATTCTACTTGGTGCCTACACGATTGGACCAGACTGTTTCAAACAAATCCAATCAAACCATCAACGACTGGCTCTTGGAGAAGGTCACCAATGTGATCCCAGCGAACTGAGTCAAAACCTTTGGATTACTGAAAGCAGAACTCCGGCTTGATATCTTAGTTTATTATCCACTCAAGAATGAGTATAGAAACTATTACACGAATGAAGTAGTGCATCATGTGAATACCATCTCCTAGGCGTATGTTATACGCAATCCATAAAGGCATGTAATAAGTTGATCATCAGTCATCCTAAACCTTGAGGGGTTTTGATTGTAATAAATTTTTATCGATAAAGTGCTTTTTGTCTCTGAATCTTGTCTCTTGATAAAGTGGAAGTTTGAAATTTTATTAGAGTCTCGTGTCTATTTTGAAATCCAAGTAATGGTATCAAGAATTTCGTATAACCCTTGTAGGCACCGCCTGTTGCTCTGTACTCGACAGCGCAAGAGAAGAAGCTTCTCCTTAAGCAAGCCCAACCTCCGATCTTTAAGGGCGAGGGGGCAAGTGTGGAAAGAGATGCAGAAGTGTGGATGGAAGCCATGGACGACTATTTTGAAGCTACAGGAACCCAACCCGTAAATCAGACCATGCTTGCGATGTTCCGCTTGACTGGCGATGCCAAGATATGGTGGAAGCAACATTGTAGGGATATGGATATTAAGGGATCTTCCCAGTCCTGAGAAGACATCAAAGCTGCAATAATGGGACATTATTTACCACCTGCCTATAGAACCTTGAGGATGAATGAATTCTTTTCACTTGGGCAGCTGAATTCATCTGTCGCAGAATACTATGCAAAGTTTGACACTCTTCGGAGATATGCTCCTAAGATGACCTTGGAACAACAGGTGGCAAGGTTGTGCCAAGGACTAATCGATCCCCTGAATACTCGGTTGGAAGCTCTCAGGCCGACGACGCTACAGGATGCCTTGTTAAGGGCCAAACCTCTAGCTCTCGAGGTACAAAAGGCTAATCAGAACAGGAGGAATCATTGGGCAAAGAGGGCAAGGATCACTGCTTGGGATAACAGACCAGCCAACCAAGCATATAACCAGCGCCCTATTGTGGCTACCACCACAACCATGGAGTTCCCTGATGTCCGATGCTATGGGTGCGGCGAGCATGGACATTACAGATCCAATTGCCCCAGGAACATTCAGACAACCAATGCCAATGCCATACCCTTGAATACCCATGGGCATGGCCAAGCTAATGGAAGAGGAGGACGTGGAAGGATGAACAGAGGGCGAGGGCGTGGAGCTACCGCCAGAGTAAATGCCGTAGTGGTACAACCAACTGTGGGTGATGAAGCAGTGGAGAGAGCAACCCTACATGCTGCAATCGACAATCCCAATGGTTGCGAGCAATACGCAGTCATTCATACGCCAGGATCTCTCAGAGGTGAACAAGTTAACTTCCTTATAGATTGTGGTAGTACTCTTTCATTTCTTTCACCTAGATGCATGAGGAAGCTAAAGCTAGATAAGTATCCAACAAGCAAGCTAGTTGTAGAGTTAGCAAACGGCAAGGAAGTAGTATCTCAACATTCTGCAAGAAAAATCGATTTTGATTTAGGGGGACACCCTACTTCTGCCCAATTTCGAACCCTACCCTTAGGATTCTTTGATGGGATACTAGGGATGGACTGGCTAAAGCAAAATAGGGCCCACATACATTGTGCACAAGGAAATTTTACCTTTATAGATAACTTGGGTAATGAAGCCTTAATCCAGGGGGAAAATGGGAGACCTAAGGCTACTCTAGTTAAGGCCAGCAGACTTTTGAAGGGACTAACGAAGGGTCAGCAAATTTATGCAGTAAAACTCAACAAGGTGGACCAATCGGATACCTCATTTCGACCAAACTGGTTAAGAGAGTATGATGATGTATTCCCTGAAGACCTTACGAATCTTCCGCCGCACAGAGAGGTAGATCATGAGATCGAGACTATCCCTGGATGTGAACCTATCTCAAAAAGACCTTATAAAATGTCACTTCCAGAGGCTATCGAACTCAAGGAACAACTTTAGCAACTCATTGAGCAAGGATTCATTCGACCCAGTACTTCTCCTTGGGGTGCTCCAGTTCTTTTTCAGAAAAAGAAGGATGGGACCTTAAGGCTATGCATAGACTACCGGGGACTAAACCAGGTAACTGTCAAGAACAAGTACCCAATTCCAAGGATTGACGAACTTTTGGACAGACTCCACGGAGCCAAAATATTTACAAAGATATATCTAAGGTCAGGATATTACCAAATCAGGATCAAGGAATCGGATATTCCAAAGACGACTTTCAATACTAGGTATGGGCACTACGAGTTCACAGTAATGTCTTTTGGTCTAACAAATGCTCCTGCAAGCTTCAATCGACTTATGCAGGATATTTTCAGACCTTACCTGGATGATTTTGTCTTGGTTTTCTTTGATGACATTCTGATCTACTCTAAGAACGAGGCAGATCACAAAGAACATGTTCGCAAAGCACTTGATCTTCTTCGAAAACACCAACTTTACGCTAAAGAGAGCAAGTGCACTTTTTGCTCACCAAAAGTCAACTATCTTGGATTTGTCATATCGGCTGAGGGGATTTCAGTGGACCCAGACAAGGTCAAGGACATCGTTGATTGGCCTCAACCATCCACCGTCAGCGAAGTAAGAGGATTTCTTGGAATAACGGGATGGTACAGGATTTTTGTAAAGGATTATGCTCGTATTGCTGCACCTTTGATGGAACTCCTGAAGAAAGGAATGAGGATCGAATGGAAGACCGAGCACGAGTCTAGCTTTGCTAAGCTAAAAGAGTTCTTGGTCTCGGCTCCTATTTTAAAGCTTCCAGATTTCAGCAAGGAATTTGAAGTAGCGACCGACGCTAGCAAATTTGCTCTAGGCGGAGTTCTTACTCAAGAAGGAAGACCAGTGGCGTATACTTCGCGAAAGCTGAGAGATCATGAGAAGAATTATCCTACTCATGATTTGGAACTTTTAGCAGTTATTCATGCGTTGAAGTTATGGAGACATTATCTTCTTGGGCGCAAGTTTCAGCTGGTTACATACCACAAGAGCTTAAAATGGATTTTTACTCAACCTATTCTCAATATGCGACAACGACGATGGATAGAGCTATTACAGGAATATGACCTTGACATAAAGTATAGACCAGGGAAGGAAAATGCAGTTGCAGATGGTCTTAGCCGAAAATCCTTTCTCGGAGCTATCTCTATTCCAAATAACCCTATCTGGGATAGAATCAAAGAAGCATCTTTAGTAGATCCAGAATACCAGCGTATAGTATCTCTAGTCTAGCAAAATAAGATGCCTGAAGCTAAGGATTACTCGCTTATGGGAGGATGTCTTTACTACAGACATAGACTCTGTGTACCCAGAGATCCAGCCTTAAAGAAGGCCATTTTGTATGAAGCACACGATAGCCCTACATCCGAACATCCATGCTATGCTAAGACTCTTCATGCTGTCAGGAGGAGTTATTTTTGGTCTGGAATGAAAGGGGACATACTTCGCTATGTGAGGCAATGTCTTTCTTGTCAGCGGATAAAGGCCGAAAGAATCAAGTTACCAAGGCAACTTCAACCTCTTGACATACCCCAGATGAAATGGGAATGCATCAGTATGGATTTTGTTACAGGATTACCTTCTACAGGAGGTTATGATTTTTTTTTCGTGGTTGTTGATATGCTCACAAAAGTGGCTCATCTAATACCCGTAAAGACAACCTTTACTGCTTCAGATGTTAGTCGGGTATTCATCAAGGAGATTTTTAGGTTGCATGGGCTGCCCAAGCGTATCGTCAGTGATAGAGATGCCAAGTTTACATCAAAATTTTGGACTTCTCTTTTCCAATCTATTGGGTCACAATTAGCCTTCAGTACAGCGTATCATCCGCAGACAGATGGGCAAACTGAGAGAGTTAATCAAGTCATCGAGGACATTCTTAGAGCCTATTGTTCACAAGAGCCAAAGAAGTGGTTACAATATCTACCTTTGGTGGAGTATGCTTATAATTCTTCCGAACACAGAAGCATTGGAATGTCACCTTTCAAAGCTCTTTATGGACAGGACTGCTTAGCACCACTGAACTTCTTAGATCCAACCATCAGGATAGAAGCATCTAGGAAGATGTTAGAAGATATGGAAGCATAAACTAGAGCTATTCGCCATGACATTCAGGCCGCTCAGGATAGATAGAAGCACTATGCAGATAAGAACCGATCAGAAAGAACCTTCAAAGAAGGGGATAAGGTTTTTCTGCGAGTCCGACCAAAGAAAAGCAACTTATCACTAAGCAGATATAAGAAGCTAAGCCCAAGGTACTGTGGGCCATTCGAGATCATTAAGGTTGTGAGTGACCAAGCTTACAAGCTAAAGTTACCTGCAAACTTGAAGATTCATGATGTATTTCACGTCAGCTTACTCAAACCCTATATCCCTAATCCTGATCAATTCTTGGACTCGGATCAGATAGTCATGCCAGCACAAGGAGTTCTCGAGCTCCAACCTGACTACGTACTAGAAACAAGGGAAAGGAAGTTACGCAACAGAACTATCACGGAGCATCTGGTAAAGTGGAAGGATTACCCTGAAGAAGATGCAACTTGGGAGGATGAACCAACGCTCATAAAAGATAACCCAAACACATTCTTGAGATGAGGACATCTCAAATTTTTCACGTTGGGGAGGTTGTAAGGTCTCTAACCCCGATCAAAAGCGCACCATTGTACCTTGAAATGAAAATAATGGAATAAGTTACTATTTGAGCAGTTTTCCAAATTCTGTCAGTGCCATGATGTTTAGAATTTTTTAAAGCTCCGAAATGTGAATTAAAATAATTTTTGTAAAAAAATTCCAAAAATAGTAAGTTTTTGGTCACCCGACCCGTCCAGTTTTGATCGTCTCCAAAAACTGCACCTGTACCCCGAATTTGAAAAAATGAAATTTCGGACCCCGAGGGCTGCTAAATATGGCAGGTACTCGGGCCAGTACGTCATAGTTAGAGCTTCGTATAGCAATTTTCGGCATCGAAATCCGACTCGTATGACCCGTTTTAGCCTAGAACCAATTTTCCTAAAAAATTGTCTGAGGAGGTACCGGGGGCCCGGGACTGTGTGGGAACAGGTTCCAGGCCACTCCAGACCAGCTTTAGCAGCTAGGGGGCGCCCTCTTGCCTTGTGGGAGTCTTGGGAAAGCTGCCAAGCCAGTAACTAAGTCTCAGAGTCAGTTAAACTAGCCAACCTGACACTTGGTGAGTACGGAACTAGACTTGCCATGCTTAACTGGAGAAGCTCCCAGATGCATTTAGCAACCCAGCTCGATTTTCAGCCTGTAGGGGCCTATTTAAAGACCTGCACACACACACACACACACACACACAGTGCATACACACACACCTACACACACTGGGAAGGTGTTGCCGGTTCACACACCTTTTGAAGGAGAAGCAAGGAGGAAGGTGCTGCCGAATTCTCATCTCAAGAAGCTCGATTAGATCATAAAATCGAGAAGATTATCAGCCCTTAATCACGATAACCACAGTTTAATTAATGCTATCTGTAAATTCCTTTCTCTACCATCTAAATTTCTCGTCTATTATGCTTATTCCTAGTCGTAATTCTCTATAATTACTCTCTAAATTCTCCTTAACCATATTCTATTATGTAATCATCATCCCATAGCTGAATTATCAGCCATTCATCACTCTTAATTAATGATTAGTGCACGATTATTAGAATTTTCTCTCTCTAGGTAGCATAGAAATTAATCGGTAAGCTAGTAATTGTGTAGATTGATGAGAATCGCTCTTTCTATCACGCATTAATATTGTAGCTGATTTAGATTCATCTCTGTTATGCATTAAGTTATAATTAAGGTAAGATTAATCTGTCATTAAGTCTCTAAGAGGTGGTTTTTCTCACACCTATGCATGCGGTGATTCTGCACCCTCTAATTGCTAGGAAAGAGATTAATCGTGCTTAATTCATCTCTGTGGTAATTCCATTAGTGAAATCCTATTATTCTTAATCATGTAAGCCGAGTAATTATCTTTAGAGCCGGTTCCCACAGGATTATGTGTCATCCATAATGATTGCTATATGGAAAAATCTAAACCTTTCATGTAGCAGGCATTGTTTGATGTTGCTAATCTATCATTTGGCTTGTTATGACGCTTGCGGACATTAGCTCTTTTCTCCAAGTTAATTATTTAAAGTAGTGAGTTTAAAATGGCCCCGGTTAAGAGGACTCGCTTTGGTGGAGCCCACGACCACGAGGCAGGAACGAGCAAGGTGAACGGGAAGGGAAAAGCTCCCATGGAGGAACAAATACCGGCCATCTCACGGGCCATCGACGAAGAAATGGAAGAGGTAGATCATAATTTCATTCAAGTTGTTTAATTTAACATTGCACACGTTTAGTTAGGAATGAAAATATCCCCAAACATGTTGGAGAAATCCGACGGAAACCTCGGCATTGAATTCATTGTACATTAAGTTCTAAAGTAGGAAGGAAATGATTGATGGGTATGCTGGTTGCAATTAGGAAGAATGTCTGCTAGGGAAAATTTAGCTCGAATGTTCATTTTATTTTCAATGTTGAATCAGTCCTGACCCCCCTACTGATCACAAGGGGCAGAGTTCCTCGTTAAGGGCTCTTGAATCCACAACTTGCTTTTTATGCGGTGGATACCTATGACTTTCTTTCTATGCGGTGGGAACCCACGTCTTGCTTTCTATGCGGTGGGAGTGTCCATGACGTGCTTTCTATGCGTTGGACATACCTAGTTGTATGGGCAGCTAGGCGACAACGGGAGAAGTGAACTCTCGCTGGAGGGGGGATGTTGTACCTCCAGAACATTGGAACTTTTATGAATAAGTTTGAGTAGACTTTTTACTAGAATTCTGTCTTGGTGCTGTTTGCAATACTGGTTAAAGGGCTGTCTTAACGAACAATGTAATTCGAAATTAAACAAGGAATATCTATGTTGAACAACCTTTGTGGTAGTAATTAGGTCACACAAGGAAGTGTGGTCGAGAACTCTCTGTCCCCATTGTGCTTACTTCGATATTAGTAATACTCATTGCCCCTAGAGCGGTGAAATCTCGAGGGTACGTGCCTCTGAAACATGGGGAAAAAGGCGCTCGGTTTTTATCTCCTCTTGGAAGGTGGGTTTTAGGATCGCTAGATAGTTTAAGTACGCTTCCCCTGCGAGGTGGAGCTAGATCTCCTTGCTAGTAGGCTCAAACTCGACTTACGTGTGATGAGAGATCGTCCGCTAGTCGAACCCTGAACCATTTTGTTTGCTTCCGCAATAACTACTTTGTTTCTAGGCTTCAACAAGCCATGGGCAATCCATCCCTCCAAAGTGAGGTGCAGTGGCAGCTTCGTGCTGATGGGATTCTCTAAGTTCCCCACCATGATGAGAGAGTACCTAGGAAGCCTCCTTGCGAGATTTCCAAAAGAGGCGTCTCTCCGATTCGGGAAGAAGAAGATGATCCATACGAAGGGCTCAAAAATTTGCTTCTTGATGACGCACCTCCTTCTCAAAGGAGAACTCAAGAGCCCCCATCAAATGAACAAGAAAGAAGTGACTCTCCTGCCACCTCAACGGAGATGGCTCCACGAAGACGATGGGCTAAACGCTCTCCATCACCTCTTAAACGGAGAAGACCATCGCACACTTCTCCACACCATAATTCAAAGAGGGATGACAAAAAGCAAGAGAAGAAAAAGGTGAGAAAGAGGTCACCCTCTTCTCCATCTTGTTCATCCTCTTCCTCTTATGAAGAAAGTGATGGTGCCGACAAGGAAGACAAAGGTAAGAAAAAGGCAAGAAAGAGGTCACCCTCTTCTCCATCTTCCTCAAATTCTTTATCTTCTGAAGAAAGCGATGGTGCAACTTTTGAACCATCAAAAAGAAGAGGCCATAGTAAATCCCTATGCCGCATGGAAGAGGTCGTCCAAGCTCAAGAAGTTCAAAGACGAAGGAAAGAGCATCTCTTTTCTTACCTACGAATACATTGTCATATCTTTTGGCTTGAAAAATGCACCAGTCACATTCAACCGCTTGATGGAGAAGCTATTCAAGCCTTATCGAACCTTTACTGGAGTGTTCTTTGATGATATTATCATCTACTCTAATTCACTAGACGAACACAAGCAACACCTCCAGGAAATATTTCAAGTCTTAAGAGAGAATAAACTTTATGTTAATCGAAAGAAAAGTGAGTTTTTCTTACAAGAGATTCAGTATTTAGGTCCCATTATCTGTCAAGATGGCATCCAAATGGATCCATCAAAGTTAAAGGTAATAAAAGGATGGCCTAAACCAAGGAATCTTCATGAACTAAGAAGCTTTATAGGTATATGTGCATACTATAGACGCTTCATAGAAAAGTTCTCACAAATTGCAGGACCATTATATAACCTAACAAAGAAAATTGTTAGGTATACATGGTCTGCGAAGGAGAATAATGCTTTTGAAAAGCTTATCTCTCAACTTGTGCCTACACTGCCGAATCTCTCAAAGCCATTTGAGGTCTAACGTGACGCTTGTGGTGATTGCCTTGGAGCTGTTTTGCTCCAAGAAGGGCACGCCATAGCCTATGAAATTCGAAGGCTCGACCCTGTTGAGCAAGCTCTAGGCATAGATGAAAAGGAACTCCTCACAGTTCTACATGCCTTAGACTCATGGAAGCACTATTTATTTGGGACTCCTTTCATTTTGCTGACGGATCACCGAAGCCTTAAGTACTTCATGACGCAGACCAAGCTCTCCGACAAACAAAAGAGGTGGGCAAATTTCCTTTTGCAATTTCATTTTCATATTTCTCACATTGTTGGCAAGCATAATCAAGTAGCCGATGCACTCTCAAGACGGCCGAGAGTGAATGCGGTTTCCATAGCAACTCACAATGATCTATGTTCTGTGATAGATGAGTATGCTATTGATCCCGATTTTAGAGATGTGATCCAACCCTTGCATTAGGGAAGAAAGAGGAACCATTTACCTCCCCCCCCCCCCCGAACACGGCCTACTTACAATTTTCGAATGCAAGTGGATGCTATCTTGCATAAGGACTGCACTGATACCTTTTCCACTAGCATCAGTGACTACTAGGACAAAGCATGGTCTATCAAAATCAGGCAATTGCAATACTGGGGCATTTATCAAAGCATTCTTGAGTGCATTAAAGGAACTTTCTTGCAAATCAGACCATACATAAGGAGAATTTTTCTTTAAAAAGAGAGTGAGGTAATGAGATTTGTAAGAAAAGTTACACACAAAATGTTTGTAATAATTGCATAGACCAATAAAAGAACAAAAGTTCATGAAATTTTTTGGGTTTAGGCCATGATTGAATGGCTTCAATTTTCGTATACGTATTCCTTTGCCCGATACAATGTGTCCCAAATATTCAATTCCAGATTGGAAAAATGAACTCTTTTCAGGATTCAAATACAAGTGGTTGTGTGCAAGTAGTTCAATTACACATGTTAAATGCTCTTTAATGAATACAAGAATATCATCAAAGAATACAATCACAAAATCTTGATGGTTAATGAAAATTATGTTCATCATGTATGTGAATGTGGCTGGTGCATTTGTTAGACCAAATGGCATACAAGAAATTCATAATGTCCCGGTTGTGTTCTAAAAGCAGTTTTGTAGACATCTTGATCAAACATTTTAACTTGGTGATACCCTGATTTGAGGTCAATTTTGCTTGTTTGTCTAATAGATCATCCACTCTAGGAATAGGGAACCTATTCTTGATGGTGATCTTGTTTAAAGCCCTGTACTCAATACCCATACGAAAAGTCTCATTTTTCTTCTTAACAAGAAGTACTAGAGCTCCATATAGTGAACTACTAGGTCTTATAAGTCCTCGATCAAGCAAGTCACTGATTTGAGTTTGTATCTCCCTGTGTGTAGTTGGATTTACACGATAAGGTGCTCTACAAGGAGGTTCACTACCCGATATAATATCTATTTTGTGGTCTTCTCGGTGTGAAGATGGAATTCCATGTGGTAGATCATGCATGAAACAATTCTTAAATCATAAGAGAAAATCATCATGTGAAGAGTTATGTGAGGTTTCAATTTCAATGGAAATTCTATTTACCAACACTAGATATGTTTTCCTTGTTTTTAAATTGCTCTTTTGGCTTGAGTGTGAGAGAGAAGTGGAAATTTTTTATGTGCTAGTGTTGCTTGGATGGAGACATTTTTATTATTATGAGTGACAAACATGATACTTGCTTTATATTAATCAACGGATCAAATTCATGACAAAATGGCCTTCCCAAAATCATATCAAGACCATGCAATGGTGCTATCAGAAATGTACGTTCTTGTGTAAATTCACCAGTGCAAACATCAACAGTGACTTGGGTTTTGCAATTAAAACTTTGATTATTAAAAACGGTTTTCACTTTGTGAGGTGAAGAAATTTCAGAGAGAGAGAGTTGTTGTGCCAACTGTGCAAAAATGAAATCATGGCTATTGCCATCATCTAAACAAATGGTGACACTTTCACCCTTGATTGTGCCTTGCACTTTAAACAAAGTGTGAGGAGATATAGGAGTACCTGAAGATGGGTTATCATCGTGATCATACTCAGTATCCCTCACCGTAGTTAGCTTCCACTTCATTGTCATCGGGATTAGCATCTTCGATGAGGTTAATAGTAGCATCGTTAAGGCGATTGTTGTTGAAGGGTTTTTGGCTTGGATTTTGGGTGACTCCATTAGATTGGCCATTGTGTTGGCCATCGCTCTTAGCAGGACCTTTTGGGAACTTTCCTGCATAGTGACCATACTGAAAACATTTGAAACACTTCACCTTTTTATTACCATTAGAGTTTTGAGCAAGACGTTGATTGGAAGAATTTTGGTTACCTCGTTGTTGTGTGTTGTTGTTGTTGTTGTTTCCATAAGGTTAACAAGTTGTGGAAAAATTATCAAATCTACGTCTCTTGAAAAAGGTATGGCTTTTATGTTTGTTCCTGTCAAAGTTAGGAGAGAAAGAAGCTCTCTTGCTACGGTTAGTGTTAGCAATTTTTTCAGTGTCAGAGGGTTGTCCACCTTTCTTCTTCTCCGCATTAAGGGCCAAATTAATAGCCTTTGATAGTGAATCTGGTTCAAACATATCTACCTCAGCACCAATTTCTAGTGCTAAGCCAAATATATATTTACGCTTTAATTTCCTGTGACTCACATGTTCAATAGCTTGCAATTGAGTTAAAGAGTTCAAAAAACAATCAGTGTAGCCCTATACATCTTCATTTCGACCCTGTCAAATCAAATCCCACTAGTGTCGTGCTTTAGCTTTATACTATGTGGACAAAAATTGAGGTAAAAATAGATTTTGAATACATGCCAGGTACGTGGTCTTTTACCATGTTGTTTGCTGGCATTCCACGACAATGCAGTGCTACTGGTGAGATGATTTGATTCACACTTTACCATTTCACATTCAAGAAAGTCTTCATCATGAAAATAGTCATTTAATTGACTAATCCATGCTAGAATCGTGCTAGTATCTAATTTGGGTGCCGGTGCAGACTCTATGCGTACAAAATGCAATAGTTTATCTTCAAGCTCTTACCTTTGCATACATTCATACGTGAGAGATTGTTGTAGATTGGCAAGCTTCTCACCAACTGTGGGTGCCTATGGAAGGTGTGCCATGATTGCTTGATTTTTTTTCTTCTTTTTTTATGTTATATATATATATTTTTTATTATTTATTTATTTTAAAATTTTTTAAGGTTGTGAGTGTATATGTATATGATGATATGCAGAGTAAGGCGTAAGAATTAAAAATAAAGTAATAAATGGGTACTTAGCTCGTAGATTTTTTCGTGCCGTCCAATCCAAGTTGTGGAGTACGTTGGCAAGTTCAAAAGTGGTGATTGGTTGATAATTCAGATGCAAGTTGATTGGATTTTTTTTATTAAAAAGATCAACATTTGATCTCCCTCATCTCAAGTTGCTCAGCCGGTTGGACAATGGTCAAAATTTGGTGTAGCTTGAGGATTCTCGGATAAAGCAAGGTTAAGAGAGCTTCGATTGTAGTGATGTGTATAAATAAATAAATATATATATATATATATTGCCAAATAATAGCTGTGATTGTGAATCTATTTGGAGGTTGCGAGTGATAGGCGGCCAAACAACAAAAAAAAAATTATGATGGGTGGCCAAAGGGGCTCGGGATTAGCTGCTGCCTTGCTTATGTCGTCAGCCGTCCAAAACTTTGGGTAAGGTGAATCTCCTCTTACGAGGGGCTGTTTTTTTGTAACTCCATGGGCGACCAGTCGTTATTTTAGTGTGATATCTCACACTTTGTAGTTGAAAAGGTGTGAAAATCTAAGGTCCATAGCGTTCTGCAGTCGGCCAACAGTGCGAGAGGGAGAAGGACAATGAGGACGACTACTACAAGCAGTTTCGCGCCGTGAGCAAGAAGGTAAAACAATTCAAAATGCCAAGCCACTCTGTTTGAGACTAGCCTTGTATGCTTTTGATGAAGTCGACATCATGGTTGCCTGTGTGGAAGAGGTGAGTCTCAGGGAAAGTCGTTATGAGCGAGCTAGTTTTCCCTTGCTTTGTGAGCCGCACCAATTTCTCCCCTTTGACTCTATGAAGCCTTGAAGATCTCAAAACCTATCGTCTTTGCTATGAAGCTTTGAAGATCTCGAAAACCGTCATCTTTAATTAATTCGTCTTCTCTATCCCCACTAAATTCATCTCCATTTTGTAATTGCTTCCAGATGCACTACTACTCCTTGATAATATTTTATCTATGCCAGCTTTCGATCTTTTGATCTATCTTCAAAGCACCCCAATGTCGTGCTCTTAATCCCTATTCCTTCAAGAACCCTTTGCTTCTAGGACTCCCTCTCTTTTTCCTTCACAATCACCAAGAGTTATCTATTAATTGAAACTTAAAATGTGTCGATAAGAAAAAATAATTTGTCGATTGATCGGCGATTAGCTTCAATTTGTGGACTTGATATTGCCAATTCGTAATTTATTTGACAGTTTCCATGAACCTATTGCTTTGATACCACTGTTGGAAGGTGAGATGGGGGGAACGGTTGCTTTGCTTCCGATTCCCAATTTTGCTTGCACCTCTGCTTGTCAACCTTTCACCATCCCTTCTAATTACCAAGTACTCACACACACCTAGACTATAATAGCCCATGCGTGCACGCGCGCACATACAAGAGAACAAATTGACAAGGGAAGTGTGTAAGAGAGTGTAAGAGGGGTATAAGTGATGTAGACATAATCATGGAGTACACAGAGAAACACAACATAGCATAAGAGAGAGGGAATGTAAAAATTAAGAGAATCTACGCAAGAAAGGTCTAAAGATTGCAGCCCCAAACTCCACGGCACCTCTTGTGGAGTTTGGTATTTGATATTTGATATTATTATTGGTGTCAAAAAATGGAGGCCAATCTTTTACACTTTAGTCCCACTTTAGTTATGAGTGGAACACACTACTTATTGCATGATCCTCTTAGGGTGAGTTGTCACTGTCCTATTTACAAAGCAGCCATAGTGGCTTATTGATAAAAGATCTAAAATACTGTGCTAGAATAAAATGACTGAGAGAATTATTATTTGCCGGTGCCTCCTCATCAACTCCTGAATTCCAATCTACAAACCATCATGCACTCACTGTTAGTAAATCAAATAGACAGCACATAATTAACCATTAATCCAGCTATCCCAATTGCCATTAACCACATGCAACAGGAGGGTGCCCAGTTTTGTAACAATCAATACCAACACAACATTCCAAACGCCCTTTGATACAAGAACATGTGTCATCATGTAAGCCCACATTGTAGTTTATGCTCAACAACAAACATCTTGAAAACATCTGTGTTGTTGTTAGCCATGGTGATTGCCTACACTTGATATAAAAATTGCCCAAAAAGAGGAGAAAGTTTACACATGTTGGAATTAGGCTTGCAAGAAAACACACACAGCTTGGAGAAGACAAAGGAAGCTCAAGGCACACAATAGAGAGTGGATTACTTAATGTGCAATGGAAAGATAGATAGCCCTAGTATGATGGGCGTATATACAATGCACCGAGAAAAAACCCTCCTAGTGAGGGAAAAATTGCCCTGGTAGTCCTAAGTGTGTTCACACACATCACTACCACATGTATATGGTAACAAATCCCCCTTGGAGTGATGCGGTGAACAAGAGCTGGCATATAGAGTAAAGGAAAGTGCCATGCCCTGAGGACATGATCAGTTCACAAAGGGGAGTAAGCCCAAAGCTTTGTGGAAAGCTTCAAACTTCTCATGAGACAATGCCTTTGTGAAAAGATCTACAAGGTTGTCCTACGTTGGCACATAAGCCAAACTTATCTCTCCTGCTGAGAGCATCTCCCTGACATAGTGGTAATGCACCTCAATGTGCTTTGTGCGAGCATGAAAAATTGGGTTCCTCGCCAATGCCAATGTGCTCTGACTGTCAGTGTAGATGATGTTGTC
Source organism: Adiantum capillus-veneris (assembly GCF_014529385.1). NCBI lineage: Eukaryota > Viridiplantae > Streptophyta > Polypodiopsida > Polypodiales > Pteridaceae > Adiantum > Adiantum capillus-veneris. Next base: position 7,866,466 of record NC_140953.1, on the reverse strand, counting down.
GATATCTTGTCCAACACCCAAATCAACCATAAGGCGTTTGAGCCATACACACTCAACCGTAGCTATGAAGACTACCCTATACTCAGCCTCACAATTGGAAGTGGCCACAGTAGGTTGCTTCTTGCTCAACCATTTAATACATGAACTGCCAAGCATGAAAAAAACACTACTTGTGGACACTCACGTGTCATAAAAACTAGCCCAATCTGAGTCCAAAAGGGCATGTAAATCTGGTGGCAATGATCCCCCCTAGGGATAAAACAAGCCAAGATGCAAAGTGCCACTTAAGTAGCAAAAAATCCTCTTGACTACCTTGCAATGCTTAGACCTTGTGCTATGCATAAATCTGCTGACCTGTGAGGCTGCAAACTGAATATCCAGCCTCGTGTTTCATACATAAATGAGGCATCCAACAACACTTTGGTAAAGAGTGACATCTATAGAATCACCGACATCATGAAGACTCAGTTTCAAACCTATTTCCACGGGATTGGCAATAGGTTTGCAATACTCAAGTCCAAACTTACATAGCAATGTCTCTATGTAACTTTTTTGACACAAGGCAATACCACCATCACACTGCTTAAACTGTATACCCAAGTAATGATGCAATAACCCCAAATCTTTCATCTTGAAAATATCATTCAAATCAGTCTTAAATTCAGTAATATGTCTCTCATTCGGTCCAGTGATGATGAGCAAATCGTCCACTTAAAGAACCAAAGTGAGAAGCACATCACCCTCACGCTTTACAATGTGCTTTCTATTGGACTGTTTTACGAGAGCCTTGTTTGACCAAGTGAGTGTCAGCCTTCTCATACCAAGCACAAGGAGATTGCTTCAACCCATACAAATCTTTCTTACATCTCCACACTTTATCCTATTGTCCTTTCTTGACAAAACCGTGAGGTTGCATTACATAAACTTCCTCAAATATGTCACCATTCAAGAAAGCAATAACAATGTCAGATGATGTACATCCCAGACAAAATGAATGCCAATGCAAATAGAAAATACATAGTAGTCATATAACAAGTGGGAGAAAAAGTCTCTTCATGATCTATGCCTTTTTGTTGTTCATAACCTTTTTCAACAAGTTGAGCCTTATGGCGATCAATCTCACCATCCGGCTTGCATTTCAACTTGTAAACCCACTTCGTACCAATGGCCTTTTTGCCATGAGGCAAATCACATAAAGTCCATGTGTCATTTTCTTTAAGTGCATCATATTCTGATTGCATGGTAGCCATCCAATTTTTTGAATAATGTGCTTCATCAAAAGACAGAGGTTCCTCAACATCATGTAGGCTAGACACACCCAAGTATAACAATCTGCTGCATAAGATGCATGGCAAAAACCTGAACGAGTACGACTAGACAAAGGTGCATCCAATTTACTATCACGCAAAGTATGCTCCAACCATTTAGGCATACCTCTAGCCTGCTCATTCTCAGCCCTTTCCTCATCAAGTACATCATGTACATTTGCATTAGTAATAGGCTGATCTGTAACATTTTGAGAAACCCACATAGGCTTAACATTTTTCTCATTGGAATTTACATTTGAACTTCCACCGCTAGAAAGAGGCAACAAAGTGTCATAAATGTCTTGTGAGTTGACATTACTATCTCTAGTACATGACCGCAAGGGTTGAACTGAATCTTCCACAAACACAATATCCCGTGAGACCAATATATGCTTTGTTTGCAAATATACAACCTGTAACCTTTGCTTTCACCACTATAACCAACAAAAATACATTTGACAGCCTTATCATCCAATTTTTTGCGTTGTGTTTGTGGCACCAAAGCATATGCCAAACAGCCAAAAACACGCATGTGCTCAATAGAAGGCCTTCTATCATGCCATGCTTCATATGGAGTAATAGACTACAAAGCTTTTGTAGGACACTTATTAAGTACATAAGTGGCACACATGATGACCTCAAGCCAAAACGAATGCGTCAAAGCTTAACTTTTGACCATGCATCGTGCCATTTTCATAAGTGACCTGTTTTTCCTCTCAGTAACACCATTTTGCAGAGGCGTATAAGGCACTGTACATTGGTGTTTTATCCCACAACTAGCTAGAAATGCATTAAATTCATGAAACATATAATCCCCCCCTCGATCAAAATGGAGGGTGTCCATAGTACATTTTGAGACATTTTCAGCCATAGTTAAAAATTGTTTGAAGCACATAAATACTTTGGACTTTTCTTTAAGCGGAAATATCCATGCATGCTTGGAGTAATCATCAATGAGAGTCATGAAGTAAAGGTAATTTCCCAAGGATGGAGTTTACATGGGCCCACAAACATCAGTATGCACAAGCTACAACTTGTATGTGGCCCTAACTGAACCATCCTTTGGAAACTTTGAACATTGTATCTTACCCAAAATACAGCCTTCACAAACATGTTTGACCGGTGCTTCAAGAGGCGATGTGAGCGGGATAGGAACACACAAAATCTCTTTATAAACACCCGACACACACTCTTGGGATAATACACACACATACACACTATGGGGCACCACTCGGCTTACACAACCCACCTGACCGACACAGGTAACACATGGATGGAGTGAGAGGAGAGAGACTATCCATTTGCCTACTCAACACAGACACACACACACACACACACACAAATCAGCTCAAAGGAGGAAGATTTTTTATGCTTAGATACGATTGAGCTTGGGCCGACACCAATGGGTCAAATAGCTCACACCATATGGATGAAATATGCCATATACAATCACAAATTTGAGCAAAGGCTTCGTTCACAGGAGAAACTTACATAGCCAAAACAACAAGAAAACAATGAGGAATTTGACAAAAAGGACAGTGCCATTGCGTCCGAAACGGCCAAAAACCCCAGTCTACAATATCAAAGTGCTCAAATCCAAGCTCGGATGAGTAGTTTATGGCTATAAAGGGCTCCAAAAACAGCAAAACCTGAGTTGCGGATGGTCCTCCTCTTCTCTCCATGTTTTTTTGGTTTTTTTCTTAGTTTTTTAGTGTACACACTTCAATTTATCCCTTGGGCACATTTAGCCTTTTGATTGACCTCAAACGGACCCCGAAATAGGCCAAAAAATGGTCACACAGTGCGTTTTTGTTACCCTTCTAAATCCATCCGCACACCTGGCACAACTTTTTCCAATAATGCATACCACAATCACGTGAAGTGGCCCCCAAATATAGTTCTCATGATGACCTTTCTGCATAATTCATCACAAGAAAACATTCTCGTTGTGTCCTCACTTATCCACGTGCAAGTGTTGATCCCATTCGACCTCCTGATGCCACTGGATGCCACCTAAAGCACCTGCTTACCTCATGGCATGATCCCATTGATAACTTCCTTGAGAAGTTTTACTCTCCATCAACTGCTCATTATTATAGAAAAACACACTGATACTGGTGACAATGAAAATCGATGTACTATGTACACGTTGTCCTATATGTACACATGTGGACCCCACATAACCACCTGGCTCTTGACAATGGACAATTCTTTATTTGATACACCATGCATGTGTATGTACATATGTGCAATCACTTCTTCCATAAAAACTCCTAACATAATTTGCCCATCCCCTAGCCTGCTAGATCATTCATGATCAGCAGTAGCAAAAAGAGATATGAGACTCACCGCGTCACAAGTCTCCTCGTCTCTCACAGACATTACTTGTCTTGCAGACAACTCATCTTGCTCCACCATCATTAATCTAACATGATATAATTTAAGATGCAATCCATTTATCCTTGACTTATGTAGAATCCCATCCAGGTTAGCGAGCTGATATGTACCATTCGAAAAACACTCAACTACCTTGAAAGGGCCTTCCCACTTAACTTGAAACTTCTTTTGGAATGTCTTGTCCAGCTTACTTTTGTAGCACAAAACCAAGTCATGTTTCTTGATACCCTTACTTTTGACTTTTCATTTATCTTTGCTAAAGGATTATCATGCATCTATCCATAATGTTCCAATGCACTCATCCTATCCAACTGAACCTCTTGTAATTGTAAGAGCCTCTCTTTGAATGCATCAATGGACTCCGCAGGCAACTCTACTTCCACAGGCAATAGTGATTCCTTTCCATATACCAAATGAAAGTACGGTAAGCCCATAATGCACTAGGTAATTCCAAATCCCAATTCTTTCCTTGGTGCTCTGTCACTTTTGAAAGAATTTGTACCAACTCACGAATCTTTCATCTAAGTCATTACATTGTGGATAATAAGGAGTGGTATGATGGTGCCTAATCTTCATCTTCGCGCATAAAAAGTCTAATAGTTTAGCTCTAAATCCTGGCCCATTATCCGAAAGTAGCTCCAATGGCACCCCAAACTTGCAACATATTTCATCGTACACAAATTTTTCCACATCCTTTGTAGTGATTTGTTTTACTGCTGTAGCCTCTGCCCATCTAGAGAGATAGTCCACTGCAGTCAAAATACTTTTTCCCCTGCTTGTGATAGGTAACGGGCCTATTGCATCAATCTCCCACTTTTCAAACACATCAAATGCCATAATAGTTTTTCATAGCTCTAGCTTCAACACTCTCTTCCCAAATGCTTGACATCGATTGCAAGACCTACACCAATGGTGAACATCCTTGTGCAAACTGGGCCATACATACCCTTCTTGCAAGATCTTATGCAAGGTGATCTTTAGGGCAAAATGTCCACCACATGTGCCTTCATGATTCTCTTCCAGCACTCTATAAAGCTCCTCCCGCCAAGGTACATGTCTCAACACGAGATCAGTCCCTTTCATGTACAAGACACCACCAATCAACTTATACTTGGATGCTCTACTCACAAAACCATACTTCTTAGACTTCTGAATGTCCTTTGGAATTATTCTTGTTAGCAAAAACTCCTCTTCTTAAGCCAAACTTTCCCGGCCATGATAAAGAGGTAAATTAGTCCTTAACACAAATAGCTCCCCAATCATGCTTTGAGTTGCTTCATGTGCCTCTCCATTTAGAGCATGTTCAATGTGTTTGATGCTCCATGCTTCGAACTTTTTTAACGGGCCTTTAATTCTAAAACACATTTCCTTCAATGAGGTGTTCTTGCTCTTCCACACACCCAACACTTGCTTCACAACTAACAAGGCATCACCTTTTATGCTCAATCTTCTAATCCCATGCTTCAAACAAATGTGTAATCCCATTTCCTTCTATGAGGTGTTCTTGCTCTTCCACACACCCAACACTTGCTTCACAACTAACAAGGCATCACCTTTTATGCTCAATCTTCTAATCCCATGCTTCAAACAAATGTGTAATTCGACTTCCAAAGTAGCATATTCAGCCTCATTCTTACTATTAGCATCCAATTTGAACCCTCTCTTGCCTACTAGCTTCCCCTCTGGATCATAAAGTGTTATACCCCTAAAGCCGCATCATGGCTCTTTCTGTATGAGCAATCAAAGAACAACATGTGCATTGCTGATCTATGGCACTTCCTCAACTACCCTTTTCACCACCTCTTCCTTAACAAGAAGGGGATTCTCCTTGTAAGTCAACGAATCAGCTAGGGTAGCTCTTGTACTGTCTTCCACTAAAAAAGAGAACCCAAACTCTTGTAGCTCAATTACCCATTTCTTGACCACGTTTGACATGTTAGTGCCATTAATTAATTGTGGCAAAAAGGCATAACTCGTTAAGAAAACAAAAGGTTGTGGTAGCAAGTAATAACAAAATCGTCGACAAGCAAATATTACACTGGCCATCACTAGCTCTACTTCCAACAATTTTCAATCTGCTACCAACTTCATTCGGCTTACACAATACATTGGACTCATATAATGGTTGTCCTTCCCCTTTCGCAATAGCATGGCTCCAATGGCATCATCCCCTACTGATGGATTTACATAAAACACTTGATCCCAATCAGGAGCCTGCATGGCTAACAGCCCCCCTAACACCTCTTGAAACACTTATGCACTCTTGACATCCCATTGCAATGGATCATGCTTTTCCACTTGTTGTAATGGATAAAGGAGTTGTGAAGACAATGGAATAAATCACGCCATGTACTTCATTGTGTATAAAGATTGCCAATTTCTTTGTACTCATAGGTGATGGAAGAAGAATAATAGACTTAACCTTGTCTGGATCAGCCTCAATGCCATTTTCTGACACCATATGGCCCAATAACTTCACCCTTGGCTATGCTAGATGACATTTCTTTGGATTTAGTTGTCCTCCACATTCATCATATCGAGCCAATACTATGTGCAGCTTCTCATGGTGTTCAGCCCTACTGCTATATACACAAAAATCATCCATAAAAGCTTCTTTCACTCTCGTTCTATTGTATACCTGTTTCTTAGGTATCCTAGGATATTGTCGAGGTTGATACCTAGTGGGCCTTCTTTCTTGGGAGGGACTTGACGTTACTTCATATGCTCTAACCTACAGTTTTGGTACCCATATATATCTGTTACCTCCATAGTACTCATTTTCTTTCAAGCTCCATTGTGATGCTATCCATCTCATGTGTTCGTCTTTTTGTGTTGATTTCCTGTCTTTAATCCAAACCGGTTAATCCAAACTGGATCATTGACTTTGACTAAACTGCTTGTAACAAACACTAGCTTGACTTTCCTTTGCTTTCTTGAGTACTTTGGCTGAAATATCTTTGCTTTTATGGGTGTCTCCTTAGAGGTTTCAGTTGGGTTAGCAATTGACTTGAAGTTTTGAAAGCCTGACTTGCTTGAAGAAGCTGATCCATGAGGGCTCTTTGATGTAGATGCATACAATGTCGCACCTTCTTTGCTAATTGATGGAAGTTCCACTTTAGCTTTACCTTTGTCTACAAGATTTGTCTTTGATTCTTGTGACTTTTGCAACTCTAAATCTAGCATTAATGGTACCTGTAATTGTTGCTTGCTATCTTTTAGAAAAGAGAGTAATAGCATTTTATCTTCGGTGTACGCCTTGTATTGGTCTAACCACTGATGTCCAAGGATGAAATTTACATGCATGTCTTTTGAAGGCTTCACCTAAAACTTTACCTACTCTTCATGATTTTGGATGCTAAGGGTAGCAACCATTTCTTTTTTACCTGTATGCAAACCTAGCATTGTTTTGCTCTCATGTTTGCATGGAGTAATCTATAGAGTGCTCTAGATGTTGTCTGCAACCATATTGCACTTCGCTTCTTTATCCAATAGAGCATTGCATCTGACAGTTGCTACATTTGTACTGTTGAGAACTATAGCTATTATTGTTGTGTTGGTTCTATTGAAGATCCTGCTTTTGCCATGGTCTCATCTTGATCTAAATGTGTCTTTATAAAGGGTGACTTGAGACTTTGTTTTCCAATCTGACTTACAATAGCTGATTGAGCTGGCAATGTCTGGATCTTTGGACTTTCTATTGTTTCTTGGTTGTCTACGACCTTGATCTTCTTTACCTCTGGCTTTGATGGCATTCTCTGCTCAATAGCTTTCGTGGTTGCTCTTTCCTCTTTTTGATTTGCACTTCTTTATGCCTGATTTGATTTAAGCTCTTCCGCAATTCTGTTTGATGAAGATGAATCATCTTCAATAAGATCTTTTATTTGAATTGTGCTTGAGGACCTTCTGATGTCGTCCACTGGTGACCAGTCTTGGTCTTTTTTCTTTGTTGTCTCAGAAGACTGTATTATGTTTGCATTCTGTATCTCTAACATCTTCTGGGCCATCTACATTCCCATTATGATGTCGTCTGGCATGTCTTTTGCTATGATCACATGAAATTGAGCTATGAAGATATGTGAACTTACTTCAATGGTGGTGGAGATGATTCCCCAGCATTCTGCTCGTTTGTCTCCAGATATATCAATGAATTCAGGAGCATCTTCCAGTTGTGGTTGGCCACATCTTTTCCAAGTGCGAAAGGACATGAGGTTCTTATCTAACTCGAAATCTAGCTATACTTCACTTGAGATCTTTTCTTTGTGTTCACCAACAATGATGCACTTGATAGTCTCACAATTTGTGTCTAAATTGATTGCTTTTGTTGTGGCAGTGTCCTTTGGTTGAGCTTTATCTACATTTTCTTTGCTTTGACCACCTGCTTCCATCGATGTTGGCTCCATTGGCTATAATATTGCACTTTTTATTTGCAATTGATAAGCATTGTCCACCTGCATCTGAGTAACCCTTGATCTTAATAGATCCACTGTACTTTCTGGCAAAATCTATCTCTTCGGAGGAGAGGACTTTAGCTCCCATTGACTTTGACTTTTTTTTCACCTATTCTAGCAGCTTGAGGCTTTGCATCATCTTCAAATAGTCTCTGACTTCAGTTGTACCATCAATAGGGGTTTGTACAAGGTCATGATCTTGTTGATATTCATTATCATGTGCATCTTGATATGCATATGTGTTACCATATACATGTGGTAGTGATGTGTGTGAACACACTAGGACCGCCGGGGCATTTTTTCCCTCTTTAGGAGGTTTTTTCCCCCGTGCATTGTATATACGCCCATCACTCTAGGGCTATCTATCTTTCCATTGCACACTAAGGAATACACTCTCTATTGTGTACCTTGAGCTTCCTTCGTCTTCTCCAAGCTGTGTGTGTTTCTCTGCAACCCTAATTCCAACAATTGGTATCAGAGCACGTCACGTCCTCCCGGGCTTAGTCGCCAGCTGCTCCAGCACACGCCTGCTCACTTTCTCCGATTTCAGTGAGCTTTGGCAAGCGTTCGCAGGTCGACAAATATTTTGGGAGAGCTCGAAGAGCTTGGTCTGCTCAGAATTTTGATTTGGGCTCATTTCGGCCTCCGTTTCCACTACGGGCAGTACTGCACAGGTTATTTCGTCATTTTGTGCAGATTTTCTGTCAGTGCCGTTTTCTGCATAACAGGTGCCTTATAGTCTTCTACGGTTTGTGCTATATAGCACAAGTTGTTCCCGCTCCATTTCTCCTATTTTCGGGCAGTTTTCACATCAGGTGCAGCATTTACCATGGCTGACAACAACAACACAGATGTGTTCAAGATGTTTGCTGCTGAGGACAGGTTGGATGGGGACAACTACCCTATGTGGGCTTATATGATGCAACACGTTCTTGTGTCAAAAGGTGTCTGGAACATTGTGCAGGGCATTCATGTACGTCCTGGTTCTGAAGATGTAGGAGATATTGAGGATGTTGCAGGTCTTGCTGCAAGGATTGCAGCTGTTAGAGTTGTTTTGCCTACAGCAGAACAAGCTCGTTGGGATGTTAAGGATGCGCAGGCTCATGCATTGATTGCGTTGTCTGTGAAGCGCACCATTATTCCTCACATCCGTTCAGCAAAATCTGCAAAACAGGCTTGGGATATTCTAGCAGGTCTTTATGCAAGCCGCAATGAGGCTAAAATTGCTTTGCTGCATAAAGAGCTAGAGTCGAAGATTATGCATGAGGAAGATGATATGGACACTTTCCTTGCTAGTGTCAAGGATATCAATGAGCAACTCATTTCTGCAGGTGAAGTCATTTCTGACAGTTCCCTTGTGCAGACTGTTCTTGATGCCTTACCAGATTCCTACCAGACTTTTGCTAGTACTTGGAGACTGATGACCCAAGGAAATCCTGAAGTTGTCAAGTTTGATGCATTATGCACATTGCTGTTGCAAGAGTCACTTTCTAGAAAAAACAGGACTAGGCAGCGTGCAGTTGAACAGGCTTTTATTGCTTCTCAAAGAAAGGGTGGTAACAGTAATGCAGCCACTTCTTATGGTTCTGCTGCGAGTGGCAAAAATTCTGTTCCTAATGCTTCTGTTGGCAGCACTTCGTCTGGCAATTCTGGTGATAAGGGCAAAAAGAAGATGCGTTGCCATTATTGTAAAGCCAATGATCACTTGATCAAGTCGTGTCCTAAGTTGAAGGCCAAAGAGGCTAAGAAGAAAGAGGGTGGTTCCACTGCAAATGCTGGTTCCAATACAAATGCAGCCATTGTTGAGTCTTCTGTGAAAGGAGATTGTGATGCTGATGTTGATGCAGAATGGGCTTTTAGCGCAGAGTGCACTTACAATCCTGCTGTCCATGATGCATGCTTGTCAGTTGCTGCAGATTCACATGTGTGGTATTTCGACAGTGGTGCTACAAAGCACATTACCTCACATCGTGAATTGTTTACCTCTCTCGAGTCTGTCCCTCATGGGAATTCAGTCACTTGTGCCAACAACGCCTCTTATCCAGTTCAGGGAGTTGGAAAGATTGTGCTCACTGCTGCTAATGGCAGTTCCTTCACACTTGTTGATGCACTTTATGTACCTGGGATCAAGAAGAATCTCTTGTCTGTATCCGCACTTGCTAGACTTGGACTTGTAGTCAAATTTGTGGATGACAGATGTACAGTTCATGATCTCAGTTTTGGTGATGAAATTGTTGCATCTGGGCTTTTGTGCCGTGGGCTGTATAAGCTCACTTTGTATGACAAGTGTGGACAAAATTTTGCAAATGCTGTTGCAGATTCAAGGGCTATTTCAGATGCAAAACTTTGGCATGCACGTTTTGGTCATCTGAATTTTGCCAGTTTGCTGCGTTTGCAGAAATCTGATATGGTTGCTTCTTTGCCGCCTCTTGAAGCACCTATCAAACATGTTTGTGAAGGCTGTATTCTGGGTAAAATGCAGCGTTCTAAGTTTCCAAAGGATGGTTCAGTTAGGGCCACATGCAGGTTGCAGCTTGTGCATAGTGACGTTTGTGGGCCCATGCAAACTCCGTCCTTGGGCAATTACCTGTACTTCGTGACTTTCATTGATGATTACTCCAGGCATGCGTGCGTATTTCCGCTTAAAGCGAAGTCCGAAGTTTTTATGTGCTTCAAACAATTTTTGGCTATGGCTGAAAATGTCTCAAAATGTACTATGGGCACCCTCCGTTCCGATCGAGGGGGGGAGTATATGTCTCATGAATTTAATGCATTTCTGGCTAGTCGTGGGATAAAACACCAATGTACAGTGCCTTATACACCTCAGCAAAATGGTGTTGCTGAGAGGAAAAACAGGTCACTAACGGAAATGGCACGATGTATGGTCAAAAGTCAAGCTTTGCCGCATTCTTTTTGGCTTGAGGCCATCATGTGTGCCACTTATGTACTTAACAGGTGTCCTACGAAAGCTTTGCAGTCTATTACTCCATATGAAGCATGGCATGATAGAAAACCTTCTATTGAGCACATGCGTGTTTTTGGTTGTTTGGCATATGCTTTGGTGCCACAAGTGCAGCGCAGAAAATTGGATGATAAGGCTGTCAAATGTATTTTTGTTGGTTATAGTGCTGAAAGCAAAGGTTACAGGTTGTATCATCCGCAAACAAAACGTATTTTGGTTTCACGGGATGTAGTGTTTGTGAAAGATTCTGTTCAACCCTTGCTGTCATGTACTAGAGACAGTAATGTAAGCTCACAGGACATTTATGACACTTTGTTGCCTCTTTTCAGTGGTGGAAATACGAATGTAAGTTCCAATGAGGCAAATGTACAGCCTATGGGGGTTTCTGAAAATGTTTTAGAACAGCCTATTACTGATGCAGATGTACATGATGTACTTGATGAGGAAAGGGCTGAAAATGAGCAGGCTAGAGGTATGCCAAAATGGCTGGTGCACACTTTGCGTGACAGTAAATTGGATGCACCTTTATCTAGTCGTACTCGTTCAGGCTCTCGCCATGCATCTTATGCATCAGATTGTTATGCTTTGGCTGTGTCTAGTTTACATGATGTTGAGGAGCCTCTGTCTTTTGATGAAGCACAGAATTCAGAAAATTGGATTGCTGCCATGAAATCAGAATATGATGCACTTATAGAGAATGACACATGGACTTTATGTGATTTGCCTCCTGGCAAAAAGGCCATTGGTACCAAGTGGGTTTACAAGTTGAAACGCAAGCCGGATGGTGAGATCGATCGCCATAAGGCTCGACTTGTTGCAAAGGGTTATGCACAACAAAAAGGCATAGATTATGAAGAGACTTTTGCTCCCACTTGTCGTATGACTACTGTGTGTTTTCTATGTGCATTGGCAGCTCATTTTGGTTGGGATGTACATCAATCAGACATTGTTACTGCTTTCTTGAATGGTGACATATTTGAGGAAGTTTATGTAACGCAGCCTCGCGGTTTTGTCATAAAAGGACAAGAGGACAAAGTGTGCAAATGTAAGAAGGCTTTGTATGGGTTGAAGCAATCTCCTCGTGCTTGGTATGAGAAAGCTGACACTCATTTGGTTAAACGAGGCTTTCGTAACAGTCCAACAGAAAGCACATTGTATGTAAAGCGTGAGGATGATGTATTTCTCATTGTGGTTCTTTATGTTGATGATTTGCTGATCACTGGACCAAATGAGAGACATATTGCTGAATTTAAGGCTGATTTGAATGCTACTTTCAAGATGAAAGATTTGGGGCTGTTGCATCATTACTTGGGTATACAGTTTAAGCAGTGTGATGGTGGTATTGCCTTGTGTCAGAAAAGTTACATAGAGACATTGCTATGTAAGTTTGGACTTGAGGATTGCAAACCTATTGCCACTCCCATGGAAACAGGTTTGAAGTTGAGTCTACATGATGCTGGTGATCCTGCTGATGTCACTCTTTACCAAACTGCTGTTGGCTGCCTCATTTATGTATGCAACACGAGGCCAGATATTCAGTTTGCAGTCTCGCAGGTCAGCAGATTTATGCATAGCCCAGGGTCTAAGCATTGGCAGGCTGTCAAGAGGATTTTCCGCTACCTTAGTGGCACTTTACATCTTGGCTTGTTTTATCCCAAGGGGGGATCATTGCCGCCAGACTTACATGCTTTTTCGGACTCAGATTGGGCTGGTTGTTTTGACACGCGAGTGTCCACAAGTGGTTTTTGCTTCATGCTTGGCAGTTCATGTATATCATGGTTGAGCAAGAAGCAACCTACTGTGGCCACTTCGAGTTGTGAGACTGAGTACAGGGCAGTCTTCACAGCTACGGTTGAGTGTGTATGGCTCAGACGCCTTATGGCTGACTTGGGTGTTGGACAGGACACTGCCAACACTATCTACACTGACAGTCAGAGCGCATTGGCAGTTGCGAGGAACCCAGTTTTTCATGCTCGCACAAAGCACATTGAGGTGCATTACCACTATGTCAGGGAGAGGCTCTCAGCAGGAGAGATCAGCTTGGCTTATGTGCCAACACAGGACAACCTTGCAGATCTTTTCACAAAGGCATTGTCTCGTGAGAAGCTTGAAGCTTTCCGCAAAGCTTTGGGCTTACTCCCCTTTGTGGACTGATCCTGTCCTCAGGGCATGGCACTTCCCTTTACTCATGTGCCATCTCTCGTTCACCGCATCACTCCAGGGGGGATTTGTTACCATATACATGTGGTAGTGATGTGTGTGAACACACTAGGACCGCCGGGGCATTTTTTCCCTCTTTAGGAGGTTTTTTCCCCCGTGCATTGTATATACGCCCATCACTCTAGGGCTATCTATCTTTCCATTGCACACTAAGGAATACACTCTCTATTGTGTACCTTGAGCTTCCTTCGTCTTCTCCAAGCTGTGTGTGTTTCTCTGCAACCCTAATTCCAACAATATGTGAGCTTGGTCACATGTAACTGTTTGAACACTATTGAATTTGTCGGTTTTTTACTCTGACTTTTGGAGATCATCTGAAACTTTTGTCCCTGATGATCTTTGTAGAGGTATTTGTCTGCAGATTTTGATAGAATCTGGGTCAACTGGAAACTTCCAACAACCATATGATCTTTCAATGGTTTCTCCTTTGAAGAGGTCTGTTGGCTAGAAGCTCTAGAGCTTCTAACTGGTGTAGCATTTCCTGGTACATAAGCTGAGCTTGATGGATTTACAGCTCCCCCTTCCTAGGGTGATCACTATAGCCTGCTTCATTGTACGAGTTCAAAATTGTTTAGCTCTGATTTAGACTCACCTTTTGGGACTGTGAAGGTACACTTTGGGTAGCACTGTTGACATTTGGAATTTGTAAACCTTCTGGATGGTTTCCTATGTATCTTCGTGAAACATGACAAATTATTTCCCAAGTCAAGCTATAAATAGCATTATCTTTGCCCTGATTTTGTATATCCCATGGGTCACCTATGATATGAGCTTCTGTGGTTTCAGACATCATAGATGCTAGACTCTTGTCTATATCTACGACTGTTTTGGTCAAAGTATATGCTCGTTTGGTCACAACATCGAAGCTTGATTTCCGATGGAGGAGAGTTTGGCTTTGAACAGATTTATGGGTTCACTCGGGTAATATTCTTCAGCTCTAGAGAGGATGGGCTATAATAGATTCTTTCCTCTGAAATGAACCATCCTTTGTGATCTATCATTGGATGTCTTTCTATGAGTTGGTATGTGGGCCATTCAAACACTGGTTGATCCTTCTTGTACAGTTTTCCTTTTTTGTCTACATAGTGTGCATATGAATTATGGGTGCCATACAATGCTAACATCATTCTGTTTGATGTGTCCCTTAGACTCGTGATTGATTGCACACTTGTGGCAGTGGATGCAAAATCATTTGCAAATTTAACAGTCTTTTCAACATTCGGTGATTTCTGGACATCTTGACCAAATTTATGCAAGAATTTGTTGTTCAAAGAATCAATTTTAAGCTTTTCAGGTGTCTAAGCATCTTTATGATGATTTTGAACTTGCAGTGTTTTTACTGGTGATTCTAATGGTAATGGAGAATCATCTTATTGCATTAAAAGTGACAAGTTAGATAGACTTACATCGAGATTGGCATTTCCAATTTGCTATGTACCTTGCTTGGCAGTTGATTGTCAGAATTTCTTGGACAATCTTCAGCAAAATGTCCACCTTTTCGTCCGCAATCTAAGCAATATTCCTCGACTGGTGGTATTTCATTTGGTTCCTTCATGTCAATCCCTAGATGAGAAGTTTCTGTTTATGTGCTTGCCAAGTTGTCGACATCTTCTTTTAAAACACTGAGCATCTATAGACTGCTCCATCTTGACCTTTGTACCATCCTTGGCTACACATTGATGCGACACAGTGATGAAGTGGTTGGGGTCGACTTTGAAAGCGCCGAAAGGTAGGGGTTCGCAGGCAGCGCACAGAGGAGAGATAAAGCGGGGAGCAGGGGCCAAGTACGACGGGAGGGAATGCGACAAAAGGGAGTAGAAGAGAGAAAAAGGGAGAGATAGAGAGGGAGTGGGCTGTAAATAAGCGTGATTCAGGAGAGAGAGTGAGGGTGAGGGGTTAGAGAGAGGACATGAATAATCGCGATTATTAGTGGGGGGAAGAGAGAGAGTAAGAGGAGAGAGAGAGAGTGAGGGTGTGGGGTGAGTTCACGTGGAGCGGAGCAGAAAAAAAAAAGAGAAATTTAATGTCAACAACAAAAGCTATCTCTACAAATCTTCAAGTTTTATCCAACTTGAGAATTTTTATGCGTCGCAAGGAAAAGTGGAAAAAGATCGGCGTCGAAACTTGAGATTTTTTTTTTTAAACGTCCAAAAATGGGCCGAAAATTAGCCGAAACTCTTAAAAATCACCAAAAAATCTCCAAAAATACTAGAAACCTTAGAAAATCATCATCGTTCACAACTGAATATTTTTTATATGCAGAAGCACACCAAAAATAGCAGTTTTTACCAAAAACGTCAAATTCGACAAAATCGTCATCCCGACCCTTGGAAATAGTAAAACGGTCAAAAGTCGACCACGGAGGGCACAAATGTGAACAAAATGATGCTGTAAATACGCACACACAAAATAGCTCATAAAGATTGCAAAATATCAAATTGTTATGGAATTAGCCGAATATTAATGCAAAAATTAGCAAAAAATTGCCAAAAATTTACAAAAATTATCCAAAATATACCAAAAATTTTCTACAAATTCTCCACACGTTGGGGATTACTCCAGCCAAATAAAATTGCAAAATCACATTAATTCAATTGCCAAAGAGTTTAATCAATAAAATCAAGACTAGGCAATTAAACCGACAAAATTAAGTCAAAATTTGACGCAATTGAAACGTGTAAATCCCTATTTTGAGCACAAAAACGCAGCAATTAAACATTACACACATCAAATATTCAATCAAGAAATGAATCAATCATGCAAGTTAAACACTTTCTAGGCACACACACACTAATAAAATTGGCAGTTTTTACCAATCTTTAGGTGCGCACACAAAAGGATTAAACTTGTCGAATTTGCAATGTGACTTCACAAATCATTAGTTGGGCATGACCACAACACAAATCAATCATTACAATTGAAGAATCATTAAACACACATTGATTTTTAGGTGCACAAACCTGGGCAAAATAGTGCACACACCTAAAATTAGGCATACATACAATTAGAATACACACACACTTGGTTTTAGTAAACACACACTTGCAATTGACCATCCAAGCATGCAATTAACTCCATTAGGCACCAATTAGCAATCCACAATCACCAATTAGCAATGAAACTTGTCAAATTCATACGTCACCAAATCTTAAAAATTTTGGCATTACGACGGCATGAAAATGAACAATCGAAAAATTTTCAATCCAACATAGCATTGTATCAACATAGCATCAACATTACATTGCATCACGGTGGGATCTCTACACAATTCTACACATCCTTAGATTCTAGGGAGGTTGAGAATACCATCTTGATTACCTTTCCATTGAAGATCAATTGAATGGTTGAATGCTCCAATCCTTCATAGCAAATTAGTAAGTTAGTCAAAATTAGTGAAATTAGCAAGGGGTTAGTGTGAAATTAGAGTGTGTAAACACACAATTGGAAAGATACGGTGACACATTAGGGAATTATGAAGACAGTGTTTCATGCACACACATCCAAAATCCACAAAAACATAAACACACAAGTGAAATTAGTAGTGAAATTAGTGAGGGAACACATTCGATTATGCCACAATTACACTAGCGTAGGCCATCGTCCCCGGAAGCGGCACCAAATGTTGGGGGTTCCATCGTTGCAATAGCTCCAATGACCAACAAAATTGTCAATATGGAGGGATGAGCTACCCGGCTAGGTCATGGAAACACTCACACGGTTAGTGAGCTAATCGTGGTAACACAAATGGCTAACTCTACGAGGTGAGCTTCTCAGCCTATGGAGGAGCTAAGCCACAATGAAGCGTAATCTCCACATCCACTTCTCTTCACCTCTAATCAACCCAATCACACACACTACGATTGCAAGATGCACACAACACTAATCATATCATGCAACACACTAATCACAAGCACACACACATAGATCTATCAAGCACCACACTCCAATCAAACCTACATGCACATACAAGCAAGGGAGGGCAATCACACAATATTAGAGAGGGATTAACCACTAATTAGTTAAGATCTAGCTAATCTAAGCATCATAGGCAATCATAAGAAGCATGAGAGAGACATAGTGAAAAAGAATGAATCATTGATTAGTGTTAATCAAGTCTCATGAGCAAGGAGAAGCTCAAGGACTCCATAGCCACACACCTCAAGATCTCTCACCAAAGAGTGCTCTAAACAAATGAGCTTGAGCACCCTAATTTCTTTTACACATTGCCTTATATACCTAGGGTAAAAATATGCAATGTTCGGGTGCCCAAGGCCTTTAGGGCTCCACCACTTACTGAATCTGCTACCTAGGCACACTAACTAACCTGTTCTTTATAGCTTGGAACTCCCAATGAGCCCGTAACACATTAAAATATTACAAATTTACAATACATAACCATTTTGGAAAAACATGAAAAATGTGTGACTCCAATCTTTACTGCTTCTTCATGTTGATCTTCGTACGTCTTTGGTCTTTAGTAGCTTCTGTTAACTAACATTGACTCAATTAACAATAGTCAAGAATTTGCTCAGGTTCATGCAATGGGTATCGACCAGAATCTGTTGGTCAATGACATTGTCGTCCCCATGTAAACGTTCATGTAAACGGCTTACATGAAATACCGGATGGACATGAGAGTGTGTCAATAATAAGAGTGTGTAAGCATGATCACCAACTCACTTGGGTATCTTGAAAGACCAACAATATCTTGGAGATAGCTTAGGTATTGGCCCATAGGTGTTGGCCCACTCTTCAAACTTTTTGAATGCTTTGCACACAAAAAAACACCTCTTTCCCTTCCTCAACGGTAACTTGCCGACATTTCTCATCAACGTACTTCTTATATTGATCCTACGCTTGTCAGACATTCTAGCAAGGTTTAGCATATCCATATGGTCTTGGAGAAAATCCTTAACCTATTGGAGTTTTTTGGTTGCCAAGCCCACCGTAACGGGTGCTCTAGGTTGAAAACCATACATGATCATGAAAGGACTAAATCCAGTCGTGACATGCTTAACACTGCTGTAAGCAAACTCAAGAAGAGGTAGATACTCTTCCCATTTTGTTTGTTTCTTGCTAACATATGATCATAGCATATCCTCTAGCACTTGGTTAATTCGTTCAGTTTGACCATCCGTTTTTGGATGATCTGTTGTACTAAGGTTGAGTTGTGTACCCAATCATTTAAACACATCCCTCCAAAAATGAATGTTAAATTTGGGATCACGATCACTGACAATGTTACTTGGAAATCCATACAACTTGTACAGATTTTCCACAAATAGCTTAGCTAATTCTAGAGTCTTTATGGTCAACTTGGTTGGAATAAACTTGCATAGTTTAGTCAACCGATCTATGACCACCCATACCGAGTCATGACCTGGTACAGTGGTTGGTAAACCCACAATAAAATCCATAGAGATACTTTCCTATTTCCCATTGGGAATCTCCAAAGGATGTAAGAGTCCTCCTGCCTTCAGGCACTCTGCTTTGTTAACTTGACATTCTTGGCAATGCAAGACATAGTCTTGAACAAAACCATGTAAAACATGGCTAGTAAAACTATCATCTTACGAGAGCATAAATCTTTTTAATGACGGTTGCCCTAAACTTGGACTATCATGAAATTCGTAAAGAATTTGGCACCGAATGTTCGTGTCCGTCGTCGATACACAAACTCTCCCCTTGTGGAGTAGGTACCCATTATTGATGGAAAAATTCTTCCATCTCTGTAGCTCATCACTCGATTGAGAAGAACTGTGTGTGGAGGTTAACGACACACTACTAGCATTGGAGTGAGAAGGATCCCTCATTTGCATATGGCTCCACACTTTGGAATATGCGTCATCATGCTCATATTTGCCTTTCAAAGAATCCAAAAACTCACTGCGAAGTTCCGTGAACAAAAGAGAATTGATCTCAGGCATATGACTAAGAGCATCAGCCACCACATTGTATCGTCCTTTACGATACTGGAGCTTTGCATCATACTCCTGAAGAATCTCAGCCCACTTGCCCTTTCGACCCTTCAAGTATGTTTGTTGTGTAAACCATTTTATGCTTTTGTGGTCAAACACAATCTCAAATTGAGCTCTATACAAATAATGTCGCCATGTCTTTAAGGCAGACACTATTGCATAGAGTTCTGTTCATAAGCAGAATAATTCTGTTGCGCTGAATCAAGCTTCTTGCTTTCAAATGCAATTGGCCTCCCCTCTTGTAGAAGGACCGTTCCAATAGCACGATTACTGGGATCCGTTTCCAAAACAAATGTCTTTAAAGGATCCACAATAGATAGAATAGGAGTTGTAGCTAATGCATCCTTAAGCGTCTCAAAACTTTGCTATTGAGAGGCACCCCACTGAAAGGTTTTCCCTTTGCCCTTCATCTGGTCCGTCATTGGCACAACAATATGAGCATAGTTTTTAACGAACCGTTGATAAAAATCTGCAAATCCCAAAAAAAAATTATAACTCTGCTAGATTTTTAGGAGAAGGCCACCTCCGAATGGCATTCAGTTTGGATTGATCCATGTGCAACCCATTAGATGAGATAACATGCCCTATATAGTGAATTTCCTCCTTGAGAAAATCACACTTTGATTCTTTGGGATATAATTTATTTTCTCTTAGCAATTCAAACACATGTCTCAGATGCTCCAAGTGCTCTTTCTCAGAAGCACTGTATACGAGAATGTCATCGAGAAAAATGATAACAAACTTGCCCGATTACGGTCTCAAGACACTATCCATGAGTGTCATGAAAGTAGCGGGCACATGGTTAACCCAAAATGCATAAACAAAAACTCATAATGCCCAAACCTTGTTCGGAATGCAGTTTTGGGTATATCAGCAAGTCAAATATGTATTGGTGATAGCCGGACAGCCAGTCGATCTTTGTAAAAAGTGAGCTTATCGAACAGCTCATCCATTCGTGGTAATGGGTACTTGTTCTTAACATAGTGACCGCATTTAACCCACGACAGTCTACGCACATGCACATACTACCATCCTTTTTCTTCACCAATAGGATAGGAGAAGCCAATGGTGAAGAACTCGGTTGAATAAACCCTTTGCTAAGATTGTCAGTAAGCTAAGGTTCCGTCTCAACAGCCTCAGAATGACTCATTCTGTAGGGTGCCTACAACCATGTCTATGCCATGTTGCATAGATCGTATCAACGGTAATCTTGATGGTAATCATTAGGAAAAAAATCTTGAAATTCCATTAATAAATATTTTAACTGACTAGAAACATTTGCTTGTTGAGAAGAAAGAGAAGTAGCCATTGTTGGAAGAGAAGAGAGAGAAGCATGCAGCATTGAGAAATTTGTAACAGATTCAACATTTGAAAGAAAATCACACAATGAGTAACACAAGAAAACTTCTTCTATTTATTTATCAGAAGTGAGCTTCATAAGCTCTGCTATACATATCAGTTGGTGAGGAAGACACATCCTTCTCTCCTAACAACAACACATGTGCACCATGGGATTCAAACATCAGACTGTTGTGCTCGTAGCTACACTTCAGTGATGGTCCTAGGCTATGCAACCGCTCTCTACCAAGTACCACATCTGCCTGCTCCATATTCA
Source organism: Adiantum capillus-veneris (assembly GCF_014529385.1). Classification (NCBI taxonomy): domain Eukaryota; kingdom Viridiplantae; phylum Streptophyta; class Polypodiopsida; order Polypodiales; family Pteridaceae; genus Adiantum; species Adiantum capillus-veneris. The sequence goes on along the minus strand of NC_140953.1, from coordinate 7,845,539 downwards.
TAACCTGAAAATCCAAGGATGTGGATTAGCCTTGAATTTCCAATGGTACAGCTCTGACTTGAGTATCCCATACTTTGGCATCATAGTCGTTTATCATTGCTACCTTGTAACGGAGGGAACTCGAAGTTTGGGGCAATTTGAGTCTCTTCACTAATCCGTAGTTAATAAAAAAGTGAGTAGCACCGTCATCTACCAAGATACGCACCTTGTGTCCTTGAAGAGATCCATGCATACACACCAACTCATGTGGACCGAAGGTCTATTTCCACGTGGAAGCTGTGATAAAGCATCCATGCACCACCTCGGTGTGTGTTACCTCCACCTCAGAGAAACGTGAGGAAGACTCAAGAGGCAGCAGTTGCACCATGTGCACTGCTTTCTCCTTGCCTTGAGCAGCAAGTTTCCCCTTAGGACAATCCTTTTTGCAATGGCCGCTTCCCAAGCATTGAAAACATAACTTCTCTTTTTTAGCCTTCTCAAATTCCTCTGGAGAGAGAGGCCCTCGAGACCCCTTGGGTTTTTTAGCTGCTTCAGAGTTGGCTACTATAAATTTACTTTTATTGTGCCCATGTTGTGTGCGTGTATTACCATGTGTATTAGCAGGCATGTGAGTACTACTTGATTTCTTCTCATCTGGATCATCATGAATGTGAGCTTTCACTATGGCCTCCTCAAGTGTTTTAGAGTCCCAAGTCTTGACGTGCTTCTTAAGCTCTGGTGTCAGACCACGGATAAACCCACATACTTGTTGAAAGGTGTGTCTAACCCTTTCAACTTGAGGATAACATCCCGATATTGCGAGATGTATTCAAGCAATGATGGGTGTTGGCACATGGAACACGTGTCCCAAGCCGTACAATTTCTATATGTCTCATTCGTGGGCAGGAGCTCTTTTCTAAACATAGCCCCCAAAGCTGTCCAACTCTGTGGTATGATATTCTTCTTCTTGAGAAACATCGACTATTTATAGGCCTTGCCTTCCAGAGTCAGACTTGTCTGCAGCGCTCTGACTGCATCCGGAGTACGCCATAAGGTGTGAATTTCCCACTTGCTGAGAAAGATATTCACTGCATCCTTATTGCGCTCTTGGTCCTCTCCCTTAAAAGTTGGTGGCTTTGTATTTTTCAACAACTCGTCCACCTCCTTCACGTGAGAGAGTGTAGAGAATCCAGAGATGGACCTTGCCCATGACCAAGAGGGCCCTGCCCCTGATCGGCTACGTACTCATGCATGTGTGCGTCAACAGGACCTGTGCCTGCTATTGCATAAACTATATCACTAAAGTGGATAATTTACTGACCTTTTTATTTAGGGATGCAAAATTTGTTTCCATCACCGATATGCGTGCTTGAAGTGCTCAAAATTCTTGGATATCGAGCAATTCATAAGCGTCATCTCCTCTCGTAGCTTTGAGAATACCCTCCGTGAGAGTATCCAGTCACGAGTCGTCATTGGGAGGATCGAACGTATTGCACTCAAAGTCAAAAGTCATGTTCATATCCAAATCCATGGCGATTGTGGATTTCTAGGAAGAAAAAGAAGAATACCTTGAGATCAAAAGATTTGATGCCAACCCATTGTATCCATCGTCGGTACCAAAAATCACCGCTAATTAGCCATGGTAATTACGTGATTTTTAGGTAAGGTTGTCCCTTCACATTTGTTGTGGAACTTGTCTACTCGATTGTCGAATCCTGAACCGTCGTCAAGAGGTCTAGCTTCGAACACTTTGTAATTAGTTGAAATGAATGAAGAACTACAACCATCTCTAGTTGAAAACTAAAGATTTTCTGAAACTTCGAAAGTTTTTACAGCAATTCGGTGACTTGCCAATGAATTTTCTGGCCCCGATGGACTTTGGCCGAGGTTGTCACCGTGTTCATCGTCAAGGAGAGCGGAGGATTTTAGCCGTGGGCACTTGCCCTAAGGGGAGAGGTATACCCTTTCCCCCCCCCCCCCCCCCAAGGCCAAGGGCCTTTGGGCGCCTTGGTGTGAAAAAAAACACCCATAGCGGGGCTATGGCGCATCAGGCAGTTGAGGGGGCAAGAGATAGATAGCGTGCGCAGTAGGATGCTCCCTGGTGTGAGCGACTGTGTCAAAAACTCTTGCTCTTGGCCTCGCGCACCTCTCAAGCCCACACGTGTGGTGTTTGGAGTTGGTCGACAACCCGTCTCCCCTCGCCTCAAGAGGCTCTGCACATGGGATTTCCCCCTTTGTCCTACTCCACTTCTTCCCCACCTGGAAAGAGAGGAGCTCCACGGTCCTTTGCATGCACATGCGAAATCATGAGAGGACCATGCCTACCTTGGGCTTTTTTTAGCTATGATACCAATATGAGGCCCAGGGAACTACCTTGCTCAGATTCACAACCCAACCTCCCATGTATAGCCCTTGGCTTTTGAATCCCCAGTCCACACTGGCAACCGGCCTCTTGGCCCGGGTATGTGACCCCCCCTTGTGTATGCCCTAATTGGCATGCCATCTATATTGGAAACGGAGGCCAAAATGAGCCAGAATCAAAATTTTGAGCAAACCAAGCTCTTCAAGCTTGCTTGAATTGATTGTCAATCTGCTGAAGCTCATCAAAGCTCACCCAAATCGAAAAAAGTGAACAAGCGGGTGCTAGAAATGTTGCTCGGGGGGATGCAACCTGCTCTGATACCTATTGTTGGAAAATGGGTTGCAAGGATGAACAGACAGCTTGGAGAAGATGAAGAAGCTCAAGGCACACATCATAGAGTGTATTGCTTACTGCACAATAGAAAGATATGTTAGCCCTAGAATGATGGGAGTATATACAATGCATGGGGAAAAAACCTCTTAGTGAGGGACAAAATTCCCATGCGATCCTAAGTGTGTTCACAGGCATTAATGTACGTCCCCTGGAAGCTAAACACAGCCTAATGATGGTGAAGGCAAGGCTCCCTCTGCTGGCAACAATGAGGGATAGCTAGAGCTATTATGACAGGTGATGGCGCCCATCCTAGCAAGGACTCTCGAGAGCTGACGCACGAGGTTCTCTCGCCCTCTCTCTCTCTCTCTTTCTCTCGCTACTCAAACATCAAGAGCCCCGCTAAAAGTTAAGGGCTTCAAATCAAACCCATATTCACAGTAAATCTCCGAACAAAGCTCTGTGCACTTGGTGACAAAGTGAGTAGCAGCCATGATGACAGTCTGACTTTTTACCATGAATACACTGTAGATCATGATGATGAACCGGCCCAATTTCGCACCCATCGTGGCAGCACCGAGCAAGAGCGATCAGATTGGACAGCTTCAAAGAGCACTTGACCAGCTTATGGAAGAAATTGGGATCTCAAGGCTCGCCTCGGCAATCTTGAGGTGCGCTTTGACTTCATGGTCAATCTTGCCATAGACAAAGTAAGAGAAGTTGAAGCGAAAGTCACCCACGCTTAGTCTGTGGCATGTGCAAAAGTACAAACTTGTGTGACAACGCAGTTTTGAGAGCAGAAACTCCAGGAAGAAAAGGCCCTAAGATCTAGATTGGTGGGCTTCCCTCATCATGGTGCACTACCGAGGACACCCTCGAAGAGGCAATCATCAAGCTCAACGATATTATTCAGCCCATCAACATCAAGCCAGAACCCATTTCCTGGATTAACGACACGCACAGGAAAGTACCACTGGAGCATTGTCTTGCCGCTTTTAAGGACAAAGAGAAGCGAGTGAGGCTATTGCGCCAATCTTGCCTCCTCAAAGGAACAAAGGTTTGGATTGCTAAGGAGCTGACCATGAATCAACTCAAGGTTAAAAAGCGCGAGCTTGAGAAGGTCGACGAAGCCCGAAAGGAAGGAAAATGGGCAATCTATCAAGGGGGGAAGGCCATCATTCAAGACTTTTGAACTCCCAAAGGGGATCTCCCCTTACCCAACCCTACTTAGGTTTAGGTCTTGTTTTCTTTCTTTTCTTATTTTCTACCCTATTGACGGACCCTCAATCCTTAACTGATATGTATCCAATGCCTTCACTTAAAAGGTTGTGTTGTAATGTTTTTGTCTTCGGTCCCATGGGTCATATATGACCTTTGTGGATAATGCAATCTCTCTCTCTCTCTCTCTCTCTCTCTCTCTCTCTCTCTCTCTCTCTCTCTCTCTCTCTCTCTCTCTCTCTCTCTCTCTCTCTCTCTCTCTCTCACACACACACACACACACACACACACACACACACACACACACACACACACAGCATGGACAGATTGCCCCCTTTCCAATACTCATTGGATGCACCCTCTCTGACTCTTACACAATCCGAGATCACCAGGCTCACCCGCCATGACCCAACTCAGCTTCTTAATACCATGAGGACTTGGATACAACCAGCTCAGGAACTGGGCACGAAGATGGCTTTCTATAGAGAGCATCTTCTCCAACTCACTAAGAATGGTTTTATGACAAGGCCTAGATACATGGACACCCACATATCTCATGGGATACGATGCGCTATTGGCCAGATATGCACATCTTCACACCAACTTCGGATCGAGACTGGTAGATACATCGGAATATTAGCAGAGGCCAGGACATGTCCTCCATGTCACATGTAGCCAGAGACAAAGTTGCACTACATATGCCACTGCCCAGTTTACTATGAGATACGATGCCGCTTTCACTGCCTGTTCAAGGAGGGATCTGGACCACTTTCCAGAGTCATGGGGTATGAGCATTAGACATGTGTGGGACTATTTTTGCTTGAGCTGTGAAAACACACAGAGAGCCTGATGAGAGGAGGGACTAGCCAGTCTCAGAGACGAATCACAAACTTCTTGTGAGCAGACACTGAGAGAGAGAGAGAGAGAGAGAGAGAGAGAGAGAGAGAGAGAGAGAGAGAGAGAGAGAGAGAAGGCTATGAAGCTAGTAGCATATTTTGACGCTCCTCCTTTAAACCAAAGCCATCATCACATCATGTTACAATTTCATCACACACATACTCACAAGAGTAATTGCTACAGGAGGCTACAACTTCTTTCTAGCTAGTACTGCAGGAAGATGACAAGAATTGCTAGACGTGGGTTTACAGATTACCCTTCTCTTTCCATGCTTTTCTTATGTGCTCCAGAATAGCTCGCATTTACCCTTTCAAGCAACTTATTAGGAGGTTAATTAGCAGTTGATTGATGCCCCTAACCATGCTTTGAGTAGATCGAGCAGCTTCTACTCACATATGAAGTCATATAAGAGAAAGAAATGGAGACAAAAGTTTAAAGTACTTGCTCGCGTAGAGCTTTAATGGAACCATCAAACGCGGACCCTATTGCCTTCCACTCATCCTCTGATCTATGTGTAAAGCCTTGGGTGACTAGACCTAGGATCCTCCTCCCAACCTCCTGATATAAAGGCAGGCTCCTAGCCTCATGCCCTAGCCGGCGGATCCCCTTGTCCACACTGCCTAGCCTGGCCCCTGGCCCAGTCCATGACTCCTTGGCCTTGCCCTTGTCCTGACATTACTCCCCCCTTGGAGAAGCGTTTTTGTCCTCGAAAACACAAGTGGTAGTATCTTTGTAAAAACACCGATATTTTCCTTATTGGCATCCCATACGCGAGCCAATTGTCCATACGATACTTGGTGTAGTGAGGAGGTTCAATGAAACCAAGAGCAACATCTTGATTTTCAACATTGTTGTCCTTTTGCAACCACTTGTATCTAAATGGTAACTCCATGTATAACTCACATGAGTACTTTAAAGGAGTAACCACCACTAAAAGGTGTCCAAAGACATAATCAGTTTTCAGACTTTCTAAAGATACTAGAAAAATACAAGAAAACCTTAGTGCAACTTGCCATGAAGTTGTGAGCCAGATTTCCAATTCGCATGAGTATCTTGAAAAGCTCATAGCTACTGAGGGACAGAATAGGGAGTGTCCTCATGTCAGACTTGTGAATGTTTTGGAACACACAGAACTACATGTTCACCCCTAATGAAGGTTACCTGCCAACATACTTTGTCAGGACACCTATTAAGTCCTTACCTTAGGAAACTATTGAAACGGTATCCAACCCCACCACAACAGGTGTTCAAAGGTGAAAACCTTACTTAAGCAAATTCTAGAATAGGGAAAGAATCACCCATTCAGAATGCGTTGTGCTAACGTATGCTCTTAGCAAAGACCCTTTAGCAAAAAATACTTGTAATTTGCCCATCCAACACGGGATGAATAGCAGCAGTAAGAGTGAGGTGCTTTCCCCCAACCACTTACAGACAGTCTGCCATGACTGATGTTAAACTATGACTCAACCATTGAGTATTCAGCCATATATTTAACATGGAGTGGAGACAGTCAACTAGGTTGAAAGCGGGTTGGGGTGGAGTAAACGCATAGATTGTAGACCATCCAACCACAAACAGCCATCGTGAGCCATTACCATGTATAGTTGGGTGGAAACTCATAATCTTTTGCACTTGAAGTACAAAAAATTGCATAAACAAGAAAGTGCATTAATTTGCATGCCACTTCGAACAAAGTTGTGTTAAAAACTAGGCCCAATAACACCTAGTGTGCATGCATTTAACACAAACAAATCCGAACCGCAATTCCATGATGAGACTTTCCACGGCACGTACGTGAAAGCCTGTCAACAAGAGTTGGACCATAACAGAATGTGAAAGCTCAATCACACCTAGGTACCAACCATGAGACATTCTCAGTAACTTGGCATACTTGGCTATATGTAGAAACGACCCTCTGTTAAGGCGGTTTCACATCACTTATCATTGCAACAAGTCTGTACTGAATACCCGACAATTTCCGACCATTGAAATTGTTCCTGATACGGTGTGCTCCAAATGGTCGAATAAATGGATGTGAGCAGCACGTAGGGACTTCGTCGTGACACATCATTAGGAAATAGGTGTCAGTGTCAATCCCAGAGACTCATATTCTCCACATGTGGAATATGTCTCAAAAAATGATGTCAGCAAAAGTGACATCCATCAAGTACAAGATGTACTTGTGTGTGGAGGTAACTGTAAACACTCCACAACAAGAGTGAGAGGGACCCTCATTATCATAGCTCCACACTGGCTCAACCGAACTCCTTGAGTTCCTAGACCATGTTCTGCCCCATGTGACAGCATGTGCCAAACAGAACCGTACCATGTAGGTCTGTAATTGTTTCAACAAGATTCAAACCCATTACGATATCTTGATGAACAAGGAAGAGAGAAAATAACAATATTTTCTCAAAATGCTATGCTCGTCCATGACCTTGTCACTTGGCTAAAGAGCAAGCTGGATAAGAGTCTTCTAGTTGAAACATCTCGATTACAGAACGGAAACAAGCTTAATTGGAAAGGAAAATAAATCCAAAAAACATATACTTACAAGGAGGTGGAAATCACCTGATACTTACCCAGAAGTCAAGTACAATTCTCAACCTGTAAGCGTACCATATCAAAATTGTTGCAACATGCTAAGCACTAACATTAGAGATTAGTGAAGAGAAAGAAAGTGAACTTGTGACCATGGGTGTTGCCTTGGCAATCCAAACCCCTGGGTATGTCTTGCCAAACCAACCCCCTTGGTGAAAGGTTGAAAAGAACCTTTGGACTATCCCTTGACAGATAGTTTTCTTTAAAAGACAAAGTGTGAAGGTGTCCAAAAATGACCATCAACACGTAGCGTGTGATTTAGTAATCACATATGTGGTCATACCATAAAATTGTGCTCCTATATGCACGCCTAGTGCTATAGAGAAACAGGAGATCCATGTCGGTCAGGACTCCGAGCTCTTATGGATAGCCATGATGTTTGAAATGCTTGCTGCATCTATACGCTGTGTTATAGATCAGCCTATGTGAGTGTAAGTTCATAAAAAACTCAACTCAATATTCGCACCAAAACATGTAGTGCTTACAAAATACCCAAAAACATATGTAATGGCAAGCTCTTGTTGGGCCATTATTATCAATGGGGAGTCCACTAGGTAGGTTTGTTCAAGCTAGAGAACAATCACCGAGGGAATGATAACAGTTGGGTCTTACCCTAGATATGACAATGGCTCTTAGCCAGCCTGTGTGGCTCATAGCCCTTATGTCAATTAGTGTTCAATCGACGAACCAAGAAAGACTAATTTGAAGGGCGTCTTGGCCAAGTTCTAGCTGAGAGTGAGAGCACCTTGGCTCAGGTTGACTCACAAGCAAAATGTATTTGATAATCTTATTCAGAAAGCTTTGCATTATTCCCTTAAAGAATTTAGGAAAGTAGAGAGAGAGAGAGCATGCTGGGTTAAGGAACGTTCTTTAAGTTACTACCTTGTATATGCGGTGTCCATGCTCATGTGCATCTTATGCCTAGCGTGCACCTTATCCTATAAGCATCTATTGTGATGACACTCTCATCGGGAGAGGTATCGGAACCGTTCTACTTTGTAGGAGACGAGGAGAACTTAAATATGGCACTTTTCCTAGGAAGTAAGGCCTAGATTTAGGTTCCGTTGATTGTTGGTATGAGATGACAGCAACCAAAAATAAAATTATGGGAAACAATTCAGAACGAATATTGTCCTTGACAAAGTGACTGTGTGAGAATGGAATCGTACTTTATACCACCTGGGTAGCATGCCATGCATACAAAAGTGGAAGCTCGTGGCTAGCGTGACCATCATAAATGTAAAAGTGAACACCATAAGTGCCTTGCACCGACTGGACTGGTAGGGAGTCGGTGAGATGATATCCTGATTAATGTGCCCCCAAACTTGGTTGCCACTGCTCGTGATGCCAAGGCAATCATAGCATGAATTAGAAGCCGTGCTTCACGTGAAATTGGCAAAGCATGTGGGTGTGCACAACCAACAATACTGTCCAAAGGAAATGCGAAACGTAAAATTGTGGGACATGTGTATCATATACACCCGAATGTAGTGATCTTGTATGCATCTCATGATGTGTTCGGCTGACCGTATAAGCCAAGATTGTGTAATTGGTCTTACCAAAGATTACTATGCCAGAAAAGAAATTGGGGCATACACTACCCAATTCAAAAAACAAACAGTCTCTGAAAATCCACATGCAAGTATGAGAAAATGTATGAGCATAACATGTTCTATTGTGCCCTGCACCAAAACTGGAGTTTATGTCAAAGCACGAACTCTTGCATCATGCTTACGTTGTCGTACATGGGGACACTGCTTTTTTTGATGCGCTCCTAAGCAATAAAAGCATAATTTTTTGACTTTTTGCACGTCAAAAGTCGGATTGTGATAGTCGCTTCCTGAGCACGTTGGTCACAACCAGATCTGTTCCTACAACCGAATTCTCTTGTGCATGTTGGACCTCTTTGGTCATACTGGTGGGTAGACAACCTCTTGGGTTTCCGGTAAGTGAGAAGTTAATTCTGGTAGCATATTGTAAATTCACTTGCGTAGCCAATATTTGGACCCGTACAGCTAGCTTGAAAAATCGGGCATCAAAAGTTTTCCAGTCCTGTCGAGTGACAAACTCCCTGGCATCCGACAAGTTACTATCATCCTCTAGAATATTAAATACACTCTGAAGAGGAGGTGTAGATTCTTGCAGAGAGAGAGGTAGACTGTCGGGGTATGCATTATATGTTCCCGTTGCCACATGGGTACCCTCCGTAAGAGTATCCAGCCACGCAACATCCACAGGTGGAGCAGACTCTAGGTATTCGAAGTCAAACATATGTTGATCATCAATTTCCGTACTCCTGGTGAAAACGTGTTGTGTGAACAGAAGAGAAAACAATACCTTGGAGTACAGAAAAACTTGTAGCCGTACCGAACGTAGAAACTCGTAGAAGCAGAGGCCGGTAATTAGCCGTGGTAATTCTGCCTGCGATTGTGAAGAAGATGAATTCCAAGCCGCGGTAGAATTCGTGAAGAGTTGAAATTGCCGAGGAACTTCAAATCATCGTCAACGAAGGTTGATGCGATGCTACAATTTCTGCAATTTGGAAGAAGGAACGAGAAATTGACGTCCTGTGAAGAAGTTCGTGGCCCATTGGCGAGATTATTTTGCCCTTTACCGAATACCAAATGGAGATTCAAGGCCAAAATTATTGTTGTACAGTGATTAAATTGCAAAATTTTGCATCTTATTGACTCCTGGCCTATTGAATGATTTGTCGTGAATCGAGTTTCGTGCCCTCGTTGTATGCTGAGACGCTGCTCATTGTAAGGGTGTGTGCCGGGGTGGGCATGCACCCTAGGTCAAAAAAAATTGCCCAAAGTTTTTGGGCCTTTGGGCAAATATGAAAAGCCGTAATGAACAACGACGATGGAAACTGCTGTGCAGGCAGCCGAGTAGGCGAGGGGCTCCCAAGGCTGCGTGTGGTGCTCAAATGAGGCCGCCGAAGAGACGAGATCTCCTCAACATGGTCACACGTGCCGTTCAAGGCCAAAACAGAGTGCTTTCGAGCAGGTGATCTCGTTGTCGTCCTCCCTTGCAAGCGGGGTTGGCCACAGGACGACTCTTGTTGAGGCTATGGTGGGAAGAAGGCACACCCTCATGCACATGCAAGAGAAGCTCTAACAAAGTGGGGCTCTCCACGGCCTTGTGTCCCAAAAAGAAACTTGGGTTTGATACCAGTGTAAAGACTTGGGTGACTAGACCTAGGATTTTCCTCCCAACATCCCAATATAAAGGCAAGCTCCTAGCCTCATGCCCTAGCCGAATCTCCTTGTCCACACTGCCTAGCCTGGCCCTTGGCCCAGTCTGTGACTCCCTGGCCTTGCCCTTTTCCTAACACTATGGTGCTGGGAGTGGCAACACGTGTTGGAAGTGGCAACACCTAGCTAGCTATTGTATTGGCACCTTATACCTGTTCACATGAAAGCAAAGAGTCATGAAGAAAATCCTACCTCGTCGACATGGTGAGAGCATTTTCAGTAGCATAGAGTCTGTAGACCAAGCTCCTCCCAATTCATTCCAGCAGTAGGAGGTCAACAATGTCACTGTTTGCCTCATCTGCATATTGGAATCGACCTTCTTTTGCAGTGAAGCCTCTGTGCCTTCCTCGCGTAGTGATCATAGCAGCTTTCTGTGCAACAAGACCCAGTGGCTAGTTGAACCAGGTATACACTTATTCCTTAATACAACAGAATAAGGAGCTGCAAACAGGATAACGTTGTTGTGTGCTCCACCAAAGCAGGTCTCTCTCTCTCTCTGTGCTCTCGCACTTGCACTCGCACACGCTTCCTGCGGCACCTTCAACTGGTATCAGAGCAGGGTTTTCGATTTCGGCAAACAGGTTTTCGATTTCGGCGTCGGCAAATTTAGCGTTTCGAGAGCGTTTCCATCAGGTGTCCTGCGGTTTTACCCCCCTTTCAAAGCTGTTCGTACATTCGAAAGCTTCATCCGAGCTACACTTTAGGAGTTGTATTTTTCAAGTCTACTTTTGCTACAGGTACAGGTACAGGTACATGACACAGGTGCAGGTTGTTCAGAGATTATTTTGGGATGGTATATAGCCGCTTTATGGCTATTATGTGCTATTGAGATGGTGTTTATGGGTTGATTAGGAGCACTTTTTGGCATCGACATTGTCTCGGGTTTTTCAAGCATCCATCTCCTCACAAGTTCTTGCATACATACAGGACATCCAGGTTTCTTATAGGTTGTAGTGTTTAGCATCAACACAGATTTCAGTGGAAGCATTTGATGCACATATGCATTGTTTTGGCACTTTTGATAGTGCTTGAGCTCTTTTGAGAGCGGTTTTACTCCCCACAGGGATTTGTTTACTGCTTGCACATTTTGTTTGGCACCTGTTTGAGCGCGTATACTGGACCTTGCAGTATTGTTGACAGTGGATGTACGTTGAGTTGCGAAAACTGCCATATGTACCTTTTGTGGATCCGATTTGGCTTGTTTCTGGCAGTCCTAACCGTTTCTGAGACTCGGTTCGGAGGCCTTTCTGAGACTGGGCTGGTTTCTTGTCTACATAACCTTTTGTGAGGGTCGATAGTGTGAGGTTTTCTTGAGCTGGAGGATTCTCGAATGTTGAGATCCTTTCGGTGATACAGGTTGTTGGAGTACCCCTTTTTCGTGGCCTCGCCATAGGACATGTATAGAGAGGGCTAAGTGCATTGACGTCGTCTTGGCAGTCTTGGGTTAGTTTTTTGACTTTTCATGCACAGTTAGTGACAGTTAGTGGTTGATGCGCCTGTTTTATGCTCTGAGAGCATTACTTTTGATGCGTTATTGATCTCTTGTGATAGTTTTGGATTGAGATTCTGTCAGTTTTTCTAGGAAAACTCTGCCAAATTTTTCCCAAAATTACCAGTGTTTATCGCCATATTATCTTTAGCTTGCAGCCATGTCATCTAGTGGTGAAAAGGGTATTTACAATAACCGAAAATTTGATGGGACGAATTTTTCTATCTGGAAAGAGTAGATTCAAGAAGTTCTTATACAAAAAGGCCAGCTGGATCCTATCATGGAGCGCCCAAAGGGCGAGTATACAGATGTTGAATGGGAGAAGCTTGATGCTAAGGCCAAATCTACCGTCCGTTTACATTTGGTTGAATCTGTGTACTTTACTATAGTTGGAGAAAGGACTGCTAGAGATGTTTGGGATAAGTTGTGTTCCAGTTATGAGAACAAAAGTGCCACTAATAAGATTTTCTTGATGAAGAAGCTGTTTAACCTTCGTATGAAGGAAGAGGGCACTATTTCTACTTACATTAATGAGTTCAATATCATTTTCACTCAATTGACCACATCAGGGTTTGGTCTTTGATGAGGAAATCAAATGTATCTTCTTGCTATAGAGTTTACCCTCGTCTTGGGATACGTTCTGTACTACGATTAGCAACTCAGCACCTGGTACCTGTCTAGTGTACAATGACGTCCTTGGGAGTCTGTTTATCGAGGAGATTCGCAGGAAATCTCTCGAAGGCAAGAAGGATGGTGATGCGTATGTTGCTAGTGATAGAGAGAGGGGTCGCACTCAAAGTCGTGCCAAAAGCAAGGAACGTGGGGGCTCACGCAGTAAGTCTCGAGGTTCTATGCGTAATTTCGAGTGCTATCACTGCCCATAAAAAAGGGCATGTGAAGAAGGATTGCAGGAAATGGCAGCAAAGCAAGAAGGATAAACAATCCGGTGAAACTTTTAAGTCTGATGATTCGAACAAGGGCAAAGCAAAGTTAGAGGAGATCAATGTGCTAGAGTCTTCAAATGCTCATATTGTAGAGACTCTTCCAGCAGTTGTTATGCCACTTACCTCTGACGTATTGATCTTCACAGTAGATCTACCTGTCGAGGCTCTTGTTGCAGAAGATGCGCAATATGCACAGAATTGGATAGTAGATTCTAGTGCGAGTTTCCATGTGACACCACATAGAGAGTGGTTGTCTACTTATTCTCACTCTTGTGGCAAAGTGAGACTTGGTGATGCTTATGAACTTGACATTGAGGGTGTCGAAATGTCAAATTGCATCTAAGGAATGGCACACACTTTACTTTATGTAATGTCAAACATGTGCCCAAGTTGACTAAAAGCTTGATTTCTATTGGTCAGCTTGATGATTTGGGCTACAACACCACATTTGGCAATGGTTCGTGGATAGTACGCAAAGGTAATCTTGTTGTACTCAGAGGTCAAAAGCATGGCACCTTGTATTCCATGCATGTGTCAGATGTTGGTCATGATTACATATCTATAGCCGAGATGCCGTCTACTGAGTTGTGGCATTGTCGGCTAGGTCATATTAGCCAAAAAGGAATGAGAACTCTGGCTCGTTTTGGCTACTTACCTGTCTTGTCTTATGTTGACTTTCCTGTTTGTGAGCACTGTATCTATGGCAAACAGACTAGGTCCGTGGACTTACCATTGGGTCAAAAGCGAGCTGAACCTCTAGATTTAGTGCATAGTGATGTTTGTGGTCCTGTGTCAACCAAATCTCTAGGGGGGGGGGGGGCAGCTATTTTGTGACATTCATAGATGACTCTACTCGAAAGGTGTGGGCATATCCTTTGAAACATAAGGATCAAGTTCTTCCTGTGTTCCAGAATTTTTTAGCACTCGTTGAGAATCAGTCTGGCAAGAAACTCAAGAGGTTGCGGACTGACAACGGTGGAGAGTATGTCTCCAAGGAGTTTGACAATTTCTTTTGCTAAAAGGGGGATTAAAAGGCAGTTTACTGCACCATACACACTAGCTCAGAATGGAGTTGTTGAGCGCATGAATCGTACAATTCAGGAACGAGTCACAACCATGCTTTCTAGGGCAAATCTCACACAAGGCTTTTGGGCAGAAGCCGTCTTGACCGCAGTGCACATTATAAATCGTTCTCCTAGTACACCATTGAATTATGAGATTCCAGAAGAGTTATGGTTTAAACGTAAGCCCCACTATGACCATTTACATGTTTTTGGTTGTGAAGCTTATGCTCACGTGCCTAAACAACTTTGCCAAAAGTTAGAGCCAAAGTCACACAAATGTATTTTCATTGGATATGGTGCAGATGGAGAGATGGGATATCGTCTCTCGCACCCGAAATCTCGTCGATTCATCCGTAGTTCAGATGTGATCTTCAATGAGTCGAAGATGCATAAACAACCTATCAAGGAAATAGAGATTCGGAGAGTCACTTTTGAGGATGTTGCCTTAGAGACAGTGAAATCCACTCAACGGGCTAGTGATGTACCTTCCACTAGCAATGCTCCAGAGGGAGCGGATAGCAATGGTCAAGGAGTGAGACGGTGTACTAGAGTCTCTCATCCACCTGTGCGTTTTGAGCCAGGTCTTGATTACATCATGTTGACCGATTGCGGTGATCTAAGCTGCTACCAGGAAGCCATGGTGGCGGATGATGTGGTGAAGTGGGAGCAGGCTATGGAATTTGAGTATAACTCGATTCTAGCTAATGACACGCAAAAGCTTTACCTTGCAAATGGGTTTACAAGAAGAAATTTACCTCAGGTGATCCAAATCCAAAGTACAAGGCTAGACTTGTAGCCAAAGGGTTCAAACAACAAAAGGGAGTCGATTTTGATGAAATCTTCTCGCCTGTAGTCAAGATGACAACGCTTAGAACCGTACTTGGTCTTTAGCCATTGAGGACATGGACCTTGTCCAAATGGATGTGAATACAACATTTCTTCACGGGGATCTCGATGAGGATGCTTACATGCAGCAGCCTGAAGGGTTTGTTCAGGAGAATGCATCTCGTGAGGAGCTAGTATGTAAGCTCAAAAAGGCACTTTATGGCTTAAAATAGGGTTCAAGACAGTGGTATCATAAATTTGATGCATGTATGAGGTCTCAAGGATATAAAAGGAGCGAAGAGGATCACTGCTTGTACACAAGAAAGCTAGATGATGGCTCGATGATCATTCTAGTTTTGTATGTTGATGACATGCTTATAACTGGGAAATTTATTGTGGAAATTGTCAACTTGAAGAAAACACTTAGCACTAATTTTGCAATGAAAGATTTGGGGGATGCTACACACTTCCTTGGCATGCGAATCAAAAGAGATCACAAACGTCGTTTTCTTGAGTTATCTCAGGAAACATACATTGAGAAAGTTTTGCAGTGTTTCAATATGCAGGGGGGGAAAGCATTGAGTACCCCAATGCAGGCATTCTTGAAACTTAGCAAGGAAGATGCACCCAAATCTGATGCTGAGTGAGTTGAAATGGCTAAGGTACCATATTCTTCGGCATTGGTGTCAGGACACCGGCAAGGTCGGACTAGACAAGGGCAGGGCAGGGCTAGGCGGTGTGGAACAGGGAGTCCAACTAAGGCAAAGGGCCAGGGGCTTGCCTATTTTAAGGGTGGTTGGGTAGTGGACTCTCAGGCTCTAGTCTCCCCTGTCTTACATTGATATCACAGCATAGTCTATTTTGGGCAAGAGGGCGTGGATTGCATGTTCATGCAAGGGAGGGCGTGAAAAGCCACCTGCTAAGAGAGGAAGTCAAAAAACACACAGCATGTGCAGAGCCGCTTGTGCCGGGGAGGGAGAGACCCTCAACCTCAGCCATATTGTGTGTGGCCCGGCTTGGCAGAATCGCGCTGCGACGACAGGGAGCAGGTCCCGTCACTGTAGCGATGCCCGGGAAGCATCACACAAGCATCTCTCTCTCTCCCTCGCTCTCGCGGCACTGTTGGTCGCCATAGTCGACTGCAACGATTCTTTTTCACACTCAAAACGCCCTAAGGCCTTTGGCCTTGGGCAATTTCCTCAATTAACTCAAGCAAGGGTGCATGCCCACCGGGCACACACCCCGTACACAGGATTTGAGACTGATTGTCGGCCAAGATTCGACATAAGCTCATTGGCAAGGGGCCATGAAGTTCTTCACTAAGCCGTCACTTCTTGGCAAACTGTCAGAATTTCAGAAATTGCAGAAGTTGGTAGCGTTAAATTTCGACGTATTTGAAATTTTTGAACAAGTATCTATTGCAACTGCTTCCTTCGGGAAGATTAAGTCGTCTACAACGTTTCAAAGCTAACAATTACGTCTCAAGCAGTACAAGTTTTTGTCAACATCTTCAAGCCTAATTGATTCAACTATCAAGAGCTCGTGGAATTCCATATACGGCGGACTACTCTCGATTTTTGACGGAGTTAGCACGGCTACTATACTTTGCGAGTGCTCTCAATATCAGGTATTTTTTCTGAGTACTTCTTTCACCGCATTGTGTAGCCATGGATTCAGATATCAATATGCAATTAGATTTTGAGCAAAGTACTCCTGATCCTACCAATAATGGCCCGCGGCCGGATCCTCTCAAGGAGAGTACCCGCGACGCTATGGCAGGAGAAGATACTTATGAATTGCTCGATATTCAAGAATTTTGTGCACTTCAGACACGCATGACAGTCATGGATGCAAATTTTAAAGCTTTAAATGAAAATGTTACCAAACTATCCACATTAGTAATTCAATTAATGCATCAGTAGTCTAAGAGTTCTGCTGACAGCCACATGCATGAGCACGTTGACACACAAGGGCAAGGCCCAACTACTGATACATTGCATACTCTCGCTACCAAAGAGGTGGATGACTTGTTAAAGAACTTTAAACCACCAGTCTTTAAGGGAAAAGACCGACACCGCAATAAGGATGCAGTGAATATCTTTCTCAGCAAGTGGGATGGAATTCATGCCTTACGGCGTACTCCAGATGTAGTCAGAGCTCTGCAGACGAGCTTAACTTTGGAAGGCAAGGCCTACAAATGGTGGATGTCTCTCAAGGAGAAGAGCATCATACCACAGAGTTGGGCAGCTTTTGAAGCCATGTTTAGCAAGGAATTTTTGCCTACAAACGAGGCCGATCGGAATTGGACGGTTTGAGACACATGTTCCATGCGCCGATACCCATCACTCCTGGAATATATCTCTCACTATCGGGACGTTATCCTCAAGCTGGAAGGCTTGGATACCTTTCAACAAGTACAAGGGTTCATACGAGGTCTGACACCCGAACTTAAGAAGTATGTCAAGACCCAAGACCCTAAAACACTTGAGGAGGCCATAGTGAAAGCACATATTCATGATGATCCTGATGAGAAGAAACACATAATAGTCACGTGCATGCTAGCATACATGGTAATACACGCACTCAGTATGGACACAATAAAATAAAATTTATAGTTGCTAATTCAGATGCATCTAAAAAACGCAAGGGGTCCAGGGGTCCTCTCTCTTTTGAGGATTTTGATAAAGCCAAGAAAGAAAATTTATGTTTTCAATGTTTAGGAAGAGGTCATGGCAAAAAGGATTGTCCCAAGGGGAAATCTGCTGCTCGGGGAAAGGAGAAAGCAGTGCACACGATGCAAGTGCTACCTCTTGAGTCTTCCTCAAGATTCTCTACAATGGAAGTAACACACACTGAGGTGGTGCATGAATGCTGTCTCACAGCTTCCATGTGGCAACCAACCTTTGGACCACATGAGTTAGTACGTATGCATGGATATCTGCAAGGGCACAAGGTGCACATCTTGGTAGATGACGGTGCTACTCACAATTTCATCAATTACGAATTGGTGAAAAAACTCAAACTGCCTCAAACTCTGAGTACCCACCGCTACAAGGTAGCAATGATGAATGGACATGATACTGAAATATGGGATCCTCAATGCCGAGTTGTTCCATTGGAAGTACAAGGCTACTCTACTTGTTAGGATTTTCAGGTTATGGAAAGGGTTGATGTGGTTCTCGGTAGGGAGTGGTTGCATAGCCTAGGACCATCACTGAAGGTAGCTATGAGCACAACAACTTGATGTTTGAATCCCATGGTGCACATGTGTTGTTGTTAGGATAAAAAGATATACCTTCATCACCACTAATTCGTACCGCTGAGCTTATGCAGCTCATTTTTTATAATGAAATAGATCAGGTTTTCTTGTGTTACTCAGTGTCTCATTTTCTTTCTAACATTGAGTCTATTGAACATTCCTCAACGCCGCATACTTCTCTCTCCTCTATTCCACCAATTGCTAATTCTAAACAAGCAAACGTTGCTAGTCAATTATTAAAGGAATTTCAAGATGTATTTCCTAATGATTTGCCATCAGGATTACCGCCGACACGATCAGTACAACATAGCATTGACATGGCAGCAGGCTGTAAACCTGTTAGTAAACCACCTTACCGTATGAGTTATTCAGAGGCTGCTGAGGTGGAACGTCAGCTTGCTAACTACCTTAGCAGAAGGTTTATACAACCTAGTTCTTCACCATGGGCTTCGCCTATCCTTTTAGTGAAGAAAAAGGACGACAGTATGCGCATGTGCATAGACTATCGGGGCTTAAATGAGGTTACAGTTAAGAACAAATACCCATTTCCAAGAGTAGATGAGTTATTTGATAAGCTAACTCATGCTCGTATTTTTACGAAAATCAACTTGCGGTCAGGATATCACCAAGTCCGTATTCGGCTTGCCGATATACCTAAGATTGCATTCCGAACATGGTTTGGACACTACAAGTTTTTGGTAATGCCCTTTGGGTTAACCAATGCACCCGCAACATTCATGACACTTATGGATAGTGTCTTGAAGCCATATTTGGGCAAATTTGTCATTGTTTTCCTCGATGATATCCTAGTCTACAGTGCTTCTGAAGAAGAACACTTACAACATATTAGGCAGGTATTTGAGTTGTTACGTACAAAAAAGTCATATGCCAAGGAATCTAAATGTGATTTTCTCAAAGATGAATTTCATTATTTAGGGCATGTTATTTCAGCTAACGGTCTATACATGGATCAATCCAAAGTGGATACCATCAGGAAATGGCCTCCTCCTAAAAATCTGGAAGAATTACATATATTTTTAGGATTTGCAGGTTTTTACCGAAGGTTCGTTAAAAACTATGCTCAATTGTTGTTCCTATGACGGATCAACTAAAAGGCAAAGGTAAGGCTTTTCAGTGGGGATTCGCTCAACAGCACAGTTCAATACGCTCAAGAATGCGTTAGCTACAACTCCTATCCTGGCTATTGTAGATCCTTTGAAACCATTCGTGTTGGAAACGAATGCCAGTGATCATGCTATTGGAGCAGTCCCGTTACAAGACGGACGACCGATTGCATTTGAAAGTAAGAAGCTTGATGTAGCTCAGCAGAACTATTCTACTTACGAACGCGAACTTTATGCAATAGTGTCTGCCTTAAAAACATGGCGGCATTATCTGTATGGTGCTCAGTTCAAGATTGTGTTTGACCATGAAAGCATCAAATGGTTTACACAACAAACAGATTTAAAGGGTCGAAAAGCCAGGTGGGCCAAGATCCTTCAGGAATATGACGCCAAGCTAAGGTATCGCAAAGGCCGATACAATGTAGTGGCAGACGCTCTAAGTCGAATGCTAGAGATCAATTCGCTCTTGTTCACGAAACTTCGTAGTGAATTTTTAGATTCTCTCAAGGGCAAATATGAGCATGATGAAGCATATTCCAAAGTGTGGAGCCATGTTCAAAAGAGGGATCCTTCTCACTCCAATGACGGTAGTGTACAGTTAACCCCACACCTAGTTCTCCTTTATCAAGTGATGAACTACAGCGATGGATGCATTTTACCATCGACAATGGGTACCTACTTCACAAAGGGAGAGTTTGTGTACCGACGGACACAGACATTCGGCGCCAAATTCTTTATGAATGTCATGATAGTCCAAGTGCAGGGCACCCGGGGATTAGACAAACTTATGCTCTCGTACGACGATAGTTTTACTAGCCAGGTCTCCATGGCTTTGTTCAAGCTTATGTCTTGCACTGCCAAAAATGTCAAGTTAATAAGGTAGAGCGCCTGAAAGCAGGAGGACTCTTACATCCTTTGGATATTCCCAATGGCAAATGGGAAAGTATCTCTATGGATTTTATTGTAGGTTTACCAACCACTATACGAGGTCATGACTCAGTATGGGTGGTCGTAGACAGGTTGACTAAACTATGTAAGTTTAGTCCGACCAAATCAATGGTTAAGACGCCAGAACTAGCCAAGTTATTTGTGGACAATCTATACAAATTGTATGGTTTGCCAAGTAACATTGTTAGTGACCGTGATCCCAAGTTTAACAACCACTTTTGGAGAGCTGTATTTAGACGATTAGGTACACAATTAAACCTCAGTACAGCTGATCATCCAGAGACGGATGGTCAAATGGAACAGGTTAACCAGGTGCTAGAGGATATGCTAAGACGTTAGCAAAAAACAGTCAGACTGGGAAGAATACTTACCTATTCTCGAGTTTGCCTACAACAGAGCTAAGCATGTCACAACAGGTTTTAGTGCTTTCATACTCATGTATGGGTTTCAACCTAGGTCACCAGTTACGGTGGGGTTGGCAACCGAAAAACTCCAAGAGGTTAAGGATTTTCTCCAAGACCATATGGATATGCTGAAACTTGCTTGTCAGAATGTCCGGTAAGCACAGGATCGGTATAAGAAATACGCTAATGAGAAACGTCGGCAAGTTACCTTCGAAGAAGGGGAGGAAGTATTTTTACGTGTGCCAGAACATTCAAAAAGTCTGAAAACTGGGCCGACGCCTAAATTATCTCCCCGATATTGTGGGCCTTTCAAAATACTCAAGCGAGTAGGTGATCGTGCCTACAAACTATTACTACCTTCACATTCTCGCATTCATCCGGTGTTTCATGTAATCTGTCTACGTAAGCGGTTACATGGGGACGAAAATGTCATTGACCAACAGGTTTTGGTTGATTACATTGAACCTCCTACCTTACCGCATGAACTTGAACATATTCTTGATTATCATGAGTTGCATATACGTCATCACGTACGTCAACAAGCCGTAATCAAGTGGAAAGACCGACCTGAAGAAGGTGCCACTTGGGAAAACATTAGTGTTCTTAAGAAGAAGTTTCCCACTTTTGTTTTCGAGGACGAAAAATCTTCTTAAGGGGGGAGTAATGTCAGGACACTGGCAAGGCCGGACTAGACAAGGGCAGGGCCGGGCTAGGCGGTGTGGAACGGGGAGTCCAACTAGGGCAAAGGGCCAAGGGCTTGCCTATATAAAGGGTGATTGGGTGGTGTACTCTCATGCTCTAGTCTCCCCTATCTTACAAGTGGGCAGTCTCATGTATGCTATGGTGGCCACAAGACTAGACATTGCTTTTGCAGTGGGAGTGGTGAGCCGATATATGGTAAATCCTGGTAGCAAGAATTGGGAAGCAGTGAAGCACATTCTTAGGCACCTCAAAGGTACGATCGGCAGGTGTTTACGCTTCGAGAACAGTGATGCATCCATCATGGGTTATGCGGATGCAGACTATGCGGGTTGTGTCGACAATAGAAGGTCAACATCTGTCTATGTCTTCATATTTGCTGGAGCAGCAGTATCTTGGAGGTCATGTCTTCAAGATTGTACGTCTTCTTCCACTACGGCAACAGAGTACGTTGCATCATCGCAAGTAAAGAGGCTATATGGTTATCTCGCTTGGTCAAAAATCTTGGCATTGATGAGACTCCAGTGATATATTGTGATAGTCGGAGTGCTCTTGCATTGGCAAGGAATCCCGTGTTTCACTCCAAATCGAAACACATTGAAGTCAGGTATCATCTCGTGAGAGATTTCTTGGCCAAAGAGCTCATTGATTTGGTCAAGGTACACACTGACGACAACCCAGCAGATGCTTTGACCAAAGGCTTAGCTTTGGAGCGGTTTACACATTGCAGTGAGTTGATGGGTATAGGTTGAAGCCACTAGATTGCTTCAGTTGTACATACCACGTCACTTGGGCTGCATTGGCCTTCAAGTGGGAGTTTGTTGGGATTCAGGCCAATTGGCCGAACATCCCACTTACTACTAACCCATCTACTAACTTAACCAGGTATACACTTATTCTTTAATACAACAGAATAAGGAGCTGCCAATAGGATAACGTTGCTATGCGCTCCACCCAAAGCAGGTCTCTCTCTCTCTCTCTCTTTGCTCTCGCACTTGCACTCGCACACGCTTCCCGCGGCACCTTCATGCGCAACTAGTTATGGCCAGCATTATGCCGCTCCAAGTATAGCTCATGCAGATTCAACAACCCTGTGTCCTCGGCCATCCTTCAATGTTCATGGAAATGATATGCAGCAGGTCCATGTCTAATTCTCAAGATTCACCAATTCTTTTCTGTGCAGTATGCCCATGTAGCAGCAAGCCGGACAGAACCAGAAAGGAGTATCGGAGATCTTTCAAACCCTAGTTATATTTCACATATCATCAAGTTGGAGAGTGCTTTGCATGCTTGCCGACGTGATGAGCACTCTCAAAGATCAGATATTTTGTGCGATCAACCCATGGCAGAGGTATGTTCTACTAGTGCTACTGAAGTAGAAGATATCATATTTCAATCGATGATCAATTGGCCTGATCTGTAGTTGAATCACCAAACTCATTGCCTTTGCTGGCCCGTTCAACAAATTCTTTTGTTGAGGCTATCAGGCTGTACGCGATGCAGAGAGGCAAAAAAATGGAAAGAGTAAACGTCAAAGTGGACAAGGGAAGAAAAGCTTAGCAGGATCGATCACATCGAAGCTTATGATGGATGTTATCCTGAAGTAATTAAGCCAGGTGGGGCAGGCAACTCAATGTCGAGGGAAAGGCATTGGGGAATATTTCCACGAGTGCAAGCCATGGTTTGATGAGTCGTTGGCTTCAGTCGCACTCCTCGTCCAGCTCTTTTGATAGCCTATCTAAAAATTTGATACAAGCATTTTGGAAGGATCTGCAGACAAAAAGAAACATCTCTTGTGACCAATTCAACACAGAATATGGTGTCTACGGGAGTTGGTTAATGTGTAGCTCCAAGGAGAAGTAGCAACATTGCAACGGAAGTCAAGTAGTCAATCATGCAGGTGTCTACGCTGTCGACCAGGATCAAAATAATAGTCAAAGAACATAAGCGGAAGCTAATTTTTTTTCCCACACAAAGAGATTTGATGTTGGAGAAGTTGAAGAACACGGACTGTGGAGTAATGGCATTTCTGGAGATAGGCATACCAATATGTCAGCACCTATTAGCCTCCAATAGCAGTTCACTGCTTGCCATTCAAAACTGGGTGGTATAGAAGAAACTTTACAGAAAATATGGCCAATATTGTTGCTTGTAAAGCGCTTCTCTTGCTAAACCACGCACAGGCGGCAGCCAATGCGGGCGCAGTTGAGATCAGCAACAATAGTATACTGCAACATTTCTCTTTGGCAGCTGCATACAAGGCAGGGAATGTTGGTGGTGTGAATTTGAACGCACAACAGTTACTACTTTGGAGCTTCCTTCTTGCCTATAACCATGATTCGTTGGCGGACCCTATGAGCAAAGGTCCATGTACGCATCAGCTATCGGATCAAGTTCAGATGGTTATAGATGGCAGACATCAGTTTGGTATTGTAGTCAACACAAACCCTCATTTTCCCTTGGAGGAAAGTTGTTGATCTAGGGTGGGCAATGAAAATCTATTCACATCTTCTCAAAGGTCTTTTGTGCAGCAGGCGGTCGAGGTAGAAACTCCATATAGCAGCCATAGTATGCCAAACAGGCTGAGCGCCAACAATGACTTAACATTCCATAGCGCATGGCATGTGGCTGTTAATATATTGTCTGAGTGTGGAACCAATTTCAACGTCAAGAGGACTGTACAAAGTTTATCTACTGTTGAATGCATTTTGCAACCTCAAGATTCAAAAAATATTTTATTTAGTTATACACTCAATATATCATATATGTTGGGTGCCAAGCGCCCTCTTCTGCAAATACATTTCTCATGATGCTGCATCTTATCTTGGTTTTCTTGTAGAGATGAGTGTTCTTTGCATCTCTTACTGGCTTAGCATATAAGGGCGTGGTTACATGAGACCTGCCAGTACCCATAACACTTACAGCTGGAGGTTGCAGGGCAGCGACTCGTCGGTGACCCGATAGAATTTGATGACACCTAAGCGCATGCATAAAGTTGCATGTTGTTGCATGCCCTTCGTGGCGAGCACGCTATAGAATCTGTGCTCTAGCGCTTCTGAGGCAAAGCTGGAGTAACTCTGCTTGGCGGTCGCGCATTAAAATCATTCCCATTCACGTTTTGCAACTATGCCAAGATCGGCATAGTTGTCCATGGCATATATAGTTGTACTAAGGAGACTTAGTTATTTGTGTGTGACCAGAAACAAGGCTTAGTAACTAGTGCCAATAAAAGAAACTAAGCGGAAGCTCAATGCAGAAAACAAATCCATTGCTCTTGGAAGTGAGATCATTGTCAAAGGCATCAATAGATCTTTTATAGTTGTTGCTGACGATCTTGAGTATACCGTCTCTATGGCCACAAAAACACACTCATTACACCCTCACCTTCAGGCGGTGTTGAAGAGAATTGCTACTTGATTGAGACCCTGATTCAAACCCCTTGGAAATAACATACATCAAACGGGCTGACAAATTCGGCGTCATGTTGCCTTGAACTGCATGTTGATGTATTGAGAAGTATAACATGGGGCATTTACAAGTTTTAATTAGTCATAGCTTGCCACAATGCCTAGTAGGCAGCTAAATGCAAGGTAGTATGGGCTTCATAATTGCTAAATATGACAACGTCCCAGTCACTTTTTGGCTTTGTTTTGAAGGTGAATGATATTGAGTGGAACGCCACCCGTACTAATGCCCATGAGCGTCACTTAATGGTAGTGCGCTAGATGCGCGTTTGGATTATTGATGAGCGGACTGAATATGATGCCTTCCGCTATAGTGACACCAACCTCAAGATACCCATTATCATGTGCAGTTAGGAAGCACAATACATAACGCGAGTTAGTCAGCAAGGAGGCAAGAAGACAATTGATGACCTAGATAGCTTACACACACACACACACACACACACACACACACACACACACACACACACACATAGATAAGTCTATTATCGTTCTCGGAGGTCAAATATGACCTATGGGACCAAATGAACATGTCACGTGGTGTGAGTGGAGGTAATAAGTGACTCTCGATGCTCAAAAATGGCTGAAATGAGCGTCGCAATAGAGAGTCCACATCGTGGTTGGGAGAGGAAGGTATGTAGGGAGAGCTCATGGCTTAATATATGGGGAAAAGAGGACCTAATGTGGTCAAAAGCTGAGCACTCAAGTAGTGTGTCGTACTCACTCTCTCGCACTTGACGAGGGCATAAGGTGCAAAATCGATGAGACTCCTCGCCAGTGCCCCAATGTCCTGTCTCGCAGCGTAGAGAATGGGAGCTAAGACGAATAGAGGCAATGGTGCAGATTGCACTCAATGGGATGGGCTCAAGGATGTAGGGATGGGTTCGGTTACCGCGTTCGGAGAAGAAGAGAGATTTGTAGTTTGGGGCAATGTGTGTGGTGTAATGGCTGAAGCGAGAACCGTTGGATTTCTCCCAAGCCGTGATACATTGGCGTTGTAAGAAGGCCTCATTAACTTGGGAGTCGATCGACGCATCCTTGACCAAGTGACATGCATCCCATCTTCCAAACCATTTCTTGATGTCAAGCATCCACCCCGAACTTAGTATTTTGCTCTTGCATGTCTTTTGGACCTTTTGACTTGCTTCATATGCGATTCTAGGAAGTCGATACAAAGGGCTACGTTGTGTCTTAAGCATGTACTCCACAACCCTTTGCATGCCCAAGATCTCAATGGGAAGCGATCCGGACTCAAGAAGTAAGAGCATGTAGGGTGTTTGTGTCTTGACTTGGAGAAAGTTGGTGAGGAAATGCTTTTGGACATTCTCCAACTCTTTCCAAGTAGACTTCCCGATGCTACCACCCCACACCTCCACTCCATAAAGAAGCACCGGTGTCACCAATGTGTCAAAGAGGTACTTTTGAGAGCCCAACACTTGATCTCTCCAGCATTTCACATATTCTCAAATGCATAATAAGCCCTCTTTCCCGCTTCCAAGCAACGCATTGCACAATCCTTCCATCTATGATTGGATGGAACCTCAAGGCCAAGGTACTTGAAGCTATCTACACTTCAAGTTGCTCATTGCTGTATACAATGCATGGATTTCATCATTGAGGGTCTTTACAAGCATAACCTTGGTTTTGGATCCATTCACAATCAGCCCACTATCTAGGCAAAAGCGTTCCAAGACACTCATAAGCTTTTGTGCATCTTCTAAGGTATGTGCCAAGAGCACTACATCATCGGCATAAAGCAAAAGCATGATCACCGCATTTCCGATCTTAACCTCTTCTATGCCTTCTTGTTGCATAAAATCAAGAACCATGCATTCCAATTCATCAATGAGTAGCCCAAAGAGGGTTGGGAAAAGTGGGCATCCTTGTTTGACACCAATGGTGCTTGCAAAAATTTTTGAAATTCCATCTCCCATACGTAGTCGATATATCATTTTTTGGTAGATGCGAAAGACTTCATGCATAAATTCTCTTGGCACTTGAAGGCTTTGCATATGTCTCCAAAGATTTCCTCACGGTACCATGTCAAAAGCTTTCTTGAAATCCACAAAGCAACAATACAACTTTTTTCCTTTCAATCGAGACGCTTCCATAAGAACTCGAAGAGTGACAAGGTGATCAATAGTGCTATGATGCTTTCGAAAACCTGCTTGGCCTAGCGCACGTTTGCCGTTCTTTTCAGCCCATTCACTTATCTTCATCTCCATGATACATCCAAATAACTTTGCCATCAAAGAACCAACCATTTTTTTGTAGCTTGACTCAAATATAGGCTTATATATTAGACAATTGAAAAGCAACAATACAACATTGCAGGTCAGTAAAGCACCTCATTGATTGTTCAGTTTATTCATGTCTTATCTATTTACTTGTTTTAGAATTTTCCACATTACTTCCTTTGCTTCGGTTTATTTAGATCTCGTTTTCAGAACTATACACTCGATGTTGATCAACATCTATATATGTTAGTTACACACACAACTCTTTGCATATGGTTGCTAGCCAATGCATGTGATGTATAGTGAATACACAACTAGTGAATGCATGTGTTGTATCACAGTAGTGAGTTCACCTTGTGCATCTTTACTTTAGCTCTAAATAATTTATACCATACTAGGTGTCTAAATAATTGATACCGTACTATATATGTCCTTGTTTCTCTCGTACTAGGTGTTAGTATGAAGTTCTCAAGACCTAGAAGATTACAATCCAAGCGCCAATAAGCTAGGGAGCAAACTGTAACCAACTTGGAAACTAGCTTACCATCCTCATGCTAAGTCATGGTTTGAAATTGTTGCATTGTATAAATATTGGAGCATGCAATGTGACATCTTTGCTCACAATCTAGAAATTATGTGTCCCTCTTGCGTGGCGGCATACCTCACATATATAGCGATAAACAAGGTCAACAAACAAATGAAATAGACACTCATGCTGCCCTCGCTTCTATATTATTGTTGGGCGTTTTTCCATTGGAGCAACGACAACAAGACTTAGTAGCATTGCATCTACATTCCATTACCAGTTCAAGATACCAAGCACAAATCAACAATATCCCCTCTCTATTCATGAGGCAGATGAGCGATATTTGGACATAAAAGAGACAGATATTATAATTATACATGTTAACCCAAACAACTTATGACCTTATCGTAAGACAAAATATAATGTAACGTGTAGTACATTGGTAGATCCCTTCAACAACAAGTGTATTCTCTTGCTCGGTGATCTTGCCCAACTACCCCTAGTTTGTAGTCACGCACGGGAGCTTTGTAACGCATGCCATATGACAAGCTCGATACACTGGCTACACACAACTTTCTACAAGATGTCATGCTCTGTAAGACATGCAATGGACATTGAACTGCTTCAGTTCTTGACCATTATTCGTGAAATAAAACCAGATGTAGATGAGATCAATTGTACCTTGGGTGCATGTATTATAGATGAAGCGCATGTGCATGACTACATCAACAACTCTACTACGATAATTTATACTCACATATCAGACATCCAACACTATAACAACCTTGACTTGAATAAGTTGTACAATCAAAATGACATTACAAAAGTTGAAATAAAGGCAATTGCGGGTAACATAAATGTCCTTAGAGTAGTGGCTCCTAGACCCTAAGTTCAACGAGCTGGATTCGATTGCAATTGGTGTGCGTTACATGATCACTGAAAACATCAACTTGACAACCGGTGCGGTAAACGATGCAACATGCATTGTTAGTTACATGTATCAATATCCTCATTCATTGTACCGAAAAATAACTACAAAAGAAGAAAGGCAAAACACACTTGACATTCACCTTCAAAAATACGAGCCAACAATCTGCGCTACCAACCATTCGATGAAAAATTTGAGATACTTTTTGTTTGCAAGAATTTACGTGTAGCACGTATACTAGAAAAAACATTCATCAATGGACATAGCAGTACAACTTCGCTTGGATATAGTCTCAACTATAACCATCCTTATAATCTCTAATAATTGATGCACTTAACTTTGTCTCCTCCTATAAACATTATATCATTTTTTAAATGTATATCCCTTTCAGACAGTGCGCTCGTTGCCAAATTATTCATGCTCTTGTTCCTTTCAGAGCATTTGTATATGTCCTGTTATATTCTATAGATGTTGTACCTATAGCAAGGCCCACCAAGCAAGACTAGTTTGGTCCACTTTCCCTTCTCGTCTCGTAATTGTAAGTTACAATACCTGTCCAGGTGGCAGGAGTTAACCCTCTGCCAAGGGTTTTGCGGAAATTTCGTGTTCGGCTGTTCTGGACAGGGACTTCCTCATTAGCGGCCTTCTGTAGCTCGCTATGCCGAAGTCCAAGCGCAACAAGCTAGGTCAGTACACAGAGAATTGGGTGTCATATCTTCAGGTGTTGTGTTCAAATTTTGTGTTCAGCTCTGGGCCATTGTAAGCTGTGCGCACTAATAAATCGGTGCTCTTCTCTTGCTTTTTTTTTAAAACCCATCTTGTCTGAAAGCTATCTCTAGGAAAGGATCTACTCATGTATGTATCAGCTTTTATGCACGGAGTTAACGTCCGAGGTAGATGACTACTAAGAAGCTCTAGACACAAGGAAATTTATGCTTTGTCGTGGAAGTGACATGGAGCAAGCAGACTTCCTTGGGAAGCTAATCGTAGCAGAAGGTGCCAATGCAAAGCCTATCCTGCTAGCTGAAGATTTGGCCAAGGCCCAAGCCAGAAGAAGGAGATAATGATAAGAGTGAGAATGTGTGATGGTCACGTGATCATTTGATAGAACTTGCACATTTCAGCTTTTTAGTAGGACCAGAGAAACCGGCATAGGCGGCCCCAAGGGCTCGAAGTGGCAAGACGGCAAGCGGGTATATGTTAAAATACTCAAGGACTCAAAGCTCTCTGCATTGGTATGTGCTCTCAAGTATCTTTGCACCATTTCAAATGCGGAAGTATATCTCAGTGTTCATTTAGTGTGGCACATTAGCAGGGCAGGATGAATAGACTATTCTGCTCGATGAGGTTCCTAAATTGGTGGATATTGCTTGTTAGTTCCACTTGAACTCGAGTTGGTCCTTGACCAATGTGTAAAGCAGTCTTGTTAGACCTCTGACTTGAGTATATAGTCGAGTGGAAGATCGACCCAAGTCAACTCGGAGTGGGTGAGGGTGTTGAAGTGTCGGTTTCTCAAGTTTCATTACCACCGAAACTGCTTACGTCCTTAGATGGAAGGAGGTGAAGAAAGGAGGTTACAAAGCCCTATATATGGTACCTTGGGCTCATTTGTGAACTATCTTGTGTTAGAGTTTGTTAGGTCCTGGCAAAGCTGTTAGTCCCCCGTTATCTATTAGGGGTTGATCATAGGGAGTGAGGGCTATTTTGTGATTGTGCTCGGCCTATTTGAGGTATCTTTCTCAAGTTCGGCTTGTATTTGTCATTCTTTGCCCACTCGGTTGTTGTATTGCTGGCAAGGTCCCCATTGGTTTGGCACCTACGGTAATGTTTATCGAGTATCACCCCTATTTTTTGCCATAAAATCTAATATCTAGCCAACCCAAATGATTTTCTCATATTAAACTGATCATTTAATGTGGGAGAATAAACGGGAGTAAGGGTTAGGATATAGAGATGTGCCTATAGATCTATCTCAACACGGGGCCAATGGTAAAGGGGCCCAAATGAGAGATGGTCTATCAAAGAGGAAGGCTAACCAATGGAGCATAAAGACCTTAGGGTTAGCTTCATTGAAGACCTCCAATAGTTAGTGTTAAAAGTCTTTTGACCTTAGGTAAGCTAGGGTTGTGCTTGAGGTGGGAACCCGGCCCAAGCTTAAGGTCCTTGACATGCCTGATGACTGAGATGCTTGAGATGCTTGAGGCGCTTGATGACTGAGATGCTTGAGGTGCTTGTCATACTTGAGATGCTAGGGCTGTACTTGAGGTGAGAACCCAGCCCAAGCTTGAGGGGCTTAAGGGCCAAGCTTGTGGTGAGAACTAGGCCCAAGGTTGAGGTGCTTGAGGTGGCACAAAAGTCAAAAGTGAATTCTACAAGGAGGGGGCGAGCCAGGCAAGAAGGCGGGGTGGTTGCTTGACCACTCTCTCCCAAAGGACACCCCTTGTCCAAGGGGCAAGTAGGACACATGTCAAGCCCCTAGCTAGGTTACCCTCATGGTGTGCCGAAAGACTATTGGTTGGCCTTCCAAGGGGTCCAATGGTAATTTAGTGGATTTAATTAATTGTTTTAGCATTTATCAAGCTCTCTCTCCCAAAGGGGAAAGGGGGACACTTGTCCCAAGGCTACCCTTGTTGCTTGGTATGACTTTTGCTTGTGATTGGCTAGGCCTGGAGGGGTTCAATGAGCTTCAAGCATGAGCTACAAGGGGGGGTCGACCAAAGCAAGTAGGGGGCTTGCCTAGGGGGTATACTGTCACAAGACGGGCACCACGTGCCAATAGAAAAGAACAGGCTTTTAGCACTTCAATAACAACTGAACTGAGAGAGAGAGACGACACGCGACACGGAGTGACGGAATTCCACCCCAGAGAGTATTGGCCCCAAACCTTGGCACCCCTTTCGGTATTTCTTTATATTTATATTGCATCAACACAATACAAACCGATACTCTAGACTCTACACCTTCTCTAGGAAGCATGCCAGAGAATGAGCCCTAGCCTCATATTTAAAGGCCCTTGGCCTGAAAAGTTGTTTTTCATGTAAAGCTTTTTAACTCAAAAGCATCTGGTGCAAAAGCAATGCCAAAAAGCTGCCAGCGTAAATCACGGAATTTTCGTACAACAGTCAATGCAAAATGCGAAAATGCGTATAGCCTGCCATGTCATCATGTCAGCGTAATTTTCGAAACTGCCACGTTATCAGCTGCGGGTCCTGTTTTATTTTAATCTTTATGTCACTTGAGGCCCCATCGGACGGGGTCCCCATAAGTTGGTAGGACGTCTTCTTCTTCTGCTACTTGTTCTTCTTAGGGTTTAGGCCCCTTGGCCGGCATCTGTAAGTTGGCTCCATTCTTTAGGGCTTTGACACGTCAATAGTTTGTGACATCTCTCCTTCTTGAAAGAGAGTAATCGTCGGCGATTACAGCATATCTGCAAAACAACTGAAGTTAGCTCAAAATTTTCGAGGGTCATTCCGTGGGACAATCAATTTGCTCTTTTTGTTAAGGAGTTAGCTTCTCCTTTCGGCTCTTTTGATCAAGGAGTTAGCTTCTCCTTTCGTCTAGATCGGAACTCTTGATATTCCGGGGTAGTAAAATTAACCATCACACCCAAACCGTACTGATCTTCCACGAGTGTCTTGATGCACTAAAATTACATATCTAGTCAATCTCATCCAATTAGGAATATTCAGTAGTTGGCACATCACAATGCAACACAAATGCTTACATATGCATGTTACAAGACATAGAAACATAAAGTCGCCGATGAACACTCCTCCCGCATAACCTAATAAGGTCCAGGCCGGGAGATATTCAACGACTCCCTCATCTGTCACGTGACACATCCAACCATGTGTGTCCGTGGACAAGCTACAGCATGATCAGGGTTCTGTTCCGTCAAGTCAGTCTAGAATAGGAAGTGATTTGGCACTTTTGTGAGTCTGTTCGCAGACCGTGCATGTCCAGACACTTAGATTAGATGCATATCCTCTGGTTGCACACAACATGACCATTAGATTCCAGTCAGATTCCATCAGTAGCATTTTCCAATGCATTTAGCCTATTTTCCCTATTTTTGACATTTTTCACTTATTATTTTTAAGTGACTTTTATTGGAAAGTAGGTAGGGCAATTTTGCTAAGTTTGTATATAAGCAAACTAGTGCTAGCACTCTCTGGCAGAAGAGGCAGCAA
Source organism: Adiantum capillus-veneris (assembly GCF_014529385.1). NCBI lineage: Eukaryota > Viridiplantae > Streptophyta > Polypodiopsida > Polypodiales > Pteridaceae > Adiantum > Adiantum capillus-veneris. The sequence continues at coordinate 7,812,794 of NC_140953.1, read as the reverse complement.
GAGCACTCGCTCAACAGGCAACTTCTCAGCAGAACCCCAAGCCCTAGCGTTTTTGCTCCACAGCAACCACCCAGCGTTTTTGGACCAGATCAACCAGCGTTTTTGCTCTTGCAGATCCTTGGCGACAGCAGACTCAACAAGAGACCTAGCGTTTTGCAGTTGTAGGCCATTCGGCGAGACAGCAGAGCGATTTTCAGTCCTAGCGTTTTTGATTTGCAAATCAGCCCCAGCGTTTTGCAGATTTACCGCGACGGAACATCAAGGAACATCAACGTTTTCAGTTTTCAGCCTTTAGACACCGCAGATCAAGTCCCGAATCTCGCAGATCTCACCTTTCCGCAGCAGTTCCTCGCCGCACGGTCAGTTTCCGCAAGGTTTACAGTTTCAGCCCAGAAAACGCAGGTTTCAGCATCTGCGTTTTCAGCGCGTCGTCGTCGTCGCATCGTCGCCATCGACATCGTCACCATCGACATCGTCACCAACATAGAGTCAGAATTCAGCAGATAAAGATTTGCAGATTTCAGCCCTTAGCATTTTCAGATTTCATCCCGTCTCGTCGTCGTCCTTATCGTCGGCAAGTCCAAGCATTGTAGAGATTTGTGCAATCATAAGTAGACCGCTCTCGCCATAGAGAGTGAGGGTTTTACAATGCACTTCCATTCACTGTTTTCATTCACTTTGTTTGTGTCCATTGCACTCTCTCACTAAAGGAACGGAAGGCTCTCCCTTCCATAAGAAAAAGGAACCTTGAGCATAGTTCGGAGCACTCATCTTGAGCAAAGTACATTCATTCATTCCGTTGCACCTGACATTGGTATCAGAGCTTTGGCAATGTTCAGTATCACTCAAGGAAAGAACCACAAGAACCACATAATGTTTTTTGCTTGTTGAGGTCGCACGAACCCAAGTTTGGGTATGTCAATTCCTAATCGTGTTTTTGAAGAGTCACAGGAAACCCAAGAAAGAAGGGCTTGTCCAGCCTCCGCTTGTGCCTCTTTTCACTCATTGAGAGCGGACCGTGCACTTAGCGGCCGCCAATTGACGTGAGGTGGGAAAAAGCAACCTTGGTGTGAGCGCAAGACCGCCAAGAGGTGCGCCCGCAAAATAGAGCAAAACTCGGGTGAAGAGAAGATCCTTCTCGAACACAGATTGCAAGTGAAAGAAGAACCTCAAGAACCCAAGAACCAAGACCCCCAAGTTCCTCGTGAACTTAAGAACCCAAGACCACAAGAACCCACAAGAACCCAAGACTTCAGTGGATGGTCATCACTCCAAGCGGAATGGATACTTCGCTTGGAGGTGATGAGCATGAGAGGCAAAGAAGAATTTTCCCCACTCGGAGGTTTTTCCGACCCTCCCCCTTCCCCATCTACGCCAAGGATTGCACGAATTTCTATGGAGGAGTTGAAGCAGTTGTTTATGGAAAGAAAGCTAGAACGCGAAGAAAGAGAAGCAGAAAGAAAGGCCTACGAAGAAGAAATGGCAGCCATAGATCGTGAATACGAAGGAAGCGTGGCAGCCATAGAGCGTAAGTACGACTTGGAAGCCAAAGAAAGTCGAGCCAAATTGGATCGCGAGAACAAAGAAAGTGAAGCCAAATTGGATTGCGAGAACAACGAAAGACAAGCAAGTAAGACAAGAACAGAGCGACCAACACATGAAAGAGTTCTTGCAACTCTTTTCTATTGTGCAGGCGCAGTTTGCACAGATTTAGGAAAAGGAGACTGTAACAGACTTGGACACTCCAAGTGAAGAATCAACCGCGACAGCACCAAATAACCACTTCAAAACAATTCACAGATCACAATAGATTTGCACTGGCCCGACGGAGTTCCGTGCCTAGAGATATTGGCCCCAAAGACTGGCGCCCCTTTCGGTATTTCTTTTTATATTAATCAATCATCAAAGTACAAGAGAGCGGTTAGGGTTTCACTCTCAGACTCTGCGTCCAGATGCCCTGAGAAGTGAGGCCCTCACCACTAATTTAAAGGTTACAAGGGATGCCCAAAAGCAGAGCCCCAAAAGCTTTTAAAATCAAAAGCATCAGTTCTCTCTCTCTCTTAGAGAGTCTTTTCTCTTTTTTTAATAAAACAAAAGCAAAAGCAAAATTCGCGTCGCTCATCATTTTCCAAATTTTTTTTTTATAATAATAATCTGCCTCCGCGATTTTCGGAATTTAGGGTTATTGGCAAAAATTAGGGTTTGCAGGAATTTTAGGGTTTCTGGCAGAAATTAGGGTTTTTGCTGTCCGCCACGTCATCACTTTGTGACATACCTCCCTCTTGAAAGCATTGTAATCGACCGCGATTACGCCTGCAAAACCGACAAAAGCCATAAACCGTCTTAGCAGACACTGACTGTTAGTACCTACGTGCTAGGAACGCACATCTAGCACATGTACAAAATCGACAGTCTCATCACACGACATCACAGGACATCACCAGACATCACAGGACATCACATGACATTCAACATTCATTCGGATCTTAGACCATGATTTATCGGCAATGTAGGTAGCAATCACATCTAGGTCCAATCGGGACCTCAACGATGTCCGATTGACTAACCCCTATTGCAACCATGTCTATACGAGATCAATCAGACCAAAATGCTGCAGTCATTTCGGCTATCAGTTCCTGCACTCACAAGAAGTCAAGAACAAATCAGTATCATAATCAGGAATTCCATTTCATAAAGTCATCCAGCAGAATACTGTCAGCTCTCAGTATCCCTGAAGCTCAAAGAGACATCAGTGACTTTAGTATCAAAATCGAGGCATCTGTTGACAAGGGAGCGGAGTGACTCCCCTCTTGTGCATCCCACTGCACCAGATCTCCGGCCAAGCTGAATTCTGGGTTCCGTTTGGAGTAGACTATGCTAAACCAAAACATCGAGGTAAAGTTTCACAATCCGAGGAGTATCTGCTAGGTCCTCCTCCTCCATCCACTTTGCATCAAATGCAGGAAAGTTCTTGAACTTAACCAAGAACCGCCTTCGGACTTTACCTTTCTTCGTATCATTATGTGCCAAAATCTGTTCAAGAACAAGGATCTCCTCGTTTTCTTCCACTTTGGGTTGCTCATCAGGCTCCCCATCATCAGGCACATCACCCTTAACAGGTTTCAAGAGACTCACATGCAATGCATTGTGAATCCTCCAAGTATCTGGCAGTTTCAATCGGAAGGAGACATCATTTATCTTGTCAGTAATCTGGAAAGGTCCGTAGTATCACATACTAAGCTTTGGAAAAAGCCTCTCCTTTCCCTTTTTCTTTCTTAGGCGTGCCTTCTCAAAAGTAAGAGCACCCAATTATCCTCCTTCAGTTTCCAGTCGCGACGATGGCGATCTGCTGCCTTTTTCTGTCGTTCTTGAGACTCCTGCAAAGTCTCGCGAACCTTGGCAAAAGCCGTATCCAAATCTCGCGAATATTTATCCTCTTCAAATTTCTAATCTTTCGTGCTCAGGAAGGATGGAACCTTCGCAGCACTTTCAACAATCTCACATGGCGTCTTCCCCGTCGAAGAGTGTATCGTGTTATTGTAGGCAAATTCCACCAAAGGTAAGTTCTTTTCCCATTGAGTCTTCTGATGCGAGATACAAGACTTCAATAAATCTAAAATCACTGAATTGGCAATCTCAGATTGCCCGTCAGTCTGCAAGCGGAACGATGACGAGAACTGCAACCGCGTGCCAATGTTCTCCCAAATTGCCTTCCAAAACAAACTCATAATCCTGGGATCTCTGTCGGAGACAATCGTCTCAGGCGTGCCATGTAATCGAAAAATCATCGTGATCATTCTGTATTCTCGGGAGATAAAAAAAAATGAAATCCATTTCAATATTTTCCTAGGGGCGGGTGGGTATGGGTAAAGGCTGTAACAATTCCTGTGCCTTATGCCTGTCAAACTTGACCTTCTGGCTTACCAAGCAACTGCGCACAAACTCTTCCACATCCTTCTTCAGTCTCCGCCAAAAGAAATCTCTCTCTACCCCTTTCATGGTGGTAGCAATGCCGCGGTGACCCGTAAAAGGTGGACAGTGGCAATCAGTCATAACCTTTTCCCTCGACGGCTGTGTAACGCACAACATAGTCTTTTTCATAAAGTAGCCTTCCCGAAGGGAGTATCCAGCTACTGTCTCCCCATCCCGTATCGGTGTGAAAATATCTGCAAAATGTGTATCTGTGGCACACTGATTGACCATATCCTCGAAGCTCCTATGATGTATCGCGGAAATAGCCAAAACCAACGGTTTTCGAGACAAAGCATCTGCCACCACATTCTTCTGTCCCTGCACATGGACAATCTGGAAGTGGAACTATGACAAGATGTTCGTCCACCGCATCTGCTTTTCCGAAAGCTGCTTCTATGACAAGAAGTAGTAGCGCCAACTCTGATGGTCTGTAAAGACAGTGAAATCCGCTCCGAGTAGGTAATGCTGCCACTGAGCAAGAGCGCGGATAACCGCCAAAAGCTCTTTCCCATAGATCTGTGCTGTCATCTCCGGCCTAGAGAACAAACGGCTCTCGTAAGCTATGACATGGCCTTCTTGCATCAAGACCGCACCTTGACTACGACCACAAGCATCACAATATACTTCAAATGACTTCTGCAAGTCCAGCAAAGTCAAAATAGGTCCCGTAGTCAATTTCTCTTTCAATGTCTGAAAGGCAGTCACCTCTGTGGGTCCCCACGAAAAAGGTACTCCTTTCTGTGTCAAGGTATGCAAAGGGGAAGCAACCTCTGGAAACTTTTGTATGAACCGCCTGTAGTACGAACACAGTCCCAAGAAGCTTCTAACTTCATGGACATTCCTCAAATCGGGCCAATCACGGATAGTCTCTATCTTGGCCGGGTTCATTTGCACTCCTGCTGTTGACACAATGTGTCCCAAAAAATGTATCTCTGGTAGGAAAAATTCACTTTTCTTTTTTGCATTAATCACTAGCGTGTGATCTTGTAATGCCTGAAAGACTTGAAGCAGATGATCTCTGTGTTCTGTCTCATTCTTCGAGAAAACAATGATGTCGTCAAAGAAAGTGCCAACAAATAGCCTGTACTCTCGAAAAATCCTATCCATCATCCGGTTAAATGTTGCAGGAGCATTGGTTAAGCCAAAAGGCATCACCAAAAACTCAAATAACCCAAAAGTCGTCCGAAAAGCTGTCTTGTAGACATCTCCTGGCGCTATCCTGATCTGATGATATCCACTCTTCAAGTCAATCCTGCTAAAGCACGAGGATCCTTGTAACGTGTCGAGTATATCATCGATCCTAGGAATCGGAAATCTGTTCTTGATGGTGATTTCGTTGAGAGTGCTATAATCGATGCACATTCTCCAAGATCCGTCTTTCTTCAAAACCAACAACACTGGAGAGCAATACGGTGAAGTACTAGGCTGGACAAGACCCTTTTCCAAGAGGTCTTTCACTGGGTTCATAATCTTTTCATTCTGTACTCGGCTCACACGATAAGGTGGCCGATTCGGTGGCGTGCTTCGAGATATTAGATCAATGGTATGATCTTCAGGCCCTCTCAAAAGCAATCGACATGAGCGTGGAGAAAAAAAAATCTTGGCGTTCTTTTCTTCAGGTCAAAACATATTCAACTTTTATCCATCGTCCAGTTCTCCCAAAAGAATGAGTAAGAAAACTGAAGTTCATCAAGTACAATCTCTAAGCCCTTCATTTATCAAAGTCGCTTTCTCGGCCCGGTAGTCAACCACGGCGTAGTTCTTGTGGTACCAAGGGATCCCGAGTAGAACGTCACTCGCGTGCCCTTAACACCCTTGTCATTGCAAACGAAGTTTGCCAATGCTCGGTGTAATGGCAACATCCCATCCGGGTGCCAATCGATCTACCTCCGCCTGTGGTGTCAGTCTGTCGGGCGTAGTTTCAAATCGAGCCGCCAATTCCAAGTGAAAAGAAGTTGGCCTTGGCTCCTTCAAAAGAGCTTCCTGATCCTTCACTTTGCCCCGAAAGTGGCAAAGTTTGTACTTTCATTCATTAGATTCGGTGCAGGTCCCACGCCATGTGGTACTAGTTCTGCTTTTCTATCTGCCTTTTCTGCCAGATTCCTCAGCTGCTCTCGAACTCTCAGACCTGTCGTCGTCTTTATCAATCTGTTCTTTCTGTGCCTTATCAGGGCACTTTGCAGAAATATGTACATGTTCCCCGCATCCAAAGCACTTCCCCTCTCTGATGAAGCGAGCTCTCTCCTCAGGAGTAAGCTTGGGTCGTGCATCCTTTTTTTTCTCTGGGTTGCTCGTTTTCATTCTACTTTCATTCCGAGAAGTCTGTTCGGCTCGTTGTGTCATGGCCTCATCAGTGGGGTAGGTCAGACTGCCAGAGTGAATGGCAAAGCCCCGCTTCGCATGACTCATCAACTCCTGAACAGAAGCTGACTTTTGTTCCAAGTAGTGATTTCGGATCTCTGTAGGTAAACCCAAGGTAAACCGCTCAATCTGTTCTCTGAACGAGATCTTCTTGAATGAAGAGGCGGGTAGGAAAGAGCTCCAGAATCTTTCACAATAAGAATTCACTGTATCGCTCTTGGTCATCCGGAGATGGTTCCAAGCAGCTCGTATATCTCGCTCAAACTCTTGAGCCAACCAAGAAGAAATAAAAAGCCTCTTGAATTTCAGCCATGTAACTGGCACAGTCTTGCTTAATAGAAGCGTGGACCACCAAGTACGAGCATTCCCCTTAAAGTAAGAGGCAGCTCTCCGAATCTTGGAGTGCTCTGAATAGCGTCCTCCCGCGAAAGCGATGTCAAACTGCTGTATAAAAGACAAAGCCTTCGAAGCATCTGAGTATCCTGAAAAGTATCAAACTTGATCGAGTGGCCACCTTCCTTAAACTCTCGCACTTTCTTGCTTTTATCTTCGAGAAAGTCATACTGGTTGGCTTTGTAAAAATTCTTCTTGTTCGCATAAAACTTTCCGTCATCGGAATCTGAGCTGTCTGTAGACGAGTCCTCAGTAGAACTGTCAGTCTCTGGGCGAGATTTAGCCTTCTTTGCCTTTCTCTTGCCCTTTCCAAAGCGTTGCTTCTTGCTTCGCTTTTTACCTTTTCTGTCTTCTTCGCTCGAATCTGAGGAGCTAGAAGAACTGTCAGAAGAAGAAGAAGAAGAACTGGGTAGGTCTTCAAACTTGACGCGCTTCTTCAATTTCTTTGCCTTGTTAAATGTCGACCGACGACCCAAATACCCGGGAAGTCAGTGCCTTTCTTCTGCTTTTTGCCGTGCTTTTTGGCTTTCTTTTGCGTGTCAAAAAGCTGAGCAATCCATGCATCAACCACGTTCTCTAGTTCCTTCTCCGTATATTTCTTGGAGGTAGAAGGTTTCTTGAGAGCGGGTTTCGGGAGTGGTGTTGTGGTTCTCTGCCACTCCATCTGTACCTCTTTCAAAGAGGTCTGGTTTATATATTTTGCCATCTTGGCAAAATTGAGCATCATCTTTGTTGCATCGCCAATCAATTGACGACGCTCCATCTCTCTTTGCTCCGCCTGAGTAGGCCGAGGCGGGCCATACTCTCTGTCTGAATCTTCGTTGTGATCCCAGCCCGCATCTCCAGATGCAGAGGGAGTCGACTGATCATTGCTTGAAGCCATAGGTGCCGCGGGAAAAAATTTCGGGGATCGGATTTCCCGTAGAAGAGAAATCGGCCGTGCTCTGATACCTCTGTAACAGACTTGGACACTCCAAGTGAAGAATCAACCGCGACAGCACCAAATAACCACTTCAAAACAATTCACAGATCACAATAGATTTGCACTGGCCCGGCGGAGTTCCGTGCCTAGAGATATTGGCCCCAAAGACTGGCCCCCCTTTCGGTATTTCTTTTTATATTAATCAATCATCAAAGTACAAGAGAGCGGTTAGGGTTTCACTCTCAGACTTTGCGTCCAGATGCCCTGAGAAGTGAGGCCCTCACCACTAATTTAAAGGTTACAAGGGATGCCCAAAAGCAGAGCCCCAAAAGCTTTTAAAATCAAAAGCATCAGTTCTCTCTCTCTCTCTTAGAGAGTCTTTTCTCTTTTTTTAATTAAAAAAAAGCAAAAGCAAAATTCGCGTCTCTCATCATTTTCCTTTCAAAAAAAATAAAAGAAATAATCCGCCTCCGCGATTTCCGGAATTTAGGGTTACTGGCAAAAATTAGGGTTTGCAGGAATTTTAGGGTTTTTGGCAGAAGTTAGGGTTTCTGCTGTCCGCCACGTCATCACTTTGTGACAGAGACTCTCTCAGTCTCTACTCCATTAGAGCAAGACACACATGATTTGCATGATGATTTGAATGACATTGATTTGCATGATGATTTGAATGATAATGATGAGCATGATGATTTGAATGACAATGATAAGCATGATGATTTGGATGACAATGACAAGCATGATGATTTGCATGATCAAGATGTGATTTCTCACAAGCATGATGATTTGCATGAATAAGATGTGATTTCTCACAAGCATGATGATTTGCATGAAGAAGACGTGATCGTTCACAAGGATGATGAGTTAGTTGATGCTTTTTCTAGTGAAGCTAACCTCATTGCAGATTCGATCAATCACAAAGGGTCGATCTTGGCTCTCGAGCCTAGGTCCAAAGAACCCCTTCAGGAAGAACCGATCTTGGCTGTCACGTGACACATCCAACCCTATGTGTCCGTGGACAAGCTACACCATAACAGGGTTTTCGTCAGCCCAGTCAGTGTAGATTAGAAGTGATCTGACACTTTTTGCGAGTCTATTCGTAGATCGTGCATGCCCACTCACGTAGTATAGATGCATATCCTCTGGTTGCACACAACATGATCATCAGCATTACCACCAGAATCCAACAGAATCCATCAAGAGCATTTTCCATTGCATTTAGCCTATTTTACCTATTTTTGGCATTTTTCACTTATTAATTTAAGTGACTTTCCAACAAAAGTAGGAGGAGAATTTGGGTAAGAAAATATATAAGCAAACCAAAGCTAGCACTATTTGGCAGAAGAGGTAACAGGAGCCAAGCTCAGCAGGTCACTTCCCATCAAGACCTTGGCGGTTTCCCCCACCAAGCAAGAAGGAGCAGAACCTCCCTATTGGCGTTTTATCCAGCAGTTGGTCATCGCCATACCTCCCAGATCCTAGCGTGCTGCATCAGCTTGTCATTGCCAGGAGATCCCAGCCACTAGCGTTTTTGCAGAGGATAACCTTGGCGTTTTTCCCATCCATCTGCCTAGCGTTTTCAGCCTCAGCCCACAGCGATTTCAGCAGTAGATAAAGACCAGTAAGATTCACCTAAAGTGTAGCAGATTCAGCTCGGGAAGACCATCAGTTTTCAGCCTAAGAAACCTCAGTTTGTAGCCCTAAACCTGCAGAATTTCAGCGTCAAAGACCCACAGAAACAGCCCCCAAATCAGCGTTTTTGGACTAGTTGCAGATTTCAGCCCATAGCGTTTTTGGACTGCAGTAGAAAATTGCAGATTTCAGCCCTTAGGTCGGTGTTGTCATCCCCGTCGTCATCGTCAACATAGTCTAGACTTGCGTCAGTCTCATGCATCACCATTGTACCAGATTGTGCAATCAATAGTAGACCACTCTCGCCGACGAGAGTGGAGCCTTCGGAGGAGGATTTTACGTCTCTGGTGTCGTATCTCTCTTCTCTCTCTATCTCTCAGTCTCATTCACTTGCACGCACAGTGTCCATTCACTTTGTTTGTGATCATAGCATTCTCTCATTAAGAACGGAAGGTTCTCCCTTCCATAAGAACAAAAGGAACCTTGAGCACAGTTCAGAGCATTCATCTTGAGCAAAGCGCAAATTTCCGTTGCACCTTACATTGGCTCTCGAGCCTAGGTCCAGAGAACACTTTCAAGAAGTACTATGTGTTCGCATGATTAGTTAGCATGCATTGTACGAGTGTTTCATTCGTGATCGTTTCTCGCATTTTAGTCAGCGTCTTTATGTGATCCCTTTTCCTAGGCATGACATATTGTACGTTGAGTACGTTTCACTCATGAATGAGCACAAATGTATGCGGATTTTTTATTAAAAGCTGAAAAGTATGCATTCAAGGAAGTCACATTTCATGTCTCTTCCTTGGCACGACACAGTTGTAGAAAGAACACATGAAAGTATGAGCACCAAGCATCGGCATTTCCGTTGTGAAGATCACAAAGACAAGATTCGATCTCATTGTTTGCGTGTGTGGGGTGAACGGTTTGGCACTCTGTCTCTTTGTTCATCTACATTATATGCACAATCTTTAGAGAAGACAAAAGCTTTTCTAGTCACTTTACATGGAATGGGTATGTTCATGCTTTTGTGTTGGAAATGGTTTCAGGAATTTTCAGCCATGGAGATTCTTGAAGAAGAAAGAAGCATGACTCTCGACGAAGCTGAAGCATTGAAGGAGCCACAGAAGACTTTGTGTCACTTTCGGCGCGGCCCAAAGAAGAAAGCGTTGCAGACCTTTATGAAGTTCAAGTACCGCACGACCCACACATCAGAGTGGGCCGACGAAGAGTCCCTTCCAGGATTCCGGGTGCTATTGGCGATCTCCCTCGACGCCATACAGCTCGGTACCAGTACCTCACTTTGAAAAGGAGGGGATGTCACGTGACACATCCAACCCTATGTGTCCGTGGACAAGCTACAGCATGACTAGGGTTCAGTTCCGTCAAGTCAGTCTAGAATAGGAAGCGATTTGGCACTGTTGTGAGTCTGTTCGCAGACCGTGTATGTCCAGACACTTAGATTAGATGCATATCCTCTGGTTGCACACAACATGACCATCAGATTCCAGTCAGATCCCATCAGTAGCATTTTCCAATGCATTTAGCCTATTTTCCCTATTTTTGACATTTTTCACTTATTATTTTTAAGTGACTTTTGTTGGAAAGTAAGTAGGGCAATTTTGCTAAGTTTGTATATAAGCAAACTAGAGCTAGTACTTTCTGGCAGAAGAGGCAGCAAGAGCAGGAGCACTCGCTCAACAAGTAACTTCTCAGCAGAACCCCAAGCCCTAGCGTTTTTGCTCCACAGCAACCACCTAGCGTTTTTGGACCAGATCAACCAGCGTTTTTGCTCTTGCAGATCCCTAGCGACAGCAGACTCAACAAGAGACCTAGCATTATGCAGCTGCAGGCCATCCGGGGACAGCAGAGCCATTTTCAGTCCTAGCGTTTTTGATTTGCAGATCAGCCCCAGCGTTTTGCAGATTTATCGTGACAGAACATCAAGGAACATCAACGTTCAGTTTTCAGCCTTTAGACACCGGAGATCAAGTCCCGAACCTCGCAGATCTCACCTTCCCGTAGCAGTTCCTCGCCGCACGGTCAGTTTTTGCAACGTTTACAGTTTCAGCCGGGAAAACGCAGGTTTCAGCATCTGCGTTTTCAGCGCGTTGTCGTCGCATCGTCGCCATCGACATCGTCACCGACACAGAGTCAGAATTCAGCAGATAAAGATTTGCAGATTTCAGCCCTTAGCATTTTCAGATTTCATCCCGTCTCGTTGTCGTCCTCATCGTCGTTGACATCGTGGCAAGTCCAAGCATTGTAGTTGCAATCATAAGTAGACCGCTCTCGCCATAGAGAGTGGGGCCTTCGGAGGAGGGTTTTACAACGTCTCTGGTGTCGTATTCTCTTCTCTATCTCTCAGTCTCATGCACTTCCATTCACTGTGTCCATTCACTTTGTTTGTGTCCATTGCACTCTCTCACTAAAGGAGCGGAAGGATCTCCCTTCCATAAGAAAAAGGAACCTTGAGCATAGTTCGGAGCACTCATCTTGAGCAAATTACAAACATTCATTCCGCTGCACCTTACATCATCACTCCTCCTGCATAACCTAAAAAGGTCCGAGCCCGGAGATATAGAGGCCTTTTACAACCAAACACCCCAGGTCCGGGCCGGGAGTCACGGGCCGAGAGTCACAACAATAATTATTTTACAAGCATAGAACCAAACGCTCCCCAGACATCCCGTCTGCGTTGTTCGGACGTTTAAACAATAGCAAAACAACATTTCTCACTACTCCACCCTGGATGAATGAAGTTCTCTGTAGCTCCGGGGTCAAAGAAAATAAGGGCATTAAAGCCATTGACTTTGTGATATGCTCGACACAATTCATTTGTACTCTCAAGGCGTATGCCATAAATATTAGGAACTAGTCCAATAGCGGGTCTAGCTTTCTTAGCAGGAGGTGGCGTTGGGAATCTGTTGACCGTTGGTGCGGGTGTCGGCTCCTTTGCTCTATCAGTGCGTTTGGGACAATTAGAATGATTATGCCTTGTTTGAAAGCATCCAAAGCTTCGGCCTTCTTGTAGTAAGGGGTCTCGTTGTTGAGGTGTCAAACGAGGCCTTTGTGGTTGACTTTCATGAGACTCTCGAGAATTTGTTCTTTGTTGGCGAGAGTTGTGGTTCGTGGCCAGAGATTCTTCTTTGGTAAACTCTAGCTTTCCCTTCATCCGTTTGTAGCCGACCGCGGCATGGTCCATAAGTTCTTGCATGGTAGAGACTTGCTTGGATAGACAATATTTCTGCAATGGTGATGGTAGTCCAATGGTGTATCGCTCGCATTGGGCCTCCAAGGGAACATATCTAAAGAAGGACACCGGAAGGTACACGTCGAGAAACCTTTGGTTATATTCGTCCATGGTTTCGGTGGCAAGCATTTTCAAGTTGCCCCACTCTACCAATATTCGGACTTCAAACATAGAAGTCATGTAACTACGTGCAAAAACTGTCTTGAAAGCTTGCCAGGTCCTTGGAGCATGCGGTTGTGTCGCAATTGAACTCCACCATTGCATAGCATTATCTTTAAGAAATTCCGCTATCACGTGCGCACTTCACTTGCGCCACGTGGACACGCTTCTGTCATAGTCTAGCATGAGTCTTAGCTTAGGAGTGAGCCTGGCACCTTTATGAGCCTCTAGTAGGACGTGCATGTCCAGGCCAGTCACACTTGCATACCCTCTCTTGCACAAGAACAATCATTTCATCATGCAAGCATTTTACCGCGCGAACCACCTCTTATAAGTCATTTTATTAAAAGTGACTTTTGGAATTCTTTTTGTAAGTTTGTTGGAAAAGTAGGTAGGGCAAATTGCTAAAGATCTATAAAAGAAACCATTGGGCACTTAGTAGAAGCAGAAGAAGCAGGGACATAAGGAGGCGGGCACCTAGCAGTCAGGTAGCACCTCAGCAAGAGCCCTAGCGTTTTCTCAAGAAGAAGAAGGCCTATATCAGCGTGGCGTTTTCAGTTTTCAACAGACAGCCCAGCATTTTCAGTTTTCAGCCTTGACGCCATCATCGTCGACACCATCGTCGTCACCGACATCGTCATTGTCATGGCAGTCCCTATCTTGACAACGACACCTTCGTCATCGTCATCGCAGATCTCTATCTTGACGACGACATCTTCGTCATCGTCATCGTCATCGCAATCTCGGACTTGACGACGACACTATCGTCGTCATTGTCAGAGTCACCATCGTCGTCGTTGTCGTCGACATAGACCAACAATACCCGTCGTCGACATCATCGTCTTCGACATAGACCTCGTCGTCGATATCACCGTCTTCGATGCTGAACCGTCGTCGACTTCATCGTCTTTGACAGAGTACCGTCGTCGACTTCACCGTCATCGACAAAGACCCTTAGTACCTCGTCGTCGACTTCATCATCTTCGACATAGACCTCGTCGTCGACCTCCCGTCTTGGACATAGAACCCACAGTACCTGTCGTTGGCATCATCGTCTTCGACTATAACCGACTTGGACACTCCAAGTCAAGAATCAATCGCGACAGCACCAAATAACCACTTCAAACAATTCACAAATCACAATAGATTTGCACTGGCCCGGCGGAGTTCCGTGCCTAGAGATTTGGCCCAAAGACTGGTGCCCCTTTCGGTATTTCTTTTTGTATTAATCAATTCAAAGTACAAGAGAGTGGGTCGGGATTCACTCTCAGACTCTGCGTCCAGATGCTTTGAGAAGTGAGGCCCTCACCACTAATTTAAAGGTTACAAGGGATGCCAAAAGCAGAGCCCCAAAAGCTTGAAAGCAAAAGCAGAGTTTTCTCTCTCTCTCACACAAGCTCTCTCTTGAGCTTTTAATTCAAAAAAAAGCAATGATGCTCTCTCTCTCTCTCTCTCTCTCTCTCTTTCCCATGCGTAGCCATAAAAAGCAGATAGCGTCGCTTGGGAGAGGAAAAAGCAGCCTGCCAAATCCGGAAATCCGTACGCTGGTCCATGTGGCAGTTTTAGGGTTTCAGCCAATTAGGGTTTCAGCCAGCAGTTAGGGTTAGGGTTTCCAGAAATTAGGGTTTGCTGAAAATTAGGATTTTTGGCAGATTTTAGGGTTTGCAGGAATTTTAGGGTTTCTGGCAAAAATTAGGGTTTCAGCTGTCTGTAGCCACGTCATCACTTTGTGACATACTGAAACCGGCCCGTAGGGCGGTAGGCGTTGGCTTTCACCCGAAATTCTTTACTTTATACACACACACAGAGCACTTTGCAAAGAGAACCTGCGACGGGAGTTAACACTTCAACTCACACACGGCCCGGAAGCTAGAATGCTCCGAGCAGACGCCGACAACCTGTAGGCCCCAAAATTGGCGCCCCTTTCGGTATTTCCTTATTCTTTAGGAGGGTAAATTACAAGGTAAGGTCCTGGGAATCCTTCACGTGTATCCACCTAGATACCATTTGATTTGGCCAAATTTCGGCAGCATAACAGCCCCAAAACTTGCGCGAAACCAATTCCCCTGCTGGAACTCGCTTGCACTGTCGTATACCCTCTGATTCCTGTCCAAACACAGTAAATTCAGCACGCTGTATTTACTGGTTTTTGCCCTGTTTTCAGCCCCAAACAGTCCCCTAACTGTCCTTTGCCAGTGGGGCACGATTCCCAATGATCCTGGCGTCCGTATGGCTGAAAAACAGTCAAATTACAGCGCATACACAGCGCTGATTTTGCACCTGTACGGTGAGGTTATGACCCTCACCAGTGCCTGCTTTGGAGCAGCAGTTAGCTACCCCTGTTCCTGCTCAAGGAGGCTCTTGCCTCAGCACAAAAGCATGAACCCACACAACTGTACATCAGTCAAATGAGTAGCCCTCTTGTGGGGCATCACATAACTGCACGTAGGGGAGAAAGAGAGCAGTATGTAGCGTGCGGGGCATCACTCCCGTCACCATACTGTGCATAGAGGGCAAGGTAAGCATTCCATAGCTTCTGTACCTGTTGCAATCCGCCTGTGGCTGAAAATGGCGCCCCCTTTGTTGATATGCAGCTCGTTTTTGCCTCCCAGAGTGGCAGAATCGCTCACAAGCTGACACGTCGCCCAGTTTCCGAGTTTGGGCTTTCCCTGCTAAAAATATCTCAACTGGTGCGTCAGTTGACTTCGCGGCAGAGTTGTAAAGTGTTCCCCATGTCATACCGAAGGTAATGACGCGAACACATTTCGTGGCCCAAAATAGTAGTTCCCTAAATTTTAGGAGATGCTTCCGTTGGGCTCCCACTGGTCTTCTGACCATCTATCCTCATTGGGACCGCATCCAAAAATGCAATGTGGCCCAACTGTCGGATACTTTTTGTTGGTAGTCCCACCTTGACTTTATGCCTTAATTGAGTTCACTTCCTAGTATCCACCAACTTGCTAAGTGCGACGGGGGGACCTATATGATCTTGCTCTGAGCCTAGACATCTTCTTACCATACGAATTCCAATGCCGACCACTTCCCGTCTGCGGGTGAATCTACCGTTCACATTGGCCATACAATGTCCGACCGTTTGCTACTTCAAGAAGAGGGTCTTAAACAAATAAAATAAACCCCATTGGAAAGAAACCAACAACCAAGGTTAGCAGTTGCCACATCTCTGTGACATGGTTAATAACTGCCACGTCCTCGTGACATACCCCCCTCTTGAAATCGCAAACGTCCTCGATTGCATACCATAAATACACGCCACTGATGATCTTGTGCTATCAACACTCTTTTATCATCGCATGTATCCGCAAGAAAGGTCGTAACATACATAGATACAAATGACTTAATGAGGCCTTCATACTTTTGCCATTTCTATCTATGGCACTGAATTCATATGTACATTCGATGTACTAGCTCTATCATTACCCCTCCTTTGCACACGTTGGGTTGGGGCAAGTAGGTTGTAACCCAAAGGCTTCAAGGTAAAGCTGCAATACATTTGGTGACTCTGACAGTTCATGCTCTTCCATCCACTTTGCATCCATAGGCGGATAGTTCTTGAACTTCACCAAATAGCGTCTTGCAACTTGTCCTTTAACTTTTCTGTCCTTATGTGCCAAAACTTGCTCAGGTACCAGGATCTCATCAAGTTCCTCAACTTCTGGCTGATCCTCAACTGGCATATCTTTTGGCACATCACCCACGAAGGGTCTTAGAAGACTCACGTGAAACGCATTATGAATCTTCCACGCATCAGGCAATTTCAGCCTGTAAGCCACATCGCTGATCTTGTCAAGCACTTGAAAAGGCCCATAGTAACGCATGCTGAGCTTAGGAAACAGCCGTTCCTTGCCCTTCATCTTCTTTAATCTTGCCTTTTCGAACCTTAAGAGAACCCAATCACCAGGTGATAGTAGCAATTCACGACGGTGACGATCAGCAGCCTTTTTCTGTTTTGCCTGAGTCTTCTCCAAGGCAACTTTAATCTTCTTATACATCTCATCCATGTTCTCAACATATCGATCTGCCTCAAAGATCTTGTCCTTTGTGTGCAAAATGGGAGGAACCTTTTTGCCGCCTTCAACAATTTCAAAAGGTGCTTTGCCAGTAGACGAATGCACTGTATTATTGTACGCATACTCAAGCATAGGCAAATACTGTTCCCACTTGCCCTTATTATCTGACACATAGCATTTCAGCAGATCTAAGACAGTAGAATTGGCCTCTTCTGACTGTCCATCAGTTTGTGGATGAAACGAAGACGAGAACTTGAGCGTAGTACCCATGTTCTCAAACAATCCTCTCCAGAACAAACTGGTCATGCGAGGATCACGATCACTGATAATCGATTGTGGCATACCATGGTACTTAAACACATTGTACATGAACAAGCGTGCCATCTGATCAGATTTTATCTTCTTCCTGACAGGGATAAAATGGGCCTGCTTGCTGAACCTGCAGATAATGGTCCATATACCATCATTCCCTGTTGGTGTCCTTGGAAGATCAAAGATAAAGTCCATAGCAATGCTTTCCCATGGCTTATCCGGAATCGGCAGTGGTTGTAACAACCCTGGTGCCTTTTGCCTGTCAAACTTGACCTTTTGGCAAACTATGCATGCTCGCACAAAGGCATCCACATCTCTCCTCAAGGTAGGCCAATAGAAGAACGTCTCTACCGCTTTAACTGTTGCATCAATGCCACGATGCCCTGCATACGGTGGGACATGACTCTCTTCCATGACCTTATGTCGCAGTGGCCTAGTGACACAAAGTCTGCCATGCATCATCATAAAACCGTCTCTGAGGAGGTAGTGCTCGTGATGTTGCCCCTCTTGTAACTGTTCAAAGATCCTTGCAAAATCTTCATCAGCAATATACTGTTCCTTCATGTCATCTAACTCATGATGATAAGGAATTGACACAGCTGAAATTTGTGGCTTTCTTGATAACGCATCAGCCACAACATTCTTCTTGCCTTCCACATGCATAATCTGGAAGTGGAACATGGAAAGAATGTTTGCCTATCGCATATGCTTTTCGGATAACTTTGACTGTGTCAAGAAGTATCGCAAGGTCTGATGATCTGTTTGGACAACAAAATCAGCACCTAAGAGGTAGTGCTTCCAGCTAGAAAGCGCATGAATCACGTCCAAGAGCTCTTTCTCATAGACTTGCATAGTCCTCTCTGGCCCTTGCAAAATTCGGCTTTCATAGGCTACTACCCGTCCATCTTGCATTAGCACTGCTCCGATGCTACTGCCACACGCGTCACACTGGACCACAAATGACTTCCTGAGATCTGGTAGAACAATAACTGGATCTGAAGTCAACTTTTCCTTTAAGAGACTAAAAGCTGAAATCTCTTTTTGGGTCCATCTGAAAGTGACCTCTTTCTTTTGCAATGCGTGAAGAGGCGATGCTATCTCTGCAAAATTTCTGATAAACCTTCTATAGTAGGAACACAATCCCAAGAAGCTTCTGACATCGTGCACAGTCTTCAAGTCTGGCCATGTCTTGATAGCTTCGACCTTTGCGGGATCCATTCTAACACCATCCTTTGAGACTATGTGGCCCAGAAAGTGGATCTCTTCAAGGAAGAATTCACTTTTCTTAGGATTGACAAGTAACCTGTGACTGCGCAGCTCTTCGAACACAATGGTCAATTGACGCCTATGCTCCTCTTCATTCTTCGAATACACAATCATGTCATCGAAGAATGTTCCAACAAACTGTTGATGCGAGCGGAAAATCCGGTCCATCATTCTGTTGAACGTGGCTGGAGCATTTGTTAGCCCAAACGGCATCACTAGAAACTCATAAAGACCAAATGTCGTTCTAAACGCAGTCTTGTGCACATCCTCTGGGCTTATACGAATCTGATGGTACCCACTCTTCAGGTCTATCCTGCTGAAAATTGCAGCACCCTCTAAACGATCGAGAATATCATCAATGCGAGGAATAGGAAACCTATTCTTGATGGTATTCTTATTCAACGCACGGTAATCAATACACATGCGCCATGAGCCATCCTTCTTTTGCACTAGGAGCACTGGGGAGCAAAAGGGTGAAGAACTAGGCTGAATCAGCCCCTTCTCTAATAACTCCTCAACCTGGCCCATAATCTCTTTCTGCTGCGCCGCACTAACCCTGTAGGGAGGTCTATTTGGTGGGCTACACCCTGGCACCAAATCTATCCGATGGTCCTCAGGTCTCTCTGGCGGTAATTGCGACGGTAATGAATCAGAAAAACAGTCACTAAACTTTTGCAAAAATGCTGACCTTTCTTTATCTAACACAGATAAATTTGACTGATCCCTATCTGAGACATCACGTGCAAAAATCAAGTACACAGAAAGATGATTCTTTATTACAGAAGTGATAGCAGAAGCAGATACAATAGGGACTGACTCTCCTTTAAGCTTTACATCCAAGATGTGAGTTTTGCCCCTATGCTGTACAGTGATCTTTTTGTTGTAGGCATCCAAGACTCCATGCACTCGGAACATCCACGGGATCCCCAACAAGGCGTCACAACCTTCCAGCGGCATGATGTAAAACTCTTCAGTGTCCACATACGACTGAATATGCAGACACAGTTTTCCAATGATGGGAGTAACACACTCTGAGTGGCCAGGACATGCCAACCCTGCCTCTGCGGTGTACCCCATCTCTTCAGCTTTGATGCCGAGCTTCATAGCTAACTCTGGTGAGATAAAGTTGGCTTTGGCACCTGGATCAAAGAAGATGAGTGCCGTCTGATCCCTAACTTTACCCCATGCCCTGCATAACTCACTGGCATCTGTGTTGGGCCTGTCACCCACCATGTCTGGCACTAAACCTGCCGTGGGTTTAGGCTTCTTGCCTTTCTGGTCTTCTTTATCCTCTGAGTCAGCTGGCCTTTTCCTTTGTGGACAATTGATAGAAAAGTGACCAGGCTGCTCGCATATAAAGCATTTGTTCTCAGCCATTAGGACCTTCTTTTCCTCGAGCGACTTGCGCACAAAAGGCTTCCTTTTCTGTTTCTTTGCCTGCGCTCTAGAAGTCCCAGCTGAATCCTTGTCTTTGGTGGCCTGTTTTGACCCCTGTGACGCATCAGGAGCCGTTTTCACAAAGGGCTTCTTCGCTGAATTTTTCTTTTGCTGCCCTCATTTATCATTGCTCGGAAATCCATTGTCCTCTCCTTTCAACAGGGCAAGACCAGTGTTCGCAACTTCCATAAGCTGAGTAAGGGTAGCCACTCTATTCTTTGTACAGTAATCGCGAAGCCCTTTAGGCAGCCCACAACAATACTTCTCTATCTGCTCTGTCAATGGCACAAATCTGTAGGAGGTCACTGAGAGTAATGCTTTACAAAACCTCCTATTGTACTCCAGCAAGCTCTTGCACGAAGCTGCCGTAAGCTGGTGCCAATCTGTCAAGACATCGGCTTCAAATTCATTTGATAGCCAAGCAGATGCAAACATTTGCTTGAAGTAAACCCAAGTGGCGGGTGCGTGTCCTTGCATTAACAATGTCGTCCACCATGTAAGCGCATTGTCCTTTAAGAAAGTGGCAGCTTTCCTGACCTTCGAGGCCTCTGTAAAATTCCCTCCCGCATAAGCTGTATCAAACTGCTGGAGGAAAGTGAGTGCCTTTGTCTTGTCCTCGAAACCACTGAAGGTACTGAACTTTACCGCTGCACCACCTTCTTTGTAAGCCTTCGGCTTCTCTAGTGCCCCCAAATTGTCATACGGAATGGTCTGCAACATGGGCACTGTACTAGGCATGATCGGTACGTGTTGGCCATTCACATTTTGCGTCAGAGGTGCGATATCTGGCTGCTGTCCAGAAAAACCAGCCATGCCAAAATGACCCTGTGGCACCCCAAACTGGCCCTGGTTGCCGAGGAAACCTTGCTGCATGCCGATATTACCATACATGGGGTTTGGTATGATGCCTTGCATACCCCCGAACACTGTTCCTGGCAGGTACGGCTGACTTCCAGACGCATAACCAGCCATACTTTGGAACACTGATCCACCCCCGAAATACCCAGGATGTACCGTGGGTGGTGGAAAAACTGAGTGCATAGCCTGGTATCCAGCTCCCTGTCCATTCAAGCCAGCATGCTGGCTCTGAAAGGTGGCGGGCTGAACTGGCATAACCTGTGGAATAGGCGTTCTAGCCACCTGTTCAAGCACGGGAGGAACCTGCTTTGGAGCCCCCGACTCCGCAACATGCGAGTGTTCCCTTTCCTCCTGCGCCTCATGAAGTACTTGGGCTTGAGCTTCAACAAGCTCCGTACGCGGCGTAGGTTGCCTATTTTGATGTTGCACTGGTGGTGCTTGCAAGAATTCCATAAACCTCGGATTCTGCACCAGCTGCGAAAAGACATTCACCGCGGCAACTAACTGAGTCTTAAACGCATCATCCTCGAGTTGCCCTGTCATAAAGCCCTGTACTACTGGAGGGACATTCACGTTGACAGGAGGTACAGACTGACGTGGCCGTGAGCTCTCGCCAATCTCAAAAACCATAGGAATCTCCTGCCTGTGCTTTGGAGAGGAACCCTCTTCCATAATTCCCTTCCCCTTGTCGGCCATAGTGTAATCCCCGCGTTCTTGCACTGTGTGTCTTTACCCTGAACAATCCAGGCTCACTCTTTGAGGAAAAAGTGATTGATGTCCCGGCAACGGAACCATGAAACCGGCCCGTAGGGCGGTAGGCGTTGGCTTTCACCCGAAATTCTTTACTTTATACACACACACAGAGCACTTTGCAAAGAGAACCTGCGACGGGAGTTAACACTTCAACTCACACACGGCCCGGAAGCTAGAATGCTCCGAGCAGACGCCGACAACCTGTAGGCCCCAAAATTGGCGCCCCTTTCGGTATTTCCTTATTCTTTAGGAGGGTAAATTACAAGGTAAGGTCCTGGGAATCCTTCACGTGTATCCACCTAGATACCATTTGATTTGGCCAAATTTCGGCAGCATAACAGCCCCAAAACTTGCGCGAAACCAATTCCCCTGCTGGAACTCGCTTGCACTGTCGTATACCCTCTGATTCCTGTCCAAACACAGTAAATTCAGCACGCTGTATTTACTGGTTTTTGCCCTGTTTTCAGCCCCAAACAGTCCCCTAACTGTCCTTTGCCAGTGGGGCACGATTCCCAATGATCCTGGCGTCCGTATGGCTGAAAAACAGTCAAATTACAGCGCATACACAGCGCTGATTTTGCACCTGTACGGTGAGGTTATGACCCTCACCAGTGCCTGCTTTGGAGCAGCAGTTAGCTACCCCTGTTCCTGCTCAAGGAGGCTCTTGCCTCAGCACAAAAGCATGAACCCACACAACTGTACATCAGTCAAATGAGTAGCCCTCTTGTGGGGCATCACATAACTGCACGTAGGGGAGAAAGAGAGCAGTATGTAGCGTGCGGGGCATCACTCCCGTCACCATACTGTGCATAGAGGGCAAGGTAAGCATTCCATAGCTTCTGTACCTGTTGCAATCCGCCTGTGGCTGAAAATGGCGCCCCCTTTGTTGATATGCAGCTCGTTTTTGCCTCCCAGAGTGGCAGAATCGCTCACAAGCTGACACGTCGCCCAGTTTCCGAGTTTGGGCTTTCCCTGCTAAAAATATCTCAACTGGTGCGTCAGTTGACTTCGCGGCAGAGTTGTAAAGTGTTCCCCATGTCATACCGAAGGTAATGACGCGAACACATTTCGTGGCCCAAAATAGCAGTTCCCTAAATTTTAGGAGATGCTTCCGTTGGGCTCCCACTGGTCTTCTGACCATCTATCCTCATTGGGACCGCATCCAAAAATGCAATGTGGCCCAACTGTCGGATACTTTTTGTTGGTAGTCCCACCTTGACTTTATGTTTTAATTGAGTTCACTTCCTAGTATCCACCAACTTGCTAAGTGCGACGGGGGGACCTATATGATCTTGCTCTGAGCCTAGACATCTTCTTACCATACGAATTCCAATGCCGACCACTTCCCGTCTGCGGGTGAATCTACCGTTCACATTGGCCATACAATGTCCGACCGTTTGCTACTTCAAGAAGAGGGTCTTAAACAAATAAAATAAACCCCATTGGAAAGAAACCAACAACCAAGGTTAGCAGTTGCCACATCTCTGTGACATGGTTAATAACTGCGACGTCCTCGTGACACATACCCCCCTCTTGAAAGCATTGTAATCGACCGCGATTACGCTTGCAAAACCGACAAAAGCCATAAACCGTCTTAGCAGACACTGACTGTTAGTACCTACGTACTAGGAACACACATCTAGCACATGTACCAAATCGACAGTCACATCACACGACATCACAGGACATCACCAGACATCACAGGACATCACATGACATTCAACATTCATTCGGATCTTAGAGCATGATTTATTGGCAATGTAGCTAGCAAATCATATCTAGGTCCAATCGGGACCTCATCGATGTCCGATTGACTAACCCCTATTGCAACCATGTCTATTCGAGATCAATCAGGCCAAAATGCTGCAGTCATTTCGTCTATCATTTCCTGCACTCAAAAGAAGTCAAGAACAAATCAGTATCATAATGAGGAATTCCATTTCATAAAGTCATCCAACAGAATATTGTCAGCTCTCAGTATCCCTGAAGCTCAAAGAGACATCAGTGACTTTAGTATCAAAATCAAGGCATCTGTTGACAAAGGAGCGGAGTAACTCCCCTCTTGTGCATCCCATTGCACGAGATCTTCGACGAAGCTGAAATTCTGGGTTCCGTTTCGAGTAGACTATGCTAAACCAAAGCATCGAGGTAGAGTTTCACAATCCGAGGAGTATCTGCTAGGTCCTCCTCCTCCATCCACTTCGCATCAAATGCAGGAAAGTTCTTGAACTTAACCAAGAACCGCCTTCGGACTTTACTTTAGTGTTCGTATCTTTATGTGCCAAAATCTGTTCAGGAACAAGGATTTCCTCGTTTTGTTCTAGTTCGGGTTGCTCATCAGGCTCCCCATCATTAGGCACATCACCCTTAAAAGGTTTCAAGAGACTCACATGGAATGCATTGTGAATCCTCCAAGTATATGGCAGTTTCAATCGGAAGTAGGCATCATATATCTTCTTAGTAATCTGGAAAGGTCCGTAGTATCGCAAAGTAAGCTTTGGAAAAAACCTCTCGTTTCCCTTTTTCTTTCTTAGGTGTACCTTCTCAAAACGTAAGAGCACCCAATCATCCTCCTTCAATTTCATGTCGCGATGATGGCGATCCGCTGCCTTTTTCTGTCGTTCTTGAGACTTCTGCAAAGTCTCGCGAACCTTGGCAAAAGCCGTATCCAAATCTCGCGAATATTCATCCGCTTCAAATATCTAATCTTTCGTGCTCAGGAAGGATGGAACCTTCGCAGCACTTTCAACAATCTCAAATGGCGTCTTCCCCGTCGAAAAGTGTATCTTGTTATTGTAGGCAAATTCCACCAAAGGTAAGATCTTTTCGTATTGAGTCTTCTGATCCGAGATACAAGACTTTAATAAATCTAAAACCACTGAATTGGCAATCTCAGATTGCCCGTCAGTCTGCAAATGACGAGAACTGCGACCGCGTGCCAATGTTTCCCAAATTGCCTTCCAAAACAAACTCATAAATCTGGGGTCTCTGTTGGAGACAATCGTCTCAGACGTGCCATGTAATCGGAAAATCATCGCGATCATTCTGTGTTCTCGGGAGATCAAAAATGAAATCCATTGCAATACTTTCCCGGGGGTGGGTGGGTATGGGTAAAGGCTGTAACAATCCCTGTGCCTTATGCCTGTCAAAGTTGACCTTCTGGCATACTGCGCACAAACTCTTCTACATCCTTTTTGAGTCTCAACCAAAAGAAGTCTCTCTCTACCCCCTTCATGGTGGTAGCAATGCCGCGGTGACCCGTAAAAGGTGGACAGTGGCATTCAGTCATAACCTTTTCCCTCAACGACTGTGTAACGCACAACATAGTCTTTCTCATCAAATAGCCTTCCCGAAGGGAGTAGCCAGCTACTGTCTCCCCATCCCGTATCCGTGTGAAAATATCTGCAAAATCTGTATCTGTGGCACACTGATTGACCATATCCTCGAAGCTCCTATGATGTATCGGGGAAATAGCCAGAATCAACGGCTGATACAAAACATCTGCCACCACATTCTTCTGTCCCTGCACATGGACAATCTGGAAGCGAAACTGTGACAAGATGTTCGCCCACCGCATCTGCTTTTCCGAAAGCTGCTTCTATGACAAGAAGTCGCGCAAACTCTGATGGTCTGTAAAGACAGTAAAATCCGCTCTGAGTAGGTAATGCCGCCACTGAGTAAGAGCATGGATAACGGCCAAAAGCTCTTTCTCATATATCTGTGCTGTCATCTCCGGCTTAGAGAACAATCGGCTCTCGTAAGCAATGACATGGCCTTCTTGTATCAAGACCGCACCCAGACTACGACCACAAGCATCACAATATACTTCAAATGACTTTTGCAAATCTGGCAAAGTCAAAACTGGGCCCGTAGTCAATTTCTCTTTCAATGTCTGAAAGGCAGTCACCTCTGTGGATCCCCACTAGAAAGGGACTCCTTTCTGTATCAAGATATGCAAAGGGGAAGCAACCTCTGCAAACTTTCGTATGAACCACCTGTAGTACGAACACAGTACCAAGAAGCTTCTAACTTCATGGACATTCTTCAAATCGGGCCAATCACGGATAGTCTCTATCTTGGCCGGGTCCATTTGTACTCCAGCTGCTGAGACAATGTGTCCCAAAAAGTGTATCTCTGGTAGGAAAAATTGCATTAATCACTAACTTGTGATCTCGTAATGCCTGAAAGACTTGAAGCAGATGATCTATGTGTTCTGCCTCATTCTTGGAGAAAACAATGATGTCGTCAAAGAAAGTGCCAACAAATAGTCTGTACTCTCGAAAAATCTTGTCCATCATCCGGTGAAATGTCGAAGGAGCATTGGTTAAGCCAAAAGGCATCACCAAAAACTCAAATAACCCAAAAGTAGTCTGAAAGGCTGTCTTGTAGACGACTCTCGGCACGATTCGGATTTGATGATATCCACTCTTCAAGTCAATCCTGCTAAAGCACGAGGATCCCTGTAACCTGTCGAGTATATCATCGATCCTAGGAATCAAAAATCTGTTCTTGATGGTGATTTTGTTGAGAGCTCTATAATCGATGCACATCCTCCAAGATCCGTCTTTCTTCAAATCCAACAACAGTGGAGAGCAATACGGTGAAGTACTAGGCTGGACAAGACCCTTTTCCAAGAGGTCTTTCATTGGGTTCATAATCTTTTCATTCTGTACTCAGCTCACACGGTAAGGTGGCCGGTTCGGTGACATGCTTCCAGGTATCAGGTCAATGGTCTGATCTTCAGGCCCTCTAAAAAGCAATTGGCATGAGTGTGGAGAAAAATCTTGGCGTTCTATTGTTCAGGTCAAAACATATTCAACCTTTATCCAATCGTTCAGTTCTCTCCCAAAAGAATGAGTAAAGAAACTGAAGTTCATCAAGTACAATCTCTGAGCCCTTCATTTATCAAAGTCGATTTCTCGGCCCGGTAGTCAACCACGGCGTAGTTCTTGTGGTACCAAGGGATCCTGAGTAGAACGTCACTCGCGTGCCCTGAACACCCCTGTCATTGCAAACGAAGTTTGCCAATGCTCCACCCGTGTCATTGCAAACGAAGTTTGCCAATGCTCGGTGTAATGGCAACATCCCATTCCGGTGCCAGTCGAACTACCTCCGCCTGCGGCGTCAGTGTGTCGGGCGTAATTCCAAATTGAGCCGCCAATTTCAAGTGAAAAGAAGTTGGCCTTGGCTCCTTCAAAAGAGCTTCCTGATCCTTCACTTTGCCCCAAAAGCGGCAAAGTTTGCACTTTCATTCATTAGATTCGGTGCAGGTCCCACGCCATGTGGTACTAGTTCTGCTTTTCTATCTGCCTTTTCTGCCACGTTCTCAACTGCTCTCGAACTCTCAGGCCTGTCGTCGTCTTTATCATTCTGTTCTTTCTGTGCCTTTTTAGGGCACTTCGCGGAGATATGTCCCTGTTCCCCGCATCCAAAGCACTTCCCCTCTCTGATGAAGCGAGCTCTCTCCTCAGGAGTAAGCTTGGGTCGTGCATCCTTTTTCTCTGGGTTGCTCTTTTTCTTTCTACTTTCATTCCCAGAAGTCTGTTAGGCTCGTTGTATCATGGCCTCATCAATGGGGTAGGTCAGACTGCCAGAGTGAATGGCAAAGCCCCGCTTCGCATGACTCATCAACTTCTGAATAGAAGCTGACTTCTGTTCCAAGCAGTGATCTCGGATCTCTGTAGGTAGACCCAAGGTGAACCGCTTAACCTGTTCTCTGAACGAGATCTTCTTGAATGAAGAGGCGGATAGAAAAGAGCTCCAGAATCTTTCACAGTAAGCATTGATTTTATCTTTCTTGGTTATCCGAAGATGGTTCCAAGCAGCTCATACATCTCGTTCATATTCTTGCGTCAACCAAGAAGAAATAAAAAGCTTCTTAAATTTTAGCCATTTAACTGGCGCAGTCTTGTTTAAAAGAAGCGTGGACCACCAAGTACGAGCATTCCCCTTACAGTAAGAGGTAGCTCTCCGAATCTTGGAGTGCTCTGAATAGCGTCCTTCCGCGAAGGCGATGTCAAACTACTGTATAGAAGATAGCCTTAGAAGCATCTAAATATCTTGAAAAAGTATCAAACTTGATCGAGTGGCCACCTTCCTTAAACTCTCGGACTTTCTTGCTTTTATCTTCGAGAAAGTCATACTGGTTGGCTTTGTAAAAATTCTTCTTGTTCGCATAGAAGTTTCCATCATCAGAATCTGAGCTGTCTGTAGATGGGTCCTTAGTAGAACTGTCAGTCTCTGGGCGAGATTTAGTCTTCTTTGCCTTTTTCTTGCCCTTTCCGAAGCTTTGTTTCTTGCTTCGTTTTTTACCTTTTCTGTCTTCTTCGCTCGAATCTGAAGAGCTAGAAGAACTGTCAAAAGAAGAAGAAGAAGAAGAAGAACTGGGTACTCCTTCAAATCGAACACGCTTCTTCTGTTTCTTTGCCTTGTCAAATGTCAATTGACGACCCAAATATCCCGGGAAGTCAGTGCTTTTCTTCTGCTTTTTGCCATGCTTTTTGGCTTTCTTTTGCGCGTCAAAAAGCTGAGCAATCCGTGCATCAACCACCTCTTGTAATTCGTTCTCTGAGTACTGTTTATGATCAGAAGGTTTCTTGAGAGCGGGTTTCAAAGGTGGTGTAGTGGTTTTCTGCCACTGCGCATGCACTTCCTGAAAAGAAGTCTCGCTCATATATTTTACCAATTTGGGATCCTTCGCAAAACTGAGCATCATCTTTGTTGCATCGCCGATTAATTGATGACGCTTCATCTCTCTTTGCTCCGCCTGAGTAGGCCGAGGCGGGCCATACTCTCTGTCAGAATCTTCGTTGTGATCCCTGCCCGCATCTCCAGATGCAGAGGGAGTCGACTGATCCTTGTGTGAAGCCATAGGTACTGCCGAAAAAAAATTGGGGATCAGATTTCCCGTAGAAGAGAAATTGGCCGTGCTCTGATACCACTATAACAGACTTGGACACTTCAAGTCAAGAATCAATCGCGACAGCACCAAATAACCACTTCAAACAATTCACAGATCACAATAGATTTGCACTGGCCCGGTGGAGTTCCGTGCCTAGAGATATTGGCCCCAAAGACTGGCGCCCCTTTCTGTATTTCTTTTTGTGTTAATCAGTTAAAAGTACAAGAGAGTGGGTCGGGATTCACTCTCAAACTCTGCGTCCAGATGCTCTGAGAAGTGAGGCCCTGCCCTCACCACTAATTTAAAGGTTACAAGGGATGCCAAAAGCAAAGCCCCAAAAGCTTGAAAGCAAAAGCAGAGTTTTCTCTCTCTCTCACACAAGCTCTCTCTTGAGCTTTTAATCCAAAAAAAGCAATGATGCTCTCTCTCTCTTCTCTCTCTCTCTCTCTCTCTCTCTCTCTCTCTCTCTCTCTTTCCCATGCGTAGCCATAAAAAGCAGATAGCGTCGCTTGGAAGAGGAAAAAGCAGCCTGCCAAATCCGAAAATCCGTACGCTGGCCCACGTGGCAGTTTTTAGGGTTTCAGCCAGCAGTTAGGGTTAGGTTTCCAGAAATTAGGGTTTGCTGAAAATTAGGGTTTTTGGCAGATTGCAGGGTTTGCAGGAATTTTAGGGTTTCTGCTACCGTAGCCACGTCATCACTTTGTGACATTGACATAGAACCTCAGTATCCCTTCAGTACCTCAGTACCCAGTACCACAGCATCTGTAGCCCTTAGCATCAGCATCTTAGCATCCAGTCATTGTAGTAGTATTTGTGTAAGAATAAAGAAAGTACTTGCTTTGGCAACAGAGCAAGGGGGCCCTTGAGGGTTGGGACCCGACATCCTTGTGTCGTCTCTTTTCTCTCTCTCGTCATCTCTCTTTCGTTCAGTTTAGTTCAGTTCTTTCAAGTGAAGTAAAGTGTCCCTTGTGTTTGTTTGCGGAGTACTAGATCCGAGCAAAATCCTTATTCTCTTCCGTTGCACCTGGCATTGGTATCATAGCTTTGTGCGTGCTTTGGCTTCGTGAACTCAAGGGAAGAACCATCAAGAACCTAAAGAACAACCTCAAGAACCAAGAACCCCAAGGAACCCAAGAAGAACCATCGAGCCCAAGAACCCAAGGAACCTCTCCCAAATTTTTTCCCTTGAAGAATCTTTGAGTCCCGACCATGGACTTACCAGATTCCATCGACCTCGGATACACGAGAACCTAGATCTTGAGTACCAAGATCTCCTAGCTTTATATGCGGATATGCAAGGAGTCGGAGACAAGATCCCTAACCTCTTTTGCATTTGCATTCGCATGTAGCGGGCATCCATTTCCCTCGCCATTGAACCTTTAGAAAGGACTCCGGAACCACACCATAGTCCATCAGCATCGGTAATGTTTTCACCACAATCAGAGTTCGGGGAACAACTCTTGCTATAGCAGGCAGAGTCAACACTATCTGGTATAGAGCCCAAGTTGATATTCGGCAATCGTAGTAAGGCTGGATAGTGACCCTTACACGTTGTTTGCATCGCCAACAGTACCCACGACACCCAGAGCACCCTTAGTACCATCAGACCGTGGTTTCGGAGGAATCTGCATTGGTTTGTGCATCCACGACATCAGAAGCATTCATCAGTCAGCATCAGAAGTATAGAAAGAAATTCGGCAGCTGTGCCTCACTTCTAATAGGGGGGGATGTCACGTGCGCACTTCACTTGCGCCACGTGGACATGCTTCTGCCATAGTCTAGCATGAGTCTTAGCTTAGGCGTGAGCGTGGCACCTTTGTGAGCCTCTAGTAGGACATGCATGTCCAGGCCAGTCACACTTGCATACCCTCTCTTGCACAAGAACATTCATTTCATCATGCAGGCATTTTAACGCGCGAACCACCTCTTATAAGTCATTTTATTAAAAGTGACTTTTGGAATTCTTTTTGTAAGTTTGTTGGAAAGTAGGTCGGGCAAATTGCTAAAGATCTATAAAAGAAACCCATTGGGTACTCAGTAGAAGCAGAAGAAGCAGGGACATAAGGAGGCAAGCACCCAACAGTCAAGCAGCACCTTAGCAGGAGCCCTAGCGTTTTCTCAAGAAGAAGAAGGCCCATATCAGCCTGGCGTTTTCAGTTTTCAACAGACAACCTAGCGTTTTCAGTTTTCAGCCTTGACACCGTCATCGTTGACACCATCATTGTCATCGACATCGTCATTGTCATGGCAGTCCCTATCTTGACGACAACACCTTTGTCATCGTCATCGCAGATTCCTATCTTGACGACGACACCTTCGTCAATGTCATCGTCATCGCAGTCCCGGACTTGACAATGACACCATCGTCAGAGCCACCATCGTCGTCGTCGTCGTCGACATCATTGTTGTCGACATAGACCAGCAGTACCCATCGTCGACATCATCGTCTTCGACATAGACCCTGTCGTCGACATCCCCATCTTCGACACAGAACCGTCGTCGACTTTACCGTCTTGGACACACTACCGTCGTCGACTTCACCCTCATCGACAAAGACCCTTAGTACCTCGTCGTCGACTTCATCATCTTCGACATAGATCTCGTCGTGACCTCGCCGTCTTCGACATAGAACCCGCAGTACCCGTCGTTGGCATCATCGTCTTCGACATAGAACCTTAGTATCCCTTCAGTACCTCAGTACCCAGTACCACAACATCTGTACCCTTAGCATCAGCATCTCAACATCCAGTCATTGTAGTAGCATTTGTGCAAGAATAAAGAAAGTACTTGCTTTGGCAACAAAGTAAGGGGGCCCTTGAGGGTTGGGATCCGACATCCTTGTGTCGTCTCTTTTCTCTCTCTCGTCATCTCTCTTTCGTTCAGTTCAGTTCAGTTCTTTCAAGTGATGTAAAGTGTCCCTTGTGTTTGTTTGCGGAGTACTAGATCCGAGCAAAATCCTTATTCTCTTCCGCTGCACCTGTGTCACCAGCGTGTGACTACTATCTATCCTTTTTGTTGATTTCTTTCTTATTATCTATTTACTTTCACTTTTTGGAAACACCCCTCGGGAAATCTAACTGCCCTGCATTGCATAGCTAGTGCGGAACTATTCAGAGGGAGTCCAGGCGTGAAGGCAAGAGAGCACTAAGGTTGGACAAGGACTATGGTTAGCCAAAGTGGGGTCATTGACTAGCCAAAGTGGAATCCTTTGCTACAGAGGCTACATTTCAGTTCTGGATGTGGTTGCAGTGTACAAAGAGGGTCGGATGACCTAGAAAGATACAATGGCAGCATCTCCTAAAATTTAGGGAACTGCTATTTTGGGACCTAAAAATGTGTTGGCGTCATTACCTCCGGAATGACAAGGGGAACATTTTCTTGCTCTGCTGCAAAGTCAACTGATGCACCAGTTGAGATATTTTTAGCCGGGAATGCCCAAAGTCGGAAAATGTGCCATGTGGCACTCTGTGAGCATTCTGCTACTCCTGGCTTGAGAGGGGGCGCCTAAAATGAGAGAGGAGGCTGATTTTCAGAATTTGTCACAGGTTAAGAGCTATGGAGTGCTTGCTTTCCCTCCTATGTACAGTGCGGTGCCAGGAGTGATGCCCTACACGTTACGCACTGCCCTCTCTCTCCCCTTTGGCAGTATGTTATGCCCCACTAGTGGGCTTTTCATTTGACCAATGTACAGTTGTGTGGGTTCATGCGCGATTGCCGAGGCAAGAGCCTCTTGCACAGGTACTGGATTAGCTAGCGGCTAATCCCCCGTAGGTACAGGTGATTCGGAGAGGTTTCACGCTCGAAATCTCGTCCGATTCAAAGGGCAAGTAGCCCTACAGGTGCGGGAGCTCGAGGACTTGCCACGGATGCGACCGGCACGCGAAACGGAGCTCGAAACAGTAAATTACAGCCTGCTGTGTATTTTTGCAGGTTTAGGGTTTTGGCCCTAAACGGACCCTAATACCCCCCGGAGGTTCGGGGACGCAAGGGGACCGCTGTACAGGTGATCTGGCGCATTTTCAGGGCTGAAAACAGAGAATTCAGCGTGCTGCAGATTCTCGCCAGGTTTTGCAAAGTGCCCGTATGCATCGGGAAAGTCATTTAATGCGTGGGAATACTGACCGTGAAGGGTTCTAGTACAGTTATGTTGCCGAAATCAGGCCAGAACAGTCAAAATTCAGCCAAGGTTGTGCGGGGCAGCTTGGAAAGAACCACAACGTTTATTCCCTCTTTTAAACAATAAAGAAATATTGAAAGGGGCGCCTAAGTTAGGGGCCAATCTGGTGTCGGTCTTCTCATACAGGTGCATTCTAGCATCTGTATCCCATTCCCCTCTCTTGTGTCACTATAGCGCAGGTATAATAGACGACTAATAATGGGTGAAAGCTAAATCAAGGTTTAAAGTAAAGTCTACCGCCCTTTTTGGATTGAACAGGCCGGTTACATGGTTCCATCGACGGGATTAAATCACTTTTTCCCATAGAAGTGAGCCTTGGTCAGATTGGGCTTGAAGACACAGGGGATCATAGACCAGACACAGGAAATAGCAATTATGGCTGACAGACCAGATGATGTGACTGAAGAGGTTTCCTCTTCACAGGGTCAACAGACACATGAAGTGGGTGAGTCCTCGAGACCACCACAGACGGATGATGATATATTCTGGACCAAGTTAGCTATTGCTGTGGCTATGTTCACACAAGTAATGCAGAACCCGAGGTTTTTAGCCTTTCTGCAACCTCCTGTTCCGTCTCAGCATGTTGGCTCACTGGATTGTATTCAGAAGCCTGTTAAGGCTCAAGCACAGGTGATTCATACTGCACAATCAATGGAAACACCTGTACACTTGACGGAGAACATGCAGTCTCCACAACCTGTGCCTTAAGGTGCAAGAACAAGTGGCTGAGATGCCAGTCTTTCAAGCTGTACCAGTTCAGCCCGCCACCTTTCAGCAGCCTATAGCTGGTTCTAATGGACAAGGAAGAAACCTACAGGCTATGCAACAGGTCTTCCCACCACCTTCAGTACACCCTGGCTATTGTGGAGGTGGATCGGTATTCCAGAGCATGGCTTGTCATGCACCTGGAAATCAGTTTTACACGTCAGGAACAGTGTTTGGGGGTGCTCAAACGATGATGCCTAACCCCATGTATGGTGTCACGAGCATGCTACTATGGTTTCAAAGCACTCAGGGCCAATTTGGGATGCCACAAGCAAATTTTGGTATGGCTGGAATTACAAATTTTTGGTATGGCTGGTATGGCGTTTCCAGGTCAACTTAATTGCGGTCAGGGAACACAAATGAACCCTAACAGTGTTCCCATGTTTCAGTCACTTCCATATGACAATTTGACGCCGCTGGAGAGGCCAACTCCGTACAAAGAAGGTGGCAAAGGTGTGTCATTCACGACCTTTACAGGGTTTGATGACAGGAAGAAGGCTCTCTCATTCCTCCAGCAATTTGACAAGGCCTATGCAGGGGGAAACTTTACAGAGGCTTCAAAGGTCCGCAAGGCAGCCACTTTCTTGACAGGGAATGCGGGACAATGGTGGACAACTTTATTGCTTCAAGGGCAAGCTCCGTCCACATGGATTTACTTCAAGCAGATTTTTGCAGCAGCATGGTTATCTGATGACTTTGAAGCAGATGTCATGACAGAATGGCACCAGCTTAATGCTGCTACTTGCAAGAATCTGGATGATTACAATCGGAAGTTTTGGAAAGCTCTACTTCCAGTAACTTCCTATAGGTTTGTGCCATTGACAGAACAGATTGAAAAATACTGTTGTGGCCTACCCAAAGGATTGAGAAAGTACTGTACGAAGACAAAAGTCACTACTTTGACGCAGCTCATCGAGGTAGCAAACACTGGCAATGGTTTGCTCAAGGGAGAAGATTGTGAATTCAATACTGGCGTCAAGGAAGGATCAGCCAAGAAAAATTCAGCGAAGAAGTATGTTTCCAAGGAGGTTCCTAAAGTGACTCAGGAGCCAACCAACGCAGGGAAAGGCAAAGCTTTGGCTGAACCAGAAAAGGGACCAGTGAAGAAATGGAAAAGACGTTTTCCTCGCAAGTCAGAAGAGCAAAAGAAGGTCCTGAGGACAGAGAACAAATGCTTTATTTGTGAGCAGCCTGGCCACATTGCTCACAATTGTCCTACAAAGAAAAGGCCAGCTGATTCTGAAGACAAGGAGGACAGGAAAGGAAAGAAGCCCATGGCTGGTCTAGTGCCAGATATGGTGGGCGACAAGCCAAATTCAGATGCAAGTGAGCTTTGCAGAGCATGGGGAAAGGTCAGGGATCAAACAATGCTTATCTTCTTTGATCCAGGTGCGAAAGCCAACTTCATTTCCCCAGAATTGGCTTCAAAGTTGGGAATCAGACCTGAAGAGATGGGGTATACAGCAGAGGCAGGTTTGGCATGTCCTGGCCATACAGAGGTTGTGACACCCATCATTGGAAAGTTGCGTCTACATATCCAGTCCTATGTAGATGCTGAAGAATTTTACATCATGCCACTGGACGGATGTGATGTGTTGTTAGGTATTCCTTGGTTGTTTCGTGTACAGGAAATCATGGATGCCTACAATAAAAAGATCACTGTACAGAGCAGGGGAAAGACTCACATTCTGGATGTAAAGCTTAAAGGGGAGTCTATTCCCTTTGTATCAGCTTCTGCTATTACTTCTGTAATGAAAAAGCATCTTTCTGCGTACTTGGTTTTTGCATGTGAAGTGTGAGATTGTGATGAATCAAATTTATCTGTGCTAGATAAAGAAAGGTCAATGTTTTTACAACAGTATAGTGACTGTTTTTCCGATTCATTACCGTCTCAATTACCGCCAGAGAGACCGGAGGACCATGCGATAGATTTGGTGCCAGACAGTAGCCCACCAAATAAGCTTGCTTCACCTTTACATGCTCTTCAAAAGAAGGCAGTCACCTTCAGATGGACACAGAAAGAGATTTCAGCTTTTAATCTCTTAAAGGAAAAGATGATTTCAGATCCAGTCATTGTGCTGTCAGATCTTAGGAAGTCATTTGTGGTCCAGTGTGATGCCTGCGGTAGTAGCATTGGTGCAGTGCTAATGCAAGATGGCAGGGTAGTAGCCTATGAGAGCAGAATTTTGCAAGGGCCAGAGATGACCATGCGGGTCTATGAGAAAGAGTTACTGGCTGTGATTCATGCGCTCTTAAGTTGGAAACACTACCTGCTAGGTGCAGACTTTGTTGTCCAAACGGATCATCAGACCTTGCGATACTTCTTGACACAAACAAAGTTATCTGAGAAGCATATGCGATGGGCAAATATCTTGTCAATGTTCCATTTTCAGATTGTGCATGTGGAAGGCAAGAAGAACGTTGTGGCTGATGCCTTGTCAAGGAAGCCACAAATTTCAGCTGTGTCAATTCCTTATCATCATGAACTTGATGATATGAAAGAACAGTATGCAAATGATGAAGATTTTGCAAGGGTCTTCGAGCAGCTAATGGATGGACAACGTCATGAACACTATCTTCTCAAAGATGGGTTCATGATGATGCATGGCAGATTGTGTCTCAAAAAGCCATTGCGACGCAAAGTTATGGAAGAGAGTCATGTCCCACCGTATGCAGGGCATCGTGGTATTGATGCTACAGTTAAAGCGGTTGAGACATTCTTCTACTGGCCTACATTGAGAAGAGATGTGGATGCCTTTGTGCGAGAATGCCTAATTTGTCAGAAGGTCAAGTTTGATAGGCAAAAGGCACCAGGGTTATTGCAACCACTACCTATTCCAGATAAACCATGGGAAAGTATTGCTATGGATTTTATCTTTGATCTTCCGAGAACGCAGACAGGAAACGATGGTATTTGGACCATTATTTGCAGATTCAGCAAACAGGCTCATTTTATTCCTGTCAGGAAGAAGATAAAGGCAGATCAGATGGCACGCTTGTTTATGAGCAATATTTTCAAGTATCATGGCATGCCACAATCGATTGTTAGCGACCGTGATCCACGCATGACAAGTTTGTTCTGGAGAGGCTTGTTTGAGAATATGGGCACAACACTCAAATTCTCTTCGTCATTTCATCCTCAAACAGATGGGCAGTCAGAAGAGGCAAATTCTACTGTCCTAGATCTGCTGAAGTGTTATGTGTCAGAGCATAAAGGAAAGTGGGAGCAGTATTTGCCATTGGTGGAGTATGCATACAATAATACAGTGCATTCATCAACTGGCAAGGCACCTTTTGAGATAGTTGAAGGTGGCAAGAAAGTTCCTCCCATACTGCATACAAAGGACAAGATATTTGAAACAGATAAGTATGTTCAGGACATGGATGAAATGTACAAGAAGGTCAAAGTAGCCTTAGAAAAGACTCATGCAAAGCAAAAGAAAGCAGCTGATCGTCACCGTCGTGAAGGGGTATATTCACTTGGTGATTGGGTGCTTTTACGCTTTGAAAAGGCAAGGTTAAAGAAGATGAAGGGCAAGGAAAGACTGTTTCCAAAGCTCAGTATGCGTTACTATGGGCCTTTTCAAGTATGCGACATAATCAATGATGTTGCATATAGGCTGAAATTGCCTGACAGTTGGAAGATTTACAATGCGTTTCATGTGAGTCTTCTCAGACCCTATGTGGGTGATGTGCCAGAAGATATGCCAACTGAAGATCAGCCGGAAGTCGAGGAACTTGACAAGATCTTGGTCCCTGAACAGATTTTGGCACACAAGGAAAGGAAAGTGAAAGGCAAGGTTGCTAGGCGTTATTTGGTAAAGTTCAGAAACTATCCACCAATGGATGCTAAGTGGATGGAAGAAGGTGAACTTGCAGAGTCACCAACTGTGTTATCACTTTACCTTGAAGCCTTCGATTTGCAACCTACTTTGACCCCTTGAGTTTCAGAGCTACATGGATTGTCAGTGTGACAATGGCTTCTGAAACAAATGATGTACATGGTATTTAAAGTGAGCTCAAATGGAATACTTGTTACATGAATGTTAGAGTTGTACAGATTGTCAGTTTGGCAATTGCTCTTATGGAATGTCCAAAAGTTTGGTTAGTGCTATAGAAGTGAGTATTTCTTGTCAGTTTGTCAAGGATACAGTAATTGCTTCTATTAAAGAGTACATGTGTAACTGCATTCTTAGACTGTCGGTTTGGGTATGCTTGAAAGTGTTACGGGATCCAACGTGTACTATAAGACAGTGGCAAAATGTGCAGCTACCATTTTGTCATTGGAAAGTTAGTGACTCAAAGCAATGGCACAGTGCGAAGCTACCACTATGTCATTGGGACAGGGTTCACACGTAGGCAATACATGAGTCGACGAGGTGTTGAATACACCAGGGTTGACAATGAGCATGTATGTGTCGTACATGTGTCGACAGGTGTTGAATACATCAGTGTTGACTGTGAGCATGTACGACATAGATGCAAACGAGGACGTTTGAGATTTCAAGAGGGGGGTGTGTCACCAGCGTGTGACTACTATCTATCCTTTTTGTTGATTTCTTTCTTATTATCTATTTACTTTCACTTTTTGGAAACACCCCTCGGGAAATCTAACTGCCCTGCATTGCATAGCTAGTGCGGAACTGTTCAGAGGGAGTCCAGGTCTGAAGGCAAGAGAGCACTAAGGTTGGACAAGGACTATGGTTAGCCAAAGTGGGGTCATTGACTAGCCAAAGTGGAATCCTTTGCTACAGAGGCTACATTTCAGTTCTGGATGTGGCTGCAGTGTACAAAGAGGGTCGGATGACCTAGAAAGATACAATGGCAGCATCTCCTAAAATTTAGGGAACTGCTATTTTGGGACCTGAAAATGTGTTGGCGTCATTACCTCCGGAATGACAAGGGGAACATTTTCTTGCTCTGCTGCAAAGTCAACTGATGCACCAGTTGAGATATTTTTAGCCGGGAATGCCCAAAGTCGGAAAATGTGCCATGTGGCACTCTGTGAGCATTCTGCTACTCCTGGCTTGAGAGGGGGCGCCTAAAATGAGAGAGGAGGCTGATTTTCAGAATTTGTCACAGGTTAAGAGCTATGGAGTGCTTGCTTTCCCTCCTATGTACAGTGCGGTGCCAGGAGTGATGCCCTACATGCTACGCACTGCCCTCTCTCTCCCCTTTGGCAGTATGTTATGCCCCACTAGTGGGCTTTTCATTTGACCAATGTACAGTTGTGTGGGTTCATGCGCGATTGCCGAGGCAAGAGCCTCTTGCACAGGTACTGGATTAGCTAGCGGCTAATCCCCCGCAGGTACAGGTGATTCGGAGAGGTTTCACGCTCGAAATCTCGTCCGATTCAAAGGGCAAGTAGTCCTACAGGTGCGGGAGCTCGAGGACTTGCTACGGATGCGACCGGCACGCGAAACGGAGCTCGAAACAGTAAATTACAGCCTGCTGTGTATTTTTGCAGGTTTAGGGTTTTGGCCCTAAACGGACCCTAATACCCCCCGGAGGTTCGGGGACGCAAGGGGACCGCTGTACAGGTGATCTGGCGCATTTTCAGGGCTGAAAACAGAGAATTCAGCGTGCTGCAGATTCTCGCCAGGTTTTGCAAAGTGCCCGTATGCGTCGGGAAAGTCATTTAATGCGTGGGAATACTGACCGTGAAGGGTTCTAGTACAGTTATGTTGCCGAAATCAGGCCAGAACAGTCAAAATTCAGCCAAGGTTGTGCGGGGCAGCTTGGAAAGAACCACAACGTTTATTCCCACTTTTAAACAATAAAGAAATACCGAAAGGGGCGCCTAAGTTAGGGGCCAATCTGGTGTCGGTCTTCTCATACAGGTGCATTCTAGCATCTGTATCCCATTCCCCTCTCTTGTGTCACTATAGCGCAGGTATAATAGACGACTAATAATGGGTGAAAGCTAAATCAAGGTTTAAAGTAAAGTCTACCGCCCTTCTTGGATTGAATAGGCCGATTACAACCTGACACCCGTTGCTTGAGAAATTTTGGATTCTTTTGTATAGTTCCCCAAAGCATAGATGTTGTCGAATTGCTGTAGGAACTGCAATGCTTTCTTGCGATCTTTCACCCCGGAAAAAGTGAAAAATTTGATCGTCGTGCCACCATCTTTGAAATCTTTGGGTTGGTTAGGTGCATATCCCGGGTATGGATAATAAGGGTATCCATATGGGCTCCAACCATTGTAGCCTGGTGGCGGCGGTGGTGGAGGTGGAGGTAATGGCGGTGGCAAAGGCGGTTGCACTGGGTTAGGGTCAGATGGCTACACCATATTCTTGAAGACTCCCCCGATCGGAACAGACGACTGAGAAGGTTGCCGGTTGGAAGCTCTCGTACTTTCTGGTGCCGGAGGAGGAGGTACCACCTAGGGAATCAAAGGGGGTAACATGTAGCTCAGAAATTGTTGAGTACTTTGTAGCATCGGAAGATTTTGCTGAGGATGCCGCGAAAGAATATTGTGAAGCTCGTTGAACAGAAACTGCAAATATTTTGCTGAATCCATGAATTCCAAGTCTCGGGTTCTTTATGGCTTATGCCCTGTAGGACATAGCGATGAAGACGGGAGCGAGCCCGATGCGCGATGAAGTAAGGGTGGGGGTGGCTAATAAGTCCGGGTTGGAGGGCGAAGATACCTCAAATAAAATTCCAATAGCTCTGTCTGCTCTTTTGTAGGACCGGTAAAGCACACGCCTGATGCTCTGATACCACTGTCACAAGATGGCACCACGTGCCAATAGAAAAGAACAGAGTTTTAGCACTTCAATAACAACTGAAGTGAGAGAGAGAGACGACTCGCGACACGGAGTGGCCGAAGTCCACCCCAGAGAGTATTGGCCCCAAACCTTGGCGCCCCTTTCGGTATTTCTTTATATTGCATCAACACAGTACAAGCCGGTACTCTAGACTCTGCATCTTCTCCAGGAAGCATGCCAGAGAATGAGCCCTAGCCTCATATTTAAAGGCCCTTGGCATGAAAAGCAGTTTTTTATGAAAAGCCTTTTAACTCAAAAGAAATTGGTGCAAAAGCAATGCCAAAAAGGTGCCAGTGTAAATCACGGAATTTCTGTACAGCTATTAGCATAAAATGCGGAAATCCGTACAGCTTGCCACGTCATCATGTCAGTGCAATTTTCGAAACTGCCACGTCCCCATCTGCGGGTCTTGCTTTATTTTAATCCTTATGTCACTTGGGGCCCCTTCGGACAGGGTCTTCATAAGTTGGTAGGACTTCTTCTTCTTCTGCTACTTGTTCTTCTTAGGGTTTAGGCCTCTCGGCCGGCATCTACAAGTTGGCTCCATTCTTTAGGGCTTTGACACATCAGCAGTTTGTGACATATACTATCCCACACACAGTCACACACACTCTCATTGTGTGAAGTGCAAAGTGCAAGAGCTCCCTCTCCTTCTCCAAGCAAGTAGAGAGGTTGAGAGCCTACACCAACACTCTTGGCTATGGAATGCAAATCCAACCAAGAGCCATGCTTCAATGCTTAAGCTTGCCATCTTCTCCATCTTCATTACTATGCTATTATGTATGCTAGCAAGAAGAGTGATGATAAGTGAGGAACTAATTCTTTCTCCTATGAAATGTTTCTTCCTCCTCTTCCCTACCCTCATTCCTTACTAGCTCTCTCCACCTTCGAAGGTGTTTGAGGTCTTGGGACTGACACTTGGGATAGTTAAAGCTTTCCACAAACTTTATGTTATGCTTGTGATGCATGAAGCTTTCCATCTTCATTGCATCACCTAGGTCTCAAGGAACACAAAGATTGTATTGTAACAAGTCTCTCTTGATGGGAGAAATCGTAATACAAATGCCTATTGGAGGGGGGACCGGCTCCACATAAATCCGGTCCTCAACTGTTGTCATGTTCTCTAAATTCTCTCTCTTGCAAAAGTATTGTTCTCGCCAAGTTAACTAATTGCTATGTTTATGTTGCTATCTTCAATTATGCTCACCCGCTATGCTCACAAAAAATTTCACAAAAGTACTCTCTAATTTCCGCTACTCTCAAGTTAATAGGCCAATTCCATCACATTTTGGTCATGGGGTTTTAAGGGGAGGTGGAGCACCCCAATTCGGTTCCTATAGACAAAGGGGAGTCGGCACCTCATTTATCATTAGTTTTGTGTATCTCCAAAGTTAGCTAGCGTTTTGGGTCATGGTATTGGAGCTTCAGTGTTAGACTCAACCTCGGAGTGTTTTTTGCGATGTGTTCCAAGACTCAACCTTGGAGTGTTTTTTGCGATGTGTTCCAGTGCTTTTTAGAGTTTGAAAGGGGAGATAGCTTGCTCTCTTTTCATATTCAAATTTAGGTGTTATCATATTTAGTGCGAGCTTTTGAGGATCTTGTGCTAGATTTGCAAGTTTGGAGGGTTGCACATCGGTGTAGTAAAGTTCAGGTTCGGAGTGGTCATTTTGATCGAGTATAGAGCTCGATTGGGAGGTGAAGAAGTGGTTTGGAGGAGGGATAGTTGGCTGGTTGCCATTTGTGTCTTAGATTTGGTGGTGATTTGGAGTTGTACGGGTTGATTTTAGAGCGGTTTCTTCCAAGTATTCGAGCCTATCTGTAACAAACTGCTGATGTGTCAAAGCCCTGAAGAATGGAGTCAACTTGCAGATGCCGGCCGAGGGGCCTAAACCCTAAGAAGAAGAAGTAACAAAAGAAGAAGTCCTAACAACTTATGGGGACCCCGTCCGATGGGGCCCCAAGTGACATAAAAGGAAATAAAGCAGGACCCCCCCCCCCCCCCCCCCACCCCCCCACACACAACACACACACACACACAAGAAATTGCAATGGTTGAGTACCTCACTTTGAAAAGGAGGGGATGTCACGTGCACATCTAACCCTATGTGTACGTGGACAAGCTACTTCATGACAAGGGTTCAGTTCAGTTCAGTCAGTCTAGCTTAGGAAGTGATCTGGCACTTTTGTGAGTCTATTCGCAGACCGTGCATGTCCAAAGACTTAGAGTAGATGCATATCCTCTGGTTGCATGCAGCATGATCATCAGAACCCATCGGGAGTATTTTTACAGCGCATAGACCTATTTTCCCTAGTTTTGATAT
Source organism: Adiantum capillus-veneris (assembly GCF_014529385.1). Classification (NCBI taxonomy): domain Eukaryota; kingdom Viridiplantae; phylum Streptophyta; class Polypodiopsida; order Polypodiales; family Pteridaceae; genus Adiantum; species Adiantum capillus-veneris. Next base: position 7,770,514 of record NC_140953.1, on the reverse strand, counting down.
TTTTCACTTATTATTTTTAAGTGACTTTTGTTGGGAATTGGGTAGGGCAAATTAGCAGAGTAAGTATATAAAGAAACCTAGCGCTAGCACTTTCTGGCAGAAGAGGCAGCAGGAACCAAGGTTCAACAGTCACCTTCTCAAGAAGATCCCCCCCCCCCCCCCCCCCCAAAACAAAAGCAAACCCTAGCGATTTGCAACACAACAGACCTAGCGTTTTTCCATCAAGAACTCAGCCTTGGCGTTTTTGCATTGCAGAGCAGCCGGCAACAACAGGACCAATAGAAACACTAGCGTTTTTGCAACAAGACTCCAATTCAGCCCAGCGTTTTTGGATCAGCACAACCTACTAGCGTTTTGCAGATTCTTCGCGACAAGGCTCAGATTTGCACCAGCGTTTTCAGTTTTCAGCAGTTAACACAACAGAAGAATCCCCGAACCTCGCAAATCTCACCTTCTCGCAGCAGATCCTCGCCACACGGTCAGATCCCGCGTAGTTTGCAGATTCAGCCCGGAAAATGCAGATTTTGGCATCTGCGTTTTCCATCGCCGTCCTCACCGACATAGAGTCAGAATTCAACAGATACACATTTGCAGATTTCAGCCCTTAGCGATTTCAGTTTTCAGCCCGTCTCGTCGTCGTCCTCATCGTCGGCAAGTCCAAGCATTGTAGAGATTTGTGCAATCAATAGTAGACCGCTCTCACCATAGAGAGTGGGGCCTTTGGAGGAGCGTTTGACAACATTCTGGTGTCGTATTCTTCTCTCTCTATCTCTCAGTCTCAGCACCTTCATCCACAGTGCTCATCACTTTGTTTGTGTCCATTGCACTCTCTCACTAAAGGAACGGAAGGCTCTCCCTTCCGTAAGTAAAAGGAACCCTTGAGCACAGTTCGGAGCACTCATCTTGAGCAAAGTCCCAACATTCACATCCTCTGCACCTTACACATTCATTAAGCAAGACTTAATCAAGAAGGACGGGAAGATAATGAAACTTCAGGCAAAGCTCCCTAGAAATTGAGACAAAGCACAAAGCAAGAGAAGGATTCATGCCAAGAAACACAAGTTCTGAAGGAAGGACGATACAGCTATACTCATTCAACTCAGAATATTTTGTGAAAGAGGTGCTTTTAGTCCTTCAAGAAAAGGCTAGGCTTGAGGCCTACAGAAAGACAGCAGAATAGGATGACTCCCAGGAAATACAGGCCTTAAGCCAGATCAACAAAAAGACTCATGCTAGAAACACACATACTTGAGGAACAGCTGACCAAGGTGGTTCCGTTTGTGGACTTGGCGTCTGTGGGACCTAATCCTTAATGAAGCAAATGGCAAATACGCAAACTTTGAGTTATTTTGACCTGAGATTGAAGGTAGTAGTCATGCGATGACCAGACCCCTGAAAGCCCACTCCACCTCAAGAACAAACGTGAATATAATCTTTCTTATACTCTCTCTCTCTCTCTCTCTCTCTCTCTCTCTTCTTGCAGAAGGGGGCAGACTGCAGCCCCTTTATTGCTCCAATTCAGACAGCGAAGGGGGCTTAGGCAGCCTATTAGAAGAGACATCAGTCGTCGATCATCCCTCTCGCAATCTAAAATGAGCGAAAACTTGGCAGCGGAGCTAGTTCTGTACCGCAGTTTTTGTGACAGAAAGAAACAAATCTACAATCATTTGCCTATTGGCTTCAAGACATTTTGTGTGATTTTGCTGGTGGGTCCTCTGTGTTCTAAATGTTTACAGCTTACTAGTAAAGCAATGCGCAGCTTGTGCGCATACAAATAATCTGGAATTGGCACTCTGTCTGATGTTTATTTCTGATAAGCTTACAAAATTGCAGGATTGTTTGCATCTATTAAGCTTGTTCAGTGCGTTTTCAAGTACTCTATGGGCAGTTATTATGTTGGTAGCCGTCTAAAATTGTTCTAAACTGTTTGATTAGTGACATTGTCTAAAACCAAAAAGAAAGGGAGGGAGAGCAAGGAATCATTAGTGAAGACTGTAAGGGAATGTCTTGAAGAGTACTCGTCATTGTACATCTTCGCATTTGAGAATATGCGGAATACAAAGTTCAAAGAGTTCCGTGACAGCCTTAAAAGTAGCAGCAGGTATTTACCTGGTGTCAAGGTTTTCATTATGTTTTACTTAATATGAACATTTGCCATTTTCAATGCGCTTTGTCCAGATTTTTTCTCGGCTCCAACAAAGTCTTGCAATTAGCTCTTGGAAGGACAACAGCAGAGGAAGTTAAGGATGACCTCCATAAAGCCAGTGAGGTATTTCTTCCCTTTCAAACTTTAGGTCCGTTGTGTCTGGACTTGTGTCTTCTTTTGATCTGTAGAACCTAAATTTTGACTGTTGTGCTACTCGTTAACAATGAAGTTGTGTGTGCAGATGCTACATGGAGAGTGTGGTCTTTTTTTGACAAATTTGCCTAAAGAAGAGGTTGAAAGGTTGGTTATCTTTTGGATACTTGCTAGACCTCAAGGGGGAACTCTATACTCATTTATCTCTTTGTATAGAATCTTTGAGGAGTTTGAAGAGCATGATTTTGGGAAGACTGGAAGTCTTGCTACAGAGACGGTATTTGACTTTCTCAAATCATATTATTGAGTGCAAACATTATCAGGAAGTTAAGATTTTGTTTCAACAGGTTGAATTGACAGAGGGGCCTTTGGAACAGTTTAGTCATGACATGGAACCTTTTTTGAGGAAGCAGGGACTTCCAGTCAGGCTCAACAGAGGTAATTGCTGCCTTTGCTGGTGATCAGCTACTTTTCTTTGGGATATATTTTAGGTCGGTATTGTGAGGTGTCCGATAGAAAAATACTTCCTTCTAGTGTTGGTTGAATTTGGTGGCTCATACAGGAAGCAAGAAGACCTATGCTGTTGTGAAATGTATGGCACACCTTATTTTGTTACACATTGCTGTGGAAGTGTCCACTATTTGACATGAGAAACTTACCTTTGTGATATGTATGGAACACATTATTTTGTGATGCATGGCTGTGCAAGTGGCCACTATTTGACATTAGAGAACTTACCTTATTGTGTTGGGTGAGTTTGTGGCTGTTACAGAAAGCATTTTCATTTGCTGTGCGCGTAGTCTTCCTCATTACCTTTTCGATGGTGGGGGCGGTTCTACTTTTTCTCTTCTAGAAAAACATGATGTCTTTGAGCATGATTGCAAACAGTGCTTGATTCCAAACCACCCCCCCCCCCCCCCCCCCCCCGGCCCCCCGCAAAAAAAAAAAAAAAACTTGTAAAATGTTCTCAAAATTTGTAGGTGGGATTACACTAAACCTAGGTACTGATTGCAAAGCGAAAATTGGAGAATTGTCGATCTCTCATTTTGCAAGAGAAAATGGGCTAGTTCAAGTTGATGACCTTTTATCTGATGTGATGTTTTACTGTTATGATGGGTTGTATCTTCTATTAAGACCAAATTCAAATGTGAGTACCTGCTTAGATCTGTAGCCAGTCCAAAGATTTCTGGACTCCTATCACTCCGTGATGTAAAGAGGCAATGGATGTATGCGTGGAAAACGATTTCAGCAGTCATTAGATGAGACTCACCACCTGGCGAGTGTAGCTTGCAATTGCCGATTTCCTAATAGAGGCAACACTATGTTCTCCTGTACTCAATCCAACGTAGCTGAATTTCTTAGGTGGTCAGTTGCAGAGGTTTTCTTGCATTCAATCATTGAGTCATGCCACTAGCCTATGTGAAAGTGGGCTTTGGCTGTGCATGCCATCGAGGAACAATGCTGTCTTAAGCGTCTAGGATTCCTTATAGAATATCGCCAGTGTAGCGATCTTTACAGCTAAAATTACTAGGATTTGTTTCATTCTTTCCTCTCTCTTTTCCTCAAGGAAGTTAGATTATAGTCCTTGTGTGATTGAGGTCACATTCACAGCTAACTAATCCTTGGCGCATTTTATCCCATCCGTTGCTCCCTCGTTCATTATGTACTGCACTTTCTGACAGATGTGTTTCATAGAACTGAGCAGCTAGCTTCAACCACTTGCAAAAAAGCACGTATATGATGTAAGCTGATGGTGATTTGTCTGCAGGTGTAGTAGAGCTGATTGCAGATTACACAGTCTGTCAGGCTGGTGAGCACCTCTCTCCAGAAGCGGCCCGGATTTTGGTATGTAACTAGACCAATTCATCGACTGTCTCTTTATAAAGATCATTTACCTTGATGTTTCATAATTCTTAGACCTTTTTCTTTTTCGCTGAGACAGAGGCTTCTTGGAATACAAATGGCTACTTTTCGGTTGCATCTTATTTGTAGGTGGAGCCCAAATGAGTTTCATGTTTTTAGAGACACATCAGAGTTCCTTGATGCCAAAGGCGGCTCATAGGCATACTTGTAACATTATTAATGCTGGTGTTTTGGTGCTATGTTGAGAGCAAATTATGATCCCCCCCCCCCCCCCCCCCCCCCCCTCCCCGTGGGCCGGGGCGCCCTTATGGGGGGCAATGTGGCTTGGAAACTGGGTATGTAAGGAGTGATTTGGGTTTAAAATTTGAGGAAAGCTGGCTCGAAGATGTTTTTAGCACGCAAGTAAGGTTTGATACCCAAAGGTTTTATTTGCAAGCAGCAAATTGGACTCTTCCAGAGTCCCCCAACACCTCGCTTGGAAAGGAATGGGAGGTAAGCTCTGTTGTAATTCGCATTGAAAGCCCCTTTTTGATATCTTGGATCAATTCGATCAATGTTTTGTTTTGTGTAGTTTGACATTTTCGCATGCCTCCCATTCTATAGGGAGTTGATGTGTAGAGCTTTCGTACATGTTTCTTATGTACAGGACCACGTCCATTGGCTATAGCCTCAATGAAAAGTAGACCTTTGGTACATGTTTATCTTGAGCTACACAACTCTATCCATTGCCCGTAGCTCAGTCGGAAGCGATTGTCTTAAGGAGGAGCATGTGGTGTTTGTTTCTTCACTTGGAGAAAATTCGAAGGAAACTAAGCTTTTTCACACACTTTTCAAGTGGAATTACAAATACTGTTTCCATCCTATAGAAAAAGTGCAGGAGTGGCAAAGCTGTCCAAGAAATGTTGAGAGGAATATTCAATGTCAAGATGTAAATTTGAGGAAAGCACTCTGAGATGTTACTATCTTTTAAGTAGGGTATGATGGTTAGACTCTCAATCTCGCAAGGGGTTATATATGCATAAGTAATAGGACTATTGTTGTGTTCCAATGTCTCCATTTTAAAGGGAATAAAAGCTGGGTTGTTATAATGTGGAATCGTAGATTGTAGATAAGGGGTATGCTCAAGTATGTATGGGTAAGTACAACCTCCGCTTAAAAGACAAACTTGAGTGATTTGGTTGGAATGTATACATGTGTAATGTGCAAAACCTATATATGTTGTAAACCTTCATTTGAGGAAGGTGGCATTCATTGTGTGTCTAATGACTCTCCATGAAGTAGATGCATTGCATATCGTTTTTTGGTAATAGTCAGAGACTTTATGGAACAAGTATGTGTGTTGTTTGCATGTTTATCTGGAGAAGTTTTGTCACAATTTATACTTAATTTTTCTCTTTTTCCAAAAAGAACCGAAAATGCTGCTGGATAGTCTTTTATTGATGCTTTGTGGTCTTCAAGAAGTTCTGATATGGTTTCTTAAAAGAGTCTTTTGGAGAGAGATGGAACTACTTTAAGTACGAAGTGAATATATGTATACAATCTTATGTATATATGAGTGAGATAAATATGTTTGGGAGAGAGCATTACAAAATGTTTCCCAACAAAGACATGTTAACTAAGTGTGTCTGCCTTTATCAACTCTATTTGGGCTATGCATTGGTGAGTTGGAGCACAAGATTTTTGAGAATATGAATGAGCTTCATATTGGTAATGTTGAGATTAATCTTTTATGGCATGTTGTGAGTTGGAGCACAAGATTTTTGAGAATATGAATGAGCTTCATATTGGTAATGTTGAGATTAATCTTTTATGGCATGTTGTGAGGTGAGATGTGGATGCGTTTGTGCGAGCACGTGCGATTTTCCACAAGGTCAAGTTTGATAGACAAGAGGCACCAAGATTATTATAGTCACTATTTATTCTAGATAAACTATGGGAAAGTGTTGCTATGGATTTTATTTTTGATCTTCCAAGAATGTTGATGAGGAATGATGGTATATGAACAATTATTTGCAAGTTCAACAAGCATACCGTTTTATTCTTGTTTGGAAGGAGATAAAATCTGAAGAGATGGCACGGTTGTTTGTGTACAATGTGTTTAAGTATCATGGTATGCCACAATTTATTGTTAGTGATTGTGATTCTCGGATGGCCAACTTATTTTGGAGAGGCTTGTTTGAAAACATGAATACCAAGCTCATGTTTTCTCCTTATTTCATATAGATTGATAGTCAGAAGAGGCTAATCCTATTGTCTTACATTTGTTGAAATGTTGTGTGTCAGATAATAAGGGCAAGTGGTAATAGTATCAACCTGAGCTTGAGTATGCGTATAACAATATGGTGCATTTGTCAATAGGCAAGACATATTTTGAGATTGTTGAGGGTGGCAAAGAGATTCTTCCTCTTTGGCACACAAAGAACAAGATTTTTGAAGTAGATTGAGACCGTGGATGAAATGTATAAGAAAACCAAGATTGCCTTGGAGAAGACTTAGGCAAAATAAAAAAAGGTTGTTGATTGTCACCAATATGAATGGTTGTTTTCACTTTGTGATTTGGGTACTCTTACATTTTGAAAGGCAAGGTTAAAGAAGATGAAAGGCAAGGAAATGTTATTTTACAAGCTTAGCATGTGTTACTATGGGCCTTTTAAAGTACTTGACAAGGTCAACGATGTTGCTTATAGGTTGAAATTGTCTCACACTTGGAAGATTCATAATGGGTTTCACGTGAGTCTTCTAAGACCCTTTGTTGGAGATGTGCCGGATGAGGATCAACCAAAAGCTGAGAAACTTGATGAGATCTTGGTACCTGAGCAGATTTTGACACATAAGTTAAGGGAGAAGTTGCACAACGGTATTTATTGAAGTTCAGGAATTATCTTCCTATGGATGCAAAGTGGATGGAAGAGTGTGAATTGTAGTCATCGAATGTACTGCAGCTTTACCTTGAGGCCTTTGGGTTACAACCTATATACGTCCCAACTCAACATGTTCGAACGAGGGGTAATGATGGAGCTAGTACATCAAATGTACATACAGATTCAATGCAATAGAAGTATATAATGCTCTACAAATGTTAAAGGTATTATGCTCACTTTTATTGTAGATAAAATGACAAAAGTATGAAGATTTCATTAAGTCATTTGTGTCTATGTTCCATGACCTATCCTACAGATACATGTGATGATAAAAGGGTGCTATCACACTAAATCATCTATGGTATGTATAAGGGCTAGAAAAATACATTTTTCCTAACCAAACAAAATAAGGGGAAACTTGAAATTCTCCCGGTTTTTAGGTCAAGATTTGAAGCTTTTGCCGGTAATTACACTAAAGCTTGTGTAAATTTGCCGGTTTTCTTAAAGGCAAGCTCAAAATCTAACGGGGATTTTATAATTTCAGCCGGTTAAAATACACTAGACCCTGGTTTTTTTCTAACACTGGTATGTATATATGACATGCAATCGAGGACGTCTGTGATTTCAAGAGGGGTATGTCATGAGGCTGTGGCAACCACTAACCTTAGTTGGTGGTTTCTTTCCATTGATTTTTATTTAATTGTTGGGACCCTCGTTTTGAAGTCACAAATGGTCGGACATTGTATGGTAAGTGTAAAACGATCAACGGTTGAGAGTTTCACCCGTAACAGTGAAGGTTAGATTGCCACAAGTTGGTGGTCGGACCAATTGGCACTGAAATCCAAGCAGTAAAAGGGTGTCTAGTCTCAATTCAAAGTCATTTAGGCCCCGTGCTACACTTTATAAGTTGGTGGGTACTAGGAAATTAACTCAAAAGAGGCAAAGTGGACACTTAGCGGCTCCAGAGCCATTCTGCTTGACAACTCAGCTAGGGACGTCCATTTTGAGAGAGGGGGCTGCTTTTCTTCTTCATTGTGAAGTACACTGTGTGTGAGTAGTGGGTGGAGGTCTTACAACTTTAATGGAAAGCTTGTCTTCTTCCATGTCTTATGTAGCATGATGATTCTGCTCTCGTGCACCTCTCTCCCTCTTTGAATATAGAAATGTGATGCTCTGCTTGAGGGCTTTTCATATGTATGTACAATTGTGTGGGTTCATGTGCGTTTGTCGAGGCAAGTGTTAAGTATGAAGCTTGATTCACTCCTTATAATTTTTAGTCTTAAAAACACAAATTTGTAAAGCCCCCGTCGAAATGTTCCTTCTCGTAGGAATATTATGGCAGGACGGCAGTCGGCAAGTGGTCGAAAAATGGTAGGTCGGTTGGTCGGTGGCCAGTAGTTAGTGGCTGGTGGTCGGAAGTCAACGACCGGTGGCCAATGGCCGAATTTAATGGCTGGTGGTCGATTTTCGGGCTTGTCTTCTTAAGGACGACCACAAATGGGCGCATGGGAGAGTTCAACTTGGATTTGTCTACACAAGGATGGCTACACTCGGCTGCCTCTCATGAGAGAGGGCATCCCTTTTGGCCTATAAAAGGAGGCCTTTTGTACACACAAAATGCATTCTGAAGTTGAGGCAACAAGGTGTATGTGAGGTGGTGAGAGTGAAGCAAGGCGAGAGCTCCATTAAGGGTATAATCCCTCTGTAACCTATTTCTAGTTTGAAGTACTAAAGTCATTGAGTGGTTGCTTTCCCATGGACGTAACCCACATTGGGTGAACCACGTATATCATGTGTGCTCTCTCTCTCTCTCTCTCTCTCTCTCTCTCTCTCTCTCTCTCTCTCTCTCTCTCTCTCTCTCTCTCTACTCTGTAACCTCTCGTATGTGAAAAATTCTCTCTCCATTAAGTAAACTACTCTAATATCTACTTATCTACTTAGCTATGCCCTATTTTTTAACAACAAGAGCCTCTTGTGTAGGTATTAGATTAGCTA